>NC_136918.1:5928967-7251482 GCF_949752795.1 Hyperoodon ampullatus
TGCAGGGCACATGGGTTCAATCCCTGGTCGGGGAACTAAGATCCCGCTTGCCACCTGACGCGCCCCCCCCAAAAAAATAAGAAAAGCCTCATATGGCCTTTAAATTAAGTGGATAGAACAATGATTATTATTCTCATTTGATATTCTCACCAACTGTTAAGAACATCTCTATAAAATTAGCTAAAATCTGGTCATTAAATGCATGACACACAATTCCTTAAGAATTCTTAATTTCTGCAATTTATTTCCTAGCACACTTTGAGCACCAGCCTTTAGAAAACTCAGTAAGGGGACTTCCCTGGTAGTCCAGTGGTAAAGAATACGTCTTACAATACAAGTGATGCGGGTTCAATCCCTGGTCACGGAACTAAGATCCCACATGCCGCGGGGCAACTAAGCCCGTGCGCCACACAGTTACTGAGCTCATGCACCTCAACTAGAGAGCCTGTGTGTGGCAAACTACAGAGCCCACGCGCTCTGGAGCCTGCATGCCACAACTAGAGAGAAGCCCGCTCACCACAACGAAAGATCCTGAGTGCCGCAACTAAGACCCGACGCAGCCAAAAAAAAATAAATTTAATAAACTAAAAAAAAAAGCTTGGTGGTTTGACTCCAGAGCCAGTTTTTTTTTTTTTAATATATTTATTTATTTATTTTTGGCTGCCTTGGGTCTTTGTTGCCGTGTGCAGGCTTTCTCTAGTTGTGGCGAGCGGGGGCTACTCTTTGTTGTGGTGCGTGGGCTTATTGTGGTGGCTTCTCTTGTTGCGGAGCACAGGCTCTAGGCGCGCGGGCTTCAGTAGTTGTGGCTCACGGGCTCTAGAGCGCAGGCTCAGTAGTTGTGGCGCACGGGCCCAGCCACTCTACGGCATGTGGGATCTTCCCCGACCAGAGCTTGAACCCATGTCCCCTGCACCAGCAGGCGGACTCTCAACCACTGTTCCACCAGGGAAGCCCCCAGAGCCACTTCTTTAAAAAAAAAAAAAAAGAGGGGCTTCCCTGGTGGCGCAGTGGTTGAGAGTCCACCTGCCGATGCAGGGGGACACGGGTTCGTGCCCCGGTCCGGGAGGATCCCACATGCTGTGGAGCGGCCAGGCCCGTGAGCTATGGCTGCTGAGCCTGCGCATCCGGAGCCTGTGCTCCGCAACGGGAGAGGCCACAACAGCGAGAGGCCCGCGTACCGCAAAAAAAAAAAAAGAAAAAAAAAAGAAAACTCAGCAAGTATTAAAATCAACATTAGGAAGTCCATTTCCCATTTCAAGTGATTCTTCCCCTTACAAAAAGAATCAGGATTTCCTTAATTCAATCAGCAGGGCAACAGTTTCTATATAGACTAAGAGATAGATATGTTAACACACAATTATAAGCACATCAGTGGTTTGTTTATAAAATCTTCAGTGATTTTCAGACTTGAAAAGAAACATTCAGAGGACTATCACTGTTTCATTCATTCAGCCACATGATAACTATACATGCTCAGCAGAAAGAGGCACCCCAGGAATGAATGAGTTGACACATTACATTAAGTAGAGGTACATTAAGTGTGGGGGAGGAAGCAATGTGCAGAACAACGTTTAGAGAATGCTGTTTTTGTTTCTTTAAAAAAAGGAAGGGAGATATATAAATACAAATATATTTGCTTATACAGCACTTAGGAAAAATGCATTTGTAATCACTGGTTGCTTCAAGGAATGCAAATTGGGTAGCTGGGAGACAGGCAGAAAGGAGACTTCACTGTACACTCTTTGTTTCCTTTTGAATTTTGAATCATAGGAGTGTACTCCTTGTTCAAAAACAATAAATGTTTAAAAAACCACAAAATCCAGCATCTTGAGGCATCTGATTCCTGTACTTGAGGCATCTGATTCCTGTACTTGAGGCATCTGATTCCTGTACTTGAGGCATCTGACTCCTGTACTTGAGGCATCTGATTCCTGTACTTGAGGCATCTGACTCCTGTACTTGAGGCATCTGACTCCTGTACTTGAGGCATCTGATTCCTGTACTTGAGGCATCTGACTCCTGTACTTGAGGCATCTGACTCCTGTACTTGAGGCATCTGATTCCTGTACTTGAGGCATCTGACTCCTGTACTTGAGGCATCTGACTCCTGTACTTGAGGCATCTGATTCCTGTACTGGAGGCATCTGATTCCCATTGACCTTGGTCTCCTCAGAATTTTAGGGTTTTTTAAAACACAATTAAACATCACCCTGTATGTTGTCTCTCTTTTTTTTAAAAAAATAAATTTATTTATTTATTTTTGGCTGTGTTGGGTCTTCATTGCTGCACACGGGCTTTCTCTACTTGTGGCAAGCGGGGGCTACTCTTCGTTGCAGTGTGTGGGCTTCTCATTGCGGTGGCTTCTCTTGTGGAGCACGGGCTCTAGGCACGCAGGCTTCAGTAGTTGTGGTACGTGGGCTCAGTAGTTGTGGCTCGCGGGCTCCAGAGCGCAGGCTCAGTAGTTGTGGCCACGGGCTTAGTTGCTCCGCGGCATGTGGGATCTTCCTGGACCAGGGATCGAACCCGTGTCCCCTGAATTGGCAGGAGGATTCCTAATCACTGCGCCACCAGGGAAGGCCCTATATGTTGTCTCTTAATGTTGATTTTTACTGTATATGTCTTGTACCCTCAATCAGAGTAACGGCTGGGAAAAGATGGATTTATTTTCTCCATATGACGTATGACATTTCAATTCTGAAATTATTAGAACTTTTTATTAACCTCTAAAGAAGTTCTAAAATTTCATTTCACCATTTCTAACCATGAAACTTAAGACTGACATCTATATCCCATCCAAAAAATTAAAGGGAGAAAAAAAAAGCCAAAATATATTACTTATTCAACTAGTAAAAATCTCTCACTTAAAAGAAGCTCAAAAAGCTATTTCTGATGTAAAATGCAAAACTATGAAACTTCCAGGAGAAAATCTACGTGACCTTGGGTTTCACTATGAGTTTTCCAGCCAACATCAAAAGCAGGATCCAGGGACTTCCTTGGCAGTACAGTGGTTAGAACTCCGCGCTTCCAATGCAGGGGGCACGGGTTCGATCCCGGGATAGGGAACTAGGATCCCACGTGCTGCATGGCATGGGCAAAAAATTTTTCAAAAGGAAAAAAAGAAAAACAAAGTACGATCCGTTGGGGGAAAAATGGTAAGTTGGACTAATTAAAATCAAAAACTTCTGTTCCGGGCCTCCCTGGTGGTACAGTGGTTGGAAGTACGCCTGCCGATGCAGGGGGCGCGGGTTCGTGCCCTGGTCCGGGAGGACCCCGCATGCCGCGGAGCGGCTCGGCTCGTGAGCCGTGGCCGCTGGGCCTGCGCGTCTGGAGCCTGTGCTCCGCAATGGGAAAAGGCCACAACAGTGAGAGGCCCGGTTACCGCAAAAAAAAAAAAACTTCTGTTCCGTGAAAGACACTGTTAAGAAAACCAAAAGCCAGGTTACTTACCATTGCAGTGGGACAGTTAAGCAACAAGAAGCTGGGATGATTTAGAGTTGGAAACATTAGTAGAAACTCATGTTTAGTTTAACATGGAATGAGATGGTTAAAAATAAAAATATTTATTTAAAATTTTAAATAACTAAAAATTTTAAAAACAAGGGACTTCCCTGGTGGTCAAGTGGTTAAGAAATTCCATGCTTCCACTGCAGGGGGCATGGGTTTGATCCCTGATTGGGGAACTAAGACCCTGCATGCCATGCAGCATCGCAAAAAAAATAAAAATTAAAAAATTAAAAACTAATAAACAAAATAAAAGATATCCATAGAAATTATATATTCACAGGTTTAGATATTCACATATTTCCTTGCTCTGTCAGCCAAGAAGGCCTAGAAGCAACGATACCCTCGTAGTAATAAGCGCACAGTGCTCAGACCTTAGCTTCTAAATACCATCCTCCAATGAAAGGAACCAGGGCCCCTTGGAGAAATGACTGATCCTAGGAGTGAAGAAGGAAACAAACAAGATAAGCCCTGAACATCTATCTTGTGGTACAAGAAAGTAAGAAAGTGCTAAAACAACAACAACAACGTAAAAGGACACAGAAACCAACTGAAAAAGTTCCCAGTGGCCAAGCTGTAACGTTTTGAACAACAAAATTAAGTAGTATTGAATTATAACCTAAAGTATAAAAATCCACAAGTCCACACTAATATAAATGACTAAACGAAAAAATAAATGGGAGTTGGGAAGGAGATGTATATCCCATGCAGAAGAATTCCAAGTAATTTATGTAGATATGCACCCCCCTCAAAGAGATGGAGCACAGCTCCCCTCTCCTTAAGTGTGGGCTGCACGTAGTGCCTTTCATTCAAAGAGCATAAGATGAAAAGGGGAAGAAAACAATAACTTTACAATGGAGAAACCTGACAAACACCATATCAGCCAGGTGATCACCCTCAACATCAACAATGTAAGTCATGTTGATAGTACGTGATGAAAATGCACTTTATCTCTGTAGTCTTCCTCCCAAAAAGTCATAAGTACAGTCTAATAATTTTTTTAAAATCATCAAGAGAGATCCAATTAAAGGATACTGTGCAAAAACACCTGATCAGTATTCCTCAGAACTGTCAAGGTCTTCAAAAATAAAGAACGTCTGAGAAACTGTCAGCTAAGAGGAACTTTAAGGAAATACAGCAACTCAATGCAATGTGGTATCCTGGACAAAATGCGAAAACAGAAAAAAGACATTAGGCAAAAACCAAAGAAATCTAAATAAAATATGGACTTCAGTTAGTAACAATTTATCAACACTGGTTTGTTAAATGTAACAAATGTACCACAGTAATGTTGATAATAGGAGAAACTGGATGCAGAGTATATGGGAACTCTGGACAATCTTTGTAATTTTTCTGTAAACCTAACATTGTCCTAAAAAAATTTTTTTAAACTACCTCTGCCTTCAGATTCTCAAAAATGCTTTTATCATTCCATAATTCACGATCCAATCTTAACTTCTCAAGAATTACCCCTTGGGCTTCCCTGGTGGCGCAGTGGTTAAGAATCCACCTGGCAATGCAGGGGACATGGGTTCGAGCCCTGGTCCAGGAAGATCCCACATGCCATGGAGCAGGTAAGCCCGTGCGCCACAACTACTGAGCCTGTGCTCTAGAGCCCACGAGCCACAACTACTGAAGCCCGCGTGCTACAACTACTGAAGCCCACGCGCCTAGAGCCCATGCTCTGCAACAAGAAAAGCCACCACAATGGGAAGCCCATGCACTGCAACAAAGAGTAGCCCCCACTTGCCACAAAAAGAGAAAGCCTGCATGCAGAAACGAAGACCCAACACAGCCAAAAATAAATAAATAAAATTAAAAAATAAAAGAATTACCCTTTACTGTAACATTTTTCTCTTAAAAATTATACTCGGGGGCTTCCCTGGTGGCACAGTGGTTGAGAATCTGCCTGCTAATGCAGGGGACACGAGTTCGAGCCCTGGGCTGGGAGGATCCCACATGCTGCGGAGCAACTAGGCCCGTGAGCCACAACTACTGAGCCTGTGCTCCGCAACGAGAGGCCGCGATAGCGAGAGGCCCGCGCACTGCGATGAAGAATGGCCCCCGCTTGCCACAGCTAGAGAAAGCCCTCGCACAGAAACGAAGACCCAACACAGCAAAAATAAATAAAAATTAATAAACTCCTACCCCCAACATCTTCTTAAAAAAAAAAAAAAATTATACTCGGGCTTCCCTGGTGGCGCAGTGGTTGAGAGTCCGCCTGCCGATGCAGGGGACACGGGTTCGTGCCCCGGTCCGGGAAGATCCCACATGCCGCGGAGCGGCTGGGCCCGTGAGCCATGGCCACTGAGCCTGCGCGTCCGGAGCCTGTGCTCCGCAACGGGAGAGGCGACAACTGTGAGAGGCCCGCGTACCGCAAAAAAAAAAATTATCCTCTTGGGGAGGGTCTAAATTTATTATCCTTTTCTATACAATTTACCCCTTGCCTTTTTAGGCTTGCTTTTATATTAACATATATATAAGAAAGAATTGTGTTTTCTACTTTGTCAACTGGATGCTGAAGTGGAAGTCAGCTTTGCCTTTTTGCTGGCCTTTAAAAGTTTATCACCATTTTGCAACCATGATAATAATAATTCAGGTACAAAAAAAAAAACCTCAAGGGATGTTAACACTGGTGAAAGTTTGATGAGAAACAGGGTCTTTACTTGGACTCAAAGTGTCCTCCCACGAAAATACTTATCAATGACAAAAGCAAAAATTAATAACTTTAAATGGAGAAATCAGGCTGAGATCACTTTAATTGAGTAATCAAAGTTAAAATGACCAAAAATGGAATGAACTGCCATCATGCATATGCTGAGGGATATACAATATCATTTCCATGGTTCTCCTGACAAAAATGAATAATCTGGATCTAACCATGAAGAACAACAAACCGAAAAAAGGAACATTCTACAACATAAAATGACCTGTATTTTCCAAATATATCAAAGTTATTAGAGACAAAAAAAAAGGAATTGTTCCATGTTAAAGAAAATTACAGAGACCTGAAAATCATACTTATAATGTGATACTGGACTGGGCAATGGTGGCAATAGTGTAAAGAGTATAATTAATACAACTGGTATAACTGGAAAATGGATTGTAGATAATAATATTTTATCAATGCTATATTTCCTAAATTTGATAACTATAATATGGCTATGTAAGAGAATGTCTACTGATAACGTGCAATAACTTGGATGGATCTTCAGGGCATTATGCTGAATGAAAAAAAGCCGATCTCAAAGGTCACATACTAGAGAATTTACATAGTATTCTTTTTTTTTTTTTGGCCACGCCACTCAGCTTACAGGATCTTAGTTCCACAAACAGGGAGATCGAACCTGGGCCCCCGGCGGTGAAAGTGCCAGGTCCTAACCACTGGACCGCCAGGGAATTCCTTATGTAGCATTCTTAAAAATGATAAAATCATAGAGATGGAGAACAGATTATTGGTTGCCAGAGGTTAAAAAGGGTGGGAAGGATGGAAGTAGCATGGGAGAGTCTTGTGATATAACTGTTGTATCTTGACTGTGGTGGTGATCACACAAATCTATACATGTGATGAAAATGCACAGAACTAAATACACACATAAATAAGTACATGTAAAACTGGTGAGTTTTGAATAAGGTGGATGGATTGTATCAAAGTCAATTTCCTGGCTTTGATTTTTTCTATAGTTATGCAAGATGTTACCACTGGGGAAATATGAGTAAAAGGTAACCAGGATTCTTCCATATTATTTCTTACAACAACATGTGAATCTACAATTACCTCAAAATTTAAAAAAAATTAAATGATGCCTACCATTTTTTTTCAAAATGTTAAAATCTTATTTATGAAGCTTCTTTGTTGTGCAGAAAAAAAATGCTGTTACAATCTCACTGTAACTGGTAGGTCCTCACCAATCACACCTATCCACGCTCCAGCAAGAGTCTTACACAAAAACCTAACAATGCTTACAATTTCATTTGGGTGAAGTCCCCACAGAATTGAACTTCATTCCTTTTTGGGATGACTACAATGTACATAACAATGTTTAGAGTATGCTATTGTTTTACTTTTAAAGAAGGGAGGGCTTCCCTGGTGGCGCAGTAGCTGAGAGTCCGCCTGCCGATGCAGGGGACATGGGTTCGTGCCCAGGTCCGGGAGGATCCCACATGCCGCGGAGCGGCTGGGCCTGTGAGCCATGGCCGCTGAGCCTGCACGTCCGGAGCCTGTGCTCCGTGACGGGAAAGGCCACAGCAGTAAGAGGCCCGCATACTGCAAAAAAAAAAAAAAAAAGAGGGGAGATATATAAATATGTGGGTGTGGGTGTGTGTCTATATATATATATATATATATATATTTGTTTATATAAACGGAGGAAAAACGGTTGCCTCAGGGAATGAAAACTGGGCGGTGGGGGAGAGGGTGGAAAGATTAGCATTTCTCTAGGTTCAATGGTCCTAAGGCCCAAGGCTTTCTTCAGTTTAGGTCAAACATTATCAAGTGCCTACTATATGCCAGGCACTGTGCTAAGTATTTTAGTGATGGTTGCAGGGTGAAACTAAATTATACAAGACACTACAAGAGATGGTTCCCCACCCTCAGACAGGGGTAAATAATTAGATATGGGAATTTCAAAGGAATGAGGTGAAATCTCAGACAAGGTACAGGATACAGAAGTGGGGCTCCTGGTGCAACCTAGACGGTTTTGTAGAGGAGTACACCTGAGCTATAAAAGGCTGAATAAGAGCAAAGCTGGGGGTGGAGGGAGCAGAAAGCTTTCTTAATGTGGATGGATGCTGTACCAACAGCTGTATGTGTTATTAACATATGATGAGGTGTTATTTTCCCATTTTGCAAATGAGGAAATGGAGGCACAGAGAGAACAGATAACTTGCCCAAGATCACATGGCTAATAACTTGGAACCGTCTGGTTCCAAGACAGTAATAGAAAGGTTGAGTCTGGTTTTAGTAGCTGCCTTGGAAAGACCTGGGCTATTTCACTCCTATCCTTTATTCATCTCTCCTTCACTTTTTCTCTTCCTTCATTCTCCTAGCTCTCTAGATTTTCTCCTACTCATCCTCCTCCCTTGTCTCAATCATTATAATGGCCCTTCTCTCTCTCTGTGCCCACACATACCTTGCAAACCTTGATTTCAAATCTGGCCACTTCAAAACTAGGCAAAACTATAGCAAAAGATTAGAAACAATTTCAATGTTAATTCATATACAAATAGAGAAAATTTATGTTATATTGATACAACAGAACACTAAGAAACCATGAAAAAGAATAAAGCCGTTCTGAAACTACAGATCCGTAATATCAAATATCTTTCTAAGTAATAAGACAAGACACAAAGAACAATGAGTATGCCACTCTACCATCTGTGACGGTGAGGGTTTACATGTGTGTATATTCATAAAGGCATAGGTTATCTAAGGAACAACACACAAAAACTTAAAAGAGTGATTTCCTCCTGAGAATGAGGAGAGGCAGAAGACTTACATTTCACTGTATTTGTTTTAAATTTTATATGATATGCATGTATCAACTATTAAAAATAAATATGTATCTAAATAAAATAGTTAAATAGAAATAGAACTACCACACGATCCAGAAATTCCAATCCTGGGTATATATCAGAAAAAAAACAAAAACATTAACATTTGAAAAGATACACACACCCAATGTTCATAGCAGCATTATTTACAATTGCCAAGATATGGAAGCAACCTAACACACACAATGGAATACTATTCAGCCATGAAAAATAATGAAATCTTGATATTTGCAACATGGATGAACTTGGAGAGCATTATGTTAAGTGAAATAAGTCAGACAGAGAAAGACAAATATTGTATGATATCACCTATAAGTGGAATCTAAAAAATACAACAAACTAATGAATGTAATGAAAAAGAAACAGACTCAGATATAGAGAACAAACTAGCAGTTTCCTGTGGGGAGATAGAAGTAGGGAGGGGCAAGATAGGGGTAGGGGATTAAAAGGTACAAACTACCATGTATAAAATAAGCTACAAGGATACATTATACAACACAGGGAATATGGCCAATATTTTATAATAACTATAAATGGAATATAATCTTTAAAAATCATGAATCACTATATTGTACACCTATAACATATAATACTGTGTATTGACTATACTTCAACAAATTTTTTAATTTTTTAAAAAATTAAAAAAATAGGGACTTCCCTGGTGGCACAGTGATTAAGAATCGGCCTGCCAATGCAGGGAACATGGGTTCGATCCCTGATCCGGGAAGATCCCATGTGCCACGGGGCAACTAAGCCCGTGCGCCACAGCTACAGAGCCTGCACTCTAGAGCCTGCAAGCCACAACTACTGAGCCCACCTGCCACAACTACTGAAGGCTGTGTGCCTAGAACCCGTGCTCTGCAACAAGAGAAGCCACCACAATGAGAAGCCCACACACTGCAATGAAGAGTAGCCCCCACTCACCGCAACTACAGAAAGTCTGCACACAGCAACAAAGACCCAATGCAGACGAACATAAAAATAAATAAATAAAATTTTAATTAAAAAATAAATAAAAGTTAAAGGCCGGAAGGTGGTTGTCTCCTTGGAGACTATTACTTACTTGCTTAGTAACAACGGGCCTGCATTCACTCTGAGTCACGAAATAGTACCAGGGGTTCTTGAGAGCTTATTCACCCAACCTGGGTGAGCACATAATGCCACCAGTGTAGGACCAAAACGTGGCTAATACTACAGAGAATTAAGAACACATAAACTTTTTTTAATAGTAATCTTTTATTTATTTATTTTTATATTTTTTATTTTTGGCTGTGTTGGGTCTTCGTTTCTGTGCAAGGGCTTTCTCTAGTTGTGGCAAGCAGGGGCCACTCTTCATCACGGTGCGCGGGCCTCTCACTATCACGGACTCTCTTGTCGCGGAGCACAGGCTCCAGATGCGCAGGCTCAGTAGTTGTGGCTCACAGGCCTAGTTGCTCCGCGGCATGTGGGATCTTCCCAGACCAGGGCTCGAACCCGTGTCCCTTGCATTAGCAGGCAGATTCTCAACCACTGCACCACCAGGGAAGCCCAATGCTATTGTTTTTGATAACAAACCTTGGAGGACTATTTGATCCTTCAAACCATACATATGAAAGTATAACTGATTTATAAAGACAACAAAAACTAGGTATCAAGAATCCTGAGTTCCAGGGACTTCCCTGGTGGCCTAGTAGGTAAGACTCCACTCTCCCAGTGCAGGGGGCCCGAGTTCAATCCCTCATCAGGGAACTAAATCCCACACGCATGCCGCAACTAAGAAGCCCACATGCTGCAACTAAAGATACCGCATGCGGCAACTAAGATGCGGTGCAGCCAAAATAAGTAAATACATACTTTAAAAATAATAATAATAAAAATAAAACTTTTAAAAAAATAAGAAAGAAACCTGAGTTCCAATACCAGTTTTGCCAGTAACAAGCCTAAAATCACTTCTGAATTTTTTTTTTAATTCTTTAAAGTGACTTCACCTGTCCAGCTCTGAGTTCCAGCCTGGGTGAAGAGAGCAGACAAGGCTGGGACAGTCCCTGGGTGGTGATCAAGCAGGTGGAACTATAAGCTTACTTCAACCAGAACAGCAGCTCAGCTAGGATTTGTTTATATATTGCAGCTAGCATCTGTTTAGAGAAGGCTTCTCTGTTAGTTCTTGTATGATAAAAGGGACTGTGGCGGTTTCTTATAAAAAGCTAAACATGCATTTACGATACAATTCAGCAACTGCATTCTTGGGCATTTATCCCAAAGAAATGAAAACTTATGTTCGCACAAAAAACAAATGTTCATACTCGCTTTATTTATTTATTTTTGCCATACGCGGGCCTCTCACTGTTGTGGCCTCTCCCATTGCGGAGCACAGGCTCCGGACGCGCAGGCTCAGCGGCCATGGCTCACGGGCCCAGCCGCTCCGCGGCATATGGGATCTTCCCGGACCGGGGCATGAACCCGTGTCCCCTGCATCAGCAGGCGGACTCTCAACCACTGCGCCACCAGGGAAGCCCTCGCTTTATTTTTAACAGCCAAAAACTGGAAACAATCCAAATCTTTCAACAGGTGAATGGTTAAACAAACTGCGGTTCATCCATATCATGGACTTCTACTCAGCAATAAAAAGGAACAAACTACTAATACATGCAACATTTGGATGAATCTTCAGGGAACTGTGCCAGGTGAAAAAAGCCAATCTCAAAAGGTTACATACTGAATGATTTCATGTACATAAAGAACCACAGTGGGGAATGGAGGTGGGCAGGGTGGGTGCTAGAGGTAGATGTGGTTATAAACATGCAACACGTGGGATCCTTATGGCGTTGGAACTGTTAGGTTCCTTGACTGTGGTGGTGCACACAAAAACCTACACAGGTAATAAAACTGTGTAGAACTTATTACACACACGTACAAGTAAAACTGGAGAAATCTGAATAATGTTAGTAGATTGTATAAATGCCAATATTCTGGTTATGATACTATACTATAGTTCTACAAATGTCACCACTGGGGGAAACATGGTCAAGTATACAAAGACCTCTATTACTTCTTACAACTGCATATGAATCTACTATTATCTCAATTAAAATTTCAATTAAAAATAAAATCCTGAAAAAGAATAAAATAAAATAAAATCCTGAAAACCTAAATCCACATAACCAGAGGCTCCCTGAAAGCTGGAGCCTAGACATTTGACAGTTCCTTGTGCTTTTCAAACTGTCAGTAGTAATGAACTAGTGGGGTTCCCCCGCAATTGAAGCAATGCAGTACTTCCCTAAAATACAATAAAAAGAACTAACAGAAAAATGAAGACAAAATACAAACCCACATTTTCTTATTATTAACTTTTGATTTCTGAAGGCTATAACAGTGGGCATGGCAATGGGCACTGGGATCACACTTTTGAGCAGTGATGCATCAAGACAACTAAGCCTACTCATGAGTTCTTTTTTTTTTTAATTTATTTATTATTTTTGGCTGTGTTGGGTCTTCATTGCTGCATGCAGGCTTTCTCTAGTTGTGGTGAGTGGGAGCTACTCTTCATTGCGGTGCTCAGGCCTCTCATTGCAGTGGCCTCTCCCGCTGTGGAACACAGGCTCTAGGCACGTGGGCTGCAGTAGTTGTGTCTTGCGGGCTCTAGAGTGCAGGCTCAGCAGCTGTGGCACACGGGCTCAGCCGCTCCGCGGCATGTGGGATCTTCCCAGACCAGGGCTCGAACCCGTGTCCCCTGCATTGGCAGGCGGACTCCCAACCACTGCACCACTACGGAAGCCCTACTCGTGAGTTCTTACCACACCAGTTCCATCTCCTGAAAATTCAACAGAGACATCATCTGGCTGAAGAGATACTTCTCATGTTCTTGAAAAAGATCTTAAAATACTTATGTGGGGGGAAAAAACCCTCCTGTCTATTCATGAAAAAGCCCATCAGAGCCAAAAAACAAAAACAAAAGCAAAACACTTCAGGAACCAATCTCTTTATAAAAAACAACATATGTTAAATGTTCTTTGATGCCTGATAGATTAACTCAGAAATCATTATTTAAAATATTGGGGGGCTTCCTTGGTGGCGCAGTGGTTGAGAGCCCGCCTGCCGATGCAGTGGACACGGGTTCGTGCCCCGGTCCGGGAAGATCCCACATGCTGCGGAGCAGCTAGGCCCGTGAGTCATGGCCGCTGAGCCTGCGCGTCCGGAGCCTGTGCTCCACAACGAGAGAGACCGCAACAGTGAGAGGCCTGGCGTACAGCCAAAAAATATATATATATATTGGGAATTCCCTGGCGGCCCAATGGTTAGGACTTCCATCTTTCATTGCTGAGGGCACAGGTTCAATCCCTGGTCGGGAAACTGAGTTCCCACAAGCCATGCGGGGGGGCGGGGGGGAACACCACAAAATACCTGAGATTAAATTCAGGCAACTCAAGGTGTTCTGGGAAACCCTGTACGAGAGACAAGTCTGTACTGGGTTTCACAATAAGAGTGCTCCAGATGTGAAACTGTCCCTTTTCCAACACTCTAATTCTACATCTGACTATCTTCCACCTTAATTTAAGTTCACGTGGAGATATTATAGACAGTATTAGCTCAAATAAATAATAAATAAATTTATTAAATAATAAATAATAGAAGAGACACTGCTTTGGAAAAGACCCCCAGTGTTCTCCTGACTTGGGCAAGTAATAAATCCTTCTCCCGAGAAAAATAAACAAATACTAGGGGTTGTGGGAAAAAACATGAAAAATTAAATCTAAGAGTAATTCCCAAGTTTCACACTCCTTTTAAAGTAAAACGCTTGCCAATGATATTAACAAACAGCTCACTCTTTTCCCTCTCTTTGCCAATACTATTAGAGATTTATCAATACACAGCAAAATGTTAACAACTAGGTGATACACAGGAGGAAAACCTAGGGCATGGATACTCCTGATTAACAGCCCTAATACTTAGCAAAACACATTTATTAGTGAAACTGAAAAAGGAAACAGAATTATTCAGCAGTTAAAAGGAAGTACTGATACCACAGTATGGATGAACCTTGAAAACATGATAAAGAAGCCATTCACAATGACCTCATATAATATGATTCCATTTATATGACATATCCAGAATAGGCAAATCTACACAGACATAAATTATTCATTGCATAGGGCTGGGAGCAAGGATGGGATTGGAAAATGACAGCTAAAAGGTTCCTTTTTGAGGTGATAAAATTTTTCTACAATTGATTTTGGTAGGTTTGCACAACTCTGAATATACGAAAAAAACTGAAATGTACAATTGAAATGGATGAACTGTATTATACGCAAATTATATATCAATAAAGCTGCTGCCAAAAAAAAATGGGGGGGAAGGAAACAGCAGTAGACTCCACAGACAGTAGACAGTAACTGCTTACTAAATATAACAAAAAATAAAGAAATGAAGTGAGGGGATTTCCCTGGCAGTCCAGCACTTAACAAACTCTTGAGATTCCACCGCAGGGGGCACACGTTCCATCCCTGGTCAGGGAACTAAGATCCCGCATGCTGCACGGTGCAGCCAAAAAGTAAAATAAAAAAAAAAAGAAATGAAGTGAAAGGATTAAATGCTTATATAGAAAAAAGTACAGAATTTTTTCACATATACCTAGTGACAGAAATGCAGAAGCAAAACTGAATCAAGTCTACTGAGTACAGAAATGGATGAAGGAAGTAATAACTGGTCTTAGAATACCTTATACAGATCAACTAAAGAGCTATGCATATTATCTCTGTAGGTCAAGGCTAGCTATCATTCATGGTACAATATACATCAGTTTCCCTTTCTGTCCATAATTCCAACCTCTACTAATTATTTATGTAATTTAAAAGAAGGGAATATGATATTTACATAAACAGTGTGTGGAAGAGTAGAATACATACACATGTATATACTGGAAAAAGCAAAATCTCCCTGAAGGGCATATGAGAAACTGATGGCTTTGGTTGCCTGTAGGGAAGAGAGGAAGGGTGTTTTTGGTACTTTCAAATTTTGAAAGTAGTATCTGTCATGTACCCAAAAAAGTTAAGAATCTGCATAAAAAATATCTTTCAGTGAGTCTGATAGCCCTCCAGCTTGACAGAGATCCATTAAGCGACTACTCTATAGCTGCTTGGTTAAAAAACATGCCTAAAACCATGCAATGCTACTACCATCCATTCTTCTATATCCATCTTCTTACCAGAGTTCCAGAGAGTGAAACTCTATGTAAGTGGAAACACAGAACACTGGAGATATTCCTCCTGAACAGTAAACACAAGAGACCCAGTTTCCTAGTCTAGCAACTAAGTGATCCCTAAGTCTTCTCTTAAATTCTGAGAACCTAAGAGATTAAATATTTCGCCAACCACATTTGTGTATGGTGTGAGGCAGTGTTCTAATTTCATTCTTTTACGTGTAGCTGTCCAGTTTTCCCAGCACCACTTACTGAAGAGGCTGTCTTTTCTCCGCAGTATATTCTTGCCTCCTTTATCAAAGATAAGGTGACCATATGTGCGTGGGTTTATCTCTGGGCTTTCTATCCCGTTCCTTTGATCTGTATTTCTGTTTTTGTGCCAGTACCATACTGTCTTGATTACTGTAGATTTGTAGTATAATCTGAAGTCAGGGAGCCTGATTCCTCCAGCTCCATTTTTCGTTCTCAAGATTGCTTTGGCTATTCAGGGTCTTTTATGTTTCCATACAAATTGTGACATTTTTTGCTCTAGTTCTGTGTAAAATGCCATTGATAGTTTGATAGGGATTGCACTGAATCTGCAGATTGCTTTGGATAGTATAGTTATTTTCACAATGTTGATTCTTCCAATCCAAGAGTCAACCACATTTGTGTCTCTAGGTTTCCCCTGTTCACATATGTCCTCCCTAACTTGAACAGATTTCAAAGAATCTCTTTAAGGAAAAAGTCTGTGTAGCACAAATCTGAAAACATAAATAGGTGTTAGAAAAATATGTGGGGACTTCCCTGGTGGCACAGTGGTTAAGGATCCGCCTGCCAATGCAAAGGGACACGGGTTCAATCCCTGGTCCGGGAAGATCCCACATGCCGTGGAGCAACTAAGCCCATGTGCCATGACTACTGAGCCTGCACTCTAGAGCCCACGAGCCACAACTACTGAAGCCCGCGTGCCTAGAGCCCATGCTCTGCAACGAGAAGCCACCGCAATGAGAAGCCCGCACATCACAATGAAGAGTAGGCCCCTCTCGCCGCAACTAGAGAAAGCCTGCACACAGCAACGAAGACCCAACACAGCCAAAAGATAATTAAAAAAAATAAATAAACTGGAAAAATATGTGTTAAAGTCAAAAATGATAACTGTCTTGGTAAACTTCAATCAAATATAAAAGAGATACTTATAGAAAATTTAAAATGATCCTATTTAAAATAAATTATATATCTGTAATATGTTACTCTTCGTAAAGAAGAATTAAGAAAATATACATGTATCTACTACTTTGTGCCAAAGAAATAAAGGAAAGATAACCCAGGAAAACAGATAGATAGATAGACAGATAGATAGATAGATATGAAAATGTACAGAGAAAGGAATGCAGGCTATATGCCTGAGTATAACAATAATTATCCCTTATCATCTCACACCAGTCAGAATGGCCATCATCAAAAAATCTACAAACAATAAATGCTGTAGAGGGTGTGGAGAAAAGGGAACCCTCTTGCACTGCTGGTGGGAATGTAAATTGAAGCAGCCACTATGGAGAACAGTATGGAGGTTCCTTAAAAAACTAAAAATAGAACTACCATATGACCCAGCAATCCCACTACCAGGCATATACCCTGAGAAAACCATAATTCAAAAAAAGTCATGTACCAAAATGTTCATTGCAGCTCTATTTACAATAGCCAGGACATGGAAGCAACCTAAGTGTCCACTGACAGATGAATGGATAAAGAAGATGTGGCATATATATACAATGGAATACTACTCAGCCATAAAAAGGAACTAAACTGAGTTATTTGTAGTGAGGTGGATGGACCTAGAGACTGTCATACAGAGTGAAGTAAGTCAGAAAGAGAAAAATACCATATGCTAACACATATATATGGAATCTAAAAAAAAAAAGAAAGAAAAAAAATGGTCAGAAGGACCTAGGGGCAAGACGGGAATAAAGATGCAGACCTACTAGAGAATGGACTTGAGGATACGGGGAGGGGGAAGGGTAAGCTGTGACAAAGTGAGAGAGTGGCATGGACATATATACACCACCAAACGTAAAACAGCTAGCTAGTGGGAAGCAGCCGCATAGCACAGGGAGATCAGCGCGGTGCTCTGTGACCACCTAAGTGGTGGAATAGGGAGGGCGGGAGGGAGGGAGATGCAAGAGGGAAGAGATATGGGGACATATGTATATGTATAACTGATTCACTTTGTTATAAAGCAGAAAGTAACACACCATTGTAAAGCAATTATACTCCAATAAAGATGTTTAAAAAAAAACCAATAATTATCTCTGAGGAGGGCAATGGGAATGGGGAGAACAGAGGAGGTTGGAGCAGAAAGGTCTGAAAGGGGACTTTCACTTTCTCTTGTATTTTCCTTCTTTATTTGAATTTTTTACAACTAGCATATGGTTACTGAATAACTAGGGACATCTCAGGAAAGGTGAAATGTACCTAAAAGCTAATTCCTATTAACTTTATTTTTTAAATAAAACCTGAAAGTAGCAGGAGTGTTATCTTTTTCTAAAAGCATTACTTTTCCTAACAGAAGAAATTACCCAAAAGGTGAATCTCTTACACACCACACACATATATGTACCTAAACACAGTCCTGTTAAACAAAATTAAAGAAACTTTCCTGTTCCTCCTGATGTTTCTGTTCCTTCTAGAAACCCAGTAACTTGCAAAATGTTCAATATCGGGACTTCCCTGGTGGTCCAGTGGTGGAGAATCTGCCTTACAATGAATGCAGAGGACGCGGGTTCAATCCCTAGTCAGGGAACTAAGATCCCACATGTCGCCAAGCAACTAATCCCACATGCCACAACTACTGAGCTCATGCACCTCAACTAGAGCCTACATGCTGCAAACTACAGAGTCCACGTGCTCTGGAACCCATGCGCCACTACTACAGAGCCTGCACCCTAGAGCCTGTGCACCACAACTAGAGAAGCGAAAACCTGCATGCCACAACTAAAGAGAAGCCCGCACAACACAACGAAGATCCCTCATGCCACAGCTAAGACCCGATGCAGCCAAAAGTACATTAAATAAATATATAATAAATAAATAAATCTAAAAAAAAAATGTTCAATATCTCTCTAATGCAAATTTCCCCTTCTCAAACCCACTGTCATAGTTAAGCATCCCTCACTGCTCTTCTGGACTGCATATATTGTAATACCTCCCCTCCCTGTCTCCCTACCTTTGAAGGGAATCCTTCCAAGTCTGCCCTCAGATCACAGAAGTATATTTTATAATTCTACTCCAAGGATCTTGGGCTACTTGTACAAACGCAATCAAGGGACAGTTGAGCAATTCTCCAAATAATCTGATGAGTAGAGGCAACCAAATTAATCTATTTTTAAAATTTCAGACAAATTTTAATAGCTGCTAAAGCAGTCTCATAAAAAGATTGAAGCATTTGGAGTAGAAACTATTGACTAAAATAATTATCCTGCTCGTCCTGGATCGACTTGATATCTCCTTCAAAGAGACAGTAATAGCTTTGGATCCTGGTGTGTAGAAAAATGTGAATACATCTGAGAACTGCCACCAGTGAGGATTTGATATTAAAATTACTTTTCTTTTAAATTAATTAATTTATTTATTTATGGCTGCATTGGGTCTTCGTTGCTGCACACGGGCTTTCTCTAGTTGTGGGGAGCGGGGGCTACTCTTCGTCGCGGTGTGCAGGCTTCTCATTGTGGTAGCTTCTCGGTGCGGAGCACAGGCTCTAGGTGCGTGGGCTTCAGTAGCTGTGGGACGTGGGCTCAGCAGTTGTGGCTCACAGGCTCTAGAGTGCAGGCTCAGTAGTATAGCACACGGGCTTAGCTGCTCCACGGCATATGGGGTCTTCCCAGAGGGCTCAAACCCATGTCCCCTGCATTGGCAGGCGGATTCTTAACCACTGCCCCACCAGGGAAGCCCTAAAATTGCTTTTGACAGCTCAATATAGAAAAGAGGTAACAACTGAAATGAAAAATTAATATTCTTGATAGTAGCCCTTCCCTCAGAGGAAAAGCAGCAGACAAGCAATGCCACCATAAAGGATTTAGCAAAGTGCCTGCTATATTGTAAGCATTCCATAAACTTTGGCTATCATTATTAATATGCCTAACACAGGGTTAGACCTCCATCTTACCCACCTATGCATTAATTGTACAGGTATAATACAAGTCAATGTAGAAGACAGAATAAATACAATTTTCTTAAGCTTTAGTGATACTTAAACTAAACATTATAGTGTCCACTGTATTTAATTTTGTAATACCTTACAAAATTACCTTTTTCATCATCAAAATACCTGAATTTCTTTACTTTGTATTACATGCATTGATTACATAAATTCAAAATCACAAAAGGAAATTCAAAGGCACATAATTCAAAAGCACAAAATGATATACAATAAAGTCTCCCTACCACAAATGTCTCTCAGCAACCGAGATTACACTCCCCAGAGGCAACTAACATATAGCAGTTTTGGGGTATCCTTTCAGAAAGCCTGCATCTAGAGAGTTCCCTTGTGGCTTAGTAGTTAGGATTATTGGCTTTCACTACCATGGCCTGGGTTCAATCCCTGGTTGGGGAACCGAGATCCTGCAAGCCACACAGCATGGCCAAAATAAAAATAGATAAATAAATAAAAAGGATAAAATTATATGTTTATGTACCAATTATCTTCAGAAAAGTAAGCCAGAAAAAGCTGATGTTATTCATTAGGTTTTAACTGAATGGAGCAGTTCCTTATAATATCAACTGCATAGTTAGGAAATAAAACACCAACTTAATGTGTATTCAGTTTAAATTGGTATGTATTTTTCAATTCCTGAAAAAAATAAACAATTTTGTACATTAAAAAATAAAGAATTTTTCCATTTTAAATAATAATGCAGGGAATTCCCTGGCGGTCCAGTTAGGACTCTACGCTTTTCACTGCTGAGGGCGCAGGTTTGATCCCTGGTCCTGAAACTAAGATCCCGTGACCTGCATGGCACGGCCAAAAATTAAAAAAAAAAATTTTTAGGGCTTCCCTGGTGATGCAGTGTTTTAAGAATCTGCCTGCCAATGCAGGAGACACAGGTTCAAGCCCTGGTCCGGGAAGATCCCACATGTCACGGAGCAACTAAGCCCATGTGCCATGACTACTGAGCCTGCACTCTAGAGCCCGTGGGCCACAACTACTGAGCCCACGGGCCACAACTACTGAGCCCACGGGCCACAACTACTGAAGCCCACGTGCCTAGAGCCTGTGCTCCACAACAAGCCACCACAATGAGAAACCCGTGCACCACAACAAAGAGTAGCCCCCACTTGCCACAACTAGAGAAAGCCCGCGTGCAGCAACGAAGACCCAATGCAGCCAAAAATAAAATTAATTAATTAATTTTAAAAATAAAATAAAATGACCTTAGCAATTTTCTAAAAAAAAAAAAATTGCTCCCTTTTAAGATTACATTTTAAGGCAAACATTATTGACACTGTCAATAATATATGAAGACTTCAAAAAGGATTGTATTCCTTAAAAATATTTTCCTTTACTAAAATCAGATCCCAACCTTAGCATACAACTAACTAGATGTAGTCAGTCCAAAACTTCTCTTAAGTTATTAAATAGTTCATTTTCAAAATGGATAATACATCGGTAGCTTTATGTCTTCACACCCACTCAGGAATGACGAAAGAATACTTGTAATTTTGTAACTACACAGTTCTCATCTATAGAAACCATTGCTTATAAATGAATTTAAAATAGTGATTAGCTCAAAATAATTACGGAATTTACAAGATAGGATTTTCCTGTTCTAAGTGCTTGCTTTTTATTTTGTAAAATAATACACAGTTTGGGAAATAATGTTAAAGGCGAACTAGGGAACTAAAATAACATTTGTGAGTCACTGAGATTACTGTCAACAGAAAAAAGTTCAGACTTTGAAGAGGGAAAAGACCCACCTGCCCCAATTTGAGCCCACTCACGGCTTGTCTATGGGAAGAGGCATACTCAGTAAGAGCTCAACTCTTCAGCAGTAAAGAAAATAATCACAAATCCCTCATTTACAGATTGGACGTGCTATCATAATGGCATCACAACCAGAAACTTGCCTGAAACAACTGGGCTCCAGAGTTAAAAAGAAAACCTCCTTTGGGTCCTATGCATCTCCTTCTATGTGTCTGAGTACTACTAACTGTAGATGTAATGTTAATGCTCACATTCCTTTCTCATGTGAATATGAAAAAAAAATGCTTCTCAATTCACTATTTTTTTAAGTTAAGGGATTAACAACTGTAGTCTATTGGTTCATTTATTCAAAGTAAATTTATGAAAAAAAAGTAAATTTATGTCTAACTTCCTCTATTCCCAATAATTTAGGATCAAGCTTAGCAACATGTTTTAATATACCACCCAAGCAAATTACCTAAGCAGAAGAGGAAAAAAAAAATTTTGTGTTTTCTTATTTAAAAACTCTGTAAATCCCATTTACCATTGCAACAAAAAGAATAAAATATCTAGGAATAAACCTACCTAAGGAGACAAAAGACCTGTATGCAGAAAATTATAAGACACTGATGAAAGAAATTAAAGATGATACAAATAGATGGAGAGATGTACCATGTTCTTGGATTGGAAGAATCAACATTGTGAAAATGACTCTACTACCCAAAGCAATCTACAGATTCAATGCAATCCCTATCAAACTACCACTGGCATTTTTCACAGAACTAGAACAAAAAATTTCACAATTTGTATGGAAACACAAAAGACCCCGAATAGCCAAAGCAATCTTGAGAACGAAAAATGGAGCTGGAGGAACCAGGCTCCCTGACTTCAGACTATACTACAAAGCTACAGTAATCAAGACAGTATGGTACTGGCACAAAAACAGAAAGATAGATCAATGGAACAGGATAGAAAGCCCAGAGATAAACCCACGGACATATGGTCACCTTATCTTTGATAAAGGAGGCAGGAATGTACAGTGGAGAAAGGACAGTCTCTTCAATAAGTGGTGCTGGGAAAACTGGATAGGGACATGTAAAAGTATGAGATTAGATCACTCCCTAACACCATACACAAAAATAAGCTCAAAATGGATTAAAGGGCTTCCCTGGTGGCGCAGTGGTTGAGAGTCCGCCTGCCGATGCAGGGGACATGGGTTCGTGCCCTGGTCCGGGAAGATCCCACATGCCGCAGAGCAGCTGGACCCGTGAGCCACGGCCGCTGAGCCTGAGCATCTGGAGCCTGTGCTCTGCAACGGGAGAGGCCACAACAGTGAGAGGCCCGCATAATGCAAAAAAAAATGGATTAAAGACCTAAATGTAAAGCCAGACACTATCAAACTCTTAGAGGAAAACATAGGCAGAACACTCTATGACATAAATCACAGCAAGATCCTTTTTGACCCACCTCCTAAAGAAATGGAAATAAAGACAAAAATAAACACATGGGACCTAATGAAACTTAAAAGCTTTTGCACAGCAAAGGAAACCATAAACAAGACCAAAAGACAACCCTCAGAATGGGAGAAAATGTTTGCAAATGAAGCAACTGACAAAGGATTAATCTCCAAAATTTATAAGCAGCTCATGCAGCTCAATAACAAAAAAACAAACAACCCAATCCAAAAATGGGCAGAAGGCCTAAATAGACATTTCTCCACAGAAGATATACAGACTGCCAACAAACACATGAAAGGATGCTCAACATCTTTACTCATTAGAGAAATGCAAATCAAAACTACAATGAGATATCATCTCACACCAGTCAGAATGGCCATCATCAAAAAATCTAGAAACAATAAATGCTGGAGAGGGTGTGGAAAAAAGGGAACACTCTTGCACTGCTGGTGGGAATGTGAATTGGTACAGCCACTATGGAGAACGGTATGGAGGTTCCTTAAAAAACTACAAATAGAACTACCATATGACCCATCAATCCCACTAGTGGGCATATACCCTGAGAAAACCATAATTCAAAAAGAGACATGTACCAAAATGTTCATAGCAGCCCTATTTACAATAGCCCGGAGATGGAAACAACCTAAGTGTCCATCATCGGATGAATGGGTAAAGAAGATGTGGCACATATATACAATGGAATATTACTCAGCCATAAAAAGAAATGAAATTGAGCTATTTGTAATGAGGTGGATGGACCTAGAGTCTGTCATACAGAGTGAAGTAAGTCAGAAAGAGAAAGACAAATACTGTATGCCGACACATATATATGGAATTTAAGAAAAAAAAAATGTCATGAAGAACATAGGGGTAAGACAGAAAAAAAAAAAATAACTCTGTAAAGATGATCTACACAAGCGGACTAGGACCTCTAACTATACGAAGTCATACATTAAGTATCTTTGTTACTTACACATATATGACAAATCACAAAACCACAGTCCAATTGTAAAGCCAAGGGAAAAGGAAAAGCTCATCTTACATTCAGAACAAAGGTATGGGACTTCCCTGGTGGTCCAGTGGGTAAGACTCCGCGATCCCGATGCAGCGGCCCGGGGTTTGATCCCTGGTCGGGGAACTAGATCCCGCATGCCTGCCACAACTAAGAGTTCACATGACACAACTAAGAAGCCCACATGCCCCAACTAAAGATCCCGCATGCCGCAACTAAGACCCGGTGCAACCTAAATAAATAAATAAATATTTATTTAAGAAAAAAAAAGGTACACTATATCACATAACTAATTCATTCTTTAACTCTTAACTCTAATCCATAAAACAGGACTATACACATAAAAACTTGTTTAAGAGTAGAGAGTGAAAGTTAATGGTTAAATGATTAGAAAATTGCTTCCTGTTTTCAAATACCCAGGTACTATAAAATGAAGGTGGTGATTATTACACTAAAAAACAACACTTTAAACTTATATAGTCTCGGGCCTCCCTGGTGGCACAGTGGTTAAGAATCTGCCTGCCGCTGGGAGTGTGATGGGTGGGGGCAGGAGGCATGGGCCGGGGGCAGTTCTCTCCTCACTTGTAAACTTGTAGTTTCACAGAAAAAAAATAAATTAAAAAAAAAAAAAAAGAATCTGCCTGCCAATGCAGGGGACACAGGTTTGAGCCCTGGTCTGGGAAGATCTCACATGCCACGGAGCAACTAAGCCCATGTGCCACAACTACCGAGGCTGCGCTCTAGAGCCCGCGAGCCACAACTACTGAAGCCCACATGCCTAGAGCCCATGCTCCGCAACAAGAGAAGCCACCACAATGAGAAGCCTGCGCACCACAATGAAGAGTAGCCTCTGCTCACCACAACTAGAGAAAGCCTGCACACAGCAACGAAGACCCGACACAGCCAAAAATAAATTAATTAATTAAAAAAATAAAAAAGGAAGAGCCCTCTTAAAAAAAAAAAAAAGAAAAAAAGTATATATAGTCTCTTTCAACCTTCCTCTGAAGGACCTAACAAATAAAAAAACTATTGAGGCAATCGGCTATAAGCATAAATTCTACCCCAGTGTTCACAGCAACCTAAGTGTCCATCAACAGATGAGTGGATACAGAAGAGTGGTGTATATATACATATACAATGAATTACTACTCCGTCATAAATAAAAAGAACAAAATTTTGCCATTTGTAACAACATGGATGGATATGGAGGATATTATGCTAAGTGAAATAAGTCAGAAAGAGAAAGACAAATACTGTATGACAACACTTATATGTGGAATATAAAAATTAAAACAAACTAGTGAATATAAGAAAAAAGACTTACAGATATAGAGAACAAACTAGTGGTTACTAGTAGGGAAAGGGAAGGGGGGAGGAGCAAGATGGGGTAGGGCAGCGGTCCCCAACCTTTCTGGCACCAGGGACCAGTTTCGTGGAAGACAATTTTTCCACGGCCAGGGCAGGGACCGGGCTGGGGGGGTGGTACCGGAGGGGGTTCAGGTCGTAATGCAAAAGATGCTTTAGGCAGTAATGCAAGCCATGGTGAGCGGCAGATGAAGCTTCGCTCGCTCACCTGCCACTCATCTCCTGTGGTGCGGCCCAGTTCCTAACAGGCCTTGGACCACTACTGGTCTGTGGCCTGGGGGTTGGGGACTCCTGGGGTAGGGTATTAAGAGGTACAAACTACTATGTATAAAATAAATAAGCTACAAGAGTATATTGTACAAGACAGGGAATATTTTATAATAACTATACATGGAGTATAACCTTTAAAAATTGTGAATCACTATGTTGTACACCTGAAACTTACATAATATTGTCAATCAACTATTCCTCAATAAAAAATAAATTTAAAAATAAATAAATAAGCAAAAGCATAAATTCTAGAGTCATACAGACCAGAGTTTGAAACCTGACTCTCCCACTTAAAAGCTGTGTGCCACCTGGCATATTAACTTCCCAAAGCTTCAGTTTCCTCATCTCTTTTTTTTTTAATAAATTTATTTATTTATTTATTTATTTTTATGGCTGCATCGGGTCTTCGTTACCGTGTGCAGGTTTTCTCTACTTGCGGCAAGCGGGGGCTACTCTTTGTTGCGCTGCGTGGGCTTCTCATTGTGGTGGCCTCTCTTGTTGCGGAGCACGGGCACGGGCTCTAGGCACAGGCTTCAGTAGTTGTGGCACGTGGGCCCAGCAGCCGTGGTTCGCGAGCTCAGTAGTTGTGGCGCACGGGCTTACCTGCTCCGCGGCATGTGGTATCTTCCCGGACCAGGGCTCGAACCCGGAACCCCTGTATTTGCAGGCGGACTCTCAACCACTGCGCCACCAGGGGAGCCCTCCTCATCTCTTAAATGAGGATATCATTAGTACCTTCATTACAAGTTTGTTATGAAGATAAAATGAATAATGCACAAAGAGGAGTTAGCATAACCTGACACATAGGTGAGCATTCAATAATGTTAACTTTGGTTATAGTTTAATCCTATATAGTAAATCACACAGAGGAGTTTTTCTAATAGACTATATTGACAGTCACAGCTTTAAATGACAAAAGAACGTATTGATAAAAGGAAGCAGGTAACAATAGAATACATAGAATTAAAGAAGTCACTGATTAAAAAATAATTGCCTGGCTCTCAAGGAGAAGATAGTAAATTCTTCCTAAGTTAAAGGTAAAACAATTGTTACTGGTTGGTACAGCATATATAGTTCTCTATGACACACACACACACACACACACACACACACACACACACACACACACACAGAGTAGACATTCCTTGTAGGTAGAATGAGAATCTAAAACCCAGAAGCCTCTCAGTTAGGGAAAATTTTAATAATTTAATAATGGAATGTTGGGTGAAGTACATCAAGAGTGAAGACAACTAGGGCTTCCCTGGTGGCGCAGTGGTTGAGAGTCCGCCTGCCGATGCAGGGGACACGGGTTCGTGCCCAGGTCCGGGAGGATCCCACATGCCGCGGAGCGGCTGGGCCCGTGAGCCATGGCCGCTGAGCCTGCGCATCAGGAGCCTGTGCTCCGCAATGGGAGAGGCCACAACAGTGAGAGGCCCGCGTACCGCAAAAAAAAAAGAGTTAAGACAACTAATGATTTCCAATGAAAATGTGAAATTTCCACAGCCATCAAAAGAACAAAAATAAAATAATTATAATTGATCATAACATTGTCCAAAATCAACAACCATCTTCTATGGATGTTTCCTTAGGCTCACAGTGCAAAAAACAAGCGTGTTAAGAGAACTCCAGTTGGTTTTCCCCAGGACATGCCTCTAATAATTAACTACAATGAATCTCATTGGAGGAATGATGTCCATGTAGATAAACTGGAACTGATAAACATGATAAACATGGAACCTAACTTTTGAAAATATACAACTGCAGAAATAAGTTTTAAATAAATTTGTGTTCAGATAACATAAGGGCAGCAATTTGTAATGATTTATAAAGTCAGAGGAAAACACTGATTTTAATAGTATGATATCTAAATACAAAATCTACACTAAATCAGTAGTTCAAGAACAAGGAATTTTAAATGACCATATTTCAACTATTTAATAGAAATTAGTTACTGTGTAACTACATGTAAGTAACATGTCAGAGGTAGTAAATAGCGGCCTGGCTACAAGAAATGAGCACCTCGATTTCAAACAGCAGGTCTTCATTTTAACTCCTATGAAAATGTTTAACAGGTTAAGTGATTAAATAAACATTAAAGAGAACTTCAAATTGCAGTAAATTTATAATTCTGACAACCTGCAATACTCATTTAAATCACAAAAGCTCAATCATTTAAGCTAGTGAAGTACAAATGTCTCAAAATGGAGTTTGGCCTCTTGTTGACAGTCACCTCAAATTTCTTCCAGTGGCTCAGCAGGTAAGGAATTCATGGAATTCAGGGCTTCAAGGTCTAGTAAGCATTACTAAACCTTACTGGTTAAACCATCCAGTCAACACCAAATTATGTGGGGCAATGCCTGTAGATTATCTAACTCCTTTGTCCCTTCCCACATCTTCTCTACTTCATAACTACCATTACTTCTAAACAGTACAAAGAGGTAAACATGAAATTGGTAAATATTATAAATTAGTTATTAGAAATGCAAAGAAAAACTGTGGTCAGGAAAGTGGTTAAACTGCAGTTTAAATAAAGCTTCTGGATTACCCATGGATTTCTTTTAATCCACATAATCCTCCTCCTGAAGGCATGGATAATCAGGTTCGCATTTCCATTGAAGGCAAATGAGCATTTGCCTGGTGGTCTCCCAAGTAGCCAGAGTAGCAGGAGACAAGCTACAGGGTCAGGGATGCAGCAGTCCCTCCGGGGTTTGCAGTAGGGGATTGTGAGCTGCTGACCTGTGCTCTAACAATACCACAACACAGGGGACTGCCAGATTAACTTTCTTTATTTTGGCGGTAAATTCCCCCTATTAAAGGCTCAACAGATAATAACCTCAGGTGACCTACTTTAAATAATCAAGAAAATAAGGAAATATACATTCTTGGTGAAGAAGTGGGGGAAAGACAGATCATGGAGCCAGGACTCAGGGGAAGGATGTGTAAATTTTTTGAGGAAATGAGGGAATTTCTAAATTATTGACTGCTTTAGGCTGGAACAAAGTTAAACGAATAACGGAAAGCTACCTTTGCAATACACCATAGCTATAAAGATACCACATCTTTCCCTCAAACCCTAGGAGAGTTGAATACCTGAAACAACTAAGTGCTGGAATAAAATGGATAGTCTAGCAGAGGTGACAATGCTAGAGAGAGAGAAGAGAGAAAAGCTGAGACTTCATAACATAATCCTTGGCAAAATTAATCTCCAGTTTACCCTAGCTTACCCTGCGATTGCAGTAAATGGGATTCTGGGCTTATCAAAGACACATGAGAAGATATGTTATGCCATCCTTTATGATTTTATCACAGACTTAGCCTCCAAATTTCTTTGTTAGATGCACCCTATTGTAACTTGACATTGTAGGATTTGCCTCACTTGACAGGTTCCAGAAGTTATACAATTATTTTTTTTACTTTAAAGCCTTTTAAACATTCCTCCGTCTACAAAGTTTATTACTTTATTGCATGTAAACCCGTTATGTTGAAGACTGGAATTCTTTCATTTATATTTCTAAAAGAAAACCAACAATTAGGTTGATCAATTATCCACTTATTCCAAGTTCTAACATATTCTATGCATGAGAGATTTTCCCTTTAAAAAAACAAATAAATCCAGGGAATTCGCTGGCGGTCCAGTGGTTAGGACTCTGCGCTTTCACTGCCAAGGGCCTGGGTTCAACCCTTGGTCAGGGAACTAAGACCCTACAAGCCGCATGGTGGCCAAAAAAATAAAAAATAAAAAAATAATTCCAAGTGTTGAAAATGAAGGGGAGGCTGACCGCAAAGGGGTAACATGAGGGAATTCTTTGGGGTGTTGGAATTATTCTGTACATTGTTAGTGGTGGTGATAGTTACAAGAATCTAGGAATGTGTTAAAACTCATAGGACTGTACATGAAAAAGGTTTTGTAAAATTTTAAAATTCAATGTCACTCTCCTTTTAGAAATGTCTTTTTTATTAAAAACAAAAACAAAAAAAACTATCAACTCAGAAAAAGAAAGGTCTAAATTAGAGATACGCAATCTGCATTATCAGAGCAACTGGTAGGTAACACACTATACACACCCAACCATACATCTAATACCTTTCATTTTTCCTCTCTCAACTGGAAGCTTGTGACTCAGGATTATTTAACCTGAAGATGATAACATAAAGGTTACCATGGAATATATGAGAGAACAACTTAAAAAGGAAGTACACCAGTTTAGAATCACTCCAAAGGGTAAAGCTGGACCCAGTGGCTGGAAAATACAGGAAGTCAGACTTTGATTATGAGAAAGCAGAAAGGCCTCTTCAAGAAAGGATAGTATCCTTTCACACAAGGTGTCCCAGCAGACATCAGACTACCAAAGGCACATAGGCGCTCCTTAGAAAAATAGCTCATACAAATCAGGGAGTGGAGAGAAGGCAGAGGGGAAAAAAAAAAAGTGTCAAAATTTGGAGAGGGAGATGAGAAGGTAAAAGGAGTGAGAAGCAAAGATGCCCCACACAAGCCTGAAAATCTATAATATTCTCCTTTATCTTCCTTTTCTTCTGCTCTTCTACTAAATTTCCAGTATTGTTCTTCTAGTCTAGGATTTCCTTCTCCAACGTATCTTTTTCCTATTATCTACTCTGACAATGGAATTCTACACCTTGATTTTTCCATACCCTTCTTTCTTTACAAACCTACTAGATAGTCTTTGGGGCTTCAGTCTCAGGCAGGGGGAAAATCCTAAATTATTTGCCTCTTTCTACAACATGACAAGGCTTGCAAGTGAGCAGTTAGCAGAAGCCAAATGATAGGGACTTATCTCTCCAAGATATGGTAAGATATGATAACTGAATCAAATGGTTCAGAGGATATTTACATAAATGCACACAAGGAGGGGGGCCTCAGATTTTTTTAAAAAATAGTGTAATTGAAATAAATAAACACACCTGTTCTCTGTAAAAATTGCAACCGCTACCCTATAGGATTTGGTATGCAATACTGGATTAAACTACCACATTCTATAGAACCAGTCCCCTCCAGTCAAGACCAGAATTCAACGCTTCTAAAGAACAAAACAAGGCTGGAAAACTTGTATGATTTCTTATTCGCAAAAATACTAATGATCCAGTATACAATGAACAAAATCCACATTTGTTTTTGTTATTAACGGCTTGACGTCTAAATGCTTAGCCTTTTCAGGAGGTACAGTACCTTAATGAAGACTGAGAAAGTAAGGATACGTAATAGAATAACTCTAGGCCCTGTGATCACTTCCTCATTTGCACAAATCTGGGACCAAAAAAGGGTCAAGTGTGTTCAGTACATGTTATACTTGGAATCGGAAGATTTTATAATGTATTTCATTCACACATTCATTCATTCAACATTAGTTAAATTTTCCAGACACTGTTCTGGTTTCTGAGAATACCCCAGGGAAGACCAAGTCCCTTCCATCAGAGAGATTATAATATGTTGGAGGGAAAAGACCATAAACAAATAAACAAGAAAATAAGCAAGATAATTAGCTGATAACTCAGGTAGAGTTTGGACTTACTGTTTAGTGCAATAAGAAGCCCCTGCGGCAGGAGAGTGAGTGAAGATCACTCTGACTGCTGTCTGAAAATGGACTGAATGAGAGCAAGGCCAGAGGCAAGGAGACTAGTTAGGAAGCTACTACCTAGGAACAACTGGGGCGGTGACAATAAAAAATAAAGTGAAGTAGGGACTTCCCTGCTGGTCCAGTGGTTAAGAATCCATCTTACAGGGACTTCCCTGGTGGTCCAGTGGTTAAGAATCCATCTTGCAATGCAGGGGACGCCGATTCAATCCGTGGTCAGGGGAACTAAGATCCCACATGCCACGAGACAAGCTAAGCCCACGCTCTGCAGCTATTGAGCCCATGTGCCACAACTAAGACCCGGTACAGCCAAAAAATAAATAAATATTTTTTAAAAATAAAAAATAAAGTGAAGTAAATATATTCGGGATACATTTTGGAGGCAAAATCAACAGGGTTTGCTGAAGGACTGGCTGTGTGGGGCAGTGGGGAAGCAGTGAGGCAAAGCGATGAATTAAGGATGACCACCAGATTTTTCACTTAGGTAGGTGGAAAAGGCGGGTAGAGGGGTGCTCTTATGAAATGCAGACTGCTGGGGAAGGAACAGGTTGAAGAATGGAAATCAAGAGCTCCACTTTGAACATGTCAAGTTTAAGATAGAAAAATGAAGTGAAGATATGTAGGCAGGTAGAAGAAATGTGAAGTTCAGAACTGGAGATAAAAATCTGAGAGCCAACAGCACAGTGATAGTATTTAAACCACAGGACTTGATGAGATCACTCAGAGAGAATACAGGTAGAAAAAATTAGAGGGAGGGGCTTGGACACCCTGAGGCATTAGGATGTTTTGAATTCATGAAGAGAAGGAAAAGTCAACAAAAGAGATAGAGAAACAGAGTGAAGAGAAGGAAAACCATAAAAGTGGAGTATCCTGGAAGGTTCCTTTATATAATATGATACTCTAATCCACCACCACTCCCATCCTGCTGGCCACACACTCTCAAATTCTATAAACAAAAAAAGAACTGGGGCCCAGAAAGACTGGGTGACATCCCCCAAGTCCCAGCTATCTGGGACCCAGGACCAGGCCTAAGAGCCAAGATGTGACTTCTGACCCCTAGCCTTTTCACAGTGGCTAGCAGTGCTTCTACTGTTGGGTTCACCAGTGAGACAACAGGGAAGTTTATAATTTAGGGAGAACACAATTAGACTACAAGGAAGAAGATAATTTAGATTACAAGGTTAATTTTTAATTTTCTTCTATGTATTTTGTTTACATTTACAAAGCAAGTTGGATCAAAAGCCTTTATGGATGAGTTTCTAAGAAAAGCAAGAAATACAGATAAGAGGTGAAAAAAGGCAATAAATCAAAACCCAACTCGGTTTTCTCCACTTCTAAAAAACACTGTGGGTCTTCCCCGGTGGTGCAGTGGTTAAGAATCCGCCTGCCAATGCAGGCGACATGGGTTCGAGCCCTGGTCCGGGAAGATCCCACATGCCGCAGAGCAACTAAGCCCGTGGGCCACAACTACTGAGCCTGCACTCCAGAGCCCCAGAGCCACAACTACTGAGCCCGCCCGCCACAACTGCTGAAGCCCACGTGCCCGTGCTCCACAACAAGAGAAGCCACCACAATGAGAAGCCCGCGCACCGCAACGAAGAGTAGCCCCCGCTCGCCGCAACTAGAGAAAGCCGGCACACAGCAATGAAGACCCAACGCAGCCAAAAATAAATAAATTAAATTAAAAAAAAAAAAAACACTGAAGGTAGAAGACCCTCATTAGGATGTGAATCAGGGGTTGTACAAAAAAGTTTTTTGATTTCAGTCATTTTTGCTTTAGTGAATACAATCCCAGTTTTAAAGCTTAAGATTTTTACTTTGTTCCACACTTGCCTTCTGGAACTAGGTTAAGATCTTTATCCTGACCACCCTTTCCTATGCTACTTTATCATGACTTAAGCAGTTCTGCTTTTACCATAAAAATATTACAGTGTAACCTAAAAATCCCCAAATGATTAATGAACTGCTGAGAATTCTGACTCGTTGGAGATGATTTTATTAGGAATCATATTTCCAAACACCCATTCAGTGCTTCAAAATAAGTACTCATCTAATTTAACTATGATGACTTCACCAGACAATAACACTGCCCACGATGATGTTTACAAAAGCACTTGTCACTCCCTTCGTATGTAGCAATGCAAAAAAAAGGAGTCTGTTTCCATATTCTTCTGTTTATACTCTGTAACAAGTGACAGTTTAAGTGTCACTTAAGATTATTTAAACAGCAAAGCACTTCAAGCTTCATATATCCCACCACCTTGCATCCGAAGCGAATCCTAAAACTCGCTGTTTTATTTAAACAGCAATTCCCACTCGGTACCTGAGACAGGTATTCCAAGGCAGCCTTAGCAAAAAAAAAAAGAGACTCCAGCATTCTAGGATGAGGCTATAGGATTCGTATTTCGGCCACTGTTAACATAACAGGCTCCTGTATTAAACAACTCCAGTGGAGGTTACTGCAACATCAAAGCGCTTCGGAAATAAATGTGCCCCCCAAAAGTACACCCGCAGCCAGGAATCAGCAATAGCTAACAAGGGAAGATGCTGCAGCAGAGTTACTCCTAACAGCCTACCACTGACCGAGCACTCGCTTTTCGGTCATGTACATCATCCTGTCCTAGCTTCACAACAACCCTGTGAAGTACGTATAATTATTCCCACTAACAAATCCGGATACTCTGGCCCAAGGCCCCAGGGCTGCTCAGTGGCGGCGCCGGAATTTGAAAACACGACCCTATCCCAACAGTCCAGGATCCCCGCCCCTAAAATACACCCTGCGCAAAAAGGCATCTGAGGCTCAGGAGCTTGCAGGTGTCCGCACAGACACAAGGGGCGAGGACGCCGCCTCTCCGCAGACGCCCCTCAGGAACGCAGCCCAAAGGGCCGCGTCCCTGCCGCCCGGAGGCCGGGGAGAGCCCCTCACCTTGGAGAGCCCCGGGAGGGCCTCAGGCGAGCGAGGCACCCCCGCGGGCCGGCGTCCTCCGCGTCGGCAGGAAGCGCGGAGCGGCCACTCAGTCGCCGGCGCCGCAGGCTGTGGCGTGCAAGAGCGCGCCGCCGGCCCGCGCGGGGGCACCTCAGAGGCCCGCCGCGACCGCGCCGCCCCTCAGCCGCGCCGCATCCGGGTCCCGCTCCACTGCACTCACCTGCCCGGCGCTCCGCCGCCGCCGCCGCCGCCGCTGCCGCCGGCTCTCGGCTCCAGGTGCGCGGTTAGCAGCCCAGGCCACCACGACCATCCAGCTGCGGCGCTCCCATGCCCGTCTCTCTCAGTCGCCACTCGCCTGCCCCGCGCGGCGCTACACCACCCCGTCACCCACGGCCATGGCCAGCTCCGCCGCCGCCGCACCGACCGACGGAGCACGCGCGCGCCGCCGCCGTGCCCGCGCGCGCGCGCCCGTCTCAGGGCCCGCCTCCCAGCAGCCCTCGCCCCGCCCCGCGAGCCGCTCCGGCCAATCCCAGGTCTGCGGGCTGGGCGCGGCAGAGCTGGTCGCGGCTGGGAGGGGAACCGCCGCCTAGTCCTCGCCGGTTGGTGCCTGCTGGGAGGCTGAACCGCCGCTTAGTTTTCTGCGGCTGCCCGCCCAGCAGCGGCGCTGCTGTGCGGCAGTTTTGCTCCTCTTTGAAGCTCCCGGAGGACTCGGAATCGGGAATCCCCAACAAGCCGCTTTCAGGAGAGACCCGCCACCTGCCCCGGCCTTCGTAGCCGCCTCCGAGAGATTTCTCTGTTCCTAGTTTCCTTGCCGGCCTTCTCTTCCCACCCACTCTCCCCAGTTCTGCGACTCTGAACTGATATTTCGGTTCCTGGGCCCTACACTTTGCTTTTCCCTCACCCCCTGTGTCACTCCTCTTCTGGGGGTGGGGCCGCTAGGTCGGCAGCCCCACAGCTGGCCCTTCAATCCCTGCACTGGTCATAAAGCAAAAGTCCAGCATTCCAAGCCCAAGATTATTTTTCTGTGTGTTCATTTTTGCGATAACTAACATTTATCTGCAGAGGCTTACAGTTTACCCAGCCCTGTTCGCATACCTTATCTCCTGTTATCTTTTGACCTCAACCGGGAAATCTCATGGTCCTCTTTCTTAATGGCACACTTCAATTTCACTTACCGAAAAGCAAGAATTTAACTTATTGTAAAGCTACTATATTGTAAGGTTATTGTAACTTATCGCTACTGTAATAGCTCAGGCAAATAGTTGAGTAGTCTGGGATGGAATCTCAAGTAAACCTAATATAAAGCAAAGGTGGCAAACAAGCCTGTGATAAAAGAACAGTTTAGGGCTTCCCTGGTGGCGCAGTGGTTGAGAGTCCGCCTGCCGATGTAGGGGACATGGGTTCGTGTCCCGGTCCGGGAAGATCCCACATGCCGCGGAGCGGCTGGGCCCGTGAGCCATGACCGCTGAGCCTGCGCGTCCGGAGCCTGTGCTCCGCAACGGGAGAGACCACAACAGTGAGAGGCCCGCGTACCGCAAAAAAAAAAAGTTTATTTGATCAATGATCCTGATTTAATTGACTATTCATAATAAATCTAGAGCCATACCATATTCAAAAATATGTTCCAGAAGAGTTAGACTTAAAATTATACAAAACAAAGACTTAGAGGAAATTTTTTTTTCTTTTTTTTTTTTGACAGTTTTGCTTTATTTATTTATTTATTTATGGCTGTGTTGGGTCTTCGTTTCTGTGCGAGGGCCCTCTCCAGTTGCGGCAAGTGGGAGCCACTCTTCATCGCGGTGTGCTGGCCTCTCACTGTCGCGGCCTGTCTTGTTGCGGAGCACAGGCTCCAGACGCGCAGGCTCAGTAGGCGTGGCTCACAGGCCCAGTTGCTTCGCGGCATGTGGGATCCTCCCGGGCCAGGGCTCAAACCCGTGTCCCTTGCATTGGCAGGCGGACTCTCAACCACTGCGCCACCAGGGAAGCCCGGAATTTTTTTTAAAGAATAGTAATATAACTTTAGTGAGGGGAAACTTTAAGCAACAAAGGAAGCTCAGAATCATCAAAGAAAAAAATTTTTCTACCTAAATATTTTGAAAGTTTTGCATAACATCACACTAAGACAAGTTAAAACAAAAAACAATAGACGGAATAGAACTGCACAAAACATATGGCAAACACATTATATCTCTAGCATAAGAGTCTCTATAGGGGCTTCCCTGGTGGCGCAGTGGTTGAGCGTCTGCCTGTTGATGCAGGGGACACGGGTTCATGCCCCGGTCTGCGAAGATCCCACATGCCACGGAGCAGCTGGGCCCGTGAGCCATGGCCGCTGAGCCTGTGTGTCCGGAGCCTGTGCTCCGCAACGGGAGAAGCCACCACAGTGAGAGGCCCACGTACCACCAAAAAAAAAAAAAAAAAAAAAAGAGTCTCTATAAATGGATTTTTAAAAAGCCAAATAGTTCAATGTTTTTAAAATACAGGCAACGTCTACAAGCAGGGGATTAATAGAAGAGAAAATCCAAAAGGTTTATTAAAAAGACGCTTATTTCACTAATAGTCATGAGAAAGCAAATTAAAACAGTAATCCATTTTTCACTCATTAGACTGGCAAACATTAACAAGACCAATCAATGATACATGGGAAACAAGCTCTGATGGGAGTGTAAATGCCACAAACTTTCTAGGAGTAATCTGGGAATAACTATTTAAATTTAAAATACATATACCTATCCATTGACCCAAAAATGCATTAACTCTGCCCTATAGAAAAACTAAAGAAAATACTAATTGTAAGGATGGATCCAAGGATGCTGTGGTGGGTTGAATGTTGGCCCTCTAAAAGAAGTCCACCTGGAACCTGTGAGCATAACCTTATTTGGGAAAAGGATCTTTACAGATGTAATTAAGTTAAGGATCTTGAAATGAGATCATCCTAGATTTGGGGTGGGCCCGAAATCCAATGACAGGCATCCTTTCAAGAGAAAGGCAGAGAAAGATTTGAGATAGAGACACAGAGATAAAGGGGATGTGAAGAATGAGGCAGTTGGGAATGATGCATGTACAGGCTAAAGAATGCCGAGGATTGCTGGCAGCTACCAGAACTAGGAGGGGGCCACAGAACAGGTTTGCAGAGCCTGCTAACACATTGATTTCAGACTTGGAACTCCAAATCTGGGAAAGAATCAATTTCTGTTATTTTAAGCCACTCAGTTTGTGGTAATTGTTAAAGTTGCCACAGGAAACTAACACAGATGCTTATTGTGTTAAGTAAAGTGCAAAACAAACACAAACAAACTAGGAACAATGTGATTGTCCATAGGTAATGGAATATATGAACCAATTGTACTCCCTCCATACTCTGCAATATTATACACTGATCAATGATGAAAATTAGTTAGACCTATCTGTATTGACCCAGAGGGATGTCCTTGATATATTGCTAAAGTGCAAAATGCAAACTGAAGAGGGATAAAGAGTGGTATGATCCTGTTAGTATATTGCTGACCATTTATAGATACATCCATGGGGGCATAGAGAAAGGGATTGAAGAATTTACACTAGGCTGATCACATTGGATAGCTCAGAGGGCTGAAATGTCTTTATAGATATTTGATATCCTAATGTTAAAACCATTGTTTGGGGGATATCAGGATATATGTATACATATAGCTGATTCACTTTGTTGTACAGCAGAAAGTAACACATTGTAAAGGAATTATACTTCGCTTTAAAAAAATTTTTTTAAATTGTATGTATTATCTTAAGCCTTTAATAAATACAGCTTTAAAGAAAAAAAAACTTGTGACTAGTGTTTGAATCATGATTAAAGTGGTGAACATAAAGAAAAGGTTCTATCTGTTCAATTTTAGAAGATTCAAATGTTCTCTACTTACCCACTACTGAGTTCTGAGTTATATATTCAATATATAATCTTTTGGTGTTTTTTAGGGGGTGTTTTCCCCCTTTTTTCCTTCTTCTTACTTATGAGTACTTCCTTACTTCTGAGAATTTCCTAGGCTCACAAACATTTTATTATTTATTTATTATTTATTTATTATTTTTTTTGCGGTACGCGGGCCTCTCACTGTTCTGGCCTCTCCCGTTGCGGAGCACAGGCTCCGGACCCACAGGCTCAGTGGCCACGGCTCACGGGCCCAGCCGCACCGCGGCATGTAGGATCTTCCCGGATCGGGGCATGAACCCATGTCCCCTGCATCGGCAGGTGGACTCTCAACCACTGCGCCACCAGGGAAGCCCCATTTTTTATTTTTCCTTTTTAGAATTTGAGTGCTTCCTCTTCATTTTATAAGTAATAAATATGCATGATTTGAAATCCAAAATGTACAACTGAACGTTCAGTAAAAGTCTCTCTCTCAGCTATTACTCGCTCTTCACAGACAACCAAAGTTGTCAGCTTCTTGAGCATTTTTCCAGAAGTATTGTATACATTTATAAGCAAGTACAGGTATATTTCTCCATTTTTTAACACATATGGAAGTGTTTGATTCATGCTTGGTTTTTTTTCACATATTATCTATCAGGTTGTTTGATATCAGTGCTTATAGAGTTTATGTATTCTTTTACATTGTTACTGCTATACAGAATAGAAAAAACTGCCCACGTCATAAATTTTCACAAAGGGAACACACCTGTGTAATTACTTCTCAAATCAATAGAGAATATGACAAATATCTCAGAACCCACTTGTGATCCCTTTCAGTCACTGCCCTATCCCCAGGGGTAACCACAATCCAGCTTCTATCACTAGAGATTCCTTCTTCCTGTTTTTGAACTTTAATTAAATAGATTCATATACGGTGTGTGCTCTTTTTGAGTTTGGCTTCTTTTGCCCTACATTTCCTCTACATTGTTTTGATATTCATACACTACTGCATATATAACTGTATTTTGCTCATTCTCATTGTGATACAGTATTTCATTGTATCTGCATTCTATTTTCTGGCTATATAATGTTCCATTGTAAGGATATATCAATACTATATTTATCTGATCCCTTATTGATGAATATTTTTAGACTATTTCCAATTTTTTGATATACAAACAATGCTGCAATGAACAACCTTGAATTTATATCATTTTGTGCATATGCAAGTGTAACCACAGAATAAATCCTTAGAAGGAGAATTATTTGGTCAATAGGTATAGGTATTTGTAATTTTGAAGGATATTGCCAAATTGCCCTCTCTCTGGGATGTACCCTTTACACTCCCACCAGCAGAATACTTGAGAGCTTATTTTCTTAGAATTTTAGAGTTTGGAGCTTGGAGACTTAGAAATTACATTGTATAGCCTACTCATCCTACGCAGGGAGAAATCTAAGCCCTTAAAGATGAAAAGAGTTGCACAAAGTCCTAGAACAAGTTACTTACCATCCCCAAATTCTGAAGGTGGAGGCCTGGATGCTTGTCTCCCTATCAGAGAGAGCCAACAAAGCCTCAAACATCCTGTCCTGCCACAGCTATTGGCACGCTGCCTCTCTCTCTCCTCCTCTTCCCCAACTGCCTTCAAAGACCACTTCAAAAAGGCCCAGACACACACACACACACACACGCACACACGCGCACACACACACATCAAGGCCACGAACCTTGGGAGAAAGGGGAAAGAAAGCGAAAGGCAGTGGAGGACAGAGGGGACTCAGGGGGAACAAGACACATTCTCCAGGAAAGGAAAGTAAGATATATATAAGGCTTTGAAGGGAAATTCAATAAAACAATTACACACACAGGTGAGCACACACATACATACACACGGGTCATAACTGAATTATGTGACTGTATACAACTGTAAAAATAATGAGGCAGGGGCTTCCCTGGTGGCGCAGTGGTTAAGAATCCTCCTGCCAATGCAGGGGACAGGGGTTCGTGCCCTGGTCCGGGAAGATCCCACATGCCGCGGAGCAACTAAGCCCGTGTGCCACAACTACTGAGCCTGCACTCTAGAGCCTGTGAGCCACAACTGCTGAAGCCTGCGTACTGCAACAAGAGAAGCCACCGCAATGAGAAGCTGGCACACGGCAACAAAGAGTAGCCCCAGCTCACTGCAACTAGAGAAAACCTGTGCACATCAACAAAGACCCAACGCAGCCAAAAATAAATAAATAAAATAAATAAATTTATTTTAAAAAATAATAATAATGAAATGTTTCTATATGAACTGATCTGGAACAATCTCCAAAATATTATTTAATGAAATAGGCAAGATGCAGAACAGTAAAGTCAGCTACGATTTGTATATGCATAGATTATTATCAGAAAGACAGAAGAAACTATCAGTGGTTGCCTGGGAAAAGGAGAACTAGAGGTTGGGAAACAAGAGCGGAAGGGAGAATTAATTTTTATGGTTATTGTCTTTTATGCTATTTGAAATTTTATCATGCTCACATATTACCTATTATATAAATATAGATAGATAAATATATGTATAGAGAAAGCATATAAAAGAGCTGTAATTTAGCCAGAAGTTTGACCATCATTGAGTAAGGAGAGGCAAAAAACAAGAAAGGAAGAGGTGGAGCCCTAGTAAGGGAGCCAGTGAGGCAATGGGTGCACTAGAAGGACAGGAAGGACACTCAAGGACTAGCCTTGCAAGTTGAGAATGCTGATCACACTGTATGTTAAGCACAATTTGTCTTCAGCCTTATTAACTTGCAAGTCTAGAATGGTGTCATTCACTAAAGAAATATAAGTTGAATGTTGAAAAATAATAAATCAGGCACTTTTAAAACCAATTAGCTCTGGTATGCAGGGTTAGCTGGATCAAAGATTGTAGCCCTGGTTCCCAAGGGGTTTGGGTGTGACTCCGCCTTGTGGAATGTGAGCTCTTTATCAACAAAGGCTCTGCCCTGTTTGTTGTTGTGGACAAGCCACCTGAAACTGCAGTTTAACCTGTTTCTATAAAAAAGGATGCAATGTAATTAAATTAACATTTTAAATAACCTGCTACCTTGAAGAGCTGGAATCCAGAAATTTCTGGCCCATTAAGAAGGCATCAGAGGCAGAAATGTCTCAAACTGGCCAGTGGCCTATTTGCAGTTTCACCCTGATTCACCCACTACTGAAATTTTATTGGAGAGCCTATACTCAGCTCCTTTGGTAGCTCACAGAGCCTTATATTTGCAAAATAAAGCCCTAACTTCAGGGCTTCCCTGGTGGCGCGGTGGTTGAGAGTCCGCCTGCCTATGCAGGGGACATGGGTTCCGGTCCGGGAAGATCCCACATGCTGCAGAGCGGCTGGGCCCGTGAGCCATGGCCGCTGAGCCTGCGTGTCTGGAGCCTGTGCTCCGCAATGGGAGAAGCCACGACAGTGAGAGGCCCGCATACCGCAAAAAAAAAAAAAAAAAAAAAAAAGCCCTAACTTCAAAGGGAATTCCTTTAGCTAAAAAATGAGCTTCATCAGAGCCTTTTTTCCTTTAAGCAAAAACCAAACCAAAGAGTTGACTTTACTTCTGCTTCTTAATCAAGTCTATATTTCAAAATGTAAGTAGAAGAGACAGTTTGACTTTTTGTAGCAACCTTTTAAAAAATATTTAATTACTTATTTACTTATTTTGGCTGCTCTGGGTCTTAGTTGTGGCACGTGGGATCTTTGTTGCAGCATGGGGGATCTAGTTCCCCGACCAGGAATGGAACCCGGGCCCCCTACATTGGGAGCACAGAGTCTTACCCACTGGACCACCAGGGAAGTCCCTGTAGCAAATTTTGATACTTCAATCAAGCCAAGCTCACATGTCTAGAGCAGTCTTGAAATACCTATGCAAATGAATGGGGAAAATAGCAGGTACAGGATGGCTCTGGAAAACAGAAACCTGGATTGCTCAATTTGAAAGACTGGGGACAAGAGCAAAATGTGAAATGACTCCTCTAGTCTTCAATCCCCCAGATTGGTCAAGGGGTGGATAAATGTTCCTCTTACAAGGATCAAGATTTACACATTCTGGGGACTTCCCTGGTGGCACAGTGGTTAAGAATCCACCTGCCAAAGCAGGGGACATGGGTTCGAGCCCTGTCCGGAAAGATCCCACATGTCACAGAGCAACTAAGCCAGTGAGCCACAACTACTGAGCCTGCATGCCACAACTACTGAAGCCCGAACTCCAAAAGCCCATCCTCCGCAACAAGAGAATACACTGCAATGAGAAGCCCACGCACCGCAACAAAGAGTAGCCCGCCGCTCGCCACAACTAGAGTAAGCCCTCACACAGCAGCGAAGACCCAACTCAGCCAAAAATAAATAAATAAATAAAATTTTTTTAAAAAAGATTTACATATTCAGAGGGTTCAGGGATGCTCCATCTGGACAGAACTTCCACAATGAAATCAGCAAGTTCTTGTCAAGTGTCTCCTTAATAGATACCAAGAGAAATTCATAGAAGACAGTGTTTTTAAATTCCAATAATACACAGACTGTTTGGAGGGTTAAAAAAAAAAAATTGTCCCAGTCTCTTGAGAATATTCACTTCTTCATTCACCAGCAACAGTCCCAGGTACTGGATAAATGGTGGTGATATGGGGGTGAGCAAAACAACATGATTCCTACAGTATCTGCTGCAAAGGAGGAAACAGTGATTAATGAAGTCATCTCATGATTAACTGCAAATTACACCTAAGTGCCATAAGGTGGGGGTGCCTGACACTTTGAAAGTAAGTAATAACGGAGGAATTTACTGAGAGGAGAAAGCAAGTTTCTCTAAGGAAGGGAAAACTTGCCTCAGTCTGAAGGAAGATGAGACCAGGCAAAGAGTGGGGGCCCAGAGTATCGCAATCAGAAAAAACAGCCAAGGCGAGGGTCCTGTGCACGACCACTTGAAAAACCAAAAAGACCAGCTGGAGTTCAGGAAGCATGGTATTCTTGCCAAGTTGGTCCACTGAACCTGCGCCAAGGTCCTAACCCAGGCCGAGACCCCTTGTCTCAGACAGGGAGGTTCTTTTTCCAACCAGATTCCCACAACCAATAACAAAACCTATACTGAGACTAGAAGAGCACAAACTTTATTCAATAGCCAGAAAATGGAGAAGCAGGAACCTAGCTCACAAATAACTTCTCATTCCAATTCTGGTGGAGACACCAAATATACTGGAGGGTCAAAGTAAAAGGGAGGGACTTCCCTTGTGGCGCAGTGGTTAGGAATCCGCCTGCAAATGCGGGGTACACGGGTTCGAGCCCTGGTCTGGGAAGATCCCACGTGCCGTGGAACAACTGGGCCCGTGTGCCACAACTACTGAGCCTGTGCTTTAGAGCCCACGTGACACAACTGCTGAGGCGCGCGTGCCTAGAGCCTGTGCTCCACAACAAGAGAGGCCACTGCAATGAGGGGCCAGCGCACCACAACGAAGAGTGGCCCCCACTCAATGCAACTAGAGAAAGCCCGCGTACAGCAACAAAGACCCAATGCAACCAAAAAATTAATTAATTAATTATTTTTTTAAAAGTTCACAGAATAGGCCTTAAAAAAAATAAAATAAAAAAATAAAGTAAAAGGGAGGGATTTGGAAAGAGTAGGAGGAATATTCATGAGTTATCCTAGAACAGGGGTGTGGTTTGGACCTGGAACTGATGCAGATCTCCTTTTCAGTCCTTGTATGGGCTTTTCTGGTTGTTGTCATGGCAATTGTCAACTGTCATGGCCTGGTGGCTGTGTCATTGAGCATGCTAATGCATCACAATGAGCATAAAATGAGGCTCAAGATGTACTGGAAGTCGAATCTTACACCATCTTAGGCCTAACCGGTTCTTGTTGTTTTCTCTTTGCATCTCCCTCCTGAAACTTAGATAAGAATAATTGGCTTGCATTTGAGGGAGGGGCAGGAGTATGATTCCGGGGCAACAGCCTTGGTAACAGTATGAGACCCTCAGGAGAGATTACCACCACTTGCTAATATTTCCACTTCTCTTCCCCTGCGGAGCACTTGGGAGGACTGTACTTCCCCGCTCCCTTGAAGTTAGATGGAATCCTTACAGTTGAGCAGAGCCATAAGGCTTGCTTTGGCCAAGGAAATGTGAGCAGAAGTGGCATCTGCTACCTCTCAATGGAAGCATTTAAGAGATGGAGTGTGAGGGAATTCCCTGGCAGTCCAGTGGTTATGACTCTACACTCTCAATGCTGAAGGCCTGAGTTCAATCCCTGGTCAGGGAACTGAAATTCCATAAGCGGCAGCATGGTTGGGGGGAAAAAAAAAAAAGGAGAGAGAGCAATGGAGTGTGTTTTTCTCCAGATCCTCTTTCCCACATGCTGATGTAAAGGTACCACAAGAAAGGATCAGTGCTGTGGATCTTGGAGACAACACATGAAGGATGGCTACCCTGGAGAGCTGACAGGAGCCGACTGAGCGTGAACTAGAAATAAGCCTTCGCCATATCCAACCACTGAGACTTACGAGTTGTTTGTAACTGCAGCAAACCTATATCTTACTGATATAGACCCAAATTTGAGAAACTCCACAAAGGAAACACATAACCCAAAGGAAGACCATTAAAATAATTCAAAATTTACACACTTTCTTTCATCTACAACTATATCTACATCTCATCTGCTTTCACAGACCTTTATTCAGTTATGAATTTCCATATCTAGCTTTTCAAAACTGCACCTGATTTGCAGCCTCTGATTTTCTATATGATGTCATAAACATTGAAGACTGTTTTTTTCATTTTATAAAGCTGAATAGAAAACATTTATCATGCCTCTCTACTGTCTATTAACACCAAGCTAAGTATCTGAATTTGTTCATTTCACGTTCCTAATAGACCAAATGAAGGTCTATTATAATATGCATTTTCCAGATGAGAAAACTGAGGCTCAGTTGTACTTGTATCTCCTACCAGATTGTATATTCCTTGGAGACAGTGGATGGTATAGTGTTTATTTCTATACTTCCCACAGTTGACACAGGGCCTTGCTCTGAATGAGTCTTTAGCAAATGCGTATTAGATCCCTTCAACCAAATCTACATAGCAAGTCCTGAAATAGGGATTCAAGTCCAATCTGTTCAGGACAATAGCCCCAGTTCCTTCCACACCACACTCACACCGCCTCAGTCTCCCTGAGTTCCATTCCTCCAAGATCTTAATTAATTCAGGGATTTCTAGGAATATGTAGTTTATGGCCCAACCATATGTGGCAGCAAGAAAAAGTTTTTTTAAATTTTGTATTCAACTTTGAAAACCATTAAGTCATCTGTTATTTGAAAAAGAAAGAATAGAGAAAACACACTTAACTGTACATATGGTTAAATGGCCTTGAGGATGTAACACAAGCCAACCAAAGCACAGAAACCCAGAGTTCACCCTACAAGAGCATCCTGAAATTGTGTCTCTACTTCCACTCTGGGTTTTTGAATGAGAATGAGCTTCCCATGTGTTATTTTCCAGGGATGACATGACAACATCTGGAGCTCTGGATTGATCTGAACAGGAAAGATACTATCTTATCACACGTCAGTCCAAGCAGCTTCATGAAAGTCTCCCAAACTTTCTGACCCACCCTCTAGTAAAAGAAGCATTTTACTGCAACCCAGTAAGTAATACATAAGGAGGTGTGTGTATGTGTGTGTGTATTTATATTATACGCTGAAATAAAACTGTGATGAAATAACACCCTTATCATGTGTGATGCACTCTGATGTTTTCTAGGCCATTTCTATTTTCTATGCTATACTGTTTCATGTTTTAAAAATTGTAGTTGCGGGCTTCCCTGGTGGCGCAGTGGTTGAGGGTCCGCCTGCCGATGCAGGGGACACAGGTTCGTGCCCCGGTCCGGGAAGATCCCACATGCCGCAGAGCGGCTGGGCCCGTGAGCCATGGCCGCTGAGCCTGCGCATCCGGAGCCTGTGCTCCGCAACAGGACAGGCCACAACAGTGAGAGGCCCTCGTAATGCAAAAACAAAACAAACAAACAAAAATTGTAGTTGCAATCCACCAAGTTAATTTCACTATCCATTTAGTCTTGCAATTTGAAAAACACTGGTCTAAGTTAGAGTGGGCATCATCAGAAAATCTACAAATGACAAATGCTAGAGAGGGTGTGGAGAAAGGGGACCCTCTTGCACTGTTGGTGGGAATGTAAACTGATACAGCCACTATGGAGAACAGTATGGAGGTTCCTTTAAAAACTAAAAATAGAATTACCATATGACCCAGCAATCCCACTACTGGGCACATACCCAGAGAAAAACCATAATTCAAAAAGATGCACCCCAATGTTCATTGCGGCACTATTTACAATAGCCAGGTCCTGGAAGCAACCTAGATGCCCATTGACAGACGAATGCATAAAGAAGATGTGGTACATATATACAATGGAATATTAGCCATAAAAAAGAATGAAATTGGGTCATTTGTAGAGATGTGGATGTATTACAGACTGTCATACAGAGTGAAGTAAGTCAGAAAAAGAAAAACAAATATCGTATATTAACACATACATGTGGAACCTAGAAAAATAGTACAGATGAACGGGTTTGCAGGGTAGAAATAGAGACACAGATGTAGAGAACAAACGTATGGACACCAGCGGGGGAAAGTGGCGGGGGTGGGGGTGGGATGAACTGGGAGATTGGGATTGACATATATACACTAATATGTATAAAATAGATAACTAATAAGAACCGGCCATATAAAAAAATAAATAAAATTTAAATTTAAAGAAAAACACTGGTCTAATGCAAATATAGAAGTTGCTACTCCTTGAGTCAGGGATACATATATCTTATTTACCTGAATCTTTAGCACTTATCACACACACCCTTTTATTTATTTATTTATTTATTTCTGAATAAATGAAGGCGTGAATACCTACCATGTGCAACTGAACCAGGAGCTAGGAATGCAATCATGAGCAAAACTAAGAGCCAAAGCTGAGGGAATCCTTGCCCTGGTGGAGCTTACTGAGGGAGACAGACTTTCAACCAAAATGAAATTAAGTTAAAAATAATCTTTTAGGGACTTCCCTGGTGGTCTAGTGGTAAAGAATCTGCCTTCCAATTCAGGCGACGCGGGTTCGATGCTTGGCCAGGGAACTAAGATCCTACATGCTGTGGGGCAACTAAGCCCACGCACCACACTTACAGAGCCCATGTGCCTTGCAGCCTGCGCACCACAACTGGAGAAGAAAAAACCCTCACTCCACAACTAGAGAGAAACCCGCACGCCGCAGAGAAGAGCCTGTGCACTGCAACAAAAAACGATCCCGCATGCCTCAATGAAGATCCCACGTGCTGCAACACGCAGCCAAAAATAAATAAAATAAATAAATAATAAAAATTTTTTTAAAAAGCCAACATCGGGTATAGTGCCTTCCATGATGTGGGTGTTCAATACTCAGAGTCAGAGTCTTACGGATAAAAAGGACCTTTAATAATAATTTTTTTAAAAATTGCTATGAGAATGTCAGTCAGATATAGGTGACAATGTATGGGGTCAGGGGCGGCATCTTTTGGAGTGACATTTAAGCTGAGACCTAAAGTCCATATAGAAGTTAGGTACATAGGGGCTTCCCTGGTGGTGCAGTGGTTAAGAATCTGCCTGCCAATGCAGGGGACACAGGTTCGAGCCCTGGTCTGGGAAGATCCCACATGCTGCGGAGCAACTAAGCCTGTGCACCACAACTACTGAGCCTGCACTCTAGAGCCAGTGTGCCACAACTACTGAGCCCGCATGCCACAACTACTGAGCCCACGTGCCTAGAGCCTGTGCTCCGCAACAAGAGAAGCCACCACAATGAGAAGCCCGCACACCACAACGAAGAGTAGCCCCCGCTCGCTGCAACTAGAGAAAGTCCGCATGCAGCAACGAAGACCCAACACCTCCAAAACACAAACAAACAAACAAACAAATAAATAAATCTCTTTAAAAAAAAAAAAAAGAAGTCAGGTACATAGGATGTGAGTGGGAAGAGCATTCCAGGCAGAGCAAAGAGCACTCATGTCAACGAACAGACGCAAGAAAGGGTTCGGCACATGGAAAACCCCTCCCCATCCCCCCTCTGCAAAAAGGGGCCTGGACCTGTGTTGTTTGTGTCCCAACTTTTCCTTTGGAAGCCCTGACCGATTATTCCACATGGGCCTGGTAGGACTGCTTTGTGGGAGCTTTGTGCTTATCCCACTCGCATGAGCTGGGGCCCAGCCGATCAGAGCTGTGCACCTTCCTGACAACAGTGATGAATGTGATTAGTTCAGGGAGGAGCAGGTGACTTTATTTTATTTTTTATTTTTTAATAAATGTATTTATTTATGGCTGCATTGGGTCTTTGTTGCTGCATGAGGGCTTTCTCTAGTTGCAGTGAACAAACAGGGGCTACTCTTCATTGCGGTGCGTGGGCTTATTGCAGTGGCATCTCTTGTTGCAGAGCATGGGGTCTAGGCACATGGGCTTCCGTAGTTGCAGCGCATCGGCTCAGTAGTTGTGGCTCGTGGGCTCTAGAGCACAGGCTCAGTAGTTGTGGCGCATGGGCCCAGCCGCTCTGCGGCATGTGGGATCTTCCCGAACCAGGGCTCGAACCCGTGTCCCCTGCATTGGCAGGCAGATTCTTAACCACTGCGCCACCAGGGAAGTCTGAGCAGGTGACTCTAACTGGACAAATCAAGGTCACCTTTATAATTGGCATGTGGAAAGGGTCTCTTTTTCTCTGTAAGATCAAGTAAAGCCAGACCTCTACGTCATTGTGTGAAGAGAGTGGGTTAAAAAGATGAAACCGACATACAGAAGAAGAGCGTGCGAAAAGCAGGAGCAATAGAGGGGGAAAGAACATCAGGTGAAACTCTGGGTCCTGACTGGCCTCAAGCCAGCAGACCAGCAACACTTCAAAATTGTTTGAGCTATTAACTCCATTCTTTCCTATTGCTGGTTTTAGTTGGTTCTCTGCTATTTGCAGCTGACTGCAAGTGTGAAAGGAAGGGTAGAAAGCCAATTAATTTCTTTTTTAAAAGAAGAACAGAAATGTCTGTGGGGTCACAGACACAATACTTCCACGAATGGGAAATTTGCCTGGAATATGCCAGGTTTCAAGAGTTCCAGATTTATGAGGTTGGTCGTTTTCTCCCCTCCCTCCCTCCCTTCCTCCCTTCCTCCCTCTCTTCCTTCCTTCCTTCCTTCCTTCTCTCTCTCTCTCTCTCTCTCTCTGTCAAACTCCATCTCTCTATCATTACTGTATCAGCTGAGTGAAGAAACGTTACGGAGTTTTTAGAGAAAACTGGGAAGCTATTATATATTCCCAGCTACGAAAATATCTAGCTAGAGTGGCTTACACGAAGGTGTGGTGCCAGTAATAGAGATCAAGAGAAGCAAATTTAAGAACAGTTTTGGTAGAGCTGCTAGTACTTGGTCATGGATTAGATATAAGGGACTGAACTGTCAAGACAAATGAATAAAATGGATACATTAACACATGCTGAGTTAAACAGTCACAGAGCAGCTGGAATGTCTTAGATCCTGTGGTAGAAGCTAGGAAAGCAGAGATGAAAGCAGTCCCTACCTTCAAGGACTTTACAGCAGAGGGGCCCTTCACATTCAGAAAAGAAATGAAAAACAAACAACAACAGCAAAACCAGGGGGCTTCCCTGGTGGCCCAGTGGTTAAGAATCCACCTGCCAATGCAGGGGACACGGGTTCGAGCCCTGGTCCGGGAAGATCCCACATGCCCACAGCTGCGGAGTAACTAAGCCCGTGCGCCACAACTACTGAGCCCGCGCTCTAGAGCCCGTGCTCAGCAACAAGAGAAGCCACCGCAATGAGAAGCCCGTGCACCACAACAAAGAAAAGCCCCCGTTCGCCACAGCTAGAGAAAGGCCGCACGCAGCAACGAAGACCCAACACAGCCAAAAATAGATAAATAAATATAGTTTTAAAAACCAAAACAAAACCAAGGAGGAAAGGGACTTTCTCCCTCAGGAGTCAAGAGCTGAAACCGGGAAGGGAAGAGGAGCAGCCAGAGCCGTCCAGTGGGTGCTCTGGGGCTCCAGTAGCCAAAGGTGTCATAGGGAAGCAGCTGGAATAAGTGGAGTAGTTTAGCATCCAACCCAGACAGGCGGAATGGTTGACACACAAACTTGTAGCAAGTGGCTTTTCCCTGGGACTCTAAGAAGGGAGAATTCAGGGAAGAGGTGAGAGGAAGCAGGGCCAGGTCCAGCCTAGCCCAGCCCAGCCCAGACCAGCCTTCCATCAAGTGAATAAAAACCAGCTCATACCAAGACTCCCCAGGTTTCTTGCAAATCTGTAACTTCCTTAAAGTTAGTTATTTTTGTTATTCCTTGTTTCCATGCAGCTTAACTAGTAAAATGAATAGGGTTTAAGCAACTGAAAGGAGGAAGTGCAATGGGGGGTTGGCTATTATTTAAAAGCTGGCCTGGGGAGCTGAGAACAGCCCCAGATGGGGTAGCGGGGGGTGGGCTGGCTGTGAATGGAGAGCACCCCGGGAGCCTGTGGGGAGAGAGGAAAACGGGTCCATCCCAGCGGAGGTGTGAACGCTGGCTGGGGCGTGGGTGGGGCGTGAGAGCTCAGACCCGGACCGCTCAGCTAGCCCCTCGGGGCATACTTGGGCCTTCTCAGACCACTTTGCTTTGTAGTCAGAGGTGCAGCACTGACTGCTGGGGGAAGGGGGAAGGGTGGGAAGCAGTTCTGACCCCTCCCTCCAGGCTCGCACCGTTCGCTCGGCTGCCTCTTCCATCACTGTTACACTCATTGTGTGCTCTCTGTAGGTCTCCCCACCAGACCGTGAGCGTCCCGGGAGCAGGCACTGTGTCCGATTCACCTCTTTCAGCCTCACAATGTGGCCCAGCGTGGGGCCTGACACTTGGAAGTTTCTCAAAGAGTTACTTGTTGAATGAATGAACAAATGAATGCTTTCTCCAAACCACACTGAGCTTCTAGATGGGGTTACAAAGAAGGAAATTACCCACTTACCCTGTGCCGCCAGGATTCAAGGAGGTAGTGAGCCCCTAATGTTTGGTTTCTGTGTTTACATGTATTTTCCTGGGGATATGATCCTGTATCGTTCATCTCAAAGGGGTGTGTGTCGCCCCAGAAGGATAAGAAGAATCACTTGAGAATGTAGTCCAAGACGGAGATTTTATCTAAATTTTCTCCGCATCGATTTCCTGAACCAAATTACTTTTTCTTCCCAACACTACTGTTTTCTTCCCAACACTACTGTTTTCTTCCTGTATACAGTCTCCTGGCGTTTGTTTTGTAATGTCACAATCTCCCGTTCATCTGAGGAAATCGTAATAAGATGCTGACAGGGTTCAGGCACCTTGGCATATTAAATATCTTAAGATGAAGGAATTTTAAAAAGTGGCAGGAGGGTTTCCCTGGTGGCGCAGTGGTTGAGGGTCCGCCTGCCGATGCAGGGGACGCGGGTTCGTGCCCCGGTCCGGGAAGATCCCACGTGCCGCGGAGCGGCTGGGCCTGTGAGCCATGGCCGCTGAGCCTACGCGTCCGGAGCCTGTGCTCCGCAACGGGAGAGGCCACAACAGTGAGAGGCCCGCATACCGCAAAAAAAAAAAAAAAAAAAAGTGGCAGGAGTTGGAGGGTCACTCTGTGACCTCCCTGCTCTTCTTCCCTGAAACAGGTCCTAAAACTCCCGTGTGAAAAGTACCCTCCCTGTACTAGGAGGAACGAGGACTTTGTTGTCACCAGGGACAGGGAATTTGGGACCGAGGCTGTATAAACAAGCTGCGTTAAACTAACGCTTATCTTCCTAGTTACTTCTTCACCATTGACTACTCCTAGCCCAAACCCCTTTGTGTTGTTAATTCTTCACACATTTATCATTTGTCTAAGAGATATAAAATCTTCCTGCTCTGGTCACTTCTTCAAGTCTTCATTCTCTTGTGAATAATTTAATACAAGTTGTATGCAGTTCTCTTGTTAATCAGTCTTTGTCAGTTTAATTCATACCCAGCCAGGAGCCCTAAGAGGGAAACTTTTCCTCCTCTCCACTGCCTCAGCCAAGGCCCCCTTATTCATTTCTCCCACACTCCTGGCTCCTTTGTTCCTGGTTTTGCAGGTGGGAAGACAGCGTGGAGGGGGTGTGGGGCTCCTTGGAAGCAGAGGCAGAACCCCGAAGAGACCTGCTGAGTTACCCTGTGACCTAATCCAATTCTCCGCGCGCGTCCAGCCACCTCCCCGCCCTCTGCATAACAATGGAAGGAAAGAGGAAGTGGGAAAGAATAAGGTCATCTAATTGAGTTAGAAGGGTAATTACCGGGGCCCTGGAGCAGAGGTAAAGTAGCTCCCAGAAAGGAGGGCTAAAGACAGCCCACAAAGGTGAAGAGTGGGGAAATTAGTAACAAATATTCATTTGTGCAGGGAAGCCAGAAAGTGAAAAACCTCAGCGCTGAATTGCACAGACACTGGGGAAAGCTGAGGTAGGCAGCCAGGTCTGAGCCGAGGCAGGATCGGCAGAGGAAGAGAGAAAGCTACAAGCCAGGCCGGTATTTCACGGCGGCTGCCATGGCCTAGTATTGAGTATCGGTGTCGCAAGGGAAGGATGAGTCAGTGCCACTAGATTCAAGTTTAGGGCAAAAGCCACTGGGAAGGCACTGGGCAAACACATTTCCTGTGAGAGGGCTCGCTGACTATCCAGTGAGGAGCCCCAGCCAGATGCAGGAAACTAGAGGGGCCCTGGACCCTGCAGAAGAGCTCCTTCTCAGGGAGAGTGAGAGGTGCCCTGTTCATCCCCCTTGGCTTCCTCTGCAGGAGGTTTCAGCCAGGAATGCCGCCTGTCGGTTTCACAGAGCTGTCTAAAGCCAGGGTTGGCATAGCGCAGAGGGCAAAGTGGTGAGTAACAGATGATGTGGTGACTGTCACATCTTGCTGCAGGAGGCAAGGAAGCATGCTCTGAAACGAAAGAACATTCTTGGTCATGGGCATGGCTGTAAGTGCAGTGTGTGCCTCATGGGAGAGCGTGGGGATCGGCCAACTGGCATCTGGTTCCTTTGAGGAAGGTAAGTTCCACCACCCCATCCTGACATTCAGAGTTGTTGAAAGGATAGCAGGACCAGCTTGCGTCACTCAGCCGAGGTCTGCAGGGAAAGATAGAAAGTAATCCTGGGCGGATATTGGCCCACCGTAAGAGCTGTTCACAGTGGCTGAGGAACCAATTGTATTGCATGTTAGGGAAAGATTGCCATCTTTGGAGGAAGTTCGTGATAGGTGACTTTGCTTATATGGTTTCGGGGCAGGCGGTTGTTTTGTTTCTTTGTGGGGTTTTTTTTTGTCCATGCCTTGCGGTTTGTGGGATCTTAGTTCTCCCACCAGGGATCGAACCTGTGCCCCCTGAAGTGGGAGCTCAGAATCCTAACCACTGGACAGCCAGGGAATTCCACTAAATGTGCCATTTTAACTAACCATTTTAAAAAAGTATTTATTTATTTTCCTTATTTTTTTCTTTTTTTTTTTTTTTTTTTTTTTTTTTTTTTTTTTTTTTTTTTCCTTATTTTTTTCTTTTGGCTGCATCGGGTCTTAGCTGCAGCACACAGGATCTTCGTTGAGACATGCAGGATCTTTTGTTATGGTGCGTGGTCTCTTCGTTGCAGCACTCAGGCTTCTCTCCAGTTGCTGCACTCTGGCTTCTCTCTAGTTGTGGCACACGGGCCCCAGGGCGGTGGGCTCTGTAGTTTGCGGGCTCTCTGTTTGAGGCGTGTGTGTTCAGTAGTTGTGGCGCACACGGGCTTAGTTGCCCCGAGGCATGTGTCATCTTAGTTCCCTGACGAGGGATCAAACCGGAGTCCCCTGCATTGGAAGGCAGATTTTTTACCATGGACCACCAGGGAAATCCCTTAACTAACCATTTTTAAATTATACAATTCAATGACATTAATTACATTAACAATGTCACCACTATCTATCTCCAAAACTTTTTCATCACTCTAAACAGAACCTCTGTATTTATTTGTGTGCTTGTTTTTCCTCTAGAATATGTTGGTCTCTGTGCTGACAGAGTCATGCCTGGTAAGTCATGCCTAGTCAAGAGGTCTCCTCACCTGAGTTTCTTTCATCACAGGATTGCTGTGAGTTCTTTCTGTGTAAACAACACTGTACTTTTTTCCTCCATATGCACACCTATTTCAACAAAGCAGATATTATATCAAACCACCCCAAAACTTGCTGCTTATTACTACCACCCTTTCAGTTGCTCACAATTCTGTGAGTCATCAATTTGAGCAGAGCTTAGCTGGGCATTTCTTCTGCTATTATCAACTAGGGTCATTCATGCCACTGCAGTCTTCTGTTGGCTCAACTAGAGCTGGATGCTGTATAATATGGCCTCTTTCTATGAATGAGACGTTCAATGTCTGGCGCTGGCTACGGGATGGGTGGTATATTTCCAGCATGCTACCTGGGCAGCTGGGTTCCAAAAGCAGCAAGGGAGAGAGGTCAAGACACACTGTGCAAACATTTTTCAAGCTGCTGCCAGAATCATCTTTGCTCACGTCCCATCATCCACAACAATTCACATGGCGAAGCCCAGAGTCAGTGTGAGAGGGGACTTAAAGAAAATACAGATACAGGTAGGCATGGTTCACTGGGGTCATTACTGTAACAATCAACCACACCTACATACTATTTTGCATTTTTTTTAAAATTTATTTATTTATTTGGCTGTGCCAGGTCTTAGTTGCAGCACGTGGGATCTTTTAGTTGTGGCATGTGGGATCTAGTTCCCTGACCAGGAATCAAACCCGGGCCCCTTGCATTGGGATCGCGGAGTCTTAACCACTGTACCATCAGGGAAGTCCCCTGTTTTGCATTTTGATTTCTCACTTAACAGTATATTTATTTTCCAACTTGATATAGTTCTTATAATTACATTTGTAACGACTACACAATAGCCAATCAAAGGATTGCCAAAATGTACTTAATCATTATTACTCTATTTTTACATTTGTTTTAATTTTCACTATTATAAATAATTCATTAGTTAAACAGATATTTATGAGTACCTACTATGTGTAAGGAGTTATTCAAGGCCGCTAGGGACACAGTTTGATTTGATTCTTTGGGAGGGGTGGGGAGGAAACACAGACAAACACATGAATATATAATATGTACTATGAAGAGAAGCAGGGAAAGGAGATTAGAGCCTGGCAGATGGGGGTGGAGGGCTGGGGTTCGCTATTTTAAGTCTTTAAAAAAATGCTTTGGGATTATGTTCTAATAAAGAATAATAAAGAATTATTTCTTTTGCACCACATCCCTGTTGTGAGAAGTGAGATCACTAGGACATAGGGTAGGAATATTGTTAAAGCTTTCAAGATGGACGGCCCAACGCTCTCCCAAGAGTTTTCCCAGTTTATATCACCACCAGCAGGAGTTTGCCAAATGAGCTGCTTTGACCATAATAACACTGAGCATTCTCATTAAAAAAAAAAATCCTTTGCCAATTTAATAGGTGAGTCTGGATACCTTTCATCAAGGTAGAATGTTATATCGTCATTTATCTTGACCACCTTATGGACTTTGTAAACTTTTGAGCTGTAATTGCCATTTTCTGTTGCTCTGGTGTGTGTGTGTGAGAGAGAGAGAGAGAGAGAAAGAGGGAGAGAGACGTTAAGTGGCAAAAAAAAATTTTTTTGGTATGACCAGACTTTGACATATACATGTTTCCTGTTGTGAAAAAAACTGGGGATATAGTATCTGGAATCATAAAGAGCCAAATACAGAGGAAACCAAATTTTTTTTTTTTTTTTTTTTTTTTGCGTGGTACGCGGGCCTCTCACCGTTGTGGCCTCTCCCGTTGCGGAGCACAGGCTCCGGATGCGCAGGCTCAGCGGCCACGGCTCACAGGCCCAGCCGCTCCGCGGCATGTGGGATCTTCCCGGACCGGGGCACGAACCCATGTGCCCTGCATTGGCAGGCGGACTCTCAACCACTGCGCCACCAGGGAAGCCCCAAATATTCTTAATCTGAGGGCTTAGGTAGGTATTTCTTGAAGTGGCAGCCTAATCTTGGCCTTTAGGAGGGATAAAAGGTTCCTTGGTGGGCGCCCATCTGGGCATGTATGGCTTTGACCCTGTTGGCTGGGCACACTCTTAGGCACTGACCAGGAGGTGGGGTCACTTTTGGTCCTCACAGGAAGGGCCCCAGTCTTGGGCTTATTGTGCTTGTTGTGTCTATCTCTACCTTCTTTCTTCTTCTTCTTCTTCTTTTTTTTTTTTTTTTTAGTGATAAGAAGTTTATTCTGTACTTCTTGAAGCATCAGGTAGGGGATAACACTGGAGAGGGCCTGGTTTGGAGGTGTAGGGACTCTGGTAAGCTTTCTTTGTGTGCCGGGGAGGGCACCAGGGACGGCTTTAGGCTGTTCCCCTGGGAGCGCTACCGAGGGCCTTGACTGGGCTGGGGGTGCTGGGGCGGTGGCATTTGCAGTAGGGGGCCCTCCGGTGAAACAGGTTAGGAAGGGCCCCAGACAGACAGGGATTCTTCTGAGGGGTGACGTAGAGTCCTTCCTTCAGCCAGCCTGGGCGGAGAGTGGCCACAGGAGTCCAGTCAGGAGCGGAAGAGCTCATTCTGCACAGTTTGGCCCAGTGAGCACAGGGGATTCTTCACCACCGGCTCCACGTACAGCTCACCCTGCATGTGGCGCAGCACATCTCGGATGGGTGCCGTGCCCAAGTCAGTATTCATGACAGCGCTGATCCCAGAGGGCATCTCGTGCCAATGGAGTTTATAACGTCTAGTTTGGAAGGCCAGGAAGCAGTCCTTCATGTCTAGCGGGGACGTCGTGCTGACAAAGGAAAGGATAGAGAAGAGCATCCCGTACATCAGCCTGTACTCCTCCTGCTTGGGGATCTCTGCTTGCTTCTTGAGGTGCCACTCGCAGTAATGCAGACACACTCCATTCCGGTCAAACAGGTACAGGTTGTGGACAGTAGTGGGTGGGGACTTGCTCCGAGTGCCTGTCACTCCATAGTTCCTATCTCTACTTTCTAGGCCTGTCAGTGTCCATGGCCCATACATAGTATGTCTGTCTGCCCCATGAGAAAGTGTTTCATTCATTAATTAATGCATGCATTTATGCACTCATTTACCCAATAATGGATCCATCTATTCATTTGGGCATGTATTCGTACGTTAGCACAGTCGTTTATTTAGTACACGTTGACTATAAGAGTTGTGACTTAAAAAAAAGGAGTTATGACTCTTTACTTGGATGCCAGAAGGATTGATGATAATTAGAGACCCAAGTGGGTGCCCAGGGAAAAGTCCCAGGCTCCAGACCTACAGTCCTGTTGCTGGCATTGTGTAAATCGAGAGCACGATGGTGCGCTGGCCAGCCGTTCTTGGTCCACTAACTTTGACAAATAAATTCTTGTTTTACTAAACCCAAAGCAAAATGTGCTGACTAAGCCTTCTTTACCAGTAAAATTGTATTACATTTCTCTTTGTGATAGGAAAGGTTAGAACAACAATATGTGACCTTAACAACTCTGGGCACTGAATCTGCACTATGTCACCTGTGAAAAAAACAGATGTCCCTTCGTTCAAGTCACAGACTTTATTTGGCAAGTTATGTACCTTTGTGCTAAGAGATGACGGACAATTTTTTTTTTTAAGCAAAATTGACACTCCCCATCCTTGAAGAGCTTATAATCCAGTTGGAGAAATAAGGCTGGTCCACTTAGAATTATAGATCATAGAACTAAGGAATGTTTTATGTTGAAAGCTGCTTAAAGACCCATCTGGTCTGAAATTCCCTACCAAGGTGGAATTCCCCATACAAAGTACTCTGCACTAGCCTCTGTCATACAGAGTGAAGTAAGTCAGAAAAAGAAAGACAAATACCGTATGCTAACACATATATATGGAATCTAAGAAAAAAAAAAATGTCATGAAGAACCTAGTGGTAAGACAGGAATAAAGACACAAACCTACTAGAGAATGGACTTGAGGATATGGGGAGGGGGAAGGGTAAGCTGTGACAGAGTGAGAGAGTGGCATGGACATATATACACTACCAAATGTAAAATAGCTAGCTAGTGGGAAGCAGCCGCATAGCACAGGGAGATCAGCTCGGTGCTTTGTGACCACCTAGAGGGGTGGGATAGGGAGGGTGGGAGGGAGGGAGACACAAGAGGGAAGAGATATGGGAACATATGTATATGTATAACTGATTCACTTTGTTATAAAGCAGAAATTAACACACCATTGTAAAGAAATTATACTCCAATAAAGATGTAAAAAAATAATAATAAAAATTAAAAAATAAAGTCAAAAACAAAACAAAACAAAACAAAAAAACAACAAAGTACTCTGCAAATAGTCTTTTCAGCTTTGTACCAACACTCCTCTGGTGAGGAAATTACTATTAATTTTTTTAATTAGAAAAGCTGTATGTGTTAATGTAACACATTGAAAAAATACGGCAGAGTATCAAAGTAAAAAGTCAAGCCTCACCTCAAATCCCCCACCTCCCTGCCATTTGTTACAGGATGCTAAGAATGGCTATTTTCTATACTTGTACAAACACATATATGGACATTTCCACCCCATACTTTCAATTGTAATCTGTTTTTTAAATTAGATGACATATACAATATAAAAATCAAAGGGTATGAAAGAATATACAATGAAAAGAAAGTCTCTTGTATCCCTCTCCCTCTAGCACCTCAGTTCTGCTCCCCAGAGGCAGCCACTGTTACTACTTTTATATGTATCCTTCCAGGGATAGTCTGTGCGTCTTACAAGCATATATGTTATTATTATTATTTTTTTTTTTTTTTGACCACACTGCATGGCATATGGGTTCTTAGCTCCCTGACCAGGGATCAAACCGGCGCCCCCTGCAGTGGAAGCATGGAGTTTTAACCACTAGACCACCAGGGAAGGCCCTCTTTTTTTTTTTTTTTTAACACAAGTGTTAGCAGATTAAATACAATATTTCCCCCTTAATTACATATCTTAGAAATTATTCCATACTCAGAGCAAGCTACTTTATTCCTTTTAACAGGTGCATAGCATTTCATTGTATGGATATGTCATAATTTAATAAATCAATCTATTTATGACTATTTTGGGTTGGGGGTTCCTGCCCTTTTGCTATTACAGACAAGGCTGCAATGGATAACTTTGACTATACTACATCTTTTTTCATGCGCACACAAGGTTGTGGGATAAATATCTAAAAGTAGAATTGTTGGTTCAAAGGGCAGATACATTTGTTATTTTGATAGATATTGCCAGTTCCTCTCAGTAGATGTTGTATCAATTTGTATTCCATTCATCAACTATGAGAGTACTTTTTCCCCATGCTATTACTAGGATATTAATTACTTTTTTTTTAACTTATGCCAACTTGGTAGGTTAAAAATAGTTACCTTTAACTGTTTTCATTTGCACTTCTCTTATGAATGAAGTTGAGCATCGTTTCATATATGTGAGAGTCATCGTGTTTATTTTCTGTGTGCCGTCTGTTCATATCCTTTACCTGTTTTTCTACTTTTTTCTCCTTGTTGCTTTTCTTGTAAATATTAGGCTTAATATATATATACTTTTTTTTAAATAAGAACAATTTAAATTGAAAAATTTTTTCCAGTTTGTTATTTCTCGTATGACTTTTTTTTTCCATGCAGGAATTAAAAAATTTTTTTTTTAATTTTTTAATTGTTCAATTCAATGAATGTAAATGAAATAAGCCAGACAAAGAAAGACTAGTATTGCATGATCTCACTTATATGTGGAATCTAAAAGAATGGATCTCATAGTAACAGAGTAGGATGCTCATTACTAGAAGCTGGGGGCCGGGGAAATGGAGAGATGTTGGTCAAAGGGTACAACTTTTCAGTTATAAGATGAATAACTTTTGGAGACCTAATGTATAGCATGGTGACTAGAGTTAATAATAATGTATTGTATACTTGAAATCAACTAACATTGTAGATCTCAAGGGTTCTTACCACCATCACCAAAAAAAAAAAAAAAAGGTAACTTGGTGAGATGATGGATTTGTTAATTAGCTTCCAATCATATTTCAGTAAAACTGGGGGGAAAAAAGCTAGAACTTATTAGTATTTTCTTTTACAGCATCTTGTTTTATCTATTTATTTTAGTGTTTGTTTTACCATACTGAGCAAAGCTTGTCTATAGCAAGATACAAAAATTCTACCATGTTCTCTTCTAGTACATTTGTTCTTTCACTTTTCACATTCCAACCTTTCCTCCATCTGTAATTTATTTTGCTTTAAACTATAAAGTAGTGATCCAATTGTATTTTTTTTTTCCAGATTGCTCTTCAGTTTCCTAACACCTTTTATTGAATAACCCATTTTGGGGAATTCCCTGGCAGTCCAGTGGTTAGGACTCTGTGCTTCCACCAAAGGGGGCACGTGTTCAATCCCTGGTTGCGGAACAAAGATCCCACAAACCACCCGGCACAGCCAAAAAAAAAAAAAATCCATTTTTATTTAATTTATTTTTTTGGCCGTGCTGTGTGGCTTGCAGGATCTTAACTCGCTGACCAGGGATTGAACCCGGGCCAAGGCAGTAAAAGGGCCAAGTCCTAACCACTGGACAGCCAGGGAATTCCCTGAATAATCTATTTTTAGAATACTATCTTTATAATAAACTAAATTTATATATATAAATTATATATAAAATTTTACACATATATATGTTTCTGGGCTTTTAATTTTGTTTCATTGATCTATCTGCCTAGTGTTTTTTTTTGTTTGTTTGTTTTTTGTTTTGGCTGCATTGGGTCATCTTTGCTGGGCACAGGCTTTCTCTAGTTGCGCTGACTGGGGGCTACTCTTCGTTGCAGTGCGCGGGCTTCAGTAGTTGTGGCGCATGGGCTTAGTTGCTCCGTGGCTTGTGGGATCTTCCCGAAGCAGGGCTGGAACCCGTGTGCCCTGCATTGGCAGGCGGATTCCTAACCACTGCACCACCAGGGAAGTCGCCTGCCTAGTGTTTAAAAAACAAAATTCAACCAAGTAAATTTGAAGATCTAATTGACTTTCTTTGGGTGGAATCTCATCTAGCAGCTAGAAGAGCCTCCAAGGAGTTGTACAATATGGAAGGTTTTTATAGGAAGAAGAGTGGGGAAAGGGAGCTATTAGCAAAAGAAAAGAAAAGATTATTTTTAGGCTAGGGCATCTTTTTTTAGAGGAAGGGAACAGCAAAGGTTTTATCATGCAGATTGGCTCTCTTCTTGGTTGGGGGAGGCGGGGTGGAAAGGGAGAGGGTCCATGTGACCGATTACCTTACTGGTGCTTGACTGGAAAATTCCAGACTGGTTGGTTAAGATTACATTTCTGGGAGAGGTTGAAACTGCAGTTAGATCAGGTATTAAATCTAGGTTTGGTGTCATGGGCTTTTAACATGAGTGATGCCATTTTGGGACTGTGGTTTTCCTTTTAACTTTCCTCATGTCCCTTACCATACTGTTTTTATTATTCTGTGTTTAATATGTTTAATACCTAGAAGAGATAGTCATCTATTTTTTTCCAGAATTTTCCCAGATATTCTTAGGATATAAATTTTAAAATTGTGTAGTTAAAAAAAACTTGATGTTTTAATCCTGGTTATGTTAAATGTGTAGATTAATGTATTGTGAATTGACCTCTTTATAATACTGAGTCTTCCTACCCAATATATGTATTTTCCTCCTCTTATCAGACTATTTTTTGAGGCAACCCATTCTATCATTGGATGATTCTGATACTTTTTAAAGTTCCCCTTGTTTTGAGGTATATCTCCTTCTCTATATTTTCTAAGCAATAGTTCTAGTTTTGTCGTTTGAAACTATACAGGAGTTAACATTTGAAGTGTTAAACACGATCTACAAAAAGCTACCTCAGCGCTTCTCAACCTTCTACATCACGGAACACAAAGGAAATTGTAATTGTGCACTGAACACTGGGGTAAGTAGATGAACTTTTTGCGATCCAAGGTGATGGTGATGGTAAGGAGGGAAGCAGGCTGCTCCAGGCCCTTTTTCTGCTGACTTGCTGAGGGAGCTACAGCTGGGACCCTGTGACACCCCCCTAGGGCACATCATCTGGGAGGCTCTTCACCAGAAGTTCCACTCCTTGCCCCTCTCCACCTCATTCCTGCTCCCCAGACCTGCTTTTCTTTCTAGACCTTAATATACCAAGCACATTCTCTCTCTTTTTTTAAAATTTATTTATTTCATTTATTTTTCGCTGCGTTGGGTCTTCGTTGCTGCGCGCGGGCTTTCTCTAGCTGCAGTTGCAGCGAGCGGGGGCTACTCTTTGTTGCGGTGCGCGGGCTTCTCGTTGTGGTGGCTTCTCTTGTTGCGGAGCACGGGCTCTAGGTGTGCGGGCTTCAGTAGTTGTGGTTCGCAGGCTCAGTAGTTGTGGCTTGCAGGCTCTAGAGCTCAGGCTCAGTAGTTGTGGTGCATGGGCTTAGTTGCTCCATGGCATGTGGGATCTTCCTGGACCAGGGCTCGGAACCTTGTCCTCGGCATTGGCAGGCGGATTCTTAACCACTGCAACCCCAGGGAAGCTCCGCACCTTCTCTTTTCGGGACCTTTGCCTTTGCTCTTCCCTCTGCCTAGCTGGCTATGGCCCCAGAAGTTCACACAGCTGGCTACTCATTCTCTAGCTCACTGGGCAATCATACCTAAAGGAGCACCCCTCTCCTGCCCCAAGTCATGCTACTTTCTTGGTATCACATCAGTTTTAGACATTTCCAGATGATTTGTGTGTTTGTTGTCTCTTTCCCCACCACTAGAATGTAAGCTCCAAAAAGGCAGAAGTCATGTCTGTTTTGTTCTCTTCTATCCCCAGAGCCTTACACAGTGCCCTGCCCATGCACTCAGTTTGCTCTGTGAATGAGTGAAAGGGCTTCCTACTCTAGATTTTGGAGGATATTTTTCATGACCACTTCAGTTCTTATTCCCAGCTTGACCTCTCTGTACCTACCTACTTCCCACAACCAAACTTCTTGGTCTGATCAAAGGGCTGCTGGAGGAACTGTCCAGCCAGTCATGACTCCTGCTCTCTACACTGTCTCCCCACTGTTTTGGCCATCCTGGCCACAGAGACACCACAGGACCTTATCAGCCCCCTGGCAGAACCCAGATAATACTGTCTGCAGTATTCTCAGAATCCGTTCAGTTTAGTAACCCTATCAAAAATGGAAATGAGGTTAACTTGGCAGGAAATGAGGTCAGTTTGGCAACTGTTGGTGAAACACTGTACAATGTAAGAGTTCACAGTCTGAGTTAACAATGCAAGCCATGTCATACAGCAGTGCAATAGGAAGATCAAATGGACCATGAGCCGTGCAGGGCAATTTGGGCTCAGAGAGGGAATATCCCAGTAAACTGATGACTGATCGCTTTCTATGTACCTTGGACAGGTGAGTGAGTGTATAGTGGAGCACGGCTGAGTCCTCCCAACCTGGGATAAAGATCTCTCAGGGCATTGTAGGAGAATGGCTTTGGTTAAAATCAATAAGCACCATTTATTAAGCCTCCCATACCCTGTGCTAAGCATCTGTTATCTCTACTCCTCCCAATATCCCTAAATTGGTGATGTTAACCATTTCAGAGAGAATGAAAAGGAAATTTAAATGACTAAAGGACCTACCCAAGGTCACAGAGTGTGCAATAGGGCAGGGAGTCAATCCAGCCCACACACCCACCCCAATTTGCTCCCCCCTTTTTTTCCTAAGCTAAATGAGGAGGAAAATGCAAATATAGGGCTCTAATCTATTTTTTTAAATTGAAGTATAGTTGATTTACAATGTTGTGCTTCATTTCTGCTATAGAGCAATGTGACTCAGTTATACACATATATACATTTTTAAAAATATTCTTTTCCATAATGGTTTATCCCAGGAGATTGGATATAGTTCCCTTTGCTATATAGTCTAATGAATTCTTTTGCAAGCAAACATCGGTTTGAATCTATCTACTGGGATATAACATGCTTAATCAATTTTGAAATGTTATATTTAAGTCTTTGGAATTATTCTTGTTAATGGGCCACATACAGAAAGAGAAGTTGAGTCAATATAGAAAGAAAATCTACAGAAAATCTAGGATGGTTATCAGAGATGATCAACACATTCAAATTTCCATATGTTACAGTCCACCAAAGCTAATAGGCATAAAAGCTAATCAACAGAAGATACCCATAAATGAAAATAATGATGCTGTTAATGTAGATGAGGGGGTTTCCCTGGTGGCTCAATGGTTGAGAATCTGCCTGCCAACGCAGGGGACACGGGTTCGAGCCCTGGTCCGGGAAGATCCCACATGCCGTGGAGCAACTAAGCCTGTGCACCACAACTACTGAGCCTGAGCTCTAGAGCCCACGAACCACAACTACTGAGCCCGCGTGCCACAACTACTGAAGCCCGCGTGCCTAGAGCCCGTGCTCTGCAACAAGAGAAGCCACCTCAATAAGAAGCCTGCACACCACAACAAAGAGTAGCCCCCGCTCGCCACAGCTAGAGAAAGCCCATGCGCAGCAACGAAGACCCAACACAGCCAGAAATAAATTAATTAAATAAATAAATTTTAAAAAAAAATGTAGATGAGGGATACAGTTGAGCTGATTAACCTCCTGTTTCAGCCACATCTTTCCTGAACTTGTGGAGACAATGCTGCAATTATAACCAGAAAGAACAGAGGCTAATTAGAATGATAACTCCATGTGGAGGACATTTAACGTTTTCATTGCAGGCTCATATCTCCCCATATCTCCTGGATATTTATCACCACTGGCTGCCTCCCTCTCCCTCACTGCTAATCACACACACACACACACACACACACACAAACACTCTGGCAGTACCCCAGGATGTTTGAACTGGCACTAGGGGAAGGAGTAAAGTTCTTGGGTGGGAGGTGCAGTCTGAAAACTGCCAGCAGCTATTGTTCCATTAACTTGTAGAAACTTGACTGAGACAAAGTGGTTGACCTACAGAGAGATGCACAGACAAGAAAAGGAAGGCGAGAGAGTCCCTCTTACTTGCCATTGCCCTTGAGGCTGTTTCTGTGGTCGTCTAAGCTAGCAGAGCTGGGTTTCTTCCACTTGGCAGGCTGTCTACCGTTTTCATTCCAAGCACCTCAACCATCAGCCTTCTATTGGTTCATCCCCTCTGATGGGGGAGAATTCTGTTTTGTGTGTATTGGTGTGTGTGCGTGTGGCCTCACCCATTCTTTCCTGGGAAATCTCCCTTCCAGTCTCTACCCCTACCAGTCATGTGTTCTCAGGGACTGTACATAAGTTTTAATACTCACTTGAAATAAAGTCAATTCTACTTTGTAAGTCAGCCTCATCTGTTTAAAAAGAAACTGTTTGGTGTTTTTCTTTCATTTTATCCCTAAAACTAGATGTGGGCAAGCCTTGGCGTAAACTGTGGAATAGAAGATAAAGCACAAGAATGGGCTCAGGGGCCTGGATCCTCGCCTGGCTGTGTGACCTTGACCAAGTTTCTTGAAAGTTTTTGAATCTGTCTTCGTCTGTTAAATGAAATGAGTATGTGCAAACATCTAGTACAATGCCTGGCACACATTGCATGCTCAGTAAATGTTTGTGAAATGAATAATTTAATGAGGGAATTGAATCCTAGTGTCCCTTTTTGAGTTTACTATATGGACAGTGAATTCCTTTTGGTCTTTAGAGCTCGACCCCACTCTTAGTCCACTGAGACCAAAGGTTATACCCCTCCTCTCCTGTTTGTTGAAATATCAAAGCCCTGGAAGACAGCATTTGACACATGCCCCAAGGGGGCAGTGAGAGGAACTTCCTATTGAAAAAGTTTTCTAGGGACACTTGCAGCTTCCTAGTAATTAATTTATGCTTAGGAACTACTAGTAAAGTGAATACCAAGGCAAACATCATAAAATTATCACACTATACTTCAAAATCAAATATATTAATGGAGTCAATTATTTGTGCCTTTTCCCCACTCCTTCAGGAGAATAATCAAATTTGTCTACTGAAACTCAACAGCTTTGCCATCAACCAAAAACATTTATGAAGCTTCAGACTATGGTAGAAGAGCAGGGGATGTAAAGAGGTGGCAGGTCCAAACCTTAATCATGAAGACCTTGGCCACTGCAAAGACAATATTACTGCCATAGTGTTCATTTATAAATCAGCAAGTATGTTTGCTATAGGAACTTCTAAAATATTCTAGGGTCTAGATTGTGACAGTGGAGGACCAGAGGATTTTTTTTGGCGGGGGGGCATGTTGGCCAGCTGGTGGATTTTAGTTCCAGGACCAGGGATTGAACCCACATCCTCATCAGTGAAAGTGCGGAGTCCTAACCACTGGACCACCAGGGAATTCCCAAAGAGGATTTTATTTTTTATTGTTTCCCAGTTTTGCTGAGCTATAACTGACATAACACTGCCTTATATTAAGGTATACAACATAATGATTTGATATATGAAGCTATTGCAAAATGATTACTGTTAAGGAATTTTGAAACAATCTCAGTAACTTTCATTTTTGGTTCTGTAATGGATTTTCATCTCCTTATTGACTCTTGTATACTAAATGGTTATTTCCTCTGATTATAAATTTATCCATGGATTCTTATCCCATAGTGTACAAGATCACTATAATACAAAGTTCAGATGCTAGCGTAACTGGTGGCTCCTTCTCCAGACGTCAGGGCCCACTCACCGGGGTGCAGGTTCTGCTCACCCCAGCAGGTGCAGTCCTGCGCAGGCGCAGCTGGAACCCCTAAGGAGGAGTTTCCTGACTAAGACTCTGACCGAAGGTTGGCCTGCTTCTCCTGCGGTTAAGTTTAAAGGAGCATTTTCCAAGGGTCTTTTCTAAACCAGAAATGTAGATTTGCCCTTGTGGTCTAGGTTAACACTTTCCCTCCTGAATTAGGCTCAAGTGTTAAGGAATCCCTGACTGCCAGAGCTCATGGTGCAGTAAACGCCCTTATTCAGGTTCACACCACCTTGCAACCCGATTAAAGGGAGCAAAGTTTAGACTCTGTGGGGTCCTGATCCTGGCAGAAGCAGTGACCAGTCTCACCTGGGGATACTTCTTTTACTAACTGTTGTCTTCTGAGTAGTTCTTTTCAATAATCAACGTCAGCCACAGCCAGGGGATCCTCAGTCCCCTTTTCTGATCCTCAAGCCCAATCAGTCCTGCACCTTGGAATGCCTTTTCTTCCTGCTTGCCCCAGAGCAGTCTGAAGATAGTGGCTCCTGCTGGGTCATTCCTGTGCCCTGGGGCTAGGATCTGGAGTTTCAAGTCATCAGCAAGGGAGAGTCCTTCCTGAGCTAGTGGCCTTGTCTTTCACCCAAAGGCAGAGCTTGAATGAAGATAGTGACTTCAAAGGAAGAGGGAGAATTCCAGACTAGAGATAAGCTCCAGAGAAAGTTAAAGAAAGAAGGATAAACAGAATTTGAATACCATTCAGTCTGTCAACTAGGTTAAAAAATTAGTCATACATAGAAAAGGAGCTGAAAAGATTAACATTAAAATGTTGACAGATTTTTCTTTTTTTTAAATTGATTTATTTTATTTGTTTTTGGCTGCATTGGTGCGGGCTTTCTCTAGTTGCGGTGAGCGGGAGGTTATCTTGTTGCGGAGCACTGGCTTTAGGCGCGTGGGCTCAGTAGTTGTGGCGCAAGGGCTTTGTTGTTCTGTGGCATGTGGGATCTTGCCGGACCAGGGCTCGAACCCATGTCCCCCGTAATGGCAGGCAGATTCTTAACCACTGCGCCACCAGGGAAGTCCCTACCTTTTCCTTTTTTAAGTTATTGTGTTTTATTTATTTATTTTTTTTTGCAGTACGCAGGCCTCTCACTGTTGTGGCCTCTCCCATTGCGAAGCACAGGCTCCGGACGCACAGGCTCAGCGGCCATGGCTCACAGGCCCAGCCGCTCCGCGGCATGTGGGATCTTCCCAGACTGGGGCACGAACCCGTGTCCCCTGCATCGGCAGGCAGACTCTCAACCACTGCGCCACCAGGGAAGCCCTTAAGTTGTTTTTTAAATCACAAAAGTAATGTAGGCTCATTGTAAAATTTTCATATCACACAGACAACTACATGTAAAAGTGAAAGGATCACTTCACCTAAGAGCCAGTCAATACTGGTTCCCTCCCAAGTTTATAACCACTGATAAAATTTATTGTATTTGTAGACATGCATGGGTACACATAATTCAACATATGATCAAGCTTTTTTCTCTTAACACTGTGTATTGAAGACTTAATGTCTGGTCTATCACTTTTAAATTGCTGTTTAATTTTGTAGCATGAATGTATTGTAATTTGACTAAATGTTCTCATTAATGGATGTTTAGGTCATTTCAAAAAGTTTTTTTTCAATTACAAACTCTACTGCATTCAATATAATTGCATGTACTAACTTGTGTACACGAGTATTTTTTTAGGATCAATTTAGAGAAGCAGAACTTAAGGGCTAAAGATCTATCCACTTAAATTCTGGATAGAACTTGCTAAACTGCCCTTCCAAAAGACTTCACCAATTTATTTTCTGCTCAGCAATAAAATACAACACCCATTTTTTCCATAGCTTTGCCAGTAATGTATATTATCGGATGTTTAAATTGTTGATAATTCTGCCCTCCTCCCCCCAAATTGTATTATGTTGTCTTAATTCACATTTCTCAGATTACTAGGAAGGTTGAGTAACTTTTCATATCTTTGTTGGATGTTTATATCTCTTCTATAAATTATACATTTATTATCTTTTACAATTTGTGACTGTCTCTTCTTTATTGGTTGAATATCCTGTGTATTAGTGATTTGGACAATTATATGATTTTCCCAGTTTATCACTTGTCTTTTTTATTTTTTTTGTGATACGCGGGCCTCTCACTGTTGTGGCCTCTCCCGTTGCGGAGCACAGGCTCTGGACGCGCAGGCTCAGCGGCCATGGTTCACGGGCCTAGCCGCCTCGCGGCATGTGGGATCTTCCCGGACCGGGGCACGAACCCATGTCCCCTGCATCGGCAGGCGGACTCTCAACCACTGCGCCACCAGCGAAGCCCTATCACCTGTCTTTTAATCTTGTTTTTTGTTTTGTGTGTGTGTCTGTGTTTAGTTGCATAGAAGATTTTAAAATGTATGCAATAAAAACTGTCAAATTTTCCCTTCATGTTTTCTGTGTTTCATTTCATACTTAGGAAAACCTTCCATTATAAATTGAGTTTATGGTAATATTTTCTTATTTTCCTATAATACTTTTATGGGTTTTTATATGGCGCTCTTAAATCTGTCTGGAATTTTTATTAATATAGAGTGTGAGGTAGAATGTATCTCAATTTCCAAATATTCAGTTGCCCAGTACCAGGCACTGAATACTCATTCCAATTCATTGATTTGAAAGTGCTATCTTGGGACTTCCCTGGTGGCGCAGTGGTTAGGACTCTGTGCTTCCAATGCAGGGGGCCCGGGTTCAATCCCTTGTCAGGGGACTATTGATCCCACATGCATGCCTTAACTAGGAGTTCTCATGCCACAACTAAGGAGCCCATGTGCTGCAACTACAGAGCTGGTGAGCTGCAACTAAGACCTGGTGCAACCAAATAAATAAATAATTTTTTTTTTTTAAAAAGAAAGTGCCATCATCTTTATTATAAACTAAATGTATTTTCATATATACACAGGGTCTGATTTTGGATATTCTATGATACCATATTGTGTTAATTACTATTGCCTTTTGATGTCATTTGCTATCTGATAAGGCAGCTCTCCTCACTGATCATTTTTTAAAATGTTCTTTTCTGTGCTCATGCATTTTCAATCTGAACAATCTTGAGACTCAGATAAGCTTGAGGATGACCATATTGTCATTCCAATAGATGTCAAAAGAGCATTCGATAAAATTGAACATCCACAATATGAAATATTATGCAGTTGTCTAAAAAAGGAGAGAGAGAGCAAGAAAGAGAGCTATTTGTACCTTAATGGAAAGATCTCCAATACAAGTGAAGAAAACAACAGAACAATGCATATCTTATGAATCTCTTGAATTAAAAAAAGAAAAATTATATACGTATATGCCCATGTATGAAAACATATATGAATTCAAAAACCCAGTTCTGGAGGGATACACATTTAACTGTCATGGCTTCTGTGTCCGGGGAGGGGAATAAGAGGGTAGGGGTGTCCTAGATACTGTGTAGTGTCATCCAGATGCACCTTCTTAAGACCAAGGCACTTCACCCATTTGCCAGGAATGTTTCCTGCTGACAACTTATGCAGAGTGCCTCTCCAGACATTGCCCTCAGCTGCATGTAGCTGCGTTGCCCAGTTTAAGCCATTCCCTGGGGACAGATGGCATCCAATGACTGGTTCTTATGCAGTACAAATGCATATCTTCTTTGCTTCAGTTTGGGACAGTTATGAAGGGCAATCCTAGCTTCAGAGCTCCCCCAGGGATTGCTGCAGCCTCTGTTGCAACCTGCTACTACTTGGCAACCTAACTTCTCTCTTGGCCGCGTCGCGCTTCTCTCATTCCCTCACAGATGTTTCTGAAAGTACTTCCCAATAACCCACCCACACACAAGTTTGTCTGACAGTCTATTTCCTGGGGTACCCAGCCTACTGCCATAGGCAATAAATTATTGAGTGGTGGAGTGTAGGTGGGTGGGTTTTTCACATTTTGCTCCCTTACATAAACTGGAATAATTTATTTATAAGACTTGTATAATTTTTAATTTGTGTTTAAATATTACCAGTAAATAGAAACTATAACAACAAGGTTGAGCTAACTTTTTTTTTTTTTTTTTTTTTGCGGTACGCAGGTCTCTCCCATTGCGGAGCACAGGCTCCGGACGCGCAGGCTCAGCAGCCATGGCTCACGGGCCCAGCCGCTCCGCAGCATGTGGGATCTTCGCGGACAGGGGCACGAACCCGCGTCCCCTGCATCGGCAGGCGGACTCTCAACCACTGCGCCACCAGGGAAGCCCTGAGCTAACTTTTAGAAAAGAAACTCTCATGCCCCCATAACTCTCCCCCTTCCCACCCAGTAGTCTCACTACTGTAGCACAAGTCATTTCATTTCTATGTACTTCCCTGAGCAAGGATCACACATGGTCATATTTTTGCCTGGCTTGCTGTGGTGAAAGGAACCACATAGTAATGAAGATTTCTCATAAAGGTGGACTTCTCACTGTTCTATATGAATGCTAAAAGAGCAAGGCACACTTGAACCAGAACAGGCATTCAGAGCATTCTGAGAGCCATTGTCTCCCCCTTGGGTCCAGAGCAGGTGAGTGAGTTGTATTCCATGAAAAAGGAAATTCCTGGAGGAACTTTACTTCATATCACACAGCCTCTGAGCCAAAGGAGCAGAACTGAAATCCAGGGTTCTGAGCTGCAGATTCTCAGTGCAGCTTTCTTTCCACCAAAGAAAGTCTCCATTTTCTTTTCTTTATTTTGGGGGGGTGGGGTCACGCCATGCAGCTTGTGGGATGACCTGGGATTGAACCCCTGCCACTTGCAGTGGAAGTGGATTCCTAACCACGGGGCCACCAGGGAGTTCATTCCATTTTCTAAAGGCTGAATATTCTCTGATTAGGATCCTCCTCTAGATGAACACAGCAGGTATCTATTCTCTGACAAGGGCAGAGGAACTCTTGTCCTTGGAATGGAAGGGAACAGAGAAACCTGTTCAAAGGACCTGCTAATCTCTGGTCACCCTGAGGAAGTAGCTGTGGTCCTCAGCTGCACAGGAGTCACTTCCTCCCCCAACTTTTCTCCAGAGTTGTATTCTCAGATTTCTCTGGGGACTGATCTCCAGAAGCTGTGGGGAAACACTCTCCCACTAGTTATTGTCACACATCCATGAAACTCCCCATTTAGGAGTCAATAGCTCAGGTTGGCCAATGAACAATTAACCACAAATGGGGTGGCTGGAGACTTCCCTCAAAACTGAGGAATTTCAAAATTGCCTATGTTTGTTGATCCAGGACAGTTGTGCTTTATAACAAGTGTTGATGAGGACATGGAGAAATTGGAAGCTTTGTGCGTTGTTGGTAGGAATGTAAAATGTTACAGCCTCTGTGGAAAACAGTATGGCAGTTCCTCAAAAAATTAAAACTAAAATTACCATACGATCCAGCAAACTCACTTCTGGAAGTATGTATGTATCTGGAAGAGTTGAAAGCAAGGTCTTAAAGAGATATTTTCACACCCATGTTTATAGTGGCATTATTCACAATAGGTAAAATGTGTAAGCAACCCAAGTGTCAACTAATTAATGAATGGATAAACAAAGTGCTATATACATACAATGGAGGATTATTCAGCCTTAAAGAGGAAGAAATCCTGATACATACTACAACATGGATGAATTTTGAGTATATCATGCTATGTGAAATAAGCCAGTCACAAAAAGACAAATGCTGTGTGTGTGATTTCACCTATATGAGATATCTAAATTAGTTAAATTAATAGAGATGGAAAGTTGAATGGTGGTTGCCATGGGGAGGGGAATGCAGGGAGTTGTTTAATGCGCATAAAGTTTCAGTTTTGCAAGACGGAAAATTCTGGTGATTGGTTGCAAAACAATGTGAATACACTTAACATTACTGAAGTGTACGCTAACAAATGGTTAAGATGATAAATTTTAAGTTATGTGTTTTTACAATTAAAAAACATAAAACACCAAATGAACAGGTCAAAAAACAAATTAGATATCACTGAAGAGGGAATTAATAAACTAGGAGATATAGCTGCAGAAATTATTCAGAATGCAAAACAGAGAAACAAAGAGATGTTAGGAAACATGAATGATGCAATGAGAAGTCTAACACATAGACAACTGGGCTCCAGAAGAAAAGAATATAGAAAATAGAAAAGAGATATTATTCAAACACAAAATGCCTGAGAAATTTTCCAGAATTGGTGAAAAATATGAACTCTCTGGTTCGGAAATCAGAATGAATCTGAAGAATAAAAATAAATAAAAATAAATCCAAACTTATAGTCTCTTTTTTTTTTTTTGCTGTGCTGCATGGCTTGTAGGGTCTTAGTTCCCCAACCAGGGGTTGAACTCAGACCACTGCAGTGAAAGCTCCAAGTCCTAACCACTGGACCGCCAGGGAATTCCCCAAACCTACAGCCTTTATAGGGAAACTGCAGAAGATTGAAGACAGGGAGACTATATTAATAGCATCTTGAGAGCAACACAGATGCATGATCAACTACTGAAGGCTGTAGGTAAATGGGTAAGTAGGCAATGGTACATCACACAATGTGTACATTGTACATTAATACATGGAATAGTCATTGCTAAAAGAAATAAGCTATCAAGTTGTAAAAAGATATGGAGGAAACTTAAATGCATATTACTAAGTGAAAAAAGCCAATCCGAAAAGGCTATGTACTGTATGATTCCAAGTATATGACATTCCAGAAGAATGCAAAAAATTTTTGCAAAACCATTGAGATGGTAAAGAGATGAGTGGTTGGCAGGGGTTATTGGGGAGGGAGGGATGAATAGGTGAAGCATAGGATTTTTAAGACAGTGAAACTATTCTGTATGATAATGTAATGGTGGATACATAGCATTATACATTTGTCCAAACTCATAGAATGTACAACACCAAGAGTGAAACCTGATGTAAACTATAAACTTGGAGTGATAATGATGTGTTAATGGAGGTTCATCGGTTGTAACAAATGTACCTACCACTCTGGTGACCAATGTTGATAGTAAAGACAGTCTGTGTGTGTGTAGAGGTCTGGGGTAAATAGGAACTCGCTGTACTTTCTACTCAATTTTGCTGTGAGTCTAAAACTCTGAAAAATAAAGTCTATTAAAAAAATCCAAGAGGGCTTCCCTGGTGGGGCAGTGGTTGAGAATCTGCCTGCCAATGAAGGGGACACGGGTTCGAGACCTGGTCTGGGAAGATCCCATATGCCACGGGGCAACTGGGTCCGTGAGCCACAACTACTGAGCCTGCGCGTCTGGAGCCTGTGCTCCGCAACAAGAGAGGCCGCGACAGTGAGAGGCCCGCGCACTGCGATGAAGAGTGGCCCCCGCTCGCCGCAACTAGAGAAAGCCCTCGCACAGAAACGAAGACCCAACACAGCCAAAAATAAATTAATTAAAATAAATTAAAAAAAACAAAAATCCAAGAGGATGAAAGAACACCCAAGAATCCAGAAAGAAAAACAAATAACCAACAATAAAAGGACAATTACGTTGACAGCAAATATCTTAAAACAAAACAATAATTTAAAAAAATTTTTTAACAAACAGACTTGTGGTTGCCAAGGGGGAGGGGGAGTTGGGGAAAGGTTGGATTGGGAGTTTGGGATTAGAAGATGCAAACTATTAAACATAGAATAAACAAAATGGCCCTATTGTATAGCACTGGGAACTATATTCAATATCTTATGATAAACCATAATGGAAAAGAATATGAAAAAGAATGTACATGTATGTATAACTAAATCACTTTGCTGTACAGCAGAAATTAACACAACTTTGTCAATCAACTATACTTCAGTACAATACATTAAAAAAAAAAGAAGCAAATCGAAATAAATTCAAGAAGCTGCAAAAAACACTTTTTAAAAAAAATACACATAACAGGGCCTTCCTTGGAGACACATTGGTTAAGAGTCTGCTTGCGAATTCAGGGGACACGGGTTCGATCCCCGGGTCGGGAGGCTCCCACATGCAGTAGAGCAGCTGGGCCTATGTGCCACAACTACTGAGCCTGCGCTCTGGAGCCCGTGAGCCACAACTACTGGGCCCGTGCTCTTGGAGCCTGTGCTCTGCAACAGGAGAGACCACTGCAGTGAGGAGCCCGGGCAAAGCGATGAAGAGCAGCCCCTGCTCGCTGCAACTAGAGAAAGCCCGTGCTCAGCAAAGAAGACCCAATCCAGACAAAAATAAAATATTAGGGCTTCCCTGGTGGCGCAGTGGTTGAGAGTCTGCCTGCCGATGCAGCTGACACGGGTTCGTGCCCCGGTCCGGGAAGATCCCACATGCCACAGAGCGGCTGGGTCCGTGAGCCATGGCCACTGAGCCTCCGCGTCCGGAGCCTGTGCTCCACAACGGGAGAGGCCACAACAGTGAGAGGCCCGCGTACCTCAAAAAAAAACAAAAACAAAAAACCCCAAACAAACAAAAATAAAATAAAATACACATAACAAGAATTTAAGGTTGGTTATTTCTAGGTATGGTCATGCCCTATTCCCTACTCCCTTACCCCTACCCTCTGTTTGTCCTCATTAATGTGGGTGGTAGCTTTTATTTTCTAAGTAGGAGAAGGGATAGGCCAAGGAGAAGGAAGAGAGGAGAAAGTTTATTGGGGGAGGAAACGGTGTTTGGTTTTGAATAGTGATATTGACCTTGGGAGAGAAGAGATTTAGAAAGGCCATTTGTCCATTTCCATTTTAAGGGGGTAAGATTATTCCTACATCAGTCTCTATGGGCAGCGGACCACTGCAGACACTTTCAGTGATGGTGCCCATTGTATAGGAGCTTAGAACTCTAGATACATGATCTCATTCTGTCTCTGAGAGAAGTTGCTCACCAACTCTCTTAGGCAATGCCAACCACAACATTTCTAGATATCTTGGTTGGTGTTATGCTTCCTGCTATTTGTTGGTTGAAATTCTGCAGTTTCCCTCTGATTCCAGCATTTCTTTTTGCTTATGCGCAGAATAAGGCAGGATAAGGTTTTGAAAATTTTTATCTCCAGCCTGAACCTTTCTCAGGAACTCCAGGCTGCTAACTGAATATTGCCACTGGAATGTCTAAATAAGCATTTCAAATTTAATATGTCCAAAAATCAAGCTCTTGATTTAGTCCTTTCAACTTGCTTGTCTTGCTCTTTTTCCTCTCTCAGAAAATGGCAACACCACCCTTTTAGATGCTTAGGCCCAAAACCTGGAAGCATCTTTCTCTTCTTTTGTCTCTCGTACCTCATGTCCAATCCATCAGGGAATCCTGTTGGCTCTATCTTTCAAAATATATCCAGAATCCAACCACCTCTCATCACCTCCACTACTATCATACTGGTCCAAGTCTCCATCATTTCTTACTTGGATTACTGCAATAACCTCCTTAACAGTCACCCATGGTAGGACCTCAATAAATCATTGTTGAATGAATAAATGAAGTAATTCCCAGGTATGAGTTATCTTTGGCTGTTTGATGGCTCATGGTTAATCTTGAGACCCTTTACCATATTTTGGAGAGAGAGTGGGAAGAAGTAGTATTTGGGCAGCAAGCACTGTGGGCCCATGGAGGAGACAATGGGGTGGAAAGCTGAAGCAAACTTGAAAAATACAGGAGAGAGGAATCAGTAGAATTGGGACTCTGAGTGGGAATCAGCAAAGACAATCCAGGTCCCTGAGTGTCCTTGTCCCTGCTGTTGTGATTGCCTATCCTTTGCCTGTATAGAGAGCCTGGCTGGATACCCTGTTTCCCTCTGTTGACCCGTCCAACCTGGGGTCCTGTGAGGTGATTTCCATGAAGGCTGGAGGTGAATGACCCTCACTGAAGACCAGGTGAAGAGCAGTTTCCTTCTGAGCTTCAGAGATGCCTCCAATGAGGGAGGGAATTGAGTGGATCAGACAAGCTCCTGGAACTCGGGCTGGAGAGGAAAGTTAAGGAAGTCATCTAGGTGTGGCTTGGCCTGAGATTGCTTCCTCTGCTGCTGGGCAGCCCCATGTCCCCTTCTCCTCCCTCTCCCCATAGGAGACCCAGCAGCTGCTTCCAACAGTCTGGGTCTTCTGCCTATATTAAGAGTCCTTCCAGAAGTTCATCCTTCATTGCCCTGACTCAGCCATTCTTCCAGTAGGCACCTAAGGCCTGGTCCCCTTCTCTTGGTCACTCAGGGACTCTTCTCCAGACTAGCTAATGGAATCTGGTTTGGGGAAAGTGCTTGGCTGGGTCCCCTACATGTTGAGTTCAATTTCCTCCTCTGGGTGTGTTTTAGCTTCCAACTGGGATCTTTGCCATAGTAATTATAATAACCACACTCTGCATGGAGGATCTTAAAGCTATATAGGCAAACAAACAGAAAGGAGTTCTTAAGGAAAGTCAAGTAGTTATCAGAATCTCCAACCCCACCAGACCCGGAAGCTCTATACTCGCCTCGCCATAACTTAGTGAACGTTGTTTAAGCAGCTTGAAATTCTTTCTACAAACACACTGAAATTGGATATCCTGAGGGAAAGGGAAGTTTCCCCACCCCAACCCTGCTCCTCCCCAAGCCCTCCCCTTCCAGCCAGTAGCAGTGTTATTCACCTGACTGCTTGAGAGAAAAGCCTAGAAGTTCACCTTCATTTTTCCTTATCCCTCACCTCTCATCCTGTGTATCAACAAGGCCTATTGTATATGCAACTAGAGATTATCATACTAAGTGAAGTAAGTCAGAAAGAGAAAGACAAATACCATATGACATCACTTATATGTGGAATCTAAGATATGACACAAATGAACCTATGAAACAGAAACAGAATCACGGACATAGAGAACAGACTGGTGGTTGCCAAGGGGGAGGGGGTTGGGGGAGGGATGGAGTGGGAGGTTGGGGTTAGCAGAGGTGAGCTTTTATATACAGAATGGATGAACAACAAGGTCCTTTAATAGCACAGAGAACTATATTCAATATCCTATAATAAACCATAATGGAAAAGAATGTTTAAAAAAAGAAGGTATAGGGACTTCCCTGGTGGCGCAGTGGTTAAGAATCTGCCTGCTGGATGTGGGCCCAGTGCGACTGCATTGTCTGATTTTTCAAGAGAGGCCAGAAGGTGGGTTTTCATATAAAATCTCCTGAATCTGAAGTGTTGACAACTAATTCAACTGAAAAATAATTATAACTGGGGGTGCTTCTGGACTGCTGGCCATGTTCTTGCCTTGACCTGGGTGATAGTGGCAAGGGTGTTTATTTTATACCTAGTTGTTAAGTTGAACATGTAAGTTTTAAATAATTCTCTGTGTGTATGATATGTTTCTTCATAAAAAAAATGTTTTTAAAAGGAAAAAAAAAAAAGAATCTGCCTGCCAATGCAGGGACATGGGTTCTATCCCTGGTTCGGGAAGATCCCACGTGCCACAGAGCAGCTAAGCCCGTGCACCACAACTACTGAGCCTGCACTCTAGAGCTCGTGAGCCACAACTACTGAGCCCATGCACCACAACTACTGAAGCCCGTGTGACTAGAGCCTGTGCTCCACAACAAAGACAAGCTACCGCAATGAGAAGCCCGCGCACCGCAATGAGGAGTAGCCCCCACTCGCTGCAACTAGAGAAAGCCCGTGCGCAGCAACGAAGACCCAAAGCAGCCAAAAATAAATAAATTAATAAATCAAAAATTTAAAACTAAAAAAGTAAAAAAGAAGGTATATGTGTGTGTGTATATATATATAACTGTATATATGTAACTGAATCACTTTGCTGTATAGCAGATATTAACACTACTTTGTAAATCAACTATACTTAAAAAAAAAATTCACTAAAAACAAAAGAACAAGGCCTGCTGTGTCTACAGAATATGCCCAGAATCTATTTTCTTCTCTTCACCGCTTAGTGACCGTTGTGTTCGTGTTGAACAATTGCAGTGGTGTGCTAACTGGTCTTCCTGCTTCTACTCTTGTCCTGCTGTAGATCACTCTCCCCAGAGCAGCCAGAGCCATCTTTCGGGGACAAGCCCATCTCACTATTGTTCTGCTCATAACCCTCCAAAGGCTCCCACAGAACTTCTGACACATTTCAAACTTCTTACCACAGTGCGCGAGGCTCTGCGTGATATGGCTCCAGCCTTCCTCTCCAGCCACACGTCATATTACTCTCCCCCGCAGCCACATGGCCTTACCTGCTCCTTCAGTGTGCCGAGTTTGTTCCTGCCTTAGAGCCATGGGATTTGTTGTTAGCAATGCTTAAAATGCTTTGTGAAGATTTCTTCATGGCTGGCTCCTTCGTATTTAGAACTTAACTCAGTACTATCGCTCTGTAATGAAACACCCCCAAACTCAGTGGCTTCAGAACAGCAGTTATCTATTTCGCTTATTATCTATCTGTAATATGGGTAGGGCTTGATGAGGAAGATGCATTTTTGTTCCACATGGCAACAGCTGGGGCAAATCAACCGAGATCTGAGGATCTGCTTCAAAGATGGCTCACTTTCATGGCTGGCACACTGGGGCTGGCAGTCGTCTGTTAGTTAAACCAGGGTTGAAGGCAAGGGACCTTGGTTGTTCAAGGGGTCCCAAGAGAGTCAGGTGGAAGCTGTGACGTCTTTTATGACCCAGTCTAAGAAGTCACATAGCATCACTTCTATTGTACTTTATTAATTTTGCAATTCGAAACACCTGTCCAGGGACTTCCCTGGCAGTCCAGCAGTTAAGACTCCGGGCTTCCACTGCAGGGAGCGCAGATTCCATCCCTGGTCAGGGAACTAAGATCCCACACGCTGCGTGGCCAAAAAGGAAATAAATAAATAAATATTTAAAAAACCAACCAAACAAAAACAAACACCTGTGCAAGTTCAAATGGAGGAAACACAAGCTGTACCACTTGAAGGGGGAGTGGCAGGGCTCTGCAACAGCACACAGAAATAGGAATATTGCTGTTCGGGATGACTGTCTCTGCCACAGCTACCTCCTCAGTGCAGCCTTCCCCATTGCCCGATATAAATTCGCTCCTCCTCCTCACCCCCAAGAGTCATTCTTTACCATTTCAGTCTCTGGCTTATTCACAGCAAGTTAAGTTGTCTCGCCCATTTATTTGCTCACTTGCCGCCTGTTACAAGAATAGAGTCCCACCTCCTGCCCGCTCCTCCAAGAGCAGGATCCTTGCATGAAGGGAGGCCAGACCACAGGCTGTTGCACTCGGTTCTGGCAGTTGCAGTGGGAGAGGTGAAGGCTATTTAGAGATATGTAAAGCCAGTCGGATTTGTGACTGACTGGCTGTGTGGGGTGAAGGGGGAAGGGAGGACCCTGGATTGCTGGTCCATCTCAGAGCGAGGAATACCACGGCACCGAAGGTGTGCACGGCTTAGGACTGCCTGGCAGAGGCCACGCTGAGCGCTGCATTACTGGGGGTAAGTGGTGTTAACATGTGTGGAGAGTCTGGTTGGATGGTCACCGTACCCCTTTCTTGACCTTCCCAAGAGTCCAGGCACATCTCCCAGCTCTCTTCCAGTTAGGTATGGGCCAGGTGAAGTTATGGCCAAAGAAATGTAAGTGGCAGCTGAAGTATGTCACTTTAAGGCATGGTATTAAAAGCCATCCCACAACATCCTGCCCTCTTCTCCTTCCTTAGAGGAGGAGTGTGAGCCATGGCAGCTTCACAGATGGGAGAGGCCTGGGTTCCTGAATGACGGGTAGAGTTGAGAACCACCTCTTCACAACTTTTTTTTGGTTCATGACACAACAGTTTTGAAGAGAAAAGGATAGTCATAGAGTACCCCCACGTACAGGATTTATCTCAATGTTTCTTTTTTTTTTTTTTTTTTGCGGTACGTGGGCCTCTCACTGTTGTGGCCTCTCCCGTTGCGGAGCACAGGCTCCGGACGTGAAGGCTCAGCGGCCATGGCTCAGGCCCAGCCGCTCCGCGGCATGTGGGATCCTCCCGGACCGGGGCACGAACCCACGTCCCCTGCATTGGCAGGCGGACTCTCAACCACTGTGCCACCAGGGAAGCCCCCAGGTTAACTTCTTTTAGTAAGAAATATTTCAAAGTTAATGTTGTACTTTATATTGCATCCTATCAGGAGGGACATCAACATCTGGGGTCCCACCTTCGGTGATGTTATGTTTGAAGACTGAGCTTAGGTGGTGGTTGCAGATTCTCCATCATAAAGTCACTTCCCCCTTTTGCAATGAGTATGTAAACTATGGGGTAACCTTTGGTCACCATTGTGACATCCTGTTCCTGACCAATATTTCACCTAATATTTTTAGCATCCACTGTGGTTCCTTCCCTCAACTGTTTATATTTAGTATTTTTCTAGCATTTCTTGAGCAACTTATTATGTACTGTGCCCTCTTCCAAGGGTTTTACCTGTATTTTTTTTAATCATCCCCATAACCCTATGAGATAACTTTATTTTCTCCGTTTTATAAGTGAGGAAACTGAGGCATGGAGAGATGTATTAGTTTCCTATTGCTGCTATAACAAAACTCCACAAACTCAGTGGCTTAAAACAACACATTTATAATCTTAGCTTTCTGGAGGTCAGAAGTTTGAAATGGGTCTCACTGGACTAAAATCAAGGTGTAGGCAGGGCTGCTTTACTTCTGGAGGATCTAGGGAAACATCTGTTTCCTGACCTTGTCCAGCTTTTAGTGGCTGCCTGCATTGCTTGGCTTATGGTCCCCTTCCAGCTTCAAAGCCAGCAATGGTGGGTCAAGTTCTTCTCATATAGCATCACTCCGATCTTGCTTCTATTGTCACATCTCTTCTGACTCTGACTGAATCTCACTTCAGTCTCCCTCATCCATTTTTAAGGACCCTTGTGATTACACTGGACCTACCTGCATAACCCAGAACAACCTCCGTATCTTAAGGCCAGCTGATTAGTCCACCTTAATTCCACCTGCATCCTTAATTCTCCTTTGCTATATAACCTAATATATTCACAGTTTCTGGGGATTAGGACACGGACATCTTTGGAGGGGCCGTTATTCTGGCTACCACAGAAGTTAACTTGCTTTGTTCATACAGCAAGTAAGTAGCAGAGCTGGGATTTAGGCTCTCGAAGTCTGGTTCCAGGGCCCACATTTTTGATCCCTATGTTTTGCTTTTATTTTTATTTTTTATTTTTATTGAAGTATAGTTTATTTGAACCCTATGTTATCCTTCCTATACAAGTGTACTAAGTAACAGGTTTGGAATAGTTTATTATGACTTGCATAATCCCTCCAGCCACACTTTTCCCTGATTTCATAAGTTATCATGAAATTCTCTATTACATTTTGGTTTCCCACAGTATGCTATAATGTCTACATCCAGGGTCTGGGGCTAGCTGGCTTGGGTTCAAATCCCAGCTAGGTTATTTACTTGCTATATGATTTGGGCGTGTTATTAAAGTCCTCTGTGCCCTAGTTTCCATAATGTAACGTGGGAAATTAATGGTATTTATTCTATAAGGATATAGTGAGGATGAAAAGAGTCATTATAATTAAAATGCGTACATAGCAAGTTCTATGTGTTCCCTAGAACTGTTTATAAGTTCTGCATATTCCTAAGAGATCACCTGGTCAGATTGGTTTTCTAGCCCTTATCTTTCATCTACAGTCATCAAGTGGCACAGGGAACAGTCCTGTCACAAAAAACACAAAGCTTCAGTAGAAGACAAGTGGCCCTGTTACAGTGACCACCAGCACTGGTATAAAGAGCCAGTGCCAAATTTTCTTTGAGTGAGCACCAGAGTAAATTTGATCTCTTTTCTAAACAAAATCTGTCCACTTTTATAGTTTGGAGAATACTGACATAGTTGCAGCATTGGCTTTTTTTGTCATTAAAAAAATTTTTTTTAAATACACTTTATTTTTTAGAGCAGTTGTAGACTTACATACAAATTGAGGAGCTAGTACAGAGAGTTCCCATATACCCAACTTCCTCTACTATTAACGTCTTATGTTAATATGGTACATTTGTTTTCCAATTAATGAACCAATATTGATAAATAATCATTAATCATTAACCATGCTTTATTCAGATTTCCTTTATTTTTACCTAATGTCCTTTTTCTGATCCAAGATCCCATTACACTGAGTTACACTGAGTTACACTGAGTTATCATGTCTAAGGCTCCTGTTGGCTGTGAGAATTTCTCCTTGGTTTTGATGACCTTGACGATCTTGAGGAGCATGAGTCCCTTTTGTACAATGTTTTTCTGTTGGAATTTGTCTGGTGTTTTTCTCATGGTTAGACTGGAGTTATGGGTTCTTGCAAGGAAGACCACAAAGATAAAGTCCAATATTCATTGTATCATATGAAGGTGCACACTATCAATGTGAGTTATCTCTATTTATTTATGTATTTATTTATTTATTTATTTTGCTTTATAACAAACTTAATCAGTTATACATATACATATGTTCCCATATCCCCTCCCTTTTGCGTCTCCCTCCCACCCTCCCTATCCCACCCCTCCAGGCGGTCACAAAGCACCGAGCTGATCTCCCTGTGCTATGCGGCTGCTTCCCACTAGCTATCTACCTTACGTTTGGTAGTGTATATATGTCCATGCCGCTCTTTGATACTGACCTTGATCACCTGGCTGAGGTCGTGTCTGTCAGGTTTCTCCATTGGAAAGTTACTCTTTTCCCCCTTTCCACACTGTGCTCCTTGGAAGGAAATCACTATGCCCAACACACACTTAAGGACTGGGGAATTATGCTCTAGCTCCTTGACGAATGACTTAGTTTCCTAGGGTTTTGTAACAAAGTACCACAAATGGGTGACTTTAAGTGACAGAAATTTATTCTCCCACATGTTCTCACTGAAGCCTCTAGGGGAGAATTTGCTCCATGCTCCTCTCCTGGCATCAGGTGCTGCTGGCGACCCTTGGCCTTGCCAGGCTTGTAGATGCATCACTCCAGTCTGCCTCCACTGGCACACAGTGTTCTCCCCCTGTTGTCTTTGTGACCTTCTCTTCTTCTGAGACGAACACCAGTTACATTGGATTGGGGCCCACCCTAATGACTCCATCTTAACTTGATTCCACCCGCTACACTCTTTCCAAAGAAGGCCACAGTCAGAAATTCTGGGGTTTAGGACTTTAAAATATCTTTTTGAGGGACACAATTCAACCCATAACACAGGGGAATATCTATGTAAATTTTCTGGAATTCTTCTGCAAAGGAGATTTATCACTTCTTTCCTATTTATGTATTTATTTTATTTATTTTATTTTTTATTGAAGTATAGTTGATTTACAATGTTGTGTTCGTTTTAGGTGCACAGCAAAGTGATTCAGTTATACATATACATATAGCCATTCTTTCTCAGATTCTTTTCCCATATAGTTTGTTACGGAGTATTGAGAAGAGTTCCCTGTTCTATACAGTAGGTCCTTGCTGATTATCTATTTTATATATAGTAGTGTGTATATGTTAATCCCAAACTCCTAATTTATCCCTTCCCCCCACTTTTCCCCTTTGGTAACCATAAATTGTTTTCTAAATCTGTGAGTCTGTTTCTGTTTTGTAAATAAGTTCATTTGTATCAATTTTTTAGATTCCACATGTAAGTGATATCATATGTTATTTGTCTTTGTCTGACTTACTTCACTTAATATGATAATCTCTAGATCCATCCATGTTGCTTCAAATGACATTATTTCATTCTTTTTTATGGCTGAATAATATTCCATTGTTTATTTGTATACCACATCTTCTTTACGAATTCATCTGTTGATAGACATTTAGGTTGCTTCCATGTCCTGGCTATTGTAAATAGTGCTGCTATGAACATTGGGGTGCATATATCTTTTTGAATTATGGTTTACTCCAGATATATGCCCAGGAGTGAGATCGCTGGATCATACAGTAGTTCTATTTTTAGTTTTTTAAGGAACCTCCATACTGTTCTCCGTAGTGGAGAATATTTACATTCCCACCAACAGTATAAGAGGGTTCCCTTTCCTCCACACCCTCTCCAGCCTTTATTATTTGTATTCTTTTTGATGATGGCCATTCCAACCGGTGTGAGGTGATACCTCATTGTAGTTTTGATTTGCATTTTTCTAATAATTAGTGATGTTGAACATCTTTTCATGTGCTTTTTTGGCCATCTGTGTGTCTTCTTTTGGGAAATGTCTATTTAGATCTTCTGCCCATTTTTTGATTGGGTTTTTAATTTTTTTGATATTGAGCTGCATGAGCTCTTTGTGTAACCGAATAGGACCCTATGGGGCCTTCCCGGGACAGGGCTTCCCCCATATCCTCTGCTTTAGCTCCTCTCTGAAGCACCTAGATAACAGTATTTGATGCACATTTCTTGAGTTGTTTTACAGAAGTGAAAACCCCCAATTAAATGGAAGATGTTAACTACCTGATGACCATGAGCACATAGCCTCCTGGAGCCTAAGGACTGATAAGGTTAACCCCTGTGACACTGCCTGGTTACCTCACCATCAGCCAATCAGAGAAGTGTGTACCAGCTGATCACTTACCCTGTGACCCCCCCTCCCTCACCTGGCTTTTACAAATGCTTTGCTGAAACCCTTCAGAGAACTTGGGGCTTTTTAGGGCATGAGCCACCCATCTCCTTTCATGGCCCTGCAATAAACCTTTCTCTGCTCCAAACTCTGACATTTGGTTTGTTTGGCCTCACTGTGCATCGGGTACATGAACTAGCGCTAACATTTGTATATTTTGGAGATTTATCCCTTGCTAATCACTTTGTTTGCAAATATTTTCTCCCATTCTGTGGGTTTTCTTTTTGTTTTGTTTATGGTTTCCTTTGCTGTGCAAAAGTTTTTAAGTTTAATTAGGTCCCATTTGTTTATTTTTATTTTTATTTTCATTATTCTAGGAGGTGGATCCAAAAAGATATTGCTGCTGTTTGTGTCAAAGAGTGTTCTGCCTATGTTTTCCTCTAAGAGTTTTATAGTATCCAGTCTTATATTTAGGTTTTTAATCCATTTTGCATTTATTTTTGTTTATGGTGTTAGAGAATGTTCTGATTTCATTCTTTCACATGTATCTGTCCACTTATTGAAGAGACTGTCTTTTCTCCATTGTATATTCTTGCCTCCTTTGTTTTAGAGTAATTGACCATAAGTGTGTGAGTTTATTTCTGGGTTTTCTTTTTTTTTTTTTTTTTAATATTTATTTATTTATTTTTGGCTGCATTGGGTCTTCATTGCTGCGTGCAGGCTTTCTCTAGTTGCAGCGAGCAGGGGCTACTCTTTGTTGCGCTGCGCGGGCCTCTCATTGCAGTGGTTCCTCTTGTTGTGGAGTACGGCCTCTAGGTGCGTGGGCTTTTGTAGTTGTGGCACGTGGGCTCAGTAGCTGTGGCTTGCGTGCTCTAGAGCACAGGCTCAGTAGTTGCGGTGTCTGGGCTTAGTTGCTCTGCGGCATGTGGGATCTTCCTGAGCCAGGGCTCAAACCAGTGTCCCCTGCATTGGCAGGCAGATTCCTAACCACTGCGCCACCAGGGAAGCCCCCTATTTCTGGGCTTTCTATCCTGTTCCATTGATCTATATTTCTGTATTTTTGTTTTTGTGCCAGTATCATAGTGTTGTTTTTTCTCTGGCCACACCATGCAGCTTTCAGGATCTCAGTTTCCCAACCTTGGATTTAACTCTGGGCCACTGCAGTGAAAACCTGGGATCCTAGCCACTAGGCCACTGGGGAACTAGTACCACACTTTTTTGATGACTGTAACTTTGTAGTATAGTCTTAAGCCAGGGAGTCTGAGTCCTCCTGCTCCATATAGATATATTCTTTTCCATTATAGTTTACTATAGGATATTGAGTATAGTTCCCTGTGCTATACAGTAGGACCTTGTTGTTTATCTATCTTATATATAATAGTTTGTATCTTCTAATTCCAAACTCCTAATTTATCCCTCCCCCCCCAACAGTTCCCCTTTGGTAACCGTAAGTTTGTTTTCTATGTCTGTGAGTCTGTTTCTGTTTTGTAAATAAGTTCATTTGTATCATATTTTAGACTCTACATATAAGCGATATCATATGGTATTTGTCTTTCTGTGTCTGACTTAATTCACTTAGTGTGATAATCTCTAGGTCCATTCATGTTTATTTATTTATTTAATCATTCATTTATATCAGTATGAACTGCCACCTTGCTATACCTGTTTATTGGCTCCAGAAGTTGTTCTGGGATTTTCCACATGAACAGTCATGTCATCTGTAACTCCTTCTCAATCTGCATATCTGTTATTTCCTGCTCTTGTGTTACAGTAGCTAGGACTGCAAGTACAATGTTGATCAAGAGTGTTGAGAAAAGACATCCTTGCTTTGTACCCACTTATCAGGGGAAAACATCCAGTTTCTCACTGTTAAGTATGATGTTAGATGAAGGTTTTTTGTTTTGTTTTGTTTGGTTTGGTCCATTTGGACAATCTCTGTCTTTTAATCTGTGTATTTAGCCCACTTACATTTTTAAACTATTTAAAAAATATACTTTATTTCTTAGGGCAGTCTTATGCTTACAGCAAAAACTGAGCAGAAAGCAGAGAGTTCCCAGATATTTTCCCCAGTTTGTGGCTTGCCTTCTCATTCGCTTGAGACAATTCACATTTAAAGTGATTATTGGGGGGAAATTCCCTGGCTGTGCAGTGGTTAGGATTCCACGCTCCCACTACAGGGGTCACGGGTTTGATCCCTGGTTGGGGAACTAAGATCCACAAGCCTCACGGCATGGTCAAAATAAAAAAATAAAATAAAGTGATTATTGGTATCATCAGATTAATATCCACCATGCTGGTAACTGTTTTTTCTTTGTTATACCTGTTCTTTATTTCTTTCCTCTCCTCTTCTTTCTACTGTCTGTTTTTTTTTAATATATATAAATTTATTTATTTTAATTATTTTATTATTTTTGGCTGTGTTGGGCCTTCATTGCTGCATGCAGGCTTTCTCTAGTTGCAGTGAGCAGGGACTATTCTCTGTTGCAGTGTGCTCAGTGGCTTCTCTTGTTGTGGAGCATGGGCTCTAGGCACGAGGGCTTCAGTACTTGTGGCACATGGGCTCAGTAGTTGTGGCTTGTGGGCTCTAGAGCGCAGGCTCAGTAAATGTGGCACACGGGCTTAGTTGCTCTGCAGCATGTGGGATCTTCCCAGACCAGGGCTCGAACCCGTGTCGCCTGCATTGGCAGGCGGATTCTTAACCACTGCACCACCAGGGAAGTCCCTACCGTCTGGTTTTAATTGAGCATTTATATAATTCCATTTTAAACTTTATCTCTTTTTGAAGAAAAGTTTTGCTGCTATTAGTTACGTTAGTGATTCTGAACTGACAGTGATTTTGTTCTCTAGGTGACATCTGCCAGCGTCTGGAGATATTTTTGGTTGTCACAACTGTGGGAGGGCTACTGGTATCTAGTCAGTGGAGGCCAGTGATGCTGTTAAACATCCTACAATGCAAAGTTCTGTCTCCCACAGCAAAGAATAGTCTGATCCAGGATGGCAGTAACATGGCTATTGGCAAACAATGAATTAGATATAAAGAACCAATGTATATTAGTCAGGAAAGGCTGGGTTAAGGTTATAAAAAGGATCCCAAGAACCTTATTGACTTGGAGCAACTTATTTCAAGGAAGCAATCTTACCAATGTGCCTAGAAGTGGGGGAACTGGAATTATTTGATGAAGAGCACTAATGATTATCGCACAATAATACAAGTTTTTTTCCTTTAGTTGCCGAGAGGCTCAGAACTATGTTTTATACACAATAGCAATAACGTTTGTGTTTGTTCAGGTCTTCCAAGAAGTAGGTGCCAAGATGAGGTTAGACCCCAAGAGATTCACCAGGAAAAGACCTGAGAGGGGACCAGTTAGGAAGCTGGAGGAAGAGGTTGGGAGAGCATCAGGCTGTGTGGAGGAGAGGGGAGGAGCGGGAAGGGTAGACACGAAGTCTCAGAGGGCAGCGCGCTTCTACAAAGTTCTGGCTCTGCTGATGAGGAGTCCTTGAGCTGAACTTGCCTGTCAGCAGAGTCCCATGTCTCCAGCGTACAGGCCCACATTGGGGCCCCTGTTGTGCTCAGTCACTGACTGTGAGTGGCCTGAGGGAAGTCGTGATGGTCAAACACACTCCCACAGATGGAGATATGAGAGGCACAGTCTCATGGCCACTTCACTGTACAAATTCTCTTCTCCACGGGTCCAGGGAGCAGCTCCTGCTTAGCTCCTGGAGGTCTCCCTTTCTGAGGGGAAACAGAAGGAGCTTATTGGACAACGACAGTCCCCGTTCATGCAGCTGATCTCTTGTTTACAGCTGGTACTTATCCTCTCTCTGCTCCACTACTTACTCTAACTTTCACTCACCCTCATTGGTCACCTCTGCAGATAGTAGCTTACCTGGTGGTATGACTCTTGTTACTTGTGGACTAAGAATGTTGCTTGCCATATGAGCAAACAGAGGATGTTGGCCATCAAGCCATCAGCCACTACAGCTGCCCCCAACGGCACACCCTGAGAGGACTGGGGATGGGAAGAACAGGATACATGCCCTACATAGCTAAGGTGCACATCAAAGGAATGATTTCAAAGAGCCCTGACTCTTGCATCTTCCCCGACATAGAAAAGCACTAACTGAACTTGGTGTCTGGTTTTCTTTATCTGATTTTTGTTGCAAAACTCCTATAGATCCTGGTTCCTCCTCTCCCTCTTCGGAACAGTCCCTAGAGCTATTTGAGAGGCTGCCTGCCGGGCTTGGAAGTCCTCGTAAGGTCTGCCAAATAAAACATAACTCTCAACTTTTAGGTTGAGAATTTTTGCAGTTTTTTCAGTCGATATAATCATAAGCATCTGAGGCCGGAGCTGCTACACGTGTCCAGTCACAGGGAGCACCAAGGGGCGCTGATGTGGATCACGTGGGTTCCCACCTCCTCACCCCCGTCACAGTGTAAAAGCAGTTCCACCTGCATCTGCTCAGCGGGGTCAATTTCTCTTGCCAGTGTGGTGACTCCTCTCGTTGACAGGACCCTGAGGAGAAGCTGTGGCTCGTAGTTCAGTGGGACCCTGCTTGTGTTCCCCTAGCGAGAACACAGCCCCTACGGGGGCCAGAACCTTCAACCATGCAGAGCTGAGTTGCAGGCATGGGAAGCACACAAGTGGGTCCTGGGAGTGATGGTTAATGGGGCCACTCGTGCTTCCCTGCTTTGGCTCCCAGACCCAGGAGGACTTCCTGGTCCACTGCGGATCACCTTCTCAGGCTAAGCTGGCCTGTTGTCTCTTGGCAGCCTGCTCCCCAGTCTCACTTTGCAGCTTTCCTACCTTGTCTCTAAACTCAGTCTCCAGCTTGGATTAGTTTTGACTCCGCAGGTTGCCTCTAAGCTCCTGCCATCAGGTCCCTGGCTTCCTGCCTCATTGATTCCTCAAGGGCCAGGGCCAGCCCGGCAGGAGCTCAGGAAGCTCAGGCTAGCATCTGCTTAAGACCTTAAGTCTAGTGTTACCAAATGGCTCCACAGACCTTTGCCCAGTCAGAACGTCCTGGGACAATACACAAAACAAGAATAGAGCAGACTTTTGGAGGAGGGACCCTGAATTGCTGAGATTATCTATCTTTCTAATTCTTGTTATGCTAATGCCTTGGTTAGAATGAGGTATTTGATAGGATATACTGAGAGCCCTGCCAGGGCTGGTTGTTTTGTTTGTTGTCTGTTTTGAATGGGTAATTATTCACAGGGTTCAAAATCCAAGAGGCACAAAACCATATTTAGTGAAATGTTTCCCTACTACCTCTGTTTTTCATTCACCCTAGGTCCCCTTTCTAGGCAAAACAAACGTCTTCAGTTTTTCCAGATACCATAACACACACATTTATATTTGTTTACCCAGATGGTAACACATTGTTCTGAGCCTTGTGTGTATGGTTTTTTTTTTTTTTTTTTTTGCGGTACGCGGGCCTCTCACTGTTGTGGCCTCTCCCGTTGCGGAGCACAGGCTCCGGACGCGCAGGCTCAGCGGCCATGGCTCACGGGCCCAGCCGCTCCGCGGCATGTGGGATCTTCCCGGACCGGGACACGAACCCATGTCCCCTACATCGGCAGGCGGACTCTCAACCACTGCGCCACCAGGGAAGCCCTGTGTGTATGGTTTTAAAAAATTTATCAGTGTATCTTAGAGATCATTTCATTCTATTTTTACTGTTGCTTTGTTGTATGTGCATGTGTGTGAATGTACCATAATTTATTTAACCAGTCTACCAATTGACGAGCATTTAGTTTTTTCCTAATCATTTGAGGTTGCAAACAATGTGGCAAATAACTGTGTACATTTCAAGTATGTGAGTAGATCTGTAGAATCATTTCCTAGTGGAGGAATAGCTGGGTCGAAGTGTATTTACATTTGTCATTTGAGAGACAACTGCTGAATCACCTTCCATAGAGATTGTATGAGTTAGCCTTCTGCCTTCAAGGTCTGTGTTACTTTACAGTTTTGCCAACATGAATCTTTGCCAATACGAAAGGATGAAACTAGTACCTCAATGTTGTTTTAATTTGTATTAATGTTACCCATATGAAATTGCCGTGAATTTTAGGTAAAAATAATTGTTGACTATCACCAATTTTACGTAGTTTTATTTCTCTCATTGTAAGACTGAGAATATTTTAATCTATTTTTTAAAGATTTTTTTTTGATGTGGACAATTTTTTAAGTCTTTATTGAATTTGTTACAATATTGCTTCTGTTTTATGATTTGGTTTATTGGCTGAGAGGCATGTGGGATCTTAGCTCCCCAACCAGGGATTGAACCCTCACCCCCGGAATTGGAAGGCGAAGTCTTAACCACTGGACCGCCAGGAAAGTCCTGAGAATATTTTAATTTTTAAGAGTCATTTACCTATAATTTTCTTCTCAGAACTTTTGCCATTTTAAAATTTAGGGGTTGCTCTTTACCTATTTAGAGGATCTCTTTTTATATTAGAGAAATTAAGCTCTTCTTCTGTTACATGAATTTCAAAATATTTTCCCAGTTTGCCACTTGTCTTCTGAATATGTTTACACAGTTTTTACAGTCAAGAATTAAATTTTTTAGGGGATTCCCTGATGGTCCAGCGGTTAGGACTCAGCACTTTCACTACTAAGGGCCCGGGTTCGATCGCTGTTCTGTTCGGGGAGCTAAGATCTCACAAGCCACATGGCTCGACCAAAGAGAAATTAAAAAAAAAACCAACAAAAAACCCACTCTGGGCTTCCCTGGTGGCGCAGTGGTTGAGAGTCCACCTGCCGATGCAGGGGACGTGGGTTCGTGCCCCTGTCCGGGAGGATCCCACATGCCACGGAGCGGCTGGGCCCGTGAGCCATGGCCGCTGAGCCTGCGCGTCCGGAGCCTGTGCTCCGCAACGGGAGAGGCGACAACAGTGAGAGGCCCGCGTACTGCAAAAAAAAAAAATAATAAAATAAAAATAAATAAATAAATAAAATAAAATAAAAAATTAAAATTAAAATTTTAGGGCTTCCCTGGTGGTGCAGTGGTTAAGAAACCACCTGCCAATGCGGGGGACATGGGTTCAAGCCCTGGTCCAGGAAGATCCCACATGCCGAGGAGCAACTAAGCCCGTGTACCACAACAACTGAAGCCCGCGTGCCTAGAGCCCATGCTCTGCAACAGAAGAAGCCACTGCAATGAGAATCCTGTGAACTGCAACGAAGAGTAGCCCCCGCTCGCTGTAACTAGAGAAAGCCCGCGCGCAGCAACAAAGACCCAAGGCAGCCAAAAATAAATAAATAAATAAATATTTAAAAAAATTAAAAATTTAGTTGAATTTATCAGTCTTTTGTTTTATGGAATGTGATTGAGGTCATAGTTAAAAATGCCTTTTTTTCCCCTCCAAGATTATATGAGAATTTTGTTGTGATTTCTTCTCATACCGGAGCACGTGTACTAGGTGAAATCAGTCATTTCAGGAATCGCTGCTCTGGGACTGAAAACTGCAGCAGCCAGGGATCTGCCTTGCTTCACTGAAAGCTTGTGGATTTCAGGATATCGAGGGGAGAGGTTCTGGGTGTTTGGGATTGAGATGACCCTCTGCCAGGAGATGGGCTGGAGGCCAAGACTTACAGGAACCAGATAAGAAGCCTCAGAGGGTATGTACGGTGAGAAAGCCAGGGAGTCCTTGGGCTCGGCTAGCCGTGAGAGGATCGGTATGTCTTACTAGGCCACCTCCAAGCTCTCGTGTTTGTTCCAAATCTACCAGAACAAGCTGCTGCAGCCCAGCCCCGAGCACCAGCAGGGACAGGGGATGGGAGCCCTGGGGTCTCCACATTCAGCCTTCTCGCAGGCCCACAGAGCTCACCCTCCTGAGCTCTGACTTGGCATCACTCCAAGGGCTGCCCCATCACATCTGTCCTTTCTGCTGTTTGTGAGGCTCAGAGGACCTGGTGCCCGTCTCACGGTCTCCCCCTTCCCTGGGGTGTTCTGTACATACTTGTCCTGCCCTGTCCTGAACTGGGCACTGAGGGTGGAGAGAAGAACAGTGCAGGGTCTGATGGGGTTCTGCCCCCAGGAGCTCACCTCTATGAGAACGCACCTCTCCCTGGGGTCCCCAGGGCAGCCTCCTCTCCCTCAAATTCTTCATGACTCCTGTTGTGAGGGCCTAGCCTTTCCTTTCTTTTCTTTTCTTTTTTCCAAATGAAGGAATATTTTACATTCAATAAAGTCCACAAATCTTAAGAGTTTTCTGACTTTTGATAATGCGTACACCCTTATAACCCAAATCCCAATCAAGACGTGGAAACTTTCAGTCACCACAGAAAGTTTCCAGTTGACACTTACAGTTAAACCTCCCCAACCCTAACCCATGGGTCAGATTTCTATCGCCTTAGCTTCGCTTTGCCTGTTATAGAACTTCAAAAAATGGAACTCTTTTTGTTCTAGCTTCTTTCACCCAGAATAATAATTTTGAGATTCATTCATGTTGGTGCATATGAGCAGTTCATTCCTTTTTATTGTTGACTGGGAGACGTAAGTTCATAGTGGTGAACTCCTAGAGGAAGAATACCATTTTTTAAAAGTTTTTTTTGATGTGGACTATTTTAAGGTCTTTATTGAATTTGTTACAATAGTGCTTCTGTTTGATGTTTTGTGGTTTTTTTGGCCTCGAGGCATGTGGGATCTTAGCTGCCCGACCGGGGCTCGAACCTGCACCCCCTGCATTGGAAGGAGAAGTCTTAACCACTGGACTGCCAGGGAAGTCCCAAGAACACCATTTTTATAGTTGAATAGTTATACCACAATCCACTTATCCACTTATTTGCTGATGGACATTTGAGTTGTTTCTAGTTTGGAGCTATTACAAATAAAGTTGCTATCAACATCGGTGTACAACATATGAGGACATATATTTTTATTTCTCTTGGGTAATACTTAGGAGTGGATTTGCTAGGTCTCTGCTTATGTGCATGTTTAACTTTATTAAAAACAAACAAACAGGGCTTCCTTGGTGGCACAGTGGTTAAGAGTCCGCCTTCCAATGCAGGGTCCACGGGTTTGAGCCCTGGTCATTCAGGAAGATCTCACATGCCACGGAGCAACTAAGCCCGTGCACCACAACTACTGAGCCTGCTCACCTAGAGCCCGTGCTCCACAACAAGAGAATCCACCGCAATGAGAAGCCCATGCACTGCAACAAAGAGTAGCTCCCGCTCACCGCAACTAGACAAAGCCTGTGCACTGCAACGATGACCCAACACAGCCAAATATAAATATATAAATAAATAAAAACAAACAGACAAACAAACACAACCCTCCAAACTGTTTTCCAAAATGGTTGTGCCATTTTATACAACCACTGGCAGAGTGTATAAGTTCTAGTTGTACCGAATTTTTACAAATGTTTGGTGTTGTCAGTCTTTTTAATTTTAGCCATTTTAATAGGTATAAAGTGGTATCTCATTGTTGTCATGTTGTGTTTTTAACTTAATGCATCTTGGAGATTTTTCCACATCAGCACATATAGATCTGCTTCTTTAACTTTAATGGCTACTCAATCTTTCACGGGATGGATGTATCATAATTTATTTAACTAATCCTCTGTTGATGGACAATAATGTTCTTTCTATCTTTGACAATGCTGTCACAAACCTTCTTGTTAATGAGTCTTTGTGCAAATGTGCAAGTATATCTTTAGGATAAGCTCCTAGAAGTAGAATTGCTGGGTCAAAAGATATGTACATTTTAAGGGCTTCCCTGGTGGCGCAGTGGTTGAGAGTCCGCCTGCCGATTCAGGGGACGCGGGTTCGTGCCCTGGCCCAGGAAGATCCCACATGCCGCGGAGCGGCTGGGCCCGTGAGCCATGGCCGCTGAGCCTGCGCGTCCGAAGCCTGTGCTCCGCAACGGGAGAGGCCACAACAGTGAGAGGGCCGCGTACTGCAAAAAAAAAAAAAAAAGATATGTACATTTTAAAATTTTGATTGATATTGACTGACTATTCAAGTAACATGTCAAAATAGCTCTTATCAGAGGAACAGAGACCCCCAAAGACAAATCTTCCCCAGTCCTCCATGACACACATTCCAGCATACCATGAGACTCACCACTTTCTGACATTTGGTCTGACTTGCTGATACGTCTCTCGTTGGCACAATCTTTCTTTTAAAAAAAAATTTTATTTATTTATTTATTTGGCTGAGTTGCAGCATGCAGGATCTAGTTCCCTGACCAGGAATCTAACCCAGGCCCCCTGCATTGGGAGTGCGGAGCCTTAAACGCTGGACCACCATAGAAGTCCCAGCACAATCTTTCTAAAATTACATTTTCTTCTATAGAATGGATGCACTATAATCTGCTTAGTCATCTCCCTATTGTTGGATATTTACTGAGGTTGCTCTAATCTGGAGCTATGTGGATAATCCTGCAGAGAGCATTTTGGTGAACAGGTCAATTTGCACTTTTGTGCAAACAGTTGCCTAAGCAAATAATAATAGCTAACATGTTTCAAACACTGGCAATCAGCCAGGCACTGCTCTAAACCATTTGAGATGTATTTTCTCAAAAATCTTATGAGCTGGGCTTCCCTGTTGGTGCAGTGGTTGAGAGTCCGCCTGCCGATGCAGGAGACACGGGTTCATGCCCCGGTCCGGGAAGAGCCCACATCCCGCGGAGCGGCTGGGCCCGTGAGCCATGGCCGCTGAGCCTGCGCGTCTGGAGCCTGTGCTCCGCAATGGGAGAGGCCACAACAGTGAGAGGCCTGCGTACCGTGAAAAAAGGAAAAAAAAAATCTTATGAGTTAGGTAATATTATTATTAGCTTAATGTTACTGATGTGAAAGCTCAGGCACAGATGAATAATATTTTCGGGGTCCTAGACTTGATAAGAGCTGCTGCTGGAGTTAAAACCCAGTCAGTCTAGTTCCAGCCAGTGGTCCTGACCACCATGCTGAGATGCCTGGCCTGGAGTCCCAGACTGAGAATTTGGTTCAAAGGGTGCCCACATTTAAGAGTGAGATGTTGTCAGATTGCTTTCCAAGAAGGCTGTTTCATTCTCTGATCCAGAGCAACCATGAAGGCCTCTTTTTCCTCTAAGGACTATGTCTTCTTCATTTCCATATCCTGGGTTTTGGGGACATAGAAATGAAATACACCCAGCATAAGGTCTACCATAAAGAAGGTAGGGTGCCCGAGGACTGCTCAGAAATGGTCGGATGGATGGATGCATGAAGTGGGGCCGACAGGTGTGACCTAGGTCACATCAGAGGGGCCACTGCCCAGTGTGGACTCCTGCCCTGAGAACTCATTCATTTAACACAAGTGTGAAGTGTTCCTTATTACCTCAGACAGCTGCTTGGCTGCCCTCGGCCCCTCCTTTAGGTATCTGCTGAAGTGTCTCCCTCAGATGAGAGAGGCCTTCTGTAATCATCCTGTATAAAATAAGAAACCCCACCTCACCCTAGGTCTCCGTCTCCGTATCCCTCTTACTCCGCTTTTTCTCCACAGCACCTATCCCCTTCTGACACCTATTTACTAGTTTTTAACACTTCTATTTTGTTTATTGCCTATCTTCCTTGTCTCCCCTCCCCGCTTCCACAACAGAATATTAACCTCACAAGGGTAGTGGCTTTGTCTGTTTTGATCACTCATTTATCATCAGTGCCGAGGCCATTTCCTGGGCTTAGCAGGCTTTCAATCAATTTTTGGTGAATATGGCACTTATTCTTCTCTGTTCGAGGAGCTGGAGCTGCAGCAGCCAGTGGGACAGAGGAATTGCCTTCAGGGTCCGACAGGAATCCTGCCCGGGGCTAGGAGCCCTGAGAGGGTCTCCGCCGCTGGGCTCAAGGTCACTGGGCGCGTTTCTAAGGAAATCTGAAAAGGGCAGCAAGTGCTCTCAAGGGGCGCGGCCTGCCTGCCCCACAGCGCCCTCTGGCGGCCTCCCTGAGGCCGGAGCGGGCGCCGCGCGAGGCTGTGGAGGGACCTCCCTACCGCCGGCGCGTTGGAAAGCCCTGGAGCTACCGGGCCCGCTTCCTCCGGCCTTTGAGACGCTTCTGCTTTTGCCCAGCGCGGGAAGAGGAAGGAGGACTGGGGAGGGGCGAAGCGCGGGGCCGGCGGGGAAGCGGGAGGGAGGTCGGGGTCCTGCGCCTTCTTCCACCGCGTCATCCGCAAGAAGTGTTTTTTCGGTCTTCCCTGGTGGCGCAGTGGTTAAGAATCCGCCTGCCAATGCAAGGAACGTGGGTTCGAGCCCTGGCCCGGGAAGATCCCACATGCCATGGAGCAACTAAGCCCCTGCGCCACAACTACTGAGCCTGAGCTCTAGAGCCCGTGAGCCACAACTACTGAAGCCTGCGCGCCTAGAGCCCGTGCTCCCCAACAAGAGAAGCTACGACAATGAGGAGCCCGCGCACCGCAAGGAAGACCCAACACAGCCAAAAGTAAATAAATTAATTAATTTGAAAAAAAAGAAGTGTTTTTTCAAGTGCGAGGTCTCCTCATTTTGGGACAGCCTTGCTTTTCCCTCGGCCCCTCTCCGGTCTTATCCTCCGCTCCTTCCCCCGCCCCCCACCCCGGGAGGCGAGGGGCTGCGAGGTCAGAAGGCGGAGGCGAGGGCCGTGCCAGTGTCCTCCCTGGGACCTGACGTCCCTTGGCCCTGTCGAAGGGCTTTGAGGTCAAGGGAGGCGGTGCCTCTGTGTTTGGGATCGAGCTCCACGGTCTGCGGGCACTAGGCGCGTCCCCCCGGCACGATTTGGTGGAAGCCCTGCCTCACGAACTATTGGGAGGGAAGGGCCGGCGGCCGCCCCAGCCGAGGTCAGGACGCCACCTGGCGGTCGCAGCCCGCGTCCCGCAGCCCAGGTGCGCCTTAGGGGCTATTTGGTCAGAGGGATCCTGGCTGGGGTGTCTCTTCCCAGGCCCTGCCCTTAACGCAGGATCCCCGGGTCCATTTCACTTAGTGGTTGGGGTCCTGGATCATTGGAACTGGGCACGTTAAGGTGGGATCAGGTTTTGGATTGCTGAGGAATGACAAGAACAGGCTGGTTCCTGTTGGTGTTGGCACTCTAGTTTCCTGCCTTCGTGGACGGTGTGAGGGCTCCAAGTGAGCCTCCCTCCCCCCTGCACCGTCTCCTGTCCCCCATCTGTATTGTTCTTCTTTTGTTTTTAATAGTTACTTTTATTTACCTACATGTTTCTAGTATGTTGTACTCTTCTTTCCTTTGGTATCTGATTCTTCCCCGCTGCCACCGGCCTGTGGAATCTTAGTTCCGCGACCAGGGATGGAACCCGTGCCCCCTGCAGTGGAAGCTCGGAGTCCTAACCACTGGACCGCCAGGCAAGTCCTAATATTGTTCGTCTTATTCTAGCTTTGACAAGGCATGTATGATTATAAAAGGAACGCATAATCATTGTTAAAAGAAAAAAAAACGGAGAAAATATCTTATGGTTTCTGTTAGAAGTCCTCCCCTTCCCTGGAACGTAGGTCTGTGCTCCCTGGAAGTGCAAGTTTGCTGGTTTTCTTTCCTAGATCCTGGCAGGACTGTTAACGCAGGGTCAGCATTCCCTTCCTCATTTTGGTAGGGCTGGTCCACCCACCTCCAGGGCTGGAAATGACATTGGAGGCAGCTCTAGAACTGGAGGAGTCTGGGGGCAGTCAGAGGGGAAGGCAAGGGGCATGCCTCAAGGTTTCTCACTGTTCTCTTCTTCTTTTTGCAGAACTTGATTGCTTTTTTTTTTTTTGTCCTTGTCAGGTTCTTGCCTACTCAAAGACAATTTTATTTTATTGAAGTACGTTTACCTTGACATATTAGTAGCCACTCATACCATGGGTGAGCCCTTTTCTCAGTTGATCTGAGTTGCTCACAAAGGGCCACATCAATGATGGGCCAGTATCCCAGATCTGGGGTGGCAGAGGCCAAGTTTGTGGCCCACTCTCCCGGTTTAGTCAGGGGTGTCCAGTCCCGGAAGTCCAGGTTCCAATAGTTCCAAAGTTATGCTCATTTTCTACCTTACATAGTACAAAATTGTATTTATTTGTTCCTAATAAACACCTGAAAATACCAGTTCAACAATTCTGCCCAGAAAATGCTCCAAAACACAGGCGTCCTCTTTCAAAGAGCTGACAACCTATGTATGTCATGTGATTTATTCAGGAGCCCATGGGTGGACAGGATGGGGACAAGTCTGGGTGCAGAAGGTGATGTTTCCAGAGATTTCTGCTCATATGAGGCCTCAGGTCATTATCTAGTCTGGTGATTCCCAGGTTTTGGAAACCAGTGAAGTATCCCTTGTGGTTATTGGGGAAACAACATAGACTTGTCCACTGTTGCTTCGGCACACCAGGACATTAGCAAAAACAAATTCTATGATGGGTTCAGAAAAAGGATATTTTAACCCCAAGAGTTTTAAGAAAACTCAAAAAATGAAGTCTTTCTCGTTTCACCAAGGACTGGCGGAACAGGGCTCCCATATGCTCCTTGGGCATCTGGGAGCCCTGGCTGATTTCCCTCATAGGAGGCTGGCTGCCCTGAGCACTTGAGGTCTTGCTGACCTAGAAGGGACATCCATTTAGGGTGTAAGTGTCTGAAAACACAGACTCCACTGTATCAAACTTCCACCTGCCAGGTCTGTGGCAGGTCACCATCTCTGGAATGTGGGAACTTCGGGACAGGTGTCTGTCATTGCCCTCCCCACATTATTCTGTGGTTCTGACTGCCTCACTCAAAGGCTTGCTGGCTAAAGACAGGAACTGCGTTAGATCTGGCTGCTGGCTGCCCGGCACCGTGCCCAGCACTCAGCAGGTGCTCACCAAATGCTTATTGCCCGAATGAATTATACTCCATTTCACTCTTTTGTATTTCCAATTAAATAATTAAGGAAGTCCTCATTGTAAGCTACTTCAGAATGAGAGGGGAAATAGCTAATTTCATGCTGAGAGAGGAAATGTATTTGCTAGTTTTTCCCACAGGCTATTTTATAGCTATTTGATTTCCTTTTAGGATGTATATTTTCTGTTGGGCAACCTACACTCCACAAACGAGACGAACTCATGCCTTTCACTGCTCCATCCTCTAGAACAGGGGTTCTCAGCCTCACTGCACATTAGAATCAATTGGGAGAGGTTAAAATACTGATGCTCTGGGCTCCACCTCTGACCAATGGAATAAGAATCTCTGGGGATGGGGTCTGAGCTTTGTTTTTTTTTTGTTTCTTTTCTGGTCTTGTTTTTAAATTTTTATTTGTTTTAAAAATTATATTGGCCTTCCTTTGTGGCGTAGTGGATAAGAATCCGCCTGCTAATGCAGGGGACATGGGTTGGATTCCTGGTCTGGGAAGATCCCACGTGCCGCGGAGCAACTAAGCCCGTGTGCCACAACTACTGAGGCCCACGTGGCTAGAGCCTGTGCTCCACAACAAGAGAAGCCACCGCAATGAGAAGCCCACACACCACAACAAAGAGTAGCCCCCGCTCTCCACAACTAAAGAAAGCCCGCGGGTAGCAATGAAGGCCCAACGCAACCAAAAATAAATAAATAAATAAATAAATAAATAAATTTTTAAAATTATATTTATTTTTGCTTTCTTTTTTAAAAATTGAAGTATAGTTGATTTACAATGTTTCAGGCATACAGCAAAGTGATTCAGTTGTATATTCAGTTATATATGATATATATATCAATTCTTTTTCAAATTCTTTTCCATTATAGGTTATTACAAGATATTGAATATAGTTCCCTGTGCTATACAGTAGGTCCTTGTTGTTTATTTTATATATAATAGTGTGTCTTTGTTTTAAAATTTTTCTTTAGAAGTGTATGTAGTTTTATTTATTTACTTAGACCATGCCCCACCGCTTGTTGGCTCTTAGTTCCCTAACTAGGATGGAATCCACGCCCTCGGCTCTGAAAGCGCGGGGTCCTAACCACTGGACCGCCAGAGAACTCCCCTATCTTTGTTTTTTAAAGTAGTTTCCCCCAGTGATTCTAATGTGCATCAGTGACTGAGAGCCTGTAGCCTAGAAGCATCTTTTTGTGCTCTAGCAACTGAGCGAGAGGAAACGGTGGGGTAGGGGAAGTTCTGAACAAGGAAGGGAGACTGGGGTTCCAGGCCTGGTCCACAACTTCCTGTGGGCTTAAGCCCTCGGTTTTCCCTCTGTGAGGTGGGGATGATGCTGGCCACCTCATAGCATTCTTTTTTTTTTTTTAATTTATTTATTTAATTTATTTATTTTTGGCTGAGTTGGATCTTCGCTGCTGCACGTGGGCTTTCTCTAGTTGTGGTGAGCAGGGGCTACTCTTCGTTGTGGCGCGTGGGCTTTGTCGCTCCGCGGCATGTGGGGGTCTTCCTGGACCAGGGATCAAACCCGTGTCCCCTGCATTGGCAGGAGGATTCTTAGCCACTGTGCCACCAGGGAAGCCCCCTCATAGCGTCTTGTCAAGATTATCTGAGTACCCTGCACAGAGTAAGTACTTGTGATGGTTGGTTTTACGTATCACCGCCTAGGTGATGGTTACCAGTTATTTGGTCCAACACCGGTCTAGATTTTTTTTTTTTGGTTGCGTTTGGTCTTCATTGCTGCGCGCAGGCTTTCTCTAGTTGCGGCGAGCGGGGGCTATTCTTCCTTGCCGTGCGCGGTCTTCTTATTGTGGTGGCTTCTCTTGTTGTGGAGCACGGGCTCTAGGCATGTGGGCTTGAGTAGTTACAGCACGCGGGCTCAGTAGTTGTGGCTCATGGGCTCCAGAGCGCAGGCTCAGTAGTCATGGTGCACAGGCTTAGTTGCTCCACGGCATGTGGAATCTTCCCGGACCAGGGATCGAACCCCTGTCCCCTGCATTGGCAGGCGGATTCTTAACCACTGCACCACCAGGGAAGTCCCCCAATCTAGATGTTGATATGAAGTTACTTTTTAGATGTGGTTAACACTTAAATCAATAGAGTCTGAGTAAAGCACATGACCTTCCAGAGTGTGAGTGGCCTTGAAACTGTTGAAGGCCTTAGGGGAAAAGACTGAGGTCCCCTCACGGGGAAGAAATCTGCCTTTAGATTGCCTTTCGACTCAAGACTGCAATGTGGATTCCTGCTGGAATTTCCAGCCTGCTGGCATGCCTTGCAGATTTCAGGATTTCAGGTTTGCCGGCCCCCAATTCCTTAAAATCAATTGCTCTCTCTTTCTCTCTCCCTATTGGTTCTGTTTATCTGTAGAACCCTGTATTAACTGTATTAACTGTATAACTGTATTAACAGTGTTCAATCAATGGTGACTACTGTTGTTACCATATAACTGAATTCTGGCTAAGGCTGGTTTGAGGCAATAAATAGGGCTGCAGCTTTATAGGTCAGAGCAATGGGCATTATCCCAAGGAAGTGATAGCCTTGAGCTCCCACTATAAAATTCCAGAGGGTGAAGTCCAAAGATAAACACAAGGCATAGAAATCCTTGTCCCTTTCTTCCTCCGAAACGTGGAGATTCCGTGGGGTGGGGAGGGGGTGTCTGAAGCCCAGGGCACAGAGCCCCAGACCTGGGGTTGGGAGGCCTGGTTTGGGCTCCTGGCTGTGCCACCAACTCATTGTGTGACCTTAGGCAAGTCCCCTGCCTTCATTGGTTTCTAGCTTCCTGAGCAGGTTGGGCTGGGTGATGTGTGAGGAGGTTTCCATCTCAGAGCCTCTGAATCTAGAATTTCCTCTGATGCTTCCACTTGCAGAGCAGGTTTCCCGCCTGTCTGTTTATTTATTGCTGGAGTTTGGTTTCTGCTTCCTAAGTGGTTGCAGGTTCGGGCACTTGCATGTATGCTCAGGAGAGAGGCTGCGTGGCTGAATCATGGCTGCCCTTTCCCGACTGGAAAGGATGCTTCAGACCTCACAGCCAGGCTCCTAGGGACAGGGGCCCTGGGATACGGGAAAGCTGGGCTCCTACGGGTCTCTGCTGCTGGGATACCCTTCCTAAGTCTGCTCAGGTGCTCAGGGACCTTCCCTTCCCTGACAGCTTGCCCTGGACAGGGCAGAGACTGCACACAGAGGACTGAACGCTGTTCCACAAACTCAGGTGTGAAAGAAACAGCACAAGCTGTGGTCCTCTTCAAATGATCCTAATTTTGTCTAATCCCCCATCCTGTCTGATATCAGGGGCCTTGGGACATCACTCCTCAGACGTTACTGCCAAGTTATTTGCTGTCCCAAACTGTGCGGTCCCTTTGGGCCTGGCATCTCTGCTGTTTCAGTGCCATGCTGGTGGAGCTGGGAACACCAGTGCCCAGGTCACAGGTAGCCCGTGGTCATCCCCTCTGAGTATCTGCCACCTCCCCAGGGCATCTTCAGGAAAACGTATTGAAACTTAGAGCTATGGAGACTTTTCTGTTTGTGGGTGCTAAGGGTACCTACTTCTAACCCCGACGTGGGTGGCTTTGATCTCCATCTGCGGGATGCAAGACCTCAACTTGCTGCAAAACTGCCAGCCTTCCGTGCTCCTGGGGTTGCCAGGCGATGTTTCAGGAGAGCTCAGACATGTCTCTCACCTTCTTCTACTCTGGTCTGCCCCGCCCCCTGGTGGAATGTGGCTGCCTGTGACGCCACTTGAGGGTGGTGACTCTTCACTGCCACTGCTGCCCAGGCCTCTGATGGCTGGGAGGCTCTTCTCCTGTCCAGGGGGCATCAGCCAGCCTCTCAAAGCTGCAGTCCTTGAGGATCCAGGGGGCCACACGGTTGTGGTCTCCCTGCAGCCAGGCAGTGACCTCGGCGGAAGTGGGAGGATGCCCCCTCCCTTGCTCAGGGTTGCACCTGGTGACCTGGGCACAGATGTAGTGCTGCCTGTTGTCCTGGGGCTCTGAGGACCCTCCTGATGAGGACTTTTCTGCCTCAGCCTGTGGTTCCATAGGACCCTGCCATACATCCATGACGACCTAACTCCTCAGAAAGGCCCTGCATATTAGTCACGAGTCTGTTGTTTGCAGTTGATACAAACTCAACTCAAGCTGCTTACAGTTGTTTTTTAAAAAGAAAATTATTGGTTTATATCACTGAAAACTGATGGCAAGTTTTCAGGTATGGCTGGAACCAGGAGCTCAAACAATGTGGTTGGAACTCAGTCTCTCCTGTCTATTCTGCTTTCCTTTGTGTTGGCTTCACTGTCAGGCAGACTTTCTCCACTTGGGTGCCCTAAAAAGTTCCGGGCTTGGGCTTCCCTCGTGGCGCAGTGGTTGAGAGTCCGCCTGCCGATGCAGGGGACACGGGTTCGTGCCCCGGTCCGTGAGATCCCACATGCCGTGGAGCGGCTGGGCCCGTGAGCCATTGCCGCTGAGCCTGCGCGTCCGGAGCCTGTGCTCCACAACGGGAGAGGCCACAACAGTGAGAGACCCGCGTACCACAAAAAAAAAAAAAAAAAAAAAAAAAAAGTTCCAGGCTTATTTATGTCTTCTCTAGAGCTATGAGTCTTGGTGGAAAGAGAGCTTCTCTTTGCCTGCAGTCCCTACAAAAGTTCTGGAATTGGGTCTTCTTGGCTTAAATCACTTGCCTGCCATTGGGGCAATCCGTGTGGAAGATGGGGGTGAAATATACATCCCCTCCCATGAGAGTGGAGATAGGAGTGTGTATGGCTCCATCTGAACTACTGGAATGAGAGTGAGGGAGAGGTAGTTCCCCTAGAAAATCAAGGTTCTCTTAGAAGAAGAGAGGAGGACAGATGTCAGGTAGGACCAAAATTTCAGGTGTGTGCTACATCCAGACCCATCTGCATCCTGCTAAATACCGGTACAGAAGAGGTGCGAGGACCCGTCAGATGTGAGGCACAGAAAGCAAGGGCTGTGAGAGCTCGGAGGAGGGAGTGAATGTTCGGACTGGAGCTGTGTCATAGCGCAGTGCTTCTCAAATTTTAATATGCATGTGGATCACTTGGGGCCCTGTTAAAATGTAGATTCTGATTCAAGGCCTTAGAGCAGTAGTTCTCAACCAGGAACAATTTTGCCCCCATCCCGCCCCCCCCCCCAGGAGACATTTGGCCGTGTCTGGAGACATTTTGGGTTGTCACACCTGAGGAAGGGGGCTCCTGGCATCTAATGGGTGGAGACCAGGGATGCTGCTAAACATCCTCCAGCAAACGGGACAGCCCTTCACAGCCAAGTCCTGGTTCAAAATGTCAGTAGTAATGTGGCAGTCTGGAGAGCATGGAACCAAGGGAGGGCATTCTAAGCAGAGGAAGTGCCCAAGCAATGTGAATGTGATGCTTGGACTGGCTACAGTCTACAAAGGAGAAAGATGTTGAGGGCTCATACCCAAATCTTTGAGTGACTAACCAAAGCCAGGAGCCATTAATCTCTGAGTCTTCTCTGTTGTGAGATAATGAAGACCTCATCGTTAAAATTCTTTTTTTTTTAATCCAAAAACATTGTAATTGATGCAAAGATATAGCAGGTTATTAATCACAACTAGATTAATATAATTCTGAACCAGTAAAGATTTTAGAAGTCATCTATCAATGCAATTCTACTCTAAGTTCATACAGTGGAAAGGGCATGAATGTGAAGTCAGTTTCTGTCCCCTAGTTGCTATTTACAAGCTGGGTGACCCCACACAAGTTATTTAATCTTGTTCAGCCTCACTTTCCTCATATAGTAAAAGGAAATAAAATATAGCCTGTGGGAATTCAGTGAGATAATGTTGTATTATGTCTGGCACAGACTACGCACCCAATAAAAACTAGCTCTTATGGTTATTATAGAGATGAAAAGGGTATGGTCTTTGCTTCAATAATGTTAAGCAATAATGTTAATCAAAGAGTATGGAAAAGACAAACCACCATTAAATACAAAGCAAAACCTGACGGATGAAAGGGAGTAAAGTTGTAGGAGTACAGAGACATGTGCTATAGGAGTACAGAGGTGAGAAAAGCTTGATGAACAAAAGGGGAGTTGGGATTATAGTTAATTTTTATAATGTTCTGAATTTTTCAAATTCCCTGCAAAAAAATCCATTGCCCAATCCCATAAAAGTTATTAAGATATAGTATACACTCCTCAACAAATGTTTCCATTTTATAATGTTGAAAAACTTGCGAGCATCCTAAATGGCAGAGTTAAATAAATTAGGCCACATCCACATGGCTGAATATCACACTTGTTAAATATTGTGAACTGTGTAGCAAAATGGAAAAATGAAAATAATTGCTTTGTTAGTGGTCAGACTTAGGATGATTATTGGCTTTCCATCCTAATTTAAAGTTGTCGTGATTATTAGAGTATTGTTTGTGCAATAAAAGAATAAATGAAATCAAAGAAAATAAGTGTGAAGTTTGACGGGAACATGAGGGCCATTTGTTACACTTTGCTCTGGTGGTTGTTGGGATATCTGGCTGTTTTCCCAAGCACAGACGTCTCGCCATCCTGGGGAAGCCAGGATGTGGCAGGCACAGCTCCTTGATTTGGCTGGCGTGTGTGGAGACCCCTCCTTCTTCAGTAGGTGGTGGAGAGCCTTCAGCGTCCCCCTTATCTTCAGGGGACATTAAGTCAGGGGGACTGGGTGTGGCTTTTCTTTCTTAATCTTCTCTTCGTTGATGTTCTATACTGTTTTTAAAATGGATACCAAAGTAGGAGAAAACCAGGTCGGCCTGATTTCCCTGAGAAGCTGTAAAGGGTCTGGGCTCAGGTACTGGGTAAACAGGTAAACTGGAAACATTTTCTTCTCCGGCTAGAAAATCCCCGTGATGCTTTCCTCTTTAGGGGCCGCTTTTGGTAGGCCCAAGTCCTAAATCTGAGAGCTCTTTGAACTTACTTCCACCGAAGAGCTAGGGGCCTGTAAGTGCCCTTTTGGAGGGCGGTGCCTGACCCCAAGGAGCGCCCTGATGGTGTAGTGGCAGGCACGGGACAGCCAAGCAGCGGAGGCCAGCTCTTGGGACGGCCAGGGCCGCTCCGGCTTCTCTCTGGGGCCAACTGTAACCGGGGCGGGGGTTGGGGGAAGGGTGGGTCTCTGGATGTCGCGGCGGAGAGGCGGGTCAGCTGCAGTCCCGTCGGCGGGACGGGCTCAGCACGTAATGGGGACCATGCCCGTCCTAATGGGAAGCAGCCGCCGCGCCCCGGCCAGAGAGCCTCCGAGATAAAACGGAAGCGCCGCGAGAGGCGCTTTGATTCCAATACGAAACAAATTATTCCTCCCGGAATGGAACAAAACAAGTCAGAGTGGAGTCTCACGGCCGTCATTCCAATCCGCAAGGCCACTGCCGGCGGCCCCGGGACCTGCAGACCCCGCGAAGCTTCGCAGGGACCGTGCACTGGGGGGCTGCTCGCCCAGTGCACTACAGCGGGGAGAGGCGATCCCTGACCCTTGGGGGTCCGAATCCTTTAAGTCATTTGAACACCCTGCTTCTGGGCTGGTTGCCTGTTGAGCCGAAATCACGCCCAGGCCAGTGGTCCTCAGACTTGGATTAGGGAGTCTCAGAATCTCCTGGAGGCCTTGTTGAAGTGCGCATTGCTGAGCCCCACCCCCAGAATTTCGGATTTGTAGGTGAGGTAGGGTGGGGTCTGAGAATTTGCATGTCCCAGGTGATGCTGGTGCTGCTGGTCCACGGACAGCACTTTGAGAACCATCTGACAAATATGGCCCTGGCATTCAGATGGCTGAGTCTCGCAGCGGTCTACAGGGGGTCAACTATCCAGTAACTGCTTAAAGGACCTCTGTCCAAAAGTGAACCAATCAAGTCCCACTCCAAAGCTCAAGGATTGGAATTTCCCAGCAGCCTGTGCAGGTAAGCTGGCAACTGCCAAAGGCCTTTGGAAAAAAAACTGGTAACAACTCTAAGACTCTAGGCAACGCATCTGGGTGATGTTTGTGTTCCAACTTCCCTGGCTCTAGAGAGTCTCCTGGCTCTGTGTCACCCTGCCTGTGCCAGAAGTTCCTGGCAGGGAGTGAGTGAGTGATTGTGTGTGTGTGTGTGTGTGTGTGTGTGTTGGGTGGGTGAGTGGTTTGGTACTAGGGAAGACAGGGGCAGTGATTCTTGCTGGGGTGACATCTCTGAGGTCCTGCCTGGCTTCATGGAACCCATTTAGAGATCTAAGAACCTGGAAGAGTGCCTCCTCTCCCTGCATTCTCTAGAGTAGACCATTGGTTCTCCAACTTGAGGACTTGGATTGTAGTCCCCACCCCCAGAGTTGCTGATTCAGTGGGTTTGAATCATTTGAGAATTTGCATTTCAATAAGGTCCCAGGTGATGCTGATGATCTGGATTCCACACGTTGAAAACCACTACCCTAGGCTTTTTTTGGCATCTCTGAGCCCTTACTGTAGCTGCGAAGTGGTCATGGTGTGTGTGTGCCCAGCCCCACCCTCTGTACATCCTCCATCAGTCACTGGCCTTTGTGTTGACTGCCTTTCCCAGCTTTCAGAGGCAATTTGGTCTTGCTGTCTGTGCTGTCTGGTTCTTGGGGCACGGAACCGCTCTCAGGTTGCTTCAGGCATGGGAAGAGCAGCCTCTCCTACCCCCATTCTTGCACACAACCAGGCATGATAGCTACCTTCTCCTTCCTGCCATCCCTCACCCTCTAGGTGTGCTTGAGACCTAGCCCTGAGCCAGGCTGGAAAGGGCCTGAGGAAGGGATCCCTTTAATGTGCTCCTTTAGATTCATGCAAGGCCAGGCCTAGAGGGGTCACTGTTGCACTTCTGCCAGCGACAGGATGTCCTGGGCGTGATGCTTTTTTTTTTTTTTTCCTCTTCTTTGCACATCATAGCTATTTATGAGATACTTGCTGATCGGCTGATTAACTGTTTGGGGAAACTTACCAGGAGGGGAAATAGAATAAAGTGAAGATTCTCCTCAAGCCTGCCATGGACTAGGACAAAGTTTTGATAGGCGTTTGCCAGCTTGGCTAAGGAGGCAGGGTCTCTCCTCTTTGGTCTCCTGTGTCAGAGGCCCCTGGGTGGGAACCCTGAAGCACCAGCCTGGAGTGGGAGCCAGCAAGGTCAGCGTGCTTCAGTGCTGGGAGCTTTGGGACTGTCTCAGCAAGCTGGAGACCGCGGACAAGAAGGGGCAAGCGGTCCTTCGTGGGCTGGGGTCAACCACAGCCACAGGGAGGCATCCTTTGTGTTTAGTAGCTCAGGATCTCCAGAAAAGGCAAGTTTCTTCAGGAATGTAACTGAACATTTACACCAAGAGGTTTAGAAAACGTCAAATGTGAATAATCATGGCATTGAACATTGGGATTAGGATGTCAGTCTCCAGTTTAGATGAAAATAAGCCATGTGCAACCCATTAGGTTTTCAAACCTTTTCTTTTAATTGGTTGTACTTTGACACTGCGTATTTAGGAAATGGCCAAATTTGCTCTAGGTTCCCTATTTAGTTATTGCTATTGTATGTTAGGAACACCAGGGTTGCTTTGAAAAATCCTGATGCCCTGGTTATACCCCATATATGGAACCTGGACACAATAGTTTTTGAGGATCCCTGGGTGATTTTCAGAGTGCAGCTAGTATCATGAACCCCTGAGCTACTGACTGAGTGGTTGAAGGGGCCATTCTGAAGCAAATCAGACTTTTGGAGTGTCTGCTTAGCCTTCAGTGAGTGCCATGACTGCTCTCTCCCCGCAGGAAGGAACCATCAGAAACTACTACTAGACCCTCCCCCTCACCAACAGCTCCAGTTGACAAGACCCAACCCAGGTGGGCCAGTTTCTCTGTCACAGGAAAATGGAATTGGGACTCAGAGATTTGAGCTATAACTGGGCTCTTCCCTTGAACAGAGCAGAGGAGAGGCCCGGTCAGAGCAGCAAGAAAAGTTGGTCTGGGGCTTCCCTGGTGGCGCAGTGGTTAAGAATAGGCCTGCCAATGCAGGGGTCACAGGTTTAGAGCCCTGGTCCGGGAAGATCCCACATGCCGTGGAGCAACCTAAGCCCGTGCGCCACAACTACTGAGCCTGCGCTCTAGAGCCCGCGAGCCACAACTACTGAAGCCCGCCCACCTAGAGCCCGTGCTCTGTAACAATAGAAGCCACTGCAATGAGAAGCCCGTGCACTGCACTGAAGAGTAGCCCCCGCTCGCCGCAACTAGAGAAAGACGGCCCGCAGCAAGAAAGACCCAACACAGCCAAAAATAAATTTAAAAAAGATTGACAAAGTGAAAAAAATATATATATATTAAAAAAAAAAAGTTGGTCTGCAGAGCGAAGTAGCGCTACCTCTGTTCCTGCCATCACCTCAGCCCCTGTTGTCCCAGTCCTTCAGGAAGTGTGGCTGCCACCCTGCCAGGAGCTCCAGGGGTCACCCACAAATCCTTCTAACAATCTCCCCCTGCCCCTCCTGTTTGGCTTAAGCCAGCTCTAGTGGGTTTACATTACTTGTGACCGAACAGGCCTGACACATGCAAAGGCAACAGTACAACAAAAGCACACAAAAACCAGCGTGTATTCACCACCCCACACATACACACATACACTCATACACACATCCGGTGTTTGAACCAGGCTTTTTGTAATTCCATGTGGTCCCAATGGAAGATTCTTTGGAATCTGTATTTTCCGGAGTCCACTTGGAGAAACCTCAGCTTTCAATTCAATTGGGAACAGCAGTGGTTCCCTAATGTGCCTCCATGGGCTTCATCAGAATCACCTGGGGGAACTGACTTACAGATACACATACACGGATTGCCAAGCACTAGCCCCAGAGAGGCAAAAGCTATCCAGTATGAAGAGGATCATGAAATCCACACTTTAAAAACTTTCTTTGTGAGATTTTTATTTGCGGGGGCCACACCACGTTAACTCTCTGACCAGGGATCAAACCTGTCCCCCCTGCATTGGGAGCATGGAATCTTTTTTTTTTTTTTTTTTTTTTGCAATACGCGGGCCTCTCACTGTTATAGCCTCTCCTGTTGCGGAGCACAGGCTCAGCGGCCATGGCTCACAGGCCCAGCCACTCGGCGGCATATGGGATCTTCCCGGACTGGGGCACGAACCCGCGTCCCCTGCATCGGCAGGCGGACTCTCAACCACTGCGCCACCAGGGAAGCCCGGGAACATGGACTCTTAACCACTGGACCACCAGGGAAGTCCCCTCTCTGAGATTTTGATGTGCATTTGAGTCTACTGGGATCAGGCTGGCTGAATTAGTGTAACTTATGAAATTCCCCTTTAGCCTCTTTTCTAGTTGGAGGTGGTGTCCCCCCATCACGTCTGGGAGATGGATTTTTTTTTTTTTTGGCTGCCCCGTGTAGCATGTAGGATCTTAGTTCCCACGCCCCCTGCATTGGAAGTGTGGAGTCTCAACCACTGGACCACCAGGGAAGTCCCTGGGAGATGGATTTTGAAGGCATTTTGTTCGAGAGATGGATAAGAGCCTAGTCTGTGGACATATACAAAAGAGCCCAGTGAAGTTCAGGCTTGTTGAACTGGTCAAATGAATTAGATCGTTTACTTTGCCTATAGACTCAACTCCTCCCCACCCAACCCCCACCCCCAAAAAAGTGTTTGTATGTGTGTGTGAGTAAAGCAGCAAATGTACTTTTTATTTTAGAAACAAAAATATCATTTCTGACCCAACAATAGCCGGATCCCTGTGAATGAAGGGTTTGCATATTTTCCTGTTTTAACGGTTCTAGTATAAACAACCCAAGCCCAGGCCTGATTGTCAGTAGGTCCTGAGCAGCCCAACCAGAGTGCTGGAAATGACTCCTTCAGTCCTGAGAACCTGGACCCGGCCTAGTGCCAGGATTCAGGCTTGTGTTTAACAGTAGCAATGGGGTCAGGAGTTGAGGGAGAGGGTAACTGCAGTGATCCCTAAGACCAAAGCTAATGCCAGAAGCAATAGCAATAGCAGCTGCAGAGGCAGTAGGAGCAGTAGTTACCATGTATTGAGAATTTCTTTGTTCAGGCACTAGGCTAAGTGACATAATCATTTAGCTGAATACTTTTAAAAGGCTAGTGTGACAACATTATTATTCCAATTTTTAGAATGAGGTTCAGAGATGTTGAGCCACTTTTCCGAGGTCACACAGCCTCTGAGGGAAGATCCAGGATCCAAATAAATGCATGTTTGACTCCTATTACAAGATACTGCATGCAGAAACCCAGGCTGCAGATACCATCTTGAGTGCCAGCTGGGGATACAGGGCTTGGTCCTAGAGGCAGGCCAGGGCAGCTCTTCAGGCACATTGCTGGTCCCTGCTCTCTTTCAGGACATTTCTTCCAGCACCCCAGCTCCACTGGTCTCCAGCAAAGAGAAATAATAGCTGTCAGCTGAGTCTGGAAGGCCCTCTCCCAGCTCAAGGCAATTCCAAATTTCTGGGTGGATCCTTTGTGCCCTGAGAGTGGGACCACAACACTCCTTTTTGGGCCAGCAAGGGACTCAAGATTTTTTGATCAACTACTGATTCCATATTTAATGACCAAGAGAGTGTGATTCCTAGACCTGAAACAAAGCTGATTAGTGCCGTTATATTAAAAAATTATGGCTCACCTATATGATAGATTATTAAGCATTCATTCCAAATCATCTTTCAAAGAATCGGATATGGAGAAACCCCCATAGTGAGAGGTTAAAAGAAGCATGATACAAAATGGCAAATTCTATATAAAATATAATCTTGTAATTATGGAAATTAGACTTATTAAAATAGATACATAAAAGATCAGAGGAAAGTCACCAAAATGTTCACCGTGGTTACCTCGTGGAGGAGGGGTGGGATCACCTGTAATATTTGTTTTCTTTTCTCAATTTTCTATTTTCTCAATTTTCTTCAATTTGAATTATCTTTGTAAATAAGAGGAAAAGGGAAAACGTGCAAAGTCCTAATATGTAGCACTGGAAGGGCACAGGTATGATTACTGAATAATTTTTATCCCACCTTAGATTCCAGCAGGCGGAAGCGTCTTCTCCCCTCACGGCCCAAGGCTTGTTTCAAGAGTGAGGACGGAGGCGCGGTCACCACTAGGCCGACTCCGAGCGAGGCCGTGCGCCGTGCGGGTCGGGGACCGGTCCTTTCGGATCCTTGGGGCTCCCTTCATTTGGTTGAGGAGACAAGTGCTTTGCAAGAAATAGACGCAGCCAAGCGACAAGGAGACTATCTAGTGGAGCTGTAAGTCGAACGGAGTGGGAGGGCAGGGTTTTCTGGGTCTTGACCCAGGCGTGCCAGTGCCACGGCGCTGAGAATAAAGGGGCCTGAGCACAGACTGGGGTTCTCCTCGGGCTCCCCAGAGTCCGCCAAATGGCCTGCCGTGACGTGCCTGGCGGGCGCCTGCGGGTTGCGGTTTCCCACCCTTCCCTCGCTTCCCCCGAGGGACGGTGATCCGGGCGGAAGCCCCAGAGCAGCTGGATTGCCAGAGCAGAGCTTCGGCTCTCTGAGCAGCCCCTGGTTGGAGCACCCGGGGTCCGGGGCCGGCGGGGAGCAGGGACCAGAAACTGAGAGATATCGGAGGGTATCGGCAGTGGTTGAAGGCGCGTCGGCCACTCCCTGGATCCAGCAAGAGTGGTGTCCGCCACTCTGCGCTGTGGGGTAGCCTTGCCTTGCGCGAGCCCCTCTCGTGGGCTCAGCTCCTGGGCCGCTGAGGGAGGCTGCGATGATGTCGCTTAATGCCAGCAGAGGGCAGCCTGGAGGCAGAGAGGCCGCAAGGCGACCTCGCCTTGCCGCGGGCTCCCTTCCAGTGCCCTTGCTCGGCGGGACGGGGGCGGCCTTGGAGCCCGGGGACCAGCGACCTCAGTCTGCCGGAGCCGGGCGCCGAGACCCAAGGGCACCCGGCGAGATGTGGTCAGGCTGCAGCCCTCGGGCAACCTTAGTCTCCGAGTGTGAAGGCTTGGGGCGGGGAAGCGGTGGGGGGAGGCGGCGGGGGGGAAACCAAATGCCCCAGGAGAAACAGCAAGAAGCAAAGCCCAACACACAGGGAATATAGATAAAAGAAACAGGTTCCAAGCGTGTAGGAACCTTTTAAAATTATGTTGGTGAGAGCTAGAATAGTTTTCGCGTCCTTGGCGAGGGAAGTCGGAGGCTAAGAGCCGGATGTCTCGAGCCGCGCGCAGGAGACGTGGCGTAAGGAAGGACTTGGCGATCCCGGCTGGGGGCATCGGAGCCGCGGTCTAGGGATCCAGACTCGGCTAACTGGGGATTCCAGCCCCGACCCTGGTCACTTCCCGGCTGTTGAGTTTGGGGCAACTTACTGTACCTCTCTTGCAGAGAGACTAATCACTTCTGTAAAATGGGCATGGTGAGCTCCGCGTCTTGCAGGGTCATTAGAGATTCAAGACAGCAGAATTCGTTCGTCACTGCTTCTGCTCTGGCACAACTCAGGGCTCCTGGTTTTGCGGCTGGGGTGAAAGGATGGCGCATTTGCCTATCGTGGCTGCCTTGGGGATGCAGGCCAGCCAGACTTTTGGGACCCAGCTGCGCGTGGGCGGTCACGGCCCTGGACTCTTAGGGCTCTCTTTCGCGGCAGTCCGGCGAGGCCCGAGCTCCCCTGCTCTGGGCACCAGGGTCACCGAGCTCTAGCAGTGCGCTCTTTATCAGCGAACGAATTGAGACTAGACACCCGGCGCGGTGGGTTTCCCGGGAAGCCTGGCGAAAGGCCAAGGCCCGCCGGGCCTGGAGGTAGCTTAGGGCGGTAAACGGGCCAACCTCGGAGCGCGTCTAGCAAACACATCCACGTTCAACAGCGGGCGAGGTCTTGGGCTGGCCCCGCTCTCTCACAGTCTGCATGCAAACGGGCACCCATTAACTTGCCTTGGCTTGTTTCCCCACTTAAAATTTGAAAGGACAGTATCTCCAGGGTAGCTGTAAAAACCGTGATGAGAAACTGTAAAGGCCTATGTAAATATGAGGCATAATTACTACTCACGAGCAGCCGGCTCCCTCAGCGTCTGCGCAGCGCGCGAACAGGGCAGATGCAAGAACAGAGTTCAAACGTGTGCACAGGTATATCACGCGTGTGTAAATGTGTCTGCTTGTCTTTCTAGACTGATAACAGATTGCACACACGTATGCGTGTACACGCACATGGATACGGGATATCCTCGTGCAGAGGTGTCTATGCACACTGCGCACGCGGACGCGACTGTTTGTGCCTGGAGGCAGAATGTGCACACTGCTCAGCCGACCCGTTTCTCTCCAACTGAGTCAGTGCCACCTGGGGAAGTAGGATCTCAGGTGCCGCTCCAGGGTGCGGCAAAGCCCGGATCCGGTCAGCGCCTCGGCGCCGCCAGGCTCCTTTATCTCTCATCTGATGGCCGGTGGGCAGCTCCAGTTTCAGTGGGGACCAAGATCCCCGAGTCAGCGGGTGGGGGGCAGGGGCGAGAGAGGAAGAGGTGGAGGGCGCTCCCGGCACGCGAGGCTGCAGGGCCTCACTTCCCTGGTCTGTCACCTTTCCTTTTCCTCCCCAGGTCGCGTCCCCATGGAAGATAAAAGAGGGGCACGGATCTTCCAGTAGGCTCAGGGAGAACGGCCCGGGCCCCTACCCCTACAAGCCGTCGTGAAGGGAGGGGAACCGAGGATTCGCCCTCAGCTTGGGAAAATGTGCGGCTGCAGCGCCGGCTGGGGGCCCCAGCGCACAACCTGGTTGGTGTACGTGGGAGGCGCACAGCCTGACTGCTGAAGATTCCTCCATCTCCGCACGCGCAGGTCGCCGGGCTCGTCTTCCCCTTCTTTCTTCGGAAGAAGTGTGAGCTGCGCAGCACTCGCATCACCTGCGTGTGTCTGCGGGGAAACGGACCCTACGCGTACCCTGGGGTCTCCACGCCGCCGTGCAAAGGCAACACCACGGGGGCTTGAGCTCCGCGGCGATCCGCGTTTCTAAATCACAAAAAGGGGTAGGATAGGGTCACAAACGCTCTCCCGCCACCTCCGCAGACCCATTCGGCCGACAGGAGGGCGTTACGCCGAAAATTTGAGTCCAAGAGCCGGAGGGGTCTCCAGGGCCGCGAGAAGGCACAGAGGCGCAGCGGCGAAGTCACGGCACGGGTTCGGATCCTGTTGGCCAACCGAGCCCAGCGGCCGCAAACGCCAGAGACGCAGCAGAAGTTGCTCACGATTCCACTCTAGAGGACCAAGTCAGGCGACGTCCGTCCCGGGGGTGGGAGGTGCGGGGAGACGGCGGGCATGGCCCCTCACCCCTCCTGGAGCCCTTAAGTAGGAAAACGTAACGCTGGTGGGGACTGGGTCCAGGGAACTTAGTGGCAGAAGACTCAGGGCAAGTCGAGAAACGCGGATCCGTGCCTCAGTTGGGCCTGGGGCTGGGGGAGCAGCCCCTGGCTGGGTAGCCCCGTTCCGGCAAGGCCGGCCTGTTGGAAGCGGCCAATGGACAGCCCTGCTGCCCCCGCCCTCGGGATTCCACAGGGCTCTGACCCGGCCTTTATCTTGGCGCGGTCAGCAGTCATGGGGGCTTCAGGAAAGAAGACAAAGGCCCGATGTCACTGCGGGCGGGGGCTCGGTTTCCTGACTCTGCTCACACTCACAGCCTGTGGGACTTGTTGGGGGTAGATTTTTAAAAATATGTGTCGAATTTCCTTCTTTCTCCCTAGAAACAAACAAAAAAAGCAAAAAGCACATTCACCTTCCCTCCTCATCCACAGGGATTGAAGTTTCCCGGGATCCTGTCCTTTCTTTTTCTTCGCCTGCCTAAAGAAAACTTTCCGTGGAGAATCCGGAAAAGGTTTTATTTTATTCGGTTTGATAGTGCTATTACTAAGGACAACGAGGTCAGGCTGAGCTCCCAACGCGCAGAAGCGGAGTCAGTCTCCCAGCTTGGCGGGGGCTCGGGTGGCCAATGCCCGGTGCGCTCCGCCACCTCCGGGGACGGTCAGGGTCTCGTGCGCTTCCCCTGTTCGCCCTGATGTCCGGAGCACCCTGAGCTCAGGCGGGCCCAGTCGTTCTCACCGAAGTTTTAGAGTTGCCAGGAGGCACCGGGTCCGCGCCTGGTGATCCGCGCTTGCAGCGCCGTCACCGGGCCCGCGGACTGGAGGCTCTGGCGCCCGGGCCCGGCTGTGCGGAGCCACGGCCGCATGCGGTCTCCGCTGTCACCCGCGGGCTGCGCCTCTGCCCGCCGCAGCTCGGCCAACCCGTTTCCTGCGTTTACCCCTCAGGTTTCCCGTTTCTCCACAAAGACCGGGGGGAGCCTCTCCCACAAGCTGACCTCCGCCACCTCCCACCTCGTGGGCTACCTACTGCTTTTCTGAAAAAGGGGGAAAAAGTTCTAACAGCCTCGCGTTCCAGAGGGAGGCGCCTGAGGGCATGGGGCGTCGGCCCAAGAGCTTGAGAGTGGCGGCTGCCCCTGGACCCAAGCGCCTGAGTCGGTGTCACTTCGCAGGTCAGTGGGCCTTTTTCAGGGAAAACCTCATGCATCGGTGAATACTGGCTTAGGAGAAGCGAGAGGGCGGTTGGAGGAGCCCCGGACCAGGCTCTCCGTCTGTGCCCCCACGAATCGGGTATTCCCAGCAACAGAACGCGCCTCACCCCCAGGGTCAAGGGGCTGAGGCAGGGTGGACGCAATCGCCCGAGCCCGGACAGCGAAGGTGATCAGTGGCCTGGGCTCTTGGGCCGTGCAGGGGTGGCCATAGCCGCTGCATTTGGACGTCATGCCCTACAGAGTTACTACCAAAGGCTTTGCCTTTTTCCTCTTTCCCTCCTTTTCCCATTCTCCCCCTTCTCTTCATCTCTCCCTCCCTTCCTCCCTTCTTTCTTACTTTCCTCTTTCAATAGGGGAAGGAAAACCATATTGACTATCTATTATAAACTGGGCATTTTGACATGAGAACATTTAATTATTTTAATAACCCTGGCAAGGTATATATAATTCTATTTTACAGACGAGAAAACTGAAATTCAGAAGGGTTTTTTTCCCCCAAGGTCCCACACTTATTAAAGGAAGTCACCAGCCTCCACACTAGTCCTTCCAGGCTGAGCAGTCCCTGTCCCTGCCCCCTCCTGCACAAACCATCTCCCTGGGGTGACGTGGTCCCAGAACAAGTTTGTGAGAGCTTACCCCCGAGGAGCGAGCAGCAAACAGCTGGCATAGCAGAAGTTTCCAGAATAAAATCAGCCCACAGCTCAGACCCAGCCCTGTGCTTCCTTCTCCTCTGGCTGGCTCCCCCTTCACCCACTGAGCTCCCCCACGTCGAACATCGGTTGGCAGGGCCCAGTTGGGCAGCTGGGCTCGGTACTCTCAGGTCTCTCCTTAAAATTTCTGAGGCTGTTTGCCCGACAGACAGCTGGGTGACCTCTGGCTGGCTCGTTCTCTTCTCAGGACCCCAGGTTCCTTAAATGTAAACAAGATTTGGGGTTCCTGGGGCCCAGACACTCTTGTGACAGAATGGAGCCCTCTCTCCAGAAAGCAGAAAGCCAATCAGACCACTCGGTTTCAAGAATCCTTCAGAAGTGAACTGAAGAATGTTTCACTTCTGGTTGTGGTTCTGGGGCAGGAAGGTCGCTCCCAACCACTCCAGGCCTCCGGTCCCCACCACAGAGGAGAGGTGTGGGCTCCTGGGCCCATCCCTTCATACAGGTTCCACAGGCTACTCCCAGAAGCAGGGGCTGCCCTCCAGAGGCAGCGGGACTGACAAGGCATAGTCACCGCTGGCTTATCTCCACAGAGTGGGAGCACCGCAGGACTCCTGAGCCTGACCAAGCCGCTCTTCCTGGCCCCTGACCCACTCCTGGAGACCAGGAGACTGGCTCAGCGGTTCCGGTGCTCCAGACCTCCATTAAGGGAAGAGCTTATTCATGGGCCGACTGTCTTGGGTCTGACCCAGGTTCCTGGCCCATCCTCTCCTGCCCATCTGGCTGCAAGAAGCCCTGGTCCACCCCTGGTTTCCACCCACCACCAGGGGGCTCTTCCCAGCCTGGAGCTCCAGCCTTGGCTAGTGAGAGGCCCAGACAAGAGCAGAAGGACACCTAACCTCGGGCGAAAGGTCTTGCGCTTCCTGCCTGCCCACAGCCCGGAGGCAGAGCAGTGCACGCTTTACTTAGGCAAAGGGGGCAACAGGCCCAGAACACCCTCTGGAGTAGGGTGCGGGGCCACCCCAGAGGACCTCCTAGGTCCCCATTTTACAGTCCCTTGGTGCATGTACTGCACTGGCAAAGATTTCTCCCAGGTCCCCCTGAGAACTGGACACTCTCCCCCACCAGAACCCAAGTACTCTGGCTGGGCAGTTCGAGGCGGCGGGGATGACCAAGAATTTGTGTGTAAATGTGAGGAGAGGGGCTCATCTTGTCAGTGCTGAGTGTGAGGATGTTTACATGCATACAAGTGCGCACATACTCCTCATTCAATGCCATGTGTAGCAACTCATTACCCAGGACATGCAGACATTGGCAGCGTATTTATATCAAGCTATTTACGTTGCATTTACAATACGCTCTGGCAAACATATATACATATACCCACATGGTCTGGCCATCTAGACCAGACTGTATACGCTAAGGCATAATTGCTACATATCAGGAACTCTCTTAAATACTTTTGTCCTTCCTTAGGGAATTCCTTAAATCATCTTCTCTAACAGAAACTCAAAAGTGCAAAGGGGGAGAGGAAAGAAAGGAAATGAAAGATGAAGAAAATCAACCATTGCCCCGAACTTGTAACACTGGGGGGAAATGACCAAACTGTAGAGATTTGGAGAACCTCCTGGGGCTGGAATTAGAGACAGATGTCTTTCTGCGGGCATCCATGGGGAAGTGGGGTATGACTTGGCTCCCTTCTCTCAACTCCTCTAATCCCTGTGTAGACCAGGAATCCCTCCCCGATTCCTCCATCTCATCCTCCGAACTGGGTGAGGCTACTGCTCTTTCCCCAGTCGTGGGTGCCTCTCGCCTTTCAGTTCTTGGGGGACAGAGAAAGGCTCTGTCCTTCAGCGCTGGCCTAGGCCAACTTCCCCACCTCACTGGAGGCTCTGCCCAGAAGACTTCCCTTCTCTTCTTTCTCTGCTTGGAATAGCAGTTGTGGGGTGCTGAGAGTCAGCCTTGGAACAGAGAGCCTCGACCAGCTGAAGCAAAGGCTCTGTATGTATTCTCTGTTTTCATTCAACAAACCAAAATTATATACCCAGAACATAACTGCATATGTTACCAATGACTTATGAATGCAACACACGCTGTGGTCCCAGTAACCATTCCCTGAATATTAGCCATATGATTATTACAATGCCTAAAATATATGCCCTCTCTGAGGGTGAATGACAAATATACACACCTCTCTCCCTGTCACCAGGACATGACTTACACTGTACACACACATTTGCAGCAGGCATAGACTATACAACTACCAATGAGATACATGTTCCCATCACAGAAAGCACGGGCAAGCACGCAGCCATCTACTTTCTTTTCCCCACCTCACCTTAGCCAGACAAAGGTGGAACAGGTTGCCAGAAGCACCCAGACACCAAGCCTGACCAGCCTCTTGGGTTTCTCGCCTGCCGGGGTTGAACCTCATCTGCAGCCTGCTCTGGTTCCCCTGGCCCTGGCAGGCTCCAGTCCCGGTCTCAGGGTGATGCTCCTCAGAACCGCACGGCTTCATCCTCCACCTTCCAGCCTCCCCGGGATGCCCGAGGAAGAAGTGGGATTTCTGAGCCTGAGCCACTTCCCCTTGGGGCCAACTACACACAACAGGGCTCCCACTCTAACACTGCCAAGGCGTAACCACCAGTATAGGCTGAAGTGGGAGGCCTGCAGGCTCATTCCTTGCCACGGGTAGCTCCTCCCGGCTTACTGGTCGGCCTGGACCTGTGGCCACTGCTGTACAGGCTGGGTGGGGGGCAGTGAGCAACACGTGGCTGCGAGCAGGGTCCAGCTCAAGCTGCGCCGCTGCAGTGGCAGCAAGAGTTGGCTGATACTTGTCATCCCACCGAACGACTGAAAGCTGACCACCTCTAATCCCCCTCTCAGCCCCGGCCTGTAATCCGGTCGAACTCCCGTGTGCCTGCGCGGAAGCACCAGTCTGAATTCGTTATTCGAAGAGTCTCAGTAAAGAAAAAGAGAGAGAAAATATTACATTTCTACAGCCAGGCCGTACTTTCACCTATCTCTGATATTGCCAAATCTCTTACACATATCTCAAGGTAAATGAATCCTGACCATTAAAAATAAGGCAATCAGTCACTCGTTACATTTGTACAGAGGTTTTCAGCTTACAGAGCATTTCCGCAACCAGGATTTTATCTATTTGGAATAAACTCTTCTGGCTGTTAGATTTAACTGGAAAAATTGAAAAGCGTGAAGACAATATAATAAAAACACGGCCCATACACCTAGCACGGCTGTGGAGGAGGTAAAGTTCAAACTTGCATGGATGCAAAAATAGAACAAATCCTCCATACAGTCACGCCTTGTGAAAGAACCACGGCAAATAATGTCTCTGCGATGACGTGAAACAGCCTCAACAGACCAGCGATGACACAGAAAACAAACAATCCCCGGGAAGACAAAGCAGCAGCGACAACCACAAAGGTCCCCCGCTCCGGCTGCCCTCAACCCTTGTTTATCTGAAAAAGGATAAATTTTTGCTGAAAATCTCCCTCTTTTAACTAGCTGCTGAACAAACTTAGGCGCGACGTAAATAACATAAGTCCGTGTGAAAAGAAAGAACAAAAAATTTATTCGGGAATCGACAAGACAAAACAACAACAAACAAACAAAACAACAAAAGTGCTCTAGTTCTTTCTAGAAAAATTTGGTCCTCCAAACGACACACTACAGAACAACCAGGTCTAGAGTTTTGGGCCAGCAGGCTCGGGCCACAAGCCCGCCTGGTCCGACTGCTGCCGGGTTTCACATTTCTCCTGCCCAAGGTGGGAGAAGCAAGACGTTTGAAAAACAAAAATCAGGGAGGGGATGAGTTGTCCCTGCAGCTTCCGCCTGGCAGGCAGTGATCTCCCGGCGCTCGGGGGTTTGCATCGGAAGATAGGGGAAAATTTTTGATTTTTTTTTTAAAAGATAGGTTGAGGGGGGACATCCTCTAGTTTGCAGAGGAAACCGTCTGTTACTGGGAATATTCTCCTGCCTCTGTGAACACAGCTTTTTGAAGGGCCGACAGGAATTCTACATCAAATCTCCTGTAGAGAAGATTTTCATGTTTTGCTTTAGCAAACTCCAAGGCCACAATACTTCGCCGGTTTTCCGGTGAGATTTTCTTTAAAAAAATATTTTTTTTGATATCATCTAAAATAGCCCTCCCCATCTTTTTAGCAAAACATTAGCCAGCCGCCCGGGCCTGAAGGGGCCCGAAGCGCCGGGATGGAGAGCGAGGGAAACGCAGCCCCTCTCCGAGCCCCGATGCGGTGTAAACCCGGGCGCAGGCGGCCGAGCGAGGCGGCCCCGGCTCCCTGCTCCAGCCCAACCCCCGCCCGGCCCAGTGGGCCCCAGCAAGGGGCTTCTGAACAGCTCCAAGAGGGTACGCGGAGCAAATACACTTTCGTCCCTTTCTCGGTCGGCACGGGTCTCGTTGCCCGCCCAGGCCGGCGCTTCTAGCCAAGGATGGCGCGGCAGCCGGACGGAGAGAGCCGAGCGCGAGCGCACCGACCTGTGAGAGAAGGCCAGGAGGTCTGCGCCGCCGACGCCCGGCTGCACCTCGGCCCCGGGCACTTCCTCTCCGCCGTGAATTTTGGCAACCGGTGTCCAGCCTGGACGCTGGGGCGCCCGGAGAAGACTAGGCCTGTAGAAAACGCGTGGGGAGGCGGCCTGTAGGCCGGAGGAGCGAAAGGGCATAGAGGGCAGGGAGGCGAGCACAGGAGGAGAAGCGGAGACAAAGAGGAGCGAGGGGAGCCGAGGGGAGCCGAGGGGAGCGCGGAGGCGCAGAGGGGCCGTGGGCGCTGGCTCAGGGGGCGGCCCCAGCGGGCGCGCGGTCTGGCTGGCGGCGGTGGCTGCGTCCAAGGCCGGCGTCGCGTGTTCCTGCATCCTCGCAGCCGGCGGGCCCTGGCCTTTCAGAGATCGAGGCGCGAGTGCAGCGCGCCGGTCTTGCTGTCGTGGTCCCAGTAAGAGCAATGCATCATGGCGAGCTCGGGCTGCCGGGCGCAGGCGAACTGCAGGCCGGGTGCGTTGGTGGGCGCGGGCGCCGGGGGCGCGGCAGTAGCCGGGCTGGCGGGGCTGAGCTGGCCGGGGGGCGGTGCGGCGGCCCCGTGGTGCGGCGGGGCCGGCGGGGGTGCGGCAGCCGCGTGCAGATGGTGTGCGTGCGGGTGTGAGTGGGGGTGAGGCGGCGGCGGCGGGGGCGCGGCGGGCGGGCCTCCCAGGCCGTTGTACGAGTTCACTACGCCGGGAGGCAGCGCCATGCTCTGCACGCGTGAGTACGGCCCGTACGAGGCAGCCGGGCCCGCCAGCCCCTTGACCACAGCGGCCGCGCCTGGGCTGCCCGGGCCTGCGGCCGCCGCTGCTGCGGCCGCCGCCGCAGCGGCCGCCGCCATCTGGCACGAGGCGTAGGGCATGGGCGAGGGCGGCTGCGGTAGCGGCCACGAGTTGTTGAGGAAGCCGGACTGCAGGTACTTGGGGGGCGCCAGGTAGCCGTAGCCGTCGGTCCCCGCGCCTGCCACGCCGCAGCCACCCGCGGCACCTCCGGCCCCAAAGAGCCCCTTGCCCGGCTGGAAGTGCGCGGGCGGCGGCCTGAAGGGTCGTTTCATGCGGCGGCGGCGCCGGTAGTTGCCCTTCTCGAACATGTCCTCGCAGGCCGGGTCCAGCGTCCAGTAGTTGCCCTTGCGCTCGCCGCCGCCCTCGCGCGGCACCTTGATGAAGCACTCGTTGAGGCTGAGGTTGTGGCGGATGCTATTCTGCCAGCCCTTCTTGTTCTTCTCGTAGAACGGGAACTTGGCGATAATGTACTGGTAGATGCCGGACAGCGTGAGCCTCTTCTCGGCGCTCTCACGGATCGCCATGGCGATGAGCGCCACGTACGAGTATGGGGGCTTCTGCGCCGGGTCCGGTTTCTCCGGGGCTGTCCCGGTGCCGCCGCCGCCACCCTTGCCCGGGCTCGGCGGCGGCGGCGGCGCCTCGGGCTCCTTGGCCGCGCGGCCGGTCTCCGGGGCCAGCAGGGCCCCCGCGGCGTCCTCGGGCTCGGGATAGCTAGCCATCATGACAAAGCCGGCGCGCCGCGGCCGGGTAGTCCCTGCTCTTTTCCGCTGGCGCTGGCGCGGCAAAGAGTCCCGGCGCACAAGTCCGCTCACGGCCGAGTCTCAAACTTCTGGAGACTGCGGATGCCGCCCGCGCTCTCGCTGGCGGCCTCTCGCGCCTCTCTCTTCTTTCCCTTCCCCTAGGGAGAGGTCGGCGGGAGTGGAACTCAGCCTCTGGCCATGGGCAGTCCGCCCAACAGAGAGGGGCTCCGGCTCCGCCGCCCCTCCCCGCCCAGGCCAGTCCCCGCCTCGGTGGGTTTTCTTTTCTGCGCTCTTCCCCTCCCCCCACCCTCCAGTTTCCCGAGGCAAGACCCGCGTCTCTGGCGGAGCTGCCTCCTGGAGTCCCTAGTGCGCCAGGAGCCTCGCTCTGTTCTGATTCGTATGGGCTCCGCCGAGTTCCGCTTGCGTCAGGCGCCTTCGCCCCTATAGCGGGGCGGCCAGTCGCGCATGGGAGAGTTCATCTCCAAGTCACTTTTTGTAAACGCCCCGCACAGCCCGGACCGGCCTGCCCCCTCCCAACGAGCTTAGGGGGCCCGGCGGACAGCCGCGCTCACGCTCTCACAAGCCCTTGAATCTGCCGGTGCTCGCTCTGCGGACTGGGCCGGGAGATGCCGAGGGCCTCGGCGGGGTCCGTCCGCACTTGGCCCGTGCCCTGGGAGCTCGGGCCCTAGCGGGGAGAGGCGCGCGAAGCCTCCTCGCAGCTTCCAGGTGAAAGAAAACGACTCCTTTGCTCTGCCCTTCGCTGCTGGCTGGGGGCTGAACTTCTAGCTCCGGTCCGGGGGAGGGGCGGGACGGCGAGGGGGCCGGACGAGGGTGGGGTGCAGAGAGCTGCGCGTTGGCTTTGGGAAATTCAGCCCAGAAACGCGTGTCACTGAACGAAGAAACCTCGGCCGGGCCTGTCCCTTGCGCTCTCAGAGTGACTGGGCCGGGACGGAGCCGGGGAAGAAGATCGCTGGGAAGAGGGGCCCGGGGCCTCCGCCCTGAAGCCCCTGCACCCTTCCTTGCGCCGCTCCTGGACCTAGGGACCAGACCCCTACTCAGTAACCGTGTCGTAATCCTACGGGTTGGATGTGTGCTTTCACACACAGAGACTCCCTTTAACCAAGTAGACCCCACTCTGCTCCTGTGCCGACACAGCAGCAGATGTTGCCGTGGGGCTTTGGGGGACTGTATATGTATGTGCACCGCATCACAAATAGAAGTCATGGGGAGGGTCTGTCCTTGTGACACGTGAGATACCAGCTGTCCGGGTGTGCGTGTGCTGGTGCAGAAACACAGGTATGCACATATACAAGGTGTGATATTTATATTTATGGGGTAAAACACATTTATACTTATAGATATGTAATGGTATATGTGTATCATGTATCAGAGTAAATGTGGCTCATGAATATTGCATCTTCTTTCTTTTTCCTCTTTTCTCTCTCCTCCTCTCTCTCCTTTATTTATTCTTTCCTTCCCTTCCCCATTTCCCCTTTTCTTTCTTTCTCAATTCTTCCTGCCTCTCTCGCTGCCGGTGTATATAATCTATCACAGCCTAGGAAGAAAAACAGGCTGTAAGGGAGGTACTTGTTCAAATCTCTCTCCTGACAAGACATTTGTTCGATCTTTCTCCAGGGCTGAGGGGTGAATTCTCACCTACTTTCAGCAGAAGTCTGATTGGGACCCAGTTGCATGCAGGGAGGTTGTCTCAGGGGAAATCAGTGCCGGCAAAATAGTCAGGTGTGTCTTTTAACAGTTAACTCAGCCTTAACAAAAGGTCTGCAATCCTAAAGTGTGAGAGAGATGGCCGGTGTTTTGAGTCTTCATGCCCCAAACCCCTTGTCGCCGACGGGGCCAGGATACTTTGTGGAGGAAGGTGAACTGAATGGATGTTATGCGGGTGTGTATAGTGGTTGGCATGTCTGGAGTGGCTGGCCCAATGCCTGTCACTACCTCTTCCTCCCAAGCTGCCCAGTCTCTGAGGAAGCCTGAAGAGCCACTGGTGGCCTATGGGCCTTTCCCCCAGCATCCACAGGCCACCCTCATGTGCGGCCTCTTCCCACTCAGGCCCCTGATCTGCATTCTGAGATTCAACGAAAGGAGGACAGGGTGGTCAGGCTCTTTGGAATTCAGCATCTTGAAGATGACTCCAGAGAGCTCAGCAGGGCTCTCCTAAACTCACCTCACTCAATACCTTTCTCCACCCGCCATTGAAAAGGTCCCAAGTGGCTTGATTGTTTTCTTTCACTGCTTCCAACATACACCGGGGCAAGCAGCTCTTCTTCAAAACGTCTGTGGTTGCTTCCTGAGCAAGAGCGAAGGCGTGTTCTTCTTCCTTACCCCCATTGGGTGCCCAGGCTATGGGTGGGAGTGGTGTGAGTTGGGTTTGGGGCTGCTGCAGATTGACCTCACTGTCCATCCTCCCCCAGGGCCTTGGCAGGGGAAAATACAGCTGGGGGGTGGGGGCTGCTCTCTCCTCTGCTTTTTTCTGGCCACCCAGGCTGGCGCCCTCCCTCTCTCTCTCCCTCTCCCTCTCTCCCCCTTGCAGGCATTTCCGCTGCTGGCCCGCAGCAGCCAGGTGTGACAGCATTGTTGTGTGTGTCATCACTTCCCTGAATTCCAAACTTGGCTCCCTTTTCAGCCCTTAAGGACTGTGTGTGTGTGTGTGTGTGTGTGTGTGTGTGTGTGTGTAGGGGTTGGGGGTAAAGGAAGGGGTTGCTCTCAAGGATTTTCTGAGTGGGAAGGAAGAGGAGTCCTGCTCCCAGGTACCGATCTCTCCAGGAAGCGGTGGGGCGTGCCTTGGTTTACTTCTCAGCCCTCTTGGGCAGGCTGGGTAGGGCCCTGCTTCTGGGCGAGGTCGGGATCCCGCCGGCAAGACAGACCGCGCCGAGGCTTGTGTGGGGCCCCAGGGCGTTGCGGCGCGCAGGGCTCCGGCTCAGTGACCTTGGGGCGGTGCCCACGTCCAAGGGCCGGGCGGAGCTCCCAGCCTCTCCGGCCCGGGTTTCTCGGCGGCCCGCAGCTGCGGCTCCGGTCTTCCAGCCCGAGCACCGCCGGCGGACGCCGTGGAGACCCGCCGACCTAGCGCGGCTGCCGGCCCCGCGTCTGCCCCGCGCGGCGGAGGCCCCGACAGCCGGAGCGAGCTGTGCCCTCCGCTGTGATGGAGCGAGGCGCTCCTCTTCCCACGGCCGGGAATCCTGCAACAGCGCTGGAGCGGCCCGCGCCTTGGGAGCCTGGAGGCCGGGCCCCGCCAGGTGAGCCACCCGGCGGCCCCGAGGCAGGCAGAGGAGCTTCCCTGGCCCCGCTCAGCTGGCCTCGAGCCGCCGCCGGCGGAGACCCCCGAACACCCACCGCTCCCCGCTCCTGCGGGGCGAGAGGGAACTCTGCGGCGCCACGGCGGGAAACGGGAAGCTTGAATACGCGTGGCGATTAGTACATACCCGCGCGACTCCACACCTCAACAGCTGTCAGCACCATCCCGGCCCACCTCACCCCGCGGACTCCAGGTCTCTCTACTCAGGTCACATTCTTCCATCCATCCATCTCTCTCTTAGTCAACCCCCGTTATCCCCTCCAGTTCCTCTTTCCCCCACTACTCTCTCACACTCACCTGTCGCATATACTAGTTCAGATCCTGCACATTTTGGTGGAAAACCTGTCAGTCTGATGCTGGGACCCTAAGCCTCTTCACACACTCCCACACCCAGCTATCTCAAGACTGATCTCTTGGCTGCATGTCTGCCAGTCTGACTCCCAGAAGCCTGCTGATTCTCTGATGTCCTTGGCCTGCGGTTAGGATGACTGGGCTGCCACCTGGATGTCACCATGGCGAGGTTGCTGTTCAGAGTTCTTTTGAGAAGCTCAGCTACAGAACATATACCTGATGCACTTGAACACACACAGGCCACTCACACAGGCTTCATCTCTGTCTTGTAGCTGTGCTTGCTGCCCGAACTGACAGGCTGCAGAGAAGTTTGCACGGTTCTCTCCCGTGCACACACCCACACGGCGCCAGGCCCCAGGCCAGCCGGTATTATTCTGCCTGGTTAGGATTAGCAGAGTCACTTACCCAAATATGTGCTTGGGAGAGAGAGTGAGAAAGAGTAGGCAAGTGGTGAGAGAGAGAGAGAGAGAGAGAGAGAGAGAGAGAGAGAGAGAGAAAGGGAGAGAGGACGCTATTACCCATTCTGGGGAAGAACTCACAGACCAGAGCTGAGAGCTGTTTCCAGTTGATAAGTATCTTGCTGAATTTCCCCCCACCCCACACTGGGCCTGCGGGTGGCTGGGCTGGGAGGCAGCAGGCCAGAGTTCTGGGTTCCTCCTTACCTTACTGATGTTGGGCTTCAAGTCCATCAGCACCTCTTTGCCCCAAGGAGTGTACGCCCTACCCTGTACCAGGCAGACTGCAGTGCAGTTGCAGACCTTTTTCCTGGTTGAGCCTAATTCAGAAAGAAAAGGCAGAGGGAGTGGTTCCTGGGCCATGTCAGGACCTCTCCCTTCCAAAGGCCTCTGGAATGCTCCCAGAGAGAGAAGTCTAGGGTGGCAGGAGCTGCTGGCCAGCTTCCTCTGGTATCCTATGGCTCTGACTCCCATGGCCCAAAGCCATTTTCTTCAGCTCTGAAGAGTGAATACCCTGACAGTAGGCCCAAACACATGCTTGAGAGCGTGATGTAATCTTGTTTAAAGTTGCCTTTTTCCGCATCCAAACTGTAAGCCTTGATGGGCAGAGACTGCGTCCTCCACTTCTCACTCAGTGCTTCGCACCAGGGTGGGCTTAATGCATTGTAGTGGAATTGGAACTTGGCTGTGCTCCACAGAGAATTGAGAGATGCCACTTTCCTTGTTATGAAGCTGGAATTTCTGAGAAAGGGACTGCAGGTGGGGAAGAGTGGCTGGACCATAGAGGGCCAGCTCAGGATCTGAGAGTTCTCTGTCGTCTGGGGCTATGTGCTCATTATGGTGGTACAGCCGTGCTGCTGAACCTTAGGCAGGGACACAGGACATCTTCGTGGTTCCCCCATCCCTCCCCCACCCCCTGATCAGGGCGAGGATATGTCTGAAACAGTCAAACTTAACTTTACTAGAAAGAGAGAGGCCTCTGCATCTGTGGCAGCTAGCTTATAAGGTAAGGCCTGCTGCCTGGAGCCCTAAGCAGGCCCATGAGGGGATGCCTGAAAGAGCTCTTCCTCCTGGTTCTCATTCATATTTCTCTGCAAAAATGGGCACCATCTAAAGAGGTCCATGTAGGAGGTCAGTTTTAGATGCCTAGCTCTGATGAAGTCCAGAGGAAGGGAGAAGGGCTGAGTTTTATGTTCCCTATTACTGGGCTTCCAAAGAAGATTTCCATCACGCCAAAATGGTGTGTGTATGTGTGTGTGCCGTTTAACTTACATATGGTAAACAATATGCACCTCACGTGTACAGCTTGATGTATTTTTACATATAATATAGCATGTAGCCACCACTCTGATGAAGATACAGAGCTTTAACATTTCTGTCACCTCAGAAGATTCCCTCCTATCATTTCCTCATCCATACTTACTCCCAAAGGTAACAGGTATTCTGATTTCTGTCACCATAGATGAACTTTGCCTGCTTTGAGCTTCATATAAATGGGGCATACCACGTGTACTCTTTTTAGTGTGGTGTCTTCTGCATAATATGTTTCTGGTATTTACTCATCTTGTTGCATGTATCAGATATTATTGCTGTGTAATATTCCACAGTTTGCTTATCCATTCACCTATTGATGGACATTTGTGTTGTTTCCGGTTTTGGGATATCGTAAATAAAGCTACTGTCAACGTTTTCTGCATGTCTTTTTGTGAAGGGCATTTCATTACTCCTGAATGATTACGTAGGAGAGTAGGCATCTGTTTAGTTTTAGTAGAAATTGCCAGTTTTCCAAAGTGGAAGAACAAATTACAGTGTTATACAGACAGACAGACATGCTGTAACAGGCCTTTTCCTTCTGGAAAGCATTCTTTAAAGACCGCTGTGTACCTCCAGCTATTATTATTATTGTCATCATTATAAAGGGTTAAGATAGCTATCCTTTATTAAACACTTGTTTTGAACCAGGGACTTTACATGCGTTTTCTCATTTCATTTTTTTTTTTTTTTTCGAGAGAAGGAAGGATTTATTACTTGCAGCAAGTAAGGAGAACACTAGGGATCTTTCCCAAAGCTGTGTCTCATTTCATTTTTTTTTTTTTTTTTTTTTTGTGGTACGCGGGCCTCTCACTGCTGTGGCCTCTCCCGTTGCGGAGCACAGGCTCCGGACGCGCAGGCTCAGCGGCCATGGCTCACGGGCCCAGCCGCTCCGCGGCATGTGGGATCCTCCCGGACTGGGGCACGAACCCGTGTCCCCTGCATCGGCAGGTGGACTCCCAACTACTGCGCCACCAGGGAAGCCCTCATTTCATTTTTATGACAACTGAATTCCCTGGTGGTCCAGTGGTAAGCTGAGGGGTTGGTGCTATTCCCATTTGATAGATGAAGAAACTGAGGCTCACAGATGTTAAGTAGCTTGCTGAAGGCCCCCAGCCACTAAGTGGCAGTTTGACTTTGGAACCCTGAGTTTCACCTCTGAGTGTGTGCCTCTGTTGCTGCCAGGTCAGGAAGTCCTTCCTTCCATCTGACCAAATCTAAGCTGTTACTTATGAGGCCCATTTCCTATAACCTCTGGTCCTGCCCACATACATGGTCACACCCAGGCTTGAGATCTCTCTACACACACATATGCACACAGTCTTTGTCACAGCTGTGCACACCCACTGTGAAGAAGATGGGCATGGAGACCAATTCATGAAAACCTTAAAGCTTGCCAAACCCAGGGCTCTGCAACCTGAAGGTGTTCCTCTCAGGGAATTTGCAGGAGAAGATTAGACCTGCAGAGAAGATTAGGCCTGCAAAGAAAATTTGGGACAAGTCTGTTTTCGGATGCTTCTGAGAAGAATTCAGAGACCATCCTTCCCTGGGAAGAGGTGGGCATTTGGTCCTCCTCCCAACACGTTGAGCCATGCCCATAACAGTGGTGATTTAGAGGCGTCAGCCTGGGGCATCCCTCTCTCTGCAGGTTCGTCCAGGGATGTTCATCTGGGGTTGATGGGGATGATAGCCTGGAAATGTCACACCTTGCCTGGGAAAGTGGTAAGTGGGAAGGATGTGTGTGGCGTGTGCAGGGAGAGAGCTGCACTTCAGGACATAGTACTTGACTGAGCCCTGCAAGGAATGGTCCCCCTGGGAAGGAGAGCCAACAGCCTTCTCCTCGGGACCATATCCTGAGGACATGGTTCCCAGGTATCCAAGGCCCTGGGCTTCACTGAGAGAAGTGTGCTACCCTGTGGGTGGAGACAATACGTGCGCACTATACTGTGCACCGGGCCCCTCCTCAGGCTCCTTTTCAGACTAATTGAGGCCTTGCTGGGCTCTGGGTTTGTAATTCGGGGTAATTGCTGGCAGGCTGCTGTGGTGGCACAAGCAGGCTTTTGTTGGGGGAAACTGTGGTCAGGATTTTGGAGCTTTGGGTGGGAATCCTTTCCAGGATTCCTGTGTACTCTGTTCCAGGTACCTCTTGGCCTTTTGCTAGGAGGCAGCACTTCTGAGGAATGGGAACTAGTAGCACGTCTGATCAGGAAGGGCCCCCTCATGTGGATGATGGGAACTCAGGTCCAGAAATATACAAGGTCTGCTCTAGGCCACAGAGGTAGTGCAGGTGGAATGGAGGTCCTGGTGCCTGGTACTGTCACCGATGCACACCCACCACAGTCTGGGAGACACCGTGGGGGAGTAGTTAACACAGACCTCTGTCCCAGTTCTTACTGACATCAGCCTTGGAGATTATGGAACCTTCCTGAGCTTCAGAGTTTTAACATTTTGTCATTCTTTGAACAGGCAATATATTTGCATATACCAAAATTTAAAAAAATATAGAAGTTGCTCACTTCGGCAACAGATTAACTAAAATTGGAACAATACAGAGGAGATTAGCATGGCCCCTGGGCAAAGATGACATGCAAATTCATGAGGCGTTCCTTATTTTTGTATAGCTGATTCACTTTGACATAAAGCAGAAACTAACACACCATTGTAAAGCAATTATACTCCAATAAAGATGTTTAAAAAAATATACAGAAGGCTTACAATGAAAAGTCTCCCACTTCTGTCCCCAAGTCACCCTTCTCACAGGCAGCCAGAGACCCTAGTGTCTTGTATATCCTCCTGGACATATTTTATGCATATGCAAGCATACCACATATGTTTCCCTGCCCTCCCTCACTTTTTGCACATGGCAGCATCTAATGCACAGTGTCCCGCACCTTAGAAATCTTTCCATATCAATGCCTTCACTTTTTAGAGCTACATAGCATTAGCTTGTTTCCAGTCCTTTGCTTTTATAAATAATATTGTAATGTAAAATCTTGTATATACCTAATTTTGTAGGCGTGTGCATATATCTGTACAAAAATTTCTACAAGTATAGAGATGGGTCAAAGGGTATATGCATTTGTAACTTTGATAGATGTTACCAAATCACCCTCCTTATAGATTGAAGCAGTGTATGCTCCCACCAAAAGTGTATGGGATTCTTGTTTCTCCACAGTCTCACTAACACACATTTCTTTTTATGAAATAAATCTTGCAGATATAGTCGAGGACCCCTCTGTATGCTTCCTTGATCCCTCTCTGTCCCTCTCACCTGAGGTGATTACCATGGTAAATATTCCCATAGGTGTTTTAATACTTGTGTGACAGGTATCCATTCCTAGGCAATACTTAGTATTGCTTTGTGTTTCATAACGTTATATAAATGGTATCCAACTGTTGCAGAAAGACATGTGCTTGCTTTTTCATTCAACCTTATGTTTGAGAAAAGCTCCTGGTTGATACACAAAGACAAACTCCATTCATTTTCACTTGGTTGCACCATTCCATTGTATGGACACAGCACGGTTTATTTATTCATGTTCCTGTTGAGGGATGTTGGGTTCTTTCCTATTCTTTAAGGTTACCGACTGGCCTGCTATGGACGTTCCTGTATATGTCTGCTAGTGCACATGTGCTACAGTTTACCAAGAAGTGAGACTGCTGTATCAAAGGATTCAGATATCTTCAACTTTACTAGTTATTGCTGAACACAGCCTCAGCTTCTTCATCTGTCAAACAGAGAGAGTGATCCCTGTGCCCTGGGAAGTCAGTATCAGTGAGTGAGATGGTAGAGTGGGAGAGAATGTGGGCTTGAATTTCAATAGATCTATACTTAAATCCTGGCTCTTTGATCTACTTGCTGTGTGACTTTGGGCCGTTATCCAGCCTCTCTGTGCCTCAGTTCCCACATCTGCAAACAGTGATAATAGTATCTAGGTCACAGAATTCTGGAGAAGACTAAATAAGATACTGTGTGAAAAGTATTTAGCACGGGGTCTGGTACAGAGGAAGCACTAAAAAATCCCAGTGGTGATGATGATGATGATAATAATACCAACAATAATAATGTCTTTGATCTCTTTGTTTTTAGCCTGTTATTGTGGTGCATTTCAGGCCTATAAACTAAGAGAGAGAATAGTACAATGAACCTCCATCTGGTTTCCTCTATATCCCCACCCATTTCTTCACCCTTTCCCCACCAGATTCTTCTGAAGTCAATTCCAGGCATCATATCTATTACTTCACTTGTATATATGTCAGTTCATATCCCTAAAATATAAGCACTTAAAAAACATAGCTACAATACCATCATCATATCTAAAAATTAAGGGTGATTTTAAAAAAAATATTTATTTATTTTATTTATTTTTGTCTTCATTGGGTCTTTGTTGCTGCGCACGGGCTTTCTCTAGTTGCGGCGAGCAGAGGCTATTCTTCATCGTGGTGCACAGGCTTCTCATTGCAGTGGCTTCTCTCGTTGCAGAGCATGGGCTCTAGGCGCATGGGCTTCAGTAGTTGTGGCTCGCGGGCTCTAGAGTGCAGGCTCAGTAGTTGTGGCGCACGGGCTTAGTTGCTCCACAGCATGTGGGATCTTCCCGGACCAGGGATCGAACCCATGACCCCTGCATTGGCAGGCGGATTCTTTTTTTTTTTTTTTAACATCTTTATTGGAGTATAATTGCTTTACAATGGTGTGTTAGTTTCTGCTTTCTAGCAAAGTGAATCAGCTATACATGTACATATATCCCCATATCTCCTCCCTCTTGCATCTCCCTCCCACCCTCCCTATCCCACCCCTCTAGGTGGTCACAAAGCACCGAGCTGATCTCCCTGTGCAATGCGGCTGCTTCCCACTAGCTATCTATTTTACGTTTGGTAGTGTATATATGTCCATGCCACTCTCTCACTTCGTCCCAGTTTACCCTTCCCCCTCCCCGTGTCCTCAAGTCCATTCTCTACCTCTGCGTCTTTATTCCTCTCCTGGCAGGCAGATTCTTAACCACTGCACCACCAGGGAAGCCCGAGGGTGATTTTTTTTTTTGGTATATCAAATACACAGTTAATGTTGAAAATTTCTCAATAATCTCAAAAGGACTTTACAGTTGGTTTGAGCCACGATCCAAACAAGATCCATATATTACATTTGGTTTAGATGTCTCTTAAGTCTCTTAACCTATAAATATAGCTCCTCTTTTTTTCCCTTCTTGCATTATATCTGTAAGACAGTGGGCCACTCATCCTCTAGGACAAGGCTTCTCACAGCCTGGATTTTGCTGATGGCTTCCTTTAACATGCTCCTCTGTCCTCTGTATTTCCCGTGTGCTGGTAGGTCTAGAGGCTTGGTTAGATCAGGTGTGATATTTTGGCAAGAACACTTTACCGATAGTGTTGCAGAGTTCAATCAGGACACACTAACGTTTAGTTTTTCCTCTTTTGGATTTTAACAGCCATTGACGATCACTGTCCAGAGCCATTATTCATTAGGGTTCATTAGCAAAATGGTTTTATTCTAATCCTGTCATTCCTTCTTCATTAATTAACTAGACTCTTCCATAAAGAGAAACTCCTCCTTATCAACCATTTGATTGCCCGGAGGTAATGTCTGTGAAGGATAGGCAGGATGAATGATGGATTTTTCTGATGTTTAAAGACAATGACGATGGGGCTCTAAGTGGTCATTTAGGAAACAGCTGATTTTGTGGGTCCTGAAATATATTAGGAGTGTCTTCCACCCAGAAGAAGAAAGGAAGAAAAGAAAGAATGAACGAACAAATTCACACACTCCTCAATCACATAATTTGTTTCTTCACACAGGTGTTGAACCCCTTTTCTGTGCATTGGCTGTTCCAGGTGTGGGGATGCAGTGAGGAGCAGTGTGTGATTTCTGCCCACAGGGAGCTCCAGGTGACAAGTACACAGCCTGTACACATCTCCCCAGCCCAAGATGCAGGTGCCATAGGAGGCAAGAGGAAGAAAGGAGAGATTTCTGGCTGGGTAATCTGGGAAGGCCTGGCAGGTAAAGGCCTCGTCCCCCAGGAGAGGCTGAGCTGCCCCCCCACCCCCACCCCCGCCATGCCACTGCATGGGCCAGAGGACAGCATGTTACTGCTTTAATCAAGGGGTGCTTTCACCTTTGTACCTGTCAGGTGCCAAGGTATGTGCCAAGTGTTACGGTGGACATTAGAAAAGACCTAGTTTCTACCCATGAAGAGTTTTCTTCAGTCTGATTGGGAAGAAAAACAACACACGCTCGATCCACAACAGATCAGCAAGCGTTGGTTGTAATTCAACAAACTTTTCTGAAGCGTTTACGGTATGCCAGGAGGACGGCCTCCTGCCTTCAGCAGGCTGTATGGCCTTCTCGGCATGTCCATGTTTTGGGTGCTCTGGGCTCCTGTCCACTCCTCCTCTCACCCCAAACTCGGGGTGCATCCTTGGTCATGTGAGCCTTGGTAAAGTTGACTTGCCTATCAGTATCTTCTCAGCTGCTTGCTGGTCATCCTTTAAGTCCGCTCAAGGATCATCTCCTCTTGGAGGTATTCCCTGGCCCAATAATCTATTGATATGTCAGCAGGCTGGGCTGGGTGTTTGGGGTCTTATGGCACGTTGTCTGTGCTTTCTTCTATCTCAGCAAATATTACCCTCTGCTGTAAATTATTTGTTAATTTGTTTATCTCCTTCTCCGAGACTGTGAACCCCCTGAGAACAGTGGCTTTTTTCTCATCATCTTTGTATTCTTAGTGCCTGACGTATCTGTAGTGCAGAAAATGTTCGTTGAATGAATGTCTGAGACTCCACATTTAGCGCTTCTTTCTCTTAGGTGCAGATTCAGTCTGGGAAAAGATGAGGCATTCAAATGTTATTAGTCATGGACACTTTAGTATGAATCATTCCAGTGTTTCATGATAGTTCTGTGAGAGGTAGAAACTGGGAATGGGAGGGACTCTAGGACAAGAGTTAGGGGTCCGCACGTGTTATGTTCTCGGATAGTGAGGTGCCAGGGTGAAGAGGAGGGGAATTCAGGCTGGGAGAGAGTCCCGGAGGGTTCGCAGGCAAAGGCTGCCGGCGGTCTCGTCAGGCGCTCGGGTGGAGGAAGGAAAGGGCAGCTTCCGGGTGTGCCAGGCCCGCCGCGTGCCTCGGGTGTAGGACGCTGACGGCGCACAGTGCGTCCCACAGGCCGGAAGCCGGGCCGGCCCGACGTGGGGGGCTTCCTCGCTTTGTAGCGCCGGAAGCGGCAGCCGGCCGGTGGGCTCAGAGCCGGGCCGGGTCGGGCCTTACCGTGTTATCCCACCCCGCGGCGGCGCAGGAAGCCCCCGGGGAGCGCGCCTGAGTCCCCGGCGCCGGGCCTCCGCCCGGGCGTGGTACGTGGCCCTCGGCTTTCAGCGCAGACGCGCTCGCCCAGGGAGGCGGGGTCGGCCGGGGTCCTGCACTGCCGCCGCCTCGCCATCTTTATGTCTCCTTGACGTCCTCAGAGACGCTGGCCTCGCCACCTCCCGCCTCTGCTAAGCCCTGCCTCGGAGGCCCCGTCCCGGGAAGGGAATAAAAGATCCGCCCCGAGACGGCGGGACCGACTGCAGCTTCCTGTGGCCGCAAGAAGGCGTAGCTAAGACATTCTCTAGGTAGGGACGACCCTGGAGACAAGGTAAAGTCCAGGTGGAGGGAACACCTGTGTGGGGAGGCTGGCGCTTCGTTTGGGACAGGCAGGACTGCCTTGGCTCTAATTTTCTGTGAGAAACGGGTGCCCACAGGTTCTGGGACATTATTTATATGTCACGGGGTGGGCCTTCCTTCATCCGAAGAGCGTATGAATCGAGAACAAATCACAGAGGCTGACTGTGTGCCCTCACAGTTCCACAAACATTGTGCACTTTGTGTGTCCACACATTCACACATAGTTGTTCACCTGTGTCCTCACTGGTGTGTGTGTGCGTGCCCACGCACACCCCCGCACCCACACAGTGCCCCACCCCACCCCTTTTCTCTCCAGTTTGTGTCTTAAAAAAACTGTCCGTATAGAATGCCTATTATATATGGCAGTCTGTGCTTTCCAGATGCTTCCTGATAGTTCTCCACTTTTCAGGTCTGGGAAGGGCATTTCTGTTAAGATCCCGCCAGATTTTCTTCGGCTTCTGGGACTGTGGGGCAAAATTATTTGCAAACTTTAAATTACATGAGCCATCAGGGAGGAGCAAGCTTCTATTGCATAGGTGGGTTTGCTTGCGACTGGCTGCCCGCCCCCAAGGACTACCTTTAGGTGGCACTCCCTGGTTGGCAGAATTTGTCATTCATTCATTCGTGCATTCAGATGAACACATCCAGACACCGCGTCTATACTGGCCCTGTGCTGGGCCTGGGGATCTGGGGAGGAAGGCCTTGTTCTTGACCTTGGGGAAGTGCAGTTTAGTGGTGAGTAGGTAAACAGACAAATGCAATATAGTAGGATAAGTACTGTGATGGGGGGAGGTGGAGGAAGTCTTCTCGCTGGGGCTAAGTCTTGAGGGGAGATGTAGGGAAGGCATTCCAGTAAGAATAAGCATGTGTGTAAAGGCCAGAGCTGAGGGAGGCAGTGGTGCTCTCAGGGGACCACCAGCGTCTGGGTTTGGCAGTGTCCAGTGTGGGGGAGGGGTGGCCGATAGTGGGCCATGAAGCCGCACAGGTTGAAAAAGTCACATCACTGAGGGCCAAGGATGCCTCCCTGAGGGACTTGAACTTTATCCTGAGGCCGTTTGGCTGTCAAATTGGGAATGAAAGGGAGGGTTTGCACGTTAGGAAGCTGATCCTGGCTGCAGCGTGGAGGATGGCCGGAGGTGCCAAGGGTGAAGCACACAGGTGAGGGGTGATGGACCTGCGCCAAGGAAGGAGCAGGAGGATGGCCAGAAAGGCCCACAGGTGGGCGAGATGATTATCTGGGAGGCACACGCTGCACCTGAGGTGCCCGACGGGCGTGCAGGTGGAGGTGTCTGGGAGGCAGTTGGATGTGCAAATCTGGCCTCCTGAGACAGGTTTGGGAGTCACTAACCTATAGAAGGAACAGGATGAATTCACCCAAGGAGGGTGTGGAGAGAGAGAGATTGAGAGTGAGAGTGAGAGTGAGAGAGAGAGAGAGAGAGAGAGAGAGAGAGAGAGAGGCGTTAAAGAAAAGAGATGGGTAGAGTTGGGGAGCCAGTAAAATGACTGAGCAGGAGTAGACAGAGAAGTGGGGGTGCCCAAGAGTGTGTGGTGTGATGGGAGCCTTGGGAAGGCCCTGGTGAGGACCCTCCCTCAAACCCACCTTCTCTGGCTTCCCACGCCTGGGGTGCCTTGCCCCTTATGGGGTGATGGGTATTTTAGTGGTGACACAGTCTCTCTGATGGTGAAAATTTAGATGCCACAGTAGACTGATTGTGGGACAAAGGTTGGGAAGGGGGCCTCTTATGTGCTTTAAATACTCATGGATACTGTTTATGCAGCTCTTACAGGTGTTGGTAACTTTACACAAATTATCGCATTTGATCTTCAAACAACTCTTTTCAGGCAGATATTATTCCCCCACCCCTTGACAAGTGAGGAAACTGGCTCAGAGAGGTTAAGTGTCTTGCCCAGGGTCACGCAGCTGTTAGAACTGTAGGTGGGATGTGGAGTCAGGTCTTTTTGCTTTCCATATTCCAAGTTTTTTTTTTTTTTTTAATTGCTTTCCTTAGCGCATGTTTCAGAGGTGGCTGCCTCCTAGATTGGCATCTGAGCCTGGCCTGGCTTGCCCACACCCTCCAAGCCTCCAGGCCACGGGGACTTCAGAGGAGGCTTGTATCCTAGATTAGCCCTAAAGACAACATGCTCCTGAAGAAGAAAGAGGAGGTCTAGGCACAGCCGAGGCCTGGGATGGGAAGGGCTTCCCGAGAATCAGTGGGGAACTTCCTCCTGGGAAAGCCATGAGAGGGGCAGTTCCTCTCCTGGGCCAGGCGTCAGGGAGTCAGGGCCCCAGCTGTTCCTGCCCGGCCGCCCGCAGCCCTGAGCGCCCACCGGAGACAGGAGGCCCTGCCTGCTCACTGCCCATTGTCCCTGCACCACAGTGCCGCTTCCCATGCGCCTCCTGTTTATACAGGAAGCCCCTGCTCTGGGGTGCCACCTCCCTCCCCTGATGGCTGGCTCCAAGCTCAAATTCCTCACAGGCAGCCTCAGTGAGGGAGGACGAGTACGTTATCCCTGCTCAGTCACTTTGAGAATTAGTACAGCAGAGTGGGTAACAGCATGGCCTTGCGGTGTGGCTACCCTGGATTTGAATCTGGCCACTCTTTAGCTGTATGACCTTGGGCATTCACGCTGACCCTGTGAGGGCAGCTTCCTCCTCTGTAAGATGGGGAGTATTAGTCCTATTTATCTCACAGTTTCTGTGTAAAAGTAAGTGAAATATGGAAGCGTCTGGAACACAGTATGTGCTCAGTAACTTACAGATCTCGTTGTTTGTTATTTGTTCTTTACTTCCCTCTTTTAGTTGCCCTGAATTTCAGCTGTGTTCCAGTTGCAGGTGATAGTTTTAGAATATGGCCTCCAAATTTTGTGACATTCCTCCTTTTAAGGGGTAGGGTCTATGTCCCCTCGCCTTGAATCTGAGTGTTCGTGTGACTACCTTGGCCAGTATGGTATGGTGGAAGTGACACTGTGTGACTTCACAGGCTTTGTTTTGGCTGCCGGAACACATACAGGTGGTCCCTGACTTCTGATTTTTCGACTTTATGATGGTGTGAAAGTGATGCAAATTCAGTACAAACTGAATTTTGAATTTTGATCTTTTCCTGATGATACAGTACTCTCATGATGCTGGGCAGTGGCAGCAAGCTGCAGCTCCCAGTCAGCTACGAGACCATGAGATTAAACAACTGATACACTTACAAGCATTCTGTACCCATACAACCATTCTATTTTTCACTTTCAGTACAGTATTCAATAAATTACATGAGGTGTTCAACCCTTTTTTATAAAATAGGCTTTGTGTTAGATGATTTTGCCCAACTATAGGCTAATTTAAGTCTTCTGAGTGTGTTTAAGGTAGACTAGGCTAAGCTGTGATATTTGGTAGATTAGGTATATTAAATGCATTTTCGGCTTACGAAATTTTCAACTTATGATGGGTTTATTGGGAGGTAACCCCACTGTAAGTCGAGAAAGATCTGTACTTGGAGCCCTGAGTTGCCGGGTAAGAATCTAACTACTCTGGAGTTTGGCAGGCAGTGAGGATTGTTCTTGTTGGGTGAACTACCAGAGGGATGGGAATAGTTTTTCCAGTTCAATAAATACTTATTGAGTGGAGTTTCAAAATGGTATACTGAACTCAAATTGGAATTTCCTCCCTCACCAACAAAATATGGAAAAAATTAGAAAGATAAAATAATAAATACAGAGTTGCACTTAAATTATGAAGGGATAAAACATTCCTGGAATGAAGAAGTGAATAGGATATGACAACCATAAGCTGAAGTGCTTCTGAGTTTGTGCCCAAAACATATGCAGAATTATGTCTCAAAAGAGGTGCATGCAATCAGGAATCACCAACCAATAAACATTAGTTAAGCACTTATGTGCTAAGGCTTTGTCACTTATCTGTGTATTTTTACAGTTAATGCTTGTTTAGAGTCACTTACATCTTTACATTTTCTTTGCTCACCCATTTCTTCCTTTTGAGTTTAATTTCCTTCTTCCTGAAGCACATAGTTTCTTTCTTTTTTAAAAAATAAATTTATTTATGCATTTATTTATTTTTGGCTGCCTTGGGTCTTCGTTGCTGCGTGTGGGCATTCTCTAATTCCGGCAAGCGGGGGCTACTCTTCGTTGCTGTGCGCGGGCTTCTCATTGCGGTGGCTTCTCTTTGTTCCAGAGCACGGGCTCTAAGCACATGGGCCTCAGTAGTTATGGCATGCGGGTTCAGTAGTTGTGGCTCATGGGCTCTAGAGCGCAGGCTCAGTAGTTGTGGCGCACAGGCTTAGTTGCTCCACGGCATGTGGGATCCTCCTGGACCAGGGCTCGAACCCATGTTCCCTGCATTGGCAGGAGGATTCCTAACCACTGCACCACCAGGGAAGTCCAGCATATGGTTTCATAGTGCTTTCACCAAAAGTTTGTGAGTAGTAAGTCTTGATGAAATTTAAAAATTTCATTCTCCCTCTTAAATGTTAATATCATTGGATATAGAACATCAAAGGTGACAGTTATTTTTCCTCAGCACATGGGAGATACTTGGAATATTCTGTTACTTTCTGGCATCTGTGGTGTCTATTGAGAAGTCTGAGGTGAGCCTAATTGTTCCTTTTTAGGTAATGTGTCTAGTCTCTCTAGTTGCTTTTAAGATTTTACTTTGATGTTTTGCAATTTTAATATGATATGTCTAGGCATGGAATTATTTTTATATATTCTGCTTGGGGACTGGAGTGGTTCTTTCTTATGAAGATTCATGTTTTTCATCATTTTTGAGAATTCCTGGCTGTTATATCTTTTTTTAAAAAATTTTATTTATTTAATTTTTTGGCTGCGTTGGGTCTTTGTTGCTGCATGTGGGCTTTCTCTAGTTGTGGTGAGCAGGGGCTACTCTTCGTTGCGGTGCGTGGGCTTCTCATTGCGGTGGCTTCTCTTGTTGCGGAGCACGGGCTCTAGGCACGTGGGCTTCAGTAGTTGTGGTGCATGGGCTTAGTTGCTCTGCAGCATGTGGGGTCTTCCCGGGCCAGGGATCGAACCCATGTTCCCTGCATTGGAAGGCAGATTCTTAACCACTGCACCACTAGGGAAGTCCCTGTTATATCTTTTAATATTACCTTTTCCCTATTCTTTTTATTCTTTCCCATTACAAATTTGTTGGACCTTCTCATTTTCTTTTCTTTTTCCCTTAATTATCATTCATGCTTTCCGTTGCTTTATCTCTCTGTACAATATTATGGGTGATCTCCTCATAGCTACTTTCTAATTCAGTAATTTTCTTTTCAGCTCCTGAAAAGAGATTTTACTCATCCATTAAAATTTTAGTTTTGATGACTATATTTTTTCATTTCTAGAAGTTTTGTTTGGTTCTTTAAAAAAATGCCTGGTATTTCATTATGGTTTCTGCTTCTTCTCTTTTTCTCGTTTATTATTTTAAACATACTTATTTTATAGTCTTTCAGAATGTTTGCCTATCGGAAGCTCTTGGGATGCCATTTATCCTGTTTGTTGTGTCTGAAAACTTGCTCGTGGTAAACTTTTCTTTGTATGGTCCGCCATTTTCACTGGTGATTTCCTTCCCAGTGGGAATCCTGTACTGCCTGAGTTGTAGGAATGACCCCACAGAGAGGTTTTATTTTGGTTTTGCCAGGTGCCCTGGAGGCATCAGCAGCTTGGGATCTATTTTTTATTTATTTGTTAATTTTTTGACTTGGGATTGCTGTACAATGTGGGTGGTATAAGTTCAACTCTAAACCATCACGTGGAGAGATCAGGAAGAGACAAGCTTTATTGCTATGTCTCTGGGTTGGTGGGGAAGATTTTCTAACCTTCTTTTCACTTAGGGTGCAGCTCTTCAAAAGTCCTGACCTTCTGTAGGATTCTAACTCCTCATTTAACTTGAGTGATCCCAAAGCTCTGTCTCTTGTACCTGTAAGAAGATTGGAACTGAAGCACTCCACCTTGAGAGATATTTTGTAGTCTGTAAGCCCCCTGCCCTTTATCTAGGACTTCTTCAATGTTTTCTCATGGGCTACTCTTCTGGCTTTCAGTTCCCTCTATACTTCTGGTGTCTCGGGATTTTTCTTTCTTGAGAGCAAGAAGTTGAAACAAATGGATCTTTTTTTATTAGTTATTTTAAAATCTAGAGTTTCTGTGAGTTTGTAATGGAAGACTCCTCTTTTTAAATAGCTTCAGGTCACAGTGAACCTTTCCAGGCCCTTTGTGTATGTTCTCTCCTATCATTCTCACAAGAACTGTGTGACACAGACATTATTTATCAACTTCTATTTATGCATTACGATATTGAAACTTGGCAAGTTTAAGTCTTATCCTAGATCAGACAGGTAGGAAATGGCTTTGTTAAGATTTGAACCCAGCTTTCTCTGGTTCCATTTAATGTAGCCTTTAGGAAGTTATTGATAATGATCTCCTATCTCATACTTCATTATGAAAATCTTCAAACATAATGCATATACATACTATCCACCCAGATTCTACAATTGTCATTTTGCTATATTTGCTTTATTCTGTATCTATCCATTACCCATCCTTCTAGTCATCCATCTATTCATCCTGAATTTTGATACGTTTCAAAATAAGTTGCAGACATCAGTATACTTCATCCCTAAACAGTTCAGCATGCATATTATTAACTAGAGTTAAATATTTATTTATGGTTCTTTTTCCCCCCTAGATACAAATGAGCCAATATTAACTCTACCATCCATGAGTTTGACTAATGTGCACACCTGTGTCATGCAAATCCATATCAACATATAGAGCATCATCATCTCTGCAGGAAGTTCCCTCCTGCCCCGTCCCAGTCAGTCCCTGTACCTGCCCAGAGGCAACTCTTTTGATGTTTTCCCCCATGAACTAGTTTTGCCTGTTCTAGAAATTCTTTCCAGGTGTATTCCTTTGGGTAATTATTCTTTCATTCAGCAAAATGATCTTGAGACTCATTCATGTTTTGAGGGTATGTGTATCAGTAGTTTGTTCATTTTTATTGCCGAGTAGTATTTCATTGTTTGGCTATGACACAGTTTATCCATTCTCCTATTGTTAGACACCTGAGCTGTATACAGTTTTTAGATATCACAATGAAGCTGATATGAACATTTAAAAATTATTGTTATTTTAATGTTTATATTATTATTTTAATTGAAGTGTAGTTGATGTACACTACTGTATAAGTTACAGGTGTACAATAAAGTGATTCACAATTTTTAAAGTTTGTACTCCACTTATAGTTATTATAAAATACTGGTTATATTTTGTGTGCTGTACAATATATCCTTGTAGCTTATTTTATACATAATAGTTTGTACCTCTGAATCCCCTACGTTTATATTGCCCCGCTATGAACATTTTTACAAATATTGTTATTTTATGACATGGGGGTGAGAGAGCAGTGTAGCAGCTAGATTGCAGTTAGCTGAGGGAGATGAGGGAGTGCAGAGAATGAGCACAATTTTCTTTTTCTTTTTTTTTTTTTGTGGCTGTGCTGCGCTGCTTGCGGGATCTTAGTTCCCTGACCAGGGATTGAACCTGGGCCATGGCAGTGAAAGCTCTGAGTCCTAACCACTGGACTACTGGGGAAATCCCCAGATAATTTTCTTAAGATGAGTAGATGAAAAGTTGGGAGAGAAAGCAGTAGCGAGAGGGATGTTCATGGGTCAGGGATGGTATATCTATATCTATCTATCTATACACCATATATTTGAGTTAAATACATGGTTAATATATATAACACATTAAAGTGTAAATACATAATAATTAGTCTAAATATAATAATATGTTTATATATAATATATACATATATAAATTAAACATATACATGTATATACAAGTATAAATATATGTATTTCTATTAGTGGGAATAATACACACACGTTTTCACAGAGGGAGAGGAACGGGATGGGAGGGAAGGGATGGGAATCTTGGCTTCTGGAGACAGCCCGTGGCTGCCCTCATTTTGGCCCTGGGTCTCAGATTCTGGGCAGAGCCCATGGTCCTTATGGTTGTTCCCTGTCTTCCCTTGGTGGAGTCTTGGGTCCTGATGGCATCATCAGTTCTGACCATTGAAGGGACCGCAGAACTCTGTCTTGGCCGTTTGCTGAGGCTCTTCATGCTCTGGGGGGTCAGCAAGTGCCAGTGAGAGGTGGGATGTGGCTTTGGGCAGTGGGGAAGAATCTGCTCAGAATAACTGGGCCACTTCTTGTGGTGATGCCTGCATGGACCTTGCCGTGGGAGAACCGCTAAGATTCCTTCCAGGCCTAAGGAACTGTGACCTGGGGGGAAGGGTGACCCCTCCCTTGTGAGCAGTTGCTGATTCAAGCTGCTGGGCCAGAGATCACTCACTGACAGACGTACAGCAGTCACCCGCGGGGGCCAACGCACAGATTCGCTTCCGTCTGTGTTTGGTTGTCAAGATTATTTTTTGGCCTGATAGAAGAAAGTCTGCTTTATAAAATAACTCGGACTTCATTGGGTGCGGGCAGGCAGATTGGACCAGGGGGTTCTTGCAGTTATTCTTCTAACCCCTTTCTGGGTGTGCCTAGGCTCGTTATGAAGTGCTTTTACCATTAGGTTCTCAATACTGGCTTTTTGTTGCTTTAAAAACTCTTTATTTATTTATATCACACTCATGTATTTTCTTTTTTAGAAAAATATTTGTTTATTTATCTTTGGCTGCGTCGGGTTTTAGTTGCAGCAGGCAGGCTCTTTGTGGAAGTGTGTGGGCTTCTCTCCAGCTGTGGCTTGCGGGCTCCAGAGCGCGTGGGCTCTCTAGTTGTGGCACGCAGGCTAAGTTGCCCCGTGACATGTGGGATCTTAGTTTCCCAACCAAGGATCGAACTGGTATCCCCTGCATTGCAAGACCAATTCTTAACCCACTGACCACCAGGGAAGTCCCCACGTGCACGTATTTTCCTCTTTGAAAAATCAACTCCGCTGAGGTATAATTTTTATACAATAAAATGCACCCATTTTAAGTGTATATTTTGAGGAATTTTGACACATTTAAACACCCATGTAATGAACACCTCAGTCAAGGTATAGAACACTTACATCACCGTAAAAAGTTCCTCTGTGTCCCTGTTTAGTCAATCCCCCACCCCACTCCCAGCCCCAGCAAACCACTGATTTTCTTTCTGTCACTAGAGATTAGATTTGTCCTTCTGGAGTTTCATATAAGTGGAATTATACTGTATGTGGTCTTTTGTATCTGGCTTCTGTATACACAGCATAATATTTGGTAGATTCATCCATGTTGTTGAGTGAATCCATAGTTCACTCCTGTTTATTTCTGAGTAGTATTCCATTGTGCATATATATCCTAATTCACTGAACAGGTATTACAGACACACGGTTCAAAATTTAACAAGTACACAAGTCTTTCACGCCCCACTGTGTAACCAGTCAGTTCCTTTTCACAGGCATCCAATAATACCAGCTTCTTGTATATCTTTTTGAGCTATTTTATGCATTTAGAAACAGATGTGTATACATCGGGCAGTGGCATCTTCCTCTGGTCCTTCAAAAAAATATGTCTCTAATTTTGCATGTGTGAGTATAGCCTTTGAAGTGGAATTTCCAGATTAGAGGGTTCATGCACATGTAATTTTGACAGATATTGCCAAGTTGCTCTCCACAGAGGTAATACAAGTCTCCCCAACTTAAAAAAAAAGTTTTTGAAAGATTTAAACAGAGAAAAGTGAAAAGAATAGGATAATGAGCACTCGTTTAGTACAGACATTGGATGGTGATGGAAGTTGATTGATTTGAAGAAGATAGAGACATTTATTTCAGTCTGTGGAAAAAAGTAAGCCAGTAACCAAGATTGTTACTTTGCTGACACTGCAGGTTTTCAGCTTCACACTGTGTGAATCTCTAGTGAACGTGCTTTCCATCACACTGTCTTTGGGACCTGCTGTGCTCCCTTGCTGGGACGTGATAGTCTTGGCTCCACCTAGGTGGGGCTTGGTGTTTAGGACGTTTCTGCTCAGAGAAGTTTGCTGGGCTCCTGACCTGAGATGAACGCGACAAGGGCCCTGTCCTGGATTGGGTCTGATGATGAGCTTGGCCCACAGGAGCCTTGACTCTAGAAGGGAGGATGATTGGATTGGATGGACAGGAGGCATGTGTGTGTGTGTGTGTGTGTGTGTGTGTGTGTGAGAGAGAACAATCCATACCCACGCTGCAGCCCTGGTGGGTCTTGAATTATGCCAACCAGATTCTCTTGCTCCCACCATGACTTGTTGGGGGAATTCTTGGGGGAAACAGTAAATCCTTACCTTCACCTATAAAGTCCAGAGTGGTCTGGCCCTGCCGGCCACCCAGCCTCCTCTGAGGAGCTCTCCCTGGGCTACCTGCACTCCAGCCACCTGGTGTTTCTCCTTCCCAGCTCATGCTGTTCTCTGCATCTGGAAGACTCCCTCTGCCCACCTGCCACTTAGCACCCTGGTTTCTCCTAGTTAACACTGATTCATCATTCAGGACTGATCCCCACACAGTTCTCCTACAGCATTTATCATTATTTATGTTTATATATTTCTCCGATTTGACCCTTAGTGTCTATTTCTCCTCTTACTCTATGTGTCATGCAAGCAGGGAGCATGTCTGTTTTGTGCATCATTATATTCTCTGTGCTCTGTCTGAGATTGGCACATAGTAGGTGCTCAGTAAAAGTCTGTGAACACGTGTGGCATTTTGATAGCACAAGCATGTAGCTTGTTGTCAGAACTTGGGGTGAATTTTATTTCTGCACCTTGGCAAGTTACCTAATCTCTATGAGCTGAAGTTTTCCCATCTGAAAAATGGGTATAATAACACTGCCTCTTGGAGCTGTTGGAAGGACTTTGAAAGTGCTGGGCAAATAGCTGATGCTTGAGCCCTGGTAACTATCATAGTAGCATCTTTGATGCAACGCCAGGAGCATCCTTGTTCACGAGCAGCTTGTGCTCCTGGTGACCAGCGACAGCTGGCCTCAGTGTCTGGGGTCAGGCTGGGCCACAGGTTGGGGCTCAGTCCCCCCGTGCCTCAGGAGGTGAGTGACGCTGGAACTGGGGTTGAGGAGGTCACTGTGCTATTTGGCAGCTGCCACCAAGACCTTGGAGTGAAGACAGCTATGGGGCATCTCCAGTCACTGGCCTCTGCCAAGGCAGTGGAGGGGAGCAGCATGGAGCCATGGGGACAGGGACGGGCGGGAAGCCAGGTGGCCCCAGGAAGCTGCAGCCCTGGCTGGTGGGCGGGAAAGGAGCTGACGAGAATGTCAGGGCTCTGGAGGGGATAGGGTTTCTGCCGCCTCCAGCTGCCCTAAGCCGCCTCTGCTGTTTTCCAGAGGGACCCAATTACCACCCCCTTGTGGAGCCAGGGCCGCCAGAGATCCTGGGGAGATAGGAGGCGGCTCCCAGCAGGGCAGCAGGGGCCTTTTAAGCTCCCCTAACCATACACCTGTTCCTGATCATCTGAGATTTGGGGCCTGGTCTGGGGAAAACGTTAGGACTTCTAAACATGGTCCCTCAGGTCGCCACAGGGCCTCAGGCTTTCAAAGTGTTCTCAGAAGCACCAACTCATTTGATCTTTTTCACAGCTTAGGAACTGCCTGAAAGGGTTTATTGGCCTCTTTGGACAGACAATGTCCCTGTGGTCCAGAGAGGGGGAAGCCACTTGGCTTACAGTCACCTGGCGACCAAGGGATCTAGGACTCTGTCTCTAAAGAGCCTCTTCCCTGTGCAACTTGCTCGACCACTCAGCACCCAGCAAGGCTCTCCAGCTTGCCACACGCCCCGCCGTGCCCTGCTGTACGTCACCATGCTTGTGTCCCTCACTTATGTTACCTTCCTGGTCCTTGAAGATATTTGAGTGGCAGCCCCTGCGCAGCATGCAGCCTGTCCCCAGCTTTGTCCTGGGTGCTGTGGTGAGAAGGTGGACTGTTCTCTGCCCCCAAGGAGCGGGTGGCCAGATCTGCCCTCTGAGAGGATAGTGAATAATGCTGGTATACCATTAGGAGGCCATGTGGTGGCAGGCCTGAGGATGCTGAGCTGAGCCTCGAGCTGGGCCTCCATGCGGGATCGGGTTAGGCTGAGAGAAGGGAAGGCGTCCCAGTGGGGAGCCTCCACCAGCGAGTGTGGGGAGGAAAGTAGGGATTCGGGTTTCACAGCATGGAGAGGAGGCCTTTCTTTGTAGAGTGGAGGAGGGTTTGCAGGTTCCATGGCTTTGAATCCGTTCATGCCACAAACGTTTACTGAGAACCTCCTCACTGTGTGTCAGACACCTACTAGGCACTCTACATACCTTATCTCATTTCATCTCAGTATAGCCACAGAGGTAGCTACTTTTCCCATTTCACAGGTGAGCAAGTATGAGTATAAAGAGGAGGTCTGTTGAAGTTAAGTGACTTGCTCAAGCCCAGTCTGACTCCCAAACCCACACAGAAGGCTTCTTGGGGAAGGCGAGTTTTGGGTATGTACGAGGGCAGATGGGAGGATAAGCCTAGGAGGCATGAGAGGTGGTGGAACTTGGTGAGCAGAGGCAAGGGGGAGGGACCAGGCTGGCCCTGTGTGGCAGCCAGTGAGGTGAAACTTGCAGAACTTCCTCGTCGGGCCCCATCCCTCCATCAAGGGCCTTGTTTGGCCACTCGAGGCCCAGCTGTCTGCTCTGGCAAGCTAACCTCCTCCCCCGCTGGCCCCCTGCAGACATTCTGCTTCTGCTGGGCTCCTTTCTGGTTTCCCACGTTGGCATTTGCTGTTCCCCCACCTGAAGGTCATCCCCTCTCTTCTCCATCTACCCGAATCCTGCCTGTGCCTTCATGGCCTGCTGGGAATTTCAGCTCCTCCGGGAAAGCCTTCTCTGACCTTTGCTGTAATTGCTGTCTGTCCTCTGAACTCCAGTTCTCCTGGCTTTTAGCTGAGGGATCCTGGGCCCCTTTCTAATGTCTGTCTCATTAAGCTCCCCACGTTCAGGCAGGAGCCCCAGCTCCAGCCCACTCCTTGCCCCACAAGCCTCACGGACAGTGGTAGACCGCTGATCAAGCATCTGCTATGGGCTGGGTAAGGGGCCAAGCCCTTCACACACATGTCCAGATTCAGTCCTCGTGGCGAGCCCTGGATTTTGACTATCCCTAAGGTGACTTGGAGAGGTGACTTGAACAAGGTCCCTGCTCACAGGCACTCACAAAAGAGATGTGAGTGCAAGATAGTGTGGGCCTGGTGAGGTGGCTGGCCCCTTTGCAGATGCCTTATAACACACCCCCTTTTATTTTTCTGCTTTTTCTTTTGTGTGCTGGTGGTGTGTGTGCGTGTGCACGTGTGCGTGTGTGTGTGTGTGTGTGGGTTCTCCATAAACCCATCTCTGCCTTTAATCAATTTCCACTTGGAAAGTGAGCCTGGGTGGCCACAGCTTGAATGGTACCCGCCTCTTGGGGTCACAGTAAGCCCATCTGGGGTGACGATGAGGGGATTGTGGGGCTCCTTCAGCAACCCCAGCTGCCCACAGCTCAGGTGTGCAGCCCCAGGGATGCCCTCAGCCTGGGCCCTGGCCCCACTGAGAGCCTGAGGCCCCCATGCTCCTGCCCAAGGGGGATGAACCAGGCTGGAGGCAGCCAGCAGAACAAGAATGCAGCCTTCTGGCCAGCTCCTGACAGGGCATCTCTGGGAGGCCCCCCAGCTCTTCCAGGCCATGGCTCTGCTGGGGAAGCCAGGGATTAGGAGCCTAAGTCTGCCGAGAATCCTGTTTTTCTTAGCCTCACACAGATTGCTCTTTAGGAAAGGCCCCTCATCTAATTAGCCTGAGTCAACAGCTCCATTTATTTGGACACGTGATGTTATGGAATAGGCCGCTGCTGGGGTGTTTTTGTACTGCATATCTGGGCTGCCCCTCCAGGATGGCATTGGGAGGGAGGCTGCCTGGGCCGGGCGAGAGCACAGCCCAAGAGGGGCTCCAGCTGAGGCCGGAAGAGAGGCCATAGGCTTGCTAGCCAGGCGGGAACTGCTCACACTTGGATTTCATAACAAGAAAGTGACCCACGGAGTGTCCACACATCTAGCTTCCTCTCCTGTTGGTGGTTTTGAACCAAAATAAAGAAAGGATTAGGGGCCCTTTGACTGACACTCCTTCCTCTGTCCTTGATCAGAATCAAAAGGGACTTCGACAAGGGACTTTTGATGGTGACAGGTCTTTAAGTATCTGTAAGTATCTAAGTATCTAAGACTTTTGAGGAAAAAAACGAGTAACAGTAGTTACTATTTATTAAGCATTTACTGTGTGCAATGTGCTAAGCATATTGTAAAATAAATCACACACATAGTCTTTCTCCTCTCTCTCTCTCTCTCTTCCCTCACACAGTTATCTCTATCTGCCTGGTGAAAGTGGAAGCTCCTCCCTCTCTCTCCCACCTTCCATCCCCTCCCCACTCTCTGACCCGTCTCCCAACTTTGAGTTTCATCCTTCCAGATTCTTTTCTATGCGTTTATATACATATACGTCATATATTATTTTCTAACCATAAAAACAACCCTTCAAGGAAAGGACTGTCATCCCCATTTCACAGAGAAGAAAACTGAAGCCAAGAGAGGCTAAGCAACGTGCCCCAGGGCACACAGCCGGGAAGGAGCAGAGGTGGGTTTTAAACCCCCTGTTGGTAGTGTGTGACTCCAGGGACCGACAGGAAACCCTCTTCCTTGGCACCGCCCTGACCCCCAGCAGGGTACAGACTTTGGACTTTGTCAACTGTGGTGTGCTTCTTACCTGGTCTCTTCCTTGCTCCTCCTCCTCCATGCTGTTATTATTTTTGCCAATTGGGTCAGTCAGGGTGGGTATTTGTTACATGGTGGGAGGTCACCCTGAATAAATGGGGCAGGAGCTTCGCCCTGCTGCTTCCTTCCTGTGCCCTGACCTGGAATTACTGCGCCAACCTAACTGTCTCACCTGGACCGTTTTCTGCTTTGTGCACACCAGAGTCAAACGGGAATAAGGAGTACCAGCCAGGGTGGCATTGCCACCCTTTCTCCAGACGGTTGATCCATGTGCATGTATCTCAGACCACAGAGCACCTAGGGCTGAATGCTCATCCCTTTCTGGCCAAATAGAACAGGTCAGCACAGCGTTTCAGGGCACTTACCACGTGTGGCGAGCCTGGGAAAGCAGCTGGTCACTGCCTACTCCTGCCTAGGAGATAAACCCAGTGGGAGGAACAGGCCCCTAAATGTTTTCCTCTTTCTAGTGGGGGTTCTTGGCCAGGAACTGCTGTGTGTGTAAGCTACTGAAACTAATTCTCACAATTGATGTAGGCTGGAAAAGCAGGGGACTGAGAGAGGCAAGAGGCAGAGAGACATTACTTGATGGATTAAAAAAACAAATTCCAGTGCTGAGTCTGGAAGCTCCTTAGAAAAGGTGATGGGACCTTTTTTCCTGTTGAACTTTCAAACCTTTCTGACCCTGCACTTTGAGCTCTGGAGTTTATCAGGGACACCAGGGGCCAGGAGTGTAGCACGACTAAAGTTACTGGGACAAAGCCGGAGGCAGGTCACCCCTCCACAGGGGAGTCCCAAGGGCCTGCAGGCAGCCACTGCCACCAAGAACTTCTAAGGCCAAGAAAGGGAAGCCTCGAAACCAAACATCCCTGCCCGGTCCCAGGCAAATGTGTTCCTCATCAAGGCAGATACAAACAAAGTTTATTAAAAAGCCTTCTGAAGGACATTCCAAATCACCAGCAGACCTCTGTGAGGTGACTGTCCATTCTCCTGTGGACTCTCATTCCAGCCTCATTGGAGCTTTTCAAACACCGAGTCACCAATGTGTTCAGGAAGGAAAATAAACAGGGGGCTCCAGCGGGCGGCCCTGCAGCTCAGGGTGACCCGGCTCTCAGTGCAGGCCTGCACTTTCTGACACCACAGCCAGCGGGGTTGATAGGGATGACCCAGGAATCGAGTACAAGCAGGGCAGTGAGGCCTCATGGCCTGTGGGGTGGGCCCCACCCCTCATGTCCTAATGGCAGCCCACCAGGCGGAGGAAGGGCCCTGTGGTTGCAAAGATGGTGGCGTAGGCCAGGGGAGTGAGCGTGGACTAAGGAAGTCATGTGCCTTCTGGGGGCAGTGGGGCCTCGGCGCGAGTAACTGGGAGTTTCCTCATCTGTAAAACTGGTGATTTCCCCCTTAGATAGGAGAGGGGTTGCACACGTTAAAGTGGGGACTGGAGGTCTCAGAGCTGGTCCACGTGATTCCCAAAGCATGGCACGATACCCCATGGAACCCTAAGGCCCTGTGGAGCACAGTTTAACATTTAAACTAACAGTCCATGATTTTAAAGATTGCAGGTATTTATTTATTTTTTTTTTAGGATTTAGTTTTATTTATTTATTATTTTTGGCTGCATTGGGTCTTCGTTGCTGAGCGCGGGCTTTCTCTAGTTGCGGTGAGCGGGGGCTGCTCTTTGTGGTGGTGCGCGGGCTTCTCATTGCGGTGGCTTCTCTTGTTGCGGAGCACAGGCTCTAGAGCATGGGGGCTTCAGTAGATGCGTGGGCTCAGTAGTTGTGGCACACAGGCTCAGTAGTTGTGGCTCACGGGCTGTAGAGCGCAGGCTCAGTAGTTGTGGCGCGTGGGCTTGGTTGCTCAGTGGCATGTGGGATCTTCCCGGACCAGGGCTTGAACCCATGTCCCCTGCATTGGCAGGCGGATTCCTAACCACTGCGCCCCCCGGGAAGCCCTAGATTGCAGGTATTTAAATTAAGATTCTATGATTTTAAAATAATCTGAATATACAAGTGGACCAATAAGGAAGCTGTGAAGCACAGTATGTCGCAGTTCTAGGACAGCGAGAGGAGAGAACTGTGTCTCTATAGTCAGACAGGCCTGTACTGCCACTGCCTGCCTGTCACTGTGGGCAGCTTCACTGCCTAAACTCCCAGAACCTCATGGAGAGGAGTAGAGCAGGTGCCTCGTGCTGTTGACGTGAACATCTGTGCTAAAGTCTGAATTAGTGAAGAGGTCAACCCAGAGTTGAGCTTTAATAACTATTGTTATTTACTGGATGTGTCCTGTGTCCCTGGCTCTGTTCGACATTTTGGGGAAACAAGAATAAATAAAAAATATTCCAGAGGATAAAGGAGGGGAGAAGGAAGAGAGAGAGCCCACGGAAGGTAGGAGGAACTTTGCTGCTGATAAAAGTTCCATCTGTAGCAATGTACTGAGAGCTTTCTGTGAGCGGGTACTGTGTGTAGAGGTTATAGTCCTGCTGTGACAGCCCCACACTGCACATAACTATGTTCCTTGTCTTAACAGGGGAGGACACTGAAGCTCAGAAAGCTTTGCTGATTGCCCAATCCCAAGGCCTGTGCTATAGGTTGAATCTTCGTGTCCCCTCAAAATTCATATGTTGAAAACATAATGCCCAATGTGACGAGATTAGGAGGGGCGTTTGGGAGGTGGTTAGGTCATGAGGGCAGAGCCTTCATGAGTGGAATTAGTGCTCTTATAAACGTGCCCCGAGAAAGCTCCCTTGCCCATCCCACCATGTGAGGACACAGCGAGGGGGCACAGGCTGTATACCAGGAAGTGGGCTCTCATCAGACACCAGCTCTGCCGGCACCTTGATCTTCCCGGCCTCCAGAACTGTGAGAAAGAAATGTTTGTTGTTTGTAAACCACCCAGTCTATGGTACTGTGTTGTAGCCTGAATGGACTGAAACAGCCTGTAAGAGAAGGAGCTGGGACTCAGGCTGTCTGATGCCCAGGTCGGGGCTCTTAGTCCCTGAGGGTCACAGATCACTGATGCTGAGGTGAGGAGTGCCCGCCTCCTAAGTCAAAGACGGTCCTGGTCTTGAAACCCAGGAGCCCAACCAGAGCTGCCAACTGCGATGCTTGAGAAACCCTTACTGTCATGTGTTGTGTACAAGGCGAGGGGATGATTTCGCCAGTGCTGGCAGGCCGGCTTTCTTGGTTCTAAACTGGTGATTCTCAACCCTGGCTGCACATTAATTACCACCTGGAGAGCTTTGAAAAGTCCACACTGTGCAGACCACCCAGATCAATGACATCAGCGTCTCTGGGTTGGACTGGGCCTTGGTATCCTGCGAAGTTCCCCGGTGACTCCAAAGAACATCCAGGCCTGAGAACCTCTCCAAAGGGAAACAGCTAGTTTTGTAGCTCTCGTTCCCTTCCAGTGAGGGGCTGGGGCCGAGGGCTGGGAGTGGAGGAGGTTTTGAGGCAGGGATGGGGCATAGGTGGGGAAGCAGTGAAAGGGGAGAGATTAAAGATTGACACAGAATGTGTGGGGTGTGGGACATGGAGGCTCAGACAGGTTAAGTAACTGGATTCAGGGTGCACACGAGGTACCTGGCAGAGCTGGAAATCATGCCACTGGAGTGGTGGCAATGTGATTGGAATCTCTTGTTACTGCAGAGGCCCCAAGGGTAGCTCAGTGGTAGAGCTCCTTAAGACCTAATTCTGCATCCGATTCTCTTCTCAATCCATCCTTTCTACCCAGTCAGCCTCATCCACGCCCAAGGCTTCCATCATCACCTGACTCGCGAATTTTTATTTTCAGACCAGACTGTTTCTTGGAGCCTCAAACCTATACTGCAGTGAGTCATCTGACATCTGCCTTGGATGACTCCATGGCACTCAGGGTTTCACATGCCCAAGACTAAACTCACAACCACCTGCACCCGCAGCCTGGTCCTTCTGCAGGGGCCCAAGCCCAGCAAATGGCACCGGCAGTCACGCTGGACTCCTCCCTCCCCCACTGCCCTTGTGCAGTAGCAACATTCTTGGTCTAACCTTCTAAGTACCCGTCCATCCTGTCCTCTCCTTTCCATCTCCATTGCCACCCCTTTAGGCAAGCTCCCATCATCTATAGTAATTTATTCTTTTAATTTTTAATTTATTGGTAATTTATTTTTGCTTACGCGATTATTTGTTTTATGTCTGCCTCCTTCACTAGCTTATACAGGGGTGGGGACTAGTTTTTTTTTTTAACATCTTTATTGGAGTATAATTGCTTTACAATGGTGTGTTAGCTTCTGCTTTATAACAAAGTGAATCAGTTATACATATACATCTGTTCCCATATCTCTTCCCTCTTGCGTCTCCCTCCCTCCCACCCTCCCTATCCCACCCCTCTAGGTGGTCACAGAGCACCAAGCTGATCTCCCTGTGCTATGCAGCTGGGGGACTAGCTTTTCTGATGACTTTTGTGTCCCCAGCACCTTGGCCTCAGTGAATATTTGTTGAATACTTAAGTAAGTGAATAACTTTATTTTAAACTTTTAATTCATTCTGGAGGCTGTTGATATAATGGCTGCTCCATTAGAGCTTGCTACTTTTCAGGCTGAAATCAGGGATGATGTGCTTGGATGACTTTGCATTCTATGAGGTCTGGGGGCAAAGAGGTCTTGTCTGTGGAGACTAAACAGAGGGTCTGAGGGGATCACATGCTCTGAGATGAGACACAGCCACACAATAGGACAGGCGAATACACACACACACACACACACGCGCACACACACACACACACACACACACACACACACTATATCCATCCTTGGTCAGCTCTTGCCTGTTTACTCCACAGACATTATCTTTATTTGGAGAATCAATTATGAAATCAATCCCTCACTATTTCTCCAATAATGTAGCTAATAAAAAGAAAAGCTATTTTGATGGTGTCTGATTTTCAGCTAAAAGGAGGGTCAAACCAGCAATTTTATCAGCTGCCCTTTGAAAGTGCTTCTCTTGGTCACAGCAGTTCACAGGGGGAAACATGATGATTTCAACCCCATTCTTGGTACTGGCTCCTGCCTAAGGTGACAGATTGTGTTACCTCTGGACCAGGACATCCGTGGGTAGACAGCAAGGTCAAGTCAAGGTTACACCATGCCGGCTCTGTCATCAGAGCATGGCCCAGCCCTCCCCCATTGCCTGTTCCAGTGAGATACTAGTCAAAATTGTGAGTTTTGGGGTTACTGGTGGAAGTGGGCCGTGGGGAGAAGCCCCAGGACCTGGGCTTTTGGTGCAAGCTTTGGTTTCAGAACCTCCTCTCCTAAGATTCTTCTCCAAGAAAACTATCCCAGCCACATGGTGACAACTCTGATGTTCCTGCCCCAGACAGATGGAAGGCCTTTAAGAGCAGAGACCATGGTTTTTCCACTCCCCACCTTCATTGTCTGGGCCTTTATGGGTGCTTAGGAATTCTTTGAGCAGCAGGAGAGGTCTGACCTTGGAGGTGTTAGAAACTAAGTACTGGAGTAGCAGAGACTAAGTCTGCCTCCTGGACCTGCCACTTTCTGGCTGAGAACTTGTGCATGTCACTTAACGTCGCTGAGCCTCAGTTTTCTCACCTATAACATGGGGACCATAATAGTAGTTATCTTACTTGTGTGAGGTTTTGTGAGGAGGACTCAGTCAGGTAATGCATATAAAGCACAACAAATGCCAGTGTGTGGAATGAATGAAGCTGGGGCTGCTCCTCCCCCTTGGATGAGGGAGTCAGAGGAGATGCTGGCACATACTGGGACCCATTGCAGGGGCTCTAGGCCCTCTAAGTCCAGCACTCCTTTGGATCTGACTTCCAAACATAGAAAATAGAAACCAATGCCTTTTAGTAACATATCTATTTAGATATATTGTTTGGAGCCCTTAATTTAAAAAAGGCTTTTCTTTCTTTTTTTTTTAAACATATATTTTAAAATTTATTTTATTTATATTTATTTTTGGCTGCGTTGGGTCTTCATTGCTGCGTGCGGGCTTTCTCTAGTTGTGGCGAGCGGGGTCTTCTCTTTGTGGCGGTGTGCGGGCTTCTCATTGCAGTGGCTTCTCTTGTTGCAGAGCACGGGCTCTAGGTGCGCGGGCTTCAGTAGTTGTGGCACTCAGGCTCAGTAGTTGTAGCACACGGGCTTAGTTGCTCCGTGGCATGTGGGATCTTCCCGGACCAGGAACTCATGTCCCCTGTATTGGCAGGCAGCTTCTTAACCACTGTGCCACCAAGGAAGCCTATATTTCTTTCTTTCTTTATATCTTTAAAAGAAGTTTTAATTGGAGTATACAGTAGTTGATTTACAAGGCTGTGTTAGTTTCAGGTGTACAGCAAAGTGAATGTTATACATATACACTCTTTTTTAGATTCTTTTCCCATATAGGTCATTACAGAGTATTGAGAAGAGTTCCCTGTGCTGTACAGTAGGTCCTTATTAGTAATCTATTTTATATATAACAGTGTGTATATGTCAATCCCAATCTCCCAATTTAGTCCCCCCACTCCTGCTTTCCTCCCTGGTGACCATAAGTTTGTCAAAAAAGGCATTTGAAAGAAACTCGGGGCTTCCCTGGTGGCACAGTGATTAAAAATCTGCCTGCCAGCGCAGGGGACACGGGTTCGAGCCCTGGTCTGGGAAGATCCCACATGCCGCGGAGCAGCTAAGCCCGTGTGCCACAACTACTGAGCCTGCGCACCACAACTACTGAAGCCCGTGCACCACAGCCCATGCTCTGAAACAAGAGAAGCCACCGCAATGAGAAGTCCGTGCACTGCGACGAAGAGTAGCCCCCACTCGCCGCAGCTAGAGAAAGCCCGTGTGCAGCAACGAAGACCCAACACAGTCAAAAAAAAAAAAAAAGCTTAAAAGAAACTCGTCACTTGTTCTTGGGCACCTAAGAGTAAATAAAAGCACAACGCCTCGCTTTCTTAGGTTAAAACTCCAACCACCCTTCTTTGATGTGCTAACAGTCCCTAATGAGGTCAGGAAAGCAGTGACCACCTCAGGAAGTGCCCTAAAGAGGTTCTTGCACACAGCCAGGCCCTCTGGTCACTGTGAACACAGCTGGGGAGACCCCATCTGACAGGCTGTGGCCTGGCTTAGAAGAGCTCTGCTGATTTGTGGCTACTTCTTAGGCTGCCATCTTGTGGCAGTTGTTCTGAGGTGAGTCTGTGGGTAACAGGCTTCCTAACTTCTCCAAAGATCTGCTTCCCTGTGATTAATATAGTACTTGCATATATATGCAAATGGGGCTCTGGGGTCCTAACTCCAGCTGTAGGAAAAATGAAATGAACATGATGATCTCAGGATGGAACCTTGTCCAAGTGGGATGTCCAGGACAGCACTGGGTGGCAGGTGTCCAGGTGATATGCCCAGGGCAGTGGTGAGGGCAACAGTAAGAGCTACCATTTATTGAGCATTTACTATATATTATGGCTTAGTGCTTCCCATATATTATTTCTTTTAATACTATAACAACAACTCTCTGAGCTAAGCCCTGCTATGTCTCCATTTTACAGATGAAAAAACTAAGGCATGGAGAGGTTAAGGCACTTGCCCAAGGTTACAGAGCCAGCGTGTGGTAAAGTTGGGACTCAAAATAAGGTCTTTCTGACCCAGAGCATGTGCTCTAAGCCCCACTGTGTGATCATGGGTGGGCTGTAGAGCCACAACGACCTGGGAGCCTGTCCTGGCTCAGCCACTTGGGTTATGTGAGCTTGGCTCAGTCACTTAACCTCTCCCACCCTGTTTCCTTCTCTGCGTGGAGCTTCCTCATGGGGTGACTGAAAGGATTAAATGGGGTAATGGATGTAATTAGCACAGTGCCTGGCACAGATGAGGGCTCAGTAATGTGGGTTTCTTCCTTGCACCATTGGGAGGGGAGAAATGGGAGGGACCGTCTCCCCAGTCAGTCCTCCTACCGTTTCAGCCTCCTTTCCTTCCCCTGGGCTCCACAGGACCCTTTGTACCTACACCAGAAAGTCTTTGATTCCTGACACTTTGGTCCATTTCTCAGTTTAGTCATCTTGGCTGCATGGGAAAGGCAGCACTGGATAGTGTAAAGAGCCCTTGACTAGAATTTTAGAGACCTTGGTTCTAGTCCAGTACCAGGTCTGAGACTTGGATGACTTCTGTCCCTCTGGACCTCAGTTTCCCCATCAATAAAATGGAGGATTTGTCCATATACAGGACCAATGTGCATATGTAGTCCGTGTGCAGCCACTCCCTGCTTCTGTACCCACTGTAGACGTGATAAGTCAATTGCAGCATCTTTGTCACTGATCCTGGATGTAGCTGCAGAGCCCTCCCTTACAAGTAGAGGCAATCACTGTCAACTGGTTAGAGGTGAAATGACAAAACCTCTTGGATAGTCCTGGAACAGTTAGTTATCTGCTAAGGGTCCTTCCAGCTTTCACTCTACCAACTGAGCCTTTAACGTTCTGAGGGGCAGTGCCAAGAACGTGGGTCTGAAACGAGGGGAGTGGATTCTGGCTCTAGAAACATCACCTAGCAGTTGTGTGACCCTGGGTAAGTTGTTTACACTCTCTGAGTCCTGCTTTCTCATTTGTAAAAAAAGAGTCCTAATGTGCTGTGGCTCTTGGCATTGCTGTGAGACTGAAATCACTGCAACCTCCGTGAAGGCAGGGTCTGGGTCCCTGTCAGTGCTGCACCCCTCTGTACCTGGAACAGGGTCTGGTTGGCAGGCTCTCCGTGAATTTTTGTTGAATTGAGGCAGAATAAAATATGAAACCTGTAGAAACGGAAGAAACTACAACCCGGTGAAATACATCTCTAAAGAAGTGGTTCCCAGTCTTTATGGAGCATAAGGCTGATTAGGGAGCCCTTTCAACATGCAGATTCCTGCACCCTAGTGCCGGGAGCTGATCCAGGATGCCTGGGGTGGGACCTAGGAATCCACAGGTTCAACAAGCTTTCCTGGGAATTCTGCTGCAGGTGGTCCAGCGTTCACTCTGTGGGAAATGTAGCTCCAGAATAATTGAGAGGCTCAGAGTAGAATTTGTAAATAGAGAGGCCTCAGTTTGTTGCCAGTTGCTCTCTGGGAGTTGAGTTCCCACTTTGGAGTTCCCAGAGCCACTGCATCTGTGAGGGGGTCACCTGGAAGGATGGCTCCCTCCTCTCCTCATTAACTGCCTCCGTGCCAGGCCCAGTCCTCAGCTGGCCGATGCTTTTAGGTTTCTACGCTCTGACCTGCGAGGCCCACGTAGAAAGCAGCCAGGTCAGGGGCACTTCTCCTTTTATCTCAAGTACAGTGGGAATGTTGGGGGTCTAGGTTGCCAAGGCTGCTCATCACCAGGTATCCCGTTCAGATCATGTGTCGCTTTACCCAGCTCTGTCCACAAGCCTCAGGCTAGGATCCTTGAGGAAGGACAGCCAGGAGGCAGGTTGGCTGGGGCTCAGCCAGGGTGCCCCGGTTGTGATGGTGGTAGTGGTGTGTGTGGGTGTGTGTGGGTGTGAGTGAGAGAGGGAGAGAGAGGGAAGCGGGAGGGGTGTGTGTGTGTGTGGAGAGAGAGAGAGAGAGAGAGAGAGAGAGAGACACTACATGGTTCCCAAAACAACTGAGTGGCAAGCGAAAAAAAATCAGATATTTGGGATTTTTTCCTGCATATTAGTAAACACAGAGATCTTTGCAAACACCCATGTATTAGATGGAAATTGAAATGTTTCATCCTGATGTTTCCGGGTGTGATAATGTCGCTTGCAAGTAGGTGACTGGTTACAGCGTATCTTTGGATGATACTACTTTACTTCACAGTCACATTCATCCCCTGTCATCATCATCATTCAGGCCAAATTCATGAGTTATAAAGAGATAGTTGGATTTTTGAGCCCTTGTTAAAAATTGAAAAGAAATCCAGTTAAAAAAAATTATGATCCTTTGGTTTTCCTCCCAGGGTCTTCTTCCCACAGCTAACAAGTTCTGTTAACTTCATGTGCTTCTTACAAGGCTTAAACAAGTTAACACATGAAATGGGCTTACAGCTGTGCCATAAATTCTCATAAAATGATGCCCATTTTTCTTTACTACTAGTGCTACTACAGATATATCCTGTTAACATAAATCCATCAGGAGCAACCCCTTAATTATTTCAAGCCAGTGGGGAATTCTCTGTCCTGCAGTCATTAAATTCTCAGCTAACTGAACTCTCATACTTTAGAAGAGGAGATCTTTGTACCTTTAGTCACTGGGACATGGAGGCCATGCTGGACTCCCTTTCTTTTATAGATAAAGCTTGATGGACACAGCCTGGTTTTCCTCTGGTCTCCTGGGCTCAGAATTCAGAACACCAGCTGGTGATTGTCAGGCCACAGTATGGTACAGGGCAAATATTTCTTGAGTTGCTCTCTTCTTCTCTTTCTTTTTTTTGTGGCGCACCCTCCCCATTCAGATATTCGTCTGTCTCTGCTTCCAGGAATCTTCTCTACTCTCCCTTCTAACTTGCTGCACCAAATCTGTCAGGCCCTAAAGAGAAACAAGCAAGACAGAAAAGAGTAAGTATATCCAACGCCTGAGGGCTGCTTTTGCTTAATCTTAAATTGTTAGTGATGTTCTAGAGAATTATGATTGTCATGCAGAATATCTTCCGGAGAAGCCAAGTGTTACCTGGACATTATACTCCAGTGGGACCAGGAAGACACCAAATCCAGCATAAGGGCCAGTTATGCTCAGCCATTCCTAATTCAACACCCAGCCCGGTCAGAGGCTCTGATCAGCCTCCTTGCTTGGGCTTCCTGCTGCCCTAGCTGCCTCAGACTGTCTCAGAAGTGAAACCAGATGGCTAGGATGGGTAGTGAGGGAGAGCCACAAAAAACCCCAGGGAAAACTGAGCTCCAGGTCCCACCCACTGCCCCAAACTGCTTCTGAATCGGTTCATCCATGAACAGACCCCAAAATTCCTTTTATCTCCCAATCACTAAGAATCTGATCCTTTATTTAGTCCCGAAACTCGGAAACTAATCTTTTATTTATCTCTACGGTAATCCCACTTCAGGCTATGTATGGAATACACCACTTGGGAACAAACCTCTAGGATTTCAGAAGGACCCTCAGTCAGGGAAGCACAAGGGCTTACGAGGGAAAGTAAAACCAGGGCCAGGATGTTTTGGTTCCATGCGTGAACTAGAGGAAGACATGCCTGATTTGGGCTTGTGTGATGGAGAATGGGCGACAGGCAAGCTCCCTAATCACCAAACCACAGTAGAGGGCCGCATGATGTCAGGCCGCATGATGTCAGGCCCCAGCGAGGCAAGCTGGTTGAAACAATTTCCTAAGCTTCCTTTAATGCGGCCCTCAAGCCAGGGTAAGGCATCAGTGACACACTGCATGGTTCCAGACAGCTGTCTGTCAGCCTGGTTTCACCCTCTCTCAGTGGATGTGAGGCCAAACTACACGGCCAGTGTGGCAGTGAGTGCCAGCCTGCGTCCCCCGCCTCACCCATCCGTCCCGAGCAGGCTGACTGCCGCCGGGGCCCCGAGAGGACTGCCTAGTCTCGTGAGGCCTTCCAGACCCACCCCCCCAGCCCCTGCTCTCTTTCACTCATCCTTGCGTTCAACACATACTTCCTGAGTACCTCTCACGGGTACCTCGGGGCTGGGGCAGGCCATTTAGTGGTCAACAGGGCACCGTCCCTGCCCTTACAGAGCTAATAGACCCTGTGGAGAAATCAGTCAGATGCTGAATAGTCATTTAGGTAAAATTGTGATGGAAGGAAGGCGAGGGGCCACTTTGGGGGGTTGGGAGTTTTTTTTTTTTTTGCGGTACGCGGGCCTCTCACTCTTGTGGCCTCTGCCGTTGCGGAGCACAGGCTCCAGACACGCAGGCTCAGCGGCCATGGCTCACGGGCCCAGCCGCTCTGCGGCACGTGGGATCCTCCCTGGCCGGGGCACGAGCCCGCGTCCCCTGCATCGGCAGGCGGACCCTCAACCACTGCGCCACCAGGGAAGCCCGGGTTGGGAGTTTTTAATGGGAGAATGCGGTTAGTGCTGGCAGTCAGAGGCTAGGGAGCTGACCGTTGGAGGATGAGCGGAGTTATTAGCAAGGTGCGGAGCTGGGGAATCAAGGAGTGTCTTCACGAATTCCTTCACTTGCTCTGGCTTTTCTCCTTCTTCATGCCTCCTTCCAAAACTGAGCTCCTGACTCAGGCCCCAGGGGCATTTAGCATGTGTTTAAAACTCCATTTCTGCAAACTGACTCTGGGCCCCAGTCCCTGGTATCACACCCAGAACCAGTCAGCTGGTCCGTCCCTTCCCAAGTCCCCTTCTGGGGAGGCAGCTGCCCAGTCTTGGTACTTCTTTCACCAACTCACTCTCTGACGTACTCACACGTCTTTGGTTCACATCCCACGTCAGCTCAGTTCTGTGGGGCTTTCCTGCACTTGCTGGCCCCACAGGGGAGACGGCTCACCTTGTTCACATATTCTCTCTCTTAGGAGTTTGCTTCTTCAGTTCGCCAACCTGCCCTCAGCCAGGGCCGGGCCTTGCTTTAGGTCCAGGCTGAGGGCTAAAGGGGAGTCTGGAAGAAGGCTGTGGGGGTGGGGTTCGGGGAAGGCTTCCTGGGAGAGTCAGGCTGAGAAGGAGTTTGTCAGGGGGCATTGCTCTTCTTTCCACTTCTCCTACCCCTTTTGCTCTTTCCCACGCATTCCTCACCCCCTACTCTGGCATGTCATGGATGTTTCCCAGCTTCAGCCTTAAGGGAGAGAGCTGGGAGGTCCCTTGGAGATCTAGTCTGACACCTGCCCATTTGACAGATGGGGATAGTGAGGTCCGTAGAGGGGGATGGATTTGCACAGAGTCGTGCAGCTCCAGGAAACATGATGGCTAGTTTCTTGTATTGTTCCAGAGTCTGTGTGCCTGTGACTCACGCCTTCCCAGCCATAAAAGCTTCCTGCACAGTGTACACCAGTTCTCTCCTCTGAGTGCTGTCCTGTGCTGCCCCTCATCACTGCCTGATGCTCTCCAGGGAGGGATTTGCAGGCGTCTCAGTGCCTTCCTGCTTTGGGCAAAGGATCCTGGCAAGGATGTGTCCTGGGATCCTCCTGGGACTGTCTCCAGGGAGGGCCCCTCTGGGCTGCTGTCCTTCTAGACTTTGCCTGAGACACTGAAGCTTCCCTGTTAAGAGCTGTGAGACTTCGGTCTCCTGATTTTAACCATCTGTGAACCCCAGTTTTCTCATCTGCAAAATGAGGATAGCAATAGGGCTAATATCTTGAATGAGATCATGTTTGAGAAGTCCCTGTTATATAGCAAGTGCCTATCACCAGTGGCTGCTATTGCAGTTCTCTGTTCAATCCTGACCCAGATAGTCATGGTCAGTGGTCAGGGAAGGCATGGTAGCTTCTGGAATGCTGTGTCCAGAGGTCTATAGGGAGGGAAAGGAGAGGCCGGTGGACCAGGCCTTTGACAAGGCCTCTGGGAAAGTGAGTCTTCTTCCTCCTACCTGATTTTGATGGATAGGTTGGTGGAAGGATGGGAGTGGAATTAGTGGACCACAGGTTAATAAGCAGTAATCTCCTGGAGTCTTTGCCAGTTTGATGGGAAAAGGAAGAAAACTCCAGGAAATGCCCAAAGGCCCTTTCTGATGAGCATGACAAGGACTGATGGTTCAGTCTTTGAGTCCTGGCTGTGTTTTCAGTGGTCTCCATGTAGGCTTAGCTTGCAGGGCTTTGAGCCCATGACAGCCTCAGCTTGATGAGTGGATTTGAAAGGAACCCAGCTCAGAACAGAGTTCATGTTAGAGCCAGTTGTCGGGGGAACAGAGTGACAAATGACTCCATGGCTGTATTCTCTGAACACACACACCCACTAGCTGATGAACCCATCCAGGGAAGCACATACCCGTAAAATGTCCCTTAGAGCAGGGGAAACTGAGGCACAGGGACCTTGAGTGATACTCAGTCTATTAGTTGAGCAGCTTGGACTAGAACCTGAGTTTGTGGATTCATCTTTTCTCCCCTCTTTCTTTTTTTTTTTTTTTTGGTGAGGAATTTGATTTTTATTCTAAACACTGAGAAACTATTATTTGTAAGCTGGAGAATGAGATGGTACAATTTACATTAAAAAATAGCTTTACTGAAATATAATTCACATAACATAAAATACCCTTAATTTTTTTCCTTGACTGAATTAGAATTCTCTAAAGCTGCCTTTTGTTTTGCATCTTTCTATTTTGCACCTTTTTATTATTGTATATGGTGTGAGAAAGTAGTCCAGTTTGAATCTGTAGCTGTCCAGTTTCTCCAACACTATTTAGTGAAGAGGCTGTCTTTTCCTCATTGTGTATTAACTGACCATATAAGTGTGGATTCATTCCTGGGCTCTCTATTCTGTTCTATTGATCTACACATCTGTTTTTTTGCTAGTACCACAGTGTCTTGATTTCTGTTTGCTTTGCAGTATAGTTTGAAATCAGGGAGCGTGATACTTCTAGCTGTGTTCTTCTTTTTCAAGATAGTTTTAGCTTTTCAGTTTCTTTTGTATTTCCATACAAATTTTAGAATTATTTGTTCTAGTTCTGTGAAAGTTGACATTGGAATTTTGATAGGGATTGCATTGAATCTTTATTTTATTCATTTATTTTTTAAAGAATGACTTTCAATTACAACAGCTTTTATTATCTTTTTAAATTTTTTAATATTTATTTATTTTATTTCTGGCTGTATCGGGTCTTAGTTGCGGCATGCTGGGTCTTTGTTGTGGCATGTGGGATCTTTTCAATGGGGCACGTGGGCTTCTCGCTAGTTGTGGCGTAGGGGCTTCTTTCTAGTTGTGGCACATGGGCTTAGTTGCCCCGTGGCATGTGGGATCTTAGTTCCCTGCCAGGGATCAAACCTGCATCTGCTGCATTGGAAGGAAGATTCTTTACCACTGGACTACCAGGGAAGTTCCAGCAATGTCTTTCAATATGAAAAAATTTCATCCCTACTTTAAAATATATACAAAAATGAAATCCTAAGAAATTAGGTATCTAAATTGGAAAAAAATTAAACCATTAGCAGAGAGTGTAGGAAATATCTTTTTGAGCTTTCTTGGGAAAGATTTTTAAAACTGACCCAAAAAGTAGAGACCATAAAAGATTGTGAAATTTCACTATATGAGAATTATAAGGGCATGTACAATTAAACAAGTTAAAAAACAAGTGGCACACTGGAAGAAAATATTTATAAGCTATAAAACATAAAGGATTAGTAGCTTGAATATATAAAAATTTTCAAATGAATAAAGAATAGTCTTATAGGTCTAATAGAAAAAAAGAGTTAAGGATATAAACTGACAATAAGCAGATGTGAATATATCAATGAACAGATTTCTACTCAGTTGTATAAAGGAAGTATAACTTCTTCATTTATATAATTGACTTCACCTTCCTCCTGAGCTTCCACCTCATTGGTATGGGGGATTTGGAGTTGGGGGATGGGGCATAGGTGCACCGTAAACTTTCTAGATAAGTGAATCTCAGACATTTTTGGTTCTCATTCATCTTCAGATAACACAGGCACCTTTTTGTAAATGCTTCCCGTTTGGATTCTCTCCTCCTTTCCTTGCTTCTCCTTAGGATGGTGGCTGGGAACATGGTAGGGGGCAATTACCATCCTCCATCTTATTTTTCCTGGATTCTTAAATGGGAAGCAAGGAAAAAACCTCCCTTTTCTTGGCCTTCGCTTCAGCTAATGCTAAGGATTTTTACTCATAGAGGCTGAAAGTCATGATACATGTGAGTGATGAATGCTTACATTTTCTATTCTGCCCCTCTTTTATTTTCCACATCCTACTTTTGGGTAAGGGTGGCCTTTTCTTCTTTCCATTCTCATCCAGTTAGGACTCCTCAGTCCTCTCTGCATGATGATTTCTATTAAAATTCTATGTTCAGTCTTCCAAACATTGCTGTTGATATTTAAAGGTTGCTTAAGAAATTAAATGTAACTTTCCTGTCTGGAGAAAAATTGATTCTCATGACACTTGCCTAGTAACTCCAGGCTGAAAGCTGACCTCTTTAATCTGGGTTGTATCTGTCCTCCCCACCGAAAAGGTTAAAGCCATTAGACTTGATGGGTGATAAGTTGAAATACAGTAAGACTTACAATGTATGAAAATCTATCTGATGAATGGATAAAGAAGATGTGGTACATATATATAATGGAATACTACTCAACCATAAAAAAGAATGAAATAATGCCATTTGCAACAACATGGATGCAACTAGAGATTATCATACTAAGTGAAGTCAGAAAGAGAAAGACAAATACCATATATATCACTTACATGTGGAATCTAAAATATGACACAAATGAACCTAAGTGTGAAACAGAAACAGAATCACAGACATACAGAACAGACTGGTGGTTGCCAAGGGGGAGGGGGTTGGGGGAGGGATGGAGTGGGAGGTTGGGGTTAGCAGATGTAAGCTTTTATATATAGAATGGATAAACAACAGGTCCTACTGTAAAGCACAGAGAACTATATTCAAGATCCTATGATAAACCATAATGGAAAAGAATATTAAAAAAGAAGGTATACATATGTATAATTAAAAAAAATTTATTTATTTGGTTGCACCGGGTCTTAGTTGCGGCAGGTGGGCTCCTTAGTTGCAGCACATGGGTTCCTTAGTTGTGGCATGCATGTGGGATCTAGTTCCCTGACCAGGGATTGAACCCGGGCCCCCTGCATTGGGAGCGTCGAGTCTTAACCACTGCGCCACCAGGGAAGTCTCTATATATGTATAATTGAATCGCTTTGCTGTACAGCAGAAATTAACACAGTGTTATAAATCAACTATACTTCAGTTAAAAAAGAGAAAATATAAATGAAATTGCTTTAAAAAATATTATTCTCATTACATGTGAAAAATTGCACTATCTTACCAGTAGTAGGAAATTGCAAATTAAAAAAATGAGATACCACTGGCAAACAGTTTAAAGTTTGGTGAAAGACTGCTAGAGGCTGTTTAAACTGTTGCAACCACCCAAGAGAACAATTGGCACTATTAAGAAAACTGTAATGTATATATTATGCCACCCGTCAATACACCCGTCAATACAACTTCTAAGTATACTTCCTAGAGGAACTCTTCCTCAGTTGCATAAGATGACAATTGTGAGGCTATTCACTGCAGTTTCGTTTGTAATACTAAAAACTACACAAATATCCATTAATAAATTAACAAATAAAATATGGTATATTCATACGATGGAAACAAAAATCTTTAGGAGAAATGAACCATATATATATATATCTATAAGTGATGATTTCAAAAATAACATTGAGGAAAAATGTGAACTGAAGAATATAATGCCAGTTATAAAAATTTAATTGTTCACAAAGCAACATAAACATTGATTATTTATATCTCCATACATGTAGCATTCATGTATTGACTAGAATGCTACCCCCCAAGTTCATGCTGTTATGAGAAGCCTCTGGGGATAGGCAGAAGGAAATGGGGATCAAAGGATATGACTACATTATCTTTAATGATTTCTTTACAGTAAAAAAGACTTCAAAGAAATAGTACTAAGAAGTAACAGCTGCCAAGTCTGGGTGATGGGCTCATGAGCATGAAAAAATGCTCAATAATAAATTAGACCAGGGAATTCCCTGGTGGGCCAGTGATTAGGACTCTGCACTGCTGAGGGCCCGGGTTCGATCCCTGGTTGGGCAAGTAAGATCCCACAAGCTGGAATGTCCATGATGTGAAGCTGAGTGTGTCCTTGCATGTAGCAGTTCTTCTTATCACCCCCATGGGGAAATCAAGGCAAAGCCTAGACTGCCATGAAATTAAAAATTAGCCATTTGATTGTTAAAGTACAGGGGAATATGGCATCGTACAAACTGTTTCTTTAAGGAAAAAAAATCATAGCTTCCCCTTTCTTCCTTCCATTAAATATTGCTTTCACTCATTTTTTATTGTATTTTTAGAAATATTTTCAAAAAGTCCAGTGTATTACATTTGTGCCATTTATTCATTTATTTATTTATTGTGCATTTATCTTGACTGACCAGCTCTGGGGAAAAGTGTTAGGAAAGCAAGAAGAAAGGGAAAAAGAAAGTCGGTGATCAGACTTCATCTAAATATGCAAGACCTATATGAAGAAAATTATAATTTCTTTACTGCTAGTTAAAGACCAGAATAAATGGAGATGAACATCAAGATAAAAAGAACCAATATCTTGTGGTGGACAGTGTGATGCACCAACCAGAATCTTCTTCAGTGAGAGTTGTTTCCATAACTGGCTTCAGCTATTATCCCCTTTATAAACTGTCTCTGGTGAGGAAAGCTGCCTTGCTCAGAGCCATGGCCCTTCCCTGGTTTCTCACACCCAAAGACTGATGGATGAGGGAACTGGGCTATTTCAACCTAGCCTGGGACAGCTCTGACCAGCCATTCTAACTCCAGAGCTCCCAGTGGGGTTGACTGAGGCTGTCGCTGGACCTCCTGTACCTCGTCTTCTCTCTCTGACCACTACTGTTTACTTTGCTTCTCTTTCACAAGGATCTTCTTAATAAATATTGTGCATGCTAAAAAAAAATGACCAGAAGCATTTCAGAGGACACTGCGGAGGTCATACAGGTAAAACTACAATTACAAAAGGAAGAAAAAAACCTGGAATGGAGAGAAAGAAGAGATGCATGGGAAGGTGATGAAAAAGGGGATAAACTGGAAAAAAATTGAGGTGAGTTTGAAGCAAGAGTAGGGGTGAAACAAGAAAAATGGAGTTGGCTGAAGGTGACAGAGGTGGAAGAAAGAGCTCATGCAGCAGTGGCAAGGGATCTAAACATCCATGGTTGGCTATATGTGGTCTACCCTTGCGAAAAGTCCTTACCAGAATCTGCTTTTGTAAAAAAATCTTTTTGCCGCTATCGATCAAGGCATTTTGCTTAAAAAAAAGAAAACAAAACAACAAAACCCCAAAGCTAACAAAACCAGAATAAAAACCGCAGCTGCCCACTGTCCATGAATGAAGATGCTCCATCTCTGAGCGGTGGCATGGGCCCAAAGTGAGTCTAGGTAGATCACTAAGTGCCGGAAGCTGGGTGCAAGGAATTGTGGGAGGCAGTTCATTCCGGGATCAGGCATTTCCCGCCCTTGAGCAGAGGACCATGAGGGCGTTGGGGCCGCTGGTGAGGACCCGGACAAGGAGAGGGAGGTAGAGGTTGGAGTGGTGGGTCGGGGAAGGGCTCCGGAAGGTGCAAGTCCAGGTTGTCGTCGTGGTGAGGAGAGCGTCTCTCTGGACTGGGGTTGGGCGCCCGAGGCCAGAGCTCTGGGAGGAAGCCCTGCGCGCTGGGGCCCGACACCCTTGCTGAGGGGCTGCGGAGCCCTGTGACGTAGCCGGCTTCAGCCTCCATCCCAGGCGGCAGGAACTCGGCATCCGCGTCCTCCTTGTTGGCCTCTTCTTGGCAGGCCATCTCTGGGACGGCTGCGCAGAAGAATCCCGGCTCCAGGGCCATGTACTCCCCGGGAGCGCTCAGGAAAGCGCCCCGTCCCAGGCCCTGTCCCCACGGGCCTTCCACGCCCGAGCCCAGGAGGGCCTCGGGGACCAGCATGAGGATGCGATCTCCGAGAGACACTTGCAGCACGGACGTGGGCTCGGGCTCCAGCAGCACGTCGACGTCATCTAGGGGCAGGTGCAGGGCACAGCCCGCGGGCAGGACCACCACGGAAGTGAGCGCGTCCGCGGCCGGAGGTCCCGTCAGGTTGTCCAGGCTGGGCGCCGCCTCAGCTTCGGGTTCCTCCGTTCGATGGCACTTACCAGGGCCAGGTTCTCCGGGCTGCGGCCCCCACCAGTCCGCAGGGTAGGCGATGGGGCTGCGGGGCCGTTTGCCCATCACCTTGACCGACGGACCTGCGGGCAACGGTCCCAGGGCCTGGCAGAGGGCGAGGAGGCGCTAGGTCCTGCACGCTGTGACGGTTCTCGATGACAGGTGAGGCAAGCCGGGGCGGGCCGGGTGGGGCGCAGGACGGCGCGATGCGGGTCGAGTCCTCGGAGCTCTGGGGTCACCTCCCGAGAGTACCGCAGTCCAGGTTTCTAGCGGAGCCGCGTCTGCAGCTGGGTTGGGCCTCGGGCGTTGGAATCTTCAGCTCTTCACGCTGACCCCTATGCGCGCTGGATGACTAACAACATGGGATGTCATGTGACCTGCGGCTGCCGGGAAGTCTCAGTGTAAGCCCCGCCTTCTGCCAGAGATAGGATCAGATAGATCAGCGTTAGTGCAATGCAGCAGCGGGAGAGTTTTTTTTTTAATTTTTTTAAACGAAAGTGTAGCATAATACTCTTTGGATGCCCGTATGCAGCCCAGTGGCCTTTATTACTTTTATTCTTGGGAAAATATCCAAAATACAATCTCATCAACTGCTTGCTTACTTTTAGAAGTAGCTATATCTAATGTCTTCTAAGATTTTCCATGAGGCTATGAAAAGCCTTTATCCCGTCACCAGTCACTCCTTCCCAACCTCACCCACATGGTTCTTGAAATTCTTTTCACCCAGGAGACAAATTAGAAATGCAACTTTTCTTCGGTAAAAAAACTTGAAACTATTCAAGTGAAATGGACTGATTGCAGTTTTTGTTGTTGTTTTTGGAGACCAGTATGTGGTAATTATTAATAACAGTACAGAAATTTTATCATGAAGTTAGTTAGCCTTTGTCTTTAAACTTGCTGTCTGACATGTTATAATGAGTGTTTAAAAAGTTAGTTTATTCACTTCTTAGTGAAGGTCAGAGGAGAGAAGGAAATTTTACAAAATTAAACACCTGATTTGTGTTGGACTTGGGAATTAAATACAGACATGTTTAACTTTAAAACAGAGATCTTTGACATTTTACCTATATGCTTATGGCAAAAAACCTAGATGTGGAATTGCTGGGTAGTAGTGTGTGGCACCGTAACAATAGGAGATAAAGCCAGACTGCTTTCTTAAATAGTTGTCCTAATTTATATTTCTGTGAGCAGTGGGTAAGTGTTCCCTTTCCACCACATCCTTGCCAATACTTAGTATGGTTAGATTTCTAAGCATTTTCCAATCTGATGGTATTTCATCATTTATTTATACTGTATTTCTCTGATTACTTATAAGATTGATCCTGTTTTCATATGTATTGGCCACTTGTGTAACATCTGTGTAGTATGTGTTTATGTCTTTCGCCCATTTTTGGATGTTATTGAATTTTGGAACTTCTTTTATATTTATGTGTGTTGAAATTATCTTTTCCCATTTTGTGGCTTGTTTGTATTCACATTCTTTATAGTGTCTTTTGATAAACAAAATTTCTTAACTTTAATATAGTTTCAAATGTATTAGTTTTCTTCTCTATGCTTTGTAATTTTTGTGTATTGTTTAAGAAATACTCCCTACTCCAAGAAAATTTTTATATCTTCCAAATATTTAGATCTTCGCTTTTCAAAATTTAAGCTCTTTATCCAAATCCAGATTTAAAAATGATTGTTTTCTATGGATGAGACAGTGATTCAATTTCAATTTTTTCCTCATTGTGCAAAACCTGTTGACCCAATTCTTTTATTGAAAAGTGCTTTCCTGGGACTTGCTTGGCAGTCTGTTGGTTAAGACTCTGTGCTTCCACTGCAGGGGACACGAGTTTGATCCCTGGTCGGGGAACTAAGATCCCACAAGCTGCGCAGCATGGCCAAAAAAAAAAAAAAAAAATCTTTTCTCTTTGAACTGCATCATTTCCTGGGTTACATACTTTTTTGTTTATGTGTGGATATGTTTTTCATCTATTATGATGCACTGATTTAACTGTCTAAGCAGAAGCAATTTCACACAATTAATACTTTTAATACATTAAGTTTGCAAAATATTTAACATATACTAATACAATACTAATTAAATTAGTATACTTTCATAATAAGTTTTTTAGTTGACAAAATCTTTGTTTATGACCAGTTTTGAAAAATGGATTTGTTAAGCAAAGAATTCCTGGTCAAAACACTTGTTTTCTAGCAGTACTGCTATTATTCCACTGTTTACTGTCTTCCATTGTTGTTTCTGAGAAGTCAGTTGTCTGACTGAATTGCCTTTTTATTGTAGTTGTCTTTTCTTTCTGCTTATAAAAAATATTCTCTTTGGATTTGGTGTTTTGTGGGCTTATAGTAGTCTGTCTAAATGTGTATTTTTAAAAATTTATCAATCTTGAAAGTTGTTGTGCTTCCTGAATGAGGACACTATACTATGTCCCAGAACTATGTGTATTCTTGCAAATAGGCTTCTTTTCCCTTTCTTCCATGCTGAAAGTCTTGCCACCTCTACCTGCCATAGGATCATGAAGACTAATTTCATCATGCCTTTTATTCCTGTTCATTGTAGGAAACTGTTATTAAACCTAATATCTCTGATTAAAAATCTTCAAATACTCAGTACATGGCCTTTTCTCACTACCTCATATCCTTCTCCTTTTCATTCTGCCTTCTGGAACTCATAGTCAATCACAAAACTAAAAACTCTTCAACTTCCCTGATACTCCCTTTAACTTTCTTTCTATAACTGAAACCTGCTTCTTCTGAGTTCCCTTTTTTCCCTGGAGGCTTCTCAAGTGGAGGCTATTTTCTCTCGCATACCCCTAGTACCCATGACTGGAGGTACAGTGTATGTTATTCTTGCTCCTCTTTGATGTTTCCCATTCATATCTCCATTATTCCTGAATTTCACATCATCAGAGTATAACCACTGTCTAATCTGTCTTGGTGCAGTCCTCTCCCCTCTTTCCAACTGTAGGACCCCTCTCCCTCACTCCTTAAATGTTTTTTACTCTTGGCTTTCTGTCACTCTCTCTCTCTATTGTTATTTGGTTGTGCCAGGTCTTAGTTGCTGCTTGTGGGCTCCTTAGTTGTGGCATGCAAACTCTTAGTTGTGGCATGCATGTGGGATCTGGTTCCCTGACCAGGGATCGAACCCAGGCCCACTGCATTGGGAGCATGGAGTCTTAACCACTGCACCACCAGGGAAGTCCCTCTGTCACTCTCTCTTGATGCTGTCATAATTCTTGGTGATTTCAAAATGCACATTAGGTAGTTCTTACACAGCACTGGTGTATCTCTATCTTATACCACTCCCCTGCATTCTAGACTCCCATCTCTCACTTCCTAGTAAACATCTCCACTGAATATGTAACAGGCACTTCACATGACGTATGTCCAAAATTGAACATATTTTTTGTATATATACTACCCTCAGGTCTTTCCAATTTCAGAAAATAACAATTCCATTTTTTTTGCCCTTGTCCCAAACCCTCAAGTTATCCTAGAATCTCTCTCACCTCTTGCATGAGGAAATTCTGTTTTCTCTGTCTTCAGAATGTATCCAACTACATGCCACTTCATATCACTCCTCTTCCTATTACTTTAATGTAAGGCACCATTAGTTCTTGTGTGAATTATTGTACTCCATGAAGGCAGTGATTTTTAACTATTTTGTTCTTGGCTATACTCCTGGAGTTTGGAAAGGTGCCTGGTACATAGTAGGCACTTAATGCATGTTTGTTGAATGAATGAGTGACTGATTTTTTTCTGTCATCACATCTGGAGAATTTCTCATTCATTATTTCTGTGAATAAAGCTACTTCCTATGCTTTCAGTGTTCCCCCTCTCTATCTACAACAGTCATGTAGTAGAACTACTCCCTCTCTGATAATGCCTCTTAGTCTCCCTTTCATATTTTACATGTTTTTATCCTCCTTAGCTTTATGGATGATTTCTCTAGCTCAGTGTTTCCATTTTCTTTTTTAAAAAATTTTTATTTTATATTGGAGTATAGTTGATTTACAATGTTGTGTTAGTTTCCAGTGTAACAGCAATGTGGTTCAGGTATACATATACATATATCCATTCTTTTTCAGATTCTTTTCCCATATAGGTTATTGCAGAATATTGAGTAGACTTCCCTGTGCTATACAGTAGGTCCTTGTTGATTATTTGTTTTATATATAGTAATGTGTATATGTTAATCCCAAACTCCTAATTTATCCCTCCCCCCACCTTTCCCCTTTGGTAACCATAAGTTTGTTTTCAAAGTCTGTGAGTCTGTTTCTGTTTTGTAAATAAGTATCATCTTTTTAGATTCCACTTATAAGTGATATCATATGATATTTGTCTTTCTCTGTCTGACTTACTTCACTTAGTATGATATTCTCTAGGTCCATTCACGTTGCTGCAAATGACATTATTTCTTTTTTTATGGCTGAGTAGTATTCCATTTTATATATGTATCACATCTTCTTTATCCATCCCTCTGTCGATGGATATTTAGGTTGCTTCTGTGTCTTGGCTGTTGTAAATAGTGCTGCAGTGAACACTGGGGTGCATGTATCTTTTTGAATTAGAGTTTTATCCAGATATATGCCCAGGAGTGGGATTGCTGGATCATGTGGTAGTTCTATTTTTAGTTTTTTAAGGAATCTCCGTACTGTTTTCCATAGTGGCTGCACCAACTTACATTCCCACCAGCAGTGTAGGAGGGTTACCTTTTCACCACACCCTCTCCAGCAATTATTATTTGTAGACTTTTAAATGATGGCCATTCTGACTGGTGTGAGGTGATACCTCACTGAAGTTTTGATTTGCATTTCTCTAATATTTAGCGATGTTGAGCATCTTTTCATGTGTTTTTTTAAAAATATAGATTTATTTATTTATTTATTTATTTATTTATTTATTTATGGCTGTGTTGGGTCTTCCTTGCTGCTCACGGGCTTTCTCTAGTCGCGGAGAGCGGGGGCTACTCTTCACTGCAGTGTGTGGGCTTCTCATTGCAGTGGCTTCTCTTGTTGGTGGAGCACGGGCTCTAGGCACGCAGGCTTCAGTAGTTGTGGCATGCAGGCTCAGTAGCTGTGGCTCACGGGCTCTAGAGTGCAGGCTCAGTAGTTGTGGCGAATGGGCTTAGTTGCTCCGCAGCATGTGGGATCTTCCCGGACCAGGGATCGAACCTGTGTCCCCTGCATTGGCAGGTGATTCTTAACCACTGCTCCACCAGGGAAGTCCCTCATGTGCTTTTTGGCCATATTTATTTCTTCTTTGGAGAAATGTTTATTTAGGTCTTCTGCCCAATTTTTGATTCGGTTGTTTGTTTTATTGGTATTGAGCTGCATGAGCTGTTTGTATGTTTTGCAGATTAGTCCCTTGTCAGTCGCATCGTTTGCAAATATTTTCTCCCATTTTGTGGGTTGTCTTTTCATTTCATTTATGATTTCCTTTACTGTGCAAAAGCTTTATGGATGACTTCTCTAGTTCAGGGTTCCCATCCATTTTTAATTCTGTCTAAACTGTTGTTTAACCCATTCATTGTATTTCTCACTTCCATGTTTACAAATTTAATCCCCAGAAATTTTCTTTAGTTCCCTTTTAAAGTTGCCATATCTTTTGATATTTTTTCCTTAGCTACACTTATGTTGCCCTCTTTTGTGTCCTCAAATCATATTAATTTTATTTTAAGATATTTTATATATGATAATTCATCAATTTTAATCATTTGAGGGAGTGATTTACCTTTTCCTTGTTTTGGATATTTCTCATTTTTTCTTACGTATGGTGGTTTCTTCCCTTATGTGTTCTCTGATTTTGGATTATAAGTTTAGAATCACTGGAAGGTCATCTCTGAGAAGGTACTTAGCCCTGAGTATAAGCTGTATTCTCAGAGAAAGTTTGTTTTACTTTTGCCAGGTTAACCATCTACCAGAGAATATCTTGAACTAAACTGTCACCTATCCCCTATTCTGTTCAGTTCTACCTGGAGCCAAGATTGAGACAGATACGTTTATGTCCCATCTGCTTTTGTTTTATGAGGTGTTTTTTTTTTTTTCTTTTGCTCGTTAGATTAGCTATTGGAGGTATTTTCTGGAAGCCTGGGATTTTTTTCAGGGCTATGTGTCCCGGACTTTTATTCGCTCCCCCATAAATGGGCCATTAAAACCAAAGCTCTAGGGGCCTCCCTGGTGGCGCAGTGGTTGAGAGTCCGCCTGCCAATGCAGGGGATACGGGTTCGTGCCCCGGTCCGGGAGGATCCCATATGCCGCGGAGCGGCTGGGCCCGTGAGCCATGGCCGCTGAGCCTGCGCGTCCGGAGCCTGTGCTCCGCAACGGGAGAGGCCACAACAGTGAGAGGCCCGCGTACCGGAAAAAAAAAACAAACAAAAAAAAAACCCAAAGCTCTAGGTCATCATAGAATGTTAGGTATCCCCATGTACCTTCTTGTTTTAGCATACACTTTCCTGTCTGGGTTTGTGATATGTCATCATTTTTGACCTTGGAAGATTTCTCTTACATTTTTACTAGCTGTGATATGCCTTTAAAATATTAAAATAATATTTATCCATCAGTTTCAAGAGTGTTGCTCTTGAGGATATTTTGTACTATTTGGTTCACATGTTGCTAAAAATTGGTACCCTCAGTTATTTCTAACGTAGATTATGAGGCTCTTGCAATAGAAGGTATAATTTTGCAAACAGGGCCATCTTCCCTCTTCATAATAATCAGATAATTAGGCTGGGACTTGTGTCTGATTGATTGCTATGTTATGGGGGTAAGGAGGAGGGATTGTGGAATTGTGGTGGGAATTGTGGATGAGATGGTAGTACAGGGGATTCCTTCTACTGGAGGCAGAGAGCAATGATAGGAAATATTAAAGCATATTAAATATAGACATCTACTTTGAAAAGAAAGACACAAGCTTGCAGGGACCAGAGACAGAGTAGAAAATCCAGTCTCTGAATGGACAGCTGATATTTTGATGTATTTGGGGCACTGAGACTAAAATATATAATGGCAGCTGGGATTTCTGTTCTTTTGAGGGAGCTCAAAATCAGCCCATTGCCAATCATCAGAGGTTGAAGAGGCAGTGACCACTATTTCAAGGTTGTACCTGTGGTTGATTGGGAAAGACAGATGGAAACTGCGAATGGCCAGTTGTGATTTGTGACATGTAATTGCTTGGGGATTAGACCTGTGACTTTCTAGAGTTCCAAAAGCCTTGGCTCTGAGTTGTCTTCCACTAGGAAGTGGAAATTTTAAAAAATTATAACTGTGAGATGAAGAAGATGAATTCTCACTCAAAAGGCACCCACCAATGAAATGACCAAGCACATGGGGCAATCCAAAGTGATGAAAGAACAAAGAATAGGAGATTTTACTTGTGAGGAAATTGAATTAAGGGAGGCATTAATTAATGTTTAAATAATTTCAAAACATAAAGGATGGAATACTATCCATGAAACAAAAATAGGAGTTTATAATACTAAGTGGGGAAGTTTTGAAACAAGAATAAGGAAGTAAAATCTTGAAAAAATTCTTTGAAATAAATACATTCTTGTAGAAGTATAAACAGAAGAAACTTGATTAAAGGATTAGTTAATTGGATTAAAAAATAGAAAGCTGGAATTGATAAGGCATACAGCACATGATATTAAGATGTTAAGAGTCATGGGAGATTGAGCAGTGCCATTATTTATCTGATTGGATTTCCAGACATGAGGATGTGTTTTTTAAAAAAAATTAATTAATTTATTTATTATTTTTGGCTGTGTTGGGTCTTTGTTTCTGTGCGAGGGCTTTCTCTGGTTGCGGTGAGCGGGGGCCACTCTTCATCGTGGTGCGTGGGCCTCTCACTATTGCAGCCTCTCCTGTTGCGGAGCACAGGCTCCAGACGCGCAGGCTCAGTAGTTGTGGCTCATGGGCCCAGTTGCTCCGCGGCATGTGGGATCTTCCCGGACCAGGGCTCGAACCCTTGTCCCCTGCATTGGCAGGCAGATTCTCAACCACTGCAACACCAGGGAAGCCCAAGGATGTGTGTTATTACAAGAGATGATAGACCTAAGATTTTGTGGGATTTCAGGCAAGAGATAATTTCCCATATTGATAGTTAACCAAATCCATTGAGCCAAATAAAAATAGAATCTTCCCCTAGAGATGTTACAGTAAAGCTGTAGGATGCCAAAGGAAAAGAAACATTTTAAAATATTCTAAAATGTCAAAAAATACTTAGGAATAAGCCGGACCAAGGGGGTTAAAGACTTATATGCTGAGAACTATAGAACACTGATAAAGGACATTGAAGATGATTCAAAGAAACAGAAAGATATCCCATGCTCTTGGATTGGAAGAATCAATATTATAAAATGGCCATACTACCCAAGGCAATGTACAGATTTAATGCGAACCCTATCAAATTACCCATGACATTTTTCACAGAACTAGAACAAATAATCCTAAAATTTATATGGAACCATAAAAAACCCAGAATTGCCAAAGCAATCCTGAGGAAAAAGAACAAAGTTGGAGGCATAACCTCCTTCTTCAGACAATACTACAAAGCTACAGTAATCATAATAGCGTGGTATTGGCACAAAAACAGACATATGGATCAATGGAACAGAATAGAGAGCCCAGAGGTAAACCCACACACCTACAGTCAGTGTTTGACAAAGGAGGCAAGCATATACAACAGAGAAAGACAGTCTCTGCAGCAAGTGATGTTGGGAAAGCTGGACAGCTGCATGTAAATCAGTGATATTAGAACAGTCCCTCGCCGCTCTCTCATACACTACCAAACGTAAAATAGATAGCTAGTGCAAAGCAGCCGCATAGCACGGGGAGATCAGCTCGGTGCTTTGTGATCACCTAGAGGGGTGGGATAGGGAGGGTGGGAGGGAGGGAGACGCAAGAGGGAAGAGATATGGGAACATATGTATATGTATAACTGATTCACTTTGTCACAAAGCAGAAACTAACACCATTGTAAAGCAATTATACTTCAATAAAGATGTTAAAAAAAAAGAACAGTCCCTGACACCATACACAAAAATAAATTCAAAATGGCTTAAAGATTTAAATATAAGACATGACACCATAAAACTCCTAGAAGAGAACATAGACAAAATATTCTCTGACAAAAATCATAGCAGTGTTTTCATAGGTCAGTCTCCTAAGGCAATAGAAATAAAAGCAAAAATAAACAAATGGGACCTAATCAAACATATAAGCTTTTCCAAAGCAAAAGAAACCATAAACAAAATGAAAAGACAGCCTATGGATGGGGGAAAATATTTGCAACTGATGTCACTGACAAGGGCTTAATTTCCAAAATATAAAAACATGTTATATAACTCTATAACAAAAACGCAAAGAGCCCAATCAAAAAATGGGCAGGGCTTCCCTGGTGGCGGAGTGGTTGAGAGTCCACCTGCTGATGCAGGGGACACGGGTTCGTGCCCCGGTCCGGGAAGATCCCACATGCCGCGGAGCGGCTGGGCCCGTGAGCCATGGCCGCTGAGCCTGCGTGTCCGGAGCCTGTGCTCCGCAACAGGAGAGGCCACAACAGTGAGAGGCCTGCGTACCGCAAAAAAAAAAAAAAAAAAAAATGGGCAGAAGACCTAAGTAGACATTTCTCTAAAGAAGGCAAACAAAAGGCCAAAAAGCACATGAAAAGATGCTCAACATCACTAATTAATAGACAAATGCAAATCTAAACTACAATGAGATATCATCTCACGCTGGTCAGCATGACCATCATTAAAAAGTCCACATATAATAAATGCTGGAGAGGGTGTGGAGAAAAGGGAACTCTCCTACAGTGTTGAAGGGAATGTAAGTTGGTGCAGCCATTATGGAGAACAGTATGGAGATTCCTTAAAAAACTAAAAAGAGTTGCTATATGGTCCAGCAGTCCCACTCCTGGGCAAATATCCCGAGAAAACTCTAATTTGAAAAAAACATGCACCCCAGTGTTTATAGTGGCACTATTTAAAATAGCCAACTGGTGACTTCCTTGGTGGCGCAGTGGTTAAGAATCTGCCTGCCAGTGCAGGGGACACAGGTTTGAGCCCTGGGCTGGGAAGACCCCACATGCCGCCAAGCAAATAAGCCCGTGTGCCACAACTACTGAACCCATTAGCCTAGAGCCCACGAGCCACAGCTACTGAGCCCACATGCCACAATTACTGAAGCCCGTGTGCCTTAGAGCCCGTGCTCTGCAACAAGAGAAGCCACCGTAATGAGAAGCCTGCGCACTGCAACGAAGAGTAGCCCCCGCTCGCTGCAACTAGAGAAAGCCCGTGTGCAGCAACAAGACCCAACACAGCCAATAAATAAATAAATAAATAAACAAATGAAAAATAATACCCAAGACATGGAAGCAACCTAAATGTCTATCTACAGATGAATGGATAAAAAGATGTATCATACCTATACAATGGAATACTACTCAGCCATAAATGAGAATGAAATGATGCCATTTGCAGCAACGTGGATGGACCTAGAGATTATCATACTAAGTGAAGTAAGTCAAAGAAAGATAAATATCATGATATCACTTATATGTGGAATCTAAAATATGATACAAATGAAGTTATTTACAAAACAGAAATAGACTCACAGACATAGAAAACAACCTTATGTTTACCAAAGGGGAAAGAGGGTGGGGGAGAGATAAATTAGGAGTTTGGGATTAGCAGATATAAAACTATTATGTATTCAGTGTAAAACAGATAAACAACAAGGTCCTACTGTATAGCACAGGGAACTATATTCAATATCCTGTAATAAACCATAACCATGTAAAAGAATATGGAAAAAAATATATAACTTTGCTGTACACCAGAAAGTAACACAACAATGTAACTCAACTATACTTCAATTAAAAAATAAAATAAAATTTAAAAATGTGCTAATGAACAGCTGAATCAAATATAAAAGGAACAACAACTTGATTGGCAGAGACCTCTTGCCTGCAACAACAATAACAATAAAAAATGGCAGAACAATGGAGTAATGTCTTTAAAGTACTTAAATAACACTTTAGAATTAGGAATGAATACATAATAAAAATTTTCAGATATACAAGACTATGAGAGTGTACTACACAAAACATGTTGAGATTTACAAAACCAAGATAATTTACTACACATAGGGTATAGTGGAAAGAACTATTAAAGTATATTCTTCAGCAAGAAGAAAATTGAGGCTAGACTTTGAGAGTGGAATATAAGAATAAAAAGGTAGAGAGGAAATGGTAAAGCATGTTGGTGAATATAAATAGTATTGATGTTTAAAAAAACTGAAACCATCTTGTTTTCAGCTTTACCTGTAGATTTTATTTCTTTTATAAAAATGCGAAACAAATATGGTAATTAATTAATGTTTTATTTTTTAAATTTTTTATTTATTTATTTTTGGCTGCATTGAGTCTTCGTTGCTGCGCACGGGCTTTCTCTAGTTGCGGTGAGCGGGGGCTACTCTTTGTTGAGGTGCACGGGCTTCTCACTGCAGTGGCTTCTCTGGTGGCGAAGCATGGGCTGTAGGTGCGCGGGCTTCAGCTGTGGCTCATGGGCTTAGTTGCTCCACGGCATGTGGCATCTTCCCGGACCAGGGCTCGCACCCATGGGCAGATTCTTAACCACTGCGCCACCAGGGAGGCCCCTAAATTAATGTTTTAAAAGTTAGAGGTTTGATTTACAAAAGAAAAAACTCGGGGTAGAATTTAAAAGGTATGAATAATGTGGAATAGCAGGAATGCAAACATTTTACATCAGTGTCTGAGTCAACATAACCGGAGGAAGAGATTTAAAAAGGAAATGCATATCCTAATACATGCTGAAAACATCTGATAAAATCCAGCATTTATTCATAATGAAAAGTGAACTTGACTGGAAGAGAACTTCCTCAGGTTAAGAGGAAGCTATGCACAAACATCATACAATTATGTATAGTAACCATCATACTATTTTGCAACTTTCCAGGAGAGCAGCTCAAAACACCAAGAAAGAGAAAAGCCATGGCTAAAAATCTTCATAAATGCATGGGAAAACATATAACATGAGAAATCCAGTTATTTATTGGTTTGGGGAGAAATAGGGTAGCAATAGGGTATGGTGCTGGAGAGAGAAGAATTTGAGAGAAAATAACCAATGCAAACGAGCGGGAATGGATAGGCCTGAGAATGATGTTGTAAAGAAGTCCAGACGTCTGAACGCACATTGTCCGGTATCCCTGGGCAGATTTTCCATTTCAAAGATGAGGTCTAGAGTCTGCTTTCTTTTCCTGACGTCTTCTCCTGCTACTATAGCCAGTCTGGAGGGAAAAAGGAGTTGTTGGCCCACGAGATGCTTAATTTCCAGGTTGTAGGACATTCAGTGTAAAAGACGCCGGGAAATCCATTGGGCCTCCAGGATGGTAGCCAGAATGTGTGTGTGTGTGTGTGTGTGTGTGTGTGTACACCGGGGTGCAGTTCATTCCGGGAACAGACATCTCTGGGCCTCGCGCTTAGGACCGTAAGGGCGTTGGGGGCGCTCGTGAGGACCCGGACTCGGAGAGGGAGGTAGCGGTTGGAGTGGTGGGTCGAGGGAGAGCTCCCGAAGGCGCAAGTGCAGGTTGTCGTCGTGGTGAGGAGAGCGTTTCTCTGGACTAGGATTGGGCGCCCGAGGACGGGGCTCTGGGACAAAGCCCTGCGCGCTGGGTCCCGACACCCTTGCGGTGGGGCTGCGGAGCTCAGCGACGGAGCCGGCTTCAGCCTCCATCCCAGGCGGCAGGAGCTCGGCGTCTGCTTCCTCCTGGTTGGCCTCTTCTTGGCGGGCGATCTCTGGGACAGCTGCGCAGAAGAATCCCGGCTCCCGGGCCAGGTACTCCCCTGGAGCGCTCAGGAAAGCGGCCCGTTGCAGGCCCTGTCCCCACGGGCCTTCCACGCCCCAGCCCAGGAGGGCCTCGGGGACCAGCATGAGGATGTGATCTCCGAGAGACACTTGCAGCACGGATGTGGGCTTGGGCTCCAGCAGCACGTCGACGTCATCTAGGGGCAGGTGCAGGGCACAGCCGGCGGGCAGGACCACTACGGAAGTGAGCGCGTCCGCGGCCGGAGGTCCCGTCAGGTTGTCCAGGCTGGGCGCCGCCTCGGACTCGGACTCGGGGTCCTCGGGCTCCTCCGTTCGGCGGCGCTTGGCGGGGCCGGGTCCTTCGGTCTGCGGTCCCCACCAGTCCGCAGGGTATGCACTGGGCCTGCGGGGCCGTTTGCCCATGACCTCGACCGACGGACGGCGCCCCCGGGGCCTGGCAGAGGGCGAGGAGGCGCTCGATCCTGCACGCTGTGACGGGTTTCGACGACGGCTGAGGCAAGCCGGGGCGGGGCGGCGCGATGCGGGGACGGCAGGACGGCGCGATACGGGACGAGTCCTCGGAGCTCCGGGGCCGCCTCCTGCAGTTGGTCCTGCAGTTCAGGTTTCTAGGGGAACGGCGTCTGGCGCGGGGCTGGGCCTGGCGCCTTCGAATCTTCAGCTCGTCACGCCGATTCGTCTACGCAACAGACAGCGAAAGATGTTGCAGGTGAAGCCAGTGAAATCCTAGTCGCAAAATGTCACGCGAAGCCCCGCCCCCTCCAAGGCTCCGCCCCGTAGACCTCGCGGTATCTGTGCTGCCCAATAGCCGGGGCTGTGGTTGGTAGAAAGCTACTGTTAAAGTCCTCCAGGGGCCAGAATACTCGTGTACTTCATTTCTAGAGAAAAAAAGAGACACCGAAAATGGAACTTTAAATATTAGTCACCTTTAAGGTTAATATTTTCCTTTGATTTCAGGCATTCTAGAGAAAAAAACCACTCAAATAGACCAACCCCCCCGGCAACATAAAACGGACCTATCTAAACGTTCCATGAAATTCCTTTAATGCTTGTGCTTTCATTTCAGGAGTAAATGGAAAATACTCATATATGTTTAGGTAAAGCTCTGTCTTAATAGTCAAATATTTGTGGCAGTTCCTTCCTGAAGATAAAAGCTGTTATAAAATTAAAACAATCTTAGTATAATTAAATTGTTTTATTCAGTATTTATTATATGTCAACCATTCTACTGAGGTTTAAAAAATGATCTTCATTTATTAAATTAAATTAAATTAAATTAATTAAATAATTTATTTTGCGGTACGCGGGCCTCTCACTGTTGTGGCCTCTCCCGTTGCGGAGCACAGGCTCCAGACGCGCTGGCTCAGCGGCCATGGCTCACGGGCCCAGCCCCTCCGCGGCATGCGGGATCTTTCCGGACCGGGACACGAACCCGTGTCCCCTGCGTCGGCAGGCGGACCCTCAACCACTGTGCCACCTGGGAAGCCCTGATCTTTGTTTTGAAAAAATTTTTTATTTTTATGTACTTTTGGCTGCGTTGGGTCTTTGTTGCTGCGTGCGGGCTTTCTCTAGTTGCAGCGAGCGGGGGCTAGTCTTCGCTGCGGTGCACAGGCTTCTCATTGCGGTGGCTTCTGTTTGTTGCGGAGCACGGGCTCTAGGCACACGGGCTTCTGTAGTTGTGGGACGCAGGCTCAGTAGTCGTGGCTCTTGGGCTCTAGAGTGCAGGCTCAGTAGTTGCGGCACATGGGCTTATTTGCTCCACGGCATGTGGGTCTTCCCGGACCAGGGCTCGAACCCGGCATGCGGATTCTTAACTACTGCGCCACCAGGACCCTGGTGGCGCAGTAGTTAAGGTATGTACTAAAAGCTGTACACATTTAATGTAAACAACTTGAGTTTGTAGATAAGAATACACTCGTGAAACTATCACCACAATCAAAACCATAAAAGTTATCTATGACCTGCAAAAGTGTCTTCCTGCCCTCTTTGAAAAAAAAAATGATCTTTTTTACTTTTCACAACACCTGAAGCTCAGAGTGGTCAAGTGAGGTTTCAAAAATTAAATATGTACCAAGTTTGTGTTAGATATAGGCATCCAATGCAGACTTCTCTGGTTTTAAATCATGAACTCTTAACTCATACATTTATTGCATACACCTAAGAGTGAATTACTATAATTGGTCCTGTGTGTGTCTTTTCAAGTTAATAGGTAGGGACTTCCCTGGTTACGCAGTGGTTAAGAATCTGCCTGCCAATGCAGGGGACATGGGTTTGATCCCTGATCTGGGAAGACCCCACATGCTGCAGAGCAGCAAAACCTGTGCGCCACAACTACTGAAGCCCTTGTGCCTAGAGCCTGTGCTCTGCAACAAGAGAAGCCACTGCAATGAGAAGCCCGTGCACTGCAACCAAGAATAGCCCCTGCTGGCCTCAACTAGAGAAAAGCCAGCATGCAGCACCGAAGACCAGACACAGCCAAAAATAAATAAATAAATAAATAAATAAACAAACAAATAAATAAATTTAAAAATTATAAAAAAAGATTAAAAAAATGTTAATAGGTAACGCCTTCCTCTTTTTTTTCCCCAAAATATTTTTCACAGTTTAAACTCCTGTGAGCGGAGTATGTTTCCATTTCATTACATCCTTGTAAACATTTCTTATTCATAGACTCTTAACTGTTTTCCAACCTGGTGTAGTAAAATGCTATATCATTGTGTTTTCATTTTGCATTTCTGATTGCCAGTCAAGGTGGATCATTTTTTTCACATGCTTATTAGCCAATATTATATTTAATTCTTTGAAATATTCCCATCTTCTTGTTTTTTTTTTACTTAAAAAAATTAGGTTTCAACTTTTCCTCCAACTTTTTGCAGTGCTGGTTCGTTCTTCAAAGACCAACTCTGAGGGCACTTTCTTGAAAAGGGCGTTTCTGACCATTTTGTTTGGAATGGTTTCTTCACTTTCTATCTCATCCCTCTCTCTATGGCCTTCATAGTATTACCACATTCTGTAAATAAACAAAATATTGTTTAAAGACATTGGGGTTCAGTCATACTACTACCAGTCACTTATCAAATGTATGTGTAGCAAATGTCTCTATCACAGTCTTTGAAGACTTTCGCACTTGATTCACTGTAATTCTCACTCATTGCACATCTGCTGTAGTTTGTGGTGAGTTTAATATTGTCATGGATCCCTCCTCCCCCCACATCTTGGCTTCTCAGTTCTCTTCCTCTTCAGTAATTTTGTCCTCCCTCCTACCTCATTGACTCATACTCTTTACCTTGTCATTATGAAACTTATATGGTAGTCATCAGTTACATCCATTAGACTATAACTTAATTAGTAAATAGTAAACTGTAAACTGCCTTCGCTGGTCAAGCTCACTTTAACTGTTTTTACAAAAACTTGCATATCCCCCAAGCATGATGTAGCCTAAAGAGTAAGCTACAAGGCCTCTTCACGACCCCTATAGATAAGTACCTCTGATGTAAGAGTCTTAAGATGTTTGCCCGAGTTGTTTTTTTGGAACTTGGAGTCAGTTGTCCAGTTTGAACTTCAGCTGGTTAAGACTGGTTGGGACAACCGACTCTCCCCTCGGGCATGCGAGAGTGTCTGATCGGTGGCCATTTGATGTCAGAGGGCCAAAACCCCCACCCTAAGAATATGCTAATGTCACCGTTTTCTGAACATGCATCCTCTGAAGAAGCACGTAGCTTAGTTGCACCTGCCGAGAATAACGATACATCTTTTTTAAAAAATTTATTTATTTATTTAATTTATTTATTTTTGGCTGCGTTAGGTCTTCGTTGCTGCATGCGGGCTTTCTGTATTTGCAGTGAGCGGGGGCTTCTCTTCGTTGCAGTGTGCAGGCCTCTCATTGTGGTGGCTTCTCTTGTTGTGGAACACGGACACTAGGAGCGTGGGCTTCAGCAGTTGTGGCACACGGGCTCAGTAGTTGTGGCACGCAGGCTCTAGAGTGCAGGCTCAGTACTTGTGGCTCAAGGGCTTAGTTGCTCCGAGGCATGTGAGATCTTCCCAGACCAGGGCTCGAACCCATGTCCCCTGCATTGGTAGGCGGATTCTTTTTTTTTTTTTTGGTAGGCGGATTCTTAACCACTGTGCCACCAGGGAAGTCCCGACCCGATCTTTTTCTCATTTCCAGTCACCTTTCCCCACACTCCCTGCACCTCAGGCCACCCTAATTCTTTATCCAGTAAATATCCCTAGCCCCTGGCCTTTGGGGAGATGGATTTGAGATTTGTTCTCCTTTCTCCTTGCTTGACTGCCTTGTGAATAAACCCTTTCTCTGCTGCAAACCTCTCTATCTCAGAGTTGGGCTTTCTGTGTGTGAGGCAAATGAACGTGGCTCAGTAACAATTACTCCAAATTGTGACCCCCTCTGTAATCACAATTTAAAAGATTTATTCTCAGAGTAGTGGCTACCTCCTAACTTTCTAGCTTAGCCCTTTACATATCCAAACTCCATCAATGCTTATGCCCTTCTGGAAAAATTCATCTTTTCAGTGAAACTTAAACTATCAGTTCTTCACTTCCCTCCATAACTGGAACTTAAATTCCACGAATAGTCATTTTAATCATTGCTATATGTATATCTTTTTTAAAAATTATTTTTTATTGAGGTAACATTTGTTTGTAACATTATATAAGTTTCATATGGACAACATTATATTTCTACTTCTGTACACACTACAGCATGCTCACCAACAAAGATTTAGTTTGTATAGTCACCACAGAGTTGATCCTCTTTATCTATTTCACCCTTTCCCCTCTGGTAGCCACTACTCTGTTCTCTGTATCTACATGTTTGTTTTTGTTTGGTGTGGTTTGTTCATTTACTTTGTATGTTTTTTTTTTTAAATTCCATATCTATGTGAAATCATATGGTATTTGGCTTTCTCTAGCTGACTTCTTTCACTTAGCATAATACTCTCAGTGTCCATCCATGCTGTGGCAAATGGCCAGGTTTTATTTTTTTTCTATGGCTGTATCTATTTGTATATATTGTGTTTCACATCTTCTTTATTCATTTATTGGTTGATGGGCACTGCGGTTGTTGCTATACCTTGACTATTGTAAATAATGCTGCAATGAACATGGGGGTGCATAAGTGTTTTCAAGTTAGTGTTTTCATATACTTTGGATAAATACTCAGAAGTGGGATAGCTGGATCATATGGTAGTTCTATTCCTGCATTTCTAAGGAATCTTCATACTGTTCTCCATAGTGGCTGTGCCAGTTTACATTCCCACCGACACCGCAGGAGGGCTCACTTTTCTCCACGTACTCGCCAACACTTTTAATTTCTTGCCTTTTGATAAAAGCCATTCTAACAGGTATGAAGTGATATGTCATTGTCGGTTTTTTTTTTTAGTTTTTTAAAATTGAGGTATAATGTAGTTACAGTGTTATGTTTCAGGTGTACAAGATAATGATGAACAATTCCTAAAGATTATACTCCATTTATAGTTATTATAAAATATTGGCTATGGACCTTTGCCTGGCGGTCCAGTGGTTAAGACTCCATGCTTCCACTGCAGGGGGCCCGGGTTCAGTCCCTGTTCAGGGAACTAAGATCCCCGTGTGCTGCGGGGTACGGCCAAAAAATAAATATTGGCTGTATTCCCTGTGTTGTACAATATATCCTTGTAGCTTAATTACTTTAAACATAGTAGTTTATACCTCTTCATCTCTTACCCCATCTTGCCTCTCCCCACTTGTAACCACGAGTTTGTTCTCTATATCTGTGAATCTGTTTCTTTTTTGTTATATTCACTAGTTTGTTTTATTTTCTGGATTCCATGTTTAAGTGATAACATAACAGTATTTGTCTTTCTCTGTCTGACTTATTTCACTATGCATAATACCCTACAAGTCTATCCATGTTGTTGTAAATGACAAAATTTCACTCTTTTTTTTTTTTTTTTTTTTTTTTTGTGGTATGCGGGCCTCTCACTGTTGTGGCCTCTCCCGTTGCGGAGCACAGGCTCCGGATGCGCAGGCTCAGCAGCCATGGCTCACGGGCCCAGCCGCTCCGCGGCATATGGGATCCTCCCAGACCGGGGCACGAACCCGTATCCCCTGCATCGGCAGGCGGACTCTCAACCACTGCGCCACCAGGGAGGCCCTCACTCTTTTTTTATGGCTGAGTATATACATACACACAGACACACACATGCATCTTGTATGTGTGTATCACATCACATCTTCTTTAGCTGTTCATCTGTTGATGGACACTTAGGTTGTTTCCATATTTTGGCTGTCATAAATAATGCTGCCATGAACATTCAGCTGCATGTATCTTTTCAAAGTAGTGTTTTTGTTTTCTTTGGATGTATACCCAGGAGTGGAATTGCTGTATCATATGGTAATTCTATTTAGTTTTTTTTTTATTAGTTTCTGCTTTATAACAAAGTGAATCAGTCATACATATACATCTGTTCCCACATCCCTTCCCTCATGCATCTCCCTCCCTCCTACCCTCCCCATCCCACCCCTCCAGGCGGTCACAAAGCACCAAGCTGATCTCCCTGTGCTCTGCAGCTGCTTTCCACTATCTATCTACCTTATGTTTGGTGGTGTATATATGTCCATGCCTGTCTTCCGCTTTGTCACAGCTTACCCTTCCCCCTCCCCATATCCTCAGGTCCATTCTCAAGTAGGTCTGTGTCTTTATTCCCGTTTTACCCCTAGGTTCTTCATGACATTTTAAAAAAAATTCCATATATATGTGTTAGCATACGGTATTTGTCTTTCTCTTTCTGACTTACTTCACTCTGTATGACAGACTCTAGGTCCATCCACCTCATTACAAATAGCTCAATTTCGTTTCTTTTTATGGCTGAGTAATATTCCATTGTATATATGTGCCACATCTTCTTTATCCATTCATCCAATGATGGACACTTAGGTTGTTTCTAGCTCCGGGCTATTGTGAATAGAGCTGCAATGAACATTTTGGTACATGACTCTTTTTGAATTATGGTTTTCTCAGGGTATATGCCCAGTAGTGGGATTGCTGGGTCATATGGTAGTTCTATTTGTAGTTTTTTAAGGAACCTCCGTACTGTTCTCCATAGTGGCTGTACCAATTTACATTCCCACCAACAGTGTAAGAGGGTTCCCTTTTCTCCACACCCTCTTTAGCATTTATTGTTTGCAGATTTTTTTGATGATGGCCATTCTGACTGGTGTGAGGTGATACCTCATTGTCGTTTTGAGTTGCATTTCTCTAATGATTAGTGATGTTGAGCATCCTTTCATGTGTTTGTTGGCAGTCTGTATATCTTCTTTGGAGAAATGTCTGTTTAGGTCTTCTGCCCATTTTTGGATTGAGTTATTTGTTTTTTTGATATTGAGCTTCATGAGCTGCTTATAAATTTTGGAGATTAATCCTTTGTCAGTTGCTTCATTTGCAAATATTTTCTCCCATTCCGAGGGTTGTCTTTTGGTCTTGTTTATGGTTTCCTTTGCTGTGCAAAAGCTTTGAAGTTTCATTAGGTCCCATTTGTTTATCTTTGTTTTTATTTCCATTTCTCTAAGAGGTGGGTCAAAAAGGATCTTGCTGTGATTTATGTCATAGAGTGTTCTGCCTATGTTTTCCTCTAAGAGTTTTACAGTGTCTGGCCTTACATTTAGGTCTTTAATCGATTTTGAGTTTATTTTTGTGTATCGTGTTAGGGAGTGTTCTAATTTCATTCTTTTACATGTAGCTGTTGAGTTTTCACAGCACCACTTATTAAAGAGACTGTCTTTTCTCCATTGTATATTCTTGCCTCCTTTGTCATAGATTAGGTGACCAGAGCTGTGTGGGTTTATCTCTGTGTTCTCTATCCTGTTCCATTGATTGATATTTCTGTTTTTGTGCCAGTACCATACTGTCTTTTAAAAAAAATTGTTTATTTTTGGCTGCGTTGGGTCTTTGTTGGTGCACATGGCCTTCGTCTAGTTGCAAGCAGGGGCTACTCTTCATTGTGGTGCTTAGGCTTCTCACTGTGGAGACTTCTCTTGTTACAGAGCATGGGCTCTAGGTGCCTGGGCTTCAGTAGTTGTGGCACATCGTCTCAATAGTTGTGGCTCATGGGCTATAGAGCACAGGCTCAGTAGTGTGGCGCACAGTCTTGGTTGCTCATATTGTCTTGATTACTGTAGCTTTGTAGTATACTGTGAAGTCAGGAAGCCTGTTTCCTCCAACTCCGTTTTTCTTTCTCAAGATTGCTTTGGCTATTCATGGTCTTTGGTTTTTCCACACAAATTGTAACATCTTTTGTTCTGGTTTTGTGAAAAATGCCATTGGTAATTTGATAGAGATTGCCTTGAATCTGTAGATTGCTTTGGGTAGTATAGTCATTTTCACAATATTGATTCTTCCAGTCTAAGAACATGGTATATCTCTCCATCTGTTTGTGTTGTCTTTGATCTCTTTAAGCAGTATCTTGCAGTTTTCCGAGTACAGGTTTTTTGCCTTCTTAGGTAGGTTTATTCCTAGGAATTCTTTTTGTTGCAGTGGTAAATGGGATCTCTTTCGGATCTTTCATTGTTAGTGTATAGGAATGCAAGAGATTTCTGTGTATTAATTTTGTATCCTGAAACTTTACCAAATTCATTGATTAGCTCTAGTAGTATTCTTTTCTTTTAAATAAATTTATTTATTTAATTTATTTTATTTTTGGCTGTGTTGGGTCTTCGTTGCTGCATGCGGGCTTTCTCTACTTGTGGAGAGCTGGGGCTACTCTTCCTTGCAGTGTGCAGGCGTCTCATCATGGTGGCTTCTGTTGTTGTGGAGCACGGGCTCTAGGAGCATAGGCTTCAGTAGTTGTGATGCGTGGGCTTCAGTAGTTGTGGCTTGCAGGCTCTAGAGCGCAGGCTCAGTAGTTGTGGTACACAGGCTTAGTTGCTCTGCAGCATCTTCCCGGACCAAGGCTCAAACCCATGTCCCCTGTGTTGGCAGACGGATTCTTAACCACTGTGCCACCAGGGAAGTTCTCTAGTAGTATTCTGGTGGCATCTTTAGGATTTTCTATGTACAGTATCATGTCATCTGCAAGCAGTGGCAGTTTTACTTCTTTTCCAATTTGGATTCCTTTTATTTCTTCTCTGATTGCCGTGGCTAGGACTTCCAAAATTATGTTGAATAAAAGTGGCGAGAGTGGGCTTCCTTGCCTTGTTCCTGATCTTAGAGGAAGTGCTTTCAGTTTTCCACCATTGAGAATAATGTTTTCTGTGAGTTTGTATTATATAGTCTATATTATGTTGAGGTAGGTTCCCTCTATGCCCCCTTTCTGGAGAGTTTTTATCTTAAATGTGTGTTGAATTTTGTCAAATTTTGTCTATTGAGATGATCATATGGTTTTTATTCTTCAGTTTGTTAATATGGTGTGTCACAATTTTTGATTTGCATATATTGAAGAATTCTTGCATCTGTGGGATAAATACCACTTGATCATGGTGTATGATCCTTTTAATGTGTTGTTGGATTCTGTTTGCTAGCCTTTTGTTGAGGATTTTTACATCTATGTTCATCAGTGATATTGGCCCGTAATTTTCTTTTCTGTGTGTGACATCTTTGTCTGCTTTTGGTATCAGGGTGATGGAGGCCTCGTAGAATGAGCTTGGGAGTGTTCCGTCCTCTGAAATTTTTTGGGTGAGTTTGAGAAGGATAGGTGTTAGCTCTTCTCTAAATGTTTGATAGAATTTGCCTGTGAAGCCACCTGATCCTCGACTTTCATTTGTCGGAAGATTTTTGATCACAATTTCAATTTCATTCCTTGTGACTGGTCTTTTCATGTTTTATATTTCCTCCTGGTTAGTCTTGCAAGGTTGTACCTTTTGAAGAATTTGTCCATTTCTTCCAGCTTATCCATTTTTAGGGCATATAGTTTCTTTCAGTAATCTGTCATGATCCTTTGTATTTCTGCAGTGTCAGTTGTTACGTCTCCTTTTTCATTTCTAATTTTATCGCTTTGAATCCTCACCCCTTTTTTCTTGATGAGTCTGGCTAAAGGTTTATCCATTTTGTTTATCTTGTCAAAGTACCACCTTTTAGTTTCATTGATCTTTGCTATTGTTTTCTTCATTTCTATTTCATTTATTTCTGCTCTGATCTTTATGATTTCTTTCCTTCTATTAACTTTGGGTTTTGTTTGTTTTCCTTTCTTTGGTTTTTTTTAACTTAAGGTTAAGTTCTTTACTTGAGATTTTTCTTGTTTCCTGAGGTGGGATTGTATTGCTATAAACTTCCCTCTTTGAACTGCTTTTTTAAAAAATATATATATGTTTATTTATTTATTTATTTATTTATTAGTTTCTGCTTTATAACAAAGTGAATCAGTCATACATATACATCTGTTCCCACATCCCTTCCCTCATGCATCTCCCTCCCTCCCACCCTCCCCATCCCACCCCTCCAGGCAGTCACAAAGCACCGAGCTGATCTCCCCGTGCTCTGCGGCTGCTTCCCACTATCTATCTACCTTACGTTTGGCAGTGTATATATGTCCATGCCTCTCTTTCGCTTTGTCACAGCTTACCCTTCCCCCTCCCCATATCCTCAAGTCCATTCTCAAGTAGGTCTGTGTCTTTACTCCCGTTTTACCCCTAGGTTCTTCATGACATTTTTTTTTTAAATTCCACATATATGTGTTAGCATACGGTATTTGTCTTTCTCTTTCTGACTTACTTCACTCTGTATGACAGACTCTAGGTCTATCCACCTCATTATAAATAGCTCAATGTCGTTACTTTTTATGGCTGAGTAATATTCCATTGTATATATGTGCCACATCTTCTTTATCCATTCATCCGATGATGGACACTTAGGTTGTTTCCAGCTCCGGGCTATTGTGAATAGAGCTGCAATGAACATTTTGGTACATGTCTCTTTTTGAATTATGGTTTTCTCAGGGTATATGCCTAGTAGTGGGATTGCTGGGTCATATGGTAGTTCTATTTTTAGTTTTTTAAGGAACCTCCATACTGTTCTCCATAGTGGCTGTACCAATTCACATTCCCACCAGCAGTGCAAGAGTGTTCCCTTTTCTCCACACCCTCTCCAGCATTTATTGTTTCTAGATTTCTTGATGATGGCCATTCTGACTGGTGTGAGATGATATCTCATTGTAGTTTTGATTTGCATTTCTCTAATGATTAATGATGTTGAGCATTCTTTCATGTGTTTGTTGGCAGTCTGTATATCTTCTTTGGAGAAATGCCTATTTAAGTCTTCTGCCCATTTTTGGATTGGCTTGTTTGTTTTTTTGCTATTGAGCTGCATGAGCTGCTTATAAATTTTGGAGATTAATCCTTTGTCAGTTGCTTCATTTGCAAATATTTTCTCCCATTCTGAGGGTTGTCTTTTGGTCTTGTTTATGGTTTTCTTTGCTGTGCAAAAGCTTTGAAGTTTCATTAGGTCCCATTTGTTTATCTTTGTTTTTAGTTCCATTTCTCTAAGAGGTGGGTCCAAAAGGATCTTGCTGTGATTTATGTCATAGAGTGTTCTGCCTATGTTTTCGTCTAAGAGTTTGATAGTTTCTGGCCTTACATTTAGGTCTTTAATCCATTTTGAGCTTATTTTTGTGTATGGTGTTAGGGAATGATGTAATCTCATACTTTTACATGTCCCTGTCCAGTTTTCCCAGCACCACTTATTGAAGAGGCTGTCCTTTCTCCACTGTACATTCCTGCCTCCTTTATCAAAGATAAGTTGACCATATGTGCGTGGGTTTATCTCTGGGCTTTCTATCCTGTTCCATTGATCTATCTTTCTGTTTTTATGCCAGTACCACACTGTCTTGATTACTGTAGCTTTGTAGTATAGTCTGAAGTCAGGGAGCCTGATTCCTCCAGCTCCGTTTTTCGTTCTCAAGATTGCTTTGGCTATTCGGGGTCTTTTGTTTTTCCAAACAAATTTTGAAATTTTTTGTTCTAGTTCTGTGAAAAATGCCAATGGTAGTTTGATAGGGATTGCATTGAATCTGTAGATTGCTTTGGGTAGTAGAGTCATTTTGACAATATTGATTCTTCCAATCCAGGAGCATGGTATATCTCTCCATCTATTTGTATCATCTTTAATTTCTTTCATCAGTGTCTTATAATTTTCTGCATACAGGTCTTTTGTCTCCTTAGGTAGGTTTATTCCTAGATATTTTATTCTTTTTGTTGCAATGGTAAATGGGAGTGTTTTCTTGATTTCATTTTCAGATTTTTCATCATTAGTGTATAGGAATGCAAGAGATTTCTGTGCATTAATTTTGTATCCTGCTACTTTACCAAATTCATTGATTAGCTCTAGTAGTTTTCTGGTAGCATCTTTAGGATTCTCTATGTATAGTATCATGTCATCTGCAAACAGTGACAGCTTTACTTCTTCTTTTCCAATTTGGATTCCTTTTATTTCCTTTTCTTCTCTGATTGCTGTGGCTAAAACTTCCAAAACTAGGTTAAATAAGAGTGGTGAGAGTGGGCAGCCTTGTCTTGTTCCTGATCTTAGTGGAAATGGTTTCAGTTTTTCACCATTGAGGACGATGCTGGCTGTGGGTTTGTCATATATGGCCTTTATTATGATGAGGAAAGTTCCCTCTATGCCTACTTTCTGCAGGGTTTTTATTATAAATGGGTGTTGAATTTTGTCGAAAGCTTTCTCTGCATCTATTGAGATTATCATATGGTTTTTCTCCTTCAATTTGTTAATATGGTGTATCACGTTGATTGATTTGCGTATATTGAAGAATCCTTGCATTCCTGGAATAAACCCCACTTGATCATGGTGTATGATCCTTTTAATGTGCTGTTGGATTCTGTTTGCTAGTATTTTGTTGAGGATTTTTGCATCTATGTTCATCAGTGATATTGGCCTGTAGTTTTCTTTCTTTGTGACATCCTTGTCTGGTTTTGGTATCAAGGTGATAGTGGCCTCGTAGAATGAGTTTGGGAGTGTTCCTTCCTCTGAAATTGTTTGGAAGAGTTTGAGAAGGATGGGTGTTAGCTCTTCTCTAAATGTTTGATAGAATTCGCCTGTGAAGCCATCTGGTCCTGGGCTTTTGTTTGTTGGAAGATTTTTTATCACAGTTTCAATTTCAGTGGTTGTGATTGCTCTGTTCATATTTTCTATTTCTTCCTGATTCAGTCTTGGCAGGTTGTGCATTTCTAAGAATTTGTCCATTTCTTCCAGGTTGTCCATTTTATTGGCATAGAGTTGCTTGTAATAATCTCTTATGATCTTTTGTATTTTTGCAGTGTCAGTTGTTACTTCTCCTTTTTCATTTCTAATTCTATTGATTTGAGTCTTCTCCCTTTTTTTCTTGATGAGTCTGGCTAATGGTTTATCAATTTTGTTTATCTTCTCAAAGAACCAGCTTTTAGTTTTATTGATCTTTGCTATCGTTTCCTTCATTTCTTTTTCATTTATTTCCGATCTGATTTTTATGATTTCTTTCCTTCTGCTAACTTTGGGATGTTTTTGTTCTTCTTTCTCTAATTGCTTTAGGTGCCAGGTTAGGTTGTTTATTCGAGATGTTTCCTGTTGCTTAAGGTAGGATGATTGTATTGCTATAAACTTCCCTCTTAGAACTGCTTTTGCTGCATCCCATAGGTTTTGGGTCGTCGTGTCTCCTTTGTCATTTGTTTCTAGGTACTTTTTAATTTCCTCTTTGATTTCTTCAGTGATCACTTCGTTATTAAGTAGTGTATTGTTTAGCCTCCATGTGTTTGTATTTTTTACAGCTCTTTTCCTGTAATTGATATCTAGTCTCATAGCATTGTGGTCAGAAAAGATACTTGATACAATTTCAATTTTCTTAAATTTACCAAGGCTTGATTTGTGACCCAAGATATGATCTATCCTGGAGAATGTTCCATGAGCACTTGAGAAAAATGTGTATTCTGTTGTTTTTGGATGGAATGTCCTATAAATATCAATTAAGTCCATCTTGTTTAATGTATCATTTAAAGCTTGTGTTTCCTTATTTATTTTCAATTTGGATGATCTGTCCATTGGTGAAAGTGGGGTGTTAAAGTCCCCTACTATGATTGTGTTACTGTCAATTTCCCCTTTTATGGCTGTTAGTATTTGCCTTATGTATTGAGGTGCTCCTATGTTGGGTGCATAAATATTTACAATTGTTATATCTTCTTCTTGGATCGATCCCTTGATCATTATGTAGTGTCCTTCTTTGTCTCTTCTCATAGTCTTTATTTTAAAGTCTATTTTGTCTGATATGAGAATTGCTACTCCAGCTTTCTTTTGCTTTCCATTTGCATGGAATATCTTTTTCCATCCCCTTACTTTCAGTCTGTATGTGTCTCTAGGTCTGAAGTGGGTCTCTTGTAGACAGCATATATATGGGTCTTGTTTTTGTATCCATTCAGCCAATCTGTGTCTTTTGGTGGGAGCATTTAGTCCATTTACATTTAAGGTAATTATTGATATGTATGTTGCTATTCCCATTTCCTTAATTGTTTTGGGTTCGTTATTGTAGGTCTTTTCCTTCATTGTGTTTCCTGCCTAGAGAAGTTCCTTTAGCATTTGTTGTAAAGCTGGTTTGGTGGTGCTGAACTCTTTCAGCTTTTGCTTGTCTGTAAACGTTTTAATTTCTCCATCAAATCTGAATGAGATCCTTGCTGGGTAGAGTAATCTTGGTTGCAGGTTTTTCTCCTTCATCACTTTAATTATGTCCTGCCACTCCCTTCTGGCTTGTAGAGTTTCTGCTGAGAGATCAGCTGTTATCCTGATGGGGATTCCCTTGTGTGTTATTTGTTGTTTTTGCCTTGCTGCTTTTAATATGATTTCTTTGTGTTTAATTTTTGACAGTTTGAATAATATGTGTCTTGGCATATTTCTCCTTGGATTTATTCTGTATGGGACTCTCTGTGCCTCCTGGACTTGATTAACTATTTCCTTTCCCATATTAGGGACGTTTTCAACTATAATCTCTTCAAATATTTTCTCAGTCCCTTTCTTTTTCTCTTCTTCTTCTGGAACCCCTATAATTCGAATGTTGGTGCGTTTAATGTTGTCCCAGAGGTCTCTGAGACTGTCCTCTGTTCTTTTCATTCTTTTTTCTTTATTTTGCTCTGCAGCAGTTATTTCCACTATTTTATCTTCCACCTCACTTATCCGTTCTTCTGCCTCAGTTATTCTGCTATTGATCCCATCTAGAGTATTTTTCATTTCATTTATTGTGTTTTTAATCGATGCTTGATTCATCTTTAGTTCTTCTAGGTCCTTGTTAACTGTTTCTTGCATTTTGTCTATTCTATTTCCATGATTTTGGATCTTGGAAATAGAATCTTGGATCATCTTTACTATCATTATTCTGAATTCTTTTTCAGGTAGACTGCCTATTACCTCTTCATTTGTTAGGTCTGGTGGGTTTTTATCTTGCTCCTTCTCCTGCTGTGTGTTTTTCTGTCTTCTCATTTTGCTTATGTTACTGTGTTTGGGGTCTCCTTTTTGCAGGCTGCAGGTTCGTAGTTCCCGTTGTTTTTGGTGTCTGTCCCCAGTGGCTAAGGTTGGTTTAGTGGGTTGTGTAGGCTTCCTGGTGGAGGGGACTAGTGCCTGTGTTCTGGTGGATGAGGCTGGATCTTGTCTTTCTGGTGGGCAGGTCCACGTCTGGTGGTGTGTTTTGGGGTGTCTGCGGACTTTTTATGATTTTAGGCAGCCTCTCTGCTAATGGGTGGCGTTGTGTTCCTGTCTTGCTAGTTGTTTGGCATAGGGTGTCCAGCACTGTAGCTTGCTGGTCGTTGAGTGAAGCTGCGTGCTGGTGTTGAGATGGAGATCTCTGGAAGATTTTCGCTGTTTGATATGATGTGGAGCTGGGAGGTCTCTTGTGGACCAGTGTCCTGAAGTTGGCTCTCCCACCTCAGAGGCACAGCACTGACTCCTGGCTCCTCAATTTGGGATGATTTGTTGTCTATTCATGTATTCCACAGATGCAGGGTACATCAAGTTGATTGTGGAGCTTTAATCCGCTGCTTCTGAGGCTGCTGGGAGAGGTTTCCCTTTCTCTTCTTTGTTCGCACAGCTCCCGGGTCTCAGCTTTGGATTTGGCCCCGCCTCTGCGTGTAGGTCGCCGGAGGGCGTCTGTTCTTCGCTCAGACAGGACAGGGTTAAAGGAGCAGCCGCTTCGGGGACTCTGGCTCACTCAGGCCGGGCGGGAGGGAGGGGCACGGAGTGCGGGGCGAGCCTGCAGCGGCAGAGGCCGGCGTGACGTTGCACCAGCCCGAGGCGCGCCGTGCGTTCTCCCAGGGAAGCCGTCTCTGGATCCCGGGATCCCGGCAGTGACGGGCTGTACAGGCTCCCGGAAGGGCGGCGTGGACAGTGACCTGCGCTCGCACACAGGCCTCTTGGCGGCGGCAGCAGCAGCCCCAGTGTCCCACGCCCGTCTCTGGGCTCCGCGCTTTCAGCCGCGGCTTGCGCCCGTCTGTGAGGCTCCTTTAAGCAGCGCTCTCTAAGCCCCTCTCCTCGCGCACCAGGAAACCAGGAGGGAAGAAAAATCAAACTGGTCTTTTAAAAAAAATAAATTTATTTATTTATTTTTGGCTGTGTTGGGTCTTCATTGCTGCACGCGGGCTTTCTCTAGTTGCGGTGAGCGGGGGCTACTCTTTGTCGCAGTGCATTTGCTTCTCATTCCAGTGGCTTCTCATTGTGGGGCATGAGCTCTAGGCATGCAGGCTTCAGTAGTTGTGGCATGCGGGCTCAGTAGTTGTGGCTTGCAGGCTCTAGAGCACAGGCTCAGTAGTTGTGGCGCACGGGCTTAGTTGCTCTGCGGCATGTGGGATCTTCCTGGAGCAGGGCTTGAACCCGTGTCCCCTGCATTGGCAAGCGGATTCTTAAGCACTGCACCACCAGGGAAGTCCCTGGTCTTGTTTTTGTATCCATTCAGCTGCTCTCTGTCTTTTGATTGGAGCAGTTAATCCATTTACATTTAAAGTCATTATTGATATGTTTGTACTTATTTCTATTTTTTCTTTTTAAATTGAGGTATAGTTGATCTACAGTATTATATAAGTTCAGGTGTACAATATAGTGATTCACAGTTTTTAAAGTTTATACTACATTTAGAGTTATTATGAAATATTGGCTATATTCCCTCTGCTGTACAGTATATCCCTGTAGCTTATTTATCTTATACATGGTAATTTACACCTCTTAATCCCCTACCTCCTATTTTACCCTTGCCTCTAACCACTAGTTTGTTTTCTACATCTGTGAGCTTATTGCCATTTTGTTAATTGTTTTTGTAGCTCTTTTTTGTTTATTTCTTCTTCTTTTGTCATTTCATAACTATCTCCAGTGTTATGTTTGGATTTCTTTGTGTCTTTTGTTTGTGTATCTGTTATAGATTTTTGGTTTGTGGTTACCATGGGGTTTATATATAGCAATCTATATATCTGTATCTATCTGTCTATCTCTTATCTATCTATCTATATCTGTATGGTTATTTTAAGTTACTGATCTCTTAGTTTCAAACGCATTTTTAACAACCTTGTATTTTTACTTTCCTCCCCCATGATTACTTATTCTGATGTCATATTTTAAATCTAATTGTTTTGTGTATCCCTTAACTGCTTATTGTGGATATAGATGAGTTTACTACTTTTGTCTTTCAACCTTCCTCCTAGCTTTGTACATGGTTGACTTACTACCTTTACTGTATTTTTACCTTTACTGATGAGCTTTTTCCCCTCATAATTTTCATTTTTCTAGTTGTGGCCTTTTCTTCTTTGCTTACGGAAGTCTCTTTAACATTTCTCACAAAGCTGGTTTGGTGTGCTGAACTCTGTTCGCTTTTGCTTGTCTATAAAACTTTTGATCTCTCCATCAAATCTGAATGAGAGTCTCCCTGGGTAGAGTATTCTTGTTTATAGGTTTTCCCCTTTCCTCATCTTAAATATATCATGCCACTCCCTTCTGGCCCCAGAGTTTGGACTATAAAGTCAGCGGATAACCTCATGGGAGTTACCTTCTATGTAGCTAGTTGCTTTTCCTTTTTTTTTTTTTTTTTTGTGGTACACAGGCCTCTCACTGTCGTGGCCTCTCCCATTGTGGAGCACAGGCTCCGGACGTGCAGGCTCAGCGGCCATGGCTCATGGGCCCAGGCGCTCCACAACATGTGGGATCTTCCCAGACTGGGGCATGAACCTGTGTCCCCTGCATCAGCAGGCAGACTCTCAACCACTGTGCCACCAGGGAAGCCCATAGTTGCTTTTCCTTTGATGCTCTCTTCGTCTTTAATTTTTGCCACTTTAATTACAATGTATCTTGGTGTGGTCTTCTTTGGGTTGATCCTATTTGGCACTTCTGTGCTTCCTGAACTTGGATGTCTGTTTCCTTTCCCAGGTTAGGGAAGTTTTCAGCTATTATGTCTACAAATATGTTCTCAGTCCCTTTCGCCCTTCTCCTCTAGGACCCCTATAATGTGAATGTTAGTATACTTGATGTTGTCCCAGAATTCTCTTCAACTGCCCTCATTTCTTTTCATTCTTTTTTTTCTTCTTTCTTTTCATCTTCAGTGATTTCAACTACTCTGTCTTCCAGCTTACTGATCTGTTGCTCTGTTTCATGTGGTCTCCTGTTGATTCCTTCTAGTGTATTTTTCATTTCAGTTATTATCTTCTTCATCTCTATTTGGTTGTTCTTTATATTTTCTAACTCTTTGTTAAACACGTGTAACTTCTGACTCTGTCCATTGTTCTCCTGACTTCTCTGATCATCTTTATTATCAATACCTTGAACCCTTTCTCAGGTAGATTGGCTATTTCCACTCTACTTAGCTCTTCTTCTGGGTTTTTTTCTTGTTTCTTCTTTTGAAACATGTTCCCTTGTTGCCTCATTTTGTCTAACTTGCTGTTTTTATTTCTATGTATCTGGTAGGTTGGTTACATTTCCTGACCTTGGAGAAGTGGCCTTTTGTAGGAGATGTAACAACACACTCCCCTCTGGTGACTATATTTATATGTTCTATATGTGGGATGCTTAGGCCTTTCTGTTGTGGTGGGCTGGTTACTGAGGGTAGATTGGTAGGCTTGGCTTGCCCTGGTCTAGTTGGTTGTCAGGCCCTGCCTTGTGCAGAGACTGCCAGCTGCTGCTTGGTGGGGCTGGGTCACGAGGCGGCAGGCTTCAGAACCCTGGGGGGGGGGGCGCCGAGGCTAATGCTGGCTGACTCTTGGGCAGAGTTTGAGTCCAAGAGATGCTGGGGCTTGTGCCTGCTCACTGGTGGCTGAAGCCTGGTCCTGGGGCTAGTTCCGGCTTATTGGTGGGCAGAGCTGGATCCTCGGGTCTGGTTGCAGAGTCCAGGGGTCCCAGAGCTGGTGTCCAGCCCCTAGTGGTGTAGCTGGTTCCTGACACAACTGGATGCAGGGCCTGGGGTGTCCCAAATATTATGTTGGCCTGCTGGTGGGTGGGGTGGGTCTGCAGGCTGCATGGCTGCAGTTTTCCTGGGGCTGGTGTCCTCTTGATGGTGGGTGAGGCTGGTCCCAAGGCCAAAGCAGGCTAACTGGTGGGCAGGGCTGTTGGCCCAGCCAGTCCCAGGGCTGGTGCTGGCTTACTGGTGGGTGGGCTGTGTCTTCAGGCTATGGGGCTGCAGTTTCCTGGGGCTGGTTGCAGCCCACTGGTGGATGAGACTTGTCCTGACTCTAGAGCAGGCTCACTGGTGGGCAACGCTGGGGATTCTGGGGCAGGTTCTGCCCATTGTTTGTGGAGATGCATCCCGAGGTCTCTGGTTGTAGGACCTTGGGGGGTCTTAGATCTAGTGCCTGTGCAGTGGTGTGTGGGGCCTGGTCCTGGGCCCTCTGCTGTGCAGGGCCATGTCCAGGGGCAACTGTGGGTTCAGAGGTTATTAAGGCAGTGTGTGTCCTGGTGGGTGGGGCCATGTCCCTGACCAGTGAGTTGTCTGGACTGAGGCATGCCAATATCATTGCCTAGGGACTGGTGGGTGTGGGCAGGGCTGGGTCCTGAGGCTAATAAGCTAGATGTAGGATTCCAAAGTGGTGCTTGCCAGCATCAGACTCTATATGGTAGAACGAGCTCCCCAAAATGGCTGCCACCAGTGCCTCTGTCCTTGAGGGTGAGCACCAATTGCCTCTTGCCTCTCTGTGAGACTGTCGAAGATCAGCAGGTAGGACTGATCCAGACTCCTTTCAAATGACTGCTTCTGATCTGGGTCTCTGAGCATGTGAGGTTTTGTGTACACCCTTTAAGAGTGGAATGTTGGGCTTCCCTGGTGGCCCAGTGGTTGAGAGTCTGCCTGCTGATGCAGGGGACACGGGTTCGTGCCCCGGTACGGGAGGATCCCACATGCCGCGAAGTGGCTGGGCCCGTGAGCCATGGCCGCTGAGCCTGTGCATCTGGAGCCTGTGCTCTGCAACGGGAGAGGCCACAACAGTGAGAGACCCGTGTACCGCTAAAAAAAAAAAAAAGTGGAGTGTCTTTTTCCCACAGCCCTCTGTGTCTAGTGAATTTAAGCCTTGCTGGCCTTTAAAGCCAGACGTTCTAGGGGCTTGTCTTCCTGGCACAAGATCCCCAGGCTTGGTAGCCTGATGTGGGGTTCAGACCCCTTACTGTTTGGGGGGAACCTCTGCAGTTGTAATTATTCTCCTGTTTGTGGGTCACCCACCCAGGGGTATGTGTCTTGACTACAATACTCAGCCTCTCCTACTCATCCCACTGTTTTTTTTCTTTATATCTTTAGTCACGGAAGATTTTTTCCAGTAGGTTCTAATCTTTTTTATCCACAGGTGTTCTGTAAATTGTAATATTGGTGTGCCCGAGAGAGGAGGTGAACTCAGGGTATTTCTATTCTTCCATTTTGGCCAAACTCTATTTGTTGCCTTTTTGATAATAGCCATTCTGATAGGTGTGAGGTGATATCTCATTGTGGTTTTGATTTGCATTTCTCTAATGATTAGCGATGTTGAGCATCCTTTCATGTGTTTTTTGGTAATTGGTATATCTTCTTTGGAGAAATGTCTATTAAGGTCTTCTGCCCGTTTTTGGATTGGGTTGTTTGTTATTTTGATATTGAGCTGTATGAGCTGCTTGTGTATTTTAGAGATTAATCCTTTGTCAGTTGCTTCGTTTGCAAATATTTTCTCTGAGGGTTATCTTTTCGTCTTGTTTATTGTTTCCTTTGCTGTGCAAAAGCTTTTTAAGTGTCATTAGGTCCCATTTGTTTATTTTTCTTTTTATTTCCATTTCTCTAGGAGTTGGGTCAAAAAGGATCTTGCTGTGATTTATGTCACAGGGTGTTCTGCCTGTGTTTTCCTCTAAGAGTTTGATAGTGTCTGGCCTTACATTTAGGTCTTTAATCCATTTTGAGTTTATTTTTGTGTATGATGTTAGGGAGTGTTCTAATTTCATTCTTTTACATGTAGCTGTCCAGTTTTCCCAGCAATCCTTATTGAAGAGGCTGTCTTTTTTCCATTGTATATTCTTGCCTCCTTTAACAAAGATAAGGTGACCATATGTGCATGGGTTTATCTCTGGGCTTTCTATCCTGTTCCATTGATCTATATTTCTGTTTTTGTGCCAGTACCATACTGTCTTGATTACTGTAGCTTTGTAGTATAGTCTGAAGTCAGGGAGCCTGATTCCTCCAGCTCCGTTTTTCTTTCTCAAGATTGCTTTGGTTATTTGGGGTCTTTTTGTGTTTCCATACAAATTGTGCAATTTTTTGTTCTAGTTCTGTGAAAAATGCTGGTGGTACTTTGATAGGGATTGCACTGAATCTGTAGATTGCTTTGGGTAGTATAGTCATTTTCACAGTGTTGATTCTTCCAATCCAAGAACATGGTATGTCTCTCCATCTATTTGTATCATCTTTAATTTCTTTCAGCAGTGTCTTATAGTTTTCCTCATACAGGTCTTTTGTCTCCTTAGGTAGGTTTATTCCTAGATATTTTATTCTTTTTGTTGCAATGGTACATGGGATTGTTTCCTTAATTTCTCTTTCAGATTTTTCATCATTAGTGTATAGGAATGCAGGATATTTCTGTGTATTAATTTTGTATCCTGCTACTTTGCCAAATTCATTGATTAGCTCTAGTAGTTTTCTGGTAGCATCTTTAGGGTTTTCTATGTATAGTATTATGTCAACTGCAAACAGTGACAGTTTTATTTCTTTTTTTCCTATTTGGATTCCTTTTATTTCTTTTTACTCTCTTATTGCTGTGGCTGAAACTTGCAAAACTATTTTGAATAATAGTGGTGAGAGTGGGCAGCCTTGTCTTGTTCCTGTTCTTAGTGGAAATGGTTTCAGTTTTTCACCATTGAGAACGATGTTGACTGTGGTTTTTTCATATATGGCCTTTATTATGTTGAGGTAAGTTCCCTCTATGCCTACTTTCTGGAGAGTTTTTATCATAAATGGGTGTTGAATTTTGTCAAAAGCTTTTTCTGCATCTATTGAGATGAGCTTGTGGTTTTTATCCTTCAATTTGTTAGTATGGTTTATCATACTGATTGATTTGCATATGTTGAAGTATCCTTGCATTCCTGGGATAAACCCCACTTGAGCATGGTGTATGATTCTTTTAATGTGCTGTTGGATTCAGTGTGCTAGAATTTTGTTGAGGTTTTTTGCATCTATGTTCATCAGTGATATTGGCCTGTAGTTTTCTTTCTTTGTGACATCTTTGTCTGGTTTTGGTATCAGGGTGATGATGGCCTCGTAGAATGAGTTTGGGAGTGTTCTTCCCTCTGCTGTAGTTTGGAAGAGTTTGAGAAGGATATGTGTTAGCTCTTCTCTAAATGTTTGATAGAATTTGCACGTGAAGCCATCTGGTCTTGGGCTTTTGTTTGTTGGAAGATTTTTTATCACAGTTTCAATTTCAGTGCTTGTGATTGGTCTGATTATATTTTCTCTTTCTTCCTGATTCAGTCTCAGAAGGTTGTACTTTGCTAAGAATTTGTCCATTTCTTCCAGGTTATCCATTTTATTGGCATATAGATGCTTGTTGTAATCTCTCATGATCCTTTGTATTTCTGCAGTGTCAGTTGTTAGTTCTGCTTATTCTTTTCTAATTCTTTTGATTTGAGTCTTCTCCCTTTTTTTCTTGATGAGTCTGGCTAATGGTCTATCAATTTTGCTTATCTTCTCAAAGAACCAGCTTTTAGTTTTATTGATCTTTGCTATCGTTTCCTTCATTTCTTTTTCATTTATTTCTGATCTGATCTTTATGATTTCTTCCCTTCAACTAACTTTAGGTTTTCTTTGTTTTTGTTTCTATAATTGCTTCAGGTGTAAGGTTAGGTTTTTTATTCGAGATTTTTCTTGTTTCCTGAGGTAAGATTGTATTGCTATAAACTTCCCTGTTAGAACGGCTTTTACTGTGTCCCATAGATTTTGGAATGTCATGTTTTTTTTTTAATTTTTTTTATTAGTTTCTGCTTTATAACAAAGTGAATCAGTCATACATATACATCCGTTCCCACATCCCTTCCCTCATGCATCTCCCTCCCTCCCACCCTCCCCATCCCACCCCTCCAGGCGGTCACAAAGCACAGAGCTGATCTCCCCGTGCTCTGCGGCTGCTTCCCACTATCTATCTACCTCACGTTTGGTAGTGTATACATGTCCATGCCTCTCTTTCGCTTTGTCACAGCTTACACTTCCCCCTCCCCATATCCTCAAGTCCATTCTCAAGTAGGTCTGTGTCTTTATTCCCGTTTTACCCCTAGGTTCTTCATGACATTTTTTAAAAAATTCCATATATATGTGTTAGCATACGGTATTTGTCTTTCTCTTTCTGACTTCCTTCACTCTGTATGACAGACTCTAGGTCTATCCACCTCATTACAAATAGCTCGGTTTCGTTTCTCTTTATGGCTGAGTAATATTCCATTGTATATATGGGCCACATCTTCTTTATCCATTCATCCGATGATGGACACTTAGGTTGTTTCCAGCTCCGGGCTATTGTGAATAGAGCTGCAATGAACATTTTGGTACATGTCTCTTTTTGAATTATGGTTTTCTCAGGGTATATGCCTAGTAGTGGGATTGCTGGGTCATATGGTAGTTCTATTTTTAGTTTTTTAAGGAACCTCCATACTGTTCTCCATAGTGGCTGTACCAATTCACATTCCCACCAGCAGTGCAAGAGTGTTCCCTTTTCTCCACACCCTCTCCAGCATTTATTGTTTCTAGATTTCTTGATGATGGCCATTCTGACTGGTGTGAGATGATATCTCATTGTAGTTTTGATTTGCATTTCTCTAATGATTAATGATGTTGAGCATTCTTTCATGTGTTTGTTGGCAGTCTGTATATCTTCTTTGGAGAAATGCCTATCTAAGTCTTCTGCCCATTTTTGGATTGGCTTGTTTGTTTTTTTGCTATTGAGCTGCATGAGCTGTTTATAAATTTTGGAGATTAATCCTTTGTCAGTTGCTTCATTTGCAAATATTTTCTCCCATTCTGAGGGTTGTCTTTTGGTCTTGTTTATGGTTTTCTTTGCTGTGCAAAAGCTTTGAAGTTTCATTAGGTCCCATTTGTTTATCTTTGTTTTTATTTCCATTTCTCTAGGAGGTGGGTCCAAAAGGATCTTGCTGTGATTTATGTCATAGAGTGTTCTGCCTATGTTTTCGTCTAAGAGTTTGATAGTTTCTGGCCTTACATTTAGGTCTTTAATCCATTTTGAGCTTATTTTTGTGTATGGTGTTAGGGAATGATGTAATCTCATACTTTTACATGTCCCTGTCCAGTTTTCCCAGCACCACTTATTGAAGAGGCTGTCCTTTCTCCACTGTACATTCCTGCCTCCTTTATCAAAGATAAGTTGACCATATGTGCGTGGGTTTATCTCTGGGCTTTCTATCCTGTTCCATTGATCTATCTTTCTGTTTTTATGCCAGTACCACACTGTCTTGATTACTGTAGCTTTGTAGTATAGTCTGAAGTCAGGGAGCCTGATTCCTCCAGCTCCGTTTTTCGTTCTCAAGATTGCTTTGGCTATTCGGGGTCTTTTGTTTTTCCAAACAAATTTTGAAATTTTTTGTTCTAGTTCTGTGAAAAATGCCAGTGGTAGTTTGATAGGGATTGCATTGAATCTGTAGATTGCTTTGGGTAGTAGAGTCATTTTGACAATATTGATTCTTCCAATCCAGGAGCATGGTATATCTCTCCATCTATTTGTATCATCTTTAATTTCTTTCATCAGTGTCTTATAATTTTCTGCATACAGGTCTTTTGTCTCCTTAGGTGGGTTTATTCCTTGATATTTTATTCTTTTTGTTGCAATGGTAAATGGGAGTGTTTTCTTGATTTCATTTTCAGATTTTTCATCATTAGTGTACAGGAATGCCAGAGATTTCTGTGCATTAATTTTGTATCCTGCTACTTTACCAAATTCATTGATTAGCTCTAGTAGTTTTCTGGTAGCATCTTTAGGATTCTCTATGTATAGTATCATGTCATCTGCAAACAGTGACAGCTTTACTTCTTCTTTTCCAATTTGGATTCCTTTTATTTCCTTTTCTTCTCTGATTGCTGTGGCTAGAACTTCCAAAATTAGGTTGAATAAGAGTGGTGAGAGTGGGCAGCCTTGTCTTGTTCCTGATCTTAGTGGAAATGGTTTCAGTTTTTCACCCTTGAGGACGATGTTGGCTGTGGGTTTGTCATATATGGCCTTTATTATGTTGAGGAAAGTTCCCTCTATGCCTACTTTCTGCAGGGGTTTTATCATAAATGGGTGTTGAATTTTGTCAAAAGCTCTCTCTGCATCTATTGAGATGATCATATGGTTTTTCTCCTTCAACTTGTTAATATGGTGTATCACATTGATTGATTTGCGTATATTGAAGAATCCTTGCATGGAATGTCATGTTTTCATTGTCATTTGTCTGTAGGAATTTTTGTGTTTCCTCTTTGATTTCTTCAGTTATCCATTGGTTGTTTAGTAACATATTGTTTAGCCTCCATGTGTTTTGTTTTGTTTTTTAAATTTATTTATTTATTTATTTATTTTTGGCTATTTTGGGTCTTCGTTGCTGCATGCAGGCTTTCTCTAGTTGTGGCGAGTGGGGTCTACTCTTGGTTGCAGTGTGTGGGCTTCTCTTTTTATAAAAAATTTTATTATTTTTTAATTTTTGATTTTAAATTTTTTATTTTTTTAACATTACAATATATTTTGCATTTATATAATAAAATATAGAAGACAATAAAAAGAATTGAGTATTGCTGCAAGCAACAACAGAAATAAAACTCTAGAGCATTATTCAGCAAAACAAGGCAGACATAAAATGATATACATTGTATGGTTTCTTTTTAAAAAATTCAAAACTGGGCAAAACAAATTTATGGTGAAGATAATGGTTACTTTCGGGGCAGAAAGTAGGGGTCATGGCCAGGAAATGGTATAAGGAAGGTTTCCGAGGTGCTGGGAAAGTTCTGTTTCTTGATCTGAGTAGTGGTTATACTAGTGGGAGTTCAGATAACTCACATAAGTCATATGTTTATAGTTAAACTTATGACTTATGCACTTTTCTCTGTGTTACAACTTATTAAGAAAGCTAAGACAAAAACCTTATTTAGTTCATTAAAATCAACAGTTGGCAAAGAATTATTGAATATTATTTTAGACACCTACAAAGTTCAAGGAACTATCTTAGGTGATCAAAGATTCCAAGTCCATTCCATTATCAAATATTTTTTTCTTATTAGTCATCCATTTTATACACATCAGTGAATACATGTCGATCCCAATCTCCCAGTTCATCCCACCACAACCCCCACCCCCCACCCATTTCCCCCCTTGGTGTCCATACGTTTTTTCTCTACTTCTGTGTCTCAGTTTCTGCTTGGCAAACTGGTTCATCTGTATCATTTTCTAGGTTCCACATATATGCGTTAATATACGATATTTGTTTTTCTCTTTCTGACTTACTTCACTCTGTATGACAGTCTCTAGATCCATCCACGTCTCTACAAATGACCCAATTTTGTTCCTTTTTCTGGCTGAGTAATATTCCATTGTATATATGTACCACATCTTCCTTATCCATTTGTCTGTCGGTGGGCATTTAGGTTGCCATTGTGGTGGCTTCTCTTTTTGCGGAGTATGGGCTCTAGGCACACAGGCTTCAGTTGTTGTGGCATGCGGGCTCAGTAGTTGTGGCTTGTGGGCTCTAGAGCACAGGCTCAGTAGTTGTGGCACATGGGCTTAGTTGCTCTGTGGCATGTGGGATCTTCCCAGACCAGGGCTCAAACCCATGTCCCCTGCATTGACAGGCAGATTCTTAACCACTGCACCACCAGGGAATTCCCTGTGTTTTGTTTTTTCCAGTTTTTTCTCCTGTAATTGTTATCTAATCTCATAGCGTTATGGTCAGAAAAGATACTTGATATGATTTCAATTTTCTTAAATTTACTGAGGCTTGATTTGTGGCCCAGGATGTCATCTATCCTGGAGAATGTTCCACGTACACTGGTGAAGAAAGTGTATTCTGCTGCTTTTGGATGGAATGTCCTATAGATATCAATTAAGTCTATCTGTTCTGATGTGTCATTTATGGCTTGTGTTTCCTTATTTTCTGTCTTGATGATCTGTCCATTGGGGTAAGTGGGGGTGTTAAAATCTTCCACTATTATTGTGTTACCATCAATTTCCCCTTTTATGGCTGGTAGCATTTGCCTTATATATTGAGGTGCTCCTATGTTGGGTCCGTATATATTTACAATTATTATATCTTCTGCTTGGATTGATTCCTTGATCATTATGTATTGTCCTTTCTTCTCTCTTGTAACAGTATTTAAAGTCTATTTTGTCTGATATGAGTATTGCTACTCCAGCTTTCTTTTGATTTCCATTTGCATGGAATGCCTTTTTCCATCCCATCACTTTCAGTCTGTATGCATCCCTAGGTATGAATTGGGTCTTCTTGTAGGCAGCATATATACAGGTCTTGTTTTTGTATCCATTCAGCTAGTCTATATCTTTTGGTTGGAGCATTTAATCCAGTTACATTTAAGGTAATTACTGCTATGTATGTTCGTATTGCCATTTTCTTGATTGTTCAGGTTTGTTTTTGGAGGTCTTTTTTCTTCGCTTCCTCTTTTTTTCTCCTTTCTTATGGTTGGATGACCATCTTTAGTGTTGTGTTTGGGTTGCTTTTTCTTTTTTAAAAATAAATTTATTTATTTATTCTTTGCTGTATTTTGTGTTTGTTGCTGAGTGTGGGCTTTCTCTAGTTGTGGTGAGCACAGGCTACTCTTCATTGCAGTGCGCCAGCTTCTCATTGTGGTGGCTTCTCTTGTTGGGGAACACAGGCTCTAGGCACGTGGGCTTCAGTAGTTGTGGCACGTGGGCTCAGTAGTTGTGGCTTGTGGGGTCTAGAGTGCAGGCTCAGTAGTTGTGGCGCATGGGCTTAGTTGCTCCGCGGCACGTGGGTTCTTCCTGGACCAGGGCTCAAACCCATGTCCCCTGCATTGGCAGGCGAATTCTTAACCACTGTGCCACAAGGAAGTCCACTTTTTCTTTTTTGTGTATGTATCTGCTGTAGCTTTTTGGTTTGCTGTTCCCATGAGGTTTTGTTATAGTAGTCAATACATGTACAAGGTTGTTTTAAGTTGCTGGTCTCTTTCATGCCTGGAGAAGTTCCTTTAGCATTTGTTGTAAAGCTCGTTTGGTGGTGCTGAATTCTTTTAGCTTTTGCTTGTCTGTAAAGCTTTTGATTTCTCTGTTGAATTTGAATGAGAACCTTGCTGGGTAGAGTATTCTTGGTTGTAGGTTTTCCCCTTTCATCACTTGAAATATTTCATACCATTCCCTTCTGGCCTGCAGAGTTTCTGCTGAAAAATCAGCCGATAACCTTATGGAGATTCCCTTGTATGTTATTTGTTGCTTTCCCTTGTTGCTTTTGATATTTTTTCATTGTATTTAATTTTTGTCCGTTTGATTAATACATGTCTCACTGCGTTCCTCCTTGGGTTCATCCTGTATGGGATTCTCTTCACTTCCTGGACTTGAGTGAGTGTTTTCTTTCTCCTGTTAGGGAAATTTTTGGTTATAATATGTTCAAATATTTTCTCAGGTCCTTTCTCTTTCTCTTCTCCTTCTGGGACCCCTATAATGCGAATGTTGGTGCATTTAATATTGTTCTAGAGGTCTCTGTGACTGTCCTCATTTCTTTTCATTCTTTTTTCTTTATTCTGTCCTGTGGCAGTGATTTCCACCACTCCGTCTTCCAGGTCACTTATTCGTACTTCTGCCTCAGTTGTTCTGCTATTGATTCCTTCTAGTGTATTTTTTACTTCAGTTACTGTATTCATCTCTGACTGTTTGTTCTTTAAGTCTTCTCTCTCCATGTTAAACATTTCTTTATCTTCTACATCTGTGCCTCCATTCTTTTGATGATTTTGGATCATCTTTACTATCATTACTCTGAATTACCTTTCAGGTGGATTGCCTATCTCTTCAGTTGTTCTTGTGGGTTTTTATCTTGTTCCTTTGTTTTCAACATACTTCTCTGTTGTCTCATTTTGTCTTCTTGTGTTTGTGGTCTCCTTTCCACAAGCTGCAGGATCGTAGTTCCTCTTGTTTCTGGTGTCTGCCCCCTGATGGGTGAGGTTGGTCCAGGGGCTTCTGCAGGCTTTCTCTTGGGATGGACTGGAGCCTGCTCTCTGGTGGGTGGAGCTGGGTCTTGTTCCTCTGATGGGCAGGGCCATGTCAAGGGGTGTGTTTTGAGGTGGCTATAAGCTTAGTACAACTTTAGGCAGCCTGTCTTCTGATGGATGGGGCTGTGTTCCTGTCTTGGTGGTTGTTTGGTCTGAGGCTTTGCAGCACTGGAACCTACAGGTTGTTGGGTGGGGCCTGGTCTAGGTACTGAAATATGGACCTCTGGGAGAGCTCATTCCAATCAATATTCCCTGGGGCTTCTGCTCCCAGTGTCCTTGCCCCCACAGTGAGCTAGAGTGGAACTTTGCCTCCCCAGGAGACCCTCCAAGAGCTGTAGGTAGGTGTAGCCCAGGTTCCTATGGAGGTACTCCTTTGTGCTGGGTCCCAGTGCACGCGAGACCTTGTGTGCACCCTCCAAGAGTGGAGTATCTGTTTCCCTCAGCCCTGTGGAGTTCCTGCACTCACACCCTGCTGGCCTTCAAGGCTAATTGCTCTGGGGTTCTTCCGTCCAATGCCAGACCCTCAGACTGTCTTGGACGGCTGTTTTATGTGGGAACAACTCTGTCTAGGCTGTGTGATCTTAATGTTTTTCAGTGTGTGGGTTGTTTTTAGTATAGATGTCTGCCACCTGTTTCCTCAGTGTATTCTGGCCATTATCCCCTTTATGGGAGGTGTGACTAATGTCCTGGTGACCAGAGCCTGAACTGGGTGTTGAGCAGGGCCTCCCCTTTGCTCTGTGTTTGTCACTGCCATGTCAGAGGTGGGGTCTGCTCACTAGTTGTTGGAGTGGAGGCCCGCAGGTCTGTTTCTTAGCTGTGTTTCTGATCTGCGGTGTGAGGTAGGTGGGAGTGGAGCATGCCCACTGTGAGGGAGGCCACTGAGTATTCCTCCTCTGGAGCTGTTCACCAGTGGGTGTGCTCTGTTGTGTCACCATTCATGCATTGTGCAAGCTCTCAGATTACACTACTGTTGGCACTGCTCTCGGCCCCACCTTAACTGTGGGTATGCCAATTGACCCTGGTGTCTCAGACATTGTTTTCACCATGCCACCAGTGTAGATCCACTGAAGTCAGGACGTAGGGTTGTAGTAATCATGGATCTGGACCTGCTGTGGGCACTACGGGGGCAGCTCGGACACTGACCTGGCCCAACCCCACGTGGATGTGCCCACAAAGTCTACAGCTGCTAAAGCTAGACCCATCTTGGCTGCGGGAGCACTTGTTGTCCATTCAGATGTTTTCTATGTGCTGAGTTTACAAAGCCGGTCATGGGGGTGTCAATTCACAGTTTGCGCAGCTGCAAGGAGAGAATTCAGCTTTTCATCCTTAGTTGCATGGTCCCTGGGGCTCAGCTGTGGTTTCAGCCCCACCTCTGTGTGTGGGCCATCCACAGAGGTCTGCTCCCGAGGCTGCCCTGGAGCACACAAGTCTGCTCTGGCAAGGAGGGGGCACAGAGGTGGTGGTGGCTGGGGTCGCAGCAGCCCTGGTGGGGACGGGGCATGCAGGTTGGCTCGTGGCTGTGGGTGTGAGAGAGCTGACCCCAGCAGGGGCTCTTCTTAGTGCCAAGGAAGGCAGGGGCTGCAGCATAGGGAGAAGGCTGCAATGGCGGCCCCTCCCCTTGCGTGGCACTCAACAATGGCCCTTCACTTCCATGACAGTCGGGGTTTCCTCCTCAAGCATTCCAGGTTGTGGATTTCCTCACTCTCCTTTCCTCAGGCTGTCTCCTCCCAGCCAACAGCAGTCCTCTCCCCAGGTTTGCTTTCCAAACTCCATGTTCTAGCACCCAGCTCTGTCTGCAGCACTGGACACACATCTCAGGATGGGGCACGAGGAGCTCTGGCATGGACCATCTGTGTAGGTCTCATTCTGTCTTGCCTGACACAGATCGGTTGCTCTGCTGTCCTCCGACAGCCCCCGAAGCACCCCTTCTGTCCCAACTGATCTCCCCACTGGTGAGGGGGCTTCACTGACTGTAGGAACCTCTCCTCTCCTTCAGCTCCCATGCCAGGGGTGCAGCTCCCATCCCGCTTCCTCTCCTCTTCCTTTCACCTTCTTCTTTCTTTCATCCTAACTGGTATTACAGGGCTTTTTCTTGTCCTTTTAGGCGTCCAGGGTCCTCTGCTAGTGTTCAACTTGTGCTCTGTGAGAACTGTTCCATTTGTAGATGTATTCTTTTGTTGTTTTTGTTTGTTTTTTTGGCTGCACTGCATGCAGGATCTTAGTTTCCCAACCAAGGATAGAACCTGTGGCCCCTGCAGTAGAAGCACGGAGTCTTAACCACTGGACTTCCAGGGAAGTCCCTGTAGATGTATTCTTGTTGCATTTTGGGGGAGAGATGAACTCCACGTCCTCCTACTAATCTGCCATCTTGACCCCTGGTTCCTTGTTTTTTCAAAAAAAATTTAATTGAAGCATAGTTGATTTCCAATATTGAGTGAGTTTCAGGCGAGCAACATAGTGAATTCTTTTTCCACTATATTACATTATGGGTTATTACAAGATAGTAGGTATAATTCCCTGTGCTATACAGTAAATGCTTTTTGGTTATTTTTTATGTATAAGTTTTTATCTGTTAATCTCATACGTAATTTGTCCTGTCTCTCCTCTTGTCACATTTGGTAACCACAAGTTTGTTTTTAGGGCTGTAGGTCTGTTTCACTGTTGCATATGTATTAGTTTGCATTATTTTTTACATTCCCCATGTAACTGATAACATTCATTGTTTATCTTTGCTGTCTCACTACTACCACAAAGCATAATATTGCCTAGGTCCATCTACATTGCTGCAAATGGCAGAGTTTGAGTTTTAGTTAGGGCTGAGTATTATTCCATTGAGTGTGTGTGTGTGTGTGTGTGTGTGTGTGTGTGTGTGTGTATCCCGATTCTTTTTACCCATCAGTCTGTGGATGGGCGCTAGGGTTGCTTCCATGCTTTGCTTATTGTCAATGATGTTGCTATAACATACGGGTACATGTATCTTTTCCCGTGAGTGTTTTCAGGATATATATGTTTAGGAGTGGAAAAGCTGGATGATGTGATGTTTCAGTTTGTATGTTTTGAGGAAACTTTATGCTGTTTGCATAGTGGCAGCCGCAATTGCCATTCACACCAACAGTGTATGGAGCTTCCCTATTTTCCACCTCCTTGCGAAGATTTCTTATTTGGAGCCTGTTGGATGCTAGCCACTGTGACAGGTGTGAGGTGATATGTCATGGCTGTTTGGATTTGCATTTCTCCAACTATTAGCAATGTGGAGCATCTTTTCAGGTGCCTGATAGCCATCTGCCTGTCATCTTTGGAAAAAAGTGTATTCCGATGTTCTGCCTATGGTTTGATTGGGTTGTTGGTTGGTTGGTTGGTTGGTTTTTCTCCTATGGAGCTGTGTGAGCTGTTTATACGTTTGGATTCACCCCTTGTCGGCCATTTCACATGCAGATATTGTGTCCCATTTTTAGGTTGCCTTTTTGTTTTGTCGATGGTCTCCTTTGCTGTGCGAAAGCTTTGAAGTTCAACTAGGTCCTGTGTGTTTAGGTTTGCTTAGATGACTTTTGCCTGAGAAGACAGATCCCTTGCCAAAGAGAGTGCTACGATTTATGTCCAAGAGTGTTCCTCCAGTGTCTCATCGAGGAGTTTTAGGGATTCAGGTCTCACTTTTAGATCTTTCACCCATTTTGAGTTCAGGTTTGCGGAAGGTGTATAGAAATGTTCTAGTCTCATTGTTTTCCATGTAGGTGTCCAGTTTTGCCTGCACCACTTGTGGAAGAGACTGTCGTCAGTTGTGTACTCGTGCCTCCTATGTCGTCGACTCATTGACCATGGCTGCCTGGGTTTACTTCTGGGCCCATTTCTGGGCTCTCTGTCCTTTTCCATTGAGCTCTGTGTCTGTTTCTATGCCAGTACAAGACTGTTTTGATTTCTGTAGCTTTGTAGTTTGGTCTGAAGCCTGGGAGCATGGTAGCTCCAGCTGTCTTCTTTGCTTTGGCCATGCTGGGTCTGTGTGCCTCCCTACAAATTTTAGGAATATTTGTACTAGTTCTAAGAAAGACGTCATGGATATTTTGCTAGGTATTGCTTTCAGTCTGTAGATTGCTTCAGGTAGTATGACCATTTGAACAGTCTTAATCCTTACAATCCCAGAGCTTGGGCTCTCTTTCCATTTCTATGTATCATCTTCTATTGGGTTCATCAGTGTTTTATAGTTTTCAGAATATAGGTCTTTCACCTCATTGGTTAAGTGTATCCTGAGGTGTTGAATTCTTTTAGGTGCGGTTTGAGAAGGCATTCTTCTTCTCATATTTTTTCTTTTTCTTTCAGGGAGTTCCTTCATTTTTTACGGAAAAGCAGTATGTTTTTGTTTATTCATCTTGTATGCTGTGAGTTTGTGGAAGTCTTTTTTTAGTGCTGATACTTTTGGCATGGTGAATTTAATGGTTTTCTATTTCCAAAGTGTTACATCATCTGAAAATAGTGACAGTTCTCCTTCTTCATATCAAATATGTATTCCCTTTATTTCATGGTTTTACCCCATTTCTGTGGCTAGGACTTCCAATACTCTTTTTTTCCCATTTTAAAAATTAATTTTTATTGGAGTATATTTACTTTACAATGTTGTATGAGTTTCTCCTGTACAGCAAAGTGATTCAGATATACATATACACATATCCCCTCATTTTTGGATCTTCTTCCCATTAAATCACCACAGAGCAATGAGTAGAGTTCCCTTTGCTATACAGAATGTTCTCATTAGTTATCTATTTTATACATAGTAACAATAATGCCAGTCCTCTTATTAATAGAAACTGCAAGAGGGGCACTACCGTTATTCTGCTTCAGGCAAATACAGCAAGGTTGCTGTACAAGAAATGTTTGAAGCTGCCCTTTGTTATACAACATTTTCATATAAAAGCCTGTATTGTGTGTTAGAAAAAGTCTCTCCAATAAAAGGTAGAAGAGACAATGTACTTTGCTGATGACAATACCAAATCACAATAAGCTCTAACGTATTGCAGAAAAAGACCCACCATACTTTGCCATTCCAGGAAGAAAACTAATTCCCTGTGTTAAGTTTGTAACTATTGATACATAGAAAAGCATCTTCTCACATCAATAGTGGATTAATAGTTCGTGGGGAGTTGAAGGGAGCTACAGCTTTAACTATGCTGTTTAGATTTTCTAAAATATGCATCCAGGTGTTATTCCTAAAGTGAATAAAAATAAATAGGAATTTGAAAAAGCTAGTTATGCATTCTTGGGGAATAACAGAATGGCCCTCATTAGAGCCAATGTCAAGAGTACTGTCAGGCTGGTGCCCTGGACCTGTGCCTAGCGTCTCAAATGGTGGTACAAAGCATTCACTGTGCCCAGATGACCAATGTTGCAAAAAGTCCTGAGTCTCACTCGGTGATATCCATCTTGTGCCTGGCTTCCTGTGCCCAAATTCTCTCACTTTTCCGCTCCCAGTGGGACTGTAGAGAGCCATCTTGTACCCTACCCAGGACCAGGATTTATTTGCTAATTGTGTCCCATAGTGGTTCAAGCAGTTCATACTGTTTGGATAGTCAGTATTGATTGACACCAAGAAAGCCCAATGAGTGGGCCTGATAAACCACCCTGACGTTATTTGGGCGTCTAGAGTAAACAAAAATAAGGCAGAAGGAAAGGTATCTGATCTGGTGCACAGCAAGCCATTTCTGAATTACGTAGAGGTTATGCCATGAAAACACCTGGACCAGTACTTTCTAACAGATCAGACCCCTTTTTAGGATGATGATGATGATATTGGTTACCATTCATTGGATGTTGGTTACATGCCAGGCACTGTTCAAGATTCTGAGAACAGGGCTTTACACTGTGAAGTTGGAAAGGCAGATTATAAACATAATACGCAGTAAATAGCTACCATTTACTAAGCATTTACCGTGTTCCTGCACAGTAGATGGCATTCTCCCCACTTCACACGTAGGAAACTAAGGTTAGAGAAGGTGAAAGGACTTCCTGTGATCACCCAGTTATAAAGGGGCTGACCCAAAGAGGAAATTGGGAGTGTCTATGCCAGGCCCCCAGTAACTGCCTCTGTCTCAGGACAGGACCACATTCCCTTGGGAGGGGAGCTCACAGTGAGGATTCACAGGGCCCAGGACAATGATGACCCCAGATGTGAGACTGTTGAGGTCAGTAGAGCAGTGGACAAGAGGTGGTGGTACAAGGCAGGGACAGTAGCCACCACATTCAGGGCCCCAATACTGATTATGCCAAGATCCCTGAGCTACACCTGGTGTCCTGGCCAGGTTTTGGCTCCTCCATCTGTTCCTTAAAACACAGCATGTTCACACTCACTCTCCTGAATGGAGCCCCCCATTATTCCCTGACCATGGTACGTTCAAGTGTTGCCCACAGAATTCTCCAGGACCAAATTAGTTGTTTCCTGAAAGCACCCTAACATCTCCCCCCACCTCCCCACCCCACCCTCTGTCCAAACAATAGGAGCACAGCAGCTGCTCCCATCACCTGGGAACATAGAGATAGGTGCCAGCGACATCACATTCACCGCATGAGAACTCAGGTTCCTGGCAGGGCCCGCCAAGCCAGTGTATGGCCCCTGAATGTTCCCCATAGCCAGAGTCTTGACCTAAGCAGGGGAATTTCTCGGCCAGCAGCCAGAAACATGGGACATGCAGCCATGAGTGAATACAGGCAGTAGCATAGGGGAAACCCCTGAATGCAGGCCCAGGAAGTTTGAGTTCTCTTCATGACATTGTCACCAACAAGCAGGGACATGACCTCAACCATAAACCTCTCTGTTCCTGAACCTCCAAAATGCTGAATGAAAACAAGTTCAGTGATCTTAAACTTTCTCCCCAAACAGAATCTCTGTGCAGGTGCATACAAGGAATTTTTATGCCTGTGGCTCCCGGAATTCTGATCATTGGTTCTGGGATGTGGCAAAGAATCTGCATTTTACACTAATTGGCCAGAGAAGGCCCGTGTCTGCCAATTCACAGATCACTAGCTTAAATGCCCATCAAGGGAAGCCTGATTTTAACAGAATTCTGTACAAAGGAATGCTATGTGGCCCTAAAAATGAGAACATACAAGCTATTTTATAAAAAGGGACAAAGTGAGCAATCACATGGTTGAAGGACAGGGAAGGAAATGTTTGACATTACTCTGAAACCAGAGGAAGGTATTACCCATTCCAAAGTAATTATAGAGTGTTTTCTCCTATTAACTCTGGATAAGCTGTTGAGACACACCTTCCCTTTACCAGTACCATCTGCCGGGAGACTCACCTTTAAAGTGACACCCAGATCCAAGGCGCTGCCACCTGCATCATCTTGAGGGGAGCCCGACACGTGAGACCCAGATCTGCTAGTTCTGGGCTCTAGCCAATTGCTTCTTCCTTTGGCATGACCTTTTCATCGTTTGTCAATTGGACTACAACAGATACACCTCTCAAGTGTAGTGTAGGTCAATTTAGAGAATGTGAACTGTTGGTTTAGCTAATGGAAGTATAACAATGACCATCATGCTAAACTGATAGATATATAAGTTGATCCTGCAGTGACTGCAATTAAGACCCTCAATCCTAACATCTCTTTCCCTTTCGACACCACTGGGAGGATCTGACAGTCATTAACAACTCAGGTAAACAGAAGCTTAGGGATGCCATCCCCAACACACTCCACTTTTGGACCAAAAGAAGATAAAAGGTCACTTCCAGGGCGAGGTCTCAGGGGACGAGGGAACTGCATCTCACTGTCCTGGTGCAATGTTCCACTGGTGGGACTTGAAATTTAATCGGTTTTCTGGTTAAGGATTTCTACATCTGATGTCAACACGAGGAAAGCCAGGAACTCGACCCAGGAAGCCTAGTCCCAGAGCGGCACGATTGCTCCGCCCCCCTGAGGCCTATAAAAGAATTTCTCTAGAGTAAACTTCCCCCCACTGCCAGGGCTATTTGGCAACACAGAGGCCTCCACTTCTAGGGGCGGAGCCTAGGAAGGGGCGGGGCTTAGCGTGAGGATGCTTTGCGACTCAGGTTCTGCTGGTGTCACTCACAACATCCTTGGCGCACTCCTGCGCAGACCAGTCCACGTGAGGACCTGAAGATTCACACACGCAAAGCCGAGCCCAGCAGCTCCCCTAGAAGCCAGGACCGAGAGGGGCCCCCTGAGCTCCGAAGTTTCGAACCGCGTTGCCTAGTCCTGCACCACAGAGACCTGGCCCGCCTCACCTGTCAACCAGGAGTCACTGCTTGCAGGACCGACTCCACCTCGCTCTTTGCCTGGCCCTGGGAGCGCCGCCCGCGCCGCCATTGAGAAGATGGGCAGCCGGCCCCGCAGCCCCAGCGCCTCCCCTGCGGACCGGTGGGGACCGCATACCGGAGGACCGGACCCTGCCAAGCGCAGCGAACGGAGGAGCCCGCGGGGCCTGAGTCCAAGTACAAGGCGGCGCCCAGCCTGGACAACCTGACCTGGCCCCCGACCGTGGACACGCTCATATTTGTGGTGGTCCTGCCCTCCGGCTGTGCCCTGCACGTGCCCCTGGAAGACGCCGAAGTGGTGCTGGAGCCCGAGCCAGCGTCTGTGAGGCAAGTGTCTCTTGGAGATCGCGTCTTCATGCTGGTCCCTAAGGCCCTGGTGGGCTCGGGCATCGAACACCCCTTGGGACAGGGCCTGGAACGGGGCGCTTTCCTGGTCACTCCCGGGGAGTACATGGCCCTAGAGCAGGGATTCTTCTGCTCAGCTGTCCCAGAGATCTCCTGCCAAGAAGAGGCCAAAGAGGAGGACGCGGACACAGACGCTGAGTTCCTGCCACCTGGGATGGATGCCACAGCCGGCTCCGTTGCTGGGCTCCGCCCTTCTGCTGGAAGTGTGCCTGGCTTCGACCTGTTGGGCCTAGTCTCAGAGCCGTCCCCTTGGACCCCCAACCCTAGTCCAGAGAGACGCTCTCCTCACCACGATGATAACCTGGACTTGCACCTTCCGGAGCCCTTCCCTGACTCACCACTCCAACCTCTACCTCCCTCTCCAAGTCCAGGTCCTCACCAGCGTCCCCAACGCCCTCATAGTCCTTCACACAAGACCCGGAAAGGCCTGTTCCCTGAATCAACTGCCTCCCACAATTCCTGGCCAACTGAACGGGGACCAGGATAGTCTTCTGATACTAGCTGTGTGTGCATTGCACACATGGTAAGAATCACAGGAACAGATGCTTATTGGATGCAGGCTGCACTGAAGAATTTTGATCAGTGCCTGACTAAAACACCTGAAAGGAAGCTCACCCGGGCAAAGAAAAGCCTCTTGAAATACAGTGGGCTTTCTGACAGCAGACTGCTGCTTAGATTTTCTCTAGGGAGGTCACTCTAAGCAGCTCTACCTGCCTCCACCTCCCAGTTTGCTTCAAACTTAAGCGACAGCACTTTTCTCTAAAAAGCCATCCTTTCCCAGGCACCATACCACTGCCCCTTCCACTCTTTTTCTGGTTGATAGAGTAATTGCTAAATTTCTTTTGTCTACATGGTTTTGTCCCTAGTGTCCGTGATAGTTTGACTACCCTCTGCCCATTGTGAACTTTTCTGGATGTTTTTTCCCTCCTGAGATGAGTCAGGCTCTGAATAATGGGCTGTATTTTGGCAAAATAATAATTGTATTTGAAATTTTATGTCTCCTTTTTGCTAAGGCTGGGGCAAGTCCATGGAATCCTTTTACAGGCTTCCTTGTTCTTTGAACAAACTAGATCATCCACACATTGTGTTAGGACTAAATCACAAGGGAAATTTAGATCTTTTAACTCTTGATCGACAACCAGGGAAAAATAGAAGGGGGCTCCAGTGTACTCCAGGGGCATGACTGTCCAGGTATATTGTCCTCTCCAGGTAGCAAAATCATATTGACTGCCTTGGTCTAGAGGCACACGAAAAAAAGGCAGAGCAAAGATTCATTAGAGTGAAGCAAGTGGCTTCATGTGGAATTGATGATCAAATGTTTTTTGGATTAATTTCTGTCAGGTAGTGAAATATACATATTTTGCCGATGGCCTTAAGGTCTTGAACAAATCAAAATCCTTGATTTCTTGGTGGATGAGAGTTTTAAAAAGGCAGTGCATGGGAAGGCCTTTGTAGAAGGCATTCAACTATACGTTTGAGCTCTTCTTTTGGAATCAAGGGATATTGTGGGAAGTTTGGGTAACAACTTGGTAGAATGTACCTGAACTTTTATAAGTTCTGCTCCCATTATTTTACCTGTTTTCCTTTTTTTCCCATTATGTTTTCTATATCAGGGGAATATCTAGCCGATAGAGGGTCAGATATGGTGTCAAAATCTGGGGTATTTATCAAACAGAGTGGGAATGCAAAGATATACTCAGAACAGACTCAGTTGGCTATGAACAGAGAGATCCTCTGAAAACTCAAGAAATATTCCCTCTGGTGAGCTTCTAATATAACAATTCTCTGTGTAAAGTTACGTTCTACCCTGTTAGATTGGCAGGTGTGTTGTCACGGAGCAGGAAGGAATATTTCCAGTCAGAGGGCTCAAGGGTTACATATAAAGGCTGGGAGACAGGGAAAATCTGTGCATTATTTGAAATACTGATAATGTGTGTCAGACGTTTACGCCAAGGAAGAGGCTGAGCAATGGTGGCAGGGTTTATTACAGAAAGAGTAGCAGTTGTATTGAAGGACTTACACTACTAAGTTTCAAATCTTACTCAAAAGATACAATAATCAAGACAGTGTGCTACTGGCACATGAATAGGCATACAACAGGTCAAAGGAACAGAATTATGAGTCAGAAACAAATCTTTACATTGATGGTCAATTTAGTTCTGACAAAAGTGCCAAGACAATTAAATGTAAAAGGCATAGTCTTTTTAACAATTGAACCACCACATTCAAAAACAACCTTAAACTATTAGTTCACACCATACTCACAGACAAAACCACAAATTGGATCAAAGACCTAGATGTAAAAACTAAAACTATTAATTTATTCAAAAAAAGGTTGGGGGGGGATCTTTAAGACCTTGGTTGGGCAGAAGGTTCTTAGATACAACACCAAATTTACAATCCAGTTTTTAAACTTGGTATTTTGAAAGTCATCAAAATTTTAACACATGCACATCAAAAGTCACCAATAAAAAATTTTGAAATACACGTAAAACTAATATAATGTTATATGTCAATTATATCTCAATGAAACAATGGAAAGTCCATACAATGGGAGAAAATATGTGCAATCACATATCAGATAAAGGACTTGTATCCAGAATATATAAAGAACTTTTACAGCTCAAAAATAAGGCAAATGAGAGAAGTTTTAAATGGACAAAAGATTTGAATAGATATTTAACCATAAAAGATACACAACATAGGCTTAACTAATACACTCATGAGAAGATATTCAATGTCATTAGTCATTAGAGAAATGCAAGTTAAAGCCACTATGATATACCAAAACACACTCAGGAGAATGGCTATAATCAAAAAAGACAGACAATACCAAGTGCTAGTGAGAATGAGGAAAGAGTGAAACCCACATGCACTGCTCGTGAGAACGTCAAACTGTACAGCCATTTTGGAAAACCATTCCATGGGTTTACTTTTAAGTGGAACATAAACTTGCCATTTGACCCAAGAATTCCATTCCTTGGAATCTGTGCAAGAGACCTGAAAACATATGTCCCCACAAAGACATGTATAGGAGTGTTCATAGCAGCATTACTTATAATAGCCCCAAAATAGAAATAATCCAAATGTCCAAATACTGATGAATGTATGGAAATGCAAATGTGGTATTTCCATACAAGAGATACTACTCCTCAAGTAAAATGAAAGAACAACATATATACAACATGCTACAGCATGGATAAACCATGGATAACAGCTGCTACAACAGGAATAAACTACCAAAACAGTATATTAACTGAAACAAGCCAGATGCAAAAGACTACACATTAGATGACTCATTTCTATGAAATATCCAGTAAAAAGGCAAATTTATATAGAGAGAGGCAATCAGCGATTACCTTGGTCTGGGGTTTTGAGAAAGGATTTAATGCAAATAGGCATAAGGGAACTTTCTGAGGTAATGAAAATGTTCTAAGATTGCTTGTGGTGATGATTACCCAACTCCATAACTTTACTAATAAGCATTAAATTGAAAAAAGAAAAATTAACGTCACCTGTAAGGAACAAATGGATATGATGTGTCTCCAGAGAAAGACACAGGATCACTTATTAGTATTCAAGGCAAAAAATATTTATATAATTTTACTCTTATCATGAGGAAACATCAGAGAATCTCAAATTGAGGAACACTAAGAAATAACTACTTATAATTTTCAAAAATATTAATGGCTTGAAAACAACAGAAGGCTAAGGAACTATTCCAGAAAAAAAAGTTTACTAAGGAGACATGACACCTGAAAGAAATGCATGATCCTGACCTGCATCTTATAGGCAAAAAAAGAAAAAAGAAAAAAAGGGGGTGGTTAACTGGATGAAAGTAGACCAAAGGTACAAACGTCCTTTTATAGGATAAATAAATACAAGGGATTTAATGTATAGCACACTAACTATAATTAGCACTGCTGTATGTTACACATTAGGGTTAAGAGAATAAATCTAAAGAGTTCTTATCACAAGAAAACATTTTTTTTCTATTTCTTTAATTTTGTACCTATAGGAGATGAGGGACTTTAACTAAACTTATTGTGGTAATCATTTCATAATGTATATAAGTCAAATCATTATCCTGTACACTTTAAACAAACAGTGCTGTATGTCAATTATATCTCAGTAAAGCTGGAAGGAAAAATAATAGCAAATTTAAAATTTTTAAATAGATACAGAGATAGAGATATATAATGAAGGGTATTGTTAGTATAATTGACAAAATTGGAAAATGGACTATGGATTAAAGCATGGCAGCAATGTTAAATTTTTTTAAATTTGATAACTGTTCTAAAATATATATGAGAGAATATTCATGTTAGGAAATATACACTGAACAATTCTGGGGAAAAGAGTCTGAATATATACAACTTACTCTCTAATGATTCAAGGAACAAATATTTATGTATGTGTATATTTACCTATCTATATACACATACATATCCTGTGGTCTTTCTGAGAGACAGGAATAAAGAATGATAAAGCAAATGTGGCAAAGTGTTAAAAGTTAATAGAGGATAAAGGAGAATTCTTTATATTGTTTTTGCACTGTTTCTGGAAGTTTGGAAATATTTCAAAAGAACGCATTAAATATTCAATAGAACAGGCAGGAGGAGATTGATAATTCTTTGACATGACATTTATTTCTGAGCAATATGCTTATAGGCAAACAGTAGCAGGAGTCCCACCAAAGTCTAGAACAAGAAAAGATGCCACTTTTCCAATAATATTTGACATTGTACTGGTGATACTAGCCAACAAAATCAGACAAGAGAAAGAAGTTAGATGTTTAAAATCTTAAAGGGAAGAAAAATAAGACCACTTGCAAACCATATGATTGTAAAACTAAAAAAATAACTGAAAAAAATAAGAGAATTCCATAAGAAAGCTGAATTCAAAATTAAGATACAGAAATCACTGTCTGTCACTTATAACACAGAAGCTGAAGTCCTTGGTTAAAAAAAAACAAAAAAAACCCCAAACTGCATTTGGCTTCAGCCTCAGCCTTTAAAAGGCCAAATAACTACTTCAATGACAGTTTTTTCATTCTTAAAATAGTAAAGGATTAACAATCGTGTGACAACACAGGCCATCATCGTATCAAATCATTGGGATAGCGTCACTAATTCAATGCAATTCACCACTCAGTAACACGTTCAGGAAGTAAAGAAAGCACAACATAATACACCAGAATTACGAGTATTACTGTGAGGTAAGCAGAGAGTGAGTGGGCCAGTACCTCATTCTGCTTCAGGCAAAGACAAAGGTGTTGCTGTACAAGAGATGTTTGAAGCTGCCTTTTCTTATACAACATTTTCATATAAAAGCCTGTACTGCATGTTGGAAAAGGTCTCTCCAATTACAGACAGAAGGGATAATGTACTTTGTGGATGACAATACCAAACAGCAATAAGATCCAACATGTTGCAGAAAAAGACCCACAATACTCTGCCATTCTGGAAGAAAACAAGTCCCCTGTGTTATGTTTGTAAGTCCATAGAAAAGGATCTTGTCACATCAATACTGGATTGGGAGTTTGTGGGGAGTTGAAGGGAGCTCCAGCTTTAACTATGCTGTTTAGATATTCTAAAATATGTGTTCAGGTATTATTCCTAAAGTGAATAAAAATAAATAGGAATTTTTTTAAAAGCTAGTTATGCATTCTAGGGGGATAGCAGAATAGCCCTCATCAGATGGACGATCGACAGCCATCTTGTAACCTACCCAGAACCGGGATTTATTTGCTAATTCCACCCCAACAGTGGTTCAAGCAGTTCATGTTGATTGGATAGTCAGGTTGGAATGACACCAAGAATGTCCAATGAGTGGGCCTGATAATCCATCCTGACAGTCTTTGGACATCTTAGAGTAAACAAAAATATGGCAGAAGGAAAGATATCTGATCTGGTGCTCAGCAAGCCATTCCTCAATTATATAGATGTTATGCCCTGAAAACACCTGGACCAGTACTTTCTAGCAGATCAGACCCCTTTTTAGGATGATGATGATGATGATATTGTTTACCATTCACTGGGTGTCAGCTATATGCCAGGCACTGTTCAAGATAATGAGAACAGGGCTGACAATATCAAGTGGGAAAGACAGATTATAAACATCATAAACAGTAAATAGGTACTATTTACTAAGCACTTACTGTGTTCCGAGAACATTTTACATACATTATCTCACAGCCCCCCTGCACAGTAGATGGCATTCTCCCCATTTCACATGTAAGGAAACTGAGGTTAGCGAAGGTGAAATGACTTGCCCGTGGCTGACCATGGGCATTCCCTGGCGGTCCAGTGGTTAGAACTCCAAGCGTTCACTGCAGTGGGGACGGGTTCAATCCCTGGTCGGGGAACTAAGATCCCAGCAGGCCTCGCTGCATGGCCAATTAAAAAAAAGAAAGAAAGAAAGAAAGAAAGAGGCTGACCAGAGGAGGAAATCAGGTGCGACTATGCCAGGCCACCGGTAACTGCCTTTGTCTCAGGACAGGACCACATTCCCTTGGGCGGGGAGCTCACAGTGAGGATTCACAGGGCCCAGGACAATGATGAGCCCAGATGTGAGACTACTGAGGTCAGGAGAGCCGTGGACAAGAGGTGGCACCAGGCTGGGACAGGAGCCACCACGTTCAGGACCCCATCCCTGGCCAGGCCAACAGCCCCAAGCCCCACCCTGTGTCCTGGCCAAGTTTGGATTCCTCCTTCTGGCCCCTAAAACAGAGCATGTTCACACTTACTCTCCTGACTGGAGCCCCCATTGAACATTCCCCGACCATGGGATATTCAAGCTTCGCCGACAGAATTCTCCAGGACAAAAGTAGTTGTTTCCTGCAAGCTCCCCAACACCTCCCCACCCTGACCTCTGTCCAAACAACAGGCGCACAGCAACGGCTCCCATCACCTGGGAACATAGAGGAAGGTGCCAGTGGCATCCACATTCACCCCACGAGAACTCAGGTTCCTGGCAGGGCCCCCTATGCCAGTGTACAGCCCCTGTAAGTTCCCCCAGCCAGCATCCTGACCTAAGCAGGGGAATTTCTTGGCCCGTGGCTGAAACACCGGAAGTGCAGCCAGGAGAGTGGAGGCAGGCCAGGAGTGTAGGGGAAACCCCTGAAGACAGGCCCAGGAAGTTTGAGTTCCCTTCATGACTTTGTCACCAGCAGGCTGGGATGTGACCTCAACCATAAACCGCCCTATTCCTGAACCCCCTCAATTGCTGAATGAAAACAAATGCAGTGATCTTAAACTTCCTCACAAAACAGAATCTTTGTGGAGGTGCTTAAGGAGACTTCCTACACCCATGACTCCAGGCATTCTGAGCAGTGGTTCTGGGATGCAGCAAAGAATCTGCCTTTTACACCAATTGGCCAGAGAAGGCCAGTGTCTGCCAATTCACAAATCACTAGCTTGAACGCCCGTCGAGAGAAGCCTGATTTAAATGGAATTCAGTACAAAGGAATGCTATGTGGCCCTCAAAATGAGAACATATCAGCTATTTTGTAAAAAGGGCCAAAGTGAGCAATCACGTGGTTAAAGGACAGGGAGGGAAATGTTTGTTTCACCTTCCTCTGAAACCATATGAAAGTATTACCTATTCCAGAATCATTATTGGATGTTTTCTCCTATAAACACTGGTTAGGCAGTCGAGCCACACCTTCTCTTGGCAACCACCTTCAGGGATCTGACAGTCATTGACATCACAGGCAAGGAGAGGCTTAAGGATGTCATCCAAAAATTCACCTCACTCTTGGACCAAAAGAAGTTAAAAGGTCACTTCCAGGGCGAGGTCTCAGGGGACGAGGGAACTACATCTCCCTGTCCTGGTGCAGCGCTCCACTGGTGGGACCTGAACTTGAATCAGTTTTCCGGTTAAGGTTTTCCGTATCTGAGGTCAACGCAAGGAAAGCCAGGAACTCGACCCAGGAAGCCTAGTCCTAGAGCGGCACGACTGCTCCGCCCCCTTGAGGCCTATGAAAGTATTTCTCTAGAGTAAACTACCCACCACAGCCGGGGCTACTGGGCAACACAGAGGCCTCCACTTCTAGGGGCGGAGCCTAGGAAGGGGCGGAGCTTAGCGTGAGGCTGCTTTGCGACTCAGGTTCCGCCGGCGTCGCTCACAACATCCTTGGCGCGCTCCTGCGCAGACCCGTCCACGTGAGGACCTGAAGATTCACACACGCAAAGCCGAGCCCAGCAGCTCCCCTAGAAGCCAGGACTGAGGGATCCCGAGAGGCGCCCCCAGAGCTCCGAAGGCTCCTCCCTCGTCCCGCAGTCCTGCGCCCCACCGCCCTGCTTCGGCCTCACCTGTCGAACCGATCTGTCACTGCCTGCAGGACCCAGCCCTTCCTCGCCTTCTGCCAGGCCCCAGGCCCGCGGCGACACTGAGAAGATGGGCAGCCGGCCCCGCAGCCCCAGCGCCTCCCCTGCGGACCGGTGGGGGCCGCATCCCGGAGGACGGGGCCCCGCCAAGCGCCGGCGAACGGAGGAGCCCGCGGGCCCCGAGTCCAAGTCCAGGGCGGCGCCCAGCCTGGACAACCTGACCTGGCCCCCGACCGCGGACACGCTCATCTTCGTGGTGGTCCTGCCCACCGGCTGTGCCCTGCACGTGCCCCTGGACGACGTCGACCTGCTGCTGGAGCCCGAGCCAACGTCCGTGAGGCAAGTGTCTCTTGGAGATCGCATCCTCATGCTGGTCCCCGAGGCCCTCCTGGGCTCGGGTGTGGAAGGCCCGTGGGGACAGGGCCTGGGACGGGGCGCTTTCCTGAGCGCTCCCGGGGAGTACATGGCCCTGGAGCCGGGATTCTTCTGCGCAGCTGTCCCAGAGATCTCCTGCCAAGAAGAGGTCAACGAGGAGGACGCACACGCTGACGCCGACTTCCTGCCGGCTGGGACGGATGCTGCTGCAGTCTCAGTCGCTGGGCTCCGCCCCTCGGCTGGATGTATGTCTGGCTTCGACCTGTTGGGCCAAGCCTCAGAGCTGTCCCCTCGGGCCCCCAACACTAGTCCAGAGAGACGCTCTCCTCACCACGACGACAACCTGGACCTGCACCTTCCAGAGCCCTTCCCTGACTCACCACTCCAACCTCTACCTCCCTCTCCAAGTCCAGGTCCTCACCAGCGGCCCCAACGCCCTCATGGTCCTCCACGCAAGACCCGGAAATGCCTGTTCCCTTAACCATCTGCCTCCCACAATTCCTGGCCAACTCAACGGGGACCAGGAAAGAGTCTTCTGACATTGGCTGTGTGTACTGTGCACACACCATAAGAATCATACGAACAGATGCTTTATGGATGCAGGCTGCACTGCAGAAGTTTGATCAGTGACTGACTAAAACACCTGAAAGGAAGCTCACCTGGGCAAAGAAAAGCCACTTGAAATACAGTCTGCTTTCCGACAGCCAGACTGCTCCTTAGATTTTCTCTAGGGAGGGCACCCTTAAGCAGCTCTACCCCCCTCCCATTCGCTTCAAACCTAAGCGCCAGCACTTTTCTCTAAAAAGCCATCCTTTTCCGGGCACCCGACCACTGCCCATACCCCTGTTCCCTGCAACCCCCTTAATAGAGTAATTGCTAAATTTGTTTTGTTTACAGGGTTTTGGACCTAGTGTCCATACTAGTTTACAACAACCCTCTACCCAGTTTGACCTTTTCTGGATGGCAGCTCTAGCCCCTTTGGGGGAATCTAGCCAGTAGTTGTATGTGGACAAATCTTTGTTGGATCCAGAACACAGGATGGGGAACAATGATCAGGCGCCCTCCTCTTTTTGAATGAGCAGGTTGGCAAATGGCTTAACTTTATTGCTGGGTTTGGGGTGGTATTTTCCCAAAAGAGCCAACTGTTTTCCATTCTTCTTATATGCTTTTAATATATTTCTCTTGTCCTGGAAAAGTTTGTAATTCTAAAGATTCTGTGTTTTATACTTCTAAGATCCCAAATAGGTTTTGTACATTACTACTAGCATATAGAAATAATTTGCACTTATATTGGTCTGATATCCAGCAGAATTACTTAATTTCTGTACTCACTTCTCTGTAGATACTCTTGCTTGACTGATAAAGATCTCTCCAAATAATGAGAGTATGTCTCTTTTTTTTCACAAGCCTCTTACATCTTATTTTTCCTTAATCTTTTTTTAAAAAGAAATTTATTTATTTATTTATTTATTTATTTTTGCGGTACGTGGGCTTCTCACTGCTGTGGCCTCTCCCGTTGTGGAGCACAGGCTCCGGATGCACAGGCTCAGCGGCCATGGCGCACGGACCCAGCCGCTCCGCAGAATGTGGGATCTTCCCAGACTGGGGCACGAACCCGTGTCCCCTGCATCAGCAGGCGGACTCTCAACCACTGCGCCACCAAGGAAGCCCTATTTATTTATTTTTATTCATTTATTTTTGGCTGCGTTGGGTCTTTGTTGCTGTGTGCGGGCTTCCTCTAGTTGCAAAGAGCTGGGGCTGCTCTTCGATGCAGTGCGCGGGCTTCTCATTGTGGTGGCTTCTTTTGTTGTGGAGCATGGGCTGTTGGCCCGTGGGCTTCAGTCGTTGTGGCACGCAGGCTTCAGTAGTTGTGGCTCGCGGGCTCCAGAGCACAGGCTCAGTAGTTATGGTGCATGGGCTTAGCTGCTCCGTGGCATGTGGGATCTTCCCAGACCAGGGCTCGAACCCGTGTCCCCTGCATTGGCAGACAGATTCTTAACCATTGCACCACCAGGGAAGTCCCTCCTTAATCTTTTTTATTGGATATCACTTCAAATCCAGGTCAACTGGTATAGTCAATAGGGTCATCCCTTTCTTTTTCTTTTGTGTTTTTGAAGTATAGTTGATTTACAATATTAGTTTTTGGTGCACAACAAAATGATTCAATATTTTTATAGATTATGTTCCAGTTAACGTTATTACAAAACATGGGTATATATTCCTCTGCTGTACAGTATGTCCTTGTTTCCTCCGTACTGTATACACAGTAGTTTTAATCCCTCAGTCCTCTACCCTCTCTTGGTCCTCCCTCCCCCTCCCCGGTGACAACCACTGCTTTGTTCTCATTCTATGTGAGTCGGTCTCTGTTTTATTCTATGCATTTATTTGTTTTCTTTTTTAGCTTCCACATATGAGTGATAACATAGAGTATATATGTCTTTCTCTGTCTGGCTAATTTCATTAAGCAGAATATACTCTAGGTCCATCCACGTTGTTGCAAATGGCAGAACTCCATTCTCATCAGACTGGCATCCATTTGCACACACTTTGCAGTGGGTATTCAAGAAAACCAAATGAGCCTTTCTTCTCCTGATTTTCTTTTGCCCTGATAGTTTGGCTTTAATCCAGAAAGAGTGTTCTCTTTGGTGTCAGGTGGTGGAGGCTCTGGAGTCTGCATTCAGAGAAGTCATGTTGGGGCCTGAGTCACGAGATGTACAAGCACCTCGTTTACCCACCATTGCCCGCTCTTATGGGGTAGTGTAAGTGTAGAGCTTCTACTCTTCCAGGAAAGATGCCTGCTTCTTACATGTCATCTCATTCAACTCCTCATAGCTTCACTAAGGAGGATTTGGCCTGAACAAAATTGTGCATTTGAGAGGCTCCTTCGATAAGAAGGGGAGAAGATTTCTCCGTTTCAATGGGCAGCATATTTTGATTTGGTATAAGGAGGCTTCCGAACAAAACTCTGAATCAAAAGCTGCTTCATCACATCATTCTCTGGCCAAAGCTAATGACCAATTTGAAAAACAACTAGACTTATTTCTCTATTAAGTCCTCCCGTTGCCTTTCCCAGATCTCCCTCTGCCTCTCCTCCTGCCATTCTCTCTCCTTCTGGATTCCACTGACTCCTCCTTTAATTCCCCTTGTCCCGGTCCCCTGCCTTTGCCCAAAAAACCTCCAAGAACCCAAAATGCTAGCTGCCTCTGAAGATCCACCCCCATGCACCAGGTATTCAGACAACTTCAGAGTTTAAACCTTGGACCTGAGCTGAATTAAGAGCTATTTGTAAAAATGTCTCTAAATTCAGACAAGACCAGCAAATATTCAGAGAAGAATTTAGCGTTCTATTGGGTGCATAAGCCCCAGACTTGTCTTGACACAAATCACTCATACACATATTGGTCAGAACTGCCGATGCTCATTTCTGGATGGCAAAGCAGACTGGACTGACCCAGGAAAGGACCTGCAGGATCTCTCTTACCACAATAAACCTAAGGGTTCAATAACAAGCCTGAAAAGTTGGGCAAAGTCTCCTAAAAATCATACCTGAAACATTTCCAATAAAAATCAATGCAACTGCTACTCTTTCTATAATCAGCCCTGCCACCTTTGCTCAGCCTCTTCCTCGGCATAAACGTCCCACGCATGTGATCAGTATTTCAAATAATGCACAGATTTTCCCTGTCTCCCAGCCTTTATATGTAACCCTTGAGCCCTCTGACTGGAAACATTCCTTCCTGCTCCGTGACAACACACCTGCCAATCTAACAGGGTAGAACTTAACTTTACACATAGAATTGTTATATGAGAAGCACACCAGAGGGACTATTTCTTGAGTTTTCAGAGGAGTTCTCTATTCATAATCAATTGTGTCTGGTCTGAATATAGCTTTACATTCCACATTATATTTGATAGATACTCCAGATAAATGTCTTGACACAACATCTGACCTTTATGAGTTAGAAATTTCACTGACGTAGAAAAGATAATGGGAGCAGAACTTATTAAAGTTCAGATACATTCTACAAAACCATTACCCAAACTTCCCACAATATCCCTTGATTCCAAAAGAAGAGCTCAAACGTATAGTTGAATGCCTTCTACAAAGGTCTTCCCATGAACTGCCTTTTTAACACTCTCATCCACCAAGAAATCAAGGATTTTGATTTGTTCATGACCTTAAGGCCATCGACAAAATATGTATATTTCACTACCTGACAGAAATTAATCCAAAAAACATTTGATCATCAATTCCACATGAAGCCACTTGCTTCACTCTAATGAATCTTTGCTCTGCCTTTTTTTCGTGTACCTCTAGACCAAGACAGTCAGTACGATTTTGCTTTTACCTGCAGAGGACAACATCATACCTGGACAGTCATGCCCCTGGCGTACACTGGAGGAGCCCCCTTCTATTTTTCCCTGGTTGTCGATCAAGAGTTAAAAGATCTAAATTTCCCTTGTGATTTAGTCCTAACACAATGTGTAGATAATCTACTTTGTTCAAAGAACAAGGTAGCCTGTAAAAGGTTTCCATGGACTTGCCCCAGCCTTAGCAAAAAGGAAACATAAAATTTCAAATATAATTATTATTTTGCCAAAATACAGTCCATTATTCAGAGCATGACTCATTTCAGAAGGGGAAAACAATTTTTCCTGATAGACTAAAGACGATCCAAACATATCCTACATCCTTAACAAAGGACAATTGAGAGTGTTTCTGGTTTTAACTGGATATTGCAGACAATGGGTACTAAGTTTTTGTGAGATTGAAACACCTCTTTATGAATTGACTAAGTCCTCAGTCGGAGACCCTCTCCCGGGGAACCCAAATGTGAAGAGGGCTTCTGTATCCTGAATAAGGCTGTTCAACAGACTTTCTCTAGTCATGTCTAACTACTAAAACTCTTGTGTCTATTTGTGCATAAGCAATCTGACAAGCCCGTGGGATTTTAACTCAAGTTGATAAGAACTAGCCCAAACTCTTTTCTCCAGAATTTTACTCAGACATAAAAAAGAATGAAATTTTGCCCCTTTCAACAATATGGATGGACCTGTAGGGAATTATGCTTAGTGAAATAAGGCAGAAATAGAAAGACAAATACTGTATGTTATCAGTTATATGTGTAATTTAAAAAGTGAAACAAAGAATTGAAAATAACAAAAGAGGAACATACTACTGATATAGAGAACAAACTAATGGTTATCAGTGGGGAGGAGGAAGATAGGAGTAAGGTAGTAAGAGATACAAACTACTGTGTATAATAAATACTGCAAGGATATACTCTATAGTACCGGGACGATAGACAATGTTTTATAATAACTTCAAATAGAGTATAATCAATAAAACATTGGATCAGTATGTTGTACACTTAAAACTAACATAATATTTTAAATCAACTGTTGTTCAAAAATAAGTATAAATAAGAAAAAAATCCATTGCTCCAAAAACTGTAAGGAACTAAGAAATCTTTATAGACAAAGGGAAAAAATCTGTGGTCTATACATATGATGAAACATTTTTCAGTGATTTTAAAAAATGAGCTACGAAGCCATGAAAAGATATGGAGGAACCTTAAATGCATATATCTAAGTGTAAGAAGCCAGTTTGAAAAACTACATACTGTGTGAATCCAAGTATATAACATTTCTGAAAAAGGCAAAACTATAGAGACCATAAAAAGATCAGTGTTTGCTAGGGGTTCAGAGGGAGGAGAGTGAATAGGTGCAGCACAAGGGATTTGTAGGGTGAGGAAACTGCCCTTTGTGATACATATGTATGCATGACATCATCCATTTGACATAATCCATAGAACTATACAACACAAAGGATGAACCTTAATGTAAACTATGAACTTTATTTAATTATAACATTATCCATATTGGTTTATCAGTTGTAAGAAGTGTACCATAGTAATGCAAGATGTTAATAATAGGGGAACTGTGTGTGGGAGAGGTGTGATATATTGAACTGTGTGCTATTTGCTCAATTTTCAGTAACATAAAATTGTCCTAAAAGTAAATATATTACTTTTAGAAGGTAAGGAAGAAAAACAATCCATTTGAGAAGTTAACTTCAAGGGTATGATTTTTAAATGAATATACATTTTAAAATGTTTGATATCCTCAAGATCTAAAGGAGAGAAAAACCTGATTGATGTAGAAAAATGAGGATTTTGTTAGGAGAAGTCTGTCAGAGGCAAGTTGCATACATCACTAAAATAGCCAGTTTAGTGTTTACCTACTTCCCCAATCTCTAAAAACAAAAACCAACCAAAAACATTGCTTAGTATACTCTCGCTCTTGACCCTGTTGGAAAGGTTTATCCCCCTTGTCATAGAGCAATAGCTATTAGTGCAAAACTTGTTGATGCTTCTGCTGAACAGGTTCTAGCCTCCTCGCTTAATTTCAAGGTTCCTCATTCAGTACAGACATTACTAATGACTGAACAGACACTTTTCAACCAGCCAATTAACATCTTCTGAGATACCATTACCCTCTCCCTGTCACATTACTGTTCTTTACTGTAACACTCTTAATCCAGCCACTCTCCCTGCTCTACCAAAAGAAGGGGAGCCTCATGATTTTCTTACTTCAGTTAGGAAACTCTCTGACCTCACTCAGATTTACTAGAGACCCCTCCTGAGACTCTGACCTAATATTATCTGTTGATGGATCGTACCTCAAAACTGAAGCTGGAGGTTATCAAGCAGGATATTCTATCAGTAATCTAAACTTTCCTTTAGTATACAGTCTTCTACCTGAGGTAAAATCAGCCCAAATAGCAGAACATATTGCACTTACTATAGCCTGTCAACCAGTCAGACCAGGAATTAAGCATATAGCAGGTGTGCTTTTGGTGTAGTACATGACTTTGGGCTGCATTGGAAACAAAGGGACTTCCTTGCCTCTGCTGGTATCCCCTCAAAAGTGGACAAATTAAGGAACTTTTTGACGCAGTTCCACTTCCTTGAGGTGGCTACAGGAAAGGTTGAACCCCATGTAGAAAGAAACAATTCGGAAGCTAACAGAAGATGCTCTAGCAGGTCATTATGTCAAACAAGTAACCTTACCCAAAGTTAAGTTTCTATAAATCTCTGAAGGGATCCAAAGCAGCCATTATTTTTTTTATCTTTTTATTTTATATTGGAGTATAGTTGATTAACAATGTTGTGATAGTTTCAGGTGTACACCAAATTGATTCAGTTATACATATACATGTATCTGTTCTTTTTCAAATCATTTTCCCATTTTGGTTGTTATGTAATATTGAGTAGAGTTCCCTGTGCTATACAGTAGGTCCTTATTCATTATCCATTTTAAATATAGTAGTGTGTACATGTCAATCCCAAACTCCTTAACTATCACTTCCCCCCATTCTTCCCCCTGGTAACCATAAGTTTGTTCTCTAAGTCTGTGAGTCTGTTTCTGTTTTGTAAGTTCATGTGTATCATTTTTTTTAGATTCTGCTTATAAGTGATATCATATGATATTTCTCTTTCTCTGTCTGACTTATTTCACTCAGTATGACAATCTCTATGTCTGTCCATGTTGCTGCAAATGGCATTATTTTATTCTTTTTAATGGCTGAGTAATATTCTATTGTATATATGTGCCACATCTTCTTTATCCATTCCTCTGTCGATGGACATTTAGGTTGCTTCTATGTCTTGGCTATTGTAAACAGTGCTGCGATGAACATTGGGGTGCATGTATCCTTTTGAACCATGTTTTTCTCCAGATATATGCCCAGGAGTGGGATTGCTGGATCATAGGGTAGCTCTATTTTTAGTTTTTTAAGGAACCTCCCGACTGTTCTCCATAGTGGTTGTACCAATTTACATTCCTACCAACAGTATAGGAGGGTTCCCTTCTCTCCACACCCTCTCCAGAATTTATTGTTTGTGGATTTTTTTTGATGATAGCCATTTTGACTGTTGTGAGGTGATATCTCATTGTAGTTTTGATTTGTATTTCTCTAATAATTAGCAATGTTGAACATCTTTTCATGTGCCTCTTGGCCATCTGTATGTCTTCTTTGGAGAAATGTCTATTTAGGTCTTCTGCCCATTTTTTGATTGGGTTGTTTGTTTTGATGATATTAAGCTGCATGGGTTGTTCGTAAATTTTGGAGATTAATCCCTTGTTGGTCAAAAACAGCCATTATATCATATTAACGATTGGCCCCTGAAAAGGAAAAATGGAAAAAAATCTGGTTGTACCTTTCACTCAGATAATCTGTGGTGCTCTCAAGAGAGATACTAGCTGGAACCAAGTGATTTCAAATGCATATAAATAATTTCTGCAAGAAACTACTCATAGGGCCTCCCTGGTGGCGCAGTGGTTGAGAGTCCGCCTGCCGATGCAGGGGATACGGGTTCGTGCCCCGGTCTGGGAGGATCCCATATGCCGCGGAGCGGCTGGGCCCGTGAGCCATGGCTGCTGAGCCTGCGCATCCGGAGCCTGTGCTCCGCAACGGGAGAGGCCACAACAGTGAGAGGCCCGCGTACCACAAAAAAAAAAAAAAAAAAAAGAAACTACTCATAATGATATAGACAAATGGGTTACTATCTTAAATCAACATTAGTGGGGAAATCTTCTTTAAAAACCCAACTCATTACAACAGCATCAAAAAGAATAAAATACTTAGGAATAAACTTTATCAAGGAGGCAACAGACTATTATGTATTCTTGGCACTCTTGCTGAAGACCAATTGACTGTAAATGTATGGGTTTATTGCTGAACTATCTATTCTCTTCCTTTTATCTATATACCTATTTTTATGCCAGTACCATACTGTTTTGATTACTGTAGATTTTTAATATATTTTGAAATCAGAAAATTGTGATGCCTCCAGCTTTGTGTTTGCTCAAGATTGCTTTGGTTATTTGGGGTCTTTTGTGGCTTCGTAGGAATTTTAGGATTGCTTTTTCTATTTCTATAAAGATTGTCACTGAGGTATTGATAAGCATGGCATTGAATCTGTAGATCACTTTGGGCCATATGGATATTTTAACAATATTAATTCTTTCAATCCATGAACATAGGACACCTTTCCATTTATCTGTGTTCTTTAATTTCCTTCATCAATGTTTTATAATTTTCAGTGGACAAGTCTTTCACCTCTTTGGTTAAGTTTACTCCTAAGTATTTTATTTTTTGTTACTATTGTAAATGGGATTGTTTTCTTAATTTCCTTTCAGATACTTTGTAATTTGTATATAGAAATGCAACTGGTTTTTGTATGTTGATTTTGCATCCTGCAACTTTAATGAATTTGTTCATTAGTGTTATCAGTTTTGTTGTTGTTGAGTCTTTAGGGTTTTCTACCCATATGGTCATATACAGGTAGAGATAATTTTACTCCTTTCTGATTTGGATAAACTTTACTTCTTTTTCTAGTTTGATTGCTCTGGCTAGAACTTCCAGTACTACGTTGAATAGAAGTGGTGAAGATGGTCATTCTTGTTTGTATGGGATCTTTGAAGAAAAGCTTTCAGTTTTCCTCCACTGTCTATGATGTTAGCTGTGGGCTTTTCATATATAGTCTTTATTGCAATGAAGTAAGTTTCTTCTATATGCATTATGTTGAGATTTTTAAAATCATGAATGGATGTTTAACTTTTTCAAATGCTTTTCTGCATTTATTGAGATGGTTCTATGGTTTTTAACTTTCTATTAACATGATGTATCACACTGATTGATTTGGATATGTTGAACTATCTTTGCATCCCAGGGATAAATCACACTTGTCATGGTATATAATCCTTTGAATGTGTTGTTGAAGTTGGCTTGCTAGTATTTTATTGAGGATCTTTGCATCTATGTCCATCAGGGATATTGGCATGTTATTTTCTTTTCTTGTGGTGTTTTTGTCTGGCCTTGGTATCAGGGTGATGCTAGTCTCATAGGTTAGCTTGAAAGTGTTCCCTCGTCTTCTGTGTTTTGAAAGAGTCTAAGAAGGATTGGTGATAATTCTTCGAATGTTCAGTAGAATTCACATGTGAAGCCATCTACACCTGGGCTTTTCTTTGTTCGGAGGTTTTGATTACTGATTCATTCTCCTTATTTGTTATTGGTCTGTTCAGGCCTTTGATTTCTTCTTGATTCAGTTTTGTTGTGCTGCATGTTTCTAGGAATTTATTAATTTTTTCTAGGTTATGCAAGTTGTTGGTGTATAATAGTTCATAATAGACCCCTAAGATTCTTTTTTGTTTCTAAGGTATCTATTGTAATATCTCCTCTTTCATTTATGATTTTATTTATCTGAGTCTTCTCTCTTTTTTCTTAGTCAAGCCCAGGGTTTGTTGATTTTATCTTTTGAGAAAACAACTGAGTATTGTTGATTTTTTATTTGTTTTTCTATTCCCGATTTGATTTATTTTTGCTCTAACCTTTATTATTTCCTTCCTTCTTCTAACATTGGGCTTTGTTCTTTTTTCTAGTTTGTTAGGTGTAAAGTTAGGATGATTTCTTTGACATCTTTTATCTTTTTGATGCAGGTGTTTGTTGCTATAAACTTCTCTCAGTACCACTCTTGATACATTTCATGATTTGGTATGCTGTGTTTTTGTTTTTATTGGTCCTGAGATAAGTTAAAACTTACTTTTTGATCTCCTCTTTGAATCAACGGTTGTTTAAGATGGTTAAATTTTGTTTTGATGTATTTGTAAATTTTCCCATTTTTTCTTATTGTTATTGATTTCTAGTTTCAATCCATTGTGGTTGAAGAGAAACTTGGAATGATTTTAGTCTTAAGTGTGTTAAGACTTGTTTTGCGACTTAAACTGTGATCTATCCCAGAGAATGTTCCATGTGCGCTTGAGAAGGATATGTATTCTTCTGCTGTTGGGTGGAAAGTTCTTTATATGTCTGTTAGGTCCATTTGGTATAGAGTGTTGTTCATTTATGCTATTTTCTTATTAATTTTCTGACTGGATGGTCTATCCATTATAGAGTGAGATATTGAAGTCTCCTAATATTTATAGATACATTTTGGCTTATGGTTACCATGGAGTTTGCACTGAACATTTCATAGTTTTAGCAGTTTATTTTAAGCTGAAAACAACTTAACTTCAATCACTTGCAGAAACTTTATATTTACCCACCCTTTCACTTTATGTAATCGATGGCAGATTTTACTTTTTTCCTATGTTTTTCCATTACAAGTTTCTGTGGTTATAGTTATTCTTACAATTTGTGTCTTCTAATTTGTGTAGTATTATTAAAAGTGATTTATGTGCCACCATTACTCTATGACAATATTCTGTTTGTCTTTGTATTTACCTTTAGCAGTGAGATTTATACTTCCATAGCTTTTGTGTTGTTTAGCATTTTTTTTCATTTCAACTTGAAGAAATTTTTTTAACACTTCTTGTAAAGCAGGTCTAGTGGTGATGAATTCCCTCACTTTTCGATTGGGAAAGTCTTTACCTATCCTTCATTCTTAAAGGACAGTTTTTCTAGGTAAAAACTGGCTGGCAGGTTTTTTCTTTAACTACTTTGAATATATCACTACACTGTTTCCTGGCCTGCAAAGTTTCTGCTGAGAAAACCTCCTGATGGGTTTCCTTGTGCATTACAAGTTGCTTTCAAAATTCTCTCTTTGCCTTTTTTAAAAATAAAGTCATTTTTATTCATATTAAATTCAAGTAAGTATACCTTTAAAATAAAAAAAAACCCTTTCTTTAATGGAGGGTAAGCTCAATTAAAAGAGGCCTGGAATAGAGGCCAGATTTGAAATTATGAACATGGGAATCTATCCAGGGCAGGAAATGGGGAGAGAAAGGGCAGAGTGGAGATCAAATGCCAAACACAGTCCTCCCCCCAAAAAAAGCCATGCAAAGTCTTTAAAATAAATCACTGTGAAGACAAAACATTTCTATAAGCTGTAGTCACCTAATCTTATATACCACTGTTCTCCATTTCTACTTTATACCTACACTTCATTAGGTCATGCATTGTATGGAATTATTTTTTTAACTGACGATAGCAGAAAAAGCTTCTCCCTCCACGCTCTCTCTCCTCTCTCCAGTTTTGAAGGCTCTGTGCAATCTATTTTCAAATGACAAAGAAGACTTTGAAGATACATATATTACTCCCGATATAACTGTGCAACATAGTAGATGTTAGCCATTGTGGCTAGTTAAATTTATATTTAAATAAATTAAAATAAAATAAAACGTTCTCCCTCAGTTACACTAGTCATATATCAAGCACTCAATAGCTGCACATGGTTAGTGACTATCACAATGGACAGTGCAGTTATTAAGAGTTTCCATCACTGAAGAAAACTCTCTTGGACAGCACTGTTCCAGGTTATGAGAGTTTTAATATGCCTTACTTTAACCAACTAAATTATTGCCACTCTATGTGGGAAATAATTGAGAAATTACTAAGAAAATGAGATATATAAACCTGTTGGGGAGGAAGAGATTTTCCTGTACCCTCCTACATTCTTCTGACTAGTCTAAGAATTATGTTGACATGAGACACATGAACAGGAGAAAATTAAACAAAATTTTAATAACATGTATACATGGGAGAGACCCAGGAAAATTGAGTAACTTGCCAAAATACTCATTTTAAGTACCACCTTCAGCTAAAGAGAAAAGAGGATATTGGAGGTAGTGGTTTGGGACTTCAAGTGGAAGGAAGACAATACACATGGAGGTGAAAAAGCAAATGAGTGGTAAACAAATGTTTGCTGGGCCAGGCAGAGACCATGGGGCACAGAAAGGAACAGACTTTGCCAGGTTCCACCCTACCTACACACCTAGTTCATACTACAGTTATCTATCATGATAGTTCCCTTCCTGGAACAGGTTCTCTATCTACATTCTTTCAGGCAGTTAAGGGGAAGGTCACATTTTTTTTCCTGAGTCTTTTGGGCCTTGATTGTTTTCAGCTTGAAATAATGTGCATTATGGTTTTCGCAGGGCATATGCCCAGTAGTGGGATTGCTGGGTCGTATGGTAGTTCTATTTTTAGTTTTTTAAGGAACCTCCATACTGTTCTCCATAATGGCTGTATCGATTTACATTCCCACCAACAGTGCAAGAGGGTTCCCTTTTCTCCACACCCTCTCCAGCATTTATTGTTTGTAGATTTTTTGATGATGGCCATTCTGACCGGTGTGAGGTGATACCTCATTGTAGTTTTGATTTGCATTTCTCTGATGATTAGTGATGTTGAACATCCTTTCATGTGTTTGTTGGCAATCTGTATATGGTCTTTTTTTGACATTATTTTTACAGGTTTATTGAGGTATAATTGACATACAATTAACTGCACATATTTAAAATGTAGACTTTGATGAGTTTTGACATATGTATACACCCATGAAACAATCATGTATATAGTCTTTGGAAAAATGTCTATTTAGGTCTTCTGCCCATTTTTGGATTGGGTTGTTTGTATTTTTGATATTGAGCTTCATGAGCTGCTTGTAAATTTTGCAGATTACTCCTTTGTCAGTTGCTTCATTTGCAAATATTTTCTCCCATTCTGAGGTTTATATTTTCGTCTTGTTTATGTTTTCCTTGGCTGTGCAAAAGCTTTGAAGTTTCATTAGGTTCCATTTGTTTATTTTTATTTCCATTTCTCTAGGAGGTGGGTCAAAAAGGATCTTGCTGTGATTTATGTCAGAGTGTTCTGCCTGTGTTTTCCTGTAAGACTTTTATAGTGTCTGGCCTTACGTTTAGGTCTTTAATCCATTTTGAGTTTATTTTTGTGTATGGTGCAAGGGAGTGTTCTAATTTCATTCTTTTCCATGTAGATGTCTAGTTTTCCTAGCACCACTTATTGAAGAGGCTGTCTTTTCTCCATTGTATATTCTCACCTCCTTTGACAAAGATAAGGTGACCATATGTGCATGGGTTTATCTCTGGGTTTTCCATCCTGTTCCATTGATCTATATTTCTGTTTTTGTGCCAGTACCATACTGTCTTGGTTACTGTAGCTTTGTAGTATAGTCTGAAGTCTGGGACTCTGATTCCTCCAGCTCCGTTTTTCTTTCTCAAGATTGCTTTGGCTATTCGGGGTCTTTTGTGTTTCCATACAAACTGTGAAATTTTTTGTTCTAGTCCTGTGAAAAATGCGATTGGTATTTTGATAGGGATTGCATTGAATCGGTAGATTGCTTTGGGTAGTATAGTCATTTTCACAATGTTGATTCTTCCAAACCAAGAACATGGTATATCTCTCCATCTGTTTGTATCATCTTTAATTTGTTTCATCAGTCTCTTATAGTTTTCTGCATACAGGTCTTTTGTCTCCTTAGGTAGATTTATTCCTAGGTATTTGATTCTTTTTGTTGCAGTGGTAAATGGGAGTGTTTCCTTAATTTCTCTTTCAGGGTTTTCATCATTAGTGTATAGGAATGCAAGAGATTTCTCTGCATTAATTTTGTATCCTGCTACTTTACCAAATTCATTGATTAGCTCTAGCATTTTTCTGGTAGCATCTTTAGGATTCTCTGTGTATGGTATCATGTCATATGCAAACAGTAACAGCTTTAATTCATCTTTTCTTATTTGGATTCCTTTTATTTCTTTTTATTCTCTGATTGCTGTGGCTAAAACTTCCAAAACTATGTTGAATAATAATGGTAAGAGTGGACAACCTTGTCTTTTTCCTGATCTTAGAGGAAATGGTTTCAGTTTTTCACCAATGAGAATGATATTGGCTGTGGGTTTGTCATATATGGCCTTTATTATGTTGAGGTATGTTCCCTCTATGCCTACTTTCTAGAGGGTTTTTATCATAAATGGGTGTTGAATTTTGTTGAAAGCTTTTTCTACATCTACTGAGATGATCATATGGTTTTTATCCTTCAATTTGTTAATATGGTGTATCACATTGATTGATTTGCATATATTGAAGAATCCTTGCTTTCCTGGCATAAACCCCACTTGATCATGGTGTATGATCCTTTTAATGTGCTGTTGGATTCGGTTTGCTAGTATTTTGTTCAGGTTTTTGCATCTATGTTCATCAGTGATATTGGCCTGTAGTCTTCTTTTTTGTGACATCTTTGTCTGGTTTTGGTATCAGGATGATGGTGACCCCGTAGAATGATTTTGGGAGTGTTCCTCCCTCTGCTATATTTTGGAAGAGTTTGAGAACGATAGGAATTAGCTCTTCTCTAAATGTTTGATAGAATTCACCTGTGAAGCTATCTGGTCCTGGGCTTTTGTTTGTGGTAAGATTTTTAATCACAGTCTCAACTTCAGTGCTTATGATTGGTCTGTTCATATTTTCTTTTTCTTCCTGGTTCCGTCTCGGAAGGTTGTGCTTTTCTAAGAATTTGTCAGTTTCTTCCAGGTTGTCCATTTTATTGGCATATAGTTGCTTGTAGTACTCTCTCATGATCTTTGGATATCTGCAGTGTCAGTTGTTAGTTCTCCTTTTTCATTTCTAATTCTATTGATTTGAGTCTTCTCCGTTGTTTTTTTCATTAGTCTGGCTAATGGTTTATCAATTTTGTTTATCTTCTCAAAGAATCAGGTTTTAGTTTTATTGATCTTTGCTATCATTTTCTTCATTTCTTTTTCATTTATTTCTGATCAGATCTTTATGATTTCTTTCTTCTGCTAACTTTGGGGGTTTTTTGTTCTTCTTTCTCCAATTGCTTTAGGTGTAGGGTTAGGTTATTTATTTGAGATGTTTCTTCTTTCTTTAGGTAGGGTTGTATTGCTATAAACTTCCCTCTTAGAACTGCTTTTGCTGCATCCCGTAGGTTTTGGTTCGTCGTGTTTTCATTGTCATTTGTTTCTAGGTATTTTTTGATTTCCTCTTTGATGTCTTCGGTGATCTCTTGGTTACTTAGTAGTGTATTTTTTAACCTCCATGTGTTTGTATCTTTTACAGATTTTTTCCCTGTAATTGATATCTAGTCTCATAACATTGTGGCTGGAAAAGATACTAGATGTGATTTCAATTTTCTTAAATTTACCAAGTCTTGATTTGTGACCCAAGATATGATCTATCCTGGAGAATGTTCGATGGACACTTGAAAAGAAAGTGTATTCTGTTCTTTTTGGATGGAATGTCCTATAAATATTAATTAAGTCCATCTTGTTTAATGCATCATTTAAAGCTTGTGTTTCCTTATTTATTTTCATTTTGGATGATCTGTCCATTGGTGAAAGTCGGGTGTTAAAGTCCCCTAATATGATTGTCTTACTGTCGATTTCGCCTTTTATGGCTGTTAGCATTTGCCTTATGTCTTGAGGTGCTCCTATATTGGGTGCATAAATATTTACAATTGTTATATCTTCTTCTTGGATTGATCCCTTGATCATTATGTAGTGTCCTTCTTTGTCTCTTGTAATAATCTTTATTTTAAAGTCTATTTTGTTTGATATGAGAAGTGCTACTCCAGCTTTCTTTTGATTTCCTTTTGCATAGAATATCTTTTTCCATCCCCTCACTTTCAGTCTGTATGTGTCCCTAGGGCTGTAGTGGGTCTCTTTTAGACAGCATATATATGGGCCTTGTTTTTATATCTATTCAGCCAGTCTATGTCTTTTGGTTGGAGCATTTAATCCATTTACATTTAAGGTAGTTATTGATATGTATGTTTCTATTACAATTTCTATTGTAATAGAAATATTCTATTTCCATTACTGCAATCAATTAATTGATTTGGGTTTGTTATTGTAGGTCTTTTCCTTCTCTTGTGTTTCCTGACTTGAGAAGTTCCTTTAGCATTTGTTGTAAAGCTGGTTTGTTGGTGATGAATTCTTTTAGCTTTTGCTTCTCTGTATAGGTTTTAATTCCTCCGTCGAATCTGAATGAGATCCTTGCCTGGTAGAGTAATCTTGGTTTTAGGTTTTTCTCTTTCATCACTTTAAATATGTCCTGCCACTCCCTTCTGGCTTGCAGAGTTTCTGCTGAAAGATCAGCTGTTAATGTCATGGGGATTCCCTTGTATATATTTGGTTTTTTTCCCTTGCTGCTTTTGATATTTTTACTTTGTATGTAATTTTTGATAGTTTGGTTAATATGTGTCTTGGCGCGGTTCTCCTTGGATTTATCCTGTATGGGACTCTCTGTTTCCTGGACTTGATTGACTATTTCCTTTCCCATATTAGAGAAGTTTTCAACTATAATGTCTTCAAATATTTTCTCAGTCCCTTTCTTTTTCTCTTCTTCTGGGAACCCTATAATTTGAATGTTGGTGCATTTAATGTTGTCCCAGAAGTCTCTGAGACTGTGCTCAATTCTTTTCATTGTTTTTTTCTTTATTCAGCTCTGTGGTAGTTATTTCCACTATTTTATCTTCCAGGTCACCTATCCGTTCTTCTGCCTCAGTTATTCCGCAGTTGATTCCTTGTAGAGAATTTTAAATTCCATTTATTGTGTTGTTTGTTCTTTAGTTCTCTAGGTCTTTGTTAAATGTTTCTTGTATTTTCTCCATTCTATTTCCAAGAGTTTGGATCATCTTTACTATCATTACTCTGAATTCTTTTTCAGGTGGACTGCCTATTTCCTCTTTTTTTTTTTTTTTTTTTTTTTTTTTTGCAGTATGTGGGCCTCTCACTGTTGTGGCCTCTCCCATTGCGGAGCACAGGCTCCGGATGCACAGGCTCAGCGGCCATGGCTCACGGGCCCAGCCACTCTGCGGCATGTGGGATCCTCCCAGACAGGGGCACGAACCCATGTCCCCTGCATTGCCAGGCGGACTCTCAACCACTGTGCCACCAGGGAAGCCCTGTATTTCCTCTTAATTTGTTTTGTCTGGTGGGTTTTTACCTTGCTCCTTTATCTGCTATGTGTTTCTCTGTCTTCTCATTTTGCTTAACTTCCTGTGTTTGGGTATCATTTTCACAGGCTGCAGGTTTGTGTTTCCTATTGTTTTTGGTGTCTGCCCCCAGTGGCTTAGGTTGTTTCAGTGGGTTGTGTAGCCTTCCAATTGGAGGGGACTAGTGCCTTTGTTCTGGTGGATGAGGCTGGATCTTGTCTTTCTCGTGGGCAGGACCACGTCTGGTGGTGTGTTTTGGGGTGTCTTTGACCTTATTGTGATTTTGCTAGTTGTTTGGCATTGGGTGTCCAGCACTGTAGCTTTCTGGTCGTTGAGTGGAGCTGGGTCTTAGCATTGAGATGGAGATCTCTGGGAAAGTTTTCGCCATTTGATATTATGTGCAGGTGGGAGGTCTCTGGTGGACTAATGTCCTGAACTTGGCTCTCCCACCTCAGAGGCACAGGCCTGACACCCGGCTGGAGCACCAAGACCCTTTAAGCCACACGGCTCAGAAGAAAAGGGAGAAGAAGAAAGAAGGAAACAAACAATAAAATAAAATAAAGTTATTAGAATAAAAAGTATTATTAAAAATAAAAAATTAAAACATCATAAAAAAAAGAAAGAGAGAAAGAGAGCAACCAAACCAATAAACAAATCCACCAATGATAACAAGTGCTAAAAACTATACTAAAAAGAACCCCCCAAAAAGGACAGACAGAACCATATCACAAAAGGTAAAAGCAAAAGTATACAGATAAAATCATACAAAGAATCATACACATACACACTCACAAAAAGAGAAAAAGAAAAAAAAAATCTTGTGGGAAGTCTGAAGTCTTCTGCTAACGTTCAGTAGGTGTTCTGTAGGGGTTGTTCCACATGTAGATGTATTTCTGATGTATTTGTGGGGAGGAAGGTGATCTCCATGTCTTACTCCTCCAGCATCTTGAAGTTCTCTCCAGCCATTATTTCTTTAAATAAGCTTTCTGCCCCTTTCTTATTCTTCTGCAGTCTCATTATGTGTATCTTATTTCATTTGATGGTTTCACATAAGTCTCATATACTTTTTTCACTCTTTTAAATTGTGTTTTCTTTTTGTCCCTCTAGCTGGATAATTTCAAATGACCTCTTTTTGAGTTTTCTGATTATTTCTTCTACATAATTGAATCTTTCATTATGTTCTACCCTGAATTTTTCAGTTCAGTCATCATATTCTTTAGCTCCAAGGTTTATGTTTGGTTCTTTTTTTATGCTATTTCTTTAATAAAACTTCTCATTTTGTTTACATATTGTTTTCCTGATTTTATTTAGCTGTCCACCTATGTTCTCTGGTGGCTTATTGAATTTCTTTACGATGATTTTTTTAAATACTTTGTCCAGTAGTTCACAGATTTTCAGTTCCTTAGGATTGGTTACAGAGCTTTATTATTTTTGTTTTGGTGGTGTCATGTTTGCCTAACTCTTCATGATCCTTGTAGCTTTGCATTGATGTCTGTGCATCTGAAGGAGCAGACACCTCTTAAAATCTTTAAGGAACTCGTTTTGCCTAGTAAAAGCTTCTCCTACTGGATTTCCAGAATTATGGGACTGTCTCTGGGACTGTGGTCAAACAGGACTGGAGCTGGATTACAGGGCTGCTTTTAGGGTCTGCAGTTGGGTCCATGGTTGGTGGCCTGTTACTGAGGGTGCTGATGGAGTGGCTCCTCCTGTGTTCCTTGGTGGATGGGCCTGGTGGGAGGATCTCAGACAAGTGGGGATGGAGCCAAGTCCACAGAGGAATGTGGCAGTTTTTGAAACTACAGCTGCTACCACATCAGTCAGTGGGCCTGCCACTAGGGCCTTCCTTGTCAAAGCACCCTCCTTGGTCTTGAGTTCCACTGGGATTTCACAACCTCCTAGCTAGTCCCAAGGCTCCTACAAAGGAACTTTTACCCATGGATGGCAGTCAAATCATTGTTTCTGTCTGGGGGAAGGGTGCTGGGGATTTCCTATTCTGCTTTCTGGTCGATGTCATTCTTTAGCTTTATGGTTCTAAAGATTGGCTTCTTCTAGAGTACTCTGAGAAACCTCAATTTGATATCCCCTAGTGGAATACATTTTAAATTTTATGGAACTCTGAATTGTTTCTTTAGTTGTGAATGTGAAAGTGTTAACTTCCTGGAGTTTCCTGGATGTGTTTATTGTTAATGGTAACTGATAAAGTTTCTTCCAATGAGGTTCAAGAGCAGGTTTTTTTTATATCTCTTCTAGTAGATGAAATTCCTGGCTAAAGATCATAAAGAGGCATTTTAGGAAGACTTGGTTGAGAGGTAGACTTAACCTGATGGTGATAGGACTGGGTACGTGTATGAGTCTTCTGAAATATTTTGCCATGTCTATATATAATAGAGTATAATCTAGAATTGGAGATGAAATCCCTAAATTCATGGGCTTTACTAATTCATAGAGGGATAATCAATATGTCCCCAAGGAAGTGGAAAGTATAGCTTCATGAGATCTAGCAGGAGTACAATTGGCCAAGGGAGCACAAGGGTTTCTTAAAATGTTCCTAATTTTAACTTAAGGATGCCATTGGTGCTGTTAACCTCTCTAGGAGATTGAGGCTAGTAAGGGCAGTATAGTTTATGAGTAAGGGGCAGTGCCTTAGAGAACTCTTTTATGATGGTTCCTGTAAAGTATGTGCCTTGGTCACTGGTATGATCCAGGTTGGAAACACCATAGGATGCAGCTTTTTAGCAACTGTAAGGACTATAGATATTCAACCTGGAAATGATTTAACCCATCCTGAAAATAGATTTAAACCTGTTCAAATCTCATGAAGAGTGGAAGCTGGGGAAAAAAACCTATCTGAAGGTGTTCAAAGGGCCTTTGAAACATTTTTCTTGGCTATGTCCCATTTTTACAGTTTTTCCAGGATCGTGTTTTTGACAGATGACATACGACCTGGAAATAACCTCAGATGTGTTTTAAACAAAATTGTGATAATACACGTAACATAAAATACCCATTTTAAGTGTACAGTTTAGTAGTGTTAAGTATATTTGCACTGCTGTGTAACCAGTCTCCATAACTTTTTATCTTGCGAAACTAATAGTCTGTCCTTTTTTTTTTTTTTTTTTGCGGTACGTGGGCCTCTCACTGTTGTGGCTTCTCCCGTTGCAGAGCACAGGCTCTGACGTGCAGGCCTAGCGGCCATGGCTCACGGGCCTAGCCGCTCTGCATCATGTGGGATCTTCCCGGACCGGAGCATGAACCCACGTCCCCTGCATCAGCAGGCGGACTCTCAACCACTGTTTCACCAGGGAAGCCCAACAGTCTACTTTTTTTTTTTTTTTCCCAGTACGTGGGCCTCTCACTGCTGTGGCCTCTCCCGCCGCGGAGCACAGGCTCTGGATGTGCAGGCTCAGCGACCATGGCTCACGGGCCCAGCCGCTCCGCGGCACGTGGGATCCTTCTGGACTGGGGCACGAACCCGCGCCCCCTGCATCAGCAGGCAGACCCTCAACCACTGCGCCACCAGGGAAGCCCCAACAGTCTACCTTTTAAACATCTCCTCATTGCCCCCTCTCTCCAGCCTCTGGAAACCACCATTCTACTTTTGTTTCTATGAGTTTGACTACTCTAGATACCTCATGTAAGTAAAATCATACAGTATTTATCTTTTGTAACTGGTTTATTTCACTTAGCATAATGTCCTCAGTATTTACCCAGGTTGTAATGTGTGTCAGAATTTCCTTCCTTTTTTTTTCCTTTTTCTTTTTTTTTTTCTCTGCGGCACGCGGGCCCCCCACCGTCACAGCCCCCCCCACCGCGGAGCACAGGCCCTGGACGCGCAGGCTCAGCGGCCACGGCTCATGGGCCCAGCCGCTCCGCGGCATGTGGGATCCTCCCGGACCAGGGCACGAACCCACGTCCCCTGCATCAGCAGGCGGACTCCCAACCACTGCGCCACCAGGGAAGCCCCAGAATTTCCTTCCTTTTTAAGGCTGAGTAATATTCTATTGTATGCATCTACATTTTGTTTATCGATTCATCCTTTTATGAACATTTGGGCTGCTTCTACCTTTGGTTATTGTGAATAATGTTGCTATCAATAGGAGTGTACAAATATCTCTTTAAGATCCTGTTTTCAATTCCTTTGGATATATAGTCAAAATTCCTGGATTATATAGTAGTTCTATTTTTAATTCTTTGAAGAACTGACATACTATTTCCCATAAAGGCTACACCATTTTCATTCTGACCAACAGTGTACAATGGTCTCAAAATTTCCACATCCTTGCCAACACTTGGTTTTTTCTTTTTTCTTTTTCTTTTAATAGCAAACCCCCTAATAGGTGTGAGGTGGCATCTCATGGTAGGTTGCATTTCCCTAATGATTAGTGATGTTGAACATCTTTTCATATGCTTCCTGTATGCTTATATATATTTGTATATTTTCTTTGGAGAAATGACTATCAAGTCTTTTTCCCATTTAAATGTCAGGTATTTTTTCCTGTTGAGTTGTAGTTCTTAATGTATTCTGGATATTAATCACATAGCAGATATGCTAATATTTTCCTATTCTGTGGGTTGCCTTTCCACTCTATTAATTGTGTCTTTTTATACACAAAAGTTTTAAATTTTTATGTAGTCCAATTTATTTATTTTACTTTTGTTGTCTGTCTTTTGGTATCATATCCAAGAAATCAAGTTCAATATAATGAAGCTTTCCCCTTATGTTTTCATGTAAAAGTTTTATAGTTTTATGTTTAGGTATTTGACCCATTTTGAGTTAATTTTTGTATATAGTGTAAGGTAAGGGTTCAACTTCATTTATTATTTGCATGTGGATATCTAGTTTTTCCCAACAACAAAAATTTTTTTATTGAAATATAATTGAAGAACAATATTATGTTGGTTTCAGATGCACTAAATCGTGATTTTACATTTGCATACATTATGAAATAATCACCATGATAAGTCTAGTAATCATCTGTTCCCATACAACATTATTACAGTAGTATTGACCAAATCCCTTATGCTGTATATTATATCCCTATGGCTTGTTTATTTTATAACTGGAGGTTTGTACCTCTTAATCCCCTTTACTTATTTCAAAACTCCCGCCACCCCAACCAAATTGTTTGAAAAGGTTATCCTTTCCCCATTGAGTAGACTTGGCATCCTTGCTGAATTTCATTATACAATATATGCAAGAGTTTGTTTCTGGGCTATGTATTCTAATCAATTGGTCTGTTTTTATGCCAGCACCACACTGATTTGATTACTGTAGCTATGTAATAATTTTTGAAATCAGGAAATGTGAGAGCTCTAACTTTATTCTTCTTTTTCAAGATTGTTTTGGCTATTTGGGGCTCTTTGAGATTCCATATGAATTTAGGGTGGGTTTTTCTATGTATGCAAAAAAACTGTTGGCATTTTTACCCATCATTTTAATTAATGAATTAATTATGCCTATTTTATATTGAACTATAGTGGGCTTACAATATTAGTTTCAACTATACAACATAGTGATTCAATATTTCTATAGATGTACTTCATGTAAAGTTATTATATAATATTGGTCATATTACCTGTACTGTACATTACATCCTTGTCACTTATTTATTTTATATCTAGTAGTTTGTACCTTCTAATTCCCTTTACCTATATTGTCTCTCCCCACACAACCCTCTCTCCTCTGGTAACAAACAGTTTGTTCTCTACATCTGTGAGTCTATTTCTGAATTGTAATATTTGTTTATTTATTTTTTAGATTCCACATATAAATGAAAACATGAAGTATTTGTTCAACTTATTTCACTAAGCATAATACACTCTAGGTCCATCCATGTTGTCACAAATGGCAAAATTTTATTCTTTTTTATGGCTGAGTAATATTCCATTATATGTATTTTATGTCTGAGTAATATCCCATTACATATATGTATATATATATTTATATATACCACATCTTCTTTATCCATTCATCTGTTGATAGATACTTATGTTGCTTCCATATCTTGGCATTCTGCTGTGAACATTGGGGTACATATATCTTCTCAAATTACTGTTTTCATTTTCTTTGGATATATACCCAGGAGTGTAATTGCTGGATCATATGGTTGTTCTATTTTTAATTTTTTGAGGAACCTTTGAACTGTTTTCCATAGTGGCTGCACCAATTCACATTCCCACCAACAGTGTACTAGTGTACCTTTTCTCCACGTCCTTGCCAACACTGATTATTTCTTGTCTTTTTGATGATAGCCATTCTGACAGGTGTGAAGTGGTATCTCATTGTGGTTTTGATTTGCATATCCCTCATGATTAGAGGTGTTGAGCATTTTTTCATGTGCCTATTGGCCATCTGTATGTCTTCTCTGGAAAAATGTCTATTTGGATCCTCTTCCTGTTTCATAATCAGGTAGTTTTTATCTTTTTATATTGAGTTGTATGAGTTCTTTATATATTTTTCAATATTAATCCTGTGTTGGATATATCGTTTGTGACTATCTTCTTTATTCAGTAGATGGGCTTTTCATTTTGTTGATGGTTTCTTTCACTTTACAGAAGCTTTTTAGTTAGATGTAGTCCATTTTTTTGTTTGTTTGTTTTCCTTTCCTAAGGAGACAGATTAAAAAAAATACCGCTAAAAACTATGTCAAAAAGCATACTGCCTATATTTTCTTTGAAGAGTTTTACAGTTTCAGGTTCTTACATTTAGGTCTTTAATCCATTTTGAGTTTATTTTTCTACATGGTGTGAGAAAATGTTCTAATTTTGTTCTTTTACATGTAGCTTTCCAACTATCCCAACACCCTTTGTTGCAGAGACTGGCTTTTCCTCATTATATATTCTTGCCCTCTTCATTGTAGGTTAATTGACCACGTGTGCATGAGTTTATTTCTGGGCTTTCTATTCTGTTCCATTGACCTATTTATCTATTTTTGTGCCAGTACCATACTGTTCGGATTACTCTAGCTTTCTAGTGTAGCCTGAAGCCAGGGAGCATGATACCTCCAGCTTTGTTCTTTTTCTCAAGGTTAACTGTTTGAGGTCTTTTGTGATTTCATATAAATTTTAGAATTATTTTTCTAGTTATGTGAAAAATGTGTGTTTATTGATAGGAATTGCAATAAATTTGTAGATTGTTTTGAGTAGTTGGGACATTTTAACAATATTAATTCTTCCAATCCATAAACATGGGATATCTTTCCATTTATTTATATTGACTTCTATTGCCTTCATCAGTGTGTTATAATTTTCAGAGTATAGGTCTTTCATCTCTTTGGCTAAATTTACCCTTAGGTGTTTTATTCCTTTTGATGCAATTGTAAATGGGATTGTTTTCTTGATTTATATTTCTGATAGTTTATTATCAGTATATAGAAAGGCAGCAGACTTCTAAATGTTAATTTTGTATGCTGCAACTTTACTGAATTCATTTATTAGTTCTAACAGGTTTTTTTGTGAAGTCTTTAAGGTTTTTTTGTATATAGTATCATGTAATCTGTAAATAGTGACAGCTTTATTTCTTCCCTTCCAATTTGGATACCTTTTCTTTTTCTTGTCTGATTGCTGTCACTAGGACTTCCGCTACTATGTTAAATAGGAATGGCAACAGTGGGCATCCTTGTCTTGTTTCTGATCTTGGAGGAAAAGATTTCAGTTTTTTTGGCCAATGAGCATGATGTGAGTGTGGCTTAGTCATGTATGGCCTTTATTATGTTGAGGTATGTTCCCTCTATACCCACTTTGTTGAGAGTTTTTAATCATGAATGTATGTTGAATTTTGTCAAATGCTTTTTATGCATACATGAGATGACCATGTAATTTTTATCCTTTGTTTTGTTAATGTGTTGTATCACATCACATTCATATGTGATGTGATATGAACTCATCCTTTACTCCATGGAATAAATCTCACTAGATTGTGGTGTAATATCCTCTTTATGTATTGGTGAATTCAGTTTACTAATATTGTGTGGAGGATTTTTGCATGTAGTTTATCAATGATATTGGCCTGTAATTTTCTTTTTTTTTTAGTGTCTTTTTCTGGTTCTGGTATCGGGGTAATGCTGGCCTTGTAGAATGAGTTTCAAGGTGTTCTCCCCACGTCAACTGTTTGGAGTAGTTTGTGAAGAATAGGTATAACTTTTCCTTAAGTATTTGGTAGAATTCCCATATGAACCTCTCCATATAACATCGTGGAGAGTAGATACCCACCCTACAAATCACATGTGCTCCACCTATTTACCCAGCTCCTTCTGAACCCCTGGCAACCACTGATCTTTTTACTGTCTCTATAGTTTTGCCTTTTTCAGAATGTATATAGTTGGATTCACACAGTATGTGGTCTTTTCAGACTGACTTCTGTAACTTAGCAATATGCCTTTAGGATTATTCTATTTATTGCTTGGCTTGGTAGCTCATTTCCTTTTTTTCTTAACCTGAATAATATTCCATATATTATATATATATGATATATATGTATTATATAATATATATAGATATATAGATTATGTATAATCACAGATATTTCTCCACCTATTGAAAGACATCTTACTTGTTTCCAGTTTTAGGAGCAATGGGTTTTTGATAGTTTTCATCAAGCTGAGTTAAAATCTCAAACACTTGTCAGATAGCTTATTCAAAAATAGACACAAAATTTCTTAGTAGTTAGACTTGAATAGAGAAAGAGGCTGTTGAACAGTCTTCTTCAGGTTACAGAAGACCTCTTCACATTTGAGTTCCCCAGGATAGGGTCTCTTACTGAGGGGAGTGTCAATTCATAAAGAGGTGTTTCTGTCTAGTAAAACTTGCATCCATTGTCTGCAAATATTCAGTTAAAACCAGAAATACTCTCAATTGTCTTTTGTGAGGGGTCTAGGATATGTTTGAATTGTCTTTATCAGAAAAGAAGTTTTTCCTCTCCTGAAATGGGTATACTCTAAATAATGGACTGTATTATGGCAAAATTATAACTTATATTTGAAATTTTATGCCTCCTTTTTGATAAGGCTGGGGTAAGTCAATGGATTCCTTTTACAGGCTTCTTTGTTCTTTGAACAAAGTAAATTATCTTACACATTGTATTAAGAACCGAATCAGAAGGGAAATTTAGACCTTTTAAGTGATGATCCAGAACCGGGGAAAAATAGAAGGGGGCTCCAATGTACTCCAGGGGCATGACTGTCCAGGTATATTATTGTCCTCCTCAGGTGAAGGCGAAAATTGACTGTCTTGGTCTAGAAACACATTGAAAAAGGCAGAGCAGAGATTCAGTAGAGTGAAGCAAGTGGCTTCATGTGGAATTGATGATAAAACGGTTTTTGGGTAAATTTTTCTCAGGAAATGAGGTATACCTATTTTATTGATGGCCTTAAGGTCTTGAACAAATCAAAATCGTTGTCTGTTTGGCTTCATTTCTTGCTGGATGAGCGTGTTACAAAGGCAGTGCATGGGAAGACCTTTGTAGAAGGCATTCAACTATACGTTTGAGCTCTTCTTTTGGCATCAAGGGATATTGTGGGAAGTTTGGGTAATGGTTTTGTAGAATGTACCTGAACTTTAATAAGTTCTGCTCCCATTATCTTTTCTACGTCAGTGAAATTTCTAACTCATAAAGGTCAGATGTTGTGTCAAGACATTTATCTGGAGTATCTATCAAATATAATGTGGAATGTAAAGCTATATTCAGACCAGACACAATTGATTATGAATAGAGAACTCCTCTGAAAACTCAAGAAATAGTCCCTCTGGTGTGCTTCTCATGTAACAATTCTATGTGTAAAGTTAAGCTCTACCCTGTTAGATTGGCAGGTGTGTTGTCACGGAGCAGGAAGGAATGTTTCCAGTCAGAGGGCTCAAGGGTTACATATAAAGGCTGGGAGACAGGGAAAATCTGTGCATTATTTGAAATACTGATCACATGCGTGGGACGTTTATGCCGAGGAAGAGGCTGAGCAAAGGTGGCAGGGCTGATTATAGAAAGAGTAGCAGTTGCATTGATTTTTATTGGAAATGTTTCAGGTATGATTTTTAGGAGACTTTGCCCAACTTTTCAGGCTTGTAATTGAACCCTTAGGTTTATTGTGGTAAGAGAGATCCTGCAGGTCCTTTCCTGGGTCAGTCCAGTCTGCTTTGCCATCCAGAAATGAGCATCGGCAGTTCTGACCAATATGTGTATGAGTGATTTGTGTCAAGACAAGTCTGGGGCTTATGCACCCAATAGAACGCTAAATTCTTCTCTGAATATTTGCTGGTCTTGTCTGAATTTAGAGACATTTTTACAAATAGCTCTTAATTCAGCTCAGGTCCAAGGTTTAAACTCTGAAGTTGTCTGAATACCTGGTGCATGGGGGTGGATCTTCAGAGGCAGCTAGCATTTTGGGTTCTTGGAGGTTTGTTGGGCAAAGGCAGGGGACCGGGACAAGGGGAATTAAAGGAGGAGTCAGTGGAATCCAGAAGGAGAGAGAATGGCAGGAGGAGAGGCAGAGGGAGATCTGGGAAAGGCAACGGGAGGACTTAATAGAGAAATAAGTCTAGTTGTTTTTCAAATTGGTCATTAGCTTTGGCCAGAGAATGATGTGATGAAGCAGCTTTTGATTCAGAGTTTTGTTCGGAAGCCTCCTTATACCAAATCAAAATATGCTGCCCATTGAAACGGAGAAATCTTCTCCCCTTCTTATCGAAGGAGCCTCTCAAATGCACAATTTTGTTCAGGCCAAATCCTCCTTAGTGAAGCTATGAGGAGTTGAATGAGATGACATGTAAGAAGCAGGCATCTTTCCTGGAAGAGTAGAAGCTCTACACTTACACTACCCCATAAGAGCGGGCAATGGTGGGTAAACGAGGTGCTTGTACATCTCGTGACTCAGGCCCCAACATGACTTCTCTGAATGCAGACTCCAGAGCCTCCACCACCTGACACCAAAGAGAACACTCTTTCTGGATTAAAGCCAAACTATCAGGGCAAAAGAAAATCAGGAGAAGAAAGGCTCATTTGGTTTTCTTGAATACCCACTGCAAAGTGTGTGCAAATGGATGCCAGTCTGATGAGAATGGAGTTCTGCCATTTGCAACAATGTGGATGGACCTAGAGTATATTCTGCTTAATGAAATTAGCCAGACAGAGAAAGACATATACTCTATGTTATCACTCATATGTGGAAGCTAAAAGAGAAAACAAATAAATGCATACAACAAAACAGAAACCGACTCACATAGAATGAGAACAAAGCAGTGGTTGTCACCGGGGAGGGGGAGGGAGGACCAAGAGAGGGTAGAGGACTGAGGGAGTAAAACTACTGTGTATACAGTACGGGGGAAACAAGGACATACTGCACAGCAGAGGAATATACACCCATGTTCTGTAATAACGTTAACTGGAATATAATCTATAAAAATATTGAATCATTTTGTTGTGCACCAAAAACTAATATTGTAAATCAACTATACTTCAAAAACACAGAAGAAAAAGAAAGGGATGACCCTATTGACTATACCAGTTGACCTGGATTTGAAGTGATATCCAATAAAAAAGATTAAGGAGGGACTTCCCTGGTGGTGCAATGGTTAAGAATCTGTCTGCCAATGCAGGGGACATGGGTTCGAGCCCTGGTCTGGGAAGATCCCACATGCCACGGAGCAGCTAAGCCCATGCACCATAACTACTGAGCCTGTGCTCTGGAGCCCACGAGCCACAACTACTGAAGCCTGCGTGCCACAACGACTGAAGCCCACGGGCCAACAGCCCATGCTCCGCAACAAAAGAAGCCACCACAATGAGAAGCCCGCGCACTGCATCGAAGAGCAGCCCCAGCTCTTTGCAACTAGAGGAAGCCCGCACACAGCAACAAAGACCCAACGCAGCCAAAAATAAATGAATAAAAATAAATAAATAGGGCTTCCCTGGTGGCGCAGTGGTTGAGAGTCCGCCTGCCGATGCAGGGGACACGGGTTCGTGCCCCTGTCTGGGAAGATCCCACATTCTGCGGAGCGGCTGGGTCCGTGCGCCATGGCCGCTGAGCCTGTGCATCCGGAGCCTGTGCTCCACAACGGGAGAGGCCACAGCAGTGAGAAGCCCACGTACCGCAAAAATAAATAAATAAATAAATAAATAAATTTCTTTTTAAAAAAAGATTAAGGAAAAATAAGATGTAAGAGGCTTGTGGAAAAAAAGAGACATACTCTCATTATTTGGAGAGATCTTTATCAGTCAAGCAAGAGAATCTACAGAGAAGTGGGTACAGAAATTAAGTAATTCTGCTGGATATAAGACCAATATAAGTGCAAGTTATTTCTATATGCTAGTAGTAATGTACAAAACCTATTTGGGATCTTAGAAGTATAAAACACAGAATCTTTAGAATTACTTTTCCAGGACAAGAGAAATATATTAAAAGCATATAAGAAGAATGGAAAACAGTTGGCTCTTTTGGGAAAATACCACCCCAAACCCAGCAATAAAGTTAAACCATTTGCCAACCTGCTCATTCAAAAAGAGGAGGGCGCCTGATCATTGTTCCCCATCCTGTGTTCTGGATCCAACAAAGATTTGTCCACATACAACTACTGGCTAGATTCCCCCAAAGGGGCTAGAGCTGCCATCCAGAAAAGGTCAAACTGGGTAGAGGGTTGTTGTAAACTAGTATGGACACTAGGTCCAAAACCCTGTAAACAAAACAAATTTAGCAATTACTCTATTAAGGGGGTTGCGGGGAACAGGGGTATGGGCAGTGGTCGGGTGCCCGGAAAAGGATGGCTTTTTAGAGAAAAGTGCTGGCGCTTAGGTTTGAAGCGAATGGGAGGGGGGTAGAGCTGCTTAAGGGTGCCCTCCCTAGAGAAAATCTAAGGAGCAGTCTGGCTGTCGGAAAGCAGACTGTATTTCAAGTGGCTTTTCTTTGCCCAGGTGAGCTTCCTTTCAGGTGTTTTAGTCAGTCACTGATCAAACTTCTGCAGTGCAGCCTGCATCCATAAAGCATCTGTTCGTATGATTCTTATGGTGTGTGCACAGTACACACAGCCAATGTCAGAAGACTCTTTCCTGGTCCCCGTTGAGTCGGCCAGGAATTGTGGGAGGCAGATGGTTAAGGGAACAGGCATTTCCGGGTCTTGCGTGGAGGACCATGAGGGCGTTGGGGCCGCTGGTGAGGACCTGGACTTGGAGAGGGAGGTAGAGGTTGGAGTGGTGAGTCAGGGAAGGGCTCTGGAAGGTGCAAGTCCAGGTTGTCGTCGTGGTGAGGAGAGCGTCTCTCTGGACTAGTGTTGGGGGCCCGAGGGGACAGCTCTGAGGCTTGGCCCAACAGGTCGAAGCCAGACATACATCCAGCCGAGGGGCGGAGCCCAGCGACTGAGACTGCAGCAGCATCCGTCCCAGCCGGCAGGAAGTCGGCGTCAGCGTGTGCGTCCTCCTCGTTGACCTCTTCTTGGCAGGAGATCTCTGGGACAGCTGCGCAGAAGAATCCCGGCTCCAGGGCCATGTACTCCCCGGGAGCGCTCAGGAAAGCGCCCCGTCCCAGGCCCTGTCCCCACGGGCCTTCCACACCCGAGCCCAGGAGGGCCTCGGGGACCAGCATGAGGATGCGATCTCCAAGAGACACTTGCCTCACGGACGTTGGCTCGGGCTCCAGCAGCAGGTCGACGTCGTCCAGGGGCACGTGCAGGGCACAGCCGGTGGGCAGGACCACCACGAAGATGAGCGTGTCCGCGGTCGGGGGCCAGGTCAGGTTGTCCAGGCTGGGCGCCGCCCTGGACTTGGACTCGGGGCCCGCGGGCTCCTCCGTTCGCCGGCGCTTGGCGGGGCCCCGTCCTCCGGGATGCGGCCCCCACCGGTCCGCAGGGGAGGCGCTGGGGCTGCGGGGCCGGCTGCCCATCTTCTCAGTGTCGCCGCGGGCCTGGGGCCTGGCAGAAGGCGAGGAAGGGCTGGGTCCTGCAGGCAGTGACAGATCGGTTCGACAGGTGAGGCCGAAGCAGGGCGGTGGGGCGCAGGACTGCGGGACGAGGGAGGAGCCTTCGGAGCTCTGGGGGCGCCTCTCGGGATCCCTCAGTCCTGGCTTCTAGGGGAGCTGCTGGGCTCGGCTTTGCGTGTGTGAATCTTCAGGTCCTCACGTGGACGGGTCTGCGCAGGAGCGCGCCAAGGATGTTGTGAGCGACGCCGGCGGAACCTGAGTCGCAAAGCAGCCTCACGCTAAGCTCCGCCCCTTCCTAGGCTCCGTCCCTAGAAGTGGAGGCCTCTGTGTTGCCCAGTAGCCCCGGCTGTGGTGGGTAGTTTACTCTAGAGAAATACTTTCATAGGCCTCAAGGGGGCGGAGCAGTCGTGCCGCTCTAGGACTAGGCTTCCTGGGTCGAGTTCCTGGCTTTCCTTGCGTTGACCTCAGATACGGAAAACCTTAACCGGAAAACTGATTCAAGTTCAGGTCCCACCAGTGGAGCGCTGCACCAGGACAGGGAGATGTAGTTCCCTCGTCCCCTGAGACCTCGCCCTGGAAGTGACCTTTTAACTTCTTTTGGTCCAAGAGTGAGGTGAATTTTTGGATGACATCCTTAAGCCTCTCCTTGCCTGTGATGTCAATGACTGTCAGATCCCTGAAGGTGGTTGCCAAGAGAAGGTGTGGCTCGACTGCCTAACCAGTGTTTATAGGAGAAAACATCCAATAATGATTCTGGAATAGGTAATACTTTCATATGGTTTCAGAGGAAGGTGAAACAAACATTTCCCTCCCTGTCCTTTAACCACGTGATTGCTCACTTTGGCCCTTTTTACAAAATAGCTGATATGTTCTCATTTTGAGGGCCACATAGCATTCCTTTGTACTGAATTCCATTTAAATCAGGCTTCTCTCGACGGGCGTTCAAGCTAGTGATTTGTGAATTGGCAGACACTGGCCTTCTCTGGCCAATTGGTGTAAAAGGCAGATTCTTTGCTGCATCCCAGAACCACTGCTCAGAATGCCTGGAGTCATGGGTGTAGGAAGTCTCCTTAAGCACCTCCACAAAGATTCTGTTTTGTGAGGAAGTTTAAGATCACTGCATTTGTTTTCATTCAGCAATTGAGGGGGTTCAGGAATAGGGCGGTTTATGGTTGAGGTCACATCCCAGCCTGCTGGTGACAAAGTCATGAAGGGAACTCAAACTTCCTGGGCCTGTCTTCAGGGGTTTCCCCTACACTCCTGGCCTGCCTCCACTCTCCTGGCTGCACTTCCGGTGTTTCAGCCACGGGCCAAGAAATTCCCCTGCTTAGGTCAGGATGCTGGCTGGGGGAACTTACAGGGGCTGTACACTGGCATAGGGGGCCCTGCCAGGAACCTGAGTTCTCGTGGGGTGAATGTGGATGCCACTGGCACCTTCCTCTATGTTCCCAGGTGATGGGAGCCGTTGCTGTGCGCCTGTTGTTTGGACAGAGGGCGGGGTAGGGAGATGTTGGGGAGCTTGCAGGAAACAACTACTTTTGTCCTGGAGAATTCTGTCGGCAAAGCTTGAATATCCCATGGTCGGGGAATGTTCTATGGGGGCTCCAGTCAGGAGAGTAAGTGTGAACATGCTCTGTTTTAGGGGCCAGAAGGAGGAATCCAAACTTGGCCAGGACACAGGGTGGGGCTCGGGGCTGTTGGCCTGGCCAGGGATGGGGCCCTGAACGTGGTGGCTCCTGTCCCAGCCTGGTGCCACCTCTTGTCCACGGCTCTCCTGACCTCAGTAGTCTCACATCTGGGCTCATCATTGTCCTGGGCCCTATGAATCCTCACTGTGAGCTCCCCTCCCAAGGGAACGTGGTCCTGTCCTGAGACAAAGGCTGTTACCGGTGGCCTGGCATAGTCGCACCTGATTTCCTCCTCTGGTCAGCCCCTTTCTTTCTTTCTTTCTTTCTTTCTTTCTCTTTCTTTTTTTTCTTTTTATTTGGCCGTGCGGCGAGGCCTGCTGGGATCTTAGTTCCCCGACCAGGGATTCAACCTGTCCCCACTGCAGTGAACACTTGGAGTTCTAACCACTGGACCGCCAGGGAATGCCCATGGTCAGCCATGGGCAAGTCATTTCACCTTCGCTAACCTCAGTTTCCTTACATGTGAAATGGGGAGAATGCCATCTACTGTGCAGGGGGTCTGTGAGATAATGTATGTTAAATGTTCTTGGAACACAGTTAAGTGCTTAGTAAATAGTAACTATTTACTGTTTATGATGTTTATAATCTGTCTTTCCCACTTGATATTGTGAGCCCTGTTCTCATTATCTTGAACAGTGCCTGGCATGTAGCCGACATCCAATGAATGGTAAACAATATCATCATCATCATCCTAAAAAGGAGTCTGATCTGCTAGAAAGTACTGGTCCAGGTGTTTTCAGGGCATAACATCTATAATTGAGGAATGGCTTGCCGAGCACCAGATCAGATATCTTTCCTTCTTCCTTATTTTTGTTTACTCTAAGATGTCCAAAGACTTTTCAGGATGGATTATCAGGCCCACTCATTGGGCTTTCTTGGTGTCCAACCTGACTATCCAATCAACATGATCTGCTTGAACCACTGTGGGGGCGGAATTAGCAAATAAATCCCGGTTCTGGGTAGGTTACAAGATGGCTGTCGATCGTCCATCTGATGAGGGCTATTCTGCTATCCCCCTAGAATGCATAACTAGCTTTTAAAAAATTCCTATTTATTTTTATTCACTTTAGGAATAATACCTGAATACATATTTTAGAATATCTAAACAGCATAGTTAAAGCTGGAGCTCCCTTCAACTCCCCACAAACTCCCAATCCAGTATTGATGTGACAAGATCCTTTTCTATGGACTTACAAACATAACACAGGGGACTTGTTTTCTTCCAGAATGGCAGAGTATTGTGGGTCTTTTTCTGCAACATGTTGGATCTTATTGCTGTTTGGTATTGTCATCCACAAAGTACATTATCCCTTCTGTCTGTAATTGGAGAGAACTTTTCCAACATGCAATACGTGCTTTTTAATGAAAATGTTATATAAGAAAAGGCAGCTTCAAACATCTCTTGTACAGCAACACCTTTGTCTTTGCCTGAAGCAGAATGAGGTACTGGCCCACTCACTCTCTGCTTACCTCACAGTAATACTGGTAATTCTGGTATATTATGTTGTGCTTTCTTTACTTCCTGAATGTGTTACTGAGTGGTGAATTGCATTGAATTAGTGACGCTATCCCAATGATTTGATACGATGATGGCTTGTGTTGTCATACGATTATTAATCCTTTACTATTTTATGAATGAAAAAACTGTCATTGAAGTAGTTATTTGGCTTTTTAAAGGCTGAGGCTGAAGCCAGATGCAGTTTGGTTTTTTTTTTTGTTTTTTTTAACCAAGGACTTCAGCTTCTGTGTTATAAGTGACAGACAATGATTTCTGTATCTTAATTTTGAATTCAGCTTTCTTATGGAATTCTCATGTTTTTTCAGTTATTTTTTTTAGTTTTACAATCATATGGTTTGCAAGTGGTCTTATTTTTCTTCCCTTTAAGATTTTAAACATCTAACTTCTTTCTCTTGTCTGATTTTGTTGGCTAGTATTGCCAGTACAGTGTCAAATATTATTGGAAGAGTGACATCTTTTCTTGTTCTAGACTTTGGTGGGACTCCTGCTACTGTTTGCCTATAAGCATATTGCTCAGAAATAAATGTCATGTCAAAGACTTATCAATGTCCTGCTGTTTTATTGAATACTTAATGCATTCTTTTGAAATATTTCCAAACTTACGGAAACAGTGCAAAAACAATATAAAGAATTCTCCTTTATCCTCTATTAACTTTTAACACTTTGCCACATTTGCTTTATCATTCTTTATTCCTGTCTCTCAGAAAAACCACAGGATATGTATGTGTATATATATGTATATATACACATACATAAATATTTGTTCCTTGAATCATTAGAGAGTAAGTTGTATATATTCAGGCTCTTTTCCCCAGAAATGTTCAGTGTGTATTTCCTACCAGTAATATTCTCTCATATATATTTTAGAACAGTTATCAATTTAAAAAAATTTAACATTGCTGCCATGCTTTAATCCATAGTGCATTTTCCAATTTTGTCAGTTTTACTAACAATACCCTTCATTATATATCTCTATCTCTGTATCTATTTAAAAATTTTAAATTTAGTATTATTTTTCCTTCCAGCTTTATTGAGATATAACTGACATATAGCACTGTTTGTTTAAGGTGTACAGCATAATGATTTGACTTACATACATCATGAAATGCTTACCACAATAAGTTTAGTTAAAGTCCCTCATCTCGTATAGGTACAAAATTAAATAGAAAAAAAAGTTTTTTCTTGTGATGAGAACTCTTTAGAATTATTCTCATAACTCTAATGTATAACATACAGCAGTGTTAATTATAGTTAGTGTGCTATACATTACATCCCTAGTACTTATTTATCTTATAAGTGGAAGTTTGTACCTTTGGTGTACTTTCATCCAGTTAACCACCAGCCTTTTTTTCTTTATCTTTTTTTTTTTTTTTTTGCCTGTAAGATGCAGGTCAGGATCATGCATTTCTTTTAGGTGTCATGTCACCTTAGTTAACTTTTATCTGGAATAGTTCCTTAGCCTTCTGTTGTTTTTCAAGCCATTAATATTTTTGAAAATTATAGGTAGTTATTTCTTAGTGTTCCTCAATTTGGGATTCTCTGATGTTTCCTCATGATAAGAGTAAAATTATATAAATATTTTTGCCTTGAATACTAATAAGTGATCCTGTGTCTTTCTCTGGAGACACATCATATCCATTTGTTCCTTACAGGTGATGTAAATTTTTCTTTTTTTAATTTAATGCTTATTAATAAAGTTATGGAGTTGGGTAATCATCACCACAGCCAGTTTTAGAACATCTTCATTACCTCAGAAAGTTCCCTTATGCCTATTTGCATTAAATCCTTTCTCAAAATCCAGACCAAGATAATCGCTGATTGCCTATGTTTCTATAAATTTGCCTTTTTACTGGATATTTCATAGAAATGAGTCATCTAATGTGTAGTCTTTTGCATCTGGCTTGTTTCAGTTAATATACTGTTTTGGTAGTTTATTCCTGTTGTAGTGGCTGTTATCCATGTTTTATCCATGTTCTAGCATGTTGTATATGTTGTACTTTCATTTTTTTTATTTTAATTTTTTTAACCTCTTTATTAGAGTCCAGTTCCGTTACAATGGTGTGTTAGCTTCTGCTTTATAACAAAGTGAATCAGTTATACATATACATATGTCCCCATATCTCTTCCCTCTTGCATCTCCCTCCCTCCCACCCTCCCTATCCCACCCCTCTAGGTGGTCACAAAGCACCGAGCTGACCTCCCTGTGCTATGCGGCTGCTTCCCACTAGCTATTTTACATGTGGTAGTGTATATATGTCCATGCCACTCTCTCAGTTTGTCCCAGTTTACCCTTCTCCCTCCCCGTATCCTGTAGTCCATTCTCTAGTAGGTCTACATCTTTATTCCCGTCTTGCCGCTAGGTTCTTCTGACCATTTTTTTTTCAGTGGCTTACCATCTAAAAGTTTTATTTCTTTTTTTAAACCTCTTTATTGGAGTATAATTGCTTTACAATGGTGTGTTAGTTTCTTCTTTATAACAAAGTGAATCAGTTATACATATACATATGTTCCCATATCTCTTCCCTCTTGCATCTCCCTCCCTCCCACCCTCCCTATCCCACCCCTCTAGGTGGTCAAAAAGCACTGATTTGATCTCCCTGTGCTATGTGGCTGCTTCCCACTAGCTATCATTTTTACGTTTGGTAGTGTATATATGTCCATGCCACTCTCTCACTTTGTCACAGCTTACCCTTCCCCCTCCCCATATCCTCAAGTCCATTCTCTAGTAGGTCTGTGTCTTTATTCCCGTCTTACCCCTAGGTATTTCATGACCTTTTTTTCCCTTAGATTCCATATATATGTGTTAGCATACGGTATTTGTTTTTCACTTTCTGACTTACTTCACTCTGTATGACATTCTCTAAGTCCATCCACCTCACTATAAATAACTCAGTTTCGTTCCATTTTATGGCTGAGTAATATTCCATTGTAAATATGTGCCACATCTTCTTTATCCACTCATCTGTTGATGGACAATTAGGTTGCTTCCATGTCCTGACTATTGTAAATAGAGCTGCAATGAACATTTTGGTACATGACTCTTTTTGACTTATGGTTTTCTCAGGCTATATGCCCAGTAGTGGGATTGCTGGGTCATATGGTATTTCTATTTTTAGTTTTTTAAGGAACCTCCATACTGTTCTCCATAGTGGCTGTATCAATTTACATTCCCACCAACAGTGCAAGAGGGTTCCCTTTTCTTCACACCCTCTCCAGTATTTATTGTTTGTAGATTTTTTGATGATGGCCATTCTGACTGGTGTAAGATCATATCTCATTGTAGTTTTGATTTGCATTTCTCTGATGATTAATGATGTTGAGCATTCTTTCATGTGTTTGTTGGCAATCTGTATATCTTCTTTGGAGAAATGTCTATTTAGGTCTTCTGCCCATTTTTGGATTGGGTTGTTTGTTTTTTTGATATTGAGCTGCATGAGTTGCTTGTATGATTTGGAGATTAATCTTTTGTTAGTTGCTTCATTTGCAAATATTTTCTCCCATTCTGAGGGTTGTCTTTTCATCTTGTTTATGGTTTCCTTTGCTGTGCAAAAGCTTTTAAGTTTCATTAGGTCCCATTTGTTTATTTTTGTTTTTATTTCCATTTCTCTAGGAGGTGGGTCAAAAAGCATATTGCTGTGATTTATGTCATAGAATGTTCTGCCTATGTTTTCCTGTAAGAGTTTGATGGTGTCTGGCCTTACATTTAGGTCTTTAATCCATTTTGAGTTTATTTTTGTGTATGGTGTTAGGGAGTGTTCTAATTTCATATTTTTACATGTCCCTGTCCAGTTTTCCCAGCACCGCTCATTGAAGAGGCTGTCCTTTCTCCACTGTACATTCCTGCCTCCTTTATCAAAGATAAGTTGACCATATGTGCATGGGTTTATCTCTGGGCTTTCTATCCTGTTCCATTGATCTATATTTCTGTTTTTAAGCCAGTACCATAGTGTCTTGATTACTGTAACTTTGTAGTTTAGTCTGAAGTAAGGGATCCTGATTCCTCCAGCTCCGTTTTTCTTTCACAAGATTGCTTTGGCTATTCGGGGTCTTTTGTGTTTCCATACAAATTGTGAAATTTTTTCTTCCAGTTCTGTGATAAATGCCATTAGTAGTTTCATAGAGATTGCATTAAATCTGTAGATTGCATTGGGTAGTATAATCATTTTCACAATGTTGATTCTTCCAATCCAAGAACATGGTATATCTCTCCATCTATTCGTATCATCTTTAAATTCTTTCATCAGTGTCTTATAATTTTCTGCATACAGGTCTTTTGTCTCCTTAGGTAGGTTTATTCCTAGGTATTTTATTCTTTTTGTTGCAATGGTACATGGGAGTGTTTTCTTAATTTCACTTTCATATTTTTCGTCATTAGTGTATAGGAATGCAAGAGATTTCTGTGCATTAATTTTTTTCCTGCTACTTTACCAAATGCATTGATGAGCTCTAGTAGTTTTCTGGTAGCATCTTTAGGATTCTCTATGTATAGTATCATGTCATCTGCAAACAGTGACAGCTTTACTTCTTCTTTTCCAATTTGGATTCCTTTTATTTCTTTTTCTTCTGTGATTGCTGTGGCTAGAACTTCCAAAACTATGTTGAATAATAGCAGTGAGAGTGCACAACCTTGTCTTGTTCCTGATCTTAGTGGAAATGGATTCAGTTTTTCACCATTGAGGATGATGTTGGCTGTGGGTTTGTCATATATGGCCTTTATTATGTTGAGTTAAGTTCCCTCTATGCCTAGTTTCTGGAGGGTTTTTATCATAAATGGTGTTCTTACATTTTACTTGAGGAGTAGTGTCTATTGTATGGAAATACCATGTTTATTTGTACATTCATGAGTATTTGGACATTTGGATTGTTTCCATTTGGGAGCTATTATGAGTAATGTTGCTATGAACACTCCTATACATGTCTGTGTGGGGAAATATGTTTTCAGATCTCTTGCATAAATTCCAAGGAATGGAATTCTTGGGTCAAATGGCAAGTTTATGTTCCACTTAAAAGTAAACCCATGGAATGGTTTTCCAAAATGGCTGTACAGTTTGACGTTCTCACGAGCAATGCATGTGGGTTTCACTCTTTCCTCATTCTCACTAGCACTTAGTATTGTCTGTCTTTTTTGATTATAGCCATTCTTGTGAGTGTGTTTTGGTATGTCATCGTGGCTTTAACTTGCATTTCTCTAATGACTAATGACACTGAATATCTTCTCATTAGTGTATTAGTTAAGACTATGTTGTGTAGTTTTTGTGGTTAAATATCTATTCAAATCTTTTGTCCATTTAAAAATTCTCTCATTTGCCTTATTTTTGAGTTGTAAAAGTTCTTTATATATTCTGGTTACAAGTCCTTTATCTGATATGTGATTGCACATATTTTGTCCCATTGTATGGACTTTCCTCCATTGTTTCATTGAGATATAATTGATATATAACATTATATTAGTTTTAAGTGTATTTCAAAAATTTTTGTTGGTGACTTTTGATGTGCATGTGTTAAAATTTTGATGACTTTCAAAATACCAAGTTTAAAAAATGGATTGTAAATTTGGTGTTGTATGTAAGAACCTTCTGCCCAACCAAGGTCTTAATGATTCTCCCCCCGCCCCGCCTTGTTTTTAAGAAATGAATCGTTTAATTTTTACATCTAAGTCTTTGATCCAATTTGTGTCTTTGTGTGTGGGTATAGTGTGAACTAATAGTTTAAGTTTCTTTTTGAATGTGAATATTCAATTGTTAAGAAGACTCTGCCTTTTACATTTAATTGTCTTGGCACTTTTGTCAGAAATAATTTGACCATAAGTGTAAGTATTTGGTTTTGACTCATAATTATGTTCCATTGACCTCTTGTATGACTATTCATGTGCCAGTAGCACACTGTCTTGATTATTGTATCTTTTGAGTAAGATTTGAAATGGAGTAGCGTTCAACTCTGCTGTTTTTAAAAGTTGTCATTACAATTCTAGGTCCTTTCCATTTCCCCGTGAATTTTAGTATCAGTTTGTCAATTTCTGATGAATGCCTGCTGGATTCTCTTATAGCTCAATTTGGGAAAACTTGCTATTTTGACAATATTCAGTCTTTCGATCGTGAACATGACTTCAGTCATGAATCATAAATATCACCCTATTTATTTAGATAATCTTTAATTAATCTCTGCAATGTTTTATTATTGTCAGTTTATAAGCCTTACACTTATTGTGTTAAATTTCTTCCTAAGTATTTTATTCTTTTTAGTGGTATTGTGAATGGAATTTTAAAAAATAGAAGTGGGGGGGCCCTTCAAGGTGGTGGAGGAGTAAGACGTGGAGATCACCTTCGTCCCCACAAATACATCAAAAATACATCTACACGTGGAACAACTCCTACAGAACACCTACTGAACACAGGAAGAAGACCTCAGACTTCCCAAAAGGCAAGAAAATCCCCATGCACCTGGGTAGGGCAAAAGAAAAAAAAACAACATCCGAGAAAAGAATAGGGACAGGACCTTCACTGCTGGGAGGGAGTTGTGAAGGAGGAAAAGTTTCCACACATTAGGAAGCCCCTTCACTGGCGGACACGAGGGTGGGGTGGGGCAGGGGTGAGTTCGGGGGAAGCTTTGGCGCCATGGAGGAAAGTGCAGCAACAGGGGTGCAGAGGGCACAGTGGAAAGATTCCTGCACAGAGGATCAGTGCTGGACAGCACTCACTAGCTCGAGAGGCTTGTCTGCTCTCCCACCAGGATGGGTGGGGGCTGGGAGCTGAGGTGCAGGCTTCTGAGGTCAGATCCCAGGGAGAGGACTGGGGTTGGCTGCATGAACACAGTCTGAAGGGGGCTAGTGCGCCACAGCTAGCAGGGAGGGAGTCCGGGAAAAAGTCTGGACCTGCCTAAGAGGCAAGAGACCATTGTTTCGGGGTGCACGAGGAGAGGGGATTCAGAGCACCACCTAAACGAGCTCCAGAGATGGGCGCGAGCCTTGGCTATCAGCTCAGACCTCAGAGACGGGCATGAAATGCTAAGGCTGCTGCCACTGCCACCAAGAAGCCTGTGTGCAAGCACAGGTCACTATCCACAGCTTCCCTCCCAAGAGCCTGTGCAGCCCGCCAGTGTCAGGGTCCCATGATCCAGGGACAACTTCCCCAGGAGAACACACGCGCTCCTCAGGCTGTTGCAACATCATGTTGGCATCTGCTGCCGCAGGCTCGCCCTGCATTTCAATTATAACTACTGTACCCCTCCCTCCCCCCTTGCATGAGTGAGCCAGAGCTCCCTAATCAGCTGCTGCTTTAACTCCATCCTATCTGGGCAGGAACAGAAGCCTGAGGGCAACCTACACACAGAGGTGGGGCCAAAACCAAAGCTTAAGCGCACGAGCTGTGCGAACAAAGAAGAGAAAGGGAAATTTCTCCGTGAAGCCTCAGGAACAGCAAATTAAATCCCCACAATCAACTTGAGGTACCCTGCATCTGTGGAATACCTGCATAGGTAAAGAATTAACCCAAAACTGAGGCGGTGGACTTTGGGAGAAACGGTAGATTTTGGGTTTGCTGTCTGCGACTGACTTGTTTCTGATTTTTTGTTTATCTTAGTGTAGTTTTTAGTGCTTGTTATCACTGGTGGATTTGTTTATTGGTTTGGTTGCTCTCTTCTTTTTTATTATTTTTTAATTTTAATAATATATTATTTAAAATTTTTAATTATTTTATTTTTATTATTTATTTATTCTATTTTTTTCTCCCTTTTCTTCTGAGCTGTGTGTTGACAGGGTCTTGGTGCTCCGACCTGGTGTTAGGCCTGAGCCTCTGAGATGGGAGAGCCGAGCTCAGGACACTGGACCACCAGAGACCTCCTGGCCCCACGTAATATCAATCGGTGAGAGCTCTCCCAGAGATCTCCATCTCAACACTAAGACCCAGTTCCACACAGTGACCAGCAAGCTCCAGTGCTGGACGCCCAATGCCAAACAACTAGCAAGACAGGAGCACAACTCCACCAATTAGCAGAGGCTGCTTAAAATCATACTAAGTTCACAGACATGCCAAAACACACCAATGGGCGCAGCCCTGCCCAACAGAAAGACAAGATCCAGCCCCACCCACCAGAACACAGGTAGTCCCCTCCACCAGGAAGCCTACACAAGCCACTGAAACCTTACCCCCTAGGATAAGGCACCCAAAACAAAAGGAACTATGAACCTGCAGCCTGCAAAAAGGAGACCCCAAACACAGTAAGTTAAGCAAAATGGGAAGACAAAGAAATATGCAGCAAATGAAGGAGCAAGGTAAAAACCCACCAGACCAAAAAAATGAAAAGGAAATAGGCAGTCTACCTGAAAAAGAATTCAGAGTAATGAAAGTAAAGATGATCCAAAATCTTGGAAATAGAATGGAGAAAATACATAAAACGTTTAATAAAGACCTAGAAGAATTAAAGAGCAGAGAAACAGTGACAAACAGCACAATAAATGAAATTTAAAATTCTCTAGAAGGAATTAATAGCAGAATAACTGAAGCAGAAGAACGGATAAGTGACCTGAGGATAAAACAGTGGAAATAACTGCCACAGAGCAGAATAAAGAAAAAAGAATGAAAAGAATTGAGGACAGTCTCAGAGACCTCTGGGACAACATTAAACACACAAACATTCGAATTATAGGGGTCCGAGAAGAAGAAGAGAAAAAGAAAGGGACTGAGAAAATATTTGAAGAGATTATAGTTGAAATTTTCCCTAACATGGGAAAGGAAATAATCAAGTCCAGGAAGCACAGAGAGTCCCATACAGGATAAATCCAAGGAGAAACACGCCAAGACACATATTAAACTATCAAAAATTAAACAGAGAAAAAATATTAAAAGCAGCAAGGGAAAAGCCACAAATAACATACAAGGGAAGATGTATCCAAAAATGGGCAGAACCTCCATAGTGGTTGTATCAATTTAAATTCCGACCAACAGTGCAGGAGGGTTCCCTTTTCTCCACACCCTCTCCAGCATTTATTGTTTGTAGATTTTTTGATGATGGCCATTCTGAGCAGTGTGAGGTGATACCTCATTGTAGTTTTGATTTGCATTTCTCTAATGATTAGTGATGTTGAGCATCCTTTCATGTATTTCTTGGCCATCTGTATGTCTTCTTTGGAGAAACTTCTATTTAGGTCTTCTGCCCATTTTTGGATTGGGTTGTTTGTTTTTGTGATATTGAGCTGCATGTACTACTTGTAAATTTTGGAGATTAATCCTTTGTCAGTTGCTTCATTTGCAAATATTTTCTCCCATTCTGAGGGTTATCTTTTTGTCTTGTTTATGGTTTCCTTTGCTGTACAAAAGCTTTTAAGTTTCATTAGGTCCCATTTGTTTATTTTTGTTTTTATTTCCTTTAAGAGGTGGGTCAAGAAGAATCTTGCTATGATTTATGTCATAGAGTGTTCTGCCTATGTTTTCCTCTAAGAGTTTGATAGTGTCTGGCTTACATTTAGGTCTTTAATCCATTTTGAGTTTATTTTTGTGTATGATGTTAGGGTATGTTCCAATTTCATTCTTTTACATGCAGTTGTCCCTTTTTCCCGGCACCACTTATTACAGAGGCTGTCTTTTCTCCATTGTATATTCTTGCCTCCTTTGTCAAAGATAAGGTGACCATATGTGTGTGGGTTTATCTCTGGACTTTCTGTGTTTTTCCACTGATCTATATTTCTGTTTCTGTGCCAGTACCATACTGTCTTGATTACTGTAGCTGCATAATATAGTCTGAAGTCAGGGAGCCTGATTCCTCCAGCTCCCTTTTTCTTTCTTAAGATTGTTTTGGCTATTTGGGGTCTTTTGTGTTTCCATACAAATTGTAAAATTTATTGTTCTAGTTCTGTGAAAAATGCCGTTGGTAATTTGATAGGGATTGCATTGAATCTGTAGATTGCTTTGGGTGGTATAGTCATTTTCACAATGTCGATTCTTCGAATTCAGGAGCATGGTATATCTCTCCATCTGTTTGTGTCATCTTTAACTTCTTTCATCAGTGTTTTATAGTTTTCTGAGTACAGGTCTTTTCCCTCCTTAGGTACGTTTATTTCTAGGCATTTATTCTGTTTCTTGTGATGGTAAATGGGATTGTTTCCTTAATTTCTGTTTCTGACCTTTGTTGCTAGTGTATAGGAATGTTAGAGATTTCTGTGCATTAATTTTGTATCCTGAAACTTTACCAAATTCATTGATTAGTTCTAGTAGTTTTCTGGTGGCATCATTAGGATTTTCTAGTATAGTATCATGTCATCGGCAAACAGTGACAGTTTTACTTCTTCTTTTCCAACTTGTATTCCTTTTATTTCTTTTTCTTCCCTGATTGCTGTGGCTAGGACTTCCAATACTATGTTCAGTAAGAGTGGTGAGAGTGGACATCCTTGTCTTGTTCCTGATCTTAGAGGTAATGCTTTCAGTTTTTCACCATTGAGAATGATGTTTGCTGTGGGTTTGTCATATATGGCTTTTATTATATTGAGATTGGTTCCCTCTATGTCCACTTTCTGGAGAGTTTTTATCATAAATGGGTGTTGAATTTTGTCAAAAGCTTTTTCTGCATCTATTGAGATTATCATATGGTTTGTATTCTTCAAGTTGTTAATATGGTGTGTCACATTGATTGTTTTGCATATATTGAAGAATCCTTGTATCCCTGGGATAAATCCCATTTGATCATGTTTTGTGATCCTTTCAATGTGTTGTTGGATTCTGTTTGATAGTATTTTGTTGAGGATTTTTGTGTCTATGTTCATCGGTGATATTGGTCTATAATTTTCTTTTTTTGTGATATCTTTGTCTGGTTTTGGTATCAGGGTGATGGTGACCTCGTTGAACAAGTTGGGAGTGTTTCTCCCTGTGTAATTTTTTGGAAGAGTTTGAGAAGGATAGGTGTTAACTATTCTCTAAATGTTTGATAGAATTTGCCTGTGAAGCCATCTGGTGCTGGACTTTTGTTTGTTGGAAGAATTTTAAGTATGGTTTCAATTTCCATAGTTGTGATAGTTCTGTTTATATTTTCTATTTCTTCCTGGTTCATTGTTGGAAAGTTGTACCTTTCCAAGAATTTGTCCATTTCTTCGTGGTTGTTCATTTTATTGGCATATTGTTGTTTGTGTTAGTGTCTTCTAATCTTTTGTATTTCTACAGTGTCAGTTGTGATTTTCCTTTTTTGTTTCTAATTTTATTGATTTGCGTCCTCTCCCTTTTTTTCTTTATGGGTCTGGCTAAAGGTTTATCAATTTTGTTTATCTTCTCAAAGAACCAGCTTTTAGTTTTATTGATCTTTGCTATTGTTTTCTTTGTTTCTGTTTCATTTCTTTCTGCCCTGATCTTTATGATTTCTTTCCTTCTACTAAGTTTGGGTTCTCTTTGTTCTTCTTTTTCTAGTTTCTTTAGGTGTAAGGTTTATTTTGAGTTTTTTTTTATTTGAGATTTTTCTTGTTACTTGAGGTGAGCTTGAATTGCTATGAACTTCCCTCTTAGAACTGCTTTTGCTGTGTCCTATAGGCTTTGAATTGTTGTGTTTTCATTGTCATTTGTTTCTAGGTATTTTTTGATTTCCTCTTTGATTTCTTCAGTGATCTCTTGGTTATTTAGCAGCACATGTTTAGCCTCCCTGTATCTGTGTGTTTTACTGTTTTTTTCCCTGTAATTGATTTCTAATCTCATGGCTTTGTGGTTGGAAAAGATGCTTGATACAATTTCAATTTTCTTAAATTTTCCAAGGCTTGATTTGTGACCCAAGATGTGATGTATCTTGCAGAATGTTCCATGTATACTTGAGAAGAAAGTGTATTCTGCCACTTTTGGGTGGAATGTTCTATAAATATCAATTATACCTATGTGTTCTACTTTGTCATTTAAAGCTTGTGTTTCCTTATTTATTTTCTGTTTGGATGATCTGTCTATTGATGTAAGTGGGGTGTTAACATCCCCCACTATTATTGTGTTACTGTTGATTTCTCCTTTATGGCTGTTAGGATTTGCCTATGTATTCAGGTGCTCCTATGGTTAAGTGCATAATTACTTATAAATGTTATATTTTCTTCTTGGATTGACGCTTTGAGCTTTGATTATTACGTAGTGTCCTTCCTTATCTCTCATAAGTGCCTTTAAAGTCTATTTTATCTGTTATGAGTATTGCTACTTCAGCTTTCTTGTGATTTCCGTTTGCATGGAATATCTTTTCCGTCCCTTCACTGTCAGTCTGTATGTGTCTCTAGGTCTGAAGTGGGTCTCTTGTAGACAGCATATATAAGGGTCTTATTTTTTATATCAATCAGCCAGTCTGTGTCATTGGTTGGAACATTTAATCCATGTGCATTCAAGGTGATTATCGATATGTATGTTCCTATTACCATTTTCTTAATTGATTTGGGTTTGTTTTTGTGGATCTTTCTTCTCTTGTGTTTCATGACAAGAGAAGTTCCTTTAGCATTTGTAAAGCTAAGTTGTAAAGCTAAGTTGTAAAGCTGGTTTGGTGGTGCTGAATTCTCATAGCTTTTTCTTGTCTCTAAAGCTTTTTATTTCTCCACTGAATCTGACAGAGATCCTTGCTGGGTAGAGTAATCTTGGCTCTATATTTTTCTTTTCCATCACTTTAAATATGTCCTGCTACTCCCTTCTGTCTTGCAGAGTTTCTGCTGGAAAATCAGCTGTTAACCTTATGAGGATTCCATTTTATGTTCTTTATTGCACTTCCCTTGCTGCTTTTAATGTTTTTTCTTTGTATTTAATTTTTCTTTTTTATTAGATCTTTATTGGAGTATAATGGTTTCACAATACTGTGTTAGTGTCTGTTGCACAACAAAGTGAATCAGCCATATGCATACACACATACCCACATCCCCTTGCTCTTGAGCCACCCTCCCATCCTCCCTATCGCACCCATCTAGGTCATTGGAAAGCACCAAGCCAATCTCCGTGTGCTATGCTGCTGCTTCCCACGAGCCAACTATTTTCCATTCAGTAATGTGTATATGTCAATGCTACTCTCACTTCGCCCCAGCTTTGCCTTCCCATCCCATGTCCTCAAGTCCATTCTGTATGTCGACTTCTTTATTCCTGCCCTGCAACTACGTTCATCGATACCATTTGTTTGTTTGTTTGTTTTTTTAGTTTCCATATATATGTGTTAGCATACATTATTTCTTTTTCGCTTTCTGGGTTACTTCACTCTGTATGACAGACTCTATGTCCACCTACTTCACTACAAATAACTCAGTTTAGTTTCCTTTTTATGGCTGAGTAATATTCCATTGTATATATATGCCATATCTCCTTTATCCTTTCATCTGTCGATGGACATTTAGGTTGGTTCCATGTCCTGGCTACTGTAAATACTGCTGCAGTGAATATTGTGGTACATGTCTCTTTTTGAATTATGGTTTTCTCAGAGTATATGCCCAGTAGTGGGATTGCTACATCATATGATAGTTCAATTTTTAGTTTTTTTTTTTTTGGTGTGTTAGTTTTTGCTTTATAACAAAGTGAATCAGTTATACATATACATCTGTTCCCATATCCCTTCCCTCTTGCATCTCCCTCCCTCCCACCCTCCCTATCCCACCCCTCCAGGTGGTCACAAAGCACTGATTTGATCTCCCTGTGCTATGTGGCTGCTTCCCACTAGCTATCTTTTTTACGTTTGGTAGTGTATATATGTCCATGCCTCTCTCTCGCTTTGTCACAGCTTACTCTTCCCCCTCCCCATATCCTCAAGTCCCTTCTCAAGTAGGTCTGTGTCTTTATTCCCGTCTTACCCCTAGGTTCTTCATAACATTCTTTTTTTCTTAAATTCCATATATATGTGTTAGCATACAGCATTTGTCTTTCTCTTTCTGACTTACTTCACTTCGTATGACAGACTCTAGGTCTATCCACCTCATTACAAATAGCTCAATTTCGTTTCTTTTTATGGCTGAGTAATATTCCAATGTATATATGTGCCACATCTTCTTTATCCATTCATCCAATGATGGACACTTAGGTTGTTTCCATCTCCAGGCTATTGTAAATAGAGCTGCAATGAACATTTTGTTACATGACTCTTTTTGAATTATGGTTTTCTCAGGGTATATGCCCAGTAGTGGGATTGCTACATCATATGATAGTTCCATTTTTAGTTTTTTAAGGAACCTACATACCGTTTTCCACAGTGGTTGTATCAATTTACATTCCCACCAACCATGCAGGAAGGTTCCCTTTTCCCCACACCCTTCCCAGCATTTATTGTTTCTAGATTTTTTGATAATGGACATTCTGACTGGTGTGAGGTGATACCTCATTGTAGTTTTGATTTGCATTTCTGTAATAATTAGCGATGTTGAGCATCTTTTCATTTGCTTCTTGGCCATCTGTATGTGTTCCTTGGTGACATGTCTATTTAGGGCTTCTGCCCCCTTTTTAACTGGATTTTTTGTTTCTTTGATATTGAACTGCATGAGCTGTTTGGATATTTTTGAGATTAATCTTTTGTCTGTTGTTTCACTTGCAAATATTTTCTCCCATTCTGAAGGTTGTCTTTTTGTCTTGTTTATGTTTTCCTTCACTGTGCAAAAGCTTTAAGTTTAATTAGGTCCCATTTGTTTATTTTTGTTGTTATTTCCATTATTCTAGGAGGTGAGTCAAAAAAGTACTTGCTGTGGTTTACGTCAAAGAGTGCTTTTCCTGTGTTTTCCTCTAAGAGTTTTATAGTGTCTCATCTTACATTTAAGTCTTTAATCCATTTGGAGTTTTTTTTGTGTATCGTGTTAGGTAGTGTTCTAATTTTATTCTTTTACATGTAGCTGACCTGTTTTCCGCCACCACTTGTTAAAGAGGCTGTCTTTTCTCCATTGTATGTTTTGCCTCCTTTGTCGTAAATTCGGTGCCCATATGTGCATGGGTTAATCACTGGGCATTCTATCCTGTACCATTGATCTATATTTCTCTTTTTATACCAGTACCATACTGTCTTGATTGCTGTAGCTTTGTGGTATAGTTTGACTTGGGAAGCCTGATTCCTACAACTCCGTTTATCTTTCTCAAGATTGCTTTGGCTATTTGGGGTCTGTTGTGTTTCCATACAAATTGTAAAATTCTTTGTTCTAATTCTGTGAAGAAGGCCATTGATAATTTGATAGGGATTGCAGTGAATCTGTAGATTGCTTTGGGTAGTGTAGTCATATTCACAGTGTTGATTCTTCCAATCCAAGAACATGGTATATTTCTACATCTGTTTATGTCATCTTTGATTTGTTTCATCAGTTTTTTTTTTCTGATTTATTTTTTTTTGTGGTACGCGGGCCTCTCACTGCCATGGCCCCTCCCATTATGGAGCACAGGCTCTGGACACGCAGGCTCAGCGGCCATGGCTCATGGGCCCAGCCACTCTGTGGCATGTGGGATCCTCCCACACTGGGGCATTTACCCGTGTCCCCTGCATCGGCAGGCAGACCCTCAACCACTATGCCACCAGGGAAGCCCTCGTCAGTTTTTTATAGCTTTCTGAGTACAAGTCTTGAGCCTCCTTAGGGAGGTTTATTCCTGGGTAATTTATTCTTTTTGTTGCAATGGTAAATGGGAGTGTTTCCTTGATTTCACTTTCAGATTTTTCATCATTAGTATATAGGAATGCCAGAGATTTCTGTGCATTAATTTTGTATCCTGCAACCTTACCAAATTCATTGATTGGTTCTAGTAGTTTTCTGGTAGCATGTTTAGGATTTTCCAGGTATAGTATTATCTCATTGGCTAACAGTGACAGTTTTACTTCTTCTGTTCCAGTTTGTATTCCTTTTATATCTTCTCTGATTGCTGTGGCTATGTCTTCCAAGGCTAAGTTGAAAAAGAGTGGCGAGAGTGGACATCGTTGACTTGTTCCTGATCTTAGTGGAAATGCTTTCAGTTTTTCAGCATTGAGTATGATGCTTGCTCTGGGTTTTTCATATATGGCCTTTATTATGTTGAGGTAGGTTCCCTCTAAACACATTTTCTGGAGAGTCTTTATCATAAAAGGGTGTTGAAGTTTCTCAGAAGCTTTTTCTGCATCTACTGAGATGATCGTATGTTTTTTATTCCTTAATTTTTTAATGTGGTGTATCACACTGATTGATTTGCATGTATTGGAGAATCCTTGCATCCCTGGGGTAAATCCCACTTTATCATGGTGTATGATTCTTTTAATGTGTTGTTGGATTCTGTTTGCTAGTATTTTGTTCAGGATTTTTTTTAACATCTTTATTGAAGTATAATTGCTTTACAATGGTGTGTTAGTTTCTGCTTTATAACAAAGTGAATCAGTTATACATATACATCTGTTCCCATATCTCTTCCCTCTTGCATCTCCCTCCCTCCCACCCTCCCCATCCCACCCCTCTAGGTGGTCACAAAGCACCGAGCTGATCTCCCTGTGCTCTGCAGCTGCTTCCCACTATCTATCTACCTTAAGTTTGGTAGTGTATATATGTCCATGCCTCTCTTTCGCTTTGTCACAGCTTACCCTTCCCCCTCCCCATATCCTCAAGTCCATTCTCTAGTAGGTCTGTGTCTTTATTCCTGTCTTGCCCCTAGGTTCTTCATGACTTTTTTTTTCTTAGATTCCATACATATGTGTTAGCATACGGTATTTCTTTTTCTCTTTGTGACTTACTTCACTCTGTATGACAGGCTCTAGGTCCATCCACCTCACTACAAAAGCTCAATTTCGTTACTTTTTATGGCTGAGTAATATTCCATTGTATATATGTACCACATCTTCTTTATGCATTCATCTGTTGATGGACACTTAGGTTGCTTCCATCTCCTGGCTATTGTAAATAGAGCTGCAATGAACATTTTGGTACATGACTCTTTTTGAATTATGGTTTGCTCAGAGTATATGCCCAGTAGTGGAATTGCTGGATTGTATGGTAGTTCTATTTTTAGTTTTTTAAGGAACCTCCATAATGTTCTCCATAGTGACTGTTTCAATTTACATTCCCACCAACAGTGCAAGAGTGTTCCCTTTTCTCCACACCCTCTCCAGCATTTATTGTTTCTAGATTTTATGATGATGGCGATCTGACCGGTATGAGATGATATCTCATTGTAGTTTTGATTTGCATTTCTCTAATGATTAATGATGTTGAGCATTCTTTCATGTGTGTGTTGGCAATCTCTATATCTTCTTTGGAGAAGTGTCTATTTAGGTCTTCTGCCCATTTTTGGATTGGGATGTTTGTTTTTTTGATATTGAGCTGCATGAGCTGCTTGTAAATTTTGGAGATTAATCGTTTGTCAGTTGCTTCATTTGCAAATATTTTCTCCCATTCTGAGGGTTGTCTTTTCATCTTGTTTATGGTTTCCTTTGCTGTGCAGAAGCTTTTAAGTTTCATTAGGTCCCATTTGTTTATTTTTATTTCCATTTCTCTAGGAGGTGGGTCAAAAAGGATCCTGCTGATATTTATGTCATAGAGTGTTCTCCCTGTGTTTTCCTCTAAGACTTTTAGAGTGGCCTTACATTTAGGTCTTTTATCCATTTTGAGTTTACTTTTGTGTATGGTGTGAGGGAGTGTTCTAATTTCATTCTTTTCCATGTAGCTGTCCAGTTTTCCCAGCACCACTTATTGAAGAGGCTATCTTTTCTCCATTGTATATTCTCGCCTCCTTTGACAAAGATAAAGTGACCATATGTGCGGGGGTTTATTTCTGGGCTTTCTATCCTGTTCCATTGATCTATCTTTCTGTTTTTGTGCCAGTACCATACTGTCTTGATTACTGTAGCTTTGTAGTGTAGTCTGAAGTCAGGGAGCCTGATTCCTCCAGCTCCATTTTTCTTTCTCAATATTGCTTTGGCTATTTGGGGCCTTTTGTGTTTCCATACAAATTGTGAAATTTTTTGTTTTAGTTCTGTGAAAAATGCCAGTGGTAGTTTGATAGGGATTGCACTAAATCTGTAGATTGCTTTGGATAGTAGAGTCATTTTCACAATGTTGATTCTTCCAGTGCAAGACCATGGTATATCTCTCCATCTATTTGTATCATCTTTAATTTCTTTCATCAGTGTGTTACAATTTTCTGCATAGAGGTCTTTTGTCTCCTTAGGTAGGTTTATTCCTAGATACTTTATTCTTTTTGTTGCAATGGTAAATGGGAGTGTTTTCTTAATTTCACTTTCATATTTTTCATCATTAGTGTATAGGAATGCCAGAGATTTCTGTGCATTAATTTTGTATCCTACTTTACGAAATTCATTGATTAGCTCTAGTAGTTTTCTGGTAGAATCTTTAGGATTCTCTATGTATAGTATCATGTCATCGGCAAACAGTGACAGCTTTACTTCTTTTCCAATTGGATTCCTTTTATTTCTTTTTCTTCTCAGATTGCTGTGGCTAAAACTTCTAAAACTATGTTGAATATTAGTGGTGAGAGTTGGCAACCTTGTCTTGTTTTTTATCTTAGTGGAAATTATTTTAGTTTTTCACCATTGAGGATGATGTTGGTTGTGGGTTTGCCATATATGGCCTTTATTATGTTGAGGTAAGTTCCCTCTATACCTACTTCCTGGAGGCTTTTTATCATAAATCAGTGTTGAACTTTGTCAAAAGCTTTCTCTGCATCTATTGACATGATCATATGGTTTTTCTCCTTCAGTTTGTTAATATGGTGTATCACATTGATTGATGTGCGTATATTGAAGAATCCTTGCATTCCTGGGATAAAACCCACTTGATCATGGTGTGCGATTCATTTAAGGTGCTGTTGGATTCTGCTTGCTAGTTTTTTGTTGATGATTTTAGAATCTATGTTCATCAGTGATATTGGTCTGTAATTTTCTTTCTTTGTGACACCTTTGTCTGGTTTTGGTATCAGGGTGATGGTGGCCTCGTAGAATGAGTTTGGGAGTGTTCCTCTCTCTGCTATATTTTGGAAGAATTTGAGAAGGATAGGTGTTAGGTCTTCTCTAAATGTTTGATAGAATTCGCCTGTGAAGCCATCTGGTCCTGGGCTTTTGTTTGTTGGAAGATTTTTATCACAGTTTCAATTTCAGTGTTTGTGATTGATCTGTTCATATTTTCTATTTCTTCCTGGTTCTGTCTCGGAAGGTTGTGTATTTCTAAGAATTTGTCCGTTTTATTGGCATATAGTTGCTTGTAGTAATCTCTCATGGTCCTCTGTATTTCTGCAGTGTCACTTGTTACTTCTCCTTTTTCATTTCTAATTCTATTGATTTGAGTCTTCTCCCTTTTTTTCTTGATGAGTCTGGCTAATGGTTTATCAATTTTGTTTATATTCTCAAGGATCCTGTTTTTAGTTTTATTGATCTTTGCTATCATTTCCTTCACTTCTTTTTCATTGATTTCTGATATGATCTTTATGATTTCTTTCCTTCTGCTAAGTTTGGGGTTTTCTGTTTCTTCTTTGTCTAATTGCTTTAGGTGTAAGGTTAGGTTGTTTATTTGAGATGTTTCTTGTTTCCTTTAATGAATGAATGAATTAATTTTTATTTATTTATTTTTTTTGCTGTATGCAGGCATCTCACTGTTGCGGCTTCTCCCGTTGCGGATCACAGGCTCTGGATGCGCAGGCTCAGCGACCATGGCTCATGGGCCCAGCCGCTCCATGGCACGTGGGATCTTTCTGGACTGGGGCATGAATCTGTGTTCCCTGCATTGGCAGGCGGAGTCTCAACCACTCTGCCACCAGGGAAGCCCTGTTTCTTATTTCTTAAGGTAGGATTGTATTGCTATAAACTTCCCTCTTAGAACTGCTTTTGCTGCATCCCATAGATTTTGGGTCATCGTGTTTTCATTGTCATTTGTTTCTAAGTATTTTTTGATTTCCCCTTTGATTTCTTCAGTGATCTCTTGGTTATTAAGTAGTGTATGGTTTAGCCTCCATGTGTTTGTATTTTTTACAGATCTTTCCTGTAATTGATATCTAGTCTCATAGAGTTGTGGTCGGAAAAAGTACTTGATACGATTTCAAGTTTCTTAAAATTACCAAGGCTTGATTTGTGACCCAAGGTATGATCTATCCTCTTGAATGTTCCATGAGCACTTGAGAAGAATGTGTATTCTGTTGTTTTTGGATAGAATTTCCTACAAATATCAATTAAGTCCATGTTGTTTAGTGTATCATTTAAAGCTTGTGTTTCCATATTTATTTTCATTTTGGATGATCTGTCATTTTGGATGATTGGTGAAGGAGGGGTGTTAACGTCCCGTACTATGATTTTGTTACTGTTGATTTCCCCTTTTATGGCTGTTAGTATTTGCCTTATGTATTGAGGTGCTCCTATGTTGGGTGCATAAATATTTACAATTGTTATATCCTTTTTGTGGATTGATCCCTTGATCATTATGTAGTGTTCTTCTTTGACTCTTGTAATAGTCTCTATTTTAAAGTCTATTTTGTCTGATATGAGAATTGCTGCTCCATCTTTCTTTTGATTTCTATTTGCATGGAATATCCTTTTACATCCCCTCCCTTTCGGTCTGTATGTGTCCCTAGGGCTGTAGTGGGTCTCTTGTAGACGGCATCTATATGGGTCTTGTTTTTGTATCCATTCAGCAAGTCTGTGTCTTTTGGTTGGAGCACTTAATCCATTTACATTTGAGGCAATTATCGATATGTATGTCCCTATTACCATTTTCTTAATTGTTTTGGGTTTGTTATTGTAGTTCTTTTCCTTCTCTTGTGTTTCCTGCTTAGAGAAGTTCCTTTAGCATTTGCTGTAAAGTTGATTTGGTGGTGCTGAATTCTCTTAGCTTTTGCTTGTCTGTAAAGGTTTTAATTTCTCCATCAAATCTGAATGAGATCCTTGCTGGGTAGAGTAATCTTGGTTGTAGGTTTTTCTCCTTCTTCACTTTAAATATGTCCTGCCACTCCCTTCTGGCTTGCAGAGTTTCTGCTGAAAGTTCAGCTGTTAACCTTATGTGGATTCCCTTGTGTGTTATTTGTTGTTTTTCCCTGCTGCTTTTAATATTTTTTCTTTGTATTTAATTTTTGATAGTTTGGTTAATATGAGTCTTGGTGTGTTTCTCCTTGGATTTATACTGTATGGGATTCTCTGTGCTTCCTGGACTTGATTAACTATTTCCTTTCCCATATTAGGGAGGTTTTCAACTGTAATGTCTTCAAATATTTTATCAGTCCCTTTCTTTTTCTCTTCTTCTTCTGGGACCCCTATAATTCGATTGTTGGTGCGTTTAATGTTGTCCCAGAGGTCTCTGAGACTGTCCTCAATTCTTTTTTCTTTGTTCTGCTCTGCGGTAGTTATTTCCACTGTTTTATCTTCCAGATCAGTAATCCGTTCTTCTGCCCAAGTTATTCTGCTATTCAGCCCTTCTAGAGAATTTTTATTTCATTTATTGTTTTGTTCATCACTGTTTGTTTGCTCTTTAGTTCTTCTAGGTTCTTGTTAAATGTTTCTTGTATTTTCTCCATTCTATTTACAAGATTTTGGATCATCTTTACTATCATTATTCTGAATTCTTTTTCAGGTAGAGTGCCTATTTCCTCTTCATTTGTTAGGTCTGGTAGGTTTTTGCCTTGCTCCTTCATCTGCTGTTTCTCTGTCTTCTCATTTTTCTTAACTTACTGTGTTTGGGTTCTCCTTTTCACAGGCTGCTGGTTTGTAGTTCCCATTGTTTTTGGTGTCTGTTCCCAGTGGCTAAGGGTGGTTCAGTGGGTTGTGAAGGCTTCCTGGTGGAGGGGACTACTGCCTGTTTTCTGGTGGATGAGGCTGGATCTTGTCTTTCTGTTGGTCCGTTCCATGTCTCATGGTGTGTTTTGGGGTGTCTGTGGCCTTATTATGATTTTAGGCAGCCTCTCTGCTAATGTTGTCTGTGGCCTTATTATGATTTTAGGCAGCCTCTCTGCTAATGGATGGGGTTGTGTTCCTGTCTTGCTAATTGTTTGGCATAGGGTATCCAGCACTGTAACTTGCTGGTCATCGAGTGGAGCTGGGTCTTGGCATTGAGATGGAGATCTCTGGGAGATTTTTGCCATTTGATATTACGTGGAGCTGGGAGGTATCTTGTGGACCAATGTCCTGAACTTGGCTCTCACACCTCAGAGGCACAGCTCTGAGACCTGGTGGGAGCACCAAGAGCCTCTCATCTACACGGACAGGCATTTGGGGAATTTCTTGCCTTTTGGGAGGTCTGAGGTCTTCTGCCAGCTTTCAGTAGGTGTTCTGTAGGAGTTGTTCCACATGTAGATGTATTTCTGATATATTTGTTGGGAGGAAGGTGATCTCCACATCCTACTCTTCTGCCATCTTGAAGATCCTCCAAGGCTTTATTTAAAGTCTGCTTTATGATATGAGTATTGCTACTCCAGCTTTCATTTGATTTCCATTTGCATGGAATATATTTTCCCATCCCTTCACTATCAGTCTGTGTATGTCCCTAGGTCTGAAGTGGGTCTCTTGTAGACAGCGTATATATGGGTCTTGTTTTTGTATCCATTCATCTAGTCTGTGTCTTTTGTTTGGGGCATTTAATCCATTTACATTCATGGTTATTGATATGTATGTTCCTATCACCATTTTCTTAATTGTTTTGTTTTTGTTTTTGTGAGTCTTTTTCTTCTCTGATGTTTCCCATTTAGACAGGTTTCTTTAGCCTTTGTTGTAAAGCTGGTTTGGTGGTGCAGAATTCTCTTAGCTTTGGCTTGTCTGAAAAGCTTTTGACTTCTCCATTGAATGTGAATGAGATCCTCTCTGGACAGAGTAATCTTCGTTGTAGGTTTTTCTCTTTCATCACTTTAAGTATATCCTGCCTCTCCCTTCTGGCCTGCAGAGTTTCCACTGAAAAATTAGCTGATAATATTATGGGGATTCCTTCGTATGTTATTTTTAGTTTTTTCCTTGCTGCTTTAAATTTTTTTTCCTAGAATTTAATTTTTGTTAGTTTGATTAATATGTGACTTGGTGTGTTTCTCCTAGGGTTTACCTGTATGGGACCTTCTGTGCTTCCTGGGCTTGGGTGACTATTTCCTTTCCTGTGTTAGAGAAGTTTTCCAGCATAATCACTTCAAATATTTTATCAGACCCTTCCTTTTTCTTTTATTTTTCTGGGACCCCTATAATTCCAACCTTGGTGCATTTAGTGTTGTCCCAGAAGTCTCTGAGATTGTCTTCAATTCTTTTCTTTTTTCTTTATTCTGCTCCTGGGCAGCTATTTCCACTATTTTGTCTTCCAGCACACTTATTTTTCTTCTGCCTCAGTTATTCTGTTATTGATTCCTTCTAGTGTATTTATCATTTCAGTTTTTCTGTTGTTCATCTCTGTTTAATTGTTGTTTAGTTCTTCTAGATCTTTGTTAAACATTTCTTATATTTTCTTAATCCATGCTTCCATTCTATTTCCGAGATTCTGGATCTGTTTACTACCATTACTCTGAATTCTTGTTCAGGTACGTTGCCTATTTCCTCTTCATTTATTTGGTCTTGTAGGTTTTCACCTTGCTCCTTCATCTGTGACATATTTTTTTACCATCTCAATTTTCATTTTTTTTTCAATGAGTGGGATTGTGTTCCTGTCTTACTGGTTGTTTGGCCTGATGCTTCCAACACTGGAGTTTGTAGATGAATGAATAGATGAATCAACAATGGAAAGGTACATCCATACCACAATAGTAAACAAGAAGAAGGAAAAGAAAAAAAGGGGGGGAGGCCTTGGCTGTGGAGGGCGGGTCCTAAGCAAGGACGAGTGTTTGGCGGTGGGAGGGGCCAATGCTCAGGGCTCACAGGGCTAGAAAAGGCCCTGGGGGCTGTGGGGGGTAGGGCTTAGGCTCAAGGGACAGAGGGACCCAAGTGTGCCCCCCATCCCTGGTCTCAGAGGGCAGGGGACTTCAACTGGGAGCCCAGCAGGCTTCCTGCACTCAAGTGGGCGGGACAAATGCTCTCCTCTCCTCTCCTGCTCCTCTGGTCTGGTGGGGCCCCGCCCACCTGCCTCTAAATGCCCCAATCGAAAGACACAGACTGGTTGAATGGATACAAAAACAAGACCCATATATATGCTGTCTACAAGAGACCCACTTCAGACCTAGGGACTTACAGACTGAAAGTGAAGGAATGGAAAAAAGATATTCCATGCAAATGCAAATCAAAAGAATTCTGGAGTAGTGATACTTGTATCAGATAAAATAGATTAAAAAATAAATCCTTTTACAATAAGGAAGGACACTACATAATGATCAAGGGATCAGACCAATAAGAAGATATAACGATTATAAATGTTTATGCACCCAACATAGGAGCACCTCAATATGTAAGGCAAATGCTATCAACCATGAAAGGAGAAATTGACAGTAACAAAATAATAGTAGGGAACTTTAACACCCCACTTATACCAATGGACAGATCATCCAAACAGAAAATAAATAAGGAAACACAAGCTTTAAATGACACAATAGACCAGAGAAGTCTAATTGATATTTATAGAACATTCAACCCAAAAGTGGCAGACTACACTTTTCTACTCAAGTGCACATGGAACATTATCCAGGATAGATCACATCTTGGGTCACGAATCAAGCCTCAGAAAATTTAAGAAAGATGAAATCGTAATAAGCATCTTTTCTGACCACTACGCTATGAGATTTGAAATCAATTATAGGAAAAAGACTGTAAAAAACACAAATACACGGAGGTTAAACAGTATGATACTAAATAACCAAGAGATTACTGAAGAAATCAAAGAAGAAATAAAAAAATACATAGAAAGAAATGACAACGAAAACACGATGACCCAAAACCTATGGGATGCAGCAAAAAGCAGATCTAAGAGGGAAGTTTATGGCAATACAATCTCACCTCAAGAAACGAGAAAAATCTCAAATAAACAATCTAACCCTACACTTAAAGCAACTAGACAAAGAAGAACAAAGAAAACCCGAAGTCAGAAGGAGGAAAGAAATCATAAAGATCGGAGAAGAAATAAGTGAAATAGAAATGAAGAAAACAATAGCAAAGAAAAATAAAACTAAAAGTTGATTCTTTGAGAAGATAAACAAAATTGATAAACCCCTAGCAAGACTCATCAAGAAAAAGAGGGAGAGGGCGCCAATCAACAAAATTAGAAATGAAACAGGAAAATCACAACTGACACCGCAGAAATACAAAAGATTATAAGAAACTACTACAAACAACTATATGGCAATAAAATGGACAACCACAAAGAAATGGACAAATTCTTGGAATGGTACAATTTTCCAAGACTGAACCAGGAAGAATTAGAAAATGTAAACAGACTTATCACAAGTAGTGAAATTGAAACCATAAGTAAAAGTCTTCCAGAAAACAAAAGTCCAGGACCAGATGACTTCACAGGCGAATTCTGTCAAACATTTAGAGAAGAGCTAACACTGATCCTTCTCAAACTCTTCCAAAAAATTGAAGATGGAGAAACACTCCCAAATTCATTCTATGAAGCCACCATCACCCTGACATCAAGACCAGAAAAATATATCACAAAAAGAAAATTATAGACCAATATCCCTGATGAACACAGATGCAGAAATCCTGAGCAAAACACTAGCAAACAGAATCAAACGGCACATTAAAAGGATCATACACCATGATCAAGTGGGATTTATCCTAGGGATGCCAGGATTCTTCTATACATGCAAATCAATCAATGTGATACACCACATTAACAAATTAAGGAATAAAAACCATATGATTGAGGAGACTTTCAAGATGGCAGAGAAGTAAGATGTGGAGATCACCTTCCTCCCCAAAAACACATCAGAAATACATCTACACGTGGAACAATTCCTACAGGACACCTACTGAATCCTGGCAGAAGACCTCAGACTTCCCCCAAAGGTAAGAAACTCCCCATGTACCTGGGTAGAGCAAAAGAATAGAGAAAAAACAGAGACAAAAGAATAGGGACAGGACCTGCAACGCTAGGAGGGAGCTGTGAAGGAGGAAAAGTTTCCACACAGTAGGAAGCCACTTCATGAGTGGAAATGGGGGTAGCAGGGTGGAGGCTTCGGAGCCACAGAGGAGAGCACAGCAATAGGAGTGCAGAGAGCAAAGTGGAGAGATTACCACACCACGGAGGATCGGTGCCGACCAGCACTCTCCAGCCTGAGAGGCTTGTCTGCTCACCTGCTGGAGCAAGTGGAGGTTGGGAGCTGGGGCTCCAGCTTCGGAAGTCAGACTGCAGGGAGAGGACTGGGGGTGGCTGCGTGAACACAGCCTGAAGGGGGCTAATGCACCACAGCTAGCCAGGAGGGAGTCTGGGAAAATGTCTGGACCTGCCTAAGAGGCAAGAGACCATTGTTTTGGGGTGCACAAGGAGAGGGGATTCAGAGCACCGCCTAAATGAGCTCCAGAGACAGGCGTGAGCCACAGTTATCAGCGAGGACACCAGAGAAATGCATGAGATGCTAAGGCTGCTGTTGCAGCTACCAAGAAGCCTGTGTGCAAGCACAGGTCATTATCCACACCTCCCCTCCTGGGAACCTGTGCAGCCCACCACTGCCAGTGTCCCGTGATCCAAGGACAACTTCCCCAGAAAGCACACAGCATGCCTCAGGCTATTGCAACTTCATGCTAGTCTCTGCTGCCGCAGGCTCACTCCGTATACCGTACCCATCCCTCCCCCTGGCCTGAGTGAGCCAGAGCCCCCCAATCAGTTGCTACTTTAACCCTCTCTTGTCTGAGCGAAGAACAGATGCCCTCAGGTGACCTACACGCAGAGGCGGGACCAAATCCAAAGCTGAACCCCAGGAGCTGTGTGAACAAAGAATAGAAAGGGAAATTTCTCCCAGCAGCCTCAGGAAGAGTGGATTAAGTCTCTACAATCAAGTTGATGTACACTGCATCCCTGGAATACCTGAACAGACAACAAATCATCCCGAAATTGAGGCAGTGGACTTTGGGAGCAACTGTAGCCTCGGGGTTTGATTTCTGAATCTAATTTCTTTCTGGTTTTAGGTTTATCTTAGTTTAGTATTTAGAGTTTATTATCATTGGTAGATTTGTTTATTGATTTGGTTGCTCTCTTCCTTTTAAAAATATATACAGATATATATAATTTTTTACGTTTTCTCTTTTTGTGAGTGTGTATGTGTATGATTCTTTGTATGATTTTGTCTGTAGAGCTTTGCTTTCACCATTTGTCCTAGGGTTCTGTCTGTCCGTTTTTGTTTTTTTTAGTACAGTTTTTAGGACTTGTTATCATTGGTGGATTTGTTTCTTGGTTTGGCTGCACTCTTCTTTCTTTCTTTTTCTTTCTTCTTTCTTTCCTTCTTTCTCTTTTTTATTACTTTTAAATTTTAAATAATTAAAAAAAACCTTTATATTATTTTATTATTTTATTACTTCCTTTCTTTCTTTCTCTCTTTTCTTCAGAACCATGTCGCTAACAGGGTCTTGGTGCTCCGGCCAGGTGTCAGGCCTGTGCCTATGAGGTGGGAGAGCCAAGTTCAAAACACTGGTCCACCAGAGACATCCCGGCTCCACATAATATCAAATGGCAAAAGTTCTCACAGAGGTCTCCAACTCAACGCTATGACCCAGCTCTACTAGACAACCAGCAAGCTATAGTGCTGGACACCCTATGCCAGACAACTAGCAAGACAGGAACACAACCCCATCCATTAGCAGAGAGGCTGCCTAAAAACATAATAAGTTCAAAGACACCCCAAAACACACCACCAGATGGAGTCTTACCCACCAGAAAGACAAAATGCAACCTCATCCACCAGAACAAAGGCATCAGACCCCTCCACCAGGAAGCCTACACAACCCACTGAACCAAACTTAGCCATTGGGGGCAGACACCAAAAACACGGGAAATACGAAACTGCAGCCTGCGAAAAAGAGACCCCAATCACAGTAAGTTAAGCAGAATGAGAAGACAGAGAAACACACAACAGATGAAAGAGCAAGGTAAAAACCCACCAGACCAAACAAATGAAGAGGAAATAGGTAGCCTACCTGAAAAAGAATTCAGAGTAATGAGAGTAAAGGTGATCCAAATCTTGGAAATAGAATGGAGAAAATACAAGGAACGTTTAACAAGGACCTAGAAGAACTAAAGAGCAAACAAACAATGATGAACAACACCATAAATGAAACTAAAAATTTTCTAGAAGGAATCAATAGCAGAAATCTGAGGAAGAAGAATGGTGACTGGAAAGTGATAAAATAGTGACCTAATAGTGACCTTCCAGGAAGTGACATGGAAGACAAAATACTGAAAATAACTACTGCAGAGCAGAATAAAGAAAAAAGAATTAAAAGAATTGAGAGTCTCAGAGACCTCTGGGGTAACATTAAATGCACAAACATTAGAATTATAGGGGTTCTAGAAGGAGAAGAGAAAAAGAAAGGGACTGAGAAAATATCTGAAGAGACTATAGTTGAAAACTTCACTAATATGGGAAAGGAAATAGTCAATCAAGTACAGGAAGCACAGAGAGTCCCATACAGAATAAGTCCAAGAGAAACATGCCAAGACACATATTAATCAAACTATCAAAAATTACATACAAAGAAAAAATATTAAAAGCAGCAAGGGAAAAGCAACAAATAACATACAAGGGAATCCCCATAAGGTTGACAGCTGATCTTAAAGCAGAAACTCTGCAAGCCAGAAGGGAGTGGCAGGACATGTTTAAAGTGACAAAAGGGAAAAACCTACAACCAAGATTACTCTACCCAGCAAGGATCTCATTCAGATTCGACGGAGAAATTAAAAACTTTACAGACAAGCAAAAGCTAAGAGAATTCAGCACCACCAAACCAGCTTTACAACAAATGATAAAGGAACTTCTCTAGGCAGGAAACACAAGAGAAGGAAAAGACCTACAATAACAAACCCAAAACAATTAAGAAAAGGGTAATAGGAACATGCATATCGGTAACTACTTTAAATGTAAATGAATTAAATGCTCCAACCAAAAGACATAGGCTGTCTGAGTAGTACAAAAACAAGACCCCATATACATGCTGTCTACAAGAGACCACTTCAGACCTAGGGACACATACAGACTGAAAGGGAGGGGATGGAAAAAGATATTCCATGCAAATGGAAATCAAAAGAAATTTGGAGTAGCAATTCTCGTATCAGATCAAATAGACTTTAAAATAAAGACTATTACAGCAGACAATGAAGGAAACTACATAATGATCAAGGGATCAATCCAAAAAGCAGATATAACAATTGTAAATATTTATGCATGCAACATAGGAGGACCTCAATACTTAAGGCAAATGCTAATATGCATAAAAGGGGAAATGGACAGTAACACAATGATAGTAGGGAACTTTAACACCCCAATTTCACCAATGGACAGATCATCCAAAATGAAAATAAATAAGGAAACACAAGCTTTAAATGATACATTAAACAAGATGGGCTTAATTGATATTTATAGGACATTCCATCCAAAAACAACAGAACACAATTTCTGCTCAAGTGCTCATGGAACATTCTCCAGGATAGAACCTATCTTGGGTCACAAATCAAGCCTCGGTATATTTAAGAAAGTTGAAATCGTATCATTTGCGACCACAATGCTATGAGACTAGATATCAATTTCAGGAAAGGATCTGTAAACAACACAAACACATGGAGGTTAAACAATACACTACTTAATAAACAAGAGATCACTAAAGAAGTCAAAGAGGAAATAAAAAAATACCTAGAAACAAATGAAAATAAAACAGGACGACCCAAAACCTATGGGATGCAGCAAAAGCAGTTTTAAGAGGGAAGATTATAGCAGTACAATCCTACCTCAAGAAACATATCAAATAAATGAGCTAAGCTTACATCTTAAGCAATTAGAGAGAAAAGAACAAAACCCCACAAAGTTAGCAGAAGGAGAGAAATCATAAATACCAGATCAGATATAAATGAAACAGAAATGAAGGAAATGATTGCAAAGATAAATAAAATTAAAGCTGATTCTTTGAGAAAATAAAATTGATAAACAATTAGGCAGACTCATCAAGAAAAAAAGGGAGAAGACGCAAATCAATAGTATTAGAAAAGAAAAAGGAGAAGTAAGAACTGACACTGCAGAAATACAAAGGATCATGAGAGATTTCTACAAGCAACTCTATGCCAATAAAATGGACAACCTGGAAGAAATGGACAAGTTCTTAGAAAAGCACAACCCTCAGAGACTGAACCATGAAGAAATACAAATTATAAACAGACCAATCACAAGCACTGAAATTGAAAATGTGATTAAAAATCTTCTAACAAACAAAAGCCCAGGACCAGATGGCTTCACAGGCGAATTCAACAAAACATTTAGAGAAGAGTTAACACCTATCATTCACAAACTCTTCCAAAATATAGCAGAGGGAGGAACATTCCCAAACTCATTCTACAAGGCCACCATCACCCTAATACCAAAACCAGACAAAGATGTCACAAAGAAAGCAAACTACAGGCCAATATCACTGATGAACATACATGCAAAAATCCTCAACAAAATACTAGCAAACAGAATCCAACAGCACATTAAAAGAATCATACACCATGATCAAGTGGGGCTTAACACAGGAATGCAAGGATTCTTCAATATATGCAAATCAATCAATGTGAAAAGCATATGAACAAATTGAAGGAGAAAAACCATACGATCTTCTCAATAGATACAGAAAAAGCTTTTCACAAAATTCAACACCCGTTTATGATAAAAACCCTCCAGAGAGTAGGCACAGAGGGAACTTACCTCCACATAATAAAGGCCATATATGACAAACCCACAGCCAACATCGTTCTCAATGGTGAAAAACTGAAACCATTTCCTTTTTGACCAGGAACAAGACAAGATTGTTCACTCTCACCTCTTTATTCAACATAGTGTTAGAAGTTTTAGCCACAGCAATTAGAGAAGAAACGGAAATAAAAGGAATCCAAATCTGAAAAGAAGAAATAAAGCTGTCACTGTTTGCAGATGACATGATACTATACATAGAGAATCCTAAAGATGCTACCAGAAAATTACTAGAGCTAATCAATGAATTTGGTAAAGTAGCAGGACACAAAATTAATGCAGAGAAATCTCTTGCATTCCTATACACTAATGATGAAAAATCTGAAAGAGAAGTTAAGGAAACACTCTCATTTACCATTGCAACAAAAAGAATAAAAAACCTAGGAATAGGGCTTCCCTGGTGGCGCAGTGGTTGAGAGTCCGCCTGCCGATGCAGGGGATGCGGGTTCGTGCCCCGGTCTGGGAAGATCCCACATGCCGCGGAGCAGCTGGGCCCGTGAGCCATGGCCACTGAGCCTGCGCATCCGGAGCCTGTGCTCCTCAACGGGAGAGGCCACAACAGTGAGAGGCCCGCATACCGCAAAAAAAAAAAAAACAAAAAACCTAGGAATAAACCTACCTAAGGAGACAAAAGACCTATATGCAGAAAAGTATAAGACACTGATGAAAGAAATTATACATGATACCAACAGATGGAGAGATACACCATGTTCTTGGACTGGAAGAATCAGCATTGTGAAAATGACTATACCACCCAAAGAAACCTACAGATTCAATGGAATCCCTGTCAAACTACCAATGGCATTTTTCACATAACTAGAACAAAAAATTTCACAGTTTGTATGGAAACAAAAAAGACCCCGAAGAGTCAAAGCAAGCTTGAGAAAGAAAAACGGAGCTGCAGGTGTCAGGCTCCCTGACTTCAAACTATACTACAAAGCTACAGTAATCAAGACAGTATGGTACTGGCACAAAAACAGAAATATAGATCAATGGAACAGGATAGAAAGCCCAGAGATAAACCCACACACATATGGTCACCTTATCTTTGATAAAGGAGGCAAGAATATACAGTGGAGATAAGACAGCCTCTTCAATAAGTGGTTCTGGGAAAACTGGACAGCTACATATAAAAGAATGAAATTAGAACACTCCGTAACACCATACACAAAAATAAACTCAAAATGGATTAAAGAGCTAAGTGTAAGACCAGACACCATCAAACTCTTAGAGGAAAACATAGGAAGAACACTCCATGACATAAATCACAGCAAGATCCTTTTTGACCCCCCCTACTAGAGAAATGGAAATAAAAAAAATAATAAATGAGACCTAATGAAGGTTAAAAGCTTTTGCACAGCAAAGGAAACCATAAACAAGACGAAAAGACAACCCTCAGAACAGGAGAAAATATTTGCCAATGAAGAAACTGACAAAGGATTAATCTCCAATATTTACATGCAGCTCATGCAGCTCAATATCAAAAGAACAAACAACCCAATCCAAAAGTGGCCAGAAGATCTAAATAGACATTTCTCCGAAGAAGATATACAGATTGCCCACAAACACATGCAAGGATGCTCAACATTACTAATCATTAATGAAATGCAAATCAAAAGTACAATGAGGTATCACCACACACCAGTCAGAATGGCCATCATCAAAAAATCTATAAACAATAAATCCTGGAGAGAGTGTGGAGAAAAGGGAACACTCTTGCACCATTGGTGGGAATGTAAATTGATACAGCCACTTGGAGAACAGTATGGAGGTTCTTTAAAAAACTAAAAATAGAAATACCATATGACCCAGCAATCTTATTGGTGGGCATATACCCTGAGAAAACCATAATTGAAAAAGAGTCATGTACCACAATGTTCATTGCAGCTCTATTTACAATAGCCGGGACATGGAAGCAACCTAAGTGTCCATCGACAGATGAATGGATAAAGATGATGTGGCACATATATACAATGGAATATTACTCAGCCATAAAAAGAAACAAAACTGAGTTATTTGTAGTGAGGTGGATGGACCTTGAGTCTGTCATACAGAGTGAAGTAAATCAGAAAGACAAAAACAAGTACTGTATGCTACCACATATATATGGAGTCTTAAAAAAATGGTTCTGAGTAATCTAGGGGCAGGACAGGAATAAAGATACAGACATAGAGAATGGACTTGAGGACACAGGGAGCGGGAAGGGTAAGCTGGGACGAAGTGAGAGAGTGGCATGTATATATACACTACTAAATGTAAAATAGCTTCTGGGAAGCAGTCACATAGCACAGGGAGATCAGCTCAGTGCTTTGTGACCACCTAGATGGGTGGGATAGGGAGGATGTGAGGGAGACACAAGAGAGAGGAGATATGGGGATATATGTATATGTATAGCTGATTCACTTTGTAATACAGCAGAAACTAACACACCATTGTAAAGCAATTATACTCCAATAAAAATGTTAAGAAAACCCAAACCATATGGTCATCTCAATAGACACAGAAAAAGCTTATGACAAAATTCAACACCCATTTATGATAAAACCTCTTCAGATAATGCGCACAGAGGGAACCTACTTCAATGTAATAAAGGCCATATATGCCAAACCTACAGCCAACATCATTCTCAATGGTGAAAAGCTGAAAGCATTTCCAGTAAGATCAGAAACAAGACAAGGATGTCCACTCTCGCCACTCTTAGTCAACATAGTATTGGAAGTCCTAACCACAGTAATCAGAGAAGAAAAAGAAATAAAAGGAATACAAATTGGAAAAGAAGAAGTAAAACTGTCACTGCTTGCCAATGACATGGTACTATACATAGAAAATCCTAAAGATGCCACCAGAAAACTACTAGAACTAATCAATGAATTTTGTAAGGTTGCAGGATACAAAATTAATGCACAGAAATCTCTGGCATTCCTATACACCAACAATGAAAGATCAGACACAGAAATTAAGGAAACACTCCTATTTACTATTGCAACAAAAATAATAAGAATTATTTTATAAACCTCCCTAAGGAGGCAAAAGACTTGTACTCAGAAAAGCATGAAACACTGATGAAAGAAATAAGAGATGACATAACCAGGTGGAGAAATATACCATATTCTTGGATTGGAAGAATCAGTATTGTGAAAATGACTATACTACACAAAGCAATCTACTGATTCAATGCAATATCTATCGAACTCCCAATGGCATTCTTCACAGAATTAGAACAAAAATTTTACAACTTGTATGGAAACACAAAAGACCCCAAATAGCCAAAGTAATGTTGAGAGTGAAACATGCGGTTGGAGGAATCAGACTCCCCAACTTCAAACTATACCACAAAGCTTCAGTAATCAAAACAGTATGGTACCGGTACAAAAACAGAAATATAGATCAATGGTACAGGATAGAATGCCCAGAGCTAAGCCCACACACATATGGGCACCTAATTTACGACAAAGGAGGCAAAACATACAATGGAGAAAAGACAGCCTCTTCAACAAGTGATGCTATGAAAACTGGACAGCCACAGGTAAAAGAATGAAATTAGAACTCTACCTAACATCATACACAAAAATAATCTCCAAATGAATTAAAGACTTAAATATAAGACCAGACACTATAAAACTCTTAGAGGAAAACATAGGAAAAACACTCTTTGACATAAATCACAGCAAGATCTTTTTTGACCCACCTCCTAGAGTATCGGAAAATAAAACAAAAATAAACAAATGGGACCTAATTAAACTTAAAGCTTTTGCACAGCAAAGGAAACCATAAACAAGACAAAAAGACAACCCTCACAATGGGAGAAAATATTTGCAGATGAAACGGTAGACAAAGGATTAATCTCCAAAATATACAAACAGCTCATGGAGCTCAATATAAAAAAAACAAACACAGCTCATGGAACTCAGTATCACAAAAACAAACAATCCAGTTAAAAAACTCGTGGAAGACTTAAGTAGACATTTCACCAAGGAACACATACAAATGGCCAAGAGGCAATAAAAAGATGCTCTTAGAGAAACGCTTATCTAAACTACAGTTAGGTATCACCTCACGACGGTCAGAATGGCCATCATCAAAAAATGTAAAAACAAGAGATCCTGGAAAGGTTGTGGAGAAAATGGAACCCTCCTGCACTGTTGGTGGGAATGTAAATTGATACAACCACTAGGGAAAACAGCATGTAGATTCCTTAAAAAAGTAAATATAGAACCACCATATGACCCAGCCATCCCACTACTGGGCACATACCCTGAGAAAACCATAATTCAAAAAGAGACATGTACCACAATATTCACTGCAGTAGTATTTACAATAGCCAGGAAATGGAACCAACCTAAATGTCCACTGACAGATGAATGGAGAAAGAAGATGTGGGAGGACCTTCAAGATGGCGGAGGAGTAAGACATGGAGATCACCTTTCTCACCACAAATACATCGAAAATACATCTACATGTGAAACAACTCCCACAGGACGCCTACTGAACACTGGCAGAAGACCTCATACTTCCCCAGCTGTGTGGCTGATACGGTACCTTGGTGCTCCGGCCGGGTGTCAGGACTGAGTCTCTGAGATGGCAGAGCTGAGCTCAGGACATTGGACCCCCAGAGACCTCCTGGCCCTATGTAATATCAATCGGCAAGAGCTCTCCCTGAGAATCTGTCTCAACGCTAAGACCCATGTCTACTCAAGGACCAGCAAGCTCCAGTGCTGGACACACCATGCACAAAAACTAGCAGGACAGGAACACAACCCCACCCATTAGCATAGAGGCTGCCCCAAATCATGATAGGTTCATAGACACACCCAAACACCACACTGGAGGCAGTCCTGCTCACCAGAAAGACAAGATGCATCCTTATCCACCAGAACACAGGCACCAGTACACTCCACCAGGAAGCCTACACACCCAAAGAACCAACCTTACCCACCGGGGGCAGACACCAAAACAACAGGAACTATGAACCTGGAGCGTGCAAAAAGGAGACCCAAACACAGTAAGTTAAGCAAAATGAGAAGACAGAGAAATACAAAGCAGATGAAGGAGCAAGGGAAAAACACACCAGACCAAACAAATGAAGGGAAACAGGCAGTCTACCTGAAAAAGAATTCATAGTAATGATAGTAAAGATGATCCAAAATCTTGGAAATAGAATGGAGAAAATACAAGAAACGTTTAACAAGGATTAGAGGAACTAAAGAGCAAACAAACAATGATGAACAACACCATAAATGAAATTAAAAATTCTCTAGAAGGAGTCAATAGCAGAATAACTGAGGCAGAAGAAAGGATAAGTGACCTGGAAGATAAAATAGTGGAAATAACTACTGCAGAGCAGAATAAAGAAAAAAGAAAGAAAAGAATTGAGGAGAGTCTCAGAGACTTCTGGGACAACATTAAATGCACCAAAAGTCGAATTATAGGGGTGCCATAAGAAGAAGAGAGAAAGAAAGGGACTGAGAAAATATTTAAAGAGATTATAGTTGAAAACTTCCCTAACATGGGAAAGGAAATAGTCAAGTCTAGGAAGTGCAGAGAGTCCCATACAGGATAAATCCAAGGAGAAACATGCCAAGACACATATTAATCAAACTATCAAAAATTAAATACAGGGCTTCCCTGGTGGCGCAGTGGTTGAGAGTCTGCCTGCCGATGCAGGGGACACGGGTTCGTGCCCTGGTCTGGGAAGATCCCACATGCCGCGGAGCGGCTAGGCCCATGAGCCATGGCCGCTGAGCCTGTGCGTCTGGAGCCTGTGCTTCACAACGGGAGAGGCCACAACAGTGAGAGGCCCGCATACTGCAAAAAAATAAAAAAAAACAAACAAAAAAAAACTAGCAAGCAGTATCCCAAAACACGTTAAAAGGATTATGCACCATGATCATTTTGGGATTTATCCCAGGGATGGAAGGATTCTTCAATATACACAACACAATCAATGTGATACACCATCTTAACAAATTAAAGAATAAAAACCATATGATCATCTCAATAGATGCAGAAAAAGCTTTTTGCAAAATTCTACACCCATTTATGAGAAAAACTGTCCAGAAAGTGGGCATAGATGGAACTACCACTCACCACTCTTATTCAACTTACTACTGGAAGTCCTAGCTACAGCAATCAGAGAAGAAAAAGAAATAAAATTGAAACAAATTGGAAAAGAAGTAAAACTATCACTCTTTGCCAATGACATGATACTATACATAGAAAATCCTAAAAATGCCACCAGAAAAAGCTACTAGAACCAAGCAGTGAATTTGGTAAAGTTGCAGGATACAAAATTAATGCACAGAAATCTCTTGCATTTCTATACATTAACAGCAAAAGATCAGAAAGAGAAATTAAGGAAACAATCCTATTCACCACTGCAACAAAAAGAATAAAATACCTAGGAATAAACCTACATAAGGAGGTAAAAGGTCTATACTCAGTAAACTAAAAGACACTGTTGAAAGAAATCAAAGGTGACACAAACGGATGGAGAGACATACCATGTTCTTGGATTGGAAGAATCAATATTGTGGAAATGACTATACTACCCAAAGCAATCTACAGATTCAATGCAATCCTATCAAATTACCAGTGGCATTTTTACAGAACTAGAACAAAAAGTCTTAAAATTTGTATGGAGACAGAAAAGATGCCAAATAGCCAAAGCAGTCTTGAGGGAAAAAAACAGAGCTAGAGGAATCAGGCTCCCTGACTTCAGACTATACTACAAAGCTACAGTAATCAAGACAATATGGTACTGGCACAAAAACAGAGATATAGATCAATGGAGCAGGATAGAAAGCCCAGAGATAAACCCACACACCTATAGTCAACTTATCTATGACAAAGGAGGCAAGGATATACAATGGAGAAGAGACAGTCTCTTCAATAAGTGGTGCTGGGAAAACTGGACAGCTACATGAAAAAGAATGAAATTAGAATGCTCCCTAACACCATACACAAAAACTCAAAATGGATTCCAGATCTAGATGTAAGACCAGACACTATAAAACTCTTAGAGGAAAACATAGGAAGGACACTCTCTGACATAAATCACAGCAAACCCACATCCTAGAGTAATGGAAATAAAAACAAAATTAAACAAATGGGACCTAATGAAACTTAAGAGCTTTTGCACAGCAAAGGAAACTATAAACAAGACGAAAAGACAACCCTCAGAATGGGAGAAAATATTTGCAAATGAAGCAACTGACAAAGGATTAATATCCAAAATATACAAGCAGCTCATGCAGCTCAATATTAAAAAAACAAACAACCCAATCCAGAAATGGACAGAAGACCTAAATAGACATCTCTCCAAAGAAGATACAGACAGATGGCCAACAGGCACATGAAAAGATGCTCAACATCACTAATTATTAGAGAAATGCAAATCAAAACTACAATGAGGAATCACCTCACGCTGGTTAGAATGGGCATCATCAGAAAATCTACAAACAACAAATGCTGGAAAGGGTGTGGAGAAAAAGGAATCCTCTTGCACTGTTGGTGGGAATGGAAATTGATATAGCCAGCATGGAGAACAGTATCGAGGTTCCTTAAAAAACTAAAAATAGAATTACCATATGGCCCAGCAATCCCACTACTGGGCATATACCCAGAGAGAACTGTAATTCAAAAAGACACATGCACCCAATTTTCATTGCAACATTATTTACAATAGCCAGGACATGGAAGCAACCTAAGTGTCCATTGACGAATGGATAAAGAAGATGTGGCACATATATACAATGGAATATTACTCAGCCATAAAAAGGAACGAAATTGGGTCATTTGTAGAGACTTGGATGGACGTAGAGACTGTCATACATAGTGAAGTAAGTCAGAAAGAGAAAAACAAATATCATATATTAATGCATATAGGTGGAATCTAGAAAAATGGTATAGATGAACCGGTTTGCAAGGCAGAAATAGAGACACAGGTATAGAGAACAAACGTATGGACACCAAGGGGGGAAAATGGTAGGGGGTGGTAGTGGGATGAATTGTGAGATTGGGATTGACATTTATACACTAATATGTATAAAATAGATAACGAATAAGAACTTGCTGTATAAAAAATAAAATAAAATGCAAAAATTCAAAAAAAGGTTAAAAATGTGGGTAAGGCCTTGGCTGTGGAGGGTGGAGCCTAAGCAGAGGTAGGGTTTTGGAAGTGGGCAGGACCTATGCTTAGGACCCACAGGGCTGGAAAAGGCCCTGGGGGATTTGGGGGTGGAGCTTAGGTTCTACAGAAAAGAAGGGACCCAGGCGTGCCTCTGATCTCAGAGGTCAGGGGAACCCACCAAGGAACCCAGCAGGCTTCCGGGGCCCAAATGGGCGGGACAAACGCCCTCAGCTCCTCTCCTGATCCTCTGGTCATGGAGGGCCCCTCCTGCCTGCCTCTCCTGTTCTCTCCTGGCCTCCCTCCTATGCCCTCAGGACCAACGTGGCCAAGAGGGGGCTTCTGCGGGAGTAGGACCCGGCCCGAGAACCAGGCAGACTTCCCTGGCCGATTGGGCAGGGGAAATGCTGAGCACTCTCACTCCTGATCCGAGTCCCCGAGTGTCCCTCCAGGCGTGGGAACCCCTCCCGCCTCTCAGCCACCCCTCAGGGGCGCCGGTCCTGTCTAGCCTACACTTCTCCTCCCCACTCAGTCCCCCACGTCCTACCGGTTCACTTGGGCGTTCCTCCTGTTTCCTTGGTTGTCAAGGTCCCCCACCAGCATCCAGTAGGCACCCTAGACATGGGGAGACACAAACTCCACGTCTTCCCACACCACCATCTTGACTCCACCCTAATTTAGCATTTTATATCATTCCATTTTCTCTTCTTTCTTAGCATATTAATTACAGTTTTTTTTGTTTTTTTGTTTTTTGCTTTTGAAATGGTTGCCCTAGAGTTTGCAGTGTATATTTACAAGTATTCCAAGCCCACTTTCAAATAACACTGTAATACTTCACAGGTCATGCAAATACCTTATAATGGCAAAGTATTCATAATTTCTCCCTCCTGACCCCTGTATCATTGCTGTCATTATCCCAATTATAATCTATAATCATCGAATGCATTATTAGTGTTATTTCAAACACCTGTTATCAATTAGATCAAATAAGAATAAGGAAAATAAACGTTTTTATTTTACCTTCACTTATTCCTAATGTTCATATTTTCTTTTTTTTAGATCCAACTTTCTGACCCATATTATTCTCTTTCTCTCTGAAAAACTATTAGGATTTCTTACAAGGCAGGTATGCTGGCAACAGATTTCCTCAATTTTTGGTTCTCTGAGAAAGTCTTTGTTTCTCCTGCATTTTTGAAGGAAATTTCATAAGATACAGAATTCTAGGTTGATGATTTTTTTCTCTCAACACTTTAAATATTTCACTGTACTCTCCTTTCTTGCATGGTTTCTGGTGAGAAGTCAAATATAATTCTTATCTTTACTTCTCTATAGATTAACTCTTTTTTTCCTCTGGCTGCTTTCAAGATTTTTTCTTTCTCTTTGATGTTCTGCAGTTAGAATATGATATGCCTAGATTGATTGTTGTTGTTGTTATTATTATTTATTGCAATTATAACACCATTTATTGAAGAGGCTGTTTTTTCCCCATAGTATAGTCTTGCCTCCTTTGTCATAGATTAACTGCTCATATATCAATAAATGTGGGTTTATTTCTGGGTTCTCTATTCTGTTCCATTGTCTATGTGTCTGTTTTATGCTAGTACTATAGTGTTTTGATTACTGTAGCTTTGTAGTATAGTTTGAAATCAGGGCGCATGATATCTCCAGCTTTGTTCTTCTTTCTCAAGATTGCTTTGGCTATTTGGGGTCTCTTGTGGTTCTATGCAAAATTAAAAATTATTTGTTCCAGTTCTGTGAAAAGTGCCATTGTTTTTTTGATAGAGAATGAATTGAATCTGTAGATTGCCTTGGGTAATATGTTCATTTTAACAATATTAATTCTTCCAATTCATGAGCATGGTATATCTTTCCATCTGTTTGTATCCTTTTCAATTTCTTTCATCAGTGTCTTTGGTTTTCAAAGTATAAGTCTTTTGCCTCTTTGATTTGTTTATTCTTAGTGACAAAGTTGGCTCAGAAGACTTAACTCTGCCTGACGGGTTTACCTCAGCTTCAAAGCTTCCAAACTGGAACCAAATAAACAGGTACATTGCAGCTGAAAAAAATTATCTCTTCTTGATGGACTGATTTCTTTATCATTATGTAATTAATGTCATTTGTCTCTCATTATAGTTTTGTTTTAAAGTCTATTTTATCTAATATAAGTACTACTACCTGAATTTTTTTTTCATTTTCATTTGCATGGAAAACTTTTTTTCCATCCTCTCACTTTCATTCTGCTTGTGTCTTTAGCTCTGAAGTGAGTTTGTTGTAGGCAGCATACATACAGATCTTGTTTTTTAGTCTGTTCAGCCAGTCTATGTCTTTTGATTGGAGCATTTAGTCCATCTACATTAAAGTAGTTATTGATAGGTATATGCTGATTTTCATTTTTAAAATTACTTTCTGCTTGGCCAGCTCTGGTGTCATCACTGTCGAATGAGCTTCCCAAAATGGCTGCTGCCAGTGTCTCTGTTCCTGGGGGAGTCCCAGTTGCCTCCTGCCTCTCCAGGAGGCTCTCTAAGATCAGCAAGTGAATCTGACTCAGGCTCTTTTCAAACTACTGCCTCTGCACTGGGACTTGGAGCATGAGAGATTTTGTGTGTGCCCTTTAAGCGTGGAGTCTCTGTTTCCTATAGCCCCCTGGCTCTCCCAAACATAAGCCCCACTGTTTTTCAAAGCCAGATGTTCTGTAGGCTTGTTTTCCTGATGCAGGACCCCTGGGTTGGGGGCCCCAATGTGGGTCTTGGACCCATGGCTCCTTGGAAAAGACCTCTATGATTGTGCTATTCCTCTTGTTTGTGGGTTACTGACCCAGGGGTGTGGGTCCTGACTGTACCACATTACTGGCACTTCTGCTCATCTCACTGTGGTTCCTTCTTTATGTCTTTAGTTGTAGAAAATCCTTTCTGCTAGTCCTCAGATTGTTCTCATAGATAGTTGCTCTGTAAGTAGTTATAATTTTGGTATGTTTGTGTGACGGGGTGAATTCTTGCTACTTCATCATCTTGGCCACTTCTCCTCTTGTGTGAATATTAAAAATGATTCTTGTCCACTTTAGGGGGTCTATCATTTCTTTTTGATTCTTAGAATTTCCATCTCTCTGCTTACATTCCCCATTTGTTCTTTCATGTTAGAAAGAACCCTTGGCATATTACACATAGTTATTTTAAATTCCTGGTCTAATTATGCCAACATCACTAACGTCTCTCAGTGTGGTTATGATGCTTGCTCTGTTTCTTTAAACTGTGCTTTTGGTTTTTCGTATGCCTTGTAGTTTTTTGTTGAAATTGATGTACTAGGTAAAAGAAACTATAGTAAATAGGGCTTTAGTGATATGGTGGTAAGGCATGGGGGGAAGGGAAATGTTCTATAATCCTCTGATTAAGTTCTCAGTCTTTTAGTGAGCCTGCATCCCTGTGCTATGAACTCCACACGTGCTTCTTAGTCTACTCCAGTATGGGACAGAATGGCTACAGGGAGCTGAGTTGGGCATTTCTCTTTCCCCACATTAGTCAAGCTCTAATAAAATCCCAATAGGTTAGGCTCTGGTAAAATATTTTCTCTTGAGGTAAGGCCTTGTTAAGAACAGAATGTTCTGGCATATTCCAAAATGGTTACTTTCGCCCCTCCCTCTGTTGGAAGCAGGAAGGGAATTTTTTCCCGTCTTCACTGGTAGAGCTCCTGGAGGTAAAACTCACAGAAATGTGAATTCACTTCTCTATATTATGATTCTGTGTATTCATCTGTCCATCTCTCCAATTTTGGGGGCAGCAGTTTTCCTGTGACCTCAGTTGTCTGATGGCTCTAAGAAGAGTTGTTGATTTTGAGTTTGTTCAGCTTTTTACCTGTTTTTAGGATGAAGTGACAGCTTCCAAGCTCCTAAAATACTGGATAGGAAACTGGAAGTCTCTCTATAGCATTTTAATATTAATCCACATATTTACCATTTCAGCGCTCTTTATTTCTTCCTGTGGATTTGAGTTGTTGTGTAAGGTCACTTCCTTTTACTTGAAGGACATTAGTATATCTTATAAGGTAGGTCTGCCAGGAATAAATTCTCTCTGTCTTTGTTTATGGAGGAATATCTTTGTTTTGCTTTCATTTTTGTAGGATGATTTTGCTGGATATAGAATTCTTGGTTGACAGATTTTTTCATTCAGCACTTTGTATATGTCATTGCACTGCCTTCTGGCCTCCATTGATTAATATGAGCAATTAGCTGTTAATTGTATTTGTACTCAATTCTACAAGTCATTTTTCTCTTCTGCTTTCAAAATGTTCTCTTTGGATTTGGCTTTCAAGAATGTGACTATGGTGTGTCTACTTCTGGACTTTTTGTATTTATCCTACTTGGAGTTTATTAAACTTATTGGATGTGTAGATGGTTTTTTCATCAAATTTGAGAAGTTATTTTGCCCCCTTTTTTCTTTCTCCTCTCCTTCTGGGACTTCCATTATACCTATTTTGGTACATTTGCTATTTTCTTACAGGTCTCTGAAATGCTGTTCATGTTTCTGTAAATCACTAGTCTGTATGTTTTTCAGATAGGATAATTTCTATGGATTTATTTCACATTCAGTGATTCTTTCTTCTGCTATGTATACTCTGCTGTTGAGCCTCTCTAATGATTTTTTTTAAAATTGAAGTTTGGTTGATTTACAATGCCATGTTAATTTCAGGTGTACAGCAAAGTGATTCAGATATATATGTGTATGTACATATATATATTTTTTTCTTGATTGTTTTCCATTATAGGTTATAACAAGATATTGAATATATCCCTGTTACATACCTGTGCTATACAGTAAATCATGTTGTTTATCTATTTTATAGATGGTAATGTGTATCTGTTAATCCCATACTACTAATTTATCCCTCTCCTGCCTTCCCCTTTGGTAACCATAAATCTATTTTCTATGTCTATAAGTCCTTCCTGTTTTGTAAATAAGTTCATTTGTACTATTTTTTAGATTCCACACTTAAGTGATATCATATAATATTTGTCTTTGTCTGACTTACTTCACTTACTCTGATAATTTCTGGGTCCACCCATGTTGCTGCAAATGGCATTATTTCATTCTTTTTTATGGCTGAGTAATAGCCCACTGTATATGTATACCACATCTTTATCCATTCATCTGTTGATGGACACTTAGGTTGCTTTCATGTCTTGGCTATTGTAAATAGTGCTGTTATGAATATTGGGGTGCATGCATCTTTTCAAATTAGAGATTTTGTGTTTTCTGGATATACGCCCAGGAGTGGGATTGCTGGACCATATGGTAACTCTAGTTTTAGTTTTTTTTTAAGGAACTTCCATACTGTTTTACATAGTGGTTGCGCCAGTTTACATTTCCACCAACAACCAATTTACATTTCCAATTGCGTAGGATGGTTCCCTTTTCTCCACACCCTCTCCAACATTTATTATTTGCAGACTTCTTGATAATGGCCATTCTGACAGGTGTGAGGTGATAACTCATTGTAGTTTTGATTTGCATTTCTCTATTAATTAGCAATGCTGAGCATTTTTTCATGTACCTGTTGGCCATCTGTATGTCTTCTTTGGAGAAATGTCTGTTTAGGTCTTCTGCCCATTTTTTGATTGGGTTGTTTGTTTTTTGTTGTTGTTGAGTTGTATGAGCTGTTTGTATATTTTGGAAATTAATCCCTTGTCAGTCACATGCTTTGCAAATACTTTCTCCTAGTCCATAGGCTGTCTTTTCATTTTGTTTATGGTTTCCTTTGCTGTGCAAAATCTTACAAGTTTGATTATGTTCCATTTATTTTTGCTTTTATTTCTTTTGCTTTGGGAGACTGACCTAAGAAAATATTACTACAATTTATGTCAGAGAATTTTTTGCCTATGTTCTCTTCTAGGATTTTTATGGTGTCATGTCTTATATTTAAGTCTTTAATACATTTTGAGTTTATTTTTGTGTATGGTGTGAGGGAGTGTTCTAACTTCATCGATTTATATGCGTTTGTCCAACTTTCCCAACACCACTTGCTGAAGAGACTGACTTTTCTCCATTGTATATTCTTGCTTCCTTTGTCAAAGGTTAATTGACCATAGGTGTGTGGGTTTATTTCTGAGCTCTCTGTTCTGTTCCATTGATCTATATGTCTGTTTTTGTGCCAATATCACACTGTTTTGATTACTATAGCTTAGTAGTATTGCCTAAAATCTGGAAGGGTTATGCCTCCAGCTTTGTTCTTTTTCCTCAATATTTCTTTGGCAATTTCCTTTATCAGTGTTTTATAGTTCTCAGCATATAGTTCTTTTATCTCCTTGGTTAGGTTTATTCCTAGGTATTTTTTTTATGAGCGATTTTAAGTGAGCTTGTTTTTTTTTTTTACCTTGTCTTCTGATATTTCATTGTTAGTGTAAAGAAATACAGCAGATTTCTGGATATTAATCTTGTATCATGCTACCTTGCTGAATTCATTTATCTGTCATAATAGTTTGTGTGTGGAGTCTTTAGGGTTTTCTATATATAGTATCATGTCATCTGCATATAATGACAATTTTACCTCTTCCCCTCCGATTTGCATACATTTTATTTCTTTTTTTGTCTGATCCCCATGGATAGGACTTCCAATACTATGTTGAATAGAAGTGGTGAGAGGGTGCATCCTTGTCTTGTTCCAGAACTTAGGAGGAAGGCTTTCAGCTTTTCAGCTTTAGTATTATGTTGGCTATGGGTTTGTCATAAATGGCTTTTATGTTGAAATATATTCCTTCTATACCCACTTTGGCAATGGTTTTTATCATGAATGGATGTTGAATTTCATCAAACGTTTTCTTCTGACTCTGTTGAGATGATCATGTGCTTTTTGTCTTTTCTTTTGCTGATGTGGTATATCATATTGATTGATTTGCATATATTGAACCATCCTGTGACCCTGGAATGAGTCCAACTTGATCATGGTGTATGATCCTTTTTATGTTGTTGGATTCGGTTTGCTAATATTTTGTTAAGGATTTTTGCATCTATAGTCATCAAAGATAGTGGCTTGTAATTTTCTTTTTTTTGTAGTTTCTTTGTCTGGTTTTGGTATCTGAGTGATGTTGGCTTCATAGAATGACTTTGGGAGTGTTTCCTCCTCTTCAATCTTTTCAAAGAGTTTGATAAGGATCACTATAAGTTCTTTGTGTGTTTGGTAGAATTCCCCAGTGAAGCCATCCAGTCCTGGACTTTTGTTTACAGGAAGTTTTGTTTGTTTGTTTGTTTTTTCCTAGAAAACAGCATGTTTATTGGGGGTAGGCTCACTCCTTGAGGGAGAAGTGCATCTTGTCATTGACCGTCTTGCATGCTTGGGGTTCAGGCGCTTGAGGATCTGGACCAGCACATTCACCCTCTGCTTGCTGCTCAGCCCCATCTTCTTGGTCTGGAACTTTTTCAGAAGGTCCTTGGTGGTCATGGGCTTCTGTGTCATGTAGCGGCACGTGGCATCCTCGGTCACCTGCACATTGCCGCTGCTGGGGGTCGACTTCCCAGACTGGGGCTGAGGGATAGACTTCCCCAACAGGCTCTGGGGCCTGGGGTCCAGCCACAGCCTCTTGGCCACTGGTGTGTGGCTGGTCCGCTTCTGCTTCTCCGGCTTGTTGGTGGCCGCCTGCAGGGTGGAGGAGGTGCTGCCCGTCTCCATGGTGGGTGTGCCTGGCTGGCTGTTGACCTGGGAGCTGCCTCCCTATGGCTTCCACTCCTTCTTGGAGGGTGTCTTCTTCTTCGCCATGAAGAGCGCCAAGGAGACCTCCCAGTCGATGTCACTCTCCTCCGAGCTGTCCGACTCCTTGCTGCTGCCTTTCCTCCGCTTCTTCTCCTGTGGTGTGGGTGCCTTCTTCTCCTCCTCCTCCTCGTCCTCCTTGGGTGGCTTCTCCTCCTCACTCTCCTCGCTGCTCTCACTCTGCTCATCCACGCCCTTGGGGCCCTCCTCCTGCTGGGTGACCTTGGGCTTGCCCTCCTGCTCGTCATGGGAGCTGCTGAAGCCGTCGGACATATAGTCCACCTCCTGGCCCTCAAAGTCCCTGCCGTCACTGTCCTCAAAGGCCTCGTCATCTGACCCCTTCTTCTTCCTGCCTCCCTTGCTGGGCAGCACCTTCTTCTTGGCCTTGGGAGCTCTGCTGCCCTCTTCGCCACTGGCCTCGCTGTGGTCAGACGACATCTCCATGTCATCCTCCAGGTCGTGGATGCTCAGGTCACGGGCCTTCTTGCAGCCGCACTTCTCCTTCTTCTTGTCCTGGTCCTGGTCCTTGAGCCGCTGCTGCTGCATGATGCCGAAGTGGTTCAGGACTTTGTTTCTCCTCTCCCACTCCTCCTCGGCCGTGAACATGTGGTATTTGGCCAGCAGCGTGAAGTTGTACCAGTTGTGCAGGGGGAAGGCCTCAAAATCCCCATCAGGGCACTGCGTAAAGATGTAGTAGGATGTGTTCTCTGTCAGGCCTCCCTTCTTTATGCCCTTGAACTTCTGGCCTGATTTGCTGTTGACACGGAGCAGCCAGGGCTGGTCCTCGGGCCGGAACTCCTTGAGGACAATGCTGTACTTTTTCCTCTGCGCCTTGTCCTGGAGCTTGCAGTTGACCTTGCTGCTGGCACCCGACTGGGACATCTCTGACTCTTGGTAAATCTTGTTGCTCAGGTCACATTCCAGCCGGGCCTGATTCCAAGTAGTGAGGTTGACTTTATCGGCTGCATTGAAAGCCATGATATTATACTTTTTGGTGGTATTTTTGGGAACTAGGACGGCATACTCTCAGTGACATTCTGGCTGCTGGGGCCGAGGGCCACCATGGGCGATGGGTGATGGTAGGGGCCGGTCTGAACATAGTCCTTTTTGCCTCCCCGAGGGTCCGTGTCCCTCGGTCCAGTGGAAGCTGCCCTAGAAGTGTCGGGCCTCTGGCTCTGACCAAGGACCCCAAGCCCGGGGTACAGTGGATCCTGGGAAAAGCTATACGGAGGCAGCGCTGGGTCAGCGGTCAGCCTCTGAGGCCTCTTGTGCCACACCTGTGCCTGCGTGGCTGCCTATACTGGAAGGGAAACTCTCCAGCAGGCCATGTCACTGCAGCCGACTCTGAGTTAAAGGCAGCTCTTTCTGCAGCTGGCGCGCTGGCTGACTGCAATATATAGCACCAATAACCCCATCATGCTGCCTACAGCGAGTTTTTAAATTACAGATTCTATTTCACTTCTAGTGATTGGTCTGTTCAAATTATCTGTTTCTTCTTGATTCAGTTTTGGCAGGCAGTATGTCTCTAGAAACTTTTCTATTTTTTCTAAGTTGTCCATTTTGCTGTCAAATAACTGTTTATAATATTTTCTAATGATTTTTTGTATTTCTGCAGTATTGAGTGTTATTTCTTCTGTTTCATTTCTTGTTTTGTTTATTTGGGTCCTCTCTCTTTTCTTCTTGGTGATTCCGGCCAGAGGTTTGTCAATTTTGTTTATCCTTTCAAAAAACCAGATCTTGGTTTTGTTGATTTCTCTATTGTTTTTTAAATTTCTATTTTATTTATTTCCTCTCTGGTCTTTATTATTCCTTCATTTAAGTTTTGTTTGTTCTTCTTTTTCTAATTAGGTGGTAGGTTAGGTTGTTTATATGGGATTTTTCTTTTCTTTTCTTTTTTTGTGGAGGCCTATATTATTATGAACTTCCCTCTAAGGACTGCTTTTGCTGCATCCCATAGATTTTGTATGGTTGTATTTTCATTGTCATTTATCTCCAGATTTAAAAAAAATTTCCTCTTTAATTTCATTGTTTACCCATTGTTTTTTTTTTAGTAGCATATTGCTTAATCTCCAGTGAATTTTTCATTTCAATTATTGTACTTCTCAACTTCAAAATTTCCCTTTAGGTCCTTTTTTATCTCTTAGTTGAGGATCTCTGTTTATTGATTTATTGTTGTCACATTTTAACTTCATTGAAGCATGGTTTCCTTTTGTTCTTTGAACATAAGTATAATAGCTGCTTTGAAATATTTGTCTGCTGAACCCAGTGTTCAGTGAGGTCACAGAGAGGCAGTTTCTATTGGGTCACAGAGAGGGTCACAGAGAGGCAGTTTCTATTGGGTCACAGAGAGGGTCACAGAGAGGCAGTTTCTATTGGGTCACAGAGAGGGTCACGGAGAGGCAGTTTCTATTGGGTCACAGAGAGGGTCACGGAGAGGCAGTTTCTATTGGGTCACAGAGAGGGTCACGGAGAGGGTCACAGAGAGGCAGTTTCTATTGCTCCCCTTTACCCCTGAATATGAGTCACACTTTCCTGCTTCTTTGAATGTCTCAATTTTTTTTTGAGAACTGAACATTTTAGATAATATATTGTAGCAATTTTGGATTCTGACTTTTTCCTCTGGAAGATTTTTGTTGTTGCTATTTTGCATTTGTTTGTTCCTTGTATAGTAACTTTTCTGGGCTTAATCTGTAAAATTTCTGTCTCTTGCAGTGTGGCTACTGATGTGTCTGCTCTTTAAAAACAATTCTGTTCTTTAAAATCTTATCTATTTAAAAAATTTTAAGCTTTGCTTTCTAGAGGTTGCCCCTGTTTCTGAATAGTTTTGTTGTCTTCTTAGGCAGAGATTATTCTCAAACACCTGAAACCAGTAAGACTTCCATGCTGTGTTTATGGAACTGTGTTTGGGTAGGGGAGCACACTCAATACTTAGGCTGTTTTTAAGGGCCTGAAATTTAATTCCACTCTACTATTTCATATCTTTTCTGAGCACGTGCACCACCTCAGGGATGGCCAGGAATATGTGGCAAAACTGGGTCCTTTCTAGTCTCTGTTGTGCACATGTGGATGCTCAGTCAGGAATATGCTTATTCCAACCAGGACTGCAGCCTCAGTCTAGTAGAGCCCTTAGCCCTTCCTGCTTGCCTACCTCTAAGATTGGCAATGCTATTGGATGGGAGTGTCATCTACCATGCCAGATCTGGTGAACTCCCCTTTGATTGCAGTAGAAAAGCTACCAGTCTTCCCAGACTGCACCACCCTGGCCAAACGTCTATGTCAACTGAACTGGTTGGAGGAGATGTGAGAAGCTCTAGACCAGAATGCCACCGAATGCAATTTTAAAATCATAAAAAGTTCTTAGATTTTTGTACGCCTTTTTTCAATTTTTAGAGTGAAATGATTATTTATGTCAATTTTGTCCAACTTTATTTATTTATTTATTTTTAGCTGCCCTGGGCCTTTGTTGCTGCACACGGGCTTTCTCTAGTTGTGGCGAACGGGGGTTACTCTTTGTTGTGGTGCACAGGCTTCTCATTGCAGTGGCTTCTCTTGTTGTGGAGCACGGGCTCTAGGCACGTGGGCTTCAGTAGTTGTGGCTTGTGGGCTCAGTAGTTGTGGCTCATGGGCTCTAGAGTGCAGGCTCAGTAGTTGTGACGCACAGGCTTAGTTGCTTCGTGGCATGTGGGATCTTCCAGGACCAGGGATCGAACCTGTGTCCCCTGCATTGGCAGGCAGATTCTTAACCACTGTGCCACCAGGGAAAGCCCCTTGTTCAACTTTAAAGTTGATTTTTGGGGAGAGGACAGAATTTGTCAGTTTCACTCAGCCATAGCCAGAGGTCTGCTGGTGATACCAGTTTTGATTGCTTGGTTAAGGTGTTGTATTTAAACAAATTGTTTCTTCACTGTACAGTTACTATTTTTTTTCTGTTGTAGTTAAGTAATTTGTGTATAGCTACTCTGAGAATATATAAATGTTCTGTTCCTCATCAAACCTCTCCTCCTATATTTAGCATTCATTGATGTTTCCTGACTGATACAATTTTACTATTGTAAAATGGTAACTTCTCTACTTGGCACTGTACTGTGAGGACGCAGTTTCTCTATCACTCCATCCATCCATATGTCCATCCATTAGGTTATAATTTATTACTATTCTTTTTATTTTGATGCTAAACTTTTTGCAGATTTGTCCAGTGAGTGCTTCTTCAAGTTGACTCTTGTGTCTTTTTGATATATCTCCATCATTTTCTTTTGAGTATTTCCTTACTTTCTGACATTACAAGGTGTCCTATGCTCATCAGAACCTTACCTGCCACCGTTCTATCCTTTGCCTACCTTTCTATTATGTGAACTTTCTTCCAGTGATTTGTAGAACTTTTATTTATTAATAATATTAATCCTTGCTAATATTTTCTCAAATCTGGTGTTTTACTTTTACCTTAATTAATGTATCTTTTGTCATGCAGAGGCTTTATATTTTGATCTCAGTTCACTTGCTAAGACTTTTTCCATACCAACTCTATAAATATGTATTTAATTATTTTCTTCTGATGACTCAGTAAATCCCCTCCTCCCGTTACCTTTAGGTCTTTGATTTGCTAGAAATTTTTAAAAATTAATATTGGGCATGAAGATTTTGTTTTTATTTTTTCAATAAATAGCCAATTGTCTCTGCACCATTGTCGAATAGTGAAATATGTATCTATTTATTTGAATTGCCATCTTTATTTTACACAAAACTTTCCCCACATCTGTTGGTCTATTTCTAGACTTTTTGTTATGTTCATTAATCTGTGATATATTTTTTCCTAATTACCAAACTATTTTTATTACTAACTTTTTGATTTCTAGTAGGCAAGTTTGCTCATTAGTCTTCTCTTTCAAAATTGTCTTGGCTATTCTGCACATGTTTTTTTTCCAGACGAATTTATTGTCAGCTAATTAACTTCCTTTTAAAGCCTATTATGATTTTGGGTGGGATTTCATTGAGTTACAGATTTATTTGAGGGTACTGATATCTTTATAATCTCATATCTTCCTGTCTGAGAACAGTACATCTAACAATTTATTCAGAATTTTTTAACATAGAAGTATTAATGCTTTCTCCATATAGGTCTTGTGAGCTTCTTCCTAGATTCATTCTTGTGGATGAATCAAAGCAATATTGTTTTGTTGCTCCCATGAATAGGATGTTTTTTTTCTGTTACATTTTAGAAATCGCTTGTTGTGGGTGTAAAGGAAAGCTACCCTTTGCATTTCCTTCCCTTCCTTTTCTCTTTCCCTTTTCTGAGGCTAAGTTAACCTGTGGATGCAGTTTTGTAACGGCACTCTGTGGTTGTGCAAGGTGAGGGAGCTGTTCAGGAGATGTGTCACTCGTTAGTCTCTGGCTATCGAAGCTCCTTGTTCTTTCTCAGAGTCTCCAGAACCTCCCTCTGTGGTCTCCCTCACTGACTCTACCTGGGCCAGGTATCACTGCCTGGTACTAGCAGGTAAGGGATGAAGGAGAGGATGACCCATCCGGCTACTCTTCCTGTGGTCTCCCTGACCATTTACCCAGTTGATTGCCTCAAGGCCTCTCTGTCAAGAACCGGGAAGTTCTGAGGTTCTACCTGACTTACAAGCTCACAAGTGAGCCTGCCACCATCTCATGGAAGCTGACAGAAGACATGAGACTCCTGGATCAGAGACAAATAACTTTATTAACTGGGGCTCAGTAAGCTGTATGAGCTTCATTTTCATGTCAGTTCCCCTTGCCTTTCCTCTCCAAGTGCCATGGGGATGGCATAGTTGGCTCAGGGGGATGCTGCCCTTGCAAGAGGTTGGTATCAAAGCCAAAGGACCCTGTGCTTAGGAAACCACAATCTTTTATAAAGGGCTGTAAGTAAATTTTTTCATCCTTTGTCCCTGAGGGAGACATTATTTTTATTGCACTGGACAGCAACCAAACTTGCTCTCTGCTCCTGGAGATAGCCTGTCTTCCAAGGCTATTCTTATAGCCTGTCTTCTAAGGCTATTCTCTATTTGAACATCCTTGAAAGGATAGTGTGGAACGAAAGCTGCCAGTACCTCTGTTTATAAGCCATGCAGAAACATGGGAAACCCATGGGGAATTCTCTTTCAACATTCTCCTGCTCTTGGAATCTGCTACTTCTGAAGTTTGAGTAATCTTGGGGTCCTGCCTGCTTTTTTTTTTTTTTTTTTTTTTTTTTTTTTTTGCGGTACGCGGGCCTCTCACCGCTGTGGCCTCTCCCGCTGCGGAGCACAGGCTCCGGACGCGCAGGCCCAGCGGCCATGGCTCACGGGCCCAGCCGCTCCGCGGCATGTGGGATCCTCCCAGACCGGGGCACGAACCCGTGTCCCCTGCATCGGCAGGCGGACTCTCAACCACTGCGCCACCAGGGAAGCCCGTGCCTGCTTTTATGCACCAAGTACTTTTGAGCTTGAGTTTTGGCTGTGATTTTCTCTTTCAAACCAAATCCTGTCTTCCATCTTTCAGATATTTCTGAAATTTTTAGTTTATAAAGAGCACTTTGTACAATTTAACAGTGCTTTTATGGTTGGTAACAGTAACCCTGGAGGTCAGAGGGGGTGACAGTAAGAATTATCATGGGACCCTGGGAGAAAATGATCTGACATCCCTCCTGTTCCAATTGGCCAGCTAACCATATTGATGGTTGCTTCAGAGCCTCTCTTAAATTCATCCACTCCTCCTCCCTATAGTGCCATTAATTCATTAAGACCCTCATGATCTCTCACAAGGATTCTTCCATTGGAATGTCAGCTCCACGAGAGCAGGAATTGTGTCAGTTGTGTTCACTGTTTCCTTGCTGCCTAGAACAGTGCTTGGAGACTTATTTATTGAAAGAATGTATTTTATTTTTAAATAACAGCTTCATTGAGATATAATTCACATACCATATAGTTTATTCACCCTTTTAGGGTATACGATTAATTGTTTTCATTATATTCACAAGGTCATGAATCAACTACCACTATCTAATTCCAGAACATTTTTATCCCCCAACAAAAGACCCCATTCCCATTAGTAGTCATTCCATATTCCCTCTTCTCCAAGCCCTTGGCAACCACTAATCTGCTTTCTGTCTCTATGGGTTTGCCTATTCTGGACATTCGTATAAATGGGATCATACAATATGTGTTCTTTTGTGATTGGCTTCTTCCACTTAGCATTATGTTTTCGACATTCATACATGTTGTAGCATGTATCAATATTTCATCCTTTTTTAAATAATGGAATTATATTCTATTATATGAATATGCCACATATTGTTTACCATTCATCAGTTGATATACATTTGAATTATTTCCACTTTGGAGCTATTATGAATAATGCTGCTGTGAACATTTGTGTATAGGTTTTTAATGAAAATATGCTTTCAATTCTCTTGGGTGGAATGGAGTGGAATTACTGGATTATATGGTAACTCTATGTTTAACTTTTTGAGGACCTGCCAAGCTGTTTTTCAAAGTGGTCTGCGCCATTTAACATTCCTACCTGTAATATATGAGGGTACTAATTACTCCGTATGTATCCTCACCAACACTTGTTATTGTCTATCTTTTTGAATATAGCCATCTTAGTGGTGTGAAGTGGAATCTTATTGTGGTTTTGATTTGCATTTCCCTAATGACTAATGATGTTCAACATCTTTTCGTGTGCTTATTGATCATTTGTATATCTTCTTTAGAGAAATGACTACCTAAATCCTTTGCCCAGTTTTTAATTGGGTTATTTGCCATTTTGTTGTTGAGTTGTAAGAGTTCTTTGTATATTCTTAAAGAAATTCTCTTATCAGATATATTATTTGCAAATATTTTCTTCCATTCCATGGTTGTCTTTTTATTTTCTTTATGTTGTCCTTTTTTTTTTTAACATCTTTATCGGAGTATAATTGCTTTACAGTGTTGTGTTAGTTTCTGCTGTATCATGTCCTTTGAAGCATAAAAGCTTTTAATTTTGATGAAATTTATTTCCCTATTTTTTCTTTTATCACTTGTATTTTTTGGGTGTCTTACCTAAATTGAGCAAACATTCGAAAAGTTTCTTTTTATGTTTAAACATTTATTATAAAATATTAGAAAATATTTTGAAAACACGATATGAAACACTTCATTTCCACAAGCTCTTTGTTTTTAAATTTAGATTAAAAAGTTTTTTTCTTTCCAAATTTTTTGGGATAAATTTGACATGTAACACTGTGTAAATTTAAGGTGTACAGCATGTCACTCTGATCCATTTATATATCGTAATAAGGTTGCCATTGTAATGATATTTATCACATTACATACTTACAGTACAATATTGTTATCTACTGTTGAGTAGCTTCTTAACTACTCTTCCCTATCCCTCACCTCCACATCTATCTTTTTCATTATAACCAGAGTGAGCATTCTAAAAGGAAAATTTGTCAGTCACTTCCTATTTTAAAAGCTGAGCTGGCTCTCAATGGCTTCCTATTGCTTTCAGGAAAAGTCCAAAAACTGTTTCATGGCTAGAAAGCTCTCAGTGATGTGGACTTGCCTGTCCTACGCACGGCTGCCCTGCTTCTAGCTCTAGGTGGATCATGACTCTTGTTCATTTTCTCTCTTTTCCTTTTTCATCAGGGCCTGTGGCTCTATATATGTGAAAGAGAGTAACATTGTGGAGAGATGAAATTACATAGGACCCTGGCAGCATGAAAAAATGTCTTCAAAATGGGCTTTGTGTAATGGAAATAATATTCAGTCCTGGAAATCCCAAGTGTGTGCTAATAAGGAATGAGTTTATTTCAAAGGCTAAAGCTGACTTAGATGGTGATCCGAATGACTTCTTATCAACTTGAATGCCTTTTCCTGTGCAGTGTACAGTTACTCTCAGGGTGAACACTTCTGAACTCCCTGGGAGAGCTGAAGGCTTCTCTGGTTTCTGCGTAATTCAATTTAAGCAACGCTGTCATAGCATCTGCAGCCTGAAGCTGTTTCCCACCCAGATATCACAGTTCAGGGTAGACATAGAGGATGCAGGGAGAGGGAACATACAGCATATGTCCCCAGTCTTTCTCCTTGGGAGGTGGGGGAATGGAAAGAGGGAATTAAGAACATCTAATGTATTCCTGGTAAGGTGCTAGCTGCTTTCTGTATAGTACAGCATTTAATCCTTGCAACAATCTGGTGAGGTAGGTATTATACCCATTTATGTAGAAGCCTGTCTCTTTTAGCTACCCAGATTCTGCTCTCTCTGACAACTAGTAGCTCCATTTGAGAGCAGGAGAACATTAACAGTGCTCCCATCTTGGCCTCACACTCCTCTGACCCATGGTGCCATCATAACTGTGGACTTGCAGATAGTCAGGTCAGGGGTTCTCTCCTGGAGCTGACATCCAGGGCATCTCTCTACCTTCCTGGAAAGTTTCTTTTTCCAGCCTTCGATTTTCATGCCTGCTGTGTGATGCTGGCCTCCATTTCCTTTGGTGAGGGACAAGGTAACCTACAGGGGCTGATCTCTACCTTTGCTTTTCTGTACCCTCTTCTCTAGTTTTCTTTCTTGTTTGACAGTGTCTAGAATTTGGGATCTGGTGCTGGACAGGTGCAAATTCTGATCCCCACTCTGTCTCTTCCTTGCTTTATGACCTCTACAGTACCATTTACTGAAAAGATTTTCTTTCTCTATCCAATACCTTGGCATCTTTGTCAAAAACCAACTGGCCATGTATATGTGCATCTATCTCTGAACTTTCTATTCTGTTTTCGATCTATATGTCTATATTCCAATGCCATTCTGCCTTGATTACTGTAGTGTCCTAGTGAGTCTTGAAGTCAGGGAGTGTAAGTCTTCCAACTTTGTTCTTCTTTTTCAGAGTTGTTTGACTATTCTAGGTCATTCTGCATTTCCATATAAATTTTAGAATCGGCTTGGCAAATTATTTTTTCAAATCTTGCTTTGGTTTTGATTGAGATTCTTTTGAATCTATAAACCAATATGGGGACATTTGCCATCTTAACAAGATTGAGAATTCTGATCCATGAACATGGGATATCTCTTCATTTATTTGGGTGTTATCATCTATTTTTGTTTTAAGTATTATATGTAGGTTTTTGGTTTTGCTAACTAAACGCTTCCTGTTTTATATGGAAGGGGAAGATTAAAGAATGATGCTCTTACCACTGCTGCCACCTTCCCCAAATCTCTTTTACTAACTTTTGGGACAATGCTTAGTTCATTAATTTTCATTACAAGCATAGGCGTTTGTGGCTATAAGTTTTCCTCTAAGCACTGCTTTAGCTGTATTTGACAAATTTTGATGCATAGTATTTTTGTTATCATTCAGTTCAAAATATTGTTCATTTTCTCTTGGGACTTTTTTAATCCACTGGTTATTTCAAAATACACTCTTTAATTTCCAAGCATATAAGTAGTTTTTAGGGTTTATTTTTGTTCTTACTGATTATAACTTAATTACATATAGTTAGAGAACATACTGTTATGATTTCAGTACTTTTCAATTTGTTGAGACTTATTTCATGGTCCAGTGTGTTAATTTTGTTATTGTTTTGTGTGTACTTGAAAATGATTTTTATTCTGCAGATGTTGGGTACAGTGTTCTATAATTGTCCATTAGTTAAATGTTGTTAACATATTCTTTTTTCCCCCAAATCTCCTTTCCATGGAGTTATTTACATAAACTTATACTTTCAAGAATTTACATACTACTTTATATGGGGAAATGTTCTGCAGAGATTTTTGTTATCAATTCTTGTCAGAGTACTTAGACTTTAGCCAAATTTATGAATTTTGTTTTACATATGTTAAAAAGGCGACAGGAGGGTAGTGATTTCCTGAAAGTGACAAATCAAGATACTGGAAATTTGAGTGGAAAAAATTCTCTATTTCCACTTGAAAAGAGGACATCTGAATATCAGTGTTATTGAAGCCAGCAGTGTTATCAATAAGAATGGTGCAGAGAAAGAGGTGATATGGTCCATGGGGTCTTGGGGTCCTAGGGTCCTGGGATGATACATACACATGAGCGGTGTTTAATGGAAGGATAATCTGGCTATTATTTTACAAGCTTTGCTCCATGGAATAAATATATATTTACCTATTTCTGATTTTTTTTAAACATCTCTATTAGAGTGTAATTCCTTTACAATGGTGTGTTAGTTTCTGCTTTATAACAAAGTGAATCAGCTATACATATACATATATCCCCATATCTCCTCCCTCTTGTGCCTCCCTCCCACCCTCCCTATCCCACCCCTCTAGGTGGTCACAAAGCACTGAGCTGATCTCCCTGTGCTATGTGGCTGCTTCCCACTAGCTATCTATTTTACATTTGGTGGTGTATATATGTCCATGCCACTCTCTCACTTCGTCCCAGCTTGCCCTTCCTCCTCCCCATGTCCTCAAGTCCATTCTCTATGTCTGTGTCTTTATTCCTGTCCTGCCCCTAGGTTCTTCAGAACCTTTTTTTTGATTCCATATATGTGTTAGCATACAGTATTTGTTTTTCTCTTTCTGACTTACTTCACTCTGTATAGTGAAGTCTGTATGACAGACTCTATGTTCATCCACCTCACTACAAATAACTCAATTTAGTTTCTTTTTATGACTGAATAATATTCCATTGTATATATGTGCCACATCTTCTTTATCCATTCATCTGTCGATGGACACTTAAGTTGCTTCCATGTCCTGGCTATTGTAAACAGTGCTGCAATGAACATTGTAGTACATGACCCTTTTTGAATTATGGTTTTCTCAGGGTATATGCCCAGTAGTGGAATCGCTGGGTCTTATGGTAGTTTTATTTTAAGTTTTTCAAGGAACCTCCATACTGTTCTCCATAGTGGCTGTATCAGTTTACATTCCCACCAACAGTGCAAGAGGATTTCCTTTTCTCCACACCGTCTCCAGCATTTATTGTTTGTAGATTTTTTGATGATGGCCATTCTGACCAGTGTGAGGTGATACCTCATTGTAGTTTTGATTTGCATTTCTCTAATGATTAGTGAAGTGGAGGATCCTTTCATGTGTTTGTTGGCAATCTGTATATCTTCTTTGGAAAAATGTCTGTTTAGGTCTTCTGCCAACATATTCTTTATCCTTACTAATTTTTAAAATCTGCTTCTTTTAACAGCTTCCAATTATTAAATCTCTCATTTTGAGAATTTGTCTCTGTCTCTGGTAGATTTGTCCATATTTGCTTTGTATTTTTGAGGGCATATTGTTAAGTGTGTACAAATTTAGAATTATTTTATCTTCCTGATGAACTGAACCTTTTCTTGCCATGAGCTGGCTTTCTTATTATCTAGTAATGCTTTTTGTCTTACAGTTTTCACTGACAAATAACAGTGTAGACACACTGCTTCTTTAGGTTATTGATTGTATGATATATCTTTTTCTATACTTTTACTTATAAACTTTCTTAGTTTACTTGGGCTGCTATAAGAAAATATCATAGACTGGCTGGCTTTTAAACAGCAGAAATTTATTTCTCACAGTTCTGGAAGCTGGAAAGTCCAAGATCATGGCACCAACAGATTCGATGTTTGGTGAGGGCCTGCTTCCTCATAGATGGTTGTCTTCTCATTGTATCCTCACACAGTAGAAGGGGCGAGAAATATCTGTGGGGCCCCATTTTAAAAAAAAATCTTTATTGGAGTATAATTGCTTGACAATGGTGTGTTAGTTTCTGCTTTATAACAAAGTGAATCAGCTATACGTATACATATGTGGGGCCTTTTTAAAAAATTTTAATTTAATTTACTTTTTTATACAACAGGTTCTTATTAGTCATCCATTTTATACATATTAGAGTATATATATCAATCCCAATCTCCCAATTCATCACAGCACCACCACCACCCCCGCCACATTCCCCTCTTTGTGGCCATACGTTTGTTATCTGCATCTGTGTCTCAATTTCTGCCCTGCAAACCGGCTCATCTGTACCATTTCTCTAGGTTCCACATATATGTGTTAATACATGATATTTGTTTTCCTCTTTCTGACTTACTTCACTATGTATGACAGTCTCTAGATTCATCCACGTCTCTACAAATGACCCAATTTCGTTCCTTTTTATGGCTGAGTAATATTCCATTGCATATGTGTACCACATATTTTTTATCCATTCACCTGTCGATGGGCATTTAGGTTGCTTCCATGACTTGGCTATTGAAAATGGTGCTGCAATGAACATTGGGGTGCATGTGTCTTTTTAATTATGGTTTTCTCTGGGTATATGCCCAGTAGTGGGATTGCTGGGTCATATGGTAATTCTATTTTTAGTTTTTTAAGGAACCTCCATATTGTTCTCCATAGTGGCTGTATCAATTTACATTCCCACCAACTGTGCAAGAGGGTTCCCTTTTCTCCACACCCTCTCCAGCATTTGTTATTTGTAGATTTTCTGGTGATGCCCATTCTAACTGGTGTGAGGTGATACCTCATTGTAGTTTTGATTTGCATTTCTCTAATAATTAGTGATGTTGAGCAGCTCTTCATGTGCTTCTTGGCCATCTGTATGTCTTCTTTGGAGAAATGTCTACTTAGGTCTTCTGCCCATTTTTGGATTGGGCTTTTTGTTTTTTAAATATTGAGCTGCATGAGCTGTGTATATATTTTGAAGATTAATCCTTTGTCCATTGATTCGTTTGCAAATATTTTCCCTATTCCGAGGGTTGTCTTGTTTGTAGTTTCCTTTGCTGTGCAAAAGCTTTTAAGTTTCAGTAGGTCTCATTGGTTTATTTTTGTTTTTATTTCCATTACTCTAGGAGGTGGATCAAAAAAGATCTTGCAGTGATTTATGTCAAAGAGTATTCTTCCTACATTTTCCTCTAAGAGTTTTATAGTGTCCGTTTTTACATTTAGGTCTCTAATCCATTTGGAGTTTATTTTTGTGTATGGTGTTAGGGAGTGTTCTAATTTCATTCTTTTACATGTAGCTGTCCAGTTTTTCCAGCCCCACTTATTGAAGAGACTGTCTTTTCTTCATTGTATATCCTTGCCTCCTTTCTAATAGACTAGTTGACCATAGGTGCGTGGGTTTATCTCTGGGCTTTCTATCCTGTTCCATTGATCTATATCTCTGCTTTTGTTCCTGTACCATATTGTCTTTATTGCTGTAGTATAGTCTGAAGTCAGGGAGTCTGATTCCTCCAGCTCCATTTTTTTCCCTCAAGACTGCTTTAGCTATTCGGGGTCTTTTGTGTCTCCATACAAATTTTAAGATTTTTTGTTCTAGCTCTGTAAAAAATGCCATTGGTAATTTGATAGGGATTGCATTGAATCTGTAGATTGCTCTGGGTAATATAGTCATTTTCACAATATTGATTCTTCCAATCTAAGAACACGGTATATCTCTCCATCTTTTTGTATCATCTTTAATTTCTTTCATCAGTGTCTTATAATTTTCGGCATACAGGTCTTTTTTCTCCCTAGATAGGTTTATTCCTAGGTATTTTATTCTTTTTGTTGCAATGGAAAATGGGAGTGTTTCCTTAATTTCTCTTTCAGATTTTTCATCATTAGTGTGTAGGAATACGAGATTTCTGTGCATTAATTTTGTATCCTGCAAATTTACCAAATTCATTGATTAGCTCTAGTAGTTTTCTGGTGGGATCTTTAGGATTCTCTATGTATGGTATCATGTCATCTGCAAACAGTGACAGTTTTACTTCTTCTTTTCCAATTTGTATTCCTTTTATTTCTTTTTCCTCTCTGATTGCCGCTAGGACTTCCAAAACTATGTTGAATAATAGTGGTGGAGTGGACATCCTTGTCTTGTTTTTGATCTTAGAGGAAATGCTTTCAGTTTTTCAGCATTGAGAATGATGTTTGCTGTGGGTTTGTCATATATGGCCTTTATTATGTTGAGGTAGGTTCCCTCTATCCCCACTTTCTGGAGAGTTTTTATCATAAATGGGTGTTGAATTTTGTGAAAAGCTTTTTCTGCATCTTTTGAGATGATCATATGGTTTGCATTCTTCAATTGGTTAATATGGTGTATCACATTGATTGATTTGCGTATATTGAAGAATCCTTGCATCTCTGGGATAAATCCCACTTGATCATGGTGTATGATCCTTTTAATGTGTTGTTGGATTCTGTTTGCTAGTATTTTGTTGAGGATTTTTGCATCTATATTCATTAGTGATATTGGCCTGTAATTTTCTTTTTTTGTAGTATCTTTGTCTGGTTTTGGTATCAGGGTGATGGTGGCCTCATTGAATGAGTTTGGGAGTCTTCCTTCCTCTGCAATTTTTGGAAGAGTTTGAGAAGGATGGGTGTTAGCTCTTCTCTAAATGTTTGATAGAATTCACCTGTGAAGCCATCTGGTCCTGGGCTTTTTTTTGTTGGAAGATTTTTAATCACAGTTTCAATTTCATTACTTGTATTGGTTTGCTCATATTTTCTTTTTCTTCCTGGTTCAGCCTTGGAAGGTTATACCTTTCTAAGAATTTGTCCATTTCTTCCAGTTTGTCCATTTTATTGACATTGAGTTTCTTGTAATAGTCTCAGGATGCTTTGTATTTCTGTGGTGTCTGTTGTAACTTCTCCTTTATCATTTCTAATTTAATTGATTTGAGTCCTTTCCCTCTTTCTCTGGATGAGTCTGGCTAATGGTTTATCAATTTTATTTATCTTCTCAAAGAACCAGCTTTCAGTTTTGTTGATCTTTGCTATTGTTTTCTTTGTTTCTATTTCATTTATTTCTGCTCTGATCTTTATGTTTTCTTTCCTTCTACTAACTTTGGGTTTTGTTTGTTCTTCTTTCTCTAGTTCCTTTAGGTGTAAGGTTAGTTTGTTTATTTGAGATTTTTCTTCTTTCTTCAGGTAGGCTTGTATTGCCATGAACTTCCCTCTTAGAACTGCTTTTGCTGCATCCCATAGGTTTTGGATCGTCGTGTTTTCATTGTCATTTGTCTCTAGGTATTTTTTGATTTCCTCTTTGATTTCTTCAGTGATCTCTTGGTTATATAGTAACGTATTGTTTAGGGTCCATGTATTTGTGTTTTTTATGTTTTTTTCCCCTGTAATTTATTTCTAATCTCATAGCGTTGTGGTCTGAAAAGATGCTTGATATGATTTAAATTTTCTTAAATTTACTGAGGCTTGGTTTGTGACCCAAGATGTGATCTATCTTGGAGAATGTTCCGTGCACACTTGAGAAGAAAGTGTAATCTGCTGTTTTTGGATGGAATGTCCTATAAATATCAATTAAGTCTATCTGGTCTATTGTGTCATTTAAAGCTTGTGTTTTGTTAGTAATTTTCTGTTTGGATTATCTGTCCATTGGTATAAGAGAGGTGTTAAAGTCCTCCACTACTATTGTGTTACTGTCAGTTTCCTCTTTTGTAGCTGTTAGCAGTTGCCTTATGTATTGAGGTGCTCCTGTGTTGGGAGCATATATGTTTATAATTGTTATATCTTCTTCTTGGATTGATCCCTTGATCATTATGTAGTGTCCTTCCTTGTGTCTTGTAACCTTCTTTATTTTAAAGTCTATTTTATCTGATATGAGTATTGCTACTCCAGCTTTCTTTTCATTTCCATTTGCATGGAATATCTTTTTCCATCCCCTTCACTTTCAGTCTGTATGTGTCCCTAGGTCTGAAGTGGGTCTCTTGTAGATAGCATATTTATGAGTCTTGTTTTTGTATCCAGTCAGCGAGCCTGTGTCTTTTGGTTGGAGCATTTAATCCATTCACGTTTAAGGTGATTTTCAATATGTATGTTCCTGTTACCATTTTATTAATTGTTTTGGGTTTGTTTTTGTAGGTCCTTTTCTTCTCTTGTGTTTCCCACTTAGAGAAGTTCCTGTAGCATTAGTTGTAGAGCTGGTTTGGCAGTGCTGAATTCTCTTAGCTTTTGCTTGTCTTTAAAGCTTTTGATTTCTCCATCGAATCTGAATGAGATCCTTGCCGGGTAGAGTAATCTTGGTTGTAGGTTCTTCCCTTTCATCACTTTAAATATGTCAAGCCACTCCCTTTTGGCTTGTAGAGTTTCTGCTGAGAAATCAGATGTTAACCTTATGGGAGTTCCCTTGTATGTTATTTGTCATTTTTCCCTTGATGCTTTCAATAATTTTTCTTTGTCTTTAATTTTTGCCAATTTGATTACTCTGTCTCAGTGTGTTTCTCCTTTGGTTTATCCTGTATGGGACTCTCTGCACTTCCTGGACTTGGGTGGCTATTTCCTTTCCCATGTTAGGGAAGTTTTCTACTATAATCTCTTCAAATATTTAATCTGGTCCTTTCTCTCTCTCTTCTCCCTCTGGGACCCCTATAATGCGAATGTTGTTGTGTTTAATGTTGTCCCAGAGGTCTCTTAGGCTGTCTTGATTTCTTTTCATTCTTTTTTCTTTATTCTGTTCTGCAGCAGTGAATTCTACCATTCTGTCTTCCAGGTCACTTATCCGTTCTACTACCTCAGTTATTCTGCTATTGATTCCTTCTAGTGTAGTTTTCATTTCAGTTATTGTATTGTTCATCTCTGTTTGTTTGTTCTTTAATTCTTCTAGGTCTTTGTTAAACATTTCTTGCATCTTCTCGATCTTTGCCTCCATTCTTTTTCCAAGGTCTTGGACCATCTTCACTATCATTATTGTGAATTCTTTTTCTGGAAGGTTGCCTATCTCCACTTCATTTAGTTGTTTTTCTGGGGTTTTATCTTGTTCCTTCATCTGGTGCATAGCCCTCTGCCTTTTCATCTTGTGTATCTTTCTGTGAATATGGTTTTTGTTCCACAGGCTGCAGGACTGTAGTTCTTCTTGCTTCTGCTGTCTGCCCTCTGGTGGATGAGGCTATCTCTGGGGCCTTTTTTATAAGGGCATTAATTTTTATAAAAGCAGAGTCCTCATGACCCAATCACTTCCCCAAGGCCCCACCTCCTAATACCATCATTTTTCAACAGATGAATCTTGGGGGTACATAGATATTCAGACAATAGCTCCTTTCTATATACTTCTGTTTTTATATGTTTCTCTTTTTATGTTTTAAAAAATTGAAGTCTAGTTCATTTACAATGTTGGGTTAGTTTCAGGTGTACGGCAAAATGATTCAGTTATACGTACCTATATATGTATTTTTTTAAGATTCTTTTCACTTATAAGTTATTACAAAATATTGAGTATAGTTCCCTTTGCTAGACAGTACATCCTTGTTGGTTATCTGTTTTATATATAGTAGTGTGTATATGTTAATTCTAAACTCCTAATTTATCCCTCCACCTCTGTGTTTCTCTTTTTAAACAGATATGTTTAAGTTTAAAAAAATGCTTCTTATAATCTTTTAGTTGGAGTCTTTTAATTGGAGGATTTAGTCCTTTTATATTCAATGTACTTAAATCTACCATTTTACTATATGGTTTCTATTTGTCCCACATGAGGTTTCTCTTTTCTTTCTTTCTTTCTTTTGGTTTTTTTCTTGTCTTCCTCTTTTAGACTTATCTAATTATGCCATTTCCCCCACTGTTCCTTTAATGGTTATCCTGTCGATTATAATGTGTAGTGTGCATTTCTCTGGCCCCAAGTGCTTGCTGCAGCAAAGTGCTCTGTGTTTTGCTTGCTGTGTGTGTGTGTCTTTCCTTCCTCATGTCAATCTGCTGGAGACTGCTCCAGGCATTTCACCCCCTACAGCACTACCCATCCAAAGCTGTCTGTGTGGTAGATTTTGTTAAAAGATTTAGGCAGCGGAGGAGAATTATATCTTGAGGAAGCAGAACAAACAGCTTAGAGGGAAATTTTAGACCCCTTTATTCTTGAAAGTCCCTTAATCATTTTAACCTCAGGAGAATTTTCTGTGGTTGCCTCAACTATTGTTTTTGTCTCATTACAAACACAGAAACCATGTCCAGAGAGTCTCATCTTCATTATCAAACATGCCCATTGTGAGTATTCCTAAACAAATGATAAAAATTACAATTATTACTAAGTGCTTACTACATGCAACTCAATCAATCAGCCAATCCACAAATATATGTTAGGTTTGTACTTTGTGTTTGGTACTTTCTAGGCACTAGAAGGGTAGCTTTACCTCAACGCTGTACTTCATGGATCCCACGCATTATCTTAATGCCTCACAACAGCCACATGGGATAAGTACGATTATGATCCCTTTTGTGCTGAGGAAGCTGAGGAAATGAGACTTAGGGAGGTGAAGTCATTTGGCCAGCACAGTTCTCTTCCTAGGAGATATTCTGCCATATGTTTTGAAGTAACATATTTTCTTTCCACTGTATCCTGGAATCAAATGAGATATTGTCTGTAAATTATCTAGTTTGTCAATCAAATTGCTCAATTAATGTTAATTCCATGTCAACTGAAGCAACAACAGCAATAAAAGAAACCAAACACAAAGACAGGTAATCACCTGTCCCTAAGAGGTATTGGTTTCAACTAATTGTTTTTAGAACAAGGCAGGAAATAAACAAACAAAGGAATATCTTAGTAGGGGAGTAAAAGTGCTTCACTGATGCATGAGCTCCACAAACCTTTGGGGGTGAAGATACGAAGTAGAAGGGGATACAGCTCCTGGTCTGGAGGACTGTGCTGCCACCCCAGCCTTCTAATGCAGCAGGGCACTTACTGGGCGTTTGACCCTGAACTGAGCTCTACCTGCATGCTCTCATTTAATCCTTAGACCAAGCTCATGGAGCAGGTTGTTTTTCCTTGCAGATTAATAATTCAACGCCCAAGAGTACCAATCAGTTTCTTCTCCCATAGGCCCTGTGCAGATGGTCTGATTGGTTTTTCTGAATGCTCACTGACCCTGTGCCTGCCATCAGGGTGGGGGCTGGAGCTGGGCTGGTTGGAGGAGCTTCCCTGGCTTCTGCCACATGAATGGGTGGCAGAGTGTCCTTTTGCTCTAAACCTACTGCCCCGGGAATGGGCATGACAAGGGGACAGTCAGCCTTTTGTGGTTGCTTGGGGTGGAACAAACCAGTCATGTGAGTGCATCCCTGGGCTTTTCTGTGCAGGCAGAGCCATTTATTACCTATCTAGAATTGCTCCATTGTCTTGGTAGCTTCGTACTTGGAGATGAATTTCTCTGTGGAAAACAGGCTGGGTCACGTGTCTGACACAAGTTCCTGCAGCCTCCTGGGATTCCTTCTCTCACAGCAGGGCTTCTCCTGTGCTGCTGTCATGCTGTGGGCTCCCTGGGGGCACAGACCAAGTCATTGTCATCCTGGCATGGGGCCTGGAAGTGGGTCGGTAAATGTTTCTTGGATGGACTGAGTGAGATTTGAGCCCCGATCCTGTGTCCTAAAGATGCTTTAAGTTCCCAGTCTGGTCTCACACTTGCTGAGGTTTAAACAGCCTTCTGGGCAGCCTCCCTTGCCCACTCTAGCCCCTCTGATCATAGAGTTGGCACTGTCTGGCCTGCCGTGTCTCTAAGCCCAGCCTTTGCATAGTTTCTGCTACCTTCACTTGTGGGTGGTTGTCAAGGCCTCTCTGGCCCCCACCCCTGCCATGTGGCCCTTCCCAGTGTAACTCATTTGCTTTTGAAACTCCAGTTCTCCAAAGCCAGACTCATTGTGGCCCTCTTCATATTTTCACTAGCCAACTCATAGACTGGCCACTCTTGGGCCACTGTCCACCTGGTCTTATCACCTGGGCCTGGGCTGGTGGTGTCACATGGCCCACATCATGGTGGCCCAGGCAGCAGAGGGAGCGGACAAGCTCAATGATCTGCATCCCTTACCCACTGACAGCCTCAGTATGCAGACTTGAGGCTGTTCACCCCACCGTCCTCCCTCAGCAGCCTGAGGTCTGTGGAAATGGGACCCACATCTTATTTGCATCTGGATCTTCAGTGCTTGGTACCGGCCTGGCCTGTACCAACCAGTGGCTTGAGAACCACGGCAGCAGTGCTGGTCCCTGGGGCCACAGGTTCTCTTGCTGGCTTCCCAAAGACCCAGATTGCTCCCTGGCAGAAGAGTCTGCTTTTGACTGGTCTACCTGACTCTAAGCAGTCAGAGGCCCAGCTCTGATCCACAGGGCCTGGGCCTGGGAAGTTTTTAGAAGTGGCAACCGTTGTCCAGGAAAATCTCATCGCTTGGACATTGCACCATTTCTCAACCTGCAGGGAGGATAAACAGTAGAGCCTCCCAGCCTGGGATCCCAGGAACACAGCATGTATGGTGGAAGTGGCTGACTTTCTCATAAACACTCTCCCTTTTGCCCTGAGAACGTTGCTCAGCAACTGTGAATTTTTCTGTCCACCACCTGCAGGGAGTGGAAAGGAGTGTCTGTCCTGAATCTGGATGGGCTGCTTCCATTCCTGCCCTCATCATCACCCCACCCCCAGACGTCATGTGGGAAGATTTGGGGGAGATCTTCCCAAGCACTTGCACCTGTTCCTGGGCAGTTCTATTGTGAGAGGATCCCTCTGATGTACACCTGGTTGGAACTGGCTGTCTCCTCCTCAGGCCCAGAGGAGGATCTGAAGCTGGCAGTCCCCTGTGATGAGGGTTTATTGTAATTCCCTCCCAGGGGGTTTGGATGGAGAGGGATGGCCTGGGGTAGTGGAAAGGGGTGGAACAACAGGGCTTGAGCCTGGGCCCTGGGTGACCGGAGCACATCCCTCTCGGAGTCTCAGTTTCTTCACTCAGGATTCTCCATCCTGAGGACACGGAGGTGTTTTAAGTCCTGTAAGGCTCTGTCCCAAGGTGGAGTAGGGATGGACCACCCCATGCCCTCTGGCCTCCAAGGTCAGTGCATAAGGCTGGGGAAAGTTGTGGTGGGGTCTTCTTCCAGGGTGAATGGAAGGTCTTTCCTGAGTCCCTTCAGCCAAACCGTGCACTCTCCTTAGGCAGGGCACTGTGAGAGTCCTGCCTGGAAGATGCAGACCCAGGGCGGACCTGCTGTGGGCCTGGCCCCAGCTGGCATCACAGACTCCAGGAGCTCTGGGTGAAATCTGGAAGCAAAAGGGGATCCTAGTGACATAAATCAGACCACTGTGAAAAAGTATGTAGCCTCAGCATGCATCTATTGAGCACCTCCTGCGTGCAGCCAGGGAGAATGCAGCTTCAGAAACAGGCACATATGAAAAGCTGGGAACTGTGTCAGGTCAATGGCGGGTAGAAGGATTCAAAGTCAGGATGGCGGTGTGGGGGGAAGGGCAGGGGTTAAGCGTATGGGCGTTCCTCAGAAGCTGATTGCCATGGGGGCGTTGGGGAGGGCTGAAAATCTAGAATGTGCAAGGTCAGGAGGATGCTCGCTGTAACCCAAGGATCAGGTGAGGAAAGTTGGACGAGGCTGGTAACCGTTGTGAAGGGAAAGTGGTGGCGCTAGGCAGGGCATCTGGGAATAGGACACCGGTCATGGTTGCTTGAGCAGAGAGGAGCAAGGGTGAGGATAGACGGAAAGAAACTTCCCACATGTTGTGTCTGGGTGTGGGGAGAGGAGTAGCACTGCTGGGACCAGGCGACTGGCCCTCCGTGAGAGGGTGGGGCGGGAGGCTAAGAGTGCTTACTTCGGCCAGAGGGCATCTGGGTTACATCAGCTCCATCACGGAGCCCGACTGAATGAACACAGAAGCCCCCAGGATGAGGAGGCAGTGTGGCAGAGTGGGACCATGGGGGCTTTGGTCCAGCCCACGGAGCCCGACTGAATGAACACAGAAGCCACCAGGACGGGGACGCAGTGTGGCAGAGTGGGACCACGTGGGCTTTGGTCCAGCCTCACCATGCCACTCTTTGCTGTGTGACCTCAGGAGCAATTGCTAACCTTTCTGAGCCTGACTACAACAAATCAGCTCCTTCCACGGACCTTGAGTAGGAATTAGAGCTGCTGCAGTCTAGATTACCAAAAGCGGGCTGACAGATAGGAGCCATGGACGAATGGATAAAGAGATGATGGTATATATACAATGGAATATTATTCAGCCTTAGAAAAGGAGATCCTGCCATTTGCAACATGAATGAACCTGGGAGACATTTTGCTCAGCAAAATAAACCAGTCACAGAAGGAAAAATACTGCATGATCTTCCTTATACGTAGACTATTTTTTCAGCATCTTTATTGGAATATAATCGCTCTACAATGGTGCATTAGCTTCTCCTGTATAACAAAGTGAATCAGTCACACATATACACATATCCCCATAACCCCTCCCTCTTGTGTCTCCCTCCCACAATCCCTATCCCACACCTCTGGATGCTCACAAAGCACCGAGCTGAGCTCCCTGTGCTATGTGGCTGCTTCCCACCAGCCATCCATTCTACATTTGGTAGTGTATATATGTCCATGCCACTCTCTCACCTTGTCCAGGCCCCTCCCTACCCCTCCCTGTGTCTTCAAGTCCACTCTCTACGTCTGCATCTTTATTCCTGTCTTGTCCCTGGGTTCTTCAGAACATTTATTTTTTAGATTCCATATATATGTGTTAGCGTACGGTATTTGTTTTCCTCTTTCTGACTTCACTCTGTATGACAGACTCTACGTCCATCCACCTCACTACAAATAACATTTCTTTTTATGTCTGAGTAATATTCCATTGTTTATATGTGCCACATCTTCTGTATCCATTCATCTCTTGATGGACACTTAGGTTGCTTCCATGTCCTGGCTATTGTAAATAGTGCTGCAATGAACACTGTGATACATGACTCTTTTTGAATTATGGTTTTCTCAGGGTATATGCCCAGTAGTGGGATTTCTGGGTCGTATGGTAGTTCTATTTTTAGTTTTTTAAGGAACTTCCATACTGTTCTCCATAGTGGCTGTATCAACTTACGTTCCCACCAACAGTGCAAGAGGATACCCGTTTCTTCACACCCTCTCCAGCATTTATTGTTTGTAGATTTTTTGATGATGGTCTTTCTGACCAGTGTGAGGTGATACCTCACTGTAGTTTTGATTTGCATTTCTCTAATGAATAGTGATGTTGAGCATCCTTTCATGTGTTTGTTGGCAATCTGTATTTCTTCTTTGGGGAAATGTCTATTAGGTCTTCTGCCCATTTTTGGGTTGGGTTGCTTGTTTTTTGATATTGAGCTGCATGAGCTGCTTGTATATTTTGGAGATTAATCCTTTGTCAGTTGCTTCATTTGCAAATATTTTCTCCCATTCTGAGGGTAGTCTTTTTGTCTTGTTTATGGCTTCCTCTGCTGTGCAAAATCTTTTAAGTTTCATTAGGTCCCATTTGTTTAGTTTTGTTTTTATTTCCATTTCTCTAGGAGGTGGGTCAGAAAGGATCTTGCTGTGATTTATGTCATAGAGTGTTCTGCTATGTTTTCCTCTAAGAGTTTTATAGTGTCTGGCCTTACACTTAGGTCATTAATCCATTTTGAGTTTATTTTTGTGTATGGTACTAGGGAGTGTTCTAATTTCATTCTTTTACATGTAGCTCTCCAGTTTTCCCAGAACCACTTATTGAAGAGGCTGTCTTTTCTCCATTGTATATTCTTGCCTCCCTTATCAAAGATAAGGTGACCATATGTGCGTGGGTTTATCTCTGGGCTTTTTATCCTGTTCCACTGATCTATATTTCTTTTTTTGTGACAGTATCATACTGTCTTGATTACTGTAGCTTTGTAGTATAGTCTGAAGTCTGGGAGCCTGATTCCTCCCGTTCCATTTTTCTTTCTCAAGATTGCTTTAGCTATTCGGGGTCTTTTGTGTTTCCATACAAATTGTGAAATTTTTTTCTAGTTCTGTGAAAAATGTCATTGGTAGTTTGATATGGATTGCATTGAATCTGTAGATTGCTTTGGGTAGTATAATCATTTTCACAATGTTGATTCTTCCAATCCAAGAACATGGTATATCTCTCCTTTTGTTTGTGTCATCTTTAATTTTTTCATCAGTGTCTTATAGTTTTCTGCATACAGGTCTTTTGTCTCCTTATGTAGGTTTATTCCTAGGTATTTTATTCTTTTTGTTGCAATGGTAAATGGGAGTGTTTATTAATTTCTCTTTCAGATTCTTCATCATTAGTGCATAACAATGCAAGAGATTTCTGTGCATTAATTTTGTATCCTGCTACTTTACCAAATTCTTTGATTAGCTATAGAAGTTTTCTAGTGACATCTTTAGGATTCTTTATGTATAGTATCATGTCATCTGCAAACAGTGACAGCTTTACTTTTCTCTTCAGATTTGGATTCCTTTTATTTCTTTTTCTTCTCTGATTGCTGTGGCTAAAACTTCCAAAACTATGTTGAATAATAGTGGTGAGAGTGGGCAACCTTGACTTGTTCCTGATCTTAGTGGGAATGGTTTCAATTTTTCACCATTGAGGACCATGTTGCCTGTGGGTTTGTCATATATGGCCTTTATTATGTTGAGGTAAGTTCCCTCTATTCCTACTTTCTGGAGGTTTTTTTTGTCATAAATGGGTGTTGAACTTTGTCAAAAGCTTTTTCTGCATCTATTGAGATGATCATATGATTTTTCTCCTTCAGTTTGTTAATATGGTATATCATATTGATTGATTTGTGTATATTGAAGAATCCTTGCATTCCTGGGATAAACACCAGTTGATCATGGTGTATGATCCTTTTAATGTGCTGTTGGATTCTGTTTGCTAGTATTTTGTTGAGGATTTTTGTATCTATATTCATCAGTGATATTGGCCTGTAGTTTTCTTTCTTTGTGACATCCTTGTCTGGTTTTGGTATCAGGGTGATGGTGGCCTTGTTGAATGAGTTTTGGAGTATTCCTCCCTCTGCTATATTTAGGGAGAGTTTGAGAATGATAGGCGTTTGCTCTTCTCTAAATGTTTGATAGAATTCGCCTGTGAAGCCATCTGGGGCTGGGCTTTTGTTTTTTAAATCACAGTTTCAATTTCTGTGATTGTGATTGTCTCTTTATGTTTTCTATTTCTTCCTGGTTCAGTCTCAGAAGGTTGTGCATTTCTAAGAGTCTGTCCATTTTCCAGGTTGTCCATTTTATTGGCATAGAGTTGCTTGTAGTAATCTCTCATGATCCTTTGTATTTCTGCAGTGTCAGTTGTTACTTCTCCTTTTTCATTTCCAGTACTATTGATTTGAGTCTTCTCCGTTTTTCTCTTGATGAGTCTGGCTAATGCTTTATCAATTTTGTTTATCTTCTCAAAGAACCAGCTTTTAGTTTTATCGATCTTTGCTATTTTTTCCTTCATTTCTTTTTCATTTATTTCTGATCTGATCTTTATGATTTCCTTCTTTCTGCTAACTTGGGTTTTTTTTGGTTCTTCTTTCTCTAATTGATCTAGGTGTAAGGTTAGGTTGTTTATTTGAGATGTTTCTCGTTTCTTGAGGTAGTATTGTATTGCTGTAAAGTTCCTTCTTAGAACTGCCTTTGCTGCGTCCCATAGGTTTTGGGTTGTCATGTTTTCATTGTCATTTGTTTCTAGGTATTTTTTGATTTCCCCTTTGGTTTCTTCAGTGATCTCTTGGTTGTTTAGTAGTGTATTGTTTAGCCTCCATGTGTTTGTATTTTTTACAGATTTTTTTTCTGGTAATTGATATCTGGCCTTATAGTGTTTTGGTCAGAAAAGATACTTGATACAATTTCAATTTTCTTAAATTTACCAAGGCTTGATTTGTGACCGAAGATATGGTCTATCCTGGAGAATGTTCCATGAGCCCTTGAGAAGAAAGTGTATTCTGTTGTTTTTGGATGGAATGTCCTATAAATATCAATTAAGTCCACCTTGTTTAATGTGTCCTTTAAAGCTTCTGTTTCCTTATTTATTTTCCTTTTGGATACTCTGTCCAGTGGTGAAAGTGGGGTTTTAAGTCACCTACTATGATTGTGTTACTGTCGATTTCGCCTTTTATGGCTGTTAGCATTTTCCTTATGTATTGAGGTGCTCCTATGTTGGATGCATAAATATTTACAATTGTTATATCTTCTTCTTGGATTGACCCCTTGATCATTATGTAGTGTCCTTCTTTGTCTCTTGTAATAGTCTTTATTTTAAAGTCTATTATGTCTGATATGAGAATTGTTACTCCAGCTTTCTTTTGATTTCTATTTGCATGGAATATCTTTTTCCATCCCCTCAGTTTCAGTCTGTACGTGTCCCTAGGTCTGAAGTGGTCTCTTGTAGACCACATATATATGGGTCTCGTTTTCGTATCCATTCAGCAAGTCTATGTCTTTTGGTTGGAGCACTTGATCCATTTACATTTAAGATAGTTATCAACATGTATGTTCTTATTACCATTTTCTTAATTGTTTTGGGTTTGTTATTATAGGTTTTTTCCTCCTCTTGTGTTTCCTGCCTAGAGAAGTTCCTTCAGCTTTTGTTGTAAAGTTGGTTTGGTGGTGCTGAAATCTCTTAGCTTTTACTTGTCTGTAAAGTTTTTAATTTCTCCGTCGAATCTGAATGAAGATCCTTGCTGGGTAGAGTAATCTTGGTTGTAGGTTTTTCCCTTTTATCACTTTAAATATGTCCTGTCATATCCTTCTGGCTTATAGAGTTTCTGCTGAAAGATCAGTTGTTAACCTTGTGCGGATTCCCTCATATGTTATTTTTTGCTTTTCCCTTTTAATATTTTTTCTTTGTATTTAAATTTTGATAGTGTGATTAATATGTGTCCTGGCATGTTTCTCCTTGGATTTATCCTGTATGGAACTCTCTGTGCTTCCTGGACTTGACTATTTCCCTTCCCATGTTAGGGAAGTTTTCAACTATAATCGCTTCAAATATTTTCTCAGTCCCTTTCTTTTTCTCTTCTTCTGGGACTACTATAATTTGAATGTTGCTGCATTTAATGTTGTCCCAGAGGTCTCTGAGACTGTCCTCAATTCTTTTCATTCTTTTTTCTTTATTCTGCTCTGCAGTAGTTATTTCCACTATTTTATCTTCCAGGTCACTTACCCGTTCTTATGCCTCAGTTATTCTCCTATTGATTCCTTCTAGAGAATTTTTTATTTCATTTATTGTGCTGTTCTTCACTGTTTGTTTGCTCTTTAGTTCTTCTATGTCATTGTTAAACATTTCTTGTATTTTCTCCATTGTATTTCCAAGATTTTGGATCATCTTCACTATCATTACTCTGAATTCTTTGTCAGGTGACTACCTTTTCCCCCTTCATTTGTTCGGTCTGCTGGGTTTTTACCTTGCTCCTTCATCTGCTGTGTATTTCTCTGTGATGTTATTTTGCTTAACTTACTGTGTTTGCAGTCTCCTTTTCACAGGCTGCACTTTTGTATTTCTCGTGTTTTTGGTGTCTGCCCCCAATGGCTAAGGTTTGTTCAGTGCGTTGTGTTGGCTTCCTGGTGGAGGGGACTGGTGCCTGTGTTCTGGTGGATGAGGCTGGATCTTATCTTTCTGGTGGGCAGGACCATATCTGGTGGTGTGTTTTGGGGTGTCTTTGACCTCATTATGATTTTAGGCAGCCTCTCTGCTAATGGGTGGGGTTGTGTTCCTTTCATGCTAGTTGTTTTGCATGGGGTGTCCAGCACTGGAGCTTGGTGGTCATTGAGTGGAGCTGGGTCTTAGTGTTGAGACGGAGATCTCTGGGAGACCTCCCTCCGATTGATATTATGTGGGGCCGGGAGGTCTCTGGTGGACCAGTGTTCTGTATTCTGCTCTCCCACCTCAGAAGCTCAGTGCTGACAACCAGCGGGAGCACTAAGACCCTGTCAGCCACACGGCTGGAGAAGATGGGCCATGAGTTGGGTGTCAGCCACTGCCCTGTTGTAGCTCTCTCTCAGCTGTCTCCAAAGGTCACACAGATACGTTGGGTTATTCCACCATTACTCAGAACTTGCACATGCCAGTCTGGGATTTGTGGGTGTTCTCCTATGCTCTTCATTGAAATTCCTTGCATTCATGGTGGTGAGAGACATGCTAATAGTGTTGGTTCTCTTCAGTTCAGAGACTGTGACAATCTGAGCCTTCATGTGGCCAGGTCAGGAGCAGCTGGCCAACGGTCCCAAGTGATAACATGTCAGATTCCAAGAAGGCTTCCTGCAGCTCCCAAGCAGTAGTCCCTAGCAGCCGCTCCGCTCAGCTGCAGCTCTCTGACCAGGGAACTTGGTGGGACCCTCAAATGAGGATTTCTGCCAGCCCTAGAGCCTGACTTGCCCACCCAGGCAAGCAGCTGAGGAGAGCGTCTCCCTGCCCCGTCTCACCAGAAGAGCGGACACCTGGAAGCTGCACGGCCAACGGTGTGGGAGCTGAGAGGTGGCTCATATGTAGAATTTTTAAAAGTCGACTTCATAGGAGCATAGAGTGAAACAGTGCTTACTAAGGGCGGGAACATAAAGGAAATGGGGAGGTGCAGGTCAAAGGGTATAAACCAGGCTTCCCTGGTGGCGCAGTGGTTGAGAGTCCGCCTGCCGACGCAGGGGACACGGGCTCGTGCCCCGGTCCGGGAAGATCCCACATGCCGCGGAGTAGCTGGGCCCGTGAGCCATGGCCGCTGGGCCTGCGTGTCTGGAGCCTGTGCTCCGCAACAGGAGAAGCCACAACAGTGAGAGGCCTGCGTACCGCAAAAATAGATAAATAAATAAATAAATAAAATAAAAGGGTATAAACCTGCAGTTCTGAAGGATGAATAAGTCTAGAGATCTAATGTACAGCATGATGACTATAGTTAATAATACTGTATTGAATACTGGAAATTTGCTAAGAGAATAGATTTCAGGTGCTCTCACAGACACACACAAAGAAGTAACGATGTGAGGAAATGATACGTTAATTAGCTTGACTCTAGTAATCATTTTACTATGTGCATGTATATCAAGTCATCCTGTTATATATCCTACACATATATAGTTTTTATTTAAAAAAGAAAAGAAGGGAGCCATGGCCAGACTGAGCCTAGACTGGGCAATCCCATTTCACAGGCTGGAGAACTGAGGCCCTGGAGAGGCCTCCCTTCCCTGCTGTGCAACTGGGGCCCACTCCGTCTCTGCTGGTGGCTCCTCACGTGGTGCTGTTGGCAGGGCCTGGCGGCCTTGTGGTGGCCGCTCTCACCCCCTATCAGCTGTTGACATACAAATACCCTGGTAAGGAAAATATTTTCATTCTTTTATTACAGCATTCTTGGGCTTAATCATATTTTTCTTTGTCTTTAAAAACAAGCTTCTGTGTGGTTTTCTATCTTCTTATTGCTCTTCTAAGGACATTCTAGAACTGAGCCTCACTGGAACTTGATGCCTTTCATCGTGTTACTGCCCCATGGCTATTTTAGAAGGGCTTAGGGTGGGCGGGTGCTGAGTCCTTCCCAGTGCCTATACCACACTCGACACTTTACAACCAGAGATCTCTTACCAACCTTGCTTCTACTCTGAGAGAAAGGTGTCACCTCATTTAGCAGAAGAAACGGACGTTCAGAGAGGTTTAGTATCCTGCCCAAGTTCGCACAGCCTTGAGTGGTGAAGCCAGAGCTTGAAATGGGCTTCAAGCCAATTTGTTTTTCAAGTCAGGGATTATTCTGTGAATAAATCTCCTCTACTGGCACCCTGGCCAGATCTCTGGCACTGGCTGGCTGTGGTGAGCTAAATCACGTCCCTGAAAGTCTCTGCATTCTCATCACATCCTTTGGGTGCGACAGCCCATTGTGAAAATGGGAGAATGTGAAAATGGGAGAAATGACAGTGATTGTTGACTGACTGTGTGAGCTGTTTGTCAGTTCTTTGGGCAGCTGTTTATTAAGGGCCTACTATGTGCCTGCTGAAGCTATAGTCTCCCCTGCCAGATTATGAGCCCTACACCTCCCACCCACGGTGTCCCCACTGACTCAGCACACAGAGAGGCTCTACAAAGATGCCAGATGTTGGGTCTCAACCCAATGTGCTGGAGCCAAGTTGTAAAGGAAGGAAGAATCCATAGAGGTGTTTGCTGGAAGCCAAGGGATTGTGGGGGGGGGAGGGGGAAGAGGAGGACCTCATCCCACATGAAGCCTTGCTGTGTGCTGGTTGCATATGGGCCTGTTTGATTCCCTCCATAGTCCTCTGAGGCCCTAGTACTGCTCCCATTTTATAGAAGAGAAAACACAGCTGAGGTGTCTGAAGGCCAGAGAGCTAGCAGGTACGGAGTGTGGAGTTTAAATAAATGCAGGTCTGCACACCACTAGAACCTGGCTTTCTCCACCCCTCCTGCGGCCCCCGACTTGTTCTCTGTCCGTACCTGAGAAACAGGGGGTGGCCCCTCCAGAGGGACTCAGGGAACTCAGCTTCTGGTCCACGACCACATCCATGAAGGGTGCGAGGAGATCAAATACAGGCTCACCAGGGTGAGAGAGAAACACACCTGGGGTGCTCAAACTCCCCAGGTCCCTGAATACCCACTTCAGCCCGGTTCTGCTCAGTTAATTCTATCCAATTCTATCCAATAGGGGGCTTGGGGTATCATCAGCCACAGAGACATACGATTTTCAGAGTTGTGTGGAAGAATCCAGGCCTGGAAACCCAGCTCCAGAGCAGCCCTCCCTCACTCTGTGGCCTGGAGCAAAGCCCTCCCCTCTCTGGCCTCGATTTCCCCGGCAGGGAGATGTGAGGTCACATGGCCCAGTCCCTGGGTTGACTTCACTGAGCTCCATGTTCTTCCCCGAGCATCCCTTCTGCTGCCCCTGCTTCCAGACAGCCCCCACCTGGGAACCCAGGCCTGGCCTTTCTCCCCACTCCCTGTGCACCACTCCTGTCTGGAGACAGGGGTGGAGTGGCAGAGAGTTACCCTGTGCAGCTGTCGCCCTGCCCACTGGAGCCCCCTCCGCATGGCTGGTGAGGAAGCGGGGGAGAAGCAGGTGTTCCGGGGAGGGCGTGGAGGGCCAGGGGCTCTTATTTGCTGCACATCGTTCCTCTAGGCTACCTTCCCTCTCTGACCAGGGGCGCCCCCATGCCCTGCCCTCTACTTTGGGGTCTCCCGCCGCCCCCAGTCCTTTGGTTTTGACCTGGCTGACGATCAGCGCTGGCCCCCGTCCCAAGCTGGGAAGAACCGTTGGTGGAAAGTGTGTGAACTCCCCACTATCTGCATCCCTGCCTCTTTATTCTCAAGGTCCTTGGGTGGTGAAGCAAGGCCTGGGGCCTTGACGGGAAAGATTAGCGTGGGAGATTAGGGCTCCCTCCCGCTCCCTGTGGTGAAAGCCAAGCGTGCTTTCCTTTGGCCAGCGTCAGAGCTGTACTGCAGCCTGTAATTACTGACACAAAAATGCCCACATGGACAGCGTCTGGACGGGGCCTGCCATAGAAGCAGCCCTGGGCTGACAAAGCGTTGGGGGTCAACAGGCCTGCATTTGAATCCAGGTTCTGTCTCTCAGTTCACTGTGTGTCCTTTGGCAGGTGACTTGGCCCCTCTGGCCCCAGCTGTATCTTCTTTAAAATGGGATAGCACTGCTTACCTCTTGGTGTTGCTATGAGGGTTAATTGGACTGACCTGTATAAAACATATAATACAGGGTCTATTATGTAAAGGCAAAGTGGATCTTCTGTGCCTGGTCTCCGTTTGTGCATCCACGCCCAGCCTCTGGCACTCACCCATTCATTCCACAGGCACCTAAGCTCTCACCTTCACCTAGAGCCTCAGTTAGGCTTTTCTCTGTCTCCCCAGATCCACAGTCTTCTTTCTTCCTGCTGCTAGGGTCCGCCTCCAAGACCTTCTCTGAACAACTGTCACCCTGGAAACGAACTGGCCAATCAAATTCCCACCAGTATGTGAATAACTGATAATACCCTAGAGTTTAACTCTCCCATGGGTATTTGTATGTTAAAAGAATTTTTTTTAAACCCCACTTTTCCCAACTTTGGGTCTGACACACAGTAGATGCTCAGTAAAAGTTGGTTGACTGAATAAGTGAAAGGACCTGAAGTTCTAATGGTGGAATTTCAGTCGTGTGTTCATGCATCAAGCCTCTCTACAAACATTTATTTTGTGTGCTAGACATTGGGGGTGTATTGGTGGATAAAACAGCTACAGTCTTACCCCCATGGAGCTTTCAGTGTAGCGGGGATAATCAGATAATAAGCAGACACATTTCTATTTATGAACTGTGATAAATTCCTTGACAGAAATAATATTTTAGAGTCTATGATATGGTATAACAGGGGATCCTAATTAAACTGAGGGGATCCTATTCCCACTTAGGGGTGGAATTTGGCAAGGCCTTTCAGAGGAGCTAAACTTTAAGATGAGAAGGAGTCAGGGCCAGAAAGGGAAGATGTCCGAGCATGTAGGCCTTCCTGGCTCTGTGACTGTCCCTCACAGGCCAAGGCCGGTGGCCTGTGCTGGGTCCAGCCTGCATGGTGCCTCTGTCTGCAAGGAACCTTCCTGGTTTACACCTCGGTCCAAGTCGGCAGGACTCCGGGGGTTAATGCCCAAACTGCTGGTACCACTGGTTACTGTCACCCAGAGACGGTACAGAAGAACTCCCATCTCCAGGCTGCACATCCTGCCCTGGCCTGCCCATGACCTGGCCCAGCAGATGGCCTTGATGCTTCAGAGGAAGAACGAGTCGTCCTCCACCCACCCAGGGTTTTTTTAAAGCACTTGTCTGGTCTCACATTGGACGCCTGGCTTTGATTGCTGTCCCAGATAGCCAGATTCCATTTGGAGATCAAACCTCTTCCTTCAAGCCAAATGCAATATTTTAGACAACAGACCCTCACTTGAAACTCCATGCTTTCTTCACAGCCATCTTCGTGTTTAACAAGGATCGTGGGCAGAGTCATGTCTCCCAGCCCTCAGGGTCGAGCTGGCTGTCACCTTTGCACACACTCATCTTTTTTCTGCTCACGCGTCACAGCCTGTGGCCCCATTACCTCCTCCAGGAGGTCTTCTGGGATCGTCCCTCTACTGGTTTCTGCTGCCTGTGGGTGCTCCTTAGGACAGCAGCACCCCTCAAGCCTCTGTTAGTCCTAGCGCCTGAGGGGCTGAGAGCGTGGTAGCTGGAGTCAGGTCTGAGTTCCAGTCCTGTCTTGACCACTCACTAGCCTTGGACGTGGTGAAACAGGGTGGCCATCTCATTTATCATCTCAACCGGGAGACTTTTGAGAGTGAATTAAGTGGGGATGACAGGTGTCAACGAGACGGTCACGGGAAGGACGAAATCTGTTCGCCCTTGATTACGCGCACGGAGGGGCAGCAGCTCTCCAGGACAGGCAGTGCTGGGGGAGGAGCTGACGCGGTCTAGTCTAGCTCACGGCACTTCTCCACTCCCTGTCGGGCTGAGCGGGACTGGGCGCCAGCCCTCTTCTGCTTCACTCCACGCCGCGGGATCTGGGGCAGGCGGAATTGCTGGCCCGAGCAGGCGCCACTTGGGAAGGTAGCATGTGAGGCAGCATCCAGAGGGGCTCCCCAAGTGCCTCTTTCTCCTGGAAGGGGAGGAGGTCGGAGAAAGTGAGCAGAAGGACACGAGCTGAGTTAACAGATGTGCCAGTGGAGGCTGGTTAAGGGAGATCAATGCTGCAGAGAAAAGCCTGGAGGCCTGGCAGAGCTGAGACGCTGGATGTCTGACGGCCCTGCAGTGAGCCACTTCAGACAAGAAAAGCCTGTGATCTTTTCCACTTCCAGAGGCCAGCTGAAAGCCAGGCTGGGCGTCCAAAGCTCCCTGCCCCCGTCCTCTAATGCAATGAGGCTCCTTAAGTTTCCTGTCCTATGGAGTGATAGTCCCAAGGCCGAGGGCAGGCAGGGGCTGGGCCCCAGTCTGGATTTCAACCTGCATAGCATCTGGGGGCTGTGCCCAAGGCCCAGAGCTCACTCTGACCCCCGCACCCAAGGCAGGGCAGACAGAGCCTGATCTTGGGGAGTTATCAATGGTAGAAGCTGCCACTTGAGACTGGGGAGGCCAGATATGGGGGAGGGGGCAAGAGGACCAATGCACTCTCCCAAGTGTTCGGACACTGGGCAGGCCTTCAGCCTGGGGAGGCTTGGCACGCCCCCAGGCAGCCCTGCCTGCTTTCTCTTGGTCAGGTGGCATTTTAGATCTGAAGAGCCACCTCAGAGGACTTTCAGAGGTGAGGACATGCCAGGGAATAAACTTGGGAGGATGCAACTTGACTTATTCCTGCTTCTCCACAAGGCAAGTCCTTTGTCCTGTTTTGGCCATTTCTGAACACACTGTGTTGGTTCCCACCTCTATGTCTTGGCGCTGGTTGTACCACCTGCCTTAAATGCCTGCCCCTTTTCTGCACGCCCTTCAAGGCCCAACTCCAGGCCTGTCTCTCTGGAAAGGCTTTATGCCTTTTCCATTCCAGCAACAGCTTTTCACTCAGATTTCCTCTTGTAATGTGCGCCCAAGGGACACACCATCCACGCCCATGGCCCGTGTAGCCCCTCACCATTCCACATGAAGCTCAGCCTCTTCCTCTCGGCAGGAAAGCAGCACCAAGGTCACTTCCTCCCCAGCTCACCGTGGTGAGCAGGGACCAGGCCCGGGACTGGGTGCAGGCGTGCAGGAAGCCTCAGCAGCAGAGGGACCAGAGGCAGGGCTGAGAGCTGGGGTTGTCCTCAAATGGGGGCGAGGTGCCCCACGCAACCTCAGGTCTCAAAGCGTGGAGGAGCCAGGTTGTTTTTATTCTCCTTGGCATTTGCCACTCAACGTAGCTAGCTCCTGAGGATAGATAACAAACACAATCCCATCCCTACCCAGTGCACTGAGGAATGAACACACCCTTCCCCAGTTCTCCAAAGGGGTGATGTGTCCTCCTGGTCCTGTGCTTACATTGCCCCCACTGTGGTGACGGTGACATCAAACTGGCCAGCTGCTCTGGCCTCGAGATGGCGGTCAGATCACAGGGACGTAGAGCAGCCTTGGAAAGTGATGCTCTGGTTTTTAGATTTTAGGGTTTTCTAGCACAATTCAAGGAAATTAGATTATCCCATAGAGGACAAATATATGCATATTCTCATGATTGTCCTATTTTTTTTCTGGCATTTATCACTGCCTTTTATTCATTGCCTTGATTTCTTTCCAAAAAACAACTAGATTTATTCCAAAATTCTAAGTAGGGCCCAAAGTGTCAAAGGATTGGGGTCTGCCATGTGCCAAGCCATATGCCTGAGTCTTTGGTCATTCAACTGGACATTCTTACAGTGTCCATCAGGGGTGCAGCCAGAGTGCAAAGGAGCTCCTGATGTGAGCTCAGAGTGAGAAATGTGCTCACTGGAGGGGTTCTCAGTGCAGGAGCTGTTCTTAGCACGGCTGCCAGAAGCGCTTTCTAGCTTGAGGACTTTTAGGCCACCTGGAGCTCAGACCATCTGTGCCTTGGTCTCTAACACCCCCTCCTCTCATGAGGAGGTACAGTGGTCCCCTTTACAACTTGCCTCAAGTGTCTAAATACACCAGGCAAGCTAGGAATCTTGGCCTGATCCACCTGGAGCACAGCCTTGTCTCTAGGCCTCTCTGTATAGTAAGAGATGGTGGTGAAGGACATACCCATTTGAACAGCTGGCCGTAGTGGTGATTTCTTTCTTTCCATCTCTGCTGCTGGTCCTTCTGGGAATGCCCCCAGAGTATCTTTACTTTCAACACTCATATGCCCCAGACTAATTAGAGGAGCGTTGTTGACTGCTTTTGGAAAAGAGGGAGAAAAGCACATTCCAGAGGACACATGTCACTCTTGATGTCAAAGTCTCTCTGGTGGAAGGTTACCTTGGTTAGATTTCTGTTGCAGAGTTGAAGACATTTCACTCTGCAATGTTGTTAAAAAGCTTCAAAAAAATCCTCCTGTGGTATGTTTCTAATTTAAGATTAAAAAAATATTTCTATTGTGCCATATATAGAGTAACCTAAAACCCAATAAAAGCTCCGAATTAGGGGCGCACAGAATGGTTTGAATTAAGCTCAGGTAGGGGCAAGGACACTGTATCTGTCAGCTGAGGCTGCTGACTCTTGGGCCAAAAGGCAAGTTCAACCCGGGAGACTGGACCTGTCAAGTCTGGAGAGGAACCATCTCTTCTGCCAGATTCCGACGCTCTTGGCCACTGACCCATAGGGCTCTGATTCTATTGTCATCTGCCTCCAGTCCAGGAAGGGCCTGACTATTGCCCTTGGCAAGATGACTTCATGCCATCTTGGTTGTTTTGCAGGTTTCTCATTGGGGCTTAGTTTATTTGATTTGTTGGCTATTATTATGTTTCTTCTTTTCTGGAGGTAGGCTTTGCTTAGCACCTTCCTTTGAGAAGCTGCCTGTGTCTTCATCCTCTACCCGTATAGAGACTGTGCTTTTTTTCTGAGCAGAGGCTACATTTCCTTGTTTCAGTGTCCAGTGTTCCATTCAGAGTCTGGAAAGCAGCACATGCTCAGGAAATGCATAGTGAATTAATAAATTTGGGTGAACCAGTGAGTGAGAAGCTTTTTGATTTTTGGTTATTATAAACAATGCTGCATGAAACATCTTTACATCTGTATATTTTATATATATGTTTTATATATATATAAAAATATATATATACACACATACACATACACATACATACATATATATCATATTCCTCCTGCCCCCATCCCTTCTCACATCACATACTCCGGTTGCTTTCTTTGTGCCATGTGACCGAACCTAAACACCCTCCCCATCCCAAGCCCCTGGGGCCAGCTCATAGCTGATGGGATAAGGAAGGTCACCTGACTCCAGAGGGCCCAAATCATAGACGAGATTAAACTAATCAGATCCTCTCTTGAGGTTTGAACTAAGAAACAGAGAAAGGTGTGGAGGAGCTTAAACTGGTAGGACAGCAGACTCGAGAGCCCAGGCTAGATTCTGGGGGGCCATGATGGGGCCATGTACAAGCAGGTGAGTGAGCAGAAAAAGACAGACAGACAGATGCTCACGGCCCCAGGGATGTGGCAGCTATAACTTTAGTTCCTGTGAGGGCTGCCTACACTTTCTACTTTCAGATGCCATGAGATATCCCTGAATCCTTCCAAAAAACAAAACAAAAATCCTTCCTCTCTGTGCCGTTTCCTACAATAGGGGCTTCCTCCTCCCACTGTGCAGTTTCCCAGTGGGCTGGCTGGTGCTGGGGGTTCTGATATTCTCCTGGAACCAGAGGTGGTCCAGTGTGGGCCGGGGGAGGGGGAGGTTGGGGGCAATTCTGCCCCCACTCCTGCCCCCTCCACCCCACCCAACTTCATAGATCAGTGAGGGCACCGTGGTCCACTTCTCTCTGCTTAGCTCTGGGGCCAGGGAAGATCTCCAATCCATGTGCCCCGCCCCATAGGCCAGAGTGTGTCAGTGATTGTTCTCCTCTGCTTCCAGGCACCTCACTACTGTGACCATGGCCTCCAACTCAGACCACTCCCCATGACCACGCCCACAGAACTGGCAATATTTGAAGTGGCACAGGGCCACACCCACCTGGGTCCCAGGCCAGGTTCTTCTACCTTGGTGGCCTCAGGCGAGGTGAGTCCCCTAATCTTAGGTAGGCATCTCGGAACCTGATTCACAGCCCCTTGTGCCATTTTAAAGAGACAGTGGGTGGGCAAAGTGGCCACAGCACCTTACAGGCCTTGCCTTCTCTCCACTCTGAGGGATGCTCGTGTGACTCTTTTCTTCAGTGGAGACTTGTGCCCTTCCTCAGCCTGGCCAGTGCTGTTCTGGTGACCTCTCACCTGGATCCCTGGTTTGGTCTTGGCCTTCCCGTGGCTGCGGTCTGGGCCCAAGGAAGGTGGGAAGGCGGGGAGACAAGTGCATGGGAGCTATAGAGGCAGGAGGCTGGGTGGGTCAGGGAGGAGCCCCCAAGGGAACCACCCCTGCTGTCTGGGCTGCATATCACTGAGGAGACACTCAGAAGGGGCCCTTACATTTTAGCAAAGTGCAAGGAACAGGAGAGTGGGGGATTCGAATGAAGCTTGATGGCTAGGGGAAAGGCTCGGCTGACAGAGCAGCTGCAGGTCTGGAGGCCGGGGAGAGAGAGGTAGCCATTCGAGAGAGGGCTCTCTGAGTGAGGTGGTGGGTCCATGATGCCATCAGACCCGACCTCCAAGCCCTCCTCAGCCCAGTGCACTGCGGGCAGGGAAACCCGGAGAAGGGAAAGGCCATGCCCCGGGTCATGCAGCTCTACCAGACACCATGTGGGGCTTCCTCCCTCGCACAGCCATGAAGGGTGGCCAGGCCTTCATGCCTTCTGCAGCAGGCTGAGTGTCTGGGTGCTCCCTCTGGGCCCGGGTGCCATCCTCCCCTGGCTGGGGCCTCAGGGGTACCCTTCCACTTCCTCCTGCTCAGCCTCAGCAGCGTCCTGGCTTCCAGGGCCTCCTTCTCCCTTGGCTTCCTTACAAAAGCCCTCCATTCCAGGTGTCTCCCAGCCCCTGGGAGAGCCCCTCCTTGCTGAGAGGGGATTAGTAACCCTCCTGCTCAACTCAGAGTCTCCTGACATGACCAATGACAATATTTCTGTTGGGTTACACTGGCTGGAACATCCAAACCAGAGATTGTTAAGCTACAACCACTCTTCCTACAGATTCTAAAAAGAAAGAGCGGTCCTCCTGGCCAGGAGTCTGTGCCAGATTTAATTATTTAAAATGTGGTGTCCTAGTCCTCGTGGAAGAGGGGCACGGCAGAATCCCCAGTGGTGGGGAGAGGGACAACCCAGGTGTTCCCAGCCCCTATAGGAGTGAGTCCTACCCTGGCCTCTAGCAGATGGCCTTGCCGACCACCCAGGGCCATGACCTTGCTGGGTGCTGCTGGGCAGCGTGGCGACAGCAGCCCAGTCAGGAAGGCATGATTATTCTTCCATTACACAGAGGAGTCAACTGAGGTTCAGATGCAGGAAACTGCAAAACTGGGGAGTAACTGAGCCAGAATCTGGCTAAGAGCCTTGCCCACATTTGTTGGAAATGGGTGTCTGGGTTGGAGACAGTGTGCTGGGGTCGAAGGGCCTGCAGCAGGGCCCAGGGGGCAGGACTAGACAGGGCTGCGGGCATTTGGGTGTGCAGGGGCAAGCGTCAGTTAGCACCGTGCGGAGGTGGTGAGGGGTGATGAGAAGTCTCAAGGTAGACATTCTCATGTTACCTCTTCTTTTGTATCCTTCCCCATGAGACACAGCCATGACCTTCAGGGCTCTGACCTTAAGACCATCTCTCTGGGGATCAGTTGGGAAGCCTCTGAGGGCAGGACGGCCCTGGCTCCCACTAGATGGCACTGTTGCAGGTCATTTCCACCCAGGAGCCCTTCTCAGGGCGCCCGTGTGAGAGTTTGCACGCAGGGAGTGTGTGTGTGTGTGTGTGGGGGGGGGGGTGGGCATCCCTGGCTTGGGTCTTCCAATATCCCCAAGCCTCTGCTTTCTCCCTCTGCTTCTCTGGAATACTCCTTAGGATAGAAGTTAGTGCTTCCGAGACATTTTCCAGGACTCCTGTGGTTCCTGGAAGGCAGGCACCTGACCCCGGGGAGTTCCAGGGTGCCGAGGACAGGTCCAGCTCTCCTCATGGCCCACCCATCTGTGGGAGGCTGGCGAGTTCTCCTGAAATCCAAGCCCAGAGACAGTGCAGAGTCCCAGCAGTCCCCACACCCTGGGTGGGCAGTGTTGGGGGTTTGGACTGGGACAAACTTTCAGGGCCTTGAATATTTCTAATGCAAATAAATTTCATCTCGTATATTAACTTGGAGTGGTTGGTACTAGTTACTGGAGTGTTATGTTGAGGAGGCTTCTGAGGCTGGGTCTGGCTCAGGAGGAAAGAAGGCTGTTGTCAATCAGCGATGTCTGTCAGAGGCTTGGGGCAAGAGTAGCACTTAGGACATTTTTTCTGGATGTAAGCGGACACTTATCTATGAGGATGCACCTGTATGTCAGTGAATCCTAGATATTTAGGACTTTAGAAATTATCCAACTCACTCATTTATTTCATAGGTGGAGAGACTGAGGCATACCTAGACAAAATGGGTTGCCCACAGACACATGGCTAGTGCAGGGAAAAGACTGGAAGGCGGGTCTCTGGTCACAAGTGCCAGTGTCTTGCTGGATACACCCTGCCTTTCCGGTTGATCCAGTTCTGTGTTCACACAAGGTCCGCAACAGCACATCAACCTCTTTTGTCTGGTGTTTCAGGGTCTTTAGACATTGCTGCCAAGAGAAAGCTCCAAGTTAATGTTCCTTTTCGTGTCTTTGTTGTATTCCAGGTAGATTCTGTCTAGGGCAGATTGTAAGGCTGAATTTTGGGAAGAAAACCTTAAGAGAGAAGGAAGGAAAGAAACTGGGGTTCTGTGTATTTGATAGAGAACACAGGGCATCGATCAGACATGGCTTTGGCCACAGGTGGTGAGTGCTGTGAAACCCAAAGAGGCAGGTTGGAAGAGAACAAGAGTGTCTCAGGTGAGATGCGAGGGAGGATTTCCTGATGGAGGGAGGTCCTGCCAGTCACCGCCTCACCTGCTCTGCTCGACAGAACCAGCAGGAACCAGCAGAGCGCACTCAGGAGCTGGGGCCACAAGCTGCAGATTCTAGGCCCAGCTCCATCACCAAATTAAGTGTACCACGTGCTGTCCCTTTGCTTCGCTTTTCCCACCTGGCATATGGGGTTAGCTACCCAGGACTCCACGATGCAGTGAGAATCAAGAGAGGGAATTGCTGGCAGTCTGTGTGGGTATAAGGAGTTGACATAAAAGCAAGGGTGGCGTCTTCTCCTGAGGCCTCCATGAAGAGAACCACAATTACTGCTTCATAATTTGTGTGTGTATAAATGGAACATGTGTTCATACTCTAAGTGAGAGTAATATTAAATTACAGTTGACCTTTGAACAACATGGGCTTGAACCGCATGGGTCCACTTATATGCAGATTGCTTTCAATACTAAATACTGCAGTACTACACCGACTCTTGCTTGGTTGAATCTGTGGATGCAGAACCGCAGATACAGAGGAACCACAGATAGGGAGGGTTGACTCTAAATTATACCCACATTAAAAAAAAAATTGAAGTAGAGTTGATTTACAGTGTTTCAGGCTTATAGCAAAGTGATTCAGTTATATGTGTCTATTTTTTGTGTGTGTGGTACGCGGGCCTCTCACTGTTGTGGCCTCTCCCATTGCGGAGCACAGGCTCCGGACGCGCAGGCTCAGCGGCCATGGCTCACAGGCCCAGCCGTTCCACGGCATGTGGGATCTTCCCAGACCGGGGCACGAACCCGTGTCCCCTGCACCGGCAGGCGGAATCTTAACCACTGCGCCATCAGGGAAGCCCTATGTGTCTATTCTTTTTGAGATTCTTTTCCATTATAGACTATTACAAGATACTGAATATATTTCCCTGTGCTATACAGTAGGTCCTTGTTGTTTATGTATTTTCTATAGAGTAGTGTGTGTCTGTTAATCCTCAGTTCCCAGTTTATCCCTCTCCCCTTACCTTTCCCCTTTGGTAACCATAAGTTTGTTTTCTATGTCTGTGAGTCTATTTCTGTTGTATAAATAAGTTAATTTGTATCATTGTTTTTTAGATTCCACATATAAGTGATATCATATGATTTTGTCTTTGTCTGACTTATGTCATTTAGCATGATAATCTCTGGGTCCATCCATGTTGCTGCAAATGGCATTATTTCGTTCTTTTTTTATGACTGACATTCCATTGTGTGCGTGTGTGTGTGTGTGTAAAATACATCTTTATCCATTCATCTGTTGATGTACACTTAGGTTATTTCCATGTCTTGGCTATTGCAAATAGTGCTGCTGTGAACATTGGGGTGCATGTATCTTTTTGAATTAGAGTTTTCATCTTTTCCAGATATATGCCCAGGAGTGGGATTGCTGGATCATATGGTACCTCTATTTTTAGTTTTTTAAGGAACCTCCATACCGTTTTCCATAGTGGCTGCACCAATTTACATTCCCACCAACAGTGCAGGAGGGTCCCCTTTTCTCCACACCCTCTCCAGAACTTATACTTTGTAGACTTTTTGATGATGGCCATTCTTACTGGTGTGAGGTGATTCTTCACTGTAGTTTTGATGTGCATTTCTCTAATAATTAGTGATGTTCAGCATCTTTTCATGTGCTTCTTGGCCATCTGTATGTCTTCTTTGGAGAAATGTCTATTTAGGTCTCTGCCCACTTTTTTGATTGAGTTGTGGTTATTGCTGTTGTTTTTTTATATGGAGCTCTATAAGCTGTTTATAAATTTGGGGAATTAATCTCTTGTTGGTCATGTCGTTTGCTAATAATTTCTCCCATTATGTAGGTTGTCTTTTTGTTTTGTTTATCATACCTGCATTTTTGACTGCATGGAGGGTCGGTGCCTCTCACCCCCATGTTGTTCAAGGGTCAAGTGTATTGGGAATGTCCTATTGGGAGTAATCAGGCTCTGTGCCAGGCACTCTATCTTTTTGAATTCTTCCAATAATCCTATGAGATGTGTATTATAATTATTCAGATTTTCCAGAAGAAGAAGCTGAGGTCAGAGAGGTCAAATCACATGTCTAAGAATATATACTTAGTAAGTGGCAGTGAGCTTAATCAACCACCTGCCTGCCCTCAAGGAGGTTGCCATCTGTAAATTACCCTGAGGGAGAGCTAGCTTGAGGCACCCATTTCCAATTGTATATATTGTCTGGACTTATCACAGGTGTCTTGGAGTGAATTAGGGCTTAAAGTTTACCCTGGTAGGATTGGGGAGTATTGTGTGCATGTGCGTCCACGTGCACATGTGTTTTAGAAAATGATGCCCAAGGTAGAATCCAGAAGGTAGTGGCCCTTCTCTGAAAGCAAAACTATCCCTGCATGGTACCCAAGCTGGAGACCAGACCTCCATCACCCCTGATGGGCTATATTAGTCAGGGTTCTCCAGAGAAGCCAACAGGAGGTGGATATATGTAGATAGATAGATAGATAGACGATAGAGTTTTCTTTTTTTTTAAGGAATTGGCTCATGTAATTTTGGAGGCTGGCAAGTCCAAAATTTGCAGGATAGGTTGGCAGACTAGAGACCAGGGGAAGAGGTTTCAGTTTGCATCTGAAAGCAGTCTGCTCGCAGAATTTCCTTTTCCTCACGGGAGGTTAGTCTTTTTATTAAGGCCGTCAACTGATTGGATAAGACTCATCCACATTCTGGAAGATAACTTGCTTCACTCAAAGTCTACTGATACAAATGTTAACCTCACCTAAAAAATGTCTTCACAGTAACATTCAGACATGTTTGACCAAATATCTGAGTACTATAGCCCAGCCAGGTGGACACATAAAACTAACCATCACAGGGGCTAACTGGCCTCTCTCCGTCCTGGTCATTGGAAGGCTTAGGAAACCTTTTCTGTGTGAGGGGATTCCCTCCACAGACAAAAACCCAGCAGGTGAAACAATATGGCTCACTCCCCACTGCCAAGAGAGAGCTAGGCTCTAACCAAGGGTCAGGAGGAAGAACCTCTCCCAGGAGCATGCATGCTGTAAAGTCCCTGGACCTGGGGCTGCTTTCTTTTTGGTGAGTTGGGTAGGGGGTTTGGTGGAACAGTCCCTCTAGATCAGCCAAGCAGCAGATGTGTTCCTAGGGAGCCCTGCTGTATTAATGGAAAGCCTGATGAGACTTCTGGGTGTTGGCAATACCTGCAGCCCTTTCTTCTTCCCACAAAGGGTTAATGGCACATGGGATTTCTAGCCCTGGAATGTCTTCTTTCCAGAATATTCTCCAGACTTTCCTATTGGTGGCTGCGAGTCTGCTACACTTCCTGGTGGGCACTACCTTGCAGGCTCTTGTATACTCTTGTGGCGACTAGCTGGAACCTCTACAGGAACCTGGCCAGAGCCCTCTCGGCAGGAGGGGATGGCCTAAGTAGTGGGGAAAAGATTTGGCTATGGTGCCTGACTCCAGAGAATGGGGGATGCCTACAACCTTGCCTGCACAACCCGACCCAGCATCATTGGTTCTTTGAGCCCAGTGAAGACTGGACATGCCACACAGATGCCATGCCTTTGATGAAAGGCTCAACTGTGTCCTCATCTGGTGGAGACCGTCACAGCCTACTAGTCATCTGTTCCAGGGAGGGGTCTACTCCTGTAAGCTCAACTCTTGAGGGCAGGATTTAGAAGAACGGGGGACCCTGAAAGCATAGAAGGGAGGCACCTAGTGCAACCTGGGGATTCAGGGAAGGACATTTGAGAGGAAGACGCAGAGACAGTCATAGTCAGGTGAAGTTGTGCATGTCTGAATGTCTGTGCATCCTTTCCAAAGGCCCTGAAGCAAAATGGAGGGAGCATGGCCCAATCAAAGCCCTGTGGGCGGCTCAATGTGGTGGGCGCCTAGAGTTGTAGGGGAGAGAGGCAGAGGGGGCAGGACAGAGAGCAGGCTCTTAGGCATGCAGGGTACAAGCCAAGGGAGTTTAGACCCCATTTATGGGCAGCAGTACTGGCAGCTTTAAGTTTTTGAGAGATCGCAGTGTGGAGTGAATGGGGTGAGGCTGGGGGCCAGCAGCCATGAGGCAGCTGTGGCGGTCACCCAGGTGACTGAGAAGAGGACTGTGGCCACAGAGGTGTGGTTGAGGGGACAGAGCTGGATGTCATGGGTAGGTTTTACTGGTTGACTGATTGAGCACGTGCAGCATGATAAGGCGTCAAGGGTGCTGGAGGCCTGGCCTCTAGCTTGGGTACCAGTGGGGGGTTGGTGCTGTTTCCTTGGCAGGGCCACTGCCTTCTTCAAGGGTGTTGGCCTCCCCTTCCCAGGGGCACCCATCCTGCTCCCATGAGCCCCCTTACTTCAATGGCTCATCTCATGAACATGAGCTTGACTGGGATTGTGGGAAGCCATTGTCAGCTCCTTGACACACAGCCCCAAAGTCCATCTGGGCTTGGGGGCCTGACTCAGGTGTGAGTGGTTTGGAATGTGGTGCTGGGCAAGTTTAGCTGCAGCTCCACAGCTCTGCTAGGGCACTGGGGCCACACACGGGCTGCCCCTCCGAGGCACTTAGAGCCCTTTCTTGCCCCCTGGCTCTGGTGCCCCAAGAGCTGTTGCATCTTCCAGGAAGATGCTGGGGTGCCTCTGTCTAGGCTGTTCTCAGAGCTTTTCCAAATTGTTACCTGGTGGCTGGAGAGTCTTGGGGTTGATGGTTGCATGTCAGGAAAATGTACATGGAGCGCCTACTCTGTGTCTGTTCCTATGCTGGTTTCTGAGGGCAAGGAGGAGCTGCAACAAGTTTAGAGTGAACAGGGAGACCAGCTCTCAAGCGGGACACATTAGGAGACCAACAGCTGGCACCCATTTATTAGCAATTGGTTTGGTTGGCAGCTTAGGGAAGGGACAAGGCGGTGTGGACTAAAGGGTTAAGGATGCCTCAGGTGGGAGGGACAGCCTGAGGTGCCTTGTCCAACGCTCACATAAAGGAAAGGGGCGGAGGTGTCGTCCATGATGGGGGGAGGGCAGAAACCAAGGAGTGGACCACGAGTGAGGGGTAGGGAGAGACAGCCTTTTGGGGTGAATGTGCATATGTGTGAGTGTGTAAATTGCCCCAATAAGGTATAGCTTCTTTATATAGTCTCCTAAGTCGACAATGTACAAATTACACATTTCTGGTTCTAAAGGGGTCCAGTTGAGGCCACAGTTGGGCGCACTTTTTCTTTTGAATCACAAGTTGAGACCGACGGCTTCGCTTCCCCCAGAGGCCTCAGCATAGCTCTTCTCGTGGTGCCACAGATGAGAGCAGGGATGAAGAGTGTCAAGGACTCCCCGGCCCAGTAACAGAGCTGCCTCTACCGGCACCATCTCCAACTGGGCTCCGTAACCCGACACTCCCCACAAGGCCTCTCACCCCAGGCCAGGCCTGGAGCGCTCCCGTGTCACCATGGGAACCATCCAAGATCTGGGTATATTGAGGGGCACCCGCGGGAACCTCAGAGGGGCTGAAGTCATTAGCTGGCCAGTCACGGAGACTGACACCAGGCAACTGCTGTCCAGCCCCGAGTCCACAGGTGGAGAGTTTATGGCCCAGATGGCTGTGGACGGCAGCTCTGGCATCAGGCAGGTGTGGGGCTGACACCCGGGGAGAGGCTTGCAGCTCGTTCAGCCCACGGTAGTGGCAGGTGGGAGGAGAGGGAGGAAGGTCCTGGGTCACTTCTGAGATGGGAGAAGCTCTGGTCTGGTCCCGACAGGGTGGATGGCCCAGCTGGCAGAGGCGCTGTGTTGGCTCAGATGTGGCCCACACTTTGCTGTCTCCTGAGGCCCATCTGCAGCTGCTGCCCAGTGTGATGGCCTGTAGCCAGGGCCTGTGTAGTTGGGTCAGCCCAGAGCTGGGCTCACGGGGCCTCAGAGGGAAGCTGCCTCAGGAAGGAGGCCAGGGCTGTGGCTTATCCGACTCGCCTCTTAGGTAACTTGATTCCTGGATGTGAGACTTTTTCCATTTGTCATATTGGTGTTCCCCTCTGGTTCCAGAGCGAAGAAAAGCCTGGCCCAGCTGTCAGCGGGCCGCCAGGCTGCCCCCCTCCCTTGAACGGCTGCCTCCACCTCCCCCTGGTCATCAGAGTCCTGGCTCTCACCTGTGTGGTCCCTCTTCCTCACCCAGGCTGGAGTCATCTTCCTAAACTAAATCCACACCAGAAGCATGAGCTCCTTAATGCTGCCCTGGAGACTTGGTCCTGCCCACAGCTCCTGTCTCATCACCTCTGAGCCTTTGCTCATCCCATCCCGTCTGCCCAGAAACTGCCCCCTCACTTCTCTGTCTCCTCCTCCAGGAAGCTGTCCCTGGTCTCTCCTCTGTGCTCCCCAAAGTATCTGGACACACGTCTCTCATTGTCCTGATTAGGAGGTGCTGGGTTTACCTGTCTATTGTCTCCCTTCAGAGTGAGCACCTTAAGAACGGGGGCTTATGAAGGGTTTTCTGAACCAAACCCGTCATGAATGGGACCAAGGAGGGGTGGGGGAAGCCCTCTGCAGCTGGTGATTGCTGAGTGGTCTGAGGAGAGGAGTGTTGTGCATCTCAGCCTTCGCATCCCCTGGGACCCCTGGGCAGACCAGGCCACTGAAGGGCCAGCAGACTCAAAACTCACACTAGAGTGGGAAGGCAGATGGTGATACCACTAGCCTTCCATGTGGAGCACCTACTCTGTGCCAGCGCTGGTTTCCAGTGTTCACACATCTTCTCTCTAACCCTCACAGAGCCCTGTGAGGTAGGTAGTATAAAAACATCCCTCTGAAGAAGAAACTGAGGTCCGGAGAGGTGAAGTGACTTGCCAGAGTCCTGATAACTGTTGGGGCAGGGATTAGAAATCACGTTGGTCTCATCTCAGAGTCCATTTCTTTCCGTGGCTCCACCCAGGGCTTTGTAAGTCTGGCCTGTGGAAGCAAGCCTACACCAGAAAGGTCCATTCCAGCCTGAAGAGCATGTGCTGTTGGTTTCTTACCCAGAGTTCTGTCAGGGTCCCTGGCACGAGCATCTGACAAGTCCTGTAAACTCTTACGGGCATGAGCCCTGACGTCAGGGCCAGCTCTTCCTCTGTTAGTGTTTCCTAATTGGTATTATCTCAGCAGTTGCTTTAGAAATGGACTTTGATGAAAAAAATTTAATTACATAATGAATTACTCTCTGAGGAGCAGGCTGTTGTGTCATGGCTCAGCCACGTGTGGGGCAGGGAGGAGGCTGAAGTGGAGTGTTTGGGATGAGTTGTCATGCGTCGCCCCCACAGTGTGTGCCTCTGCATTTTTCCATGGTGACTACAAGATGGATCTGGGGACTTGAATGGCCCGTGGGGATAACACACAAGTGTATGGGTCACAGGGAAACATCTGCACCATTTTGCTCCGAATGGACCAGAGAAAGTTGAGTGCGTAAGACGCCTTGTTTTGAAATGTGTTTTCAAAATAAAGGGTTTCATAACAACCACAATTGCAGAAACAACTGCTGATGGGAATAACTTCCTGGAAAGCAGAGGCCTCCATGAGAGTCAGGATTTAAGAGGCCAGGCCAAGTTACAAAACAGGTTTACCTAATCGAAGCTTAGCATTGCTCTTTGCATGTGAGACACACACACACACACAAACACTCAGACATGTGGGTGCCTGCCTCAGGCTGCAGGCTTTGTTGTTAGTCTCTGATGTTCTGCCCAGGACTACGAAACCTCAGTTTCAAGGTCCGGGGCAACATGGGGGGCTGAGGGGGACTCCCCATTCTCTCCTGCCCCCAAGTCCCTGGTCTAAACAGAGTCTCTGGAGGCAGCTCCTTTTGCATTGGTTGCCTAGAGCTGAGTTATATGTCCCTGCCCTCTGGCCGCATGATTGGACCAGGGATTGAAGCTCCGCCAAAGACAGCCTCTCATAGGCTAGCAAGTGGCCTGTGAGATGGCCTTCTACAGGATACTGACCAATAGAGATTCAGGATTTGGTATCGTGGCCACTGGGCCCAATCAGATCCTCTCCTCTGTGGGCACCAGAGAGGAGTGATAGACGCCAGCAGGCAGGCAGAAAAAAGGTGGGAGTCAAGAGATTCTTGGAAGCCCTGGGACAATGGGACAGCAGGACAGCAGGGACTATTGAGAGGGCAGTTCATGGCAACAGGAGGAGACAAAAGATGACTGAGTCACGAGAATGTCAGAGCCCTGGAGCCACAGTGGCCTCCTGAAGGTAACTCCTGCTCCTCACGGCTGAGCACTTGAGTGGCTCCACATAACCTTGCCGCAAACACGAATCCCTGGGGGTTCTTTTTTTTTTTTTTTTTTTTTTTTGCGGTACGCGGGCCTCTCACTGTTGTGGCCTCTCCCGTTGCGGAGCACAGGCTCCGGACGCGCAGGCTCAGCGGCCATGGCTCACGGGCCCAGCCGCTCCGCGGCATGTGGGATCCTCCCAGACCGGGGCACGAACCCGTATCCCCTGCATCGGCAGGCGGACTCTCAACCACTGCGCCACCAGGGAAGCCCCTCCCTGGGGGTTCTTGGAATCTGTTTATCTTCTTGCTCCCTAATGGAGCCCGGCTGGCCAAGGGCCCACCCACGTTCTTTCTGGTGGACTTGGTTCTGCTGGGCATCACAAACAAGCAGAAAGAGAAGATTCTACCCGGGAGAACTGCCAGCCTTGGCATGGTATCCATTCAGCCCTTCACTGGGCTTTTGGGTGAGGGAGGATGGCCGAGGGAACTCCTGCTTTCCGGTCAAAAGGAAGTGGGTAGGGGGTGCTGTGCTGAGGCTGCGGGACTCTTGGCAACCCCAGGAGACCCGGTTTCCAGACCGGAAGAGTTTCCCACAGAGGTGGAAAGACACGGTTCTGCTTTTGATTTGGAAAGGGTCTTGCTGCATTTTTCCAATGTTGGTTCAACAAAACTCAAAACCGTTTTCCCTAACACTTTCCCCCCTTCATTCTTAAGTCACTCTGTGTGCACAAAGGCAGTACATGTGCTTGTGATTCATTCGCCCTGAAATCATCGCCTTGTCTCCCTTGAGGGATCCTATGTCTCAAAGACCTTCGGAGACAGTTAAGCCCTTTCACCCCCCTCTTCAAACCAGGGCCTGCATGTGCTAAGGCAAAGGGATGGAGGGTTCCAACCAAGACAAGAGACAGTCCTCCCTGCCTGGTCCCAGTGAGGTCACGGCCAACCTCAGCAGCAGTCACGTTCCCAGGAAGCAAGTCCTAGGAGAAATCAGCACCTTGTGTGAAGACACTGAAGGCGGAAAAGAAGAGCACTGGGGTGTCAAGTTGTAAATGATTGTCAAGGGTTGACTTGTGTGTGGTGTCCTTCAGCTGCAACACGCCATGTTCTCTCTCCCCAGCTCCAGGGACCGGAGGCTCACACCCTGCACGCTGGCCCTACATTCTGCCCTCAGCAGAGGCTCCAGAGGTACCTTGGGGCTCACCCTTCCTGCCTTGTGGACAGTAGCGCCTCTTAGGTAAGCTGGTGGTGATGGTGCTTTACAGTAACGTGGACACTGGGAAGTGGGTTGGGGTACAGGTGAAGCAGGACTAATCATGAGCTGACAGTTGTTAAAACTGGGCGACAGTCGTTAAAACACAGGTGTTTATTATATTATTCTTTCTACTTTTGTTTTGAAATTTTTCATGATAAAAAGTAAGAAAAAAACTTATAATGGAAAGTTATGGGCATGTGTATATGTGTGTGTGTATATATATATATATATATATATATATATATATATATATATATATATATATAAAACTCTCTTTATAAAAGAGAGTAATATCTGTAGCAGGGCTTCACTAGATATGTTATATGGTATGCAGTGCACAAGCTGATTTTAAGTGATATGGCAATGAACTTTTAAATTCAATCACTGTGTATTTAAAATTTAATTAATTATGGCCTGCGATAGTGCCAAGTGTTTCCTTTTGAGATAAAGTTAAGGAGAAAAATCAAGTTGATTTGATGAAAGGAATTAAGAAGATAATGTGAGAGGAAGAGATATGTGGATATGGCAAACATAATGGAGGTGGAAACTGAATTGCTGAAGTTTTGGAAAAGGGCTCATGTTCATTACTCTGAGTACATGCTGTGTCAGCCTTATGGGATCATTTATCTAGAAGGTTCAGCATGAGGGGCACAACAGCAAGAGGCAGAAGTGGGCTTTTGAGGCACACAGACCGTGTTTCAATTCCTGACTCTGTCACATAATGGCCGTGTGACATCAGGCAAATGGCTTACCTGCTCTGGGCCTTGTCTCCTCATCTGCAGAACTGGGATGTTATTGTACATCTTGAAGTGTCCTTGTGAGTTCCTGGCATATACCAGGTGCCTAATAAATGGCAGTGCACTTGAGAAAGAAGTAGAAAGGGCGGGTGGACTCAGAGTCCACATCCGAGGTCTGGGCACCATCCTCACAGGTTCAGACTTTCATCCAGAACAACTTTACTCCTACTTTAGACACAATTCTATGAGCATGTTTCTTGTTTGTTTTGCTGTTTTCCTAGTCTGTGTGCCTCCTGAGAAATGGACAGGAGACAGGTGGGGACATGCTGAGCAGACGGAAGAGGGAACCCGTCAATTGACACGGTCAACCCGTCATTAGCCACAGTCATATGTATGGCTTCTTGGCTTGTTCTGATAACACTGTTGGCAGTTTAGCAACTCTGTTGCTTGAAACAGCTCCCCCAAATCAAGCCAAACGTTACTGCCTGTAATTCACTAATAACAGCTTTTCTTGACTGTTTGCTGTGTGCCAGGGACTGTGCTAAGCACTCCACATTCATTGTCTGACTTAACTGCCCTGACAGCCCTCCAAGGGAGGTGTTGCTGGTCCCCCCATCACAGATGAGGAAGCTGAGGCTGAAAAGATGTGGTGACTTCCTGAGGGCACCGTGGCAAGCAAGTGGCTGGGTCAGGATAGGACCAGGTATGATGCTGAAGCCTATGTACTTGGTCACAGGACTCCATCGGCCCTCTCTTGGAGGGGTCCTGTGCACTTCTAAAAAGTCCCTTGGATCCTCAGGAAATGCACATCCTCCTGCCCCCAGTATGTGGACCCAGTCCTGGTGTGGTGGCATGAGGCAGGTCAGCTTGTGGGGACAGCTGCCTGGTGGTGAGGGTGCCAGCCTGAGTGTGCCTGCAGCCTGGCAGAGATGTGACTCTTCCCAGCCTGGAGACCCGTTAGACATTTGCATTTAAAAGTATCAGCTCTGTACATCTTCAGAGGAGAATTAATGACAAGCAGGCTTTGAACATTTGCAAACTGTATTTTTAGGTCACAAGGACCTTCCCTTTTTGTGTGTGATTGGGGTAGGGATGGAAAACATATGCCTTGGTTTCTGCCACTTGTTCCTGGAATCCCAAAGATGATGGCTGTTTGAGCTTCATGGTAGTCTAACAGATTTACAAACAATTTTCCATGAATCCAGCAGTTCTCTGAAGATACTCATAGGCCTATAGCATTTCCAAAGAGAAAAACAGTAGCCCATGGTTTAGAAATGGTAATATCAGGGGCTTCCCTGGTGGCGCAGTGGTTGAGAGTCCACCTGCCGATGCAGGGGATATGGGTTTGTGCCCCGGTCTGGGAAGATCCCACATGCCGTGGAGCGGCTGGGCCCGTGAGCCATGGCCGCTGAGCCCGCGCGTCTGGAGCCTGTGCTCCGCAACGGGAGAGGCCACAACAGTGAGAGGCCCGCGTACCGCAAAAAAAAAAAAAAAAAAAAAAAGAAATGGTAATATCCATTCACTGAATTGACCAAACTTCTAAATGGGACCATCTCCTGTACAGAAAATAATATTGTTGTTTCTAGCAGTCACACTAGGAGATACTCAGCAAATATGAAGTTATGACCACAGGTAAAGGGGTAAATATGCCGGCATTTACATGTCCACATGCGTGTTGCCTTTTTAAAAGCAACTCCCCAGAGGACTCTCCAGTTATTCCAAAGATACTATCATTGCTCCATGCTTTTGGATAGTTTCTCCTAAGTGACTGCCTTCAGAACCGATTACACGTTCATTCGGTGTCTCTAAGGCAATTCTTTGTTCTTAGGGGCAGATGTGGCCTTTAGAAAATCCCCCAATCAACCCAAGCTCAGATCAATGAAGTGTGTGGGTAATTGTATAGGTTATCAGTAGCCCAGTATTGCTGCAAAGGAACCAGACACAAAAACCTCAGGGATCCGCAACAATGAATATGATTTAGCTCATGGCTCTGCAGAGGTTCAGCTGATCTGGGCTGGGTTTGGCTGATCTTGGCTTGCTCATGAGTCTGTGGTCAGCTGATCTCAGATGAGCTTACTCAGATATCTAGAGAGCAGCTGGATGATGACTAATCTATAATGGCCTCATCTGGAATTCCTGGGGGACTCAGCTCTGACTTGTCTTTCATCCTCTAGCAGGCTAGCTGGGGCGTAGTCTCATGGTGATGGCAGAAGCATAAAGAGAAGGAAACCTCAGTGGGCAAGTCCATTTCAAGACTGTGCATCATTTCTGCCAACATCTCTTTGGCCAAATCAAGTCATAAAGCAAATGATAAGGATACAAGGAGGAATGCAGAAATGTGACTTTCTTTTTTGCGGTGCACGGGCCTCTCACTGCTGTGGCCTCTCCCGTTGCGGAGCACAGGCTCCCAAAGTGCAGGCCCAGCGGCCATGGCTCACGGGCCCAGCTGCTCCGCGTCATGTGGGATCTTCCCGGGACAGGGCATGAACCCGCGTCCCCTGCATCGGCAGGCGGACTCTCAACCACTGCGCCACCAGGGAAGCCCTCTTTTTTTTTTGCCATCTATTACGGTGATTAAATTGGACTGTGTTTTTGTTCCAAAGGGAGCTGTGGCATCAAAATCCTGACAATGATTTCTTGGGTAGTCAGTGAACTGCCCCAGATAAGCATTCCAGACAATTGCCTGAGGGGATAATTCCAAATGATCTATGACAACAGTGGCATCTTTAGAAGGAAGGGTATGGCCCCTGAGGTGACTGCTGGGGAGGACACTGCCCTTTTGGATGAAGTGCTGAGAGTTTCACCTTGGGCTTGTTGAATTGAACTGAATTTGCATTGAACATCTTACCTTGCAATAGCCAGATGATAAAACGGCCTCTCGTGTGTATATTGCCTTTTACTTCTCTCTGCAACAGCCAGGCCTTCAACAGTGAAGACTTAATCTCTCAATAACTCTTATTTCCTTGGCAGTTTGAGGTTTCTAGACTGCAGCAGCTAAACCATATCTTTTTCCACTTTGGCTGCCCAATGGAACCTGCAAAGAGTGAAGTTAAATAGGATTCACTATAAATTTGTCACCCATCTCCTACACCCAGCTACATTTCCTGAGCATCCTTTGTGCTCTGTGTTTTTGCTAGGCTCTGGGCATGCAGAGAGACACAGGAGGAGGAGGGGTGAGGGAGTGGGGATGGAAATAAAAGGGAGAGGGGCCTTTGTGGACCAATGAAGATGAAGTTCCATGAAACTGAGAAGCACTTGAAGCCCTCTGCACCTGAGGTTAAACACACATACACACACCCTCACACACATGCTCACACACACAAAACAAAATGCCAAAGACAGATAAGAGGCAGTCTCTTCTTCCAAGAAGCTCATGACTAGTGGGGGAGAAACATGCACACGCTAAACTATTGCACTAGTGAGTGACAAAGGACATGAGAGAGGGCTCTAGGGTTCTGTGAGAGGTCAAAGGAAGGGCACCTATCCCTGCCTGGGAGGGTCAGGGAGGGCTTCTCAGCAGAGGTGACATTTAAACTGAGTCTTTAAGGATGACCAGGAACTCACAGGCAGAGACTGGGGGCAGCAGTGTCGGCATATGCAGGGTTGCGAGGAAGCAGGGCTCACTTAGGAAGGGGCAGGACTATGACAGACAAACAGGTTGGGATTCTGTGGGGAGGGGATAAAGAGGTGACAAGACTGGAAGGACACTGAACCAACCTTAGCCACTGGGGGCAGACACCAAAAATAACGGGAGCTACGAACCTGCAGCCTGTGAAAAGGAGACCCCCAACACAGTAACTTAAGCAAAATGAGAAGGCAAAGAAACACACAGCAGATGAAGGAGCAAGGTAAAAACCCACCAGACCTAACAAATGAAGAGGGAATAGGCAGTCTACCTGAAAAAGAATTCAGAATAATAAGAGTAAAGATGACCCAAAATCTTGGAAATAGAATGGAGAAAACACACGAAACATTTAACAAGGACCCAGAAGAACTAAAGAGCAAACAAACATGATGAACAACACAATAAATGAAACAAAAAATTCTCTAGAAGGAAACAAAAGCAGAATAACTGAGGCAGAAGAATGGATAAATGACCTGGAAGATAAAACAGTGGAAATAACTACTGCAGAGCAGAATAAAGAAAAAAGAATGAAAGGAATTGAGGACAGTCTCAGAGCCCACTGGGACAATATTAAACACACCAACATTCGAATTATAGGGGTCCCAGAAGAAGAAGAGAAAAAGAAAGGGACTGAGAAAATATTTGAAGAGATTATAGTTGAAAACTTCCTTAATATGGGAAAGGAAATAGTTAATCAAGTCCAGGAAGCACAGAGAGTCCCATACAGGATAAATCCAAGGAGAAACACACCAAGACACATATTAGTCAAACTATCAAAAGTTAAATACAAAGAAAAAATATTAAAAGCAGCAAGGGAAAAACAACAAATAACATACAAGGGAATTCCCTTAAGGTTAACAGCTGATTTTTCAGCAGAAACTCTGCAAGCCAGAAGGCAGTGGCAGGACATATTTAAAGTGATGAAAGGGAAGAACCTACAACCAAGATTACTCTACCCAGCAAGGATCTCATTCAGATTCGATGGAGATATTAAAATCTTTACAGACAAGCAAAAGCTAAGAGAATTCAGCACAACCAAACCAGCTTTACAACAAATGCTAAAGGAACTTCTCTACGCGGGAAACACAACAGAAGGAAAAGTCCTACGATAACAGAACCAAAACAATTAAGAAAATGGGAATAGGAACATACAAATTGATAATTACCTTAAATGTAAATGGATTAAATGCTCCAACCAAAAGACATAGACTGGCTGAATGCATACAAAAACAAGACCCATATATATGCTGTCTTCAAGAGAGCCACTTCAGACCTAGGGACACATACAGACTGAAAGTGAGGGGATGGAAAAAGATATTCCATGCAAATAGAAATCAAAAGAAAGCTGGAGTAGCAATTCTCATATCAGACAAAATTGACTTTAAAACAAAGACTGTCACAAGAGACAAAGAAGGACAGTACATAATGGTCAAAGGATCAATCCAAGAAGAAGATATAACAATTGTAAATATTTATGCACCCAACATAGGAGCACCTCAATACATAAGGCAAATACTAACAGCCGTAAAAGGGGAAATCGACAGTAATGCAATCATAGTAGGGGACTTTAACACCCCACTTTCACCAACGGACAGATCATCCAAAATGAAAATAAATAAGGAAACACAGGCTTTAAATGATACATTAAACAAGATGGACTTAATTGATATTTATAGGATATTCCATCCCAAAACAACAGAATACACTTTCTCTCAAGTGCTCATGGAACATTCTCCAGGAGAGATCATATCCTGGGTCACAAACCAAGCCTTGGTAAATTTAAGAAAATTGAAATCATATGCAGTATCTTTTCTACCAAATGCTATGAGACTACATATCAATTACAGGAAAAAATCTGTAAAAAATACAAACACATGGAGGCTAAACAATACACTACTTAATAACCAAGAGATCACTGAAGAAATCAAAGAGGAAATCAAAAAATACCTAGAAACAAATGACAATGAAAACACCACAACCCAAAACCTATGGGATGCAGCAAAAGCAGTTCTAAGAGGGAAGTTTATAGCAATACAATCCTACCTCAAGAAAAAGGAAACATCTCAAATAAACAACCTAACCTTACACCTAAAGCAATTAGGGAAAGAAGAACAAAAAACCCCAAAAGTTAGCAGAAGGAAAGAAATCATAAAGATCAGATCAGAAATAAATGAAAAAGAAATGAAGGAAACGATAGCAAAGATCAATAAAACTAAAAACTGGTTCTTTGAGAAGATAAACAAGATTGATAAACCATTAGCCAGACTCATCAAGAAAAAAAGGGAGAAGACTCGAAACAATAGAATTAGAAATGAAAAAGTAGAAGTAACAACTGACACTGCAGAAATACAAAAGATCATGAGAGATTACTATAAGCAACTCTATGCCAATAAAATGGACAACCAGGAAGAAATGGACAAATTCTTAGAAATGCACCACCTTCTGAGACTGAACCAGGAAGAAATAGAAACTATGAACAGACCGATCACAAGCACTGAAATTGAAACAGTGATTAAAAATCTTCCAGCAAACAAAAGCCCAGGACCAGATGGCTTCACAGGCGAATTCTATCAAACATTTAGAGAAGAGCTAACGCCTATCCTTCTCAAACTCTTCCAAAATGTAGCAGAGGGAGGAACACTCCCAAACTCATTCTATGAGGCCGCCATCACCCTGATACCAAAAGCACACAAAGATGTCACAAAGAAAGAAAACTACAGACCAATATCACTGATGCACGTAGATGCAAAAATCCTCAACAAAATACTAGCATACAGAATCCAACAGCACATTAAAAGGATCATACACCATGATCAAGTGGGGCTTATCCCAGGAATGCAAAGATTCTTCAATATACACAAATCAATCACTGTGATACACCATATTAACAAATTGAAGGAGAAAAACCATATGATCATCTCAAAAGATTCAGAGAAAGCTTTCAACAAAATTCAACACCGATTTATGATAAAAACCCTCCAGAAAGTAGGCATAGAGGGAACTTACCTCAACATAATATAGACCGTATATGAGAAACCCACAGCCTACCTGGTCCTCAGTGGTGAAAAACTGAAACCATTGCCACTAAGTTCAGGAGCAACACAAGTTTGCCCACTCTCACCTCTATTATTCAACATAGTTTTAGAAGTTTTAGCCACAGCAATCAGAGAAGAAAAAGAAATAAAAGGAATCCAAATAGGAAAAGAAGAAGTAAAGCTGTCACTGTTTGCAGATGACATGATACTATACAAAGAGAATCCAAAGATGCTACCAGAAAACTACTAGAGCTAATCAATGAATTTGGTAAAGTAGCAGGATACAAAATTAATGCACATAAATCTCTTGCATTCCTATACACTAATGATGAAAAAGCTGAAAGTGAAATTAAGAAAACATTCTCATTTACCATTGCAACAAAAAGAATAAAATACCTAGGAATTAGCATACCTAAGGAGATAAAAGACTCGTATGCAGAAAATTATAAGACACTAATGAAAGAAATTAAAGATGATACAAACAAATGGAGAGATATACCATGTTCTTGGATTGGAAGAATCAACATTGTGAAAATGACTCTACTACCCAAAGCAATCTACAGATTCAATGCAATCCCTATAAACTGCCACTGGCATTTTTCACAGAGCTAGAAGAAAAAATTGCACAATGTGTATGGAAACACCAAAGACCCCGAATAGCTAAAGCAATCTTGAGAAAGAAAAATGGAGCTGGAGGAATCAGGCTCCCTGACTTCAGACTATACTACAAAGCTGCGGTAATCAAGACAGTATGGTACTGGCACAAAAACAGAAATATAGATCAATAGAACAGGATAGAAAGCCCAGTGATAAACCCACGCACATATGGTTATCTTTTCTTTGATAAAGGAGGCAAGAATATACAATGGAGAAAAGATAACCTCTTCAATAAGTGATGCTGGGAAAACTGGACAGCTACAGGTAAAAGAATGAAATTAGAACACTCCCTAACACCATCCACAAAAGTAAACTCAAAATGTATTAAAGACCTAAATGTAAGGCCAGACACTATCAAACTCTTAGAGGAAAACATAGACAGAACACTCTATGACATAAATCACAGCAAGATCCTTTTTGACCCAGCTCCTAGAGAAATGGAAATAAAAACAAAAATAAACAAATGGGACCTAATGAAACTTAAAAGCTTTTGCACAGCAAAGGAATCCATAAACAAGAAGAAAAGACAACCCTTGGAATGGGAGAAAATATTTGCAAATGAAGCAACTGACAAAGGATTAATCTCCAAAATATACAAGCAGCTCATGCAGCTCAATATCAAAAAAACAAACAACCCAATCCAAAAATGGGCAGAAGACCTAAGTAGATGTTTCTCCAAAGAAGATATACAGATTGCCAACAAACCTATGAAAGAATGCTCAACATCATATACCCTGAGAAAACCATAATTCAAAAAGAGTCATGTACCAAAATGTTCATTGCAGCTCTATTTACAATAGCCAGGAGATGGAAACAACCTAAGTGTCCATCATTGGATGAATGGATAAAGAAGATGTGGCACGTATATACAATGGAATATTACTCAGCCATAAGAAGAAATTGAGCTATTTGTAATGAGGTGGATGGACCTAGACCTAGAGTCTATCATACAGAGTGAAGTAAGTCAGAAAGAGAAAGACAAATACCGTATGCTAACACATATATATGGAATTTAAGGAAAAAAATGTCATGAAGAACCTAGGGATAAGACAGGAATAAAGAGACATATCTACTAGAGAATGGACTTGAGGATATGGGGAGGGGGAAGGGTAAGCTGTGACAAAGTGAGAGAGTGGCATGGACATATATACACTACCAAATGTAAAACAGATAGCTAGTGGGAAGCAGCCTCATAGCACAGGGAGATCAGCTCGGTGCTTTGTGACCACCTAGAGGGGTGGGATAGGGAAGGATGGGAGGATGTGAGACACAAGAGGGAAGAGATATGGGGATATATTTATATGTATAACTGATTCACTTTGTTATAAAGCAGAAATTGACACACCATTGTAAAGCAATTATACTCCAATAAAAATGTTAAAAAAAATACTGCAAGAGTCGGGGGAGGGTTGGTTGGGATGGGAATTCAGTGAGAGGCGGTGAGGACTCTCCCAGGCAGGGCAGGGGTCTGGGAATGGAGAGAAGGGAATTGATGGGGGAGGAACTGGGGAGGTGGTAGGAAAGGACTTGGGGGCTGACCAAGGTGTGGGAGAGGTCAAGGTCAAGGCTGCCACCTGGCTTTGGATAACTGGGGGGGGAATGAAAGAGATGTGAATGGAGAAGGTCTCATGGACAAGAAGGCAGTGATGGTTAGTTATGTGCAAAGATTAATGTAATTAGGGCAGTGGACCAGGAATGGCAGACGTTGGAATCAGGAGGACCTGGTTTGAATCCTGGTTTCACCAGTGTGTGCCTTTGGGTGAGTCGCTTAACCTCTGTGAGGCTCAATTTCCTTCTCTGTAAAATGGAGCTAATGCACAGAGGACTCTATTGAGTGTGGACTTAAATTACATGGTGGGTTTAAAGCTCTTGGCATGGTGCCTGGCCCATTTCAGGTGCTCGAGCCAACTGAGAGAGGCAGGCAGGCAAGGGAGGAGCAATTTGGGGAGACAGGGCTTCCTATTGGGAGCCATGCTCATAGCCATGGGATCACCTGTGAACGCCCTGAGCTGCACCCTCAGCTTCGGCATGGGTAAGATGCGCCGAAGGCTGACTGGGTGGAGAAGACAGGTCGGAGGCGTTTGGGGTGGGAGGTATGACTTGTGCCGGAGTAGACCGAAGCACAGATGACACAGCCTCCGGAGGTGGTGACACTTGAGTTGAACCTTCAAGGCAGAGCAGGATTTGGGGCAGGCTGCAGAGGGGGAGGGTGTTGGAGGGAGAGCCGTGAAGGGCGCAGGGGTCAGTGGTCTTGATGGCCAAGGCCAGCCCCATCCGTGATCACTGACCTACTGCCGCCCTCTTTCTCCTGAGAACAGAAGCAAATGTGGGAAGAGAGCAGGGTGAGATCCCAGGAAAAATCCTCAGTCCTGAGGAGATGACTGAGGTGACCACCATGGCAGGGGCTCCTGGGCGGCTCCTAAACCATGCCCCGGGGCTTTGCTGAGATTCACAGCTGGCCAGGCCAGATCCCACAGAGATGGAAGGGCCAGGGCCTCAGCCCCTGGGAGCTCACAGTCTGACCAGGCGGTTTTCAGAAGGGAGAGCGGGGAAAAGAGCAGGGTTGAAATGCTGGTTCTGCAGCTTACTACCTGGGGAGCAGCAGGCAAGTCGCCTCCCCTCTCTGAACCTCAGTGTCTTTATCTCTAAAATGGGAACAATAATAACTGTCTTCAGAGTTCTCTGAAAAGATTGTCACAAGAGTTGAATGAGGTCATGTGTGTAGGACCCTTAGCCTGGGGTCTGTGGCGAGGCGGACGCTCACTGCCTGGTGGATAGCAGGACTCAGGTGCCGTGGGAAAGGCAGGCCCTGTCCTGTGGCAGGAGACAGTGAAGGGAGAGCCAGCCAGAGTCTGCAGTGGGAGGGGTCCTTAGCCTGGATCTTCTTCAGGGAGGGGTTAATCAGGCAGCTTCTGCTTGCCCTCAGGTAATGGACAGAGGGGAGCCAGAGACTTGCAGTCCTTGCCCTCAGCCCGGCTGTCCACGGTGATTCGACTTGGAGAGCAGTGGGCGTTGGTATCCCTGTCTGAGTGGTGGCTGCCTAGGGATCAGTTCCTGAAGCCCCGTCCATCCCCAAAGCCGAGTTTGCAGTTACAGTGTTGGTGGGCCAAGGCCTCTGGGGCCAGGAGACCACAGTGAGGGTGGGGCCTCTAGGGAATGGGGTGGGGGAGAACTGTGGGTACCATGGTACTCTGCTCAGATCTCCCCTCCAAGGAGGACATCCCTGTGTTCCAGCTGCTGCGAATATTGGCTGATGGCTCACAGCCATGTCCCTCACTGGGCTCTGCCCTCTGCAGTAGAAAACGGCTCCACCTAAGGTGATAACCCCTCTTAGGGACAGCCCACGGGCCAATGACTGGCCAGTGTGGGGATACCGGGGACACGCCAGCAGGATCAGCCGAGGTGTCAGTTGCAGAGTGTACTGTGGGTCAGCTTCTTCTCTACCCTGTCCTGCCTTCCTTACTTCCTACTCATGTCTCTCTCGGGAGCAACCCTAGTAGAATTTCTGCACACAGATCTCTGTCTCAGAGTCTGTTTTTAGGGAGCCCAGTCTAAGCTGGTACCCAGAATGGTCTTGAGAATCGGGCTTTAAAATGTGATCCCTTGCCAGCTGGCTGGTAATGAGAACCCCATCACTGGTGGGAGGTGAGCACAGATGGCCCCTGGTGTGCTGTAGAGGTGCAGTTGCTAAAACTTTCACCTCGGTGAGCTGCGTTGGGATACTGATGGCAGGCAATGCAGGCTGATGTATCATCTCTGGCAGTTAAGGGAAGGAAGAGGGAAATGGTAACTAAAGGATTAGGTGGCTGATGCTGAGTGTCACTGATTTGTGGAGGAGAGATAACGGCGGGCTCTGGGTAATTAATCACCATTTTAAGGCAAAACGGGAAGGCAAGAGAGCCTCGCTGGCATCATTTAAGGGAACACTGATCTTATGCAGCCAGAGGACAGAGAGAGCACAAGACTGGACTTAACTGTAAGAGCAGTAGAGACTCAGAGGCTGAATTCCCACCCCAGAGAGCCGGGCACAACAAGTTGAGGGCACTTGAGAGAGGGATATCTGGGTAGATACAGTTGAGAACCTTGAACTCCCAGGTTCTCCTGAAGATCACGGGAAGGGCTCGAAGAAGATAAGGCAGGTGCTTTATAAAATGATTCTTAACTCTCTTGGGATTTATCCCCACTTCTCTTCCTGGCAACCAGCAAGGATCAAATCCCAGCAAGATCAAATCCCAGAGGACGTGACTGGGGAGGGGCTGGGCCTGCTGAGGGGCAGGATCTGGCTAATCTGTTGTATGAGTGGAAGGAGTTGGGAAGATACACATGGGATTGGATCCAGGTGCTGTATCCAGGGAGGTGGAATAGAAAGCTAGAGAGACAAGAGTTTACTGATACAGTAACACAGACAAGATTGAACGTCCTGGCAAAGAACCCCAGGAGACTGTGCTAATATGCTGCTGGGTTGGCTTTCAAAAACTTGGCAAATGTGATGGCCCCCACAAAGTGAGTCGGGCACGATACATTGCCGTGGCAGACAGCAGGGAAGGGACCAAAAACCTTAGAGAATAGAGTGGATGTGCTGCATAAAGTTAGAAAAAGTCGGCTATATTCCGCAGAGGGCTAGAAGGACATTCTGTTTCTCAAAGTGACAGGGAAGGCACTGAGAGGGGCACTGGCATCGTTGAGAAGCTCGGTGGACCTGGGCTGACACTAATAAGAGATGCTGTTACAGTACTGGGCTTCCTGTAGCAATGGGGAATGACAGAGTCCCAAATGCCAGAGGCCAGATGCTAGTGCTTAAATCTCAGGAGCCAGGAGGGCGTAACTATGGCAAAAAGTGGCAAAGTCTGAGTGAGGTAGGATGGCCCCACCTGTGTAATACTACAGAGATGGTTAAAGGACCACAGTCTTCCTTACAAGACAGATGGGCAACCAACAAGGGGAGGCTGGGTCCCTGTGAAGAAGGACCCTGTAACTCTGAAGCAACTGTAATCAGTAATAATTACCCCAGACCTTTCTCAACGTTGCTTATGGTCGTTTACTCAGGGTAACCACTCACTGAAGAGAATACTCAGATGTTTCCAAAACATGAAAAAAATGTCAGGCTTTTCACAGAGTCTGAGCCGACATTGATACCCAGAGCCAAAGTGCCATCATGGGTCCCCTAGAAGGCGGGCACGTGAGGTCCACATAATAGATGGTTCCTGGACCAGATGTAGCTCACAGGGGGTCCCGTGGACCTATGGATCCACCTGATGGTTACTTCCCCAGGGCCCACATGTTCAGTTGGAGTGGACTTGTTTGGTAGTTTGCAGCATCCTCACATCCTCACATCAGCTCCTTGGCCTATGAGGTAAGAAATTGTAGTGAGCAAAGCCAAGTGGAGTCTCTGAAACCACCCTCCTCCCGGCAAAGATAGTAGGTAAAACAATAGCGCCTCCTACTGGGAGGGCTGGCAGAGACTCATGCTACCCTCCAAGACCTAAAGGACGTCATATTCCTATTTCCTTCAGCAGCCTGGCACCTACAACACCTTGTTGGATTCTGATGGACAGCAGTGGACTATCCCATATTTAACCAGTGGTGAGCTCTGACCTGGCCAGTGAAGCTGTCCACCTAGCCTGTTGATACTGGTCAGACATGACTGGGTGACATAACCCTAACTCAGACACATCATAGAGCAGCTGGACACTGTAATCCCGAGGCAGGGACTGCAGATACTAAACAGAGGCACCTGGATGATGTAATTCCAAAACATGCACGTGTATACAGCGGACCACTTCCAATGCTCACACAACAGAAAAATCCATTTATTGTCGGTGAATCCGTTTCACGTAGGCTTTGCTTTCCCTTTCGGGACAAAACCAACTCTCGGTCTTTGGGCTTTGACAGAGCTTCCCTAGTTCTCTGTCCTTGCACCTTATTCCCAGGAGCTTACCTAGAATTTGTGCTGAATCAGGTTCCCTGTTTGACAGTAAAAGCTTTTCACTTAGCCATCAAATTTTGGCCTTGAATCATTTTTATTTTAACACCAAGATGTAGCCCCACTGCAGCTGTTGAGCCAGACGTGCTCTGCTTGTTGGAGAAGATCAACACCATCTCCAGCAGGTGATATATGAATATCAGTCGGGCGATTTTGTTCTTGTCCGTACCCATCATGAAGCAGGAGCGGGATTCATATGGCATGATAGGCAACAGTACACACTTATAGTCTCGCCCCAGGATGATGCTACTTCTCTTACTTTATGTTACAATATAGTGCAAAGGGGACCTGGACTTTCTGGACATTCGAAGAATGTTATATTGGTTCGCTAGATTGATGGCAACCTGTTAATTGAACTAGATGTTCAAGAAATGGGAGGTTCATTGGAGGTGTTGGTATGACATGTATTCTCCATTTGATTGGAGTTAAATCCTGTGAAGACACAGGAACTTCTATATCTGTGAAATTTTTAGGGGTTCTGTTCTCACAGGCATGCTGGAGTATCCTTTTCAAAGGACAATTATTGTATCTTGCACCTTCCAGCAAAAGCAGCACAGTGCTTAGTAGGTTTTTGTGGGTTCTGGAAGTACTGTACACTGCATTTGGAAAGACTAGCCTGACCCATTTATTGAGGATAAAGAGAGTGGACAGCTTTTAGATGGACCAGAGCATGAAAGTGCTTTGCAGCAGGTCCAGGCTGTGGTGCAAGTAGCCTGCCAGGTGGAACATTTGACCTGGTAGATTCTCTGGAGCTATCAGTTGGGCAGCCAATGACGGAGGCTGGCTGATGCAAGATGGCCAAGTAATTCTTCCACTTGCTTGTTTAATGCCTCTTTAGTGGTACCCTGAGCCTGACATAGCCATGAGCCAGGACACCTGGCTTGGTAGGCAGAGCTCAGACCTGATCCCAGATTCCACTCATGCCTTTGTTCGGATACCCTTGAGAAGTACAGCCAAGGATGCTACTGTATCCTTTGAATGCAAAGTGTTTACAGCCCTCTGTTAGCGGTTCACAGTACCTCTGTAAGGGAGGTACAGCACAGATCTGCGTTTCCACTTAGGTAAGAAAACTGAGGCATAACTGACTTGTAATGTGAAGATGTTAAGGGTCCCGTTAAGGATCCTCCAGTGAGTTATTCGCTTATCCACTCACCAATTATTTACTGAGCAACTTTTGGAAACCACACTGTCCAACACCAAGTTATCCCGTCAAAGTAGACCTAGTCCCTGTTGTCAAAGAACTCTGTGTGGAGTGGGTATAGGAGGAAAGGAAAGTGGGAATCAACGGGTCATTCCACCACTTGGAATAAATGGAAGCAGAGGTGTAAGTACAGGGTGCTGGGGGAACTGGGAGTGGGCAGAGGGGAGAGGGAGAGAGAGGAGACCGGGGCATTCGATGAGGTTTTGAGCGGCTGGACCCGGGGTGGGGGATGCAGAAGGGGTTTTGAGGAAGGTCCTTCAAGTCCCAGACCCCTTCCCTGTCAGGTGCGCCTGCTCCCTGGGCAGCTGTCCCCAGAGCTACAGTCATGGGTGAGGCCCCAGGCCATTTCATTAGGGAGGTTTGTTTCCAGATTCATCCCCTAAGCCCTAGTAAGTCTCTTACTTAGTGGAGAAGCAGCAAATCAAGATGACATTTCAAAAGCAGTGGCCCAGCCTATTCCTGGAAGAACAGCTAAATCCTCACCCATATTAAATACCTTCTCCTCAACAGCAGCGGCTGGGCCATTTAGGAAAATTAAAAGGAGAGGGACGAACGGAGGGTGGGGAGATTAAAAACAAGTGTAATAGTGTTTCCAGTCCTGTGGCCATTCAGAGACCTCACATATGGCCTTTTCACTTTATCCTTCTCTTGGCTTATTCAGAGGGTTGGTCATTAGGAAAGTGGTTTTGCAAAGAGGTGCTCGGATTTCCAGTTCTCCATCATTAGGCCAGCCAGGTACCTGGCTGATGGCCGGCCCAAGACTGCGTGTCCCACAGCACACGTGCTGGAGACTTTGTATGGAAAAAATCACCCTGTAGAGATTTCTGTAAGGCAGCAGAATTCAGGGTTTGTCTTTACTCAAGTAAAGCCAATGTCCAGCAAAGGAACTGGCTGACAAATGTGGGAAAGAAGGTTTACCATTGCTGTTCATCAAACCGTGCTAAATTAAAAGAACAGTGACGTGCCATTTTTAACACATTGGATTAACACAGGTTAAGAAAAGAGAAAACTTAAATGCTACTGAGGACAAAGGGCATGCTTGTGCATTGCCGGTGGAAGTATAAATGAGGCCAACTTTTTGGAGAGCACTTAGGGCAAATACATCAAGATTTTTAATAGGTATTAAGAATTTTAAAACGTGGCAATAGTTGGTATAATAATTCTACTTCTAAAAATAGGTCATAACGAGAGATCAGAAATGTGGGCAAAGAATTAGCCAGGAATATGTTCATTGCAATGTAATTTCTAGCATTAGGAAAGAGAAAAATGCCTAACAATAAGAGTTTACTTATGTCAAAAGTGGTACATCCGTAAGAAGAAATGGTAGTCAGTTGTTTCAACTGATTTTTTTTTTTTTTTTGACCACACCATGTGGCTTGCGGGATCTTAGTTCCCTGACCTGACCAGGGATCGAACCTGTGCCCCTGCCTTGGGAGCTCAGAGTCTTAACCACTGGACTGCCAGGGAAATCCCTCAAACGATCTTTATGAAAGATAGGCTTCTGTGAAAATACTAAGTTAAAAAAAGGTATAAAACACTTTATATACTATGAATTCTTGCAACTCTGTCATATCACCACACCTCTCTCCATCATACACATACCCACACAATCAATCTGTCTTTATAGACTTTCACTTAACTGACCACTCAGTTGAACTGACTGACACTCTCTATTTTTTCTGTAAACGAAACAGCTGATGCCCAGGACACTGGAAAAGATAGTGATAAATCAGCTTTTCATTTCTGCTTCCCCCAGCTCCGCTGCATGCTTACCAAGAGTCCACTGTTTGTTATTCTCTTAATAATCTACCAAATTTATCTGAGAATGTATTATTGAGGATTTCTGCTTCTATATTCAAAAATGTGCTTGACCCACTTTTTTTTTAATGTGTGGGAGCAGATTTGGTATAAGAGTTAAGGCTAACCTTGTAAAAGGAGCTGAGAAACATTTTTTTTACTATGTTCTGATTGGATTAATAAGATTTCTTGCTTAAATGTTTGGTAGAAGTTGTCTGTGATGTTTTCTTCGTGGAAATATTTTTTATTTTGGATTCAATTTCTTAATAGTTATAGAACCACTAGAATTTCTATTTCTTATATCCATTTGAAAGTTGTTTTTAATAAGAATTTATCCATTTTACTTAAACTTTCAAAATTTTGCCATAAAATTGCTCATGATATCCTTTCTCTTCTTTCTCCCAGTGTCTGTGGCTCTGAAGTTCATGTCCTCTTTTTCATTTCTAACTTTGCTTATTTACATCTCCTTAAAAACCAGGGTGCTATCAATTTTATTAATCTTTTCAGTAAACCATATTTGGTTTTGTTGATCCTTTCTGTTTTGTGTTTGGCTTCTCTTTCATTCATTTCTACTCTTAACTATACAAGTTTTTCCTTCTGAATCTTAGGTTTATTTTGTTGTTGCTGTTGATGATGTTTTCATAATTTCTTGAGATAGGTGTTACGTGCATTAATTTCAGTCTTTATACGCTTCTAAGGATATAAGTTTCCCTATAATTTTACGTTTAACTGGTTTCTGCAAGTTTTAAATGAAATATTTTCAGTTCAAGATATTTTGTTTAATTTCCATTGTGGATTTTACTTTGTTTAGAATAATATTACTTAATTTACAAATATAGTTATCCTTTTCTAAATAGATTCCTAGATTAATCTCATTGTGGTCAAAAAGCATTCAATCCTTTAAAAATTTTCAGACTTGCTTTAAGCCTCAATTTTTTACATATGTCTGGTGTATACTTGAAAATAATGTGTATTCTGCAAATGTTGGGCCCAGGATTTTATAAAAGCACTGATTTCATAACTTCACTTTACTTCTGAGAAACCTCTAGGAATTGCAATCACGTCTTGTTTACATCTATGTTAAAAGGCTACTCTGATGGGTCCTTAAGTAGCTTCCCTGGGTCACATAACTACTAAATGTGAGTCTTTTAGGTCTTTTAGTTCTAAATCATTTTCTTGTTATTTTCCCTTTATTCTGCCTTTCCCAAGACTTTGTTTGGTGGGAAGCTTTTTAGAGATGAAATAAGAGTTCCATAACCAAAGGATCTGTCATCAAGTAAGTTTTGGAAATGTGGCCAGAGCAGTATGGTAAGAAAAGAAATAGAAAGAATGGAAGGAATAAACAAAATTCTCAGTATTTAGGGTCAGTATTTAAAGAGGATAGGATTGTATATGTAGAATATCCAGAAGAATCTACAGATAAAATATTAGGCTTAATAAGAAAGTTTAGCTGGCCATAAAGACAATGTACAAAAATCAACCCTGTTTCTATATGCCAGCAGCAAACAGATAATAAAAAATGTAAAAAATACCACTTTAAACATATCAACAAATATCAAATACCTAGAAGTAAACCTAACAAAACTTGTGCAAAACCTCTATGGAGAAAACTAGAAAATATTATTGAAAGAAAATAAAGAAGTAAAGAATAAAGAATAGAGACGTACAATGTTCAAAGATTGGAAGACTCAATATTGTAATGATATAAGTTCTCAAAGTGACCTATAGATTAAATGCAATCCCAATGAAAGTCCCAAATATTTTGCTTTTGTGGAGCTTTACAAGGTGATTCTAAAATTTATATGGAAATGTGAAGGGACAAGAACAGCAAAGACAATCTTATAGAAAGAACAAGTATGTAATGCTTCTTTGACACATTATAGAGCTACAGATATTAAGACAATGTTACTGGCACAAGGATAAATAGATATGGTGATGGATCCAGAAACAGATCATGCGTATGTAGACACTGATTTATGACAAAAGTGGTACTGCAGAGCAAGAAAGAATGGTGCTGGGGAAATTGGGTATCTATATGAAAAAAAAAAAAGAAAGAAAGAAATTTGACCTTTACCTCATATCACACACAAAAATCAAATCCAGATACGCTGTGTATATAAACGATAAATGCAAAACAAAGAAGCTATGGGAAGATAAGATGGGACAATATCTTCATGACTCTGGGGCTAAGGAGATTTTCTATATGGCCCATAAGAATCACTAAACATAAAGGGAAAAGACTATGTTAATATCGAGGATTTCAGTTCATCAAAAGATATTGTAAAAACAGAGGGAAAAGTGAAGTGACAGAATAGAAGAAGACACTTGACACACATGTAGCAGTCAAGCAGTCCATCTCCAAAATTGATAAAGGACTCCTACAAATCAATAAGAAAAAGACAAACAACCCAATAGAAAACTGAGCAAAGGAGTTAAACAGGCACCTCACAAATGATGACACCCAAATGTCTAATACACGTATTAAAAGCTGGTCAATCTCATTGCTAATAAGGGAAATGGAAATTTAAACCGCAATAAGACACCCACCAGAATGGCTAAAGTTAAAACATCTGGCAACATCAATCTTAGTGAGGATGTGGAACAATGGGAGCTCCCTACGTTGCTCGAGGGAGTGCTATATTAGTACAGCCACTGTGGAAAAGAGTGAGGAATTATCTAGCAGAATTGAAGATACTCAGCCTAAGACCCAGAAATTCCTTTCCCACAGATATACCCCGAATAAAGGTGTGCCCGTATGTGATATTGTGATATAATAAATACATATTTTGGTCTTCATCCTCGGCTCCTGAATAGAGGTCCTAAAACCTTTGTAATTTCCTAAGAAATAAAGGTTCTAGGAGCATCATTTGTTCTAATCGTTGGTCTTTGACCCAAGTTCCTGATACAGAAATCCTGAATCCTTGGAATTTCCTGTGTAATAGCAGCATCTTTTATTCTACTGAGGTGACTCTTGTTGGGCTCCTCCTGGATGGGAGGTGGTCACCAGAGCGACCAAACAGTGATTAGAAGCTTGGAACTGTCAGCTCCACCCCGTGCCCCCCGCCACCTATCCTCTGAGGAGGGGGGAGAGGCTAGAGGTTGAGTTAATAATCATTTCTACATGATGAAGCCTCTATAAAACTCCCTGAACAAATCCGTGAATGGGTTTGGAGAGCTTCCGGGTTGGTGAACACATCCGTATGCCGGGAGGGTGGAGCTCTCCAACACCATGGGGACAGAAGTGCCTGTGTGGGCCCCTTCTGGACCTCACCCTGTACCTCTGGCTGTTTATCTGTATCCTTTATCATGTCCTTTATCATATGACAAACTGGTAACATAAGTATTTCCCTGAGTTTTGTGAGCTGTGATAGCAAATGACTAAACCTGAGGAGGGGGGTTCTTGGGAACCTTCAATTTGCAGCCAAGTTGAGCATAAGTGGGGGTAACCTGGAGACCCACTATTTGCAATTGGTGTCTGAAGTGAGGGCAGTCTTGTGGGACTGAGCCCTTAACCTGTGGGATCTGATACTAACTCGAGGTAGAGAGTGTCAGAAATGAATTGTAGGACACCCAGCTGGTGTTGGAGAATTGGTTGGTATGGGAAAAACACCTTCACATTGGGTATCCAGAAATGTTCTGTGTGTGTGTGTAGAGGAAGAAGAGTTTTTCCTTTCACTGTGCTCTGGGATAGACATAAGAATACTTATTAACAGCTGAATAAAAAATGATGGTAAATTCCTATACTGGAATACTATACAGCAATGAAAAGGGATTAAGTTACACATAACAACCAATCAATTTAAAACATATAAGGCGATCATTAGATGCTGGACATACTGTATGATTCCATATATTTATACTGTGAGGGTGAAAGGGAGGGCTATGATTGGAAAATGATCTATGGTGGCTTCTGGAGTCCAGGCAGTGTTCTTTTTTTTTTTTTAACTTGGGTGAGGAGCACATAGATATTCATTTTACAGTAATTTGTTGTCATACATTGATACTTGGAGAATTTTCTGAATGTGCACTTTGTTTAACAATGAAAATGTTTGAAAAGGTCTCAGTATTTTAGAAACACCTATTTCGTTGCCTGAGCCAGGTGGACTGTAGGAAGTGAGAGGCTGGACATGGGGCCAGGGGATTTTGCGCAAGATTGATCCTTACAACATCCCTATGAAGCTGGTCATCAGTATGCCTGTTTTATAGGTGAATTAACTGAGATCGGAGAGGTGAAGTCATTCGTCTGAGTTCGCACAGCGAGTTTGCAGCTGAACCACAGTTAGAATCTAGACCGAGGTCTGTGCCTGTTCACAGTAACACAAACTCCCCTGAAGCCTCCATTCACAAATACTTTCCTGTTTGTCAGTAGCACACTGACAGTTGCCAGAAATGTTATGACCGCAGCTGACTCAGCCTCCGCTAATGGCAGGTGGTCTGACAGGGCTATTGTTGTCTGCAGCTTCTGGCCCTGTGGAGGCTCTGCTAGCGCTCTTCTGCCCGGCTTGTGCCCGGCCCCAGCTTCGGGTCTGTGGCAGGGAGGAAGGTACGTCTCACCTCATTCCTCCTGGTCGATAAGCTCAGTAAGAGGAAGGTGCTGGCTTCTGATACTGAGGCCTCTTCCAAATCCCCGTGGAGCCCCCTGACTTCCAGAGCCACTCTTTTTTTGGAGACCCGACCTGGCCATGTGTTTATAAACAGCCCTGTGGCAGGTAGAGCCCTGCTGGCCGGTGGGGCCTGCCCGGTGCGGATTATACCTGTACTTGCAACAACCGATTCCCAGCCAGCAAAGCACTCCACACACACCCCTGCCCCTTGGCCCCTCTGTTTGTTTTGCTTTGCACCGACCTGAAATGGATACCTTCACGGGTCCCTGCAGCAGGACAGACAGCAGTTGGGACCTGTGGGGACAATGGCTGTGCCCACCTGTAGGTCATGGGTCAGGCTCGCCAGGGCAGCCTTGTCAGTGCTTCAAAAGCTGAGGCCTCAGTCCTGCTGGGCTCCACCCATGGATCAGTGGCCGCCTGGCCCACAGGTGCGCCTGGCTATTCAAGTCCCGGTGACCAGGATGGGGGGTGGTGCTGGGCTGTGTGCGGGCGGCTTACCTGGGATTACAGCCCAGTCACAGGTGTCCACTCAATGCCCAGGAAGGGAAGCTGGGCTGGGGCCTCACATGCATAAAGCAGGATGGGGAGCAGGCGGGATACCTGTGTCTCCCTGGAAAGAATATCTGCTCACAGGCTGTCCCTGTGTGGGATTTCAGGGACAGCTTGGCAATTCTTGGTCTGTGTTTTTGAGAAGAACTTCTGGAAACTTTATAAATTTGAATATATTGTTTTTGGTCTAATGAGTCAATACTTACCAAGAGGTTCTTTTAGAAAAGTGGGAGGAGAGGGATGGAAAATCTGTGTGTATGTGTGTGTGTGTGTGTGTGTGTGTGTGTTGTGAGGGGCTGGTGCTGAAAACAAAATCAAACATAGAAGGCCAGTGGAGAGGTATCTTATTCAGGGGTTCACACAGAATTATTCACTGTGCCCCGACTACATGCCAGGATCACTGGGACACAGACATCCTGCTGTTCATTCATTCGTTGGTTCATTTTGCCAATGGACCAACCAACAGGCATTTCCTGAGGGACTATTGTACTGTGTTCCAGATTCTGGGCTGGGCACTGGGGATACAGAAAGAAACAGACGGTTCCCACCCTCAAGGCCTCTCAGTCTTGCAGCAGAGACAGGGATATGAACAGACAATTGTAGACTATAAAACAGGCTTCTCAGGGTATCTGGGGAGGCGTGCCATAGAGCAGACTGGAACTGAAACAGGTTTCCCAGGATGGAGAGCTTTGCAGAGGGCACAGGGGAGAATGAGCTGCAGGCAGAGGTATACGGACTGGAGCATTTGGGGGACTGCAGACTCTGGTTAGGGTGGGGAGTGGACGGGGGTGATGACATGGTCAGAAGGAGGCTGGGAGCATGGGTCTAGGCCTGACCATGTAGGGTGTGCTAAGTAGCTGTACTTAAGAGTTTGGGTTTATCTTCAGGACAAGTGAAGGCAACGTTGGGTTTTAAGTATGGAAGTGACCTGTCTAGATTTGAATATGGAAGGCTCACCTGGGGAGAGGTGGTAGGGGGACTGACTGCAAAAGGATTAAGAATTGTTAGAAGGTAGAAGTTCCCTGGGAATGACATGGTTTTAGACCCCCGGGTGAGGAGGTGGGTGGCAACAGGATGATCTGTGAGTGCTCTGAGGGGCACACTTCTGAGGCCCAGCTGAAGGCTGTGTCCTGGGCTGGGCAGGCCCTGGTGGGCATGTGTCTGCAGCTGAGAAAGTCTGTGGGGATGAGTGGGTGACCTTGGACCCAGCCTCACCCAGACCTGCTCACTGCCTGCCTTTGGGGCCTCCAGGACCTTGAGAAGCCCCATGACACAGGAGGACCAGCCCCTCCAGCCTGCCCATTGTAGTTTCATACAGTAGACATTAGTTGAACACCTCCTAAGTGCCAGGCCCTTTGCTAGACACTGGGGCCATGAGATAAGCAAGTTGAACAGTTTCCTGCCCTGATGGACTGGTTGGCAGTCTAGTAGGAGATCTAGATAATTAAATGAATGATAATGCTAATAGTAAAATTTATTAAGTGCCAGGCACCGTTCTAAACGTTTTATAAGAATTAAGTTGTTTAATCCTAATAATAACGCTTTGAGGTAAGTACTATTATTATGCCTATTTTACAGACGAGATAACTAAGGCACAGAATACTTTCCCATGTTCACACGGCTTGTAGGTGGCAAGAGCTAAGCTCTGAACCCAAATCTGTCCTACCAGCGTCTGTGGTCTTTTCTTTTTTTTTTTACATCTTTATTGGAGTATAATTGCTTTACAATGGTGTGTTAGGTTCTGCTGTATAACAAAGTGAATCAGTTATACATATACATATGTTCCCATATCTCTTCCCTCTTGCGTCTCCCTCCCTCCGACCCTCCCTATCCCACCCCTCTAGGTGGTCACAAAGCACCGACCTGATCTCCCTGTGCTATGCGGCTGCTTCCCACTAGCTATCTGTTTTACATTTGGTAGTGTCTATATGTCCATGCCACTCTCTCGCTTTGTCACAGCTTACGCTTCCCTCTCCCCATAACTGTTATGTAATACTGCCATTTCCTTGGGGACCACACCTGCTTAAGCCTCCCCAGGGTTCCCCAACAGCTTTGGACTAATGCACAAATTACTTAGCTTGCCCGTACCCCCCACCACCAAGCCCCTCCATGACCCGACTGTGCTCGCCCTTGGCCCTCCACCTCCCTGCTCGTGGTTCCCTACGCCTGCACGCTGCTCCACCCTGCCCTGCCTTCATCCATGCTCTTCTCTCAGGAGGGTTCATCTTTCCAGAGCCAAGTGTCCTGTCCCCTGAGGAGGCTGACCTCCCCAGGCAGATGAGTGATCCCTTCTCTGAGTACCAGTGAGGTTGGTTCATCCGTTGACTGTAGCCCGTTGTTACAGACACCATATAGACTTGATGTGCCTTCATCTTCCCCACTAAGCTGTCAGCTTCTTGAAGGTGAGACAGAGTCTAACTCATCTCTGCACCCTCCGTGGGCTTCAGGCAGCACATAATATTGATTAGTGAATAATCACAGCACTAAATTAAATAACTGACATGGTTTTTCCTGCATACTTACTGGGTGCTCAAAAGGAATGACCACCCTGTCCTCATGGACTAACGGGCATATTAAATAATTGATGAATTCTGGCAACTTGTTCCACTTAGGGCTGTGGTGGCCTGTGATCTCCTTGGAGGAAGTTTGCCCATTTTACAGATAAGACAACTAAGGCACAGAAACCTTAGGTAACTTTCCCACGTTTACATAGCTTATCCTCTACTTTTTGAAGCATCTCCCGCTCCGAGGTGGCCAACAGTTCGCTGGCATATGGTTGGTGCTCAAAAAAATTGAATTTGAGAGGCTAAATGAATCTATTCTTTTGGGAAGATAATTTTCATGTTGGAAAGCTCACTTGGGCAGAGGTCTGGAGGATGGGATGGATGGGGCCTAACTGCAAAGGGGCTGGGAATTGCCGGTTTGTTTGAACAGCAGATAACAGAAGAGCAGGGGTTTCCCTGGACACAAGGTAGGACCATGGCTCTGGAAGGACTGGAGGGCTTCCTGGGGAGGGTCCCCGGGGGAACGCTGATGTCAAGGAGGATGAGCAGAGGCCGGGGGGGATGCTCAGAGCCCTTCTGGCTCTGGCTGGACCACCCACCAGTAGTCCCTTTCCCCTGCTATTAGGGGTGGCAGACACAGTTTGTCACACACATATCCCTTGACCTTTCCAACGTCAGTAGGCAAGCAGGGGCCAGACACAGTAGGGCCTTTTAGCTCAAGGATAAGGCTTTCCACTGAGATGGAAACATTAGAGGGGTTTGGGGCAGAGAGGAGTGATTTGATGGGATTTATGTGTTGCTGTGTGCATTCGCACTGTGGGTGTCAAGAGTAGAAGGGGGAGACCCACTGGAGGCAACTGCGATGATGCGGAGGGGTGAGCTTTGTGACTTGGGCCAGCGTGGTGGTGATGGAGGTGGTGGAAAAGTGATTAGAGTCTGGATATATTTAGGAGATAGAGCCTGTGGGAATTAATGATTTCAAGATTTGGGGCCTGAGCAAGTGAAAGCATGGAGAGGTCATTAACTAAGATGAAAAGACTACAGAAATAGCAGGTTTGGTGGCTACTTGGGACATGTTAAGTGTGAGGTGCCAGTCATCTCATCAGATCCTCATAACTTCCTGCCAGGCACAATTATCCCCATTTTACCAACAAGGAACTCAGAATTCTAGGAGGAGGGGCTGCTTCCTCGAGGTCACCGAGCTAAAGAGTGGTGGGGATGGGAGGTTTTAGGCCTGCTTCACATCAAAACCCCTGTTTGTTTGTTCAAAATCCCTGTTTGTTTGGGAAGCTGGCTTTCCTGTAATTTGTCCTAAACTTCCCTCTCTCAAGAGTCCTGTCCCACCCCAGAGCCCCCATATTATGGACAGCCCCCCTTTGTACACTACTGCTGTTGTCCCCGCCCACTTCTCAGTGGCGGGTAACTGAGTTTGGGATTCCCTGGGTGGGGTTTTGTTTCCACTACTTACTGCCTATCTATGGTTGTTCTATCCTGCTTTTTCCAGCTCATTATTGGTCATGGATATCTTCTCTTTAGTTCCTGGTTCTAGCTCATGAACCCAACCTAATTTTAACCCTGCTCCTGGGGAGAATGCCATTCCCATTGCAATAGTCTGCTTTGCACCCAATTTCCTGGAATGCCCCATGGACAAATGAAGGGCGTAAGGGTATGGAATCTTCTAAAGAATCTCCTGAAGAGGAGCCATATCCTCTTGGAGTTATGACTGATTTCAGATCTAGGACAGGAAAGGCACCCAGATGATCCAGGATCATCTTACCACATTGGAATGAAGGAAGGCATCAAAGATGCATGGGGTCGTGTCCAAGGTATAAACGAATATTTTGAATTGTTGCAATCAGGAAAGAAATAATTTGCATAAGCTCTATTGGCTCATGGGTAGGATGCTGTTGCAATAAATCTAACAGTTTTGAAAACATCAACTCAATCACAGAGAACTGATACCTGCAAATAAACTAAGAGGTTCAATTACACTTAGTCCAACTCTGCAACTGCATTTTTTTTTTTTTTTTTTTTTTTGCGGTACGCGGGCCTCTAACTGCTGTGGCCTCTCCTGTTGCGGAGCACAGGCTCCGGACGCGCAGGCTCAGTGGCCATGGCTCACGGGCCCAGCCGCTCCGCGGCACGCGGGATCCTCCCGGACCGGGGCACGAACCCGTGTCCCCTGCATCGGCAGGCGGACTCTCGACCACTGTGCCACCAGGCAAGCCCTGCAACTGCATTTTTATGGCAGTGATCATGGCAGTAAAATCATTTCTCAGCTTTTCCTTGCAGTTGTTAAGAGTATTGACTTTGAAAAAACATGCTAAATAAAACAACTCAGAGCCACTCAACATTTCAGTGAATAAAGACTTTTATTCACCTTGATGAGTTTTTTGCACTTAGTCATGGCATGGTTGATATTTTCCTTTATGACAAAATCAACCTCAAGTTGGGAAACCTAGACCAGCACCTTCTTCCTATTAAGCCAGCACACATATGCAGGGTAAAGCAAGTTTTAAAAAAAAACACACAACTTTTCATTTTGTTATAAAGTGGCCTTAAGAGACAAGTATTCAAACTGTTAAATTTTCTAAACTAAATTTGATGAATTGTTTATCCCTTAGAACTCAAGAGCAGACCTTCAGAAGTACACTCCGTGTGTGAAGCAGGTTCCAGGAACACTCATTGTGTGAAGTAGTCCCCGAGGCCACTGTTTTCTGCCAGCATTTTGCCCATCAGAGTTTTGGCTCACCTGTGCAGGAGGCTGAGCTGCTTATTTCCAGTTGATATTGTTCTTTTTGGACTTACACATCTTGTTGAGATGTTTTCCCTTGTTATTTTACCATCAACCACTTTAAGAATTGACATGTCTTCACAGACACTCATTAGCGTTATGGTGAAGAAAGATGGATAAACGGGCCAAATCATCAATATCTGTTTTCAAAAAGTCGTTCTAGTCTATCTTTTAGAACCCACTAAAAGGCACTGGTAGATAGTGCCACTCTGTAAGGACACCTTTTCCAAATCAGTTGCCTCTTTTTTTTTTTGCGGTACGCGGGCCTCTCACTGTTGTGGCCTCTCCCGTTGCGGAGCACAGGCTCCGGACGCGCAGGCTCAGCGGCCATGGCTCACGGGCCCAGCCGCTCCGTGGCACGTGGGATCCTCCCGGACCGGGGCACGAACCCGTATCCCCTGCATCGGCAGGCGGACTCTCAACCAGTGCGCCACCAGGGAAGCCCAGTTGCCTCTTTTTGATGCAAAAAGAGGTGTGGTCCTACCTACAGTGAAACCCTTCAACTTGACTCCTACCACTCAAGCTGTGACTTCTGAGGCATTTCTGAAACAGACTAAAGAAATCTTTAAGAGACCCTTGAATTTGCTTTTTGGCATTTGTTTTTCACTAATGTTCTCAGTCAAGTCTTCTTTCTTTTAGGTTTTAAAATTATTTTGTGATTTTTTTTCCTTTGAAATTGCATACTTGACTTTTTCAATGTCGTTGCCTGGGAGATGGCTTTTATCCATTATTTCATGTGCTCATCTGTAACTCCACTAAAATAAAACTTCCCTAAAATAAAACCCATCTCAGCTTCCACTGTTCAGTATTTTAGGGAGTTGCTTGCCACCAGTTCACTAGGTGTAGCTCTGGCCCTGGTAGCTGTCATGGTCATGTGGTGGACCTCAAGGTCAACAGCTCATCTGTCATAAGCATGTGACTCATTTTATTGTGAATTTGCCTCCATAGCTTCATAGTTTCACTGGTTACAAGTTTATGCTTCCGATCTCCTATTTTTAACCACGGATCCATGTTCTAAATTGAACACGTAATTTGAAAATTACTATACTTCAAAAAGAGAAACGAAAAATAACCAACACCCCAGAACTTCTGGTCTCTTTGTGTTTGGGGAAAATTTGCTGTGGTGGGAAGTGGAAAGATGCCCAGTGATGTTTGTAAACAGAGTATGTGATCAAGGGGAACAAGAGCAGGGCAGCTGAACAGATTTAGGAGGTTCATGGCCTTATGGAGTCAAAGTGAAAATAAAACTGGTTTCTAAGTTGGCAAACTCTTTTTTCAGAACATTTCAGAGCATTGCTGAGAAAACACATGCCCTGCCCAGCCCTGGCCTGCGGCTCAGACATTGGCCCAATCTGTTTTTGCTACAGCCGTGAACTTGATTCCCTTTAACTAGAAGGCTTTCCAAGAGAAAGCTAGGCTAAACCAAGAGAACTGAATTGTTCCATGCCTCACTGCATATACCACTTTTCTGTTATATAGCCTTTGGCAAAAATGACTCAGATCAGCAGAGGTCAGTAAGATTTTGCTGATTTTACTTGTGCATATATGACATAAATACTTTTTTTTTTGAGGTATGTCTGCACCTTTGGTTTTTTTTTTTTTTTTTTTTTACATCTTTATTGGAGTATAATTGCTTTACAATGGTGTGTTAGTTTCTGCTTTATAACAAAGTGAATCAGTTATACATATACATATGTTCCCATATCTCTTCCCTCTTGCGTCTCCCTCCCTCCGACCCTCCCTATCCCACCCCTCTAGGTGGTCACAAAGCACCGACCTGATCTCCCTGTGCTATGCGGCTGCTTCCCACTAGCTACCTATTCATAAATCCTTTTTATTTTGGAATTTGCTTAAAACACATTCAAGTTTTTAAAAAATAATACAGGCTTACTGTTAAAACTCCATACAGAACTCTGTAAGGCAAAAAATTGAAATTCTTCGCTTTCCATTCACTTACTAATCTCATTCCCTCCATCCTACTCCATAAGATTAACCACTATCAATAATTTGCTATTTATTTGTTCAGATCTTTTTATCACTCCACTTTCTTTTTAATCATACACACAGACACATGCAAGTATGTCATTTTAACTTAGAAAACAAATATAGGATCATATTATTTTGCAATTTGCTTTTTTTACTCAGCTATACATCTTGGCAGCTCTTTTTATTGTCTGACTTATATCAGTGTACCAGAATTTAACCATTTCTTTACTCATTGACCCTTGTTTCCAAGTGTTCACTATTACAAAAAAGCCCCCAGTGGACATTCTTTGTTTTCGTGTCCTGTGTCCTTTTGTGCACCTTTTTTCTGTGGGCTAGAGTGCAATAGTGGACTTGCTGGGTCAGTGAGTGTGCGGACTTCAGAAACTGATAGATGCTGCCAGACCGTCTTCTGAAATCATTGGATCTCTTTATGTTGCCACCAACACGAATGAGAGCATCATTCTTCCCAAACCCTTGTCATCTGTAGTTATTATCAATTTTAAAATCTTCCCAAGCTGATAAGAGAAAAATGACATTTTCTTCTTATTTTAATTTGTGATGATCTGTTCATTCAGAAAGCTGAGCCTATTTTCATACGTTTATTAACAGTGGTTCTAGGGCTTCCCTGGTGGCGCAGTGGTTGAGAGTCCGCCTGCCGATGCAGGGGACACGGGTTCGTGCCCCGGTCCGGGAAGATCCCACATGCCGCGGAGCGGCTGGGCCCGTGCGCCATGGCCGCTGAGCCTGTGCGTCCGGAGCCTGTGCTCCGCAACGGGAGAGGCCACAGCAGTGAGAGGCCCGCGTACCGCAAAAAAAACAGAACAGTGGTTCTCAACTGGGGATGATTTTTGTCCCCACAGGACGTTTGGCAGTGTCTGCAGACATTTTGATTGTTATGACCCCGGGGTGGGGGGTGGCGGTATTACTGACGACTAGTGTGTAGAAAGAATTACTGGCCTCAAATGTTAATAGTGCCGAGGTTTAGAAATCCTGGTTTATTAGCCATTTGTGTTCCTTCTGTGAATTGCCTATTGATTATCTTTTTGTTGGGAACTCTTTATACACTGGAGATATCAATCCTTTGTTTATTTGTATATATTACATTTTCCCCATCTGATATTTACATTTAATTCTGTTTTTGATGTCTTTTGCACTAGAGCATTTAAATTTTTATGTAGATAAATCTACTTGTTTTTTTCCTTTGAAAGGGCATCTTAATTTTGTACCATCCTTGGTTTTCTTAACCCAAGTGTATATAAGCATACTCCTATATTTTATTCTAGTATTTTCAGTTTCATTCATGTCAATGTTTAGTTCTTTAATCTATGTGGAATTTATTTTTGTGTCAGTATGACAAAACCTTTAAGAACTTTCTAATTAAAAACCTTTCACTTTCAAATCTATAAGTAAGATTGATACTAAGGAAGATAAACCATGTTTATCCAATGGTACCCTCTGAATATGCCTTCAGAGGGGACGAGTGAAGATCCAAGGGACAAATTTAAGCTCCCAAGCAGTGCCTTGGAAGCCCTGCAAGATCTGTCTCCAAGCCTCCTTTCCAATTCCTTCCTAACCTGTCACCACCTTCAGAAAGCCTTCAAGGATTCTCCAACTTGCAAGGATGCCTTTTGCCTTTAATCTCTTAGAGCATGTTATTAAGTGCACCTGTTCTGCCTAGTTGTTTTGCTTTGTTATTATTATTTTTTGAGGAAGCCTTTTCCATCCAACCAGCCAGCCAGTTTCTGGGGGACAGTTTCCGTGTGCCCCAGTTCAGTGCTCCTGTACGTGATTGGTATTCAAAACATTTCTCCATGTGAATGAGAATACACTGCCATCCTCAGAGTCTGGGGGTAAGTGCAGACTCCTGACAGAGCATCTGTGTTAGTGTGTCGGGGGGAATGGGAAGCTAGGATCCCTTTGCTGCTTCTCTGAGGGAAGGACAGGCTGGGGAGGGGACAGTGAAGGAGCTCTAGCCAGTTTGGCCACTGACCCTCAGTATGGCCTTGGGCAGCCCCTGTCCTGTTTGTTTCCTCCTCTGACAAGGAACTTTAGAGATGGCAAATATAAACTCCATGAGATCAGGAACTGTGTCTTTTTTTCCTCCTCACAGTACCCCAGCCCCTTGCACTGCACTTGACACTCACTAATCGTTTGCAGAATGAATGATGCATGGTTAGATGTCCCTCTTGTGCCTTCAGGCCCTGGCCCATGCCCCTGCCAGGCATTGCTAATCAATTAGAACCTTTTTTCCTCTCAGTTAGGATGTGGCTTTTTTTTTTTTTTTTTGAGTATGGCTGCAACAGACACTGGTGATCAGTTAGTGCTGGTGTCAGAGAGGACACCTGTGTGCCAGCTCTGGGTTAGGGGTTTCCGAGCTCCTTTGGGGCCCTTCCTGAGAGGCAGGAGTTATTTTGTGTGTTCTGGTTGCTGCTCTCCCAAAGCGCAGAGGTGCGGGTCCCCGGTGCCCCTGCAAGTGGTCACCACTCATCCCACCAGGGACCTGCTTTTCTTTATAAGCTTGGGTTTCTCATAAAATCAACTCACTGCAAGGGGCCCCTGGGGCTGGGCTTTACGTAAGGAAATGGGAACAATTAATGGGCTTATCTGATGAAAAGTAATGCTGCTAATGATTTATTAATTATCATGAGGCTTATCTTTCCACTTCTTATTAATCAAAGATGTCCTGGAGCTCTGGGGCTCCACATGAGGGGAGCAGACCTAGACGCAGCCTGGGGGAGGGAGGGGCGGGCTGGAGCCAGGTGCCCCTAGCTTCCCGGATCCTTCCCTGGACCATTCCGTCCTGGGGGTTAAGACCCTCGGATTGTGGGCAAGGAAAGCCGAGAGGGACATTGGAGAGGAGCGCCATGTTGGGTTGGTCACTTACTGTGTGCCAGTCATCGTGCAGGGGACTTTATAGTCATTCCTCATTCCAGACCTACAAAGGAGGAATTATTATTCTCACTGCTTTAGACGAGGAAACTGAGGCCAAGAGATGTTAAGGAGTTTGCTCAAGTTATACTGTTAGAAATGGTAGAGCTGGGATTTGAACCCAGGTATGTCTGCCCCCAGACTGGATGCCTTTCAATTGGAAAGGCTGAAATGACAATCAAAGGAGTCTGGGGCAGCACCCCTGGGCAGAGCTGAGCTGAGGGCCCATTCTACAGTGTGTGTTCTGGGGCCGCAAGAGAGCGAGGGTAGGGGGACCGGGGAACAGTGCTTTCCTTGGGCCTCGAGGCTTTTGCTATCTCATGAATGACATGAGATTCATACCCAGGAAACAGGTAGGGACCCCTGGGCTCACGGCACACCTGCATGGGTGAGCACCCTTCCCAGGGCGCAAGCTTCCTCACAGGAGGTTAGTGCTTCATGGGAACAGGGATGTGTTGGGGTCTTGCAGGTTGGGTAGAATTGGATAGACGGGACACTATGGGGAGGGTTTTCGGGCAAGGGAAACAGCTTGATGAAGGTCAGCAGGGGCAGAAATGACCATACTTACTGAGGGGATAGCAAAGAAGAGCCCAGACTAACCACCACTGGGGAAGGAGGGAGTCCGGGGGAAGCAGCCATGGGAGGAAGGGAAGAGGGACCATTACCAAGTTGAGGTCTAGGAGCTGGTGGCTCCTGCCCTCTGTGACCCCTTTCTGACCCCAGTGAAGAGAGCAGCAGATATCCTGAGTGGTAAAACATGTGAGGATGTGAGTTTGTGTGTGTGTGTGTGAGCGCGTGCGTGCACGAGTGAACATGCACGTTTATGGGTGAGAGTGTGTGTTCCTCTGTAAGATTCTAGCAAGCATGTGAATAACCACTTGGGTGGGAATATTTTATGTGTCTAAGTGAGAGCGTGCAAACATCTGTGGGTTCGAGGGAGTGTGCATTGGTGTGAGTGTGTTTAAGCGTTAGAGTGAGAGGGAGCTCTGGGAACACGTGAGAGGATATGTGGACAAGGCAGTGTGTCTGTCAGTCTTTGTTCTGGGGTGAAGGTGTGTTTGTGGGTTGCTGTGGGGCTTTGGGCAGCCCGAGTCCTTGTCTGGTGTGGCGGGAACGGCAGGCGGAGCTGCGGGTGGGCGGGGAGGAGGCACAGAGGCCTCTGCAGGGCTCTGGGCAGAAGAGCTGAGCCCCGCCCTTGCCGGCGCTTAGCTGAGGAGCTGCCAGGCCAGGAGCCAGGGCAGGGCTCCTCAGTCAGGGGAGCCCCGTATTCTGCCCGTGAACTGGGAGCCTCTGCAGCCTTGGCCTTTTAGGTAACTGGTGGACACTCTGGGGGACCCCAGGGAAGGGAGAGAGGCCTGCCTAGGAGCTCAGAGCCACCATCTTTGGGCTGTGACCCAAACTGGCTCCCCCACCCCCCATGGCTCCAAGGCTGCCGCCTCCCTGCCTCTGGTGTGCTGTGAGTAACCACATGGCCTTTGTGACAGAAGTGAGCTGCATGGGACTTCCCCGGTGGCGCAGTGGTTAAGAATCCACCTGCCAATGCAAGGACACGGGTTCGAGCCCTGGTCCGGGAAGATCCCACATGCTGTGGAGCAACTAAGCCCGTGTGCCACAACTACTGAGCCTGCGCTCTAGAGCCCGTGAGCCACAACTACTGAAGCCCGCGCGCCTAGAGCCCGTGCTCCGCAACAAGAGAAGCCATCGCAGTGAGAAGCCCGTGCACCGCAACAAAGAGTAGCCCCCGCTCGCCGCAACTAGAGAAAGGCCGTGCACAGCAACGAAGACCCAACGCAGCCAAAAATAAATTAATACATTAGAAAAAAAAAAAGAAGAAGAAGTGAGCTGCATGGTGTTGGTGGAACACGAGATCTATGGGGTCCTGGTGCCAGGGTCCTGGGCAGGGAGGGCAGCCATAGAACTGCACAAGGGGTGATGTCCCCACAGCCCACCACCTTGGTCCACCCGGGCCGGGCAAAGCCCTTGAGGTCACCTCTGTCAGCCAATCCTTGTCCACATGGAGGTCAGCTGGGTCAAAGACCCCCATGGCTGAATCCCGCTTTTTCAAGAACACTTCTTCCCACAATGGCCAGCCATCCAAAACATTTCCTAGGATGATAACTCCCTTTTATTCATCAGAGAACTTAACACTTCATGAGAGCTCATCTCGTGGAGAAACAGAAGGTGGGGTAGCAGAGGCTTGGGGGGCAGGACCGCGGGGGCCCCTCCTAGTGATTCATGACAGGCCCCCCTTCGGCTCCATCCAGGGCCCTCTTGTCCTTTCTTCTCCCATCTGTCCCCGCCCCCCTGCTGTCTATGGGCCTGGCCCCCCTACCCCCTGCATCCTACTCTCAGCCAGCCTTGTTGACTCAGGATCTGGATCTGCTCCAGGTGGCGTGGGGTGTCCCACGTGGAGCGGTCCCGGGTCCACCAGCCCAGGTCAGGTCCCCTGCTCTCAGAGACGCTGCCCCGTCTGCTCCTGGCCCAGAGGCAGGAGTGGGAAGGGCTGCCGCCCACCTGCATCCGGGTGGGCCTGGCTCTCTTCAAGCAGTTGGGCTCCAGCTGCAAACTCCCAAACACATACTTTGGGAGGTCAGCCTGGCCCGCGGCTGGGGCCTTCCATTATTTCGGTGACATATCTTTGAACATGCTGCAATTCCTGCAGCCCCAGCTCAGGCCCCAGTCCCGGCCGCAGAGCTGTCTAGATACTGGGGGAGTGTTGGAGGAGTACTCAGCCCTAGACTAGTTCCTAGGCAGAAAGAGAAGGTACTGAGGCATGGGGACTGTGCCCTGAAGCCCCTAGCACCCTCTTTTGGCCTGAGCACTGTCCTTGGCTCTTTTTTTCAAACGCAGATTCCTTGGGAGAGTAACAGATGAGAGTGACATAACGAGATTCTTAATATCTGAGCATGGGAAACATTTTCTATCGTTTCCTCCAACAGTGGGAAGATGAGGGAGCCCTAGAAAGGGAGAAACTAGTATTGGCCTGCTGTATGGTTTTTATTTTTCCTTTTCCTTAATCCATCCCTGTTTTTACTTCTGATTCTGAAGACCTATCTATAAAAAGTCCTTTCCGGATGGTCTATTTTGAAGTATTGAAAATGGTACCCCAGACAGGGAGGCCAGGGAAAGGATAGATAAGTCTGTTTTTAAGCCCTGCCTGTTACTTGCTAGGTGACAATCAACAAACTCCTTAACCTCTCTGAGCCCCAGTTCCTCAAGCTACCATATCACCATTGCCAAGCCCCCTCCTATCTGTTGTGCCTTAGGGACCCTGTACGCCAACTGTCTGCACTCATGGGCCCAGGGCACCCTTGCTTGTGATTGGGATCCCTTCTGCTTGCTGGGCTGGAGAGAAGGCGTGCTGCCTGTGGAGTGTGCAAATGCGCTAATGTGAGAATGGTGGTGACCACAGCCCCAGCCACAGGCCCCTGGCCAGACGGGCGGCTCCTATGTCCCGGTGGTGTGCCAAGCTGGGGCTGGTTGGGAAGCAGCTCTTTCCCTGAAAACTCATCATTTTTGTGTAATAAAAGCGCTAGAATTCTGGAGCTGACTCCCTCCAGTGGAGAGGGTTGCTTTCTTCTTTTGAGTAGAGGGAACAGATTGTTAAACACCTGCTGTTTACTGGGTGATTTACACGCTCACTGCATCCTCATCACCAGACAGATATTTGTGCTTTCAATTCACCGGTGAGGAAATTGAGGCCCAGAGAGGTTAAATAATTTGCCTGGCATTATCTAAGAAGGCATTGGCTGGAAGAGGATCTGAACCCAGGTCGGCCTCACTTTGTCCCTCAGGGTTTCTTTGGGACTATCTGATACCCTATCAAGCTGTGACTTGAGAAGACAAGGAGAAATCTGCCTTCTCCCATGGTGTCTGTGCCTCGTCCTCCAGGGTTTTATGAGCACCCACTGTGGTGCCTCTTCATCCCTAGGACAGTAGCTCTCAGGCTTCCCTGGGGTCCTCTGGTCTGGGAGGAGGGTTTTGGGCAACTTCTTCCCATGATGGAATTAGAGGTGTAGGATGTCACTCCCACCCAGTGGGGTAGCATTTTATTTACTTTTTAAAATTTATTTATTTTTGGCTGTGTTGGGTCTTCATTTCTGTGTGAGGGCTTTCTCTAGTTGCAACGAGCGGGGGCCACTCTTCATCGCGGTGCGCGGGCCTCTCACTATCGCGGCCTCTCCTGTTGCGGAGCACAGGCTCCAGACGCGCAGGCTCAGTAGTTGTGGCTCATGGGCCTAGTTGCTCTGCGGCAATGTGGGATCTTCCCAGACCAGGGCTCGAACCCGTGTCCCCTGCATTAGCAGGCAGATTCTCAACCACTGCGCCACCAGGGAAGCCCTGGGGTAGCGTTTTAAAAGAAAAGTCTTAAGAAGGAGGCAATGTGTAATCTAGGAGAAAGATACTTTATTGGTGGAATTTCAGGTAGCAGAAAAGGTAGAAGAGATTGATTCGGACAACGTGACTTTCCCAGGCTCTCAGAAGACACCAAAGCACTTCACCTTCATGGAAAGCTAGTCTATTCCTGAGTGCGGGCTGGCCTCCTTTGGCTGAGTTTCAGGAAACTTCTTTCCACTGTTTCTCCCCTGCCTAGAATTCTCATTCACATGCAAAAATCAGTCAGTCTTAGCAAATAAGAAAAAGGATATGGAGAAGTTAGATATGCACAAGTCATCACTGATATGGAGAGCTGGCTCCTAGTCGTGGCTCCCAGCTGGGATCCTGCTGACCTTGGGTAATGCTCCTTCCCCTCTCTGGGCTTTAGTATCTTCCTGTGTAAAATGCAGGGGTTGGATCAGTCACAATGGCCTTGTTGACAGATGACAAAGCCCATCCAAATTGGTCTGGAGAAGGAAATTGCATTGGCTGATGTCAGTGACACATGCAGGGTAGCTCCGGCTTCATGCATGCATGGATCCCAGCAGGCTCCCGCGGTGATGGGTCCTCTCTCTCTCTCCCTCTCTCTCTCTCTCTCTCTCTCTGTTTCCCTCTGACTGCCTATCCTCTTAGAAGACCTAACACGAAAGAGACCACCTCTCCCTGTCCAGTCCCTCTAGCAGAAGTCTTGGGAGTATCTCTAATTGACCCTACTGTGGTCACCTTCTATCTCTGAACCAATCACGGTGGCTGGAGGTGGCACGTGCTGATTGGCCAGGCCTGGGTCATGTGCCCTCTGATTGGCTGGGGAGTGGGGGAAACGGAGGCCTGCTCCATCGCAACCAGATCGAGGGAGAGAGGGAGGGCTGTGAGCAGAAGAGGGGAGAATGGATATTGGGCAGGTCCAACCCCTGGCACCCATTACTGCTAGGTTAGTGGTTTTCCATCTCTGCTCTGGGGAGCCCAGACCTCTGAGGAGGAACTCCAGGGATATCTGTAAGCAATAAAGGATTTTCCAAAAGTCAGTAAGGATTTAAAGGATCAGAGCAACCTGTTTATCACTTTTGCCTCCTTTAATATTGGGATTTCACTTAAGTTTTCATTTTGGTAAATTAAAAAAAATTTGATGATTAAAAAAATAAAAGTCTGGAAACCATTGGACTAGATTATGGCTCAGGTTTCTGTTTAGAATGTTCTAGTGGATTATATGCCATAGTGCATACTTTTCTTCGACGAGGGGCACATTAAACAGTGGATCTGTGGCCCTGCTTTTCCCACTGTCTTGACTCTGCCTCGTCCCTTCTTCTCCTAAGGGATCCTGCTGGCTTTAATGTCTCTGTCAAAGGAGACCCAAGCCTGCCCTCCCACACTCCCAAGGACCTACCTGCCTCACGCTTTGCAAATATTCTTGCAGACCTGAAAGGAATACCCTTTTAGTGCAAGCACAAACCAGGTGCTGGTTCTTGCCTGATTGCTGAGATACTTGGAGATGTAGGTAGTTTGTAAATGCCGTTTTCTGGTCTGAATAACATGGGGCGGAAAGAAAGGAGCTCTCAGGGGTGGGCCACTCCCAACATTTGGAAGCCTATGGCAAAAGTACAAATGGTGGTCCTCATACCACATGTCTTTATGTTTATACGTTATAAATCAAGCTAACAAAGTTAAATAAAATATGGTTTTCTCCTCTACCTTGACACATGCTCCTTTGTAATGATCTAGAAGGCCGGATTTAAATTTAGAGTTTTCAGCTTCCTTAGAATTCTGCACTGGAATGTGAGCAGACTCAGGCTGTTCTCTTCGCCCCCTGGCTTGACCCTGCTCTATGAGGGGTCTTGAATACAGGCATGTGGACACTCTGGTCCCTGTCCAGGCTCTGTAGGCACCCTCACACAGCCACCCTTGGTCATCTCATGGGCCAAGAGGTATACACTCCAGGGGCTCATTTTGCCTTCAGAGGACAGAACCCGGGAAGACCCTCACTCAGGCCCTGGAAGGAGGCTCAGGGAATTCCAGATACCTGGGGACCCAGAATGTGTTCTAGCAGGGGGTCCTGTGTGGGAGGTCATGTCCTGTTGGACCTGTGGACTCCTCACTCTGGGAGCAGGGGTGCAGCCAGAGAAGGGTCAGAGCAGTGCCGTCTAAAGTAGGGGTGGGGGCCCAGGGCAGGAGCCCCCCTTGCATGAGTCTAAGAGCACATGGGTGGGTGGACTTGGGGTGACAGAACCTATAGCCCCTCCGAAATCTGAGATGGAGCTCCAGGAACTGCGGGGACTGTCAGTTTTGGGAGTTGACCCCCAAACTGGTCATCAGCGTTACCAGTCAGTGTTACCAGTGACATCCAGGGCTTGGATCGTGTATTTACAATTGTCCATGGTAACTGGGTCTCAGTGAACTGCTAACAATAGCAGATGACCAGGATGGAGATAAAATACCAAAGTGAGTGGTGAGGCAGCCCAGGCTGCATACAAATTTTTCAAAGGGAATTGGAGAACTGGTTTCATAACTCTAAAAACACTTCATCCTATAGGCAGTAGGAGAAGAAAGGGAGATTTTTTTTTTTTTTGCGGTATGCAGGCCTCTCACTGTTGTGGCCTCTCCCGTTGCGGAGCACAGGCTCCAGACGCGCAGGCTCAGCGGCCATGGCTCAGGGGCCATGGCTCAGGGGCCCAGCCGCTCCGCGGCATGCGGGATCTTCCCGGACTGGGACACGAACCCGCGTCCCCTGCATCGGCAGGCGGACTCTCAACCACTGCGCCACCAGGGGAGCCCAGAAAGGGAGATTTTGATGAGGATTTTGGAGAAGGCCGCTGGAGTGGGTGAGCCCTGAGCAGGATGGTAGGGCATGTCTGTCCTCACCTGGAGCTGGTGGGAGGGCTTCAAGGCTCACTCAGAGAACCCAGAAGGGCCACGTGGCCTGTGGCAGCAAGAGAGGTTTGTGTCTGGGAAGTGTCAGGTCAGGATGTGTGAGTGCTTCTCATGGACCAGATTGTGCCACGTGCACTAGAACCTCCCTGGAGCCATTTGGAGTGCTGCCCAAGGGCTCTTCCTGGAAGGGGTCTCTGAAGTCAGCCCCAGTTATGGAATCCAGACCTCATCTCCTGGGCACAATCCCCTCAGCAAGTCTGGGGACAGAGGCTGCTAGTTGTCCCAGTATCCACTCTACCTTTATTCCACAGCAATAAGATTTGTAGTTGGGGACATGACAATACAACTGGAGACTGTATTTCTTAGCTTCCTTTGCAGCTAAGGGGTGAAATGTCACTAAGTTCTCACCAATGAATTGTGAACAGAAAAGATGCATGAGGGCTATGCTCTTCGGGGAAAATAAAGCCCTGATTGTAGTGTTTGCCAATTTCCATGGTGTAAATACTCCCACCACAGCTGATTTCGAGCTATGCACAATCATCTCTCGGAACCAGTGAGATCCGGCTCCGGCACATCATTGAAGCAACGTCTGGCTCATGCCCTTAAGGGCACAGGTGTGCCCTTCCTCCTGCTTCTTCCTCCCAGCTGGCTGGAATGCTGACATGGTAGACAGCCATCTTGTTCCAAGCAGATGAGGGCAACACTCCAGGGATGGCAGACCAACAAGAGAAAACCTTGGGCCCCAGTGACTTTGGGGAGTAGAGAGGCCAACTGGGTTCAGAGCTTTACATGAAAGCAAAATAAATATCTATCTTAAGTCATTTAGATTTTAGGGTCTCGCATACAACGAAAAGTATGAAATGTAATTTACCTAGGAGCCCATAAAGTCAGAAAGAGAGGTTGTCTTTAAGTGGCATCTGCCTGTCTAGCAACATACACCTCTCTCGAAGATACGGAGGGGACACCAGGTTTAGGGCCAGGCCTGGGGAAGGAGAAGTCGAGTGAGAGGAAAACATGGACTTTCTGTCTCAGTAAAACATGTTGCCCTAATTGCTTGTAGTTTATCTCTCCATTAGACTTCAAGTTTCTGGAGAGACCCTGATACTCAGAAAGTGTACCTGGTCGCACCCTAGACACTAGGGATAGGGGACAGATCTGGGTTTGGCCTCATTATACTTCTTGAGGAGAACAGGCTTGACCTTTTCTTTGTGCTAGCAGAGTTCAGTCACTGTGTCTCTTCCCACTTCCTGTCTTGGCCCTGTCTCGGTCTGTCTTTCCTCAGGGAACAGCATCCCTGACTGAGGTCTCAGGGCACCCCCATAAACTCTGCTCACGATCACGCAGCAACCCTACGAGCTGGATAACCATGGACCATTCTTACCACTTGACAGATGAGCAAACTGAAGCCCAGATCATTCATCTCGCCCTTGCAATCTCTTGTTTAATAGTCCGATTTCCTCAACCGACTGTGGACTCTGGGAAAGCAAGGATCATGTTGGTTGTGTTTGATGCTGCAGCTCAGCTCAGAGCCCTTAATGAGCGTTTGTTGATTCCCTGACTGAAATAGCCCCTCATTACAAAGGGTCAGGGGTGGTTTGCAGAGCTCAAGCTGGAATTGTGGTTTTCAACCTGTTACACCTTTAAACGCAAGAATTTTTGGCAACACATTGGGGGTGTTAAAAGATTCAAACCACACTAAACATGCCAGCAGTAACTACGTCAGTACTGTGGTGGTGTCCTCAAATGCTTGTGAGGGCCCCAGAGCACAGTGCTCTGGGCTCCTTTCATGCCATGTTGCTTTATGGGTGTGCTTTTGGGGACCTCTTAGTCACAGGTACGCTTATTGTGGGTGTCGGTGGATGCTCCGTCTTTCTTTGATGCCAGTCTGCCAGACAACCTTCTCACCGCTTACAGCCCTTTCTACCTCTGGTTCTACAACCTACCCAATGAATTCTGCACTGAACCCAATTCTGCACTTCGTTTTTGGGAATTGAGCTCTTTCTTATGCAGGTGATAGGTTAGGCCAGTGGTTCTCAGTCGGGGCTGAGTTGGCACCCCCAGGGGATGTTTGACATTATTTAGACATTTTTGGTTGTCATACCTGGGGAGCAGGTGCTACTGGCATCTAATAAGTAGAGGCCAGAGATGCTGCTAAACATTTTACAGTGTGCAGGATACCCCTACAACAAAGTTCATCCATGCTCAAACATCAATGTGCAGAGGTTGAGAGACCTGGGCTAGGATTTGCAGCCTTTGGGGATGGGAGCCTCAACAGCAGCTACAGTAGCAGGAGTCGCAGGCCTTCTGCAGTCAGAACCGGTCCCTCCAAGGCTCAGATCATGAGCAAGCCTCCTTGCCAGGGCAATCCTGGGCATAGTGACCTTGAACGGGCAGTGGCTGACTTAGCCCCTGCTTCAGGAAGTGGCCCGTAGGTCATCCTGGCTACCCGCAACTGGTGGAAGTCTCATTGGCACAATATACCTGCATGGCCATTTAAAAGATGAATTAAGAGGTAAAAACAAACAAATAGAAAATCCCGCAACCTACAGTAGTCCCCCCTTATACGCAGGGGATACTTTCCAAGACTCTCAGTGGACGCCTGAAACCACAGATTGTACTAAATCTTACATATACTGTTTTTTTCTTATAATACATACCTATGATAAAGTTTAATTTATAAATTTGGCACAGTAAGAGGTTAACGATAATTATAAAATAGAACAATTATAAAAATATACTGTAATAAAAGTTATGTGATTGCAGTCTCTCTCTTGCAAAATGTCTTAATGTAGAAATTTAATGCCTTTTCCATCTTAACTAAGCACTTATCATGCACCGTGGCCATAACTTTTGCGGTTTGAGGTGCAACAACAAGACTAGCACAAAATTTTTTCCTTCTTCACAATTTCACAGAAGACTTGTTCTCACCATAGATCCTAGCAACCTCAGCATAGGATTTTTTTTCTTTCCTTATTAAGTCTAGAACTTTCAACTTTTCATTTAAAAGAGGCACTTTATAGCTTCTCTTTGGCATATCTGAATTGCCAGAGTCACTACTCTTGCACTTTGGGGCCATTATTAAGTAAAATAAGGGTTACTTGAACACAAATACTGTGATACCATGACAGTCTATTTGACAACTAAGGTGGCTACTAAGTGACAACTAAGGTGGCTACTACTAAGTGACTAATAAGAGGGAAATGCTGGACAAAGAAATGATTCACGTCCTGGGTAGAATAGAGATGGAGGCTGTGAGATTTCATTGTGCTACCCAGAATGGCGCGAAATTTAAAACTTATGAAGTATTTCTGGAATTTTCCATTTAATATTTTTGGACCATAGTTGACCACGGGTAACCGAAGCCATGGGAAGTGAAAGTTCAGATAAGGGCGGACTACTATACCTACCCTTTGGACCAATAATTCCTTTTCTAGGAATAAAGCCAGAGTAAATAATTGGAGAAGTGTCTAAAAATGTGTTGAGGGATATTCACTACAATGTTATTTATGGTAGCAGTAAATCAGCAGTGAATTTTACTATTACATTGTGATACATTCATATGATAGAATGCTATGCACTTGGGTTGCATTCATCTGCAAGGAATTGAAAGTGTAACTACAGTAGCTTTAACACGCTGGGATTTCTTCAACACCCAATTACAAGAAGTCTAGAAGTCGGCAGTTCCAGGCTAATGCAGCAGCCCAAGGATATGGTTAAGAAGCCAGACTCCATTTAGTTTCCTCCTTTCATCCTTACAGTCATGGGATGGTTGCTGCCCCTCCGAATATGACTTTAGCATTCCAGAAAGGAAGAAAGAAGAAACAGCAAAAAGGCGTGAATGCGTCTATCCCTTTTTATAAGGACCCACCCAGTGAGTTCTGCTTATTCCTATTGGCCAGAACTGTGTCAAATGGCCATTCCTAGCTGCAGAGGAGTCTGGGACGGTAAAAATTTGTGGCTTTCCAGATTCTTTAATGAGGAAGTTAAGGGAGTGGCCGGGGGAAGGGGGTGCGGGTGGTGGTGTCATCAGACCAAATGGCTATTGAGTAGCCAATCTGCCTTGTCTGCTACACAAAGCAGACTTCAGAAACTGTTAAGTAACATGAAAAATTTCAGGCAATGTAAAGTTTATTAAAAAAAAAAAAAAAACCCTGCGGGCTTCCCTCGTGGCAGTGCTTAAGAATTCACCTGCCAAGGCAGGGGACACAGGTTCGAGCCCTGGTCTTGGAAGATCCCACATGCCACGGAGCATAAGCCCGTGCACTACAACTACTGAAGCCCATGTGCCTAGAGACCGTGCTCCGCAACAAGAGAAGCCACCGCAATGAGAAGCCCGCGCACCGCAACAAAGAGTAGCTCCCACTCGCCGCAACTAGAGAAAGTCTGCGCACAGCAACGAAGACCCAATGCAGCCAAAAATAAATAAATAAACAAACAAACAAATTTGTTAAGAAAAAAACTGGGCACAAAATTGTAGCCACAATATTATTCTAATTTTTAAAACAAATGATATCATTAACCCCCCGGTTTTATTGAGATATAATTAACATGTAGTATTGTATTAGTTTCAGGTGTACAACATAATGATTTGCTACATGTATATATTGCAGCTGATAGCCACAGCAAGTTTCATTAACATTACAATTTCTTTTCTTGTGACGAGAACTTTTAAGATCTACTCTCTCAGCAACTTTCAAATAAACAATATGATATTATTACCTTTAGTCACCGTGCTGTACATTACATCCCTAGGACTTATTTATTTCACACCTGAAAGTTTGTACCTTTCAACCACCTTCACTCCTTTCGTTCACCTCCCAACTCCCACCTCTGGCAACCACTAAACTGTTCTCTGTTTCTATGAGTTCAGTTTTTTTAGATTCCACATAAAAGTGAGATCATACAGTATTAGTCTTCTCTGTCTGACTTATTTCACTTAGCATAATGCCCTCAAGTGCCATCCAGGTTGTTGCAAATGGCAGGATGCCCTTCTTTTTTATGGCTGAATAATATTCTATTGTATACGAATACCACATTTTCTTTATTTATTCATCTGTCTGTGGACACAGGTTGTCTCCATGTCTTGGCTATTGTAAATAACACTGCAATGAACATAGGAGTGCTGATATATTTTAGAACAATAAGGAGTGTTTTTATTTTTTAATCTCAAACTGATAAATCTTCATCTACCCCAAATCCTGAGACCAGATACCATCCCAGATGCAAGGACTGGTGGTATTTGAGGTGGTGGCCCCAGGCATCGACATTCCCAGGAGCTGGGGCTGGTCTGGGGAATTCCAGAAGACCTTCCAACCACCTCTGCCCCTGGGATGCTCCTGGGAGCCCTCTCTTAGAACTTTACGCCCTACCTGTCTCCAGGACTGATGTGCTCCTACAGAGAGATCTCGCTTAGCTGTGGTCAGTCACTCTACCAGAGAGGGTGGGAATCCTGTGTTTTCCTGAGAGGTAGGTAGGGCCTTTGACCTTGGGGAAAGGGAGTGAGCCCAGGAGGAGTCTCCAAGGCAGAAGGGGAGAAAATGAGGAAAGCAGGCAGGTAATCGGTTGCCCTTCTGGCCTTGGCTGGGGCTACCTTGAGCTGAATGAATGGAGGGAGTGGCAGAATGGAGGTGGGGAGGGCACTGCTGTCAGGGTTGGAGACCTGGGTCTGCTACCTCACCCCTCCGAGCCTTAGTAGTAAGGGGAAAATGATAATAATAGTGAGACAAAGAGGTCACACCCACTGAGCACGTCTGTATGTTGCATGAAGTTCTCTACCACTCATCTTATGCTCACAACGACTCCCTGAGGAGGACACTCTGCTTATTTTCATGTCATATACGAACAGCAGCTCTGGAGTTGTGCCAGGTTGAAGTTCCCCACCCATTAGCGGCAAGACTTGGAAAGTCACTGGAGCATCTGTGCCCCAGTTTCCTCTCTATAAAAGGAGACAATAATAGGATTTTCTCAGAGGATTGTTGTGAGGATGAAGTGAGCTGATACATGTAAAGAGCCCGGCACAGAGCCTGGCTAGTAGTAAACCCTCATAAAATATCAAGCTCTATTAACAGAAAGTTTTTATACAGATCAAAAGAAATAATGTACATAAAACGACAGGTACATAGAATACATCCAGGAAAGTATACATATACTTTGTTATGTATAATACCTGCTTCCTTCACTCCTGTATTTGATACCTGAGGAAACTTGAGGCCTGGAGAGTGAAAAGGGAGCTTCCGAAGGTCACACGGTGAGAGTGCAGAAAATCTAGGACCTTAACGCAGGTTTCCTGGCTTCTAACAAAGACCTGGGATACACACGGCAAACCTCCCTGGAAAACTTAAAGAAGGTACCAGAGGCACTTAGCAAAGCATCTGGGGGCAGGATGGGAAGTGGGCCTCAGGAAAGGCTGAGAAGGCCCTTGTGCCACATGGGCCCTTCCTTGCATGGGGCCTCCCCCCAGTGCGCCCTTAGCCTCAAGTGGCCCTTTCCTGGAGACACACCAGGTGTCTCTGAGCCATCCCAGACCTAGTCTCTCCTGGAATGAAAGGAATGCTCCTCGCTGTACTCCTGTCCCCAAGCAGTTGCAGACTTGTGTTCTCCACATTCTGTTCTCTCAAGCTCAGCCCTGGCCAATGGGCATTGGCTCAGTTGACAGTCCCAGAGCCCCACCACCTGGCCTTTCTCAATGGCCTGGCCAGGAAGCCAGATGGAAAGTGAAATTCAGCAGCCATAGGCTTCAAAGAGACCAAACTGGTGTTGAGTGAGAGAGCTCTGGGGAAGGCTGGGTCTGCCCCCAGCCCTGGCCCCAGCCCTGGCCCTCCCCAGGGCTGATGGCCACAAGACTAACCTCCTTCTGTGGGACACATGGCCCCATGCTGCGTGGTTTCAGGGCTGCCATCCACAGTCTTCACCCGCTCCAGGATTGCTGGACAGTCCCCAAGGTTGGTTAGGCCAGGCCCGAAATGCTTTGGGGCTGATGAATGGAAATAAATGTAGCATGAAACTGCTTTTGGCATTTTGAGAAGCTGATCAGAAATCCTGTGTTTAGCCCAAACGAGGAGTACCAGGTTATCTGAGTCAGTTTGGTATTTGGCTGAAATTGTACCAACTCTGCACCGTCCCAGGGATTAGCCTGCCCTAGCCACCAGTGCTGACTAGCATCGATGTCATCATCAGATTTCCTAGGAATAATAAGAGGGCCCCTTAGGATGACAAGGTGATGACTGCTATATTGAGTCACCCCTGAGATTCTTTCTATTTCTGAGATTCTGAGTCCTAAAATTGGTTCTGAGCCATGGCCACTCCACCTGAGGCGCCACACACATGAGCATGGAGAGGTTCTGGAAGCCAAGAGGCTAACATGACCATCTGTCTCGGGTGTCAGATGTACCTGGAGATAGCTGGTTGAAAGTTAATTAACTGTTAGGTAATTAAAAACATGATTTTTCTATTAAAACTTAACCCAAGTTCTACCTTGGAATGTTTGAAGACCTTCTCATCCTTTTAAAATACACTGGCCATTCACCTTTTGCCTAACCCCTCAGAATTACCCTAAAGAAAAGATCTAGCTAATTCACATTGGATTTAACCCAAAGGAAAGAATTTCACAAAGTGAAATTTCAGGCTCCCATCCCCTCCTCTCTGCAGACCAAGGGGCATGTGGTTACCTCTAGCTGGGGTGGATGTTGGATGCCCCTGTCTTTCCATGGTGGTCGCTGGGTCCAGGGCAGGTCTTAGGGGGAGCTCTGGGTGTTTGATGAACTCCCCCTGGGCTCTGAGGCTCAGCCCCTCCTCCTCCCTCCTTTTGGGTGGTGAGAGGGAGATCCACTTCCCTGAAGGGGCTTTAGGGTCTGCTCAGTGCTTCCTATAAGGGGCACTCTATATGGAGCTCCTAAAAAGAGCCTCTCAGCTCAGCTTGTACCCAGTCATCAGCAAAAGGCCAAGAGAGTTGGCTGGGTTCATGCCCAGAGTTGCATCAACCCTGTGGGCACCTCCCTGATGTAGCTACCAACCATCCCTGTGTCTCTCACAGAGGGCAGGCAGGCTTCTCTCGGAAAGGCAGGGGGACACAGGGAAAGGATGCCGGACCTACTCCAGAGAGCTGGGGCAGGACTAGTGGGATGCAGTTCTCTAGGAAACAGAGTGGCGGGGGGCGGGAGAGGAGGATGGAGTGCTACCAGAGCACTTGCTGGCTCATCCCTGTCTACAACCTGGGATGTCTTCTGAGGGTTTTGGTCCTCAAGGTACTTCTTGTAGATGGAACGTGCAGGGTCTTCTCAGGGGCAGAGAGGCGCAGTGGTTTAGCACGCAGGCTCGGAGGCCGACTGATAGGGCTCACATCCCACACTGCCACTGGTTACAAGTGTGACATTGAGTCGGTTGTTGAATGCTCTGTGCCTCAGTTTCCCCATGTGGGGGTAAAATAGTGCCCTGCTTCACCATTAAGGATGGGGAGGATTGATTGAGATAATTCAGCTGGAATATAACATGGCGGCAGTTCCATAAAGGTTGACCCCACTAGCTTGACCACTACGCGCAGCATAAAGAGGGCCAGGACTGCAGCGGCACAGCCCCTGTTGTCCTCCGTGTCGATACAGCCTCCTGGAGCTGTGTGATTCAGTGGCCCCAAGTAGGTGCTAACAGCAACTCAATGGGGATGGGCATCATGATCCCCTGATTTCTAGATGAGGTCCTTGGAGTCTATTAGGAGCCAAACAGCATGCTAGATTGTGGGCAGATACGTATGAGACACAGCCTCTGCCCTCTGCAGGGTACCTGGGGAGTCTGGACCACACTGAGCATTGAAGGCATCAGATAAGGCATGACAGGCATGGGTCAGATTCTCTCTGTTGGCCCAAGAGTTCTCTGGTCAGAGGAAGGTCAAGACAGGCCCCTTCCCCCTGCCAATGCCTCCTCCTTCAGACGGGCTTCCTTTCTCAGCACCAGCAAGGAGCTCTAGGCTCTTACGAGGCAGCTCCTGGACGCACAGGAAGAGAAACCTCTTCTGCTCCTGGTCATGATTGAGCTTGGACATGCTGCCCAGAATGATGGCAGTCACTTTTCAAGGCAGCTTGAAGACAAGGCGATACCAAGAATGGATGCACGGAGAGTGGGAAGACCCCTGGTTTCCTTGATGTTGTGTTCTCCCACTTCCCCACGTTTGCTCAGGCCTTTCCTGCCACCTGGAATGCCATCTCCCCATCTCAGTTTGTTTAAAACCTAGCCCACGGTTCAAGGCTCAATTCCAGCACGTCTTCTTCCATGTTGCCTTCCCCGATCTCCCAGCAGAGGGGACTTCTGACCATCCAAACCCTCCACGGCGACATTCTCAGAATGTCTGCATCCAGATCGGACATCTTCCTGCATGCACTGAGGCCTTCTAGAGGGCAGGGGCTGTCTAGCCCATCGTCTGTCTTTCACATGGGACTCTGTTTTATCTGGCCACCTCACGGGGTGGGGGGGGAGGGTGAGAGTGGCTGTCCCAGAGGAAGAGGGTTTGGACTTTTACTGATGCTATTTGCCAACCTGAGAGAGTGTACACTAGAGGTGCTGGCCGCCATATTACCATTAGGTCAATGGCTACAGCCTGGTTACCTGAGAACATGTTTGACTAGGAATGTCTTCTCCACTCCCAAGCCACTCTCCTGCCCCAGACTCTGCCCATGGGGCCCAGGCAGGGGCACTGAGGTATGTCCCGGCCTTCTCTGCAGCCCTAGCCGTGGCTGATGGGAGCTGACAGGAGGCCTAAAAACACGCAGCAGCCTGACGCCCCACTAATCTCCACATCATCTGTGGGTGAATGTTTCCAACAGAAGTGGAAGGGACGATAAAAGGAGCAGTGTTCCTGCATTCAGGAACTTTTAGTGAAGCATGTTTGCATGGTGATTCACATCAGCGCATTTTTAATATCCATAAACCCATGCCAGCAAGGATGGGAGCAGCCTCGTGCCAAAGCTTCTGGCTTTGCAAACGTTCTGGACTTAGGAGAGAGCGGCCAGTGAGCAGGAAGGCTGGTTGTCTTGCTGGCTGGATTCCTCTGGCATGCTGTGTGCCAAATGCGATGTCCATGCCACACACCCTTGGGGGTTTCCTGAAGCCTCTGGCCCAGCCCCTCAGAGTTGCCACACCTAGACAAAGGCTTATCCAAATAGCCACTCTTGGAGTTTGCTCCCAGGCAAAGTTGTTCCTCACCCAGAGCTAGAATAACAGCTTCCCACTGCTTGATTAATGGGTCTGGCTGTCAAAGGACCCTGCTACCCAATGATGGTGTGTATCCAAGGTGCCAGCCCACAGGACATCCCAGGCATGGCAAGGGGGCAGGAATGATCCAGGAGGCAGTACCTAGTCTGTCAGTCTTCCCATAATGTTCCAAGAAATGTTCAAGGAGCAGAAGTTGTCACCAAGAATAGGAAGACCTGGTCCCTGGTCTCAAGAAGCACAAATAGAACAAAACAAGCAGGACAGTTACAGGACAGTGTGTATTATGGGAAGAGAATGGCTTGGTCCCTGAATTCAGGGAGTGGGTTGCTGCCCCCACTGAGGTTATCAGAGAAGATTTTGGGGAGAGGGACATTTGAAGGATGGGCCACATTCCAATGTCGAGGAAGAGGGGTGGGGCTCAGTTGCTGAGGATGGGCAGCCACCAGTTGGGACCCTTGGCTCAGTGCGGGTATGGGGTTGGGATCTGGGAGAAGGGATGGTGATAAGCGAGGAGAATTCCCAGCCCCAGGGTGGAATGAGGGTGGAAATACAGACTGTACCAGCAAGACTGTCAGCTCCAACAGGAGCTTGTCTAGTTTGGCTCAGTTTGGACACCAGACTCTTTCCTGTAACACACAGGTAGGATCCACCTGGTCCAGGCACTGTATTTAACAGTGTCTAGAGGGAGAGGCTCTTTAGGTCAAGACCTGATGAAGATGACAAATGGTGTAGTTGGGAGATACTGAACACAGAGTGCTATGGGGTTAACTCCCAGTGGCTCAGAGTGAGTTTATGTCAGCACCCAGACCTTCCTCACTAAGAAAGTGATGGTGGCCTTGAACTAGCAAAGCCTACAAAAGAGCTCTGATTTGGTTGGGCCAGGAGGTCTTGTTCCCCCAATTCTGCTGACCCTCTTTGGTCTCTCCTAAGACAAGTTATACCCAGATTGCAGAATCTGAAGGTATAAGGAGGTTTATTAATTTATAATTCTTGAGCCCTGCTAATGAGGTTGTTTGAAGTTCCCTCAAGTATGGCATGATCTCAGGGAAGAAAGCGTTCAGGTTCCTGGGTCTGGGCTGGGAGGGGCACCCTGCATGGTAGGCTGTCCTAGACCTCCAGATCATTCAGCAGTACATCCCATCCCACCCCACTCTTGTTCCCACCCCACTAAGTGATGCCCATCTCCTGTGTCCCACTCTAGGTGGAGAGAGGTGAGGAAGTAGGAGGATGGGGCTTGCAGAGCCCATTCTGAATGCTGAGGGGGCACCTGGAGGTCCCAGGGACCTTCTGGGAGGAAGGGGAGGTTCTTTCCTGATTCTTCTTCAGGCACAGTTCAACCACCTGCCTCAGGGGAGGCTGGTCATGAGGGAGATCTGGGCCCCTAGAGAACACAGTAGCTTTTTTTTCCCCAAGGGCAGGGAGACCCAAGAAACACAGCTCTGGATTTAATGTCTGGGTAACACCAACATTAGCACAAAGTAGTTAATTAAAAACTGACCCCAAGATAGTAATGTTTGAAAATTTTGGACTGGAGAAAAGATACTTCTTCTCAACCCCTAATAGGCAAAGTCCTCTCAGTAATAGACTTTCACTGATGCTCTCCCAACTCCATCATTTAGTTTTTCCATTTCCATAAAGACTAACATTTCCCAGCATCTTTCATTTTAAGGCCCTCCGAAGAGTTTATCATGATGTGAATTGTGGTACTACTTATGCTCAGTAGATGCAGAAAAAGAAAGTATTTGGTAAAGTTCAGCATCCATTCATGATAAAAACCCTCAGCAAACTAGGAGTAGAAAGGAATCTTCTCAATCTGATAAAGGGTATTTACAGAAAAAAACCTATAGTTAACAAACAAACAAAAAACCCAAACCAAACAAAAAACAAAAAACTCTGTAACATTATTCTTAGGGATAAAATGTTGGACACATTCCTCCTGAGGTTGGAAGCAAGACAAGCGTGTCCATTATCATTACTTATTTCACCTCTGTACTGAGGGGTCTGGAAAGCACAAAAAGACACAGGATTGGAAAGCCAAAGAAGATAGGTCTTTACTTGCAGATGAAATGACTGTATATTGGAAAATCCAAAAGAATCTATAAAACATTAATAATCATTAGTATAATTAAGAAGTACATTTGGTAAAACCACAGGATATAAAGACATATAAAATCACTTGTAATTCTATAATCAGTAACCAGCAATTGGAAAATGAAATTTAAAGAGTGATACTATTTTATAATTGCATCAAAAATTAAATATAATTTATAAAATAAAAATTTAGATAAGTCTAAAATGTATAAAAATGTGTAAAACCTCTAAACTGTAAAACAGTCCTGAGAAAACTTAAAGAAGACCTAAATAAATGAATAGATGTTCATGGATTGGAAAATTCAATATTTAACAATATGTCAGTTCTTTCCAAATTGATCTATAAATTCAATTCAACCCTAATCAACTTTCCAAGAGAATTTTTTGATGTGAATGTAGACAAATTGATTCTAAACGTCAAATGGCAAAGCGAAAGACCTAGAAGAGCCAAGCAATCTTGAAGAATAAGAACAAAGTTGAAGGATTTTCACTACCAGATTTCAAGATTTACTATAAAGCCACAGTAACTAGGACAGTGTACTATTGGCATAAGAATAGAAAAATAAACTAATGCAACAGAATAGAAACACCCAGTATGTTGTTCCTTGATTTACAACAAAGGTGCCACTGCCATTTGGTGGTGGAAAGGATCATGTTTGCCAAAACTGTTGCTAAAGAAATTGTATACCTGTAGAGAAAACAAAAATAAAAACAAAAAATAAAACCTTGATCCCTACACCATACCATGTCAAATTAAGAAAGAGCAGCGACCTCAATGTGAAAGGTTAATCAATAAAACTTCTAGACATCAACAAAGTGAAAAGGCAATCTACTGAATGGGAGAAGTATTTGCAAACAATATATCCAATAGGGCATTGATATACAAAATATTTAACAACTCTTACAATTCAACAGCAAAAAACCAAACAACCCAATTAAAAAATGGGTAGAGAACCTGAACAGACATTTTTCCAAAGAAGACATACAGATTCCTAACAGACACATGAAAAGATGTTCAGTATCACTAATCATCAGATAAATGCAAATCAAAACCACAATGAGATATCACCTGTCGCCTGTCAGATAGCTATTATCAAAAAGACAAGAAATAGCAAGTGTTGGCAAAGATGTGGAGAAAAGGGAACCCTCATGCACTGTTGATGGGAATGTAAATTGGTAGAAACACCATGGAAAACAGTATGGAACTTCCTCAAAAACTTAAAAATAGAACTACCATACAATCCAGCAGTTCCACTCCTGGTAATTTATCCGAGGAAAACAAAAACATTAATTCAAAAAAATATTTGTACCCCTATGTTCATTGCAGCATTATTTACAAAGATATGAAAATGTGTCTCTCAATAGATGAATGGATAAAGAAGTTATGGTATGTATACAATGGAATATTACTCAGCCATAAAAAAAGAATGACATCTTGCCATTTGCGACACTGTGGGTGGGCCTAGAGGGTATTATGCTAAGTGAAGTAAGTCAGAAAAAGACAGATACCATTTATATGTCGAATATGCTTTCCTATTCCACATATAAATGCTTTCATATATATGCTTTCATTTATATGTGGAATAAAAAACAAAATGAACAGACAAAACAGAAACAGACTCATAGATACAGAGAACAAATGGGTGGGTGCCAGAGGGGAGAGGGGTAGGGGGACAGGTGAAATAGATGAAGGGGATTAAGAGGTACAAACTTCCAGTTAGAAAATAAATAAGTCACAGGGATGGAATGTACAGCATAGGGAGTGTAGTCAATAATATTGTAATAAGTTTGTATGGTGACAGATGGTAACTAGACTTATTGTGGTGATCATTTCATAATGTATAAAAACACTGAACCACTCTGTTGTACACCTGAAATGAATATAATACTGTATGTCAGTTATAATTCAATAAAAAATAAAAATAAAGCCTCTAGAAGAAAATAGAGATTTTCATGATGCTGGAATAGGAAAAGTTTCTTAAACAGGACACAAAAAGCTCAAAAAAACATATCTGTCAAAAGAAACCCCAATATTTAAGCCTTAGATTGGGAGAAGATATTCACACACACTGTATATATGAAATATAACAAAGGACTTATATCTAGAATATATAAAGAACTCTTCTAAATCAATAACAAAAGACAAACAATCCAGTTAAAACATGAGCAAGACTTGGGGATAGATATTTCTCAAAAGGTCTTCAAATGGCCATAAACCTATGAAAAATTTGAACATCATCACTCACGATGGAAATGTAAATTAAAACCAAAATGAGAAAGCTCTTTACACCCCCGCCGTGGCTAACAAACAAACAAATAAGCAGGGCTTCCCTGGTGACGCAGTGGTTGAGAGTCCGCCTGCCGATGCAGGGGACACGGGTTCATGCCCCGGTCCGGGAAGATCCCACATGCCGTGGAGCGGCTGGGCCCGTGAGCCATGGCCGCTGAGCCTGCGCGTCCGGAGCCTGTGCTCCACAGCGGGAGAGGCCACAACAGTGAGAGGCCCGCGTACCGCAAAAAAAAAAAAAAAGAAAAAACCCCCAAATAAGCAGACATACAAACAATAATAACAAGTTGATCATTCCAAATGCCGGCAAGGTCGTGAAACCTATACTGCTTGGTAGGAGTATTCATTGGTTTAGCTACTTTGGAAAACTATTTGTCATCATCTGCAACAGCTAAGCATGCATACAGATGGCCAACAATTTTACTCTGAGTTATACATCCAAGATAAAGAGAAGTATAGCAACATTCATAACAGCTTTATTCATAATAGTGCAAAACTAAAAAAAAAAAAAACAACCCTAAATATCCGTCTACAAAGAGGATGGACAAGTAAATCAGAATATAGTCAGACAAGGGAATACCACACATCAATAAAAAGAGAGTGAAATTTTGATACACAAAACAACATGGATGAATCTCACAGATATTATCTTGAGTCAAAGAACTCAGACATAAGAGAGTACATGCAGTATGATTTACATGAAAGTCAAAGAAGAAGATAAACTGCTCTGTGGTGACAGATATAAAAATAATAGGTAGCTCCAGTGGGATGGAGAGTACTAACTAGAATGGGGCATGAGAGAACTTTCTGGGATGCTGGAAGTGACCAAGATATCTTGATCTGTATGGTAGCCCCAATGTGTAGACATAAGTAAAATTCAAGAATAATGGACTAATCCCAAGACTTGAATTTCCCATGACAAAACTCCAGAATGATATTTTTGGGGTGGTCCTCATGCCTGATCATTATTCCAAGTAGATGATCCCATATCCACTGAGAAGTTAGATTGTTTCTAATTATTACAGAGGTTCGTTTTCTTGATTCATAGAAACACACTTCTAAAACGTGAATAGATAATGTCCAATTACACCCCCCCCACACACACACACAAAGGATATACAAATTTGTCCCTCCACCTCCTGTGTGAGAATTGGGTGGCTCTGGTTAGAATTCATAATGCCTGGCTTTGGGGTGAACCACGCGCAGGGCTCTTCGCAACATTCCTGATGGTGTCATCTCCATGCATGACCAGCCCCTGAGTGGGAATGAAGAAGGCAGGACAGGAGTCAGACTCCATGGCCTGCAAATGCATTCCTTATGTAAGTTTCAGATACCTGAAAGCTACACCACTCCTAACAAGAAAGTGAGGGCTGGGCCTCTGAGAAAAATGCCTCTGTGGGAAAGAAAAGCATTTTCTAAAAGGATAGGAATGAAGAATGAGAGCACCACCTTTGGGATTGGCATAGACTCAAGCAAATGAAGAGTTTTGTTTACATGTTTAAAGATTTACTTGCTATCCTTTCAAAGAGGACATCAGAAATTTGACAGGATCTATTAAATTGAAAACTGTCTTATCCTTCAATTCAGGACTTCCATTTCTAAAAATACTCACTCAAGGGTAGTCACATATATGCACAAGTACGTCCAGGGTTTGTTGGAAAAGTGAAAAACTGGAAAACCCCTAAATTGTTCGTCAATAGGAGAATGAAGAAATACATTTTAATTCGTCCATATGCTGGAATACTATGCAACTGTGAAAAATAACGGTGTTGGGGTATATTTGATGACATTTTTCTATGTCTACACCTTCTTGTGAGTAAGAAAGCAAGTTGCTGAGCAATGTTAGAGCATGTTCCCAAATGTGCAAACTGTATAATTTATAGTGCAAACTAAAAAAATGCTCCTAAATGTGCAAACTATATAGTTTATACTATTAATTTTAGTTTGCATATTTGGGAACATTCCCCAGTATTACTCAGCCACTTCTTCCTCACAGTACATAAAACATGTGCACTAAAAATATCCAGTGTTCATGGTAATTGTCTTTGAGGGGTGGGGTCACAGGGGACTCACTTCCTGCCTGATCTGTTTCTACATCCAACGGATGTTTTACAAAGAGTTTGCATTATCATACTTTTGTAATAAAAAGTAAAAAAAATTTAAGTCAGAGGGTGTGATGTGTCTAGGTTTGTTCTTCTTTCTCAAGATTGATTTGGTTATTCATGGTCTTTTGTGGTTGCATATGAACTGCAGAGGTTTTTTTATTTTTCTGTAAGAAATGGCACTAGAATTTTAACAGGGATTACGTTGAATCTATAGATTGCTTTGGGTAGTGTGGCTATTTTAACAATATTAAGTCTTCCAATCCATAAACTTCAGATATCTTTCAATTTTTTTGTGTGTCCTCTTTAATTTCTTTCATCAATGTTTTGTTGAAACATCAGTACACAAGTCTTTCACCTCCTAGCTAAGTTTATTCCTAAGTATTTCATTCTTTTGGGTGCTATTGTAAATGATACCATTTTCCTAATTTCCTTTTCAGTTAGTTTGTTGTTAGTTTATAGAAATGTTAGCGTATGTTTATTTTGTATCCTGTAACTTTACTGAATTTGTCAGTTAGATCTAACAGTTTTTTTGGTGGTCTTTAGGGTATTCTATACATAAGATCATGTAATCTGCAAACAGGGACAATTTTACTTCTTCCTTTCTTATTTGGCTGCCTTTTATTTCTTTTTCTTGACTAGTTTCTCCGATGAGGACTTCCAGTACTATGTTGAATAGAAGTGGTGAGACTGGGTATCCTTGTCTTGTTCTTAACCTTAGAGGATAGACAGAATGGTACTGGCATATAGACCAATGGAAGAGAATACAGAGCCCATAAATAAATCCACACACGTATGGCCAACTGATCTTCGACAGCAGTGCCAAGAATACACAATAGTGAAGGGATAGTCTCTTCAACAAATGGTGTTGGGAAAACTGGATATCCACATATAAAATAATGAAATTGGACCCTTATCTTACATATACACAAAAATTGACTCAAAATGAATGACTTAAACATAAGACCTGAAACTAAAACTCCTAGAAGAAAACATTGGGGAAAACTTTTATGACATTGGTCTTTTCAGTGATTTCATGGTTATGACACCAAAAGCAAAGGCCACAGAAACAAAGTAAGCAAGTGAGACTACATCACACTAAAAAGTTTCTGTACAGCAAGGGAAATAATACAGGTGAAAAGGCAACCTATACAATGGGAGAAAATATTTGCGAACTGTATATTTGATAAGGGGTTAATCTCCAAAATATATAAGGAACTCCTACAACTCAATATATAAGCAACAAAAGTAAAAACTTGATTAAAAATGGGTTAAGGATTCGAATAGACATTTCTCTGAAGAAGACATACAAATGGCCAACGGTTATGTGAAAAGATGTTCAACTAATCAGGGAAGTGTTAAATCAAAACCACAATGAGATATCACCTCACACCTTCAGGATGGCTATTATCAAAAAAAAAAAAAAGACAAGTATGGGTGAGGATGTGGAGAAATTGGAACCCTTGCACACTGTCGCTGGAAATGCAAATGGTGCAGCCACTATGGAGGATTCCTCAATATTTTAAAAGTAGAACCAGTAATCCCACTTCTGGGTATTTACCTAAAAGAATTGAAATCAGGATCTTGGCAAGATATTAGCACTTTTATGTTTTCCACAGCACTATTCACAATAGCCAAGAAGTGAAAACAATCTAAATGTTCATTGACAGGTAAATCAATGAAGAAAACATGATATATACATACAATGGGACATTATTCAGCCTCAAAAAAGAAGGAAATTCTGCAATGTGTGACGACATGGGTGAACCTAGAGGACATTACGCTAAGTGAAATAAGCCAGTCACAGAATGACAAATACCGCATGATTCCACTTATATGAGGTATCTATCGTAGTCAGATTCATAGAATCAAAGAGTGGAATGGTGATTGCCAGGGGCTTGGCGGGGGGAAATGAGGAGTTACTAATCAACAGGCATAAATTCGCAGTTAAGAAAGTTAAATAAGTTCTAGAGGTCTGCCGTATAACATTGTACCTATAGTCAACAGGTCAGTCTTGTACACTTAAAATTTTGTTAAGAGGGTAGTGTCATGTTAAGTGTTCCTACCACAATAAAAAAGCACACAACTTTTATTTTTAAGGGACAAAAACAGGGAAAAACAGCATAGGTGGCCCCTCTTCCCCTCATCTGAGGTCTCTGGGGGTTGGGAACGTGGAGACCCTGGCCGATGACGTCTGACTGGGAGTGTCCAGTTAGGTGGGGGGAAGGGTGATGGCTCCCTCAACCCCACCCCTACCATCCTCCCACCTACAGAGGGAAAAATAAGAACCAGAGGCCCCAGGCCCTCCCGGGAGGTCTGGTCCTGACAGCTTCCTCCTGGAACAATGAGCTGACACTGGATAGTCTGCAATCACCCGCCAGTTATTCTTCCTGTCGCAGCTCAATCAGCTTGTCAGGGCCTGGGAAAGGAGGTGGGTCGCTGGATGTGCAGGTTCCGGCTGGACAACCTCAGAGCCCCTAAATGCATTCCAGCTCCCCAGGTTCTGAGCCAATTGCTTTGCCAGCCTGTGTTTTAGAGGGATGTTAAAAAAAAAAAAAAAAAAGGTGGCCAACTGAGCGAGTTGGTTTCAATTTCCTTTGCGCAAAGATGTCATGTGTTGTGTTCATGCTGGTGGTCTCCAGTGCTCGGGTGGCTGCAGTCACATGCTCGTCGGGAGAGAAGGGGTGACTACTGGAGAATGCCCGCCTTGCACTGCAGTTTAGGCTTCCCTTTCCAGGGCTGATTTAAGATTTCACGTCATTCTTCCCAAGTCTACGTCTGCTCATGCTGGTTGCTGGAGACAGCAGCGAAGGGACACAGTCTCTACCCTCCAGGCGCTCAGAGCTGAGTGGAAATGAGCATGCGCAATAGCAGGGGTGTGGGAGAGTGGGATGGGAGGGAGGGCAGGTGCCTGCCTCTCTAGTTAATGGGACAGAGCTCTGGAGGGGCACAAGACCCCTAGGTCGCAGGCCTACATCTGCTACTTTTTATCCATCACTGTGCAATCTGAAACGGATCGCTTAATTTCTGAGGGCCTCAGTTTTCACCTGTGTAAAGTGGGAGGAAACCCCCTGTTCTGGCAACGCTCTAGAACCATTCTGAGGGGCAAAACCCAGCTGTGCAGTTGCCTGGGAGGAGGGGGTACAAATGTGGCTTAGGTGCTGATGTTTCTGTTTGTTCTGTTTGCTGCTGCCAGTGATCCAAAGGCTATGACTTTGCACTTGGAGAGACCATACCTTGAAGTTCTTTGTTTCTCTGAGTATACCCAGAGTCCCCCCAGATCCCCAAGACCACTGTCAACTCTAACACAGCCCTGTTGCCCTTCACGATGAAGGTATGGGTGGGTAGTGCTGGCTGGTGGCCCGGCTGTCCCGATTGAGCCCTCCTGGGAGCAACTGGTGCAAGCCCACTTGAGTTCAGGCTTGATGGTACCCACCACAAGGATGGAAGCTGGGAGAGGGATAAGAAGGGGCTTTGCTGTTGTACAGAATGAGTCCTAGCCTATAAGTCTCATAGTTCGTAGTAGAGCCTGTGTTTGTTTCCCTGTTCCTCTCCCTGCACCTTGGATGAGTATTAGAATGTCCCTGCCTGGATGTAGCAATATTACAGGAAGGTGGAGTTGGAGGGTCACAGAGTAAGCAGGGTGACAGGATGAGGACAGAGGCACCCCGCTAAGGGGGTGAACCTCAGGTCACAGGGGTCAGGAGGCAGGGGCTGGCTGTCCTCCCCAGGACACTATTCTCCAGCCACTGGAACCCATGCACTTGTGCCCTACACTTTTCTCATCACTTTTCTCTCTCTTCTCCTCACCTCTCCCTTTTCTTTTCCTTCCTTTTCTTCTCCTCCCTTCCCCTGTCTTTCTCTCTGTCTTCACTCAATCCCAACTCTGCTCAGGTATCCCATCGTCTCCAGGTGCACCCAGCCCAGGGGCAGCAGTGCAAATTTCGGTTCCCATCTTCATTCATTACTAGCATATTTTTTTTTTTTTTACATCTTTGATCATAATTATAACAACCACTTAAAATCCTTGTCTGCGAATTCCAACATCTGGATCTCCATTAATTGTCTTTTCTCTTGCAGATTGATAACATTTTCCTGTTCTTCATATGTTGAGTAATATATTTTTAATTGGATCCTACAAATTGAGGGTGTAATATTGTGGAGCGACTGGATTTTGTTACATTCTTATGGAGAGTGTTGATGTTTTTTTGTTTTAGTTGGTAATTAACTTGTTTGGATTCAAACTGCAAACTCTTTTTTCTGGGGCAGCAACACAAATCTCACTGAGTTCTTTTGTCCCCAGCTGAGCAGCTTTGAGCTTGCTCCATGAATGCATGGGTCAGCAGTCACCAGAGGTTTTGAAAGAGTTTATGTATAGAATTCAGGGCTCTTTGTCTTCAGATCTCTCCTTAGAAAGGAGATTCCCCTTTCACTTTCCAGCAGCTAAGGTGTCCCTGAGCTTTATTCTTTGGTTCTTTAAGTCAGAAAAACTGTGCATTTTCTATAAGAACTTTGGTCACACCTCAGGGTGCTAACTGCTGAGTGTCTGTTCAAGCTGACCTTGAACTGTCTTCAAGCTAAAAACCATAAAAATGGGAAACAGCCTGTGTCCCATCCCCCTCTTCCAGATGCCAACTCCCTTCCTGAATCTGCCTGCTTTTGCTCACTCTCCAGTGCCTTTAGATAGTTGTATTTTTACTTTTGTCCAGAGTTAATAGTTATTATCACTGGGTCCAATAAGAGTTCACTTGGCCATATCAAAGGTGGAACTCCTATTTTTCTCTTTCACCATTTTTAGAATGTGGCCTTCTTTTTAAAGATTGTCTCATGGTTGCAAGATGACTATGGCAGCTCAAGCCATCGTATCAACATTCCAGGCTGGAAGGAGGATGAAAGAGGAAGGGCAACATGTGCTTTCCAGCTGCATCAGCCACCCTTTAAAGGATATTCCCATAATTCTCCCCCGGCACCTTCCATCTACATCTCATTGGTCAGAATTTAATTGCAAAGTTATGAGTGAAATGTAATTATTAAGCTGGGCACATTGGTATTCCCAACAGAATTAGAGTTAACTTAGTAAGGAAGGAGGGAGAATGACTCAGGAAGGCAGCTAGAAGCTATCCCATTTCATAGGTATATTACGAAGAGTAAAAACGTTAATACACGTTCACTGCTTAGTGCCACTCCTGGAACATAGGAAGCGCTCCATAAATGTTGGTTTTAGTATTGCTACAAGTTTCACAATAGACATAACCCAAGACACAATGGAAATCCTAAAGAGAGACACCTAGCCCAACTAGGAACGGAAGGGTGACAAAGAAGACCTCCTTGAGGCAGTGGCACCTGAACCAAACTTGAAAGACTGACCAGGCAAGAGAGGAAAGGAGTTTCAGGCGGGAGGAACAGCTCTGAGTAAAAGCTCGGCAGTGAGAAACAGCCTGTCGTGTGCAGGGATATTTCATAGAAAGTACAGAGGGGTGAGTGAAAAGGCATCAGAGGGAGTCAGGACTAGGACGTGGAAAGGAGCTCGTTCAGCTCCAGTGTCCAAAAAAGTGCCCAGCACATAATGGGAGCTAATTTTTTTTTTTTTTTTCTTGCGGTACGCGGGCCTCTCACTGTTGTGGCCTCTCCTGTTGTGGAGCACAGTCTCCGGATGCGCAGGCTCAGTCGCCATGGCTCACGGGCCCAGCCGCTCTGCGGCATGTGGGATCTTCCTGGACCGGGGCACGAACCCGTGTCCCCTGCATCGGCAGGTGGACTCTCAACCACTGCGCCACCAGGGAAGCCCAGGAGATAATTTTATATGTGGTCAGGTAGCAGCCGACTTGGAGCGCGCCTGTGTGTGCGCATGCGCATGTGCCCACACCCACACTCACACGCACATGCCTGATTTACCTAACCCTGCAGGCCTCCTGTGGGAGAGAAGCCTGGTAGGAAACAAGCCCCGTGGTCCAAGTACTGCAGAGCTTCCCATCCCTGGGCGTTCAGGGCAGAGGTGCAGAGCTGTGGGCTGGGTGGTCACGGTGGCCCACTGAGAGAACAGGACCCTCACCGCCCATCCCCATAACTCTTCCCAAAGATGGGGGCTTTCAAAAACACGCTTGGCAAGTTTGGTCAAGCAGGAAGACAAGGGCTGATTGTGTGGGGAGGAGGCGAGGCTGGGGCGTGCTGCCTGGGGTTCTTCTGGCCCTCCCCTCCCACCCTCACACCAGCCTGGGGCTGGTCCCCCCAGGGCCCGTATCCTCCCGGCTGTGGGTCTGGGAGGAGTATGAGCGCCTGGGCACCAGACGTGCTTGGGGCTGTGGGTTTCTTCTCTGATTCTGCGCCTGCACTCGGGGACAGAGCATCCCCATAGCATCAGGCAGGCACTTCTTCTCCTGTCTCATTCTCTTGCTGCTGGAAGCTTCTCCTGGCTCATAATCTCTGTTTCTCCTGACTCCTGTCTGTGGTGCTTCCCCCAATTCAGTTCAGTTCAGTTTACACTCATTGCACAGCTGTGAAGTGCCAGGGTCCTGTCCTGGGCCTGGGAGAGCGCTGCCTGGGATGTGTGGTGTGTGCATATGTGTGTGTAGGGTGAGTATTTGATATTAGATATTAGAACATAGTAGATCTACCCTGTCTTCCTTTTTACTGTGGAGAAACATTCTGTGTTATAGCTAAACTGCAGTTTTGGCCATTCTTTGTTCATGGGTATTTAGCTTGTTCCTGGGATTTTGATATTCACATAATGCTGCAGCAGCATGCCCGTATGTGCCCCCTTCACACACTTGCACGTAGGTGAATGGCTTGCGGCCGGGAAGTGAGAGGGGAATTCCGGGAATGCCAATGGCAAGTCACCCTCCCAAGCAACTGCATCAATTTGCATGCACGTGAGCTGTGACTATCCCAACCCATTTCCTCGGTTTCCATTTTCTCATCAATGCTTGACCTTATCACATATTTAAAATGTTGTCTGTAGAATTATGTCCTTATTTGCTTGCCCCCTACACTCAGAGTCCCCTTGAGGAGGCTCTGAGCTCCTCAAGGACAGGGCCTATTCATGTCTTGCTTAACTTTGATTTAGATTTTTTAAAAATTCCATTTTCTTTCTCAATTGATTTAGGAAGTTTAACTCTCATTTTAGTGGTTACTCTTGAAGTTTTTTTTTTTTTTTTTGCGGTACGCGGGCCTCTCACTGCTGTGGCCTCTCCCGTTGCAGAGCACAGGCTCCGGACGCGCAGGCTCAGCGGCCATGGCTCACGGGCCCAGCCGCTCCGCGGCATGTGGGATCTTCCCGGACCGGGGCACGAGCCCGTGTCCACTGCATCGGCAGGCGGACTCTCAACCACTGCGCCACCAGGCAAGCCCACTCTTGAAGTTTTAACAGGTATCTTTAATGCTTAAAGGTAATCACCTACCTTCCATCTTTCATGCCTTACTTATTCTTGTCCACTAATTCATTTCCAAATTTTTCTCAATATGGCCATTATTATCATGTAATAGAATAGATGCTGTTTAGCTTTGCCTGCATGTTTACTGTTTTCTTTGTTCCCAGTTCCTTCTTGTATACAAGATCTTCTTTCTTCTTTCATTTTCCTTCTTCTTTTGGTCTTTTAGAGAAGGCATATAGTTGTAAAGTCAGTTCTTTTTCTGAAAGGCTATAGTCCTCTAATTCTTATTTTTACCCCAGCTCTATTAAGGTATAATAGACAATTTAAAATCATACCTATTTAAGATGTACAACTTGATGATTTGATATACATAAACACTGAAATATTCACCACTATCAATCTAATTAACATATCCATTGCATAGCTATTATTTTTGTGGGTGTGTGTACATGATGATAACACTTAAGATCTGCCTTGTTAGCAAATTGTTAACTATAGGCACACTGTTGTACATTAGATTTCCAGAACTTAACTTGCATAACTGAAACTTTGTACCTCTTGACCAGCATCTTCCATTTCTCTCTCCCTCCCAGCCCCTGGTAACCACCATTCTGCTCTCTGTTTCTATGGGTTTGATTATTTTTAAATTCCACCTGCAAGTGAGATTATACAGTATTTGTGTTTTGCATATGGCATATTTCACTTAGCATAATATCCCCTAGGTTTAACCATGTTCTTGCAAATGGCAAGATTTCCTTCTTTTTTAAGGCTGAATAATATTCTAGTGTGTGTGTGTGTGTGTGTTTGTGTGTGTGTGTTTGTGTGTGTTTCTCAAGTCTTCTTTGTCTATTCATCTGTTGACAGTATTATCCTCTTATTCTTGAGTGAGAGTTAAGCTGAGTTTAGAATTCTAGGTAGGTAGTTCTTTCCCCCAGCATGTTGAAGATGCTATTCCACTGCTTTCTGGCTTCCATTGTTATAGTTGTTGGTCTGCTTGTTGTTCTTTTATAAGTAATCTGTCTTTTCCCTGTGGCATTTTATTTATTTATTTTCCCCCCAACCCTCACTTTATTTTTTAAAATTTTTACTGGAGTCTAGTTGATTTACAATGTTGTGTTAGTTTCAGGTCTACAGCAAAGTGAATCAGTTATACATATACATATATCCACTCTTTTTTACTTCGTTTCCCATATAGGCCATTACAGAGCGTTGAGTAGAGTTCCCTGTGCCATACAGTAGGTCCTTATTAGTTATCTATTTTATATATAGTCGTGTGTATATGTCGATCCCAATCTTCCAATTTATCCCTCCCCCACTAACCCCCTGGTAACCATAAGCTTGTTTTCTACATCTGTTACTCTATTTCTGTTTTGTAGATAAGTTCATTTGTACCTGTTTTATAGATTCCCCATAAAAGTGATATCATATGATATTCATCTTTCTCTGTCTGACTTACTTCACTCAGTATGACAGTCTCTAGGTCCATCCATGTTGCTGCAAATGGCATTATTTCGTCCTTTTTTTATGGCTGAGTAATATTCCATTGTATATATGTATCACATCTTCTTTATCAGTTCATCTGTCAGTGGACATTTAGGTTGCTTTCATGTCCTGGCTAGTGTAAATAGTGCTGCAGTGAACATTGGGGTGCATGTATCTTTATGAATTACGGTTTTCTCTGGATATGTGCCCAGGAGTGGGATTGCTGGATCATATGGTAGCTCTATTTTTAGTTTTTAAGGAATCTCCATACTGTTCTCCATAGCGGCTGTACCAGTTTACATTCCCACCAACAGTGTAGGAGGGTTCCCTTTTCTCCACACCCTCTCCAGCAGTTATTGTTCGTAGATTTTTTTGATGGTGGCCATTCTGAGCAGTGTGATGTGAGACCTCATTGTAGTTTTGATTTGCATTTCTCTAAAAATTAGTGATGTTGAGCATCGTTTCATGTGCACATCTGTATGTCTTCTTTGGAGAAATGTCTATTTAGATCTTCTGCCCAATTTTTTTGATTGGGTTGTTTGTTTTCGATATTGAGCTGCATTTCCATGTGTCATTTTAAAAAGCTCTTTTCTATGTCTTCTTCAATTTCACTGTGATGTGTCTACATGTGAATTAATTTTTACTTATCCTGCTTGGATTTCTTGTGATTCCTAAATCTGATGACTCATGTCCTTTAACAAGTTTGAAAAATTCTTGGCTGTCATTTCTTCAAAGATTACCTGTCCCTAAATTGCATCTTCAGCAACTCCAATTAGACATAATTTAGACCTTTTCATTTTATCCTCCATGTCTTTTAGTGTCTCTTTTATTTCTCATTTATTTGTATCTCTCTGCTACACTGTAACATTTCTTTAGACCTGTCTTCTGGCTCAGGAATTCTCCATTCAACTGTTTAACCAATCCACTGGGCTTTGAATTTCAGTGATTTGAATATCCATCTTAAGAAGTTTTATCTATCTATCTATCCATCCATCTATTTATCAACCAAATAAACCTGGTCATTTTTATTAGTCTCTGCTTGGGTTTCCAATTCCTTGTTTTACTTTGTTAAACATTTTAAACTTACTTATTTCATATTTTGTACCTAATCATTCCAGTGTCTCAAGTCCTTCTGGGTATAATTCTACTCCTGGTTGTTTCTGATGATTCCCACTTACTGTCCTTCATGTGTCTTACACCTGATTCTGATTGCAAGCTCTATTGACCACTCTAAACCTGGAGGGAAACTACGGGGCCTGGACTGATGGTGTGCTCCTCCAGAGGGAATCTGCTTTTGCTTCTGCCAGGTGCCACAAAGCACTGCTGGTCTGGGACCACTTTAATTTCTTGACTTGGGGTTTCCTGGACCAAGCAGATAGTATAAATTTGACCCCAGATCTGTGGAGTTCAGGGCTATGGTTATGAATTGTCAGCAAATTTATTCCTTTATTTTTCCTTTTCCCTACTTGGATCCAGCCTAAGATCAAATCTTGGACCTAAGTTATCTTGTCTCCCTTTGATGGTGGGCATATTTTTTTCTAGTTCATCTTTTCACTGAGGGTGTAGCCCTTCAAAGACCCTCCTCTGTGTATGGGAGAGGAGCTGGGTAGAGGATCCGATCACACATATGCCTAAGGCCTTGTCTTAGGTCTTGTCTCCTCTGTTGCCAATAAACCCTGCCCTGAGATTCCAGTGTCCTGGTATCAGCAAATACCTGGGAGCTGCCCTGCTGCAGCACTGTCTGTCTAGGCCAGAGGCCTGTCTCCTCTTGACCTTTGACATTTGGAGAGTCCTCGTTTTACTCCAAGTTCAGCTCTGTATTTAAAAAGATTGTGTGATGTCTTTCATCCAGTACTTATTTTTTAAAACCAGATATTTGTTTGTTTGTTTTTAGAATGTTGACTCCATAATACGTACAGCAGCAGGGATCCTTACCAGGATTCTGAAGTACGAGGAGGAGTTCAGGACTGACCATGCCACAGTCTAGCACTCAGCCATTGCATCTGCAATTGTGTCATGTTGTGGACATGTTGCTCAGCCTCTCAGCCTGTTTTAGCTCTTTGAAAATTCCTCAGACTTGGTGCCGGGTTCTAGGACAGGCATGGCTTCTTGCTACAGAGTGTTCGCGTGGCTCAGCCCGTGCGATCCCGTCCCAGGCTTCTCTGCCTGCATTTCCACTATTGGCTCTATTACCGTCACTATTGCAGGAGATGGTAAGTACATGGCCCCTCAGCACAGGGACGTATCCTTATAGCTCGGCTGACTAGCAAGTTCCTGCCCCCGCTGTGCCTCCTCTGACTTCCTGAGACCTTAGCCTTAGGACCCTGTGTTCCTGCTGGAATGCCTGCCCTACCACCTTCCCACACCTGGGAACCAGGCTAGAACCTGCTGTAGCACATGAGATGCATGCTTGGAGATTTGTTTTCTGGGACTGGCCCTTCTTAGAACCCTTCTAGAAAAGAGACCTGCTCATCATCTATTAAGACTTTGGTGTGAACGAGCTTATCTGACAGTTTAATGATGGTAACGGCCAGAGTCTATCAAGTTCCCACAGTGCAGTAAGTGATTTTTATTGAGACCCCATACTAAGAACAGAGATGGGGAAAGATCACTCCATAGATCAAGATATGGCCTAGAGTCCATGGCTGGCCAAGCGGGTACTGGATGGGTTCTGAGGTGTGATGGGGTGTATGAGAGTCCTGAGGGCTTGGAAAGGGAAGTCATCACTGACAGGGGAGAGGGACAGATAGACATTCATCATTTAGTCAGTCAACAAACTCTCCTGGAGCACCTACTGAGTGCCAGGTGCTGTGCTGGGTGCTGGGGACACAGATAAGAATGAGGTCTGGCCTCAGGGAGCATAGAAGGGCCTGGCTCAAGGCAGATCCCTGCACATCACCCAAGAACATCTACCCTAGCCCCTCCCTGTACAGATGAAGTAACTGAGGCCCAGAGAGGGGAGGGAACTGCCTCCAGGTTGCACAGCAAGTGCTTTTATCACAAAGATAGTGAGGATGGCCATGAGGAAAGAGAATCTAAAGTGAGGGGGACCCTGTTTCTCTCCACGTCCCTGGAAATCACCTGCCCACTAGGTGACCTGGCCAGTCACAGACTCTACTCTTTCAGGGTCCTGTGGTAGGTAGCTCTGTGGCCCCCAGAGACTGCTGGGGCTGGGGTGGGATGGGGAGCCCTCCATTTCCCCTCATTCCCCAGGCAGGGAGGGCTGCTGGCCGAGAAGTTCCTGCTGCAGCATGGGGAAAAGGGGGTCCTCTCTCTCCCACCCCATCAGAAACCCATGGGACACAGCCGACTTTATCAGACCCCAGCTGTGGCTGCCTTGGGCTTGCTGGGAGGTGCTGGGCCTGGGAGCAAGGCTCAGGACGGGCTGACACAGCCGAGAGGAGATAATTTCAATCTGCAGCCTCAAGATTGAGGGAGAAATGTAAACACGGGCTGCTGGGCCAGCAGCCATGAGGATGGGGGCGCGGAGGGCACCCTGCTCGCTAGCGCTTCTTGCCGAGCTCACTTTGAGGGGAGCTCCCATTGATTTTCCATGACCTGGTCCCTCAGGGATGTGAGGGGGCAGCCACTTTGGCTCCCGAGGTCCCTTTGGGCCAGTCTCTCCACCAGTTAGCCTAAGTGGGGAGGGTCCTGGCCAGACAACCCTAGCTGTGTTTCACAACTAGCTGTGAGACATCCTTCAGCAAGGCACTTGATTTCTCTACACCTCAGTTGCCTCATCTGCAAAATGGGGATGAGGAAACATCCCCCAGACAAAACGCAAAAGAGACTGTCCTTTTATTCAGAGCTGAGAGTGAAGCTTCAATGAGATAATGCGGCTCAAGTGCTTGACGCCGGTCCTGGCACAGAGAAAACGCTCAGAGACAGTAGTTAGTTATTGGTAGTGGTGGTTGTTATTGTTAATTAATTAATTCGACCCAGTTCAGCCTGGGTCCATCTCCCTGCCTCCTTACCCCCTCACATGTCTAACTCAGGCTCAGCCTTCAGTATATAGGTGTTCCCTCCTACAAGAAGCCTTCCCTGATTTGCCAAGGCTTGATCATCTCTCTCCCCACTCCCTCCACTGACCACTCACCCCCTTCCCATGCTTCATTATAGCATTTATCGGAGACCATCGTCACCATCAGTTCCTTGCTCTGTGCCTGAACCCGGCTGTGTGCCCCTCAAGGCAGGACTGGGCCTTTTCCCATCTCTGGTTCTTCAGGACCCGGCACACTGTAGATGCTCATTAGATGTTTGCTGAATGAATGAATGATTGTGAGTTTTAACCATACCCCTGATGTTCAGGCACTTTGGGCTGCCCCTCAGAGTGTGGGAAGGGAAGTTCTTAGCCCATGGCTGAGAATCAGTGATGAGGAAATCACAGGTCAGCAGTGCAGAGTTCTGTATATGTGGGTGTGTGATGATGATCACTGACATCTACTGAGTACTTACCGTAGCTGGACACTGGTAGGTGGATTTAATCTTCAGCCCACACCTATGGGAGGCAAATATTATTTTTCCCATCTTGCAGATGAGGCTCAGAAATTTTTCCCATTTTGAAATAGAGGCTCAGAGTGGTTGAATATTTTGCCTAAGATCACCCAGCTTGTAAATGTGGGTGCGGTCAGGATTTGAACCCAGGTGGAGCACCTCCAGGGCTAATGCTCCCGGCCCCTCACCCTACGACCCCCCAGGCCTGTGAGTGGCATGTGGCCAGGTGGGCACACCCGTACACGACTGTGGCAAATCTCTCCTGGGTGGCCCCTTTCATCCTGAGTGAGCTGTAGCTCCGAGCAGGCCTTGCTGCTGGGAGCGGCAGAAAGGAAGAAACTGCAGTTTCACGTCCAAGTGACAGAAGAAGGTAGGCCAGAAGCCTTATTATTCACGTGAAACCGTGAATAATAACCAGCGGGGCCTGAGAAGCCATCCGCCTGCCTCTGGGGACACCTAGTGAGGCAGGTGAGTTGGGAACCCTCAAGCCTGCAGACGTGAGGACTGCTACGGGTCTGAGAAGTCACAGCTTGATACCACATATTTATTTTCTGGCTAATTTTCACATTTCTTAGGTACTGTATTCCTGGCGACCCCAATGACGTGCTAAGAGGCACAATTCTTCAAGCTTTCGTTCTGTTCGTTTCTTTTTTCCAAGCTATGGTCAGAATGATTTTTCAGAAATTGGTGAATGCCCTTTGGGCAGAGGAGGGGTGCCTCTGTTTGGGTGTATATCTGTGTCCCAGTCAGGACAGCCTCTGTGTGCACCTGCCTCCACATCCCCTGGCAGGCGCTCTGACGTTATTACTCAGGAAGAAAGAGGCTTCCTTGATGTTGATTGTCATTTGTTTGTTCGACGAGTGTTCCCTAAGAACTTGCTGTGTGCCAAGACTTGTGCTGGGTAGTAGGGATGAAATGGAGAATGAGACCCAGGTCCTGCCCTCGGGAGCTGAGAGTTTAGTGGGAGAGGCAGGCCAGGGGACAGATGATGACCGCCCAGGATGGAGAGGGCTGTGCTGGCGGGGCGTCCAGAGGGCACTCTGTGGAAGAACTCCTAACGCAACCTGGAGAGAGAGAGCTTCCTGGAGGGAATGGCAGCTGGGTTGCCAACCCAGTGGGCTGGGTTTTGAAGGACGCATTTAAGTGGGAGAACGCTTTAATGGCTTGTGGAGAGTATAAATGCCAGCAGGGAGGGAGGGTCAAGGGTGTTCAGGAAACGCTAAGTAGTTTGGTTTGGATGGAGAGTCGTGTGTGTGAGTGTGTGTGTGTGTGTGCATATGCGTGTTTGTGTGTGTGTTTGTGGATGTCAGTGTGTGTGTGTGTATTTGTATATCAGAGAAGGTAGTGACTGCAGAGTTACACTGAAAATGTCTATTTACATGTTTTCCGTGAAAAACTTCTATGAAGTATAATGTATGAAGAACATTTCATCATTCACATTTTAGTGTGAACAAGTTTATATGTTTCTTTCTCGAAGAAGCTTAGACCCTTGAATGAGCACGGGCGCCGAAAGACAGGGCAGGACACCCGGTTCACAATTAGTCATGCTCCCTGCTCTGTCACATTCCATGCAGCTCTCAGAATCATCCAGGAACCTGTTGATATATTCAGCCTGTATCCCCTCCGAGAGGTAATAATCTTGTCATCTGCCCCGCACTGCAGGAAGCTGAGAAATCTGATATTTGTCCCACACTCACCCCTGGCTAACCCTGTGGGGAGGAAGAGACCCTCCTCATTCAGAGGCGTGGCTTGGGCAGGCCCTGAGGGGCCAGAGCCTGGCTCGGAGGGACTGAGGGGGGCAGGGCTGGGCAAGCTGCTGGCCAGACCACCTGGGCCCAGCCCCTGCTCACTCTCCCTGTCCCCAGACCTTGCCATGATCCCAGCTGTGGTACCCTCCTTTGGACAGATTAAAACCATAGATCACCCCATTCAGAGAAGGCTCCAATAACCCAAACCATGGAGGCTCCAAAGAAGGGGGTTGTGAATTGTGGGGTGAAAAGTGCACTTTTCGGGGGGGAGAGAGGAAAGCACTGGCAAGAGCTGTTGTGTCAGTGGTGTGTGTCCTGCCTGCAGAGGGAGGGCCTCAGGGTAGACTTGTTCAATGGGCCTGCCTCCTGAGCAACAGAGCCCCAGGCCTCTCCACCCACTGGCCACTGGATTGGCTAACTGGCCAACTGCCTGGTAGGCCAGCTCTGGACAACACTGGTGGACCCGCTGCAGGCAGGTCTCTGGGTGGGGACTTGCAGGTATACAGCCTCTTGGAAGTGACAGAAACAAAACCTCTCCAGCATGGAACTGGCTCGGTCAGGACCTGCTGGTTTGAGCTCCTGGGATGGCAAGTCCTCTCTCAGAGCAGAGCTGAGTTTCTGAGGGGGCTGGGGCTCAAGGCCAGGCCCTGAGCCACTGAGGGAAGGGACCTGAGGGTGAGGACTGTGGACAGTGTGTTCCTGGCCAGCCAGGGCGCCTGCTTGCTGGGGACACAGTGGAGGGTTCGCTGTCAGGTGGGACCATTGCAACTCACCCATGAAGAAAGTGCTTTGGGTTCTATATTGTATAGGATACCTGAGCACTGTCCCTTTTCATCCTAGAGCAAGCCTCAGTTGAATTAAGTCACTCCGAAAGGGGACTTGCCCAGGGCACAGCTAGGAACTGGTGAAGGCAGGTTTTTGAACCTAGGCCTAAGCCCATTGCCACCCCATCCATTGTGAGTCTTTGCTTCTAAGGGTCATCTGCAGGCGTTCAAAGGCTGGCTGGGCCACTTTTATGCAGAGTGAACTTGGGCAGATGACTTAACTCCGCTGTGCCTCAGTTTCCTCATCTGTCAGGATATAACACTGACCTATAGGATCCCAGTGCGGCTCCACGAGGTAACACACGTGAGAGCCTGAGGGAGGGCCGGGTGACTAACTGCTCACCAGTGGTGGCTGCTGAGGCTGTCGGCAGTCCTGCTGAGGTCATCCCAGATGGCGGAAGAGCACGTTGGGGGCAGATATGGCCTTGAGCATCCAAGGCCTTAGACCGAGGAGTGCAATGATCCTGGGCTCTTGGGCCTCCCAACACACTCATTTAAGTCCCAAGGATGGCTTAGATGCTGGGCCCCATCAGCCACTTCTCCAGAGTCGCTCACCTGTCAGGAACAGTGAAGGCAACTGAACACTGAGTAAACACTGTATGGCCGGGAGCTGGGGGTGGCTGCTCAGGGGCTGGAGACCACCTGAGAGGTCAAGAGGCACCAGCGAAGGTCGTTCTGAAAGGTGGACGTAGCGTAGTTTATATCGAAGGAATATTCTCTTACATTTCTGTGTTGGGGGAGTGGGCTGTCAGACCCAGAATGGTCTGAGAATGGGTAATCACGCATCCTGGGGGCCAGCACAGTCCCGGGTATGCATGTGGTCCTAGAGTAATTCTTATCAGTGCCCCCTTTCACTGCTAAAATTGTCCTGATTTGGATAATAAATTATCCAGTCACCCTCTCCTGAGCCACAGGCCAGACTTGCTCCACCAGAGCCCTCTACCCCCTGACCGTGAAGGCAAGTTGGGAAGACTCCCTCCCTCCCTGGCAAGGTCTGCTCCTGAGGGGCTACCAGAACCTAGGCTGGTGGAGCCGGTCTGGGAGACTTCCATGCACGGTCGCAGCACTTGGGAGCCTGGGTAGCACCCCCTGAACCTGGAAGGCAGGGACATGAGGGGAGAGACAGAGGATGGCCCAGTCCTGCTGGCTGCGTGGGGCCTGGGCTGGCAGCCAGATACCTACACTGCTTTGTCGCCCGGGAGGGAGTGGAAGATTTTAGCTGAAAGAGATATGAGATACTGGTCTGGCTTAACTTTTCCGTTTTCCTGAAAATAATGAGAGCAGTAATCATGACTACCTTTAAATAAGTCCCAAATAAGGACTAGACATATATGTGTGTATGTGTGTGTGTGTGTGTGTGTGTGTGTACAAAATATCTATGTACTCTATATAACATATATATAAAAAAACACATTTCTTTAAATAGTCCAGTGATACGGGGTGCAACAAAGAAGGGAAGGGCCACTTTCCATGTTACAGCACTAGTAAGCGGTCAAGCAGCATCAGACCCAGGTCCATTTGACCTCGGAGCCTATGTCCTTTGCTGTTCAGCCCACCATCCTCTGTGCTTCAGGACCGGCCCACCGCTTGCACGACCCTGCAACCCAGGTTGGGCTTGGAAGATTCGGAGCCAGGGGAGGACGGTCTCGCAGGGGACCTGTCTGTCCGTTGCCCACCCCCGGCCAGCTCCACCAAGGAAAGGCCAAGCTTGAGGCCACATGAGGGGTTCCCGAGCTGTCTTTCATCCGGTCCCGCGGTTATTTGTTCAGCATGCAGTGCAAATTTCCCTGTCTCAAAACATGGAATCTGGTACAGCTTTGCCTGGATCAATGTCCAAGCCCTTTCAAGTTCTGGAGAAAGTTACTCCTCTCCAAAGTTCAGACCTGCCAGACTCAATAACTCCACAAAAATGCTTGGATGAAAATTGCTCCAAGCAATCCCAGCGGAAAGCCAGCACCTCACCCCTCGTTTAAAGTTATGATCCTTATCATAATTAATTCAATAAAGAAGTAATGTGCTTCAACCTAGGCAGAGAGAATAATTTTCTGTCCTGACTGGTATAAACTTTCAGCTAGGGACATTTAAACTCTGGGTCCGAGCTCTCTCAGCAAGTAATAAATTGCAGACCCAGGCAGGGCTGCAGAACCCCGTTTAAACTGCGGTAAATAGGCCGCTATTGAAGAGAGGAAGATTTGGATTCGGGTGGGCAGCTCCAATAAATAGCAGAGTGTTGTTTATAAACCCTGCAGTCCCGGCTGGCCTCTGCCTTGAGCTAGGCAGTAGCATTTGCTTGGTGAAAGCACCAGAGCGTTTGATCCTTGCGCTCAGAGGATCCACCTTGAGTCTTGAATCTAAAAATCCGTTTCCTTCCGTAACTGAAAGGTGGGATTAGCCTGGCTTCTAAACAGACGAACACATTCTTGAGTGGAGATATTGACTTGGAGACCAAGCCAGTCCACCCCGGAGCTGCATTTCCTACTTGTTCCTCGGAGGTGGAAACGATTAAAGTTGCTTTTGGATTTGTTTTGAACACGTTCAGAGTAAATAAGGCTCCTGTGTTGTCCCAGAAGCCCATTAGGTTTACAGAAATTATGAGTTTAGCCATCAAAGTCTCTGGAAACAAGTAAAAATAGAAGGAAATTCAGTTTTCATCCAAACAGCCTTCAGATTGCATATGATGGGAAGAGATGAATTCAACATCCATTGTTTTCTGAAAAATAATTCAGTGATGGGGAGGCAGGGCTTCTTAAAGTGATTAAATCTGGGAACATCAAGGCGGTTGTCTGACTCCTATTTTTTCGTTCCTGGCTTAAGATTTTGGATACCTCCTTTGTGAACCGACAGCAAGCATGCATTCCAGAACTCAAGAGGGCCTTTCTCGTCAATTTCGTGGGTTGAAAACAATTGTGTTATCCGCCCACATTCCGCTCCACCGGCTCAAGCTTGCGCAGAGATGCCCTGTGACAAGGCTCACTGCTGTGGTAACCATTCCAAACCCCGCAGCCTTGCAGGGCGCTATATCCAAGACAAATAGCCGGTTCTGGAGAAGTGACTGAGCATACTCATGGATGTTAGCCATCAAAACATACAAAATACACACACTAGACAGCCTACACTCTTTTTCTATCATAAAAAATGCGAAGGGCTGCCCCCGGAGAGGGAGGAGAACAGCCTTTTGAAACCTAGATAGATGGAGAGGAGAATCCAGGCAGGAGGATGGGGCAGCTAATTAAATATGTGAGGTCTGGGTACCACCTCTTTACATCCTTTCTGGGGCAAGGAGAAATAGAAATAAATATGTGGATAAATAAAATAATAGTAATAATTGCATGCCACAGACGTCGACCATTCTCTGTGGATTTGTAAAGAAACAATGTAGTCGTCTTACCTCTATTTGCATCACCCATTCAAGGCACAGAGTGTAAAACTTGAAGCTGAGGTTGCTTCAGCTCCTGACACCAAATATTTCTGGTGCTGGTGTCTCAGGGTCTTTTCTTTCCAATCAGTGTTTTTTAAGTGAAGAAAACATACAGTTCATGATTTGTAGTGCTGGATACTCAATTAAGAGATAAAAAGAGTAGATGCAAACTACTACATTTAGAATGGATAAACAACAAGGTCCTAATGTATAGCACAGGGAACTATACTCTATACCCCGTGATAAACCATTATGGAAAAAAATATTAAAAAAATAAAGTATATATGTGTATAACTGAGTCACTTTGCTGTACAGCAGAGATCGGCACAACATTGTAAATCAACTCTACTTGAATTAAAAAAAAGAGATAAAAAGAAAGACCGACTCGACAATAGGTAAGTACTCAAGGCTGCTTATTGGCCGGGTTCTGTTTCTAAACATCCCACTCTGAGCACTCCAGGCCCTTTTGTGGTCCAGTTGGGCCCCCTAAATGGCTTGGATGTCCGTAGTGTCTGGTGGGTTCTGCGTCCCTGACATTATCTCCCTAATGAGAAATGGCCTTGAAGATTTGGGAGCTTTCTCGTTCAAATCTGGCCCAGGACTACTCAATGATTTTAAACAAACACAATAATGAGGCTGAAACTGGCCACCAGTGGGTACCTCCGGGGATGAAAGTGCAGGTTAAAGCAGCAACTGAAATACACAAAGCTGGGGCTCACTTGCTTTCACGACACACACGTTTGAGCCAGCACATTTGACCAACACTCACAACCCCTGCCCGTGCCCCCTCTACCCCCCAGTCCCTCTTGGATTGATTAAATTGGCTCAAGATGACACCAATAATTGGCTCAAGATGGGGCTTCGAAAGGCCCAATGATCCATATCTTCACATTCCCTAAAATCAGTCCTTTCAGCTCTGTGTTGGATTTAGGATGGTTTACATTGGCTCCGTCACAAACATTTTAATAAAGTCCCAGAGAAACCGCAAACGGGTGACATCATTGGATGGTGTTAAAAAAAAAAAAAAAAAGAGTCCCATTTTGTAAGAGAGGCTGGGCCCCCGGAGTGTGATCACGGTCTGTCCGCCCTGTTTGGTCATTCAACAATCATCTGCTGTAATTAGGACCATAATATTTAAAATGGGGTGTGACGGCGGGGGGGAGGGTGACCGGCAAAGGACATTAGTTAATAAGTCAAAAACAAGTATGAATATTTTGACATAAAGTAGCCAGGAAGATGAACGACCATAGGGCGGGTGTGCGGCCCCGGGGCTGAGGGGCTCGCAGCCTGGACTCGGTGGTGGTGCTTGGAGCATTGATGTAAGGACAGCCCCGGCGTCCCCTGTCCCAGGACACAGAGACGGATGGGACAGCCAGGTCCTGCAGCCGAGGACTCAAGGGCTGGAGAGGGGAGCGGTTCCGAGCCCAGGGATTCTCATTAAGAGGGCTTCTTGCCGAGGGGTAGGCTATAGGGTATTTTCATTTTCTTCTCTATACTATTCTGTTTACTTACCCTGAACTTCCTCTAAGGGCTTATACTGGTTTTATAATCAGAAAAAATACTAGTGATGCTTTTTCAAACATTAGTGTAGCAATTTTGATTATGTTCAATGATTACAATTATAGATTGAAAATGTCTGGAATAAAATGCACTATTAATGTTAATGGTGGTTCTCTCTGAGTGGCTAGACTGGGAGAGCCTTTTGTCTTTTACTCTTCTGTGGATTATTTTTGTAGTAGATAAAAAATTTTAAAGGAAAGTGAAACACTGAGACCTGAAGAAAATGAACTTGATTCATTTGGACATGGATTAAAATATATATGTCCCCCCCGTCCCTCTGCAAAAAACACAAGTTGCTGTTTTAACTTTAGTTTTGTATTGTAATTTAAAAATACATTTCACTTGAGTGATTATTAACTTACAAGAAGCAAGATATTTTAAAGTGGCAGAATTCAACTTGCCAGCTGAGGAAGGGACGTATGCTATCTCTCTGAGTGTCGGGACCACACTGCCCGAGGTGAGTTGCTGTGCTCGTGGGTCCTCCACACCTTGCTGTTTCTCTCCCAGAGAGAGCTGGTGCATTTGATGTGCGTCTCCCTGTCAGCCTGCTGGGCTGAAGTCATGTCGGAGATTTCCCAGAATAATCGATCCATTATGGCCATCACAATTAATTGACTTTTCTGTGACTCAGGGTCAATCTGATGCCAGGACCTACCTTGATCGCTTTTTTTAGTGAGAGATTTCAGGATTGTTTTGTTTCATTTCCTTCGTAAATGTATCCATAGTCATACAGTTCACACTGGAGGGGGACCTTAGAGTCCATATAAGAAATAAAAGAGTGAAACATAGGCTGTATGATGTTTATGTGTGCGTGCCCAAGTGTGTGCCTATGCATGTGTGACTGTTTTGGGTTGTTGTTGTTTTTTGTTTTGTTTTTTTGCATTTATTTTAATGCATCTTTTAAAGGCCGAATCTGGCCATGACTGCTTGTTAACGCCGTGCCTCACCTGGCTGATTGGGGATCAGGCACATGGAAAATACTTGTTGGTTTAACTAAATATAGTACACCTAATATGAAATCCTATGCCCCATACTAAACAAATGCATGAAATTTGCACAATGCAAACTCACTGCTTTAACTCCTGTTTGACCCCCGAATATTGCTGGGATTATTGTTTCCTTGTTTCTTCCCAGACTTGTTTCTTCTCAGAGAGGAAGTGGAAAGAGAATGGACTCTGGAATGAAACAGACATGAGATGAAATCCCTTTTCTGTTGCAGGTAGCCTAACCTCTCCAGACACAGCTTCTCTTATCTGTAAAATGGAAACAGCATCCATTTCTGAGGGTCATTTACAAATCGCGTGGCATGATGGATGTAAAGCACCTAGCACAGACTCTGTTTTGTTCAGGTTGACGGAGGAAGGTGAAGTTTAGAGGCAGAGACTTTGTGGCGCAGGAGAAGAGCGTCGGGTGACGATTAAAAAAGATTGTAGCTTTAGTCACAGCTGATTGATTCTGGGAGAGAGAGTCACTACTTCTCTCGGGAACTCAGTTTTCCCACTTATAATAACATCGGGGAGGCAGAGGTGCGGGGTGTGTGGAGTGGTCAAGAGCCCGGGTCGGGAGCCCAGCTGCCCAGGTTCAAATCCCAGCCACGTGACCATGGGTCATTTCACCGTACTGTGTGAATTTCCTCCTCTGCAAAACAGCGTTGCCGTTGTGAGAATGACCTTGTGGATGTCCTTGCAGCCGTGCATCACGTGTGATGAGCCCTGTGTGAGCATTAGCTGTGCTATTATTCTTACAAGGATGTTCTCTGGGGTCCCTTTTGGCCCTTTTGATTTTTCATTTCTGCTTCCTCTGACCTCAAATTTTCAGGGAAAGGCAGATTTTTATTTTATTCTTCAACATGAAGGTAACTGCAAACATATTGTTGAAAGAAAATAAAAGGTACTTTTCAGGCTTTAGTCTGCAATAACTTAAAGAAAAGGACCCAGAAAAAAAAAAAAAAAAAAAAAAAAAAACCAAGGACCCAGCACTGTCTTGATTCTGTACAAATGTTCGCCTCCTTCAAAGAGGCAAGAAGGCAAGTGCTGCCAGATCTGATTGTGCAGACCCGGAGGATCTGATCGCCCGTCGCTAAGGCTACTAATCAAATTTCCATCCAATATGCTCACGCAGGGTTTCCTGATCAAACACGTAAGCCTGCCCCTCTGCACCCCCGTTAGCTAACATGTTTTATATGCAGAGGGGTCATCAAAAGTGTAATTGCCTTAAAGAAACTTAATCCTGCATTCTTGTCAACTTGAAGATAGCTAATAATGCTCGCTAGCTGATATTTTTCCAACATCAAGAGCGCACCAGAAATTAGGATTTTGTTCTTAATCTTCCTCGCAGCAGATGTGGAAACCTAGGTGGATGGGCCAGATAAAAAAAAAGATGAGTTTTCTCTGAAATTAGTTGGCTTTTCTGAGAAAACACATTGCTGCCACACAATGCTAGAAGACTAGAAGGGGCTGGGAAGATCCAAACCCAGTGGTTTTTCAGGGTCGATGTAACATTATTCTGGCCTCCCAGTTCAGACCTTACATATGAACGTTTATGAGGATATTGCATCCATTTTACGTCTATTAATTTGATCAGCTAACATGTTGGAGGGCCTGCAAAAGAAGTTTGCGAGATGCCCGATGAGAAAGTGCCTCACAAAGTGAAAGTACAGCACGAGAAAGGAATGATGTTGTTATTGATCTCAATGTTAGCTATTGTATTTAAAAAGGTAATTAAAATTGTGTGATCGATATTAGTCAATTACGTGGATATATTCCAAATATATCAAATGCCTAACGTTTCAGTATATTGCTATGTTTTATGGCTTCTAATATTCTTGTTTGGTCTGTTTATGAGGGAATTATTTTCTTGAAAATTGAGTTTTTTTTAAAGCTCTTATTTCACAAAAGTGTTTCTTACGTTTGAAGCTGATTTTCTGATTCTATTTCAAATAATCACTAAGTGCAAATGTGTTTTGGGTTATCTTTGCTGTATTTTTCCGCCTTATGTTAACAGGTTGAAACTAGCTTTGGCCTGGCAAGCTGTCACGTTTGTCATGTCCATGTGCAGACATGTGTGTCTGCACATGTGTGCTTGCACACACACATACCCGCACGGACACACCAACGACCCTCGTTGGAACTTGCAGTTTGAATGAGAAAGGGCCCCAGTCAGGCTGGGACAAGCAGGTCAGGAAATTTAACCTGACTCTCCCAACCCCAGTCATCATCGGCAGGGTCTGAAAAGGCCAGGTTTGTCAGGACTCAGGGATCCTTGGTGTCTGAGTGGCAAAACCGATTTGAGGTCCTGTCTGTTCTCTCCTAACATTTGCCCCAGACTCCTCCGCATGCACTGACTTTCCCCTCTTCTGTGCACAGTGCCCTGGTGCCTCTTGATGGGGGTACAGGGTGAGTATGATTACCCCTGACTCCACTCTGGGGTAAGGTCAGGGGTCATTTTCATGGACTTGTTCGATTGCTTTGGGAGGACAAAGAAAATGTGTTCCTTGTGTTTTTGGGGGAGAAGAGAGCCCGCCACGAGGGCCTGGGGAAGCCAGTGTGGAACAGGCCCATATAACAAAGAGAGGAATGAATGGGACACATTTCAGCCACTTGTGGAGATCTAGGTACAAGCCTGTGGGGGAGGGAGGGGTTTTCCTTCTTTACAGATGAAAGATTAAGTGGCTCGTCAATGTCATAAAGGTCTTTAGCAAAACCCGCCCCCAATCCCTAGGATAAAACCCAACCCGACCCACCTCTGCAGCCCTTGTCCTGTTCTGTCCACTACTCCACCCTTCCCGCTAAGGAAGCACTGTGCACTGGCCCCTGCAGGTGACACGCATGCACACACAGTCACCCCAAACGCAGGGCTCCCTAGGACTTCAATGACTGCGCGGTCCGAGCTGTGCAGACAGGAGAGAAAGGACATTTCCCGTCGGTCCTAAATACCTCTGGGTGGGACACCCCGCGAGGAAGTCCTCAGGCATCTCAGCATCAATCGTCCCGGGTGGCCTCAGGGGGAGGCTTGGGAAGAGGGCTTTCCAAATTCCCATCAGCACCTCCCTCTCAACCACCGGAAGTAAAGTCTCAGTAGATAAATACATCAATTAAATAATAAAGAAAGAAATAAATTACACTCTAAGTCAATTCCATGTCCTTGCTGAGCAGCTTTAGCTCTAAGACAAATCTCCTAGCCACCTCCCCGTCTTCTTTTTTTTTTTTTTTTTTTTTTTTCCGGTAGCGGGCCTCTCACTGTTGTGGCCTCTCCCGTTGCGGAGCACAGGCTCCAGACGCGCAGGCTCAGCGGCCATGGCTCACGGGCCCAGCCGCTCCGCGGCATGTGGGATCTTCCCGGACCGGGGCACGAACCCGCGTCCCCTGTATCGGCAGGCGGACTCTCAACCACTGCGCCACCAGGGAAGCCCCTCCCGTCTTCTTAACAAATTTCTGCCCTGATCCTTCTTCCATATAAACATCGAGGCACCCTCTGCTAACAAGGGTCTAGACTGGCCATTTGAACATATCTCATTTATTCCATACAGTTACTCTGCGTTTTCTCAGGCCCTGATTTAAGAGCTGAGCACACAGAGGTGAACAAGACCTGTCACAGAAGCCACAGGGTTTCAAGGGAGGTTAAATGCTCAGGCAGCCCTCGGGTTGAAAGGGTGGTTAAGATGCTTCCTACATTTGTATTTGCAGAAAAGACATGCTGGTGCTGAGCTACCATGAGAAAGCAACGCTTAGTCCATTTTCATTACAGAACGGCATCTTTCTTTATTCTTCAGCATAATCAGGATTTTGAATTGGGCTTAAACCAGGTTGGGTGGGATGACAGAGGCAGAGAAACAGTTCATTTCAGGACAGTTTGGGCTGCTTGTGGAAGACTGGTTGTTACTTGATTGCACTGGATGACCCATGTCTGATTTGAGAAATCAGTCAACAATTTGATATTTTGCTAGTTTAAAATAAAGGTCCACAGCAGTTGAAAGCAAAACTCATTTGATATGTTAAATGCCATGAATGCAGAGAATGTCCCTAAACGTGATGGACCGCCTCCCCATTTGACAGATGGGAACACTGAGGCCTGGAGGGTAAAGGACTTATGTGAAGTGGCAGTGTGAAACATCAGGCAGCAGATGATGAGTGTTTCTATTACTGGGGCATTTTCTAACGAGTTTATACAGATAGAATGAAATGGCCACAAACAGAATGGTCTCAGTTACCCCGGGCAGCCACAGAACTTGACACAGCTCAGGAAGTAATTCCAATGTCAAGAGTCTCACGTATTTTTCAACTTTGTTTTACCAAAATGCATCTGCTGTTCAGAAACATCCTCACGTCTTTTAGGAGAAACATCTCGAAAGGACAATGGGAATATTTTCTATTTTTATAATGATGTCTGATCTTTTACCTTTGGGAGATTTGTATTTAAACCAACTCAGCTTGCCAACTTCCCTTAAAGAAAAAGTCATTAAATTTCCAATTGGAAATTTGAGCATAAATGAGAGATTTCAAATGAAAACAGCAAGGAATTCTGCGAAGGCATCTGATCCTGCATCATACTCCCAAATCTTCTTTAAATTAGCTGTATGTCAAAAGGCTATGGGGAAAGACCTTTTCTTTTGTCTGATAAAGGAAAAATTGGAACAATATCGCTTCACTTTAGGATTCAGGCGATCATTTGGTTTCATTCCAAGGGGAGTTTTTTTTTTTTTTTAAACTTTGGTCTGTAACTGCACATGTGTATGACTTTAATCAGTTTCTCCCATAACTTTTTTGCCATGTAAGCTATTCTCTACTTACTGACCTTCCTTCAAATCAGATGGGTGGATCTTGTCTATGATAGGGCATTTAGCTCCATCAGCAGAGAAATATTTTAGTTCAATGTATATAACATTGCTTTGGTAGAAGAAAATAAAGGTTCTTCTGAAAAGGCAGCTGGAGAGCAAGATGAGTTCATTGCCCCAGTGCCTCCTGGGGCTGTTCCTTATCAAAGCATGTGATTCCATATCAAAAAAACGTGACCATGGAAAAACACTTAAAGACCCATGACTCCATTAGAATCTCCTCCAGTTTCACCCATCGCTCTCTTCTACGATCTCAATGACCAAGATATTTCTTTATGAAGACTTAGAGCCTGAGTCTGTCCTCAAGAGAAGTCCTCCCAGAGAGGCTATGACCCTACTAGCCTGATGCCATCTCCCATCCTAAGATCAGCCTGGTCCCTCAGTCCCTCTAGTGATGTGTCTCTGATGCAGGGCTCAAGTCAGAGGGGGCAAAGATCTTAGTGTCACAGACTTCCTGGGAACCAAAGACAGGCGAGGTTGCAGCCAAGACATTAGGCCACGTCAGAGACCGTTGTTTCTGGAATCTGTGCTTCATTCCTCCATTCCTCCACTTGTTCTATCAACAAACATTGATGAGTACCTACTCTGCGTCAATCCATGCCAGGAACCGGGCCCCATGCTGTGGGTCCTCATGGTGAGTTAGCAAACTCCAACAAGGAATAGATGTCCCAGAATTGAGGGAAAGGGCTCCCTTCTTTAAGTCCAGGAATTGCCCAATGTCCTTTCCATGAAGCAGTGCTCTTCCCATCATGTCTGAATCTTAGACCACAGTGAAGTGTTTGGGATTCTTGAACTAGTCGAGAAGCAATGAGAGAATACTTCAGACATTTAGAACAGAACCAAAATCGTTCACTAATTACAGGTACATTTTCTCAGAAAATTCTCCCTAACAGGAAAAGATGTAGTGGGAGGTGTGTGGGATGGAGCCCAATCCAAATCTTTATGTTTCTTTCTTATTAGGGTATTAGTAAGTCTGTTTCTTCTCTCTTTTCCCTCCCCTCCCCTCCCCTTCTGCCCTCTCTCCTTTTCTTTCTTTTCCTGTTGTGCTCCAGAATGTTTTTCCAGAACGATTTTAACTTGCACTCCAAACAAGATCATCCCCGAGTAACTGTAGCATCTTGGATTCTGGCTTTCAGCATCCTCTGCCGTCCTTTCTGGCCTTTCTCCTCTGTCCACATTTCCTTCCTTCTCTTCCTCCAACTCCCCTCCATCTCCAAACCCCTTGCCTTATAAAACCTAACTTTCATCAAGAGTTTAGGAACTTTTCTGCCTTTCTCCAAGAAGCCTTTGGATTTTAAATAAGAACCAAGGAGGCAGTGTTCAGGCAAGCCCCAGGGGTTTATTTTGGAGCTCTTGTGTGAGGACAAAAACAGAATCTCTAGGTTACTTTTCTGCTGTCAATTCCAGGGAATAGAAGACTTTCTTGGTACCCATGCCATATGGGGCATTGCTTTCTCCTCCTACTCTAGACTGTGGGCTTCCTGAGGGCAGGGACTGTGTCATGTTCATCCTTGTGTCCCTAGAACCCAGACCAAGTTGGTGCTCAGAGAGGGCTTCTTAGGAGGAAGAAGGAAGCTGTGCATAGCGTCAGCCCTCCTCTTTGAAACTCCTAGAACCCATATTAAATTACGGCACAGCTTCTACTTTCCTGCTTCTTTTCTCTCCTCTTGCACCTTCTTTTTTCCCTCACTTTGCTTTTCTAGTAACTAGTAAACCAGTGAATGAGATCCATATGATTTTTTGCTTTTTGGAATTTTGAAAAATGTTTCTGTAGCATGATTAATTTCCCCTAAATTGTTCCTGTATGTTTGGGGAAAATGGATATTGTTAGTTTGTTGATTATTAAGTTCTATTTATAATTATTAGAGCAAGAGTGTTATTCATTTGTGCCCCTACTTATTTTTTTCTGCTTGATTTGTTGATTTCTGAGCGAGAAGTGTTAAAGTCTCCCATTTTGATGATAGATTTGTCTGTTTCTCCTTTTGGTTTCTGGCTTTGCTTTATGTATTTTTAATCTTTGAGTTAAGTGGATAAAGATTCATGATATATCTACATCTTCTAGGTGTTTATCAGTATGAAATATCTCTCTTTGCATCTTTAAATGTTTTCGTTTTTTTTTTTTGGTCGAGAATTCTACGTTTTCTGATATTAATACTGCTACATCTGTTTTCTTTATCGTTTGCTTTATATGTATTTTTCTTTTGAGAAGGTTTCCTTAAAAAAATAGAAGAGTACAAAGATATAAAGGGCACCTGTATTCACACAACCCAGAATTAATAACCGTTGACATTTTCTTCCTTTTTCTCTTTTGTTAAGAAATAAAACATCACAGTTAGAGCTAAAGGTCTCTTAACCTACACTCCTGTCTCCCCCAGACTTCCCTGAAGCTCCCGCTATCATGAATTTGGTGGATGCTCCTCACTGTATTCCCTGAGCTTTTACATACATGCAGGTCATTCCTAAACAGTATACAGTAAGACTTTTGTAGTATGAAATCTACATAAATGTTGTTATACTTGATGTAGCATTCTGCCCATTTCATTTTAAATTCACACTTAAAAAAAATCCACCTTGGGCTTCCCTGGTGGCGCAGTGGTTGAGAGTCCGCCTGCCGATGCAGGGGACACGGGTTCGTGCTCCGGTCTGGGAAGATCCCACATGCCGCGGAGCGGCTGGGCCCGTGAGCCATGGCCGCTGAGCCTGCGCGTCCGGAGCCTGTGCTCCGCAACGGGAGAGGCCGCAACAGTGAAAGGCCCGCGTACCGCAAAAAAAAAAAAAAAAAAAAAAAAAAAAAAAAAAAAATCCACCTTGCTGGTGTATACAGGTCTTCTTTTCTTTTAACTGCTGTATAGGATACTATCTTATAATAAAGCACTACCTTTTATTTATATACTTACTCACTGATGGACATTTATGAACTTTCCCATTTTCTGCTCTTATCAACAATGCTGCCACATACATCCTTGTGCATGACTAAATATTGCTAGATTTCTCTCCAGACGCTGCAGCATTCCACATCTCTGATGACGCACGGGAGGGCATTTCTCAGGTGTGTACCAGTAAGTGGAGTCTCTGAATTGTGGAATATGTGTATTTGCATTCTTAGTGGATTCTGGCAATGGCGGCACCATTGACACCGCATCCCCCCCAGCAAAGGAGGACGCTTCTTTCCACTTCCTCATCAGTACTTGATTTTGTCACTACTTTAAAATATTTGCCCATCTGTCAGGTGAAAAGCAAAATACTGTTTATTGTTTTCATTTGCATTTCCATGGAGTTGAACCTGTTTATTGGCCTTTAAACTTTCCTCTTTGGGGACAGGATATGTGGAGAGGAATGTCATTTTTCCATCCCTCTGATACTTTTCAGTTTTTTTGCAACCTAATCTGTGACTTTGAAGAGAAGATTTTAATTTATTAAATTATTTAAATTTCTGAATGCATTCCTGACATCTCATTTTATGTTTTCATTTCCAGCACTTTCTTATCTTTGTGTGTGTGTCTGTGTGTTTTTCTTTCCTATACTTTGTTGTACTGATAAAGTTTACTTAGTTTCATTTTTATTTTGTGGTTGCCTGTAAATTTGTATTGTCAATATGTAAAGATATTCCATTCATGTCTACAATTAGTAATATATTTCTTTTGATCTGGAGTCTATCCTCCATTACTTAGAGAGAGGTTTATAGATGGAATGCCTTCTGGATCCTTGAATATATGGAAGTACCTTTAGTCTACTTTCACATTGGAATGATTGTTTGGCTGGGTATAGAACTTTAGGTTCAAGATCTTTTACTTGATTTAATTTAATCCTCAAAACATTCGTTATTTCTCCATTATTTTCTTGCATTTAGTCTTGCTTGTAAGAAGACTCTTCTTAATACAGTTTTTATTCCTCTCTATATTATTTATTTTTCTCCTCTCTGGTAGTATCTAGGAATAAAAAGAATTCTTTGTGAAACTATGAGGTATGAATTATTTACCATTTATTTATTATTTATCATTGAGTTCACTGATACTCATTTTCAGCCAGATTAGGGCTTGGTGTATCTTTTAAATTTTGGAGTCTTTAACTTTGGGAAATTGTCTTTTACTATTTCTTAATTTCTTCCTTTTCTTTGAACATCTGGTGTTTAATTTCACCATTTCCCCCTCTCTTATCACTAATCTACACTTCCATTCCACCTCTCTCTCCAATGGCATCTGTTCTACTGCTTTTGGTGTATATCCCTGCCATATATAGTGTTTTTGATTATGTACATAGTTTTTCCTCTTTTTCTAGACCTCAGGTGCAGAAGTGAGTTTATCAAACTCCTTAGTTCATGAACATTGTCATTATTTGTCTATTCAGGGCAGCTTTCTTGTTTCATTTATTCCATTTTTTCCCCTCAACTACTCCAACTCCTTTCTCATCATCCTCGGACATTTCTTATGTGCTCTTATAAAATGTGTGGGGTTGTTCATCTGTGAAGATGTTTTCAACTTACACACATTTCACTTCACAACTTGTATGTCTTACACTTTTCTCTGAGCACTGGCTTTTTAATTTTTTTTTAAATTGAGGTACAGTTGATTTCCAATAGTATATTAGTTTCAAGAGTACAACATAGGGATTCAAAATTTTTATAGATTATACTCCATTTATAGTTATTATAAAATATTGGCCATAGTCCCTGTGCTGTACAATATATTCTTCTAGTTTATTTCTTTTATACATAGTACTTTGTGCCTCTTAGTCCCCTACCCCTATGTTGCCCCTCCCCAGTTCCCTGTCCCCACTGGTAACCACTAGTTTGTTCTCTATATCTGTGAATCTGTTTCTTTTTTATCGTATTTACTAGTTTGCTTTACTTTTTAGATTCCACATATAAGTGATAACATATAGTATTTGTCTTTCTCTGTCTGACTTATTTCACTTAGCATACTACCCTCCAGGTCACTCCATGTTATTGCATATGGCAACATCTCATTCTTTTTTATGGTTTAGTTGTATTCTGTTGTACATATATACCATATCTTCTTTATCCATTCATCTATTGATGGACACTTAGGTTGCTTCCATATCTTGGCTATTGTAAATAATGCTGCTATGGACATTGGGGTGTATGTATCTTTTCAAATTAGTGTTTTCATTTTCTTTGAATATGTACCCAGGAGTGGAATTGTTGGATCATATGGTAATTCTATTTTTTAGTTTTTTGAGGAAACTCCACACTATTTTCCACAGTGGCTACACCTGTTTACATTCTCACTAACAGTGTACAAGGGTTCCCTGTTCTCCACATCCTTGCCAACGTTTGTTATTTATGGTCTTTTTGATGATAGCCATTCTGACAATTGTGAGGTGATATTTCATTGTTATTTTGATTTGCATTTCTCTGATGATTAACAGTGTTGAGAATCTTTTCATGTGCCTGTTGGCCATCTGTATATCTTCTTTGGGAAAATGTCTATTCAGGGCTCCTGCCCATTTTTTAATGGGTTTGTTCATTTTTTTCATATTGAGTTGTATGAGCTATTTGTATGTTTGGTTATTAACTCCTATCAGTCATATCATTTGCAAATATTTTCTCCCATTCAGTAGGTTGTCTTTTGTTTTGTCAGTGGTTTACTTTGCTGTGCAAAAACTTTTAAGTTTAATTAAGTCCTATTTGTTTATGTATGCTTTTGTTTCCTTTGCCTTAGGAGACAGATCCAAAAAAATATTGCTACAATTTATGTCAAAGACATGCTTTCTATGTTTTCTTCTAGAAGTTTTAGGTTTTAGGTCTTAAATTTAGGTCTTTAATCTATTTTGAGTTTATTTTTGTAAATGGTGTGAGAAGATATTCTAATTTCATTCTTTTACATGTAGCTGTCCAGTTTTCTCAGCACCATTTTTTGAAGAGACTGTCTTTCTCCAGTGTATATTCTTGCCTCCTTATTCATAGATTATTTGACCATAGTGCATGGGTTTATTTTTGGGCTCTCCCTCCTATTCCATTGATCTTTGTGTCTGTTTTTAATTTTATATTTTAAAGTTCTTCTTTATTGTCTGTCTCGATCCTCCCAGTGAAAGTTCCATGGGAAAGAGATTTTTATCTATCTTGTTTACTGCTATTACACCATTCCCTAAAACAGAGTCTGACACTGTGTCTGTTTTTAATGCCAGTACCATACTGTTTTGATTACTATAGCTTTGTAGTATAGTCTGAAGTCAGGGCATGTGATACCTCCAGCTCTGTTCTTCCTCAAGATTGTTTTGGCTATTTGGGGTCTTTTGTGTTTCCATACATATTTTTAAATTATTTGTTCTAGTTCTGTGAAAAATGCCATTGGTATTTTGATAGGGGTTGCACTGAATCTGTGCATTGCTTTGGGTAGTATGGCCATTTTAACAATATTAATTCTTCCAATCCACGAACACAGTATATCTTTCCATCTGTTTATGTCATCTTCAATTTCTTTCATCGGTGTCTTATAGTTTTCTGAGTACAGGTGTGAGATGTCTATTTAGTCAGATCTTCTATATGTCCTTCAGTAGTGGCATTGTACATTTCTTGTTAAGATAATTCTTAGGGGAGAGTTTTTGTTGCAATCCTGAGTAACGTCTTATTTTCTTGTTACATTTTCTAGTTTAGAGAACTCTGTTGAGTTTTATAACTTGATATTATATCTGACAACTTGCTAAACTCTCTTTCAGTCTTAATATTTGTCTATTGTTTCTGTTGGTTCCCCTTGCCTGGGGCTTTTGGAAGGATAGGCCTTTGAAATATTTAGCATTTGTTGTGTGTTTATGTGTGAGTGTGTTTGAAATTTACATAAGTGATATGGTGCAGACCTCCTTCAGTTTCTTTTCTTTTTTGTCACTCAACACATTTTCAAACAATGTCCAAATTACTATATATATATCTCTACATGATTCCTTTTGCTATCTGCATATGTTTTATTTAGCCATTTTCTTAGTGGTTAAATCTTAGGTTGTCCCCACCCCCTGCTATGAGAAACAATGGTGTGATAAGCATCACCATATATGGGGTTTTTTGTTTTTACTTTTTAAATTTTTTATTTTATCTATTTAAAAATTTTTTAATTTTATATTATAGTTGATTAACAATGTTGTGTTAGTTTCAGGTGTACAGCAAAGTGATTCAGTTTTACGTATACAAGAATCTATTCTTTTTCAAATTCTTTTCCCATTTAGGTTATTACAAAATAGTGAGCAGAGTTCCCTGCACTATACAGTAGGTCCCTGTTGGTTATCTATTTTAAATATAGCAGTATGTACATACTCCTATATATGTTTTTGTAATGGAGCTGTGCACTGATTTCTCCAGAGCAGTATCAGGAGTGGAGCGATAGTTGACAGAGAATATGCAAACTGAATTTCATGAATTGCTTCCAGAATGTTCTCTGGCATTACTGTACCACTCTACCCATGCATAGGTGCTGAAAGCGGGTTTCTTCCCTTGTACACACCATCGCAGTCATTTGTCATTATTCAGTTTTATGATTTTTACTACTCTGATGTCTCTCTTTTATTTTGTTTGATCTTTTTCTGATTACTAATGAGGTCAGGTATCTTTTCATAAAATTGTTAGTCATTGCCCTCTTTGATTTGCAAGAATTCCTTTAAAATTCTGATATGAATTCTTGCAAATATCTCCTCTCAACCTGCCATCAGCCTATTCACTTTGTCCAGGTTATCTTTTTTTTCCTTGCTTTTTTTTTTTTTTTTTTGCGGTACGCGGACCTCTCACTGCTGTGGCCTCTCCCGTTGCGGAGCACAGGCTCCAGACGTGCAGGCTCAGCAACCATGGCTCATGGGCCTAGCTGTTCTGCAGCATGTGGGATCTTCCTGGACCGGGGCACGAACCCGTGTCCCCTGCATTGGCAGGCGGACTGTCAACCACTGCGCCACCAGGGAAGCCCCAGGTTATCTTTTGCTATATATTATTTGCCAGGATAATTCCTGGATACTTTGCTCTTTCTGCTGCTACTATGAATGACATCTTGTTTTCTATTATAGCTAGAGAATAGTACTGATTTTTTGGAAATTGATTTTGTATCTGGCAACCTTTCCAAACTCTCCTATTATTTCTATTGTTTATCCAATCCTGTTGAATTTTCTATGCTGATAATCAAATTGCATGCAAATGCTGAGAGTTTTACATCTTTCCTTCCTACGTTTTACCTCATTTCTTTTTCTTGTTTTACTCTGCAGGCTGCAGCTTCCAGAACTAGGTTGCATCCAGTTAAAGCAGTGATGGTGGACATCTTTAATTGATTGCTGGTATTAGACAGAAAGTGTTTAAAGGTTTTCAGTGGAGTATAATGTTTACTCTGTGTTTTAATCTACAATCATTGTCAAGATAAGGAAGTTCCAGCTCTTCCTAGTTTTCTGAGAACATTTATCTTAAATAGTTAGACTTTTATCACAAATAATTAGGCTGTGGTTTTTTGTACCTAAATACAGAACCACGTAATTTTCTTCTTTAGCCCATTAATGTAGGGATATATTAATTTTTAAAATTTCACTATAATGTATTATTTTAAATATACATTTAGATTCAGATTACTAGCTATTATTAAGTTTCTTATTTTCTTTCCTTATAAGGTCCTTATCTGGCTTTGGAATCATGGATAAATGATTCCAGTCTCATAAAATGAGTTGGATAGCCCTTCCCTCTTTCTGTTTTTTAGAACAACTTGTATAATACAGACTTTAACAGTTTCTTATTTGTTTTGGCCTCTTCTTAAAGCCATTTAAGTCTCAGATTTTTCTTGGTAGTTGAAGGGGGCAGCAGTGACAAGGGTAGTTTTTAATTATGTAATTTCTATTTCTTTATTTTATTTCCAGTTTGCCTTTTACCACATTTGACACTATAAATTCTTTCCAAAACTTTATCTATTACTGTCACATATATTTTTCATTATTAAAAAAATTTTAATCTCTGTTATAACTCTAATTATTTCTTCTTTTTCATCCTGCATTTTGCTTATAATTTTCTGCATTTACCTTTATTAGTCTTGATTGATTTGTCCATTTTATTTATGTCTTTAAAAACCAGCTTAAATGTTTTCTATTGTCTTATATAAGTATTCTGTATTATTGATTTCTGCCCTTATTTTTTCTTTCTTATTTTTCTTTTGGAGATACATATATACATATATTTGTTATTTTTCAAGCTTCTTAATTTTAATGCCTATTTCATTTGTAGTCTGATAAATGTATTTAAACTTATAAAAATTTCTCTAAGTACTATTTTAGCTGTGCTCTATGTGTTTTACAGGTAGTAGGATTCAGATATAAGTATTTCATAAAATTTAACTGTAAATTTTTAATCCTTAGTTCTGCTAATATTTTTTCTGCTTGATATATCAGTTTCTGAGAAGAGTTTATCAAAATCTCCAACTAAAATTGTTGACATCTATTTTTCCCTATAGTTTATTTGGCATTACTTTATATATTTTGAGGTTATATCTTTAGCTACATGTATACATATAATGTCTTATAGATGTAATAGTCCTTCCACTAGGGCATAGTTTTTTTTCCTCTCTTTATGAATTTTTTGCCTTAAAATCTATTCAGTCTCATATTAAAGTTGCCAGTCTGGTTTACTTTTACTTTTGGTTTGCATTTGCATATAGTATCTTCTTCAGCCCCTTTATTTTCAAGTGTTATATATCCTTCTGTTTGAAATATTTTCTTCTGGGAAATATATTTGATTTTTTTAAGTGATCCATTCTGATAGTCTGTCTTTTGATTGATGAATTTAATCTGAGTATCAAGCTTACTACAATTAATATTATGTTGGGACTTATTTTGACTTTTTTGTTTCCTGTTTTTTAATTTACTTTCCTTTTGTATTGTTTCTATTTTCTTCTTTCCTAAATTCCACTGGATAGATCAAATTTTCTTCTGCTGTTGTAAAAGTTGTGCATCCTATATTTAGTCTTATGTGGCTGCCTCTAACTTATCAGCTTATGCTTATTATCAACTTCTCCATCTTTCTCATGAATATGACAATTTCCTTAGCCCTCTTTTACTCCCTTTTGGTTTTCTTCCTCTACCTCTCATCATATATTTCATCTAGAATTTTAGTTCCGGAGTTTCATGGATATCCCTTTTGACTTATTAGGGTTTTTCTTATTTAGACTATAATTAAGTTTATTAATTTATTTACCCATCTTTATATCCCACACCAAGGGTTGCCAGATAAAATGCAGGATACCCAGTTAAATTTGAATACTGTATGGGAGTTACTTACACTAAAAAATATTCATTGCTTATCTGACATTTGTATTTAACCAGATGTGGTTTTGTTGTTTCTGTTTCTTTCCTATCTCTGACAACCCTATCCTTATTTTATAGAATCCTCCAGTATCTATTTCTGTATTTCTGAGTATGTCCTCCAGGAGTTATTTCAGTGAGGGTTTGTGGTAAAGCATACAGATTTTGTAAAACTGAAAGTGTCTTTACTTCACCCTCACATTTAAATGATAGTTTTGCTGGGTATATTATTCTGGGTTCAGGTTCTTTAATGTCAGGACTTTGAAAATAATGGTCTTTATCTTCTTGCATTGTGTTGTTGTTGAGAAGACTGATGGCAATTTGATTCTTGTTTCTTTGCAGGTGATTTGTCTTTTCTCTCTGGCTGCTTTAAAATTTTTCTTTTTGTCTTTTTCTTTTCTTTTTCTTTTTTTTGGCTGCACCTCACGCCCTGTGGGATCTTAGTTCCCTGACCAGGGATCTAACCCCTGCCCCTTGCAATGGAAGCTCTGAGTCCTAACCACTGGACTGCCAGGGAATTCCCTCTTTTTGTCTTTGATGTTCTTTATTATCACTATAACGTGAAGAAACTTTTTTTTCTTATTTACATTGTTTTCAATTTGTGGGTCCTTTGCATTTGGGGTCTTATCTTTCTCTAATTCTGTGAAATTATCAGTCATTATTTCTTCAAGTATTTCTTCCTCTGTTTTTTTTTGTCTCTATTTATGGGAGTTCACTAATTCTGCAAGTTGACATTTGTTCTTCTTACTTTTTAACTCTGTATTTGCCAATTCCTTCATGAAGGCTTCTGGGAGAGTTCCTCAACCTGATCATTGAATGTGCAGATTCTTTCTTCAGCTGTAACCATTCTGCTATCCCGCCTGTCCATTGAGCTCTTTGTTGCAATTACTATGTGTTTCATACCCAGGATTTTCAGGTGGTTCTCCTTTGTGCCATCTGGTTCCTGCTTTTTGTTTCCAATATCCTCCATATGTCTTTGAGGAAATTTAATATACTTATTTTAAGTTGTTTTATTTGCCCATCGTTTTGTTTTGCCTGGTAGAGATTGTTCAGTCTGTCTTTCCCTTAAAGAAGTCACACTCCTAAGGTGCCTCTGTATTTGTCTTTGTGAATCCCTGGCGTATTAGTTACCTACACTGAAGAGATGGGGAGATAGTAACTGAGGAGAGAAGTTCTGTCCCTCCTCCTAATGTGTTTCGACAAGGAGGAGATGAGGTGGATGTGTCCCAGTGTGAGGGATATCTGGAGTTACAATCTCCGTCTGTACCCTGGCACTGCTGGTTTGTCAAGACCTGACCGTGTAAACTGCAGCCATCTGGTCACTGAGCTGTGGAGGATAACGGTGGGAGGAGAGAAAGCAGAAGTCAGCCAGCATTTCTTCCCCCCCACACTACTACTCCACACCCCAGTAGGACTTGAAAGTTATCTTAAAAGTACCTGGTTCCTGTCTTTCTGCCGTGTAGGAGCCAAGGAAAAGACACGTTATTCCCAGAGAAATGTTGGGGAGAGAAAAGGACAGTCCAAAACCTCTCCCCAACCCTGTCTCCCATTCATGGTGCTTCATCCTTTTATGTGCTGAGCTGCCATTTTTCATCCTCCTTCTCCCAACACACACAGCATAATATAACTGCCTTACATTGCCCTGGAGAGGTGCAGTCATCGCAGAGTTTATATATTGGTTTGGACGTCTTACACCCACCCTTTGACTTCTGGGTTGTCTCCAGGGCTGAGTTTCAGGGAATGAGCCTGAATCTGAGTTGGCTTGCCTCCTTAGAAGGATGCTGTGTCTTCCACTTCCTCAGTAATTCTCCCACCCCACACCCCCTTTTTATCCCCTCTGTTCACTTCTCCTAGAACTCTTATTAGATACTGGAATTTATACATATCTCTTAATTCTTCTTATTTATTTTTATAAATTAATTTAATTTATTTATTTATTTTTGGCTGTGTTGGGTCTTTGCTGCTGTGCGTGGGCTTTCTCTAGTTGCAACGAGTGGGGGCTGCTCTTCGTTGTGGTGCGCGGGCTTCTCATTGCGGTGGCTTCTCTTGTTGTGGAGCATGGGCTCTAGGCACAGTTGTGGCACGCAGGCTCAGTAGTTGTGTCTCGCGGGCTTAGTTGCTCCGTGGCATGTTGGATCTTCCCAGCCCAGGGCTCGAACCTGTGTCCCCTGCATTGGCAGGCAGATTCTTAACCACTGTGCTACCAGGGAAGTCCACCTTCTTTTTGAATTGAAGTATAATTCACATATAACATTATATTAGTTTCAGGGGTACAACATGACTTGATATTTGTATACATTGTGAAATGATCACCACCATAAGTCTAGTTAACATCCATCACCACACATAGCTACAAAAAATTCTTTTTCTTGTCCTGAGAACTTTTAAGATCTACTCTCTTAGCAGCTTTCAAATATACAATACACTATATTAACTATAGTAATCAACTATTAATTATTCTTTTTGTACTTTCTGGTCATTTGTTTTTCTGTCCTAAGTTGTGAAACTAGAACAATTTTTTTAGCAAACTAATTTACTCCTCAGCTTTGCCCTTTTTGGATTTAGTGTATTTAATTGTTTAAAAATTTTGACAATCATATTTTTCATTTCCAAAACCTTTATCTTTTTTAAATTAATTAATTAATTAAGTTAGTTAGTTAGTTAGTTATGGCTGCATTGGGTCTTCGTTGCTGCCCACGGGCTTCCTCTAGTTGTGGAGAGCAGGGGCCACTCTTTGTTGCGGTGCCTGGGCTTCTCACTGCGGTGGCTCCTCTTGTTGTGGAGCACAGGCTCTAGGCACACAGGCTTCAGAAGTTGTGGCGCACGGGCCTAGTTGCTCCTCAGCATGTGGGATCTTCCCAGACCAGGGCTCAAACCCGTGTCCTCTGCATTGGCAGGAGGATTCTTAACCACTGCACAACTAGGGAAGTCCCTGATTGTCTTTTTTAATGGTAGCTTTTTGACTGTTTGTTTCAATGCTTTGGTTCCAGTTATTTGGTATCCTTTCTTATCCCTCTGAGGACATTTGTATACTTTTACAGCTGCTTTCAGATTGTTTATTAACTCTCTTTCCTCAGATGTTGTACCATTTATTGAGTTTGGTGCCTTTCTTTCATATACTGGTGATTCTTTGATGTGTGCTCTTCTTTGCTTTTGAGATTCCCTGTCTCCTGATATGTAGATGCTGTTTGTGCTTACCATACGCCCATCAGCCTGCTTCTAGTAATTTATTTTCAGAGGGAGAGAAAAGGGTGAGCATGAAGGAGAGAGGTGTGTAAAAATTGTATGTGCCACAGACAGGAATATAAAGACTCATCTTGAGCTTGGAGCACCCTTGCAATCGTGCCATATTTCACAGTGGTCCCGCATTGAATGTCTTTGACTGGTGTTCCTTCCACTGGTCCAGTCCCATCTTTGTTCTGCCTTTCAAGAATTCATCTTCAATTTCTCCAAAGAAGAAATACAGGTGGCCAAGAGGCACATGAAAAGATGTTCAACATCGCTAATTATTAGAGATGCAAATCAAAACTACAATGAGGTACCACCTCACACCAGTCAGAATGGCCATCATTAAAAAGTCTACAAATAATAAATGCTGGAAAGGGTGTGGAGAAAAGGGAACCCTCCTACACTCTTGGTGGGAATTAAATTGGTGCGGCCACTACGGAAAACAGTATGGAAGTTCCTTAAAAAACTAAAAATAGAATTACCATATGATCCAGCAATCCCACTCCTGGGCATGTATCAAGACAAAACTATAATTCAAAAAGATACATGCACCCCATGTTCATAGTAGCACTATTCACAACAGGCAAGACATGGAGGCAGTCTAAATGTCCATTGACAGATGAAAGAATAAAGAAGACGTAGTACATATATACAGTGGAATACTACTCAGCCATAAAAAAGAATGAAATAATGCCATTTGCAGCAACATGGATGAACTAGAGCTTATCATACTAAGTGAAGTAAGTCAGAAAGAGAAAGACAAATACCATATGATGTCACTTATATGTAGAATCTAAACTATAACACAAATAAACTTATCTGTGAAACAGAAGCAGTCTCACCGACATAGAGAACAGACTTGTGGTTGCCAAGGGGGAGGGGGAGGGGGAGCGATGGTGGGGAGGTTGGGGTCAGCAGATGTAAGCCATTATATACAGGATGGATAAACAACAAGGTCTTCCTGTATAGTACAGGGAACTGTATTCAACATCCTGTGATACACCATAATGGAGAGGAATATTTATTTTAAAAAAAGAATGTATATATATGTATAACTGAATCGCTTTGTTGTACAGCAGAAATTAGTACAGCATTGTAAGTCAACTATACTTCAATAAAAAAAAATAAATTAAAAAAAAAGAATTCGTCTCCATTTCTGGTCATCACTAGAGCCACTTCTAGCTCTCCACTGCCTGTGTGTGTGTGTGTGTCTTTGTGTGTGTGTGTGCGTACCCATGTGTGTGTTGATCATTTTTAAGGATTTATGTAGGGACAGGCAGACATATGTGCTCCATGTGCCATCTTGATACAATCTCCATGGATTATTTATTTTATTATTAAAAATTAATTTATTATTTTAAAATATTTTTATTAAATATCAAGCATATAGAAATGGCACAGAACAATAACCATTAAGTATTGATCAGCTGTGAACTGATGTACAAAACCTGAGGACCAAGAAAGGTCCCTTTTCATGGGTTCAGTCTCCTTCTCCTTCTCCCTCCCCTGAGAGGAGCAGGACCCCAGGGCTCTGGCGACCCCAGAGCTCATGGCGACAAGGCCTCTCGTCTGCAGACCCCATGGCAGTTGCCCAGACACCTCTGGGAAGACCCGCTGGGTCTGTTCAAAGGCAGCAGCTCTGCTGACTTGTATCAACTGCTTCCATTCCCCCCACAGCAAGCCTGGCTGCAGGGACCTTCTCTGTGTTTGGCAAGGACACAGGACTTAGAACTCCAAGTCTGGACAGCCCTACGGCCACCCCATGGCCTGTCGCTTTCTGGGCTTCGTGCACCCGTGGACCTAAGTCCTTCCGCCCACGGAACTCTGACCACCAGGTCTCAGCACTTCTCCTCGCCCTCCCGCTCTTCCTCTCCCTCCTCCCTCCTCCCTCCTCCCCTCCTCCCTCTTCCCTCTTCCCTTCCTCCCTTCCTTCCCTCCTCCTCCTTAGCCCGTGACTGTCTCCATAAATGGAGACCTTTAAAAACAAAGCTCATTTGATGTTGACTCCAGGCAACTTCTCTCTTTATTTTTCGTACCACACCACTCTAAATTCCTCATGGGAGAGGAAGCCCAGCACTCAAAAACTTAAGGCCTGCTACCTGCTTATAAGAGGCAAGGTAGAACTCCCTCAAGGGCTCCACCACAGCCAAGGTGGAGACGCATGCCCTCAGTTCTCTATTACTCCCCAGCCGCGCTACTGTGATTGCTGTTGTTGCTTTGGCGGTGCCCTTCAGGCTGCCCTCCCCTGGCCTCCCCTCCCCGTGGACACAAGGCTGTTTCTAGAGGTGGCGGGGCAGCCCCTTTGTCTGTTGTTGTCTGTCCCCTGTCTGGTCACTCAAGGATGGGGTCTGCCCCTACAGCTCTCTCCTGGTATTCTGAGGGGTCCGTCCTGGCTCAAGAGAATAATCAGGTAGTGGCCTGGTGTAGGGACACCCCTGGGTCATGGGAACTTCTGGCCTTTCCTTCCAGGACAGCTCTTAGAGAAGGGTGTGTCCTCTTCTCAGATACAGCCGTCTGAGAGAGGAGCTGGGGAAGGCTTTAACCATTTTTATGGGGGAAGAAATATGACAGTTCTGACATTTCCACTGAGTCGGGGCACTGCTGGGGTCTGGAGAGGTGAGAGGAGTCAGGGCCAAACCTCCCTACTTGGGCGCTGTTTCCACCACCCCAGGCAGGGCGCTCTTCCCAGAAGCAGCCAGGGATGGCAATTGCCAGGACTGCACTGGCCGAGTCTTCAGAGACTGGAGGTGGCTGGACTTCTGGGTCAGCAGTGGGCCCTTGACTGTCCATCTGGACGAGCAATCATCTAATCATCTGGGCTCTAGGGGTTTGCTCTGTGGCCATCCCTGCTGGGAAGCAAGCCTCAGGGCTCCTTCTGACCCCAGGTCCTTGAACTCAGGCCAGACTCACCCCACTTCACAGGCACCCAGGGACTCCTCAGGGAACTCAAAGGCTATGGCTCTGGTTACCATTTTTGTGTCCCCCTAGCCTGACGCAAGTCCTGCTCTGGTCCCCAGCAGGTGTGACAGGTGTGTTGTGGCTGAGGGAGTCCAGCTATCAGCAAGTATGTGCTGAGTGCAGCTGAGCACGGAGCCCTAGGCCATGGGACATAGAACAGAAGCCCAAAGCCTGTCCCCTGGGGCCAGAGCAGGTGCCAGAGGTACCCACTCACGGATGTGGCCCCTCACACCCCCTGGCCTCCCTCCACCCCTCTGCTGCCCCAGTCTCTCTCCTGGGGACAGCCCGGGCGGGGTCCATGGGAACGTGAAGCTCTCCTGGCTCTTGTTTGCCTCAGCTAATCTCAAGAATGCACTTGTTTTCCCTTTTGGTTTGGGAAGTCCTCAGCTCTCCCCTTCATGTCGATAGAGCCGGGAATGGAGGCCGTGGGAGCCAGAGGGCAGTGATCCCTGGCTTGTTCTCTTGCTGGCTAAATTTCTGTCTTTCCACTTGTGTCTGTTACTTCCTGCCTCCATTTCAGTTTCTCCTCAAAATTCCCAGAAACTGTGGAAATGAATGTCCTGAATTTTGGACATTTCAACCACCTCTCCTTCCTGTGGATCTCCTCACAATGAACAGTACCTGGGAGGTATGATTATCTCTATTTTACAGATAAACCTAGAGCTCAGACAGGCTAAGCTATTGCTCATGGTCCACAGCAAGTGAGAGCAGAACTGGAATAGAACCCAGGGCCCTCCTACCTTCATTCCAAGCTTCAGCTCCAGGGCATAATCTCACTGGACAGCCGTTGTCTGTTATTTGCTGTTTCCTTATTTGAACGGTTAATTCCCTGGGAGAAGGAATCCTGCTCTTCATCTTTGTATTTCCAGGCTTGGCCCAGTGTCTGGAAACATAGGAGACACTCAGTGGATGTTTGTTCAAAGAATGAAGAGTGGGTATGAAGCCAGGAGCTCTACTGGGTGCTTTTTAATACACATAATCCTCGGTCTTCTAAACACCCTGAGAATCAGCCGTTGTCCTCATTTCATAGATGGGGTCATTAGGGCTCAGAGAAGTTAAGTAACTTGCCAAGGGTCACAGAGCTTGCAAGTGGCTGAGATGAGATTCAGACCCATGTAGTCTATCTCCAGAACCAACACTGTCTCCCGGCACAAATGGGATAAACGGTCTGGAGAGGAAGGACAGTGGACAGAGGACTGTGGGGGCCCCCCTTCCTGCTGGGTTTGGAGTGATCTCTGACCAAGGGAGGCTGCAGTGGGTGACTGAGCTCCCTGAGCAGGAAGCAGTTCTCAGCCCCTCTCTTCACGCCTTTCAATCACAAGCTCACATATACACGTTTGTTGAATGACTGAATGACCAGCCCTGCCGATGGCTGTGCAGCTTCTTCACCCCCAGAACTGGCCTTTCTGGCTGCTGTTTCTTCATCAGCTTTGGGGTCTGTCCTTCTCTGCCCAACCTCAAGTTGTGGGATTCCTCGAAGTGCTCCCTGAACTCTCTCCCCATTGCTACACCTTCGCCGTGGGATCGCATTTCTAGTCCTGGCTTCAGTTACCTTCTATGTGCAGGTAGCTCTCAAACCTCTATTTCCAGCTAAGACCTCCCCTCTGGGCTCCAGAACCTCATAGGTTTCCACCTGAATGTCCAGCAGCTATCTCACCTCCACACTTCCAAAACATTCACATCATTTCCTCCCCACCTCAGACAAGGGACTGGGGCCGTCACTCACCCAGCTGCTCAAGCTTCAAACTCAGGCTCGTCCTTCACAGTCCCTCCCCCTCACTTTCTCACATCTAATTTCTCCTTGGCTAACCTCCAAGGTCTGGTGCCACCCTTGTTTATCCTCTGGATTCCTCAGTAAGTTCCCAAATGATTCCATAAGCTCCCATCTCCTCCCCTACCTCCACTCCATCCAATCTCCATAGAGCAGCAAGAAAAAGCTTCTAAGTCACGTATCTGACTATAGAACATGCCTGCCTAAAACTCTGGACTCAAGGAGAAAGCCCACATGGTCAACGTGACACCCAAGGTCCCCAGGATCTAGCCCCCATCACCAACTTCTTTAATCTCAGCCTTCTCCCTGCCCCCATGCTGCTAGGCCCACAGTCACCAAGCTTTCCCTCCTGAAGTGGTCGTAAGGCCTCTGGATGTGCCATCTCCCAGGCAGGGATTTTCTTCCTTGACCTCTGTACCTGCCGAATTGTCATTAAGCCTTCGGGACCCAGCCTGGATGTTGCCCCCTCCTAGAAGTCATTCCTGATCCTGAAGGCTGAGCAAGGGCCCCCTTCTCTGGATTCCCCAGGCACCCCTCACCCTCAGCCTCCCTCTTTGGTAATGGCCTCCATGCCTGGGCTCTGCCTGGGTGGGGACAACGTCTGATGTATTGGTGGCCCCAGCACTTAGTCCAGGGCCTGGTACATGGACACTCCATGAATGTCCATTGATCGGGCCTGAATCCTGGGTCACTGGAAGGAAAACATGGCCTCTTCCCTTTACATCTTGGCTTTAACCAGCTGGTTTATGATTCCACCACCTCCCACCTCTGTACGCAGTTGTCTCATTTGTCTTGTTCTCATTTGACAGGAAACCCCTCCTTGGGCACATCCTCCCTTGCCCCAGTTCATGGTCCCTCCAGGACTACACTAGCACCAAGAGGTCCCCCAGGGTCCCATTTCAAGGCCATGGGAGAGCTTTCCATGAACAGTTCTTCCCTCAACCATACCTGAGGCCTCAAATTCATTTCTTAGGACATAAGAAATTTCACTGGAAAGTTAAAGATAAATATTAGATGTGAAATCCCTTGGAGAGAAAGAAACATTTAGGTTAACTTCACACTAAGGTGCCAATGGCCAGCAGAGCACATTTACCTGGGAACAGGTGTGGACAGGTGGGACGGGGCCAGGAGCATAAGTTCTGTGGCTGCGTGCAAGGGGATAAGAACCGTGGGAAAGGAAGGAATGCTGTCAGGCTGCCTGGCCTACACCCTACAGTGAAACACTCAGTTCACACCTGTATCGGTTACCTGTGTGCGCACGTGTGTGTATTTGTGTGTCCATCCTCTAATACAACAAGAGAAGCTGAACAGTTCTCTTGTTGGTCCCTTAGCCTCAGCAAGGAACTGGACACACAGTGGGTGCCCAAGAAATTCCCGTAGCTATCTCGCTGGCCCAGAGCTTGGCCGATCAGCTATCCCTGCTGGGGGCACGCCCATCAGCCCCCTCCTGCAAGGGACTGGGAAGTGTTTGCAGCAGGAGGTGGGGGGTCCTTCCTGGTTTCTCTTGAGGCTCCAAAGAGCTCCTTTCCCATGACCCCCCTGCCCTTCCGGCACTCACGCTGATAGAGGGGAGCGGATGCCTGGAAGTGCCCCCAGGGTCCCGGCCCCTTTCTGGGGTCAGAGCCCCTCTTGGGACCTGTGAATTTGCTAGAGATGACCTGAGACATACTCTTCTTGGCCTCCAACCCCGTTGCTGCCGGATATTCATTCAACAAATGTATATATTTGCCAAACACTAATCTAGGTGCTGGGGATGCAGCGGTAAACTGACGAAAATCTCTGCCTATAATGAGCTTATATTCTAGTATTTTTTTGATGGGGTGCGGGAGACAGCAATAAACAACAAAAAGGTCAAATGTAATAATGTATTTCATAGTCATAAGCACTAAGAAGGAAAAATAAAGCAAGGAAAGGAGTTGTGAAATACCTTGTCGGGGGAGGAGTAGGACTTTTAGAGAGTGGCCAGGGAGGGCTTCCGTGAGAAGGTAATTTTTAAATTTATTTGGTTTTGTTGAGGTAAAAATATACATAACATAAAATTTTAACCACCGTAAGCGGACAGCTCAGTGGCATTCAGTACATTCACATCGTTGTGTAGCCGTCACCACCACCTCCAGAGCTCTGTCAGCACCTCATGCTGAAACTCTGTACCCATTAAACACTAACTCTCCATATTCCATTGTGTGTGTATACCACATTGTGTGTGTATACCACATTTTCTTTGTTCATCTGAAGAGGAACATTTGGATTGTTTCCACCTCTGGCTATTGAGAATAATGCTGCTATGAACATGGTTGTACAAATATCTCTTTGAGCCCCTGATTTTAATTCTTTTGTGTATATACCTAGAAGTGGAATTGCTTGATCATATGGTAATTCCATGTTTAACCTTTTTAGGAACCTTCAACCTGTTTTCCACAGAGGCTACACCATTTTACATTCCCACCAGCAATGCACAAAGGTTCCAATTTCTCCATTTCCTCATCTACACTTGTTTTCTGTGGGTGTATATATACACAATATATGTATATATACAGTGTATATGTATACATACTATATGTATATATCAATGTATATGTATTGTATATATACAATGTATGTATATCTATATATACAGTGTATATCTATATGTACAATATATGTATATATCAGAATTTTATAGATTTTATAAATATATATATACATAAATATATATGTGTGTGTATATATATATATATATATATATATATGTATATAAATTAGAGTCATCCTAATGGGTGTGAAGTAGATTTTGTGGCTTTGATTTGCCCTTCCTTATGATTAATGATATCGAGCATCTTTTCGTGTGCTTATTGGCCATTCATGTATTTTCTTTGGAGAAACCTCTGTTCAAGCCCTTTGCTCATTTTTGAGTTGAGTTGTCTGCTTTTTTTGTTGCTGAGTTTTAGGAATTCTTTATATATTCTGGCTATTAATCCCTTATTAGATATGTGACCTGCAAATATTTTCTCCCATTCTGTGGGTTGTCTTTTCATTCTACTGATAGTGTCCTTTGATGCACAAAAATTCTTAATTTTGATGTAGTCCAGTTAATCTACTATTTCTTTTGTTGCCTGTGCCTTTGCTGTCATATCCAAGAGATCATTGCCAAATCCAACATCATGAAGCTTTTCCCATCGTTTTTTTTCTAAGAGTTTTATAGTTTTAGCTCTTATACTTAGGTCTCTGATCCATTTTGAGTTACTTTTTTATATATGGTGTGAGGACAGGGTCCAACTTCATCCTTTTGCATGTTGATGTGCAGCTTTCCTAGCATCATTTGTTGAAAAGACTATGCTTTCCCCATTGAATGGGACACTTGTTGAAAATCATACAGCCACATATATGAGAGAGAAGGTAAATTTTGAGTAAAGACCTAGAGGAAGTGAGGAAGCTAGCCATGTGGGGAAGAGCATCTGTCAGGGGAACAGCCAGTGCAAAAGGGGGACATCAAGAAGAGCAGGTTTGGCTGGAGTGGAGTGGATATGGGGACAAGGGTAGGAGATGAAGTCAGAGAGGTGAGGGAAGTGGGGAGCAAATCATGGAGGGCCTGTGGGTCACAGCGAGGACTTTGCATTTACTCTGAGCAAAATTGGAAGCCATTGGAGGGCTACTTATGTTTCCACTCTGGCTCCCATGTTGAGAATAGACTTATGGACTGGGGGCAAAAGCTCTGGCAAAGGAGATAGTGACCTGAGCCAGGGGGTGACAAGTGGTGAAAATCTGGATGACAGGATTTGACCACACACCAAATACAGTGATGGTGGAGTGGCAGGGGTGGCGGGGAGAGAGAGAGAAGGAGAGAGAAAGAGGGCAGAGAGGGGGAGGAGGAGGGGGCGAGGGGGAATAGAGGAGAGGAAGGAAGGGGGAGGGAGAGAGGGAGAGTCAGTTAAGGATGACGCCATGTTTTTCAATGTTTGTAATTGGAAAAGTGGAGTTTACATTAACCAGAGTGAGGGAAAAAGATGGAATCAGGAACAGTTTTGGGGAAGGATCAGGATTTCAGTTTTAGATGTGCTAAATTTGAGGCACCCAACTGGAGGGTCAGGTGGGAAGTTGGAGACGAGTCTGGAGTTGAGGAGAGAGGTCTTGGAGCAGGCAAGGAGGTGCTTACATGGCTGTGTGACCACAGTCCAATCGCTTTCCCTCTCTGGGCCTCCATTTTCCCATGAGCAAAATAAAGTGGCTGGATCTCTAAGCAATGCCTTCTAGTTCTGGTGTTTTCTGATTCTAACTGGAGAGAAATGGAGCCAAGAGCTTTAGGATGCCTGCATTTCCCTCATAGACCCGTCTCCCCTCCCTAGATGATTTCGTCTTAAGATCGCTTCCCCCAAAATATTGCCCAGTAGCTGAGACTCAGGGTTCAAATCTTGAAAACATCATAAGGAAGGAGCACCGTCAGGCCCAACTCCATCCAGACTCTCTCTGGGCACTCTAGGCTTCTTCAGAAGGTCAGTATGGGAGCCACCTAGTGAAGGCACATGGGCGACGAGAGGCCAGCTGTGCAGTGGTTTGCAGTGTGGGCAAAATCCCACCTGAAATTCTAACCACTCTTAGCTCCTGATCTTTGTTTGTGACTGGAAATATATTCAATCTAAAGAATTTAATAAAAATCGATGAGGAAACTGGGGCTAAGGGGAAAAATCAGCAAAGGAACAGAAAATAAGGCCTTATAACACTGAGAGTGAGATGAATATTGACTCAGTTTCCTAGCAACCAAGGCAAAGAGGGAAATACGGTCAGATATAGGATTCATAATTTCCACAATATTAAAAACTGGAATGGGGCTTCCCTGGTGGCGCAGTGGTTGAGAGTCCGCCTGCCGATGCAGGGGACACAGGTTCGTGCCCCGGTCCGGGAAGATCCCACATGCCGCGGAGCGGCTGGGCCCGTGAGCCATGGCCGCTGAGCCTGCGCGTCTGGAGCCTGTGCTCCGCAGCGGGAGAGGCCACAACCGTGAGAGGCCCGCGTACCGCAAAACAAAACAAAACAAAAACTGGAATGTTCCCGGTGTTAGGACTAAGAGGATCGTTGGAAGTCAGTGTCATGAGGATGAGATGAGATGTGATGTGACCTGTGTTGCCCTCAGCAACAACATCCCTCAACAGCGACAAAAGGAGGTTTCATGAGGAGGCTTCTCACAGTGCCCTTTGGTGGAGGTCAAAGCTCAACTTAGGGAAAGCAACTGTGGGGAGGAATAAACAGGGTGGTAAGAGTCAGACCCTTGGGAAGAGGCTGTCTCTGCTGCAAGGAGGTCCTCCCATAACCTCAGGCACACAGAAGGGCCCCACCAGGGATGCGGGACACCCATGAACTGTTGGAATGGTGGTGGGGGAGGCCCTTTATTGCTTTCACAAGTCCACTCTCCCTCTCAGGACCGGGCTGACATCATTCCCTGGGGACAGATATGACTGTGGAAACCCTGGTTCCTGTCCCTCCATCTGTGCAGGGCTGGGGAGCCCTAGATCAGGACTCCAACCCCAGCCCTGCCCACTGGTGTGCAGCCCCCAGGACGTCAGTGTCACTGCTGCCTCTCAGGCACACCTTTCCAGGGAGAACCTGCAACCCTGGGAGCACTTCCCCAGAAAGCTCTTGGCTGGGAGACAGGCAGTGACTTGTCCTTCTAAACCATGGAGGGACACAGAGCCAGGTACCCCCTTGTCCAGAGTGCTGCTCCATAAATAGCTATGGAAGGGGCGGGGGGAAGGAAAAGCCTGTTGGAAGAGATCGCACATTTCTGTCCTGCTCTCTGGACCCTTCTCCGTGAGTGCGGGCTTCTGAACTTCCTCCTTTGTGCTCGCAGCTCGGAGCGGGTGCACTGTCTCTGGGAAGATTGGCCAGTGCCTTGGGAGGTGGGGCTGTCCTCTGGCCTGGGGACAAGGCAACTACACCTCTGGGGCTGTGTGTGGCTGAGGGGAAGTGTAGGAGGAGGAGAGGCAGCAGATTTGATTTTGAATCTCACGCCCGGCGTCAGCTAAGTTATGGATGGGAGATGCCACTTCTCTGGGCCTTTGTCTTCTATCCTATAAAATGAGGACAGCACTACCTACTTCATGGGGGGTGCTGTTGTGGGGATTACATGAGGTGCAGCCCCTGCCTGACACAGCAGAGGGTCAATACAAGATCATTCTTCTTGGGCAGAAACTTCTGGCTCAGGCACTACAAATTGTGTGACCTTGAGATGTCACTTTACCTCTCTGAGCCTCAGTTTCCTCATCTGTAAAATAGGAATCATAACACATACAGTGCAGGCCTGTTGGGAGGACTGAAAGGAATAGTATACATAGCCACCACCATGGTGCCTGGCACATAGTAGGTGCTCAGTAAAAGGTGGTTATAACTATTACTATCATCAGGGACTAAACTGTGTTGCATGGGGTGGACGTCCAGAGAAGAGACAGGTAACCGAGGGCCAAGGCCGCCACGTAACACTTCTGGAGGACGTGGCCCTGATGCTCAGCCAGATCAGGCTGGGGTTATGTGGGTCTCAATGAAAGAGCAACCACCCTGGGGGCGGAGCCTAAGGTGAGTCAGGGTGGAGGGCATGTAAAGGGTCGAGGGGCTGACCTGAAACGGAAGAGAGCATCTGGGGTGAGAAGCAAGAACAAATGTCTTTCTAGTCAGCTGTGGAAGCTCAAGAGGGCCCAGAAATGCCAGCAAAGGAGAATAGGAGGCCACTTGGGTTAGGCAAGAATTAACTCCATTCTACAGAGGTCAAACTGAGGCCCAGGGGAGGCAGGTGGAATACCTCTCTCAAAATGAGTGAAGATCTTGGCGCTGGAATGCAGGTCTCCTTGCGAGCTAGTGCTCAAGTGTGTTCTTTCCTGGGTCTTCCACTAACACAAAGACAGAGGCAGGGCTAGGAGATGGGGGTGGCTAGGGGGACGCGGGTGGAGCTGACTGGTGAAGAGTCACCGAACTACAGGCAGAAATAAGGAGGGTGTGGAGCTCAGCCAGGCTGTTTGGAAATGAACACAGATGAGACTGGGTCTCTCTTGGGCTGCTATGGAAATTAATGGCCACAGACAAGAGCCCTCACGCATCACTAGGGACAGGATTTCAAAGACCCTTGAAAATCATTGGGAAACATTTCAAAAGGAAAACGCTCGCAAAGCAGCCAGAGGCTCGCCAAATGCGCTGGCGTATAGCTCACCAGGCAATGCTTGTAATCTAATTGCCTATGAGCAAGAGTTTAAAACAATATTTACGATGTGGAAAAATAGCCAGTGATTTAATTTGTACAGAAGAAGCACGCCTAATGAGTAAATTAGATTTTGATCTTGCTGGCTGGGGTCCTGTGGGTGGAGCCTAGCCCACTGGAGGGGCGCGGCTCTCCTGCCCTACCTCTCCCTCCTCACCCTTCACCCCCCGCCTCCACCCCCGCCTCCACCCCCGCCCACACACACACAGAGTCCTGGTAGGACATTGAAGGCCAGTACCATTTCCCTCTTTATCTTGGACCTGCCGGTCCTTTAAGCCCCACCTCCCCCTCCAGGAAGACTTCCCGACTGTTCCAGCCTTTCTCTTCATCTCCAGCAATTCTGCAGGTCTGTGACACACAGCTGGGCTTCCTTTAGATAGAGTTGGCTCTTATTTAGACTTTAACTAGCTTGGATTGTTTTTTCTTGGTGGGCTGTCTCCTGAAGGTTGTTGGATGTTCCTTTGCAATCTAGACTTGTTACTTGTCTTGCCTTGTTTAATGGAGGCGCTCTGGCGAGTGTTAATTGCTTCTGCCTGACCACGGTCCATTCTCCTTCTGGAAAGAGCATCCTGATTCCCCTTGGGGAAACTGCCCAGCCCTAGGTTCAGCCCACGTGGGCAGGGCAGACCAGACTCCTCCCAGCTGTGGGTGTCAGAGGTGGGCACGTGACCCAGACAAGGCCAATCAGAGCACTACTCCCATGGCCACAGTGTTCAGGGATGGGCACGTGACCCACGCCAGGCCAGTGAGAGGCCTCCTTGGATGGCTACTTGAGCTATTAGAAGAGATGCAAGTTCTCTGGAATTGTTAAACAGGGAGAATCAAAAGCTGAACCCCCTGGTGGCTATCTGGTCATTTCATGGGAGAATCTCCCCTGAAAGTGAAGCCAATACATGGGAAATGGAGATGAGGAACGTGGAACGTGGAGAGAGAGATTCCTAGGTCCGCAGTCAAGAATCCAGCAGTGGGTGACTCATACGCACACTTTAATCCAGTACCTCCCCCTTTCGTTTGTTTCAGCCAGTGTGAGTTGCGTCTCAGTCTTTTTTTTTTTTTTTTTTTTTTTTTTTTGCGATATGCGGGCCTCTCACCGCTGTGGCCTCCCCCTTTGCGGAGCACAGGCTCCGGACGCGCAGGCACTGCGGCCATGGCTCACGGGCCCAGCCACTCCGTGGCATGTGGGATCCTCCCGGACCAGGGCACGAACCCGTGTCCCCTGCATCGGCAGGCGGACTCTCAACCACTGCACTACCAGGGAAGCCCCGCGTCTCAGTCTTTTACAGAGACCTGTAGTTCTGATTTACACCGTAGGCACAGGACTGGTGTCCAGGAGTGACGAGTAGGCACTTCTAGAACGGAATGAAATTTAGAGACTATTGAAACCAAAAAAATATTTCTGGATATAGTTCTGTGACTGAAGCCAGTTTTCCAGACTTTTCCTGACTGCCTGCTCTGTACTGGCTCTTCCTCTAGGTGCTGGGGACGCACAGAAGAATCAGAGCTGACCCAGCCCCGAGGAGCCCACAATCTTGGAGGGAAGGTAAGAGAAGCAGCGGCGACCTGCAGCCGGGGGGCTGCGCGGAAGAAGTGGTACCATGTGCCATGGAGAATGGCGCCAACCACAGGGCTCCGGGAGCGCAGGCGGGAGATATGAGGGTGGGCAGGACTTCATCTGGGAGATGAGAAAGGCCCCCAGGGGAGGGTGACGGGGTGAATGGTGAACTTGGTGGCAGTGCGAGGACTGTCGGGGTGAGAAGCATTGAGGCCCCTTGCCCCAGACCTCTGGGAAAGAGGACCCAGAGCTGCTGTTCAGCACCTGACCGAGGTCTCCTGGCTGTCTGTCTTCCTGCCCACTCTATAGCAGCTCCCTCAGCTGGGTGATGAGGCAGAATAGGGCAGTGGTCGTCTGGGGACACCTGTGGGCATTTGGAGCCAGCTGAAGGTGATGGAGCTTTCTGACCACATGGTGAGGCAGGGACACAGGTGCCAATACTTGTCTGTATGAGCCAGTCACGTTCACCACAGCATTTATTAGTTAAGTCCTTTGTGGCATCAACACCAGTTTTATGACACTGGTTTGGTATTTCCGCGCTGGGGGCTTTACACTCAACCTTTGTGTCCTCACTTCACAGTGAATCACCCACCTTGGCTCTCATTTTTCTGATGGTGCTTAGAAAGGCTTAAAGCCCTGAACCAACTGCAGGTCTGTCTCACCCAGGTGAGAGGGTCTGCTTGGCAACTATGGTGATGGCTTACTGTACTGTAAATTGGGCTGAACTCACGTGGTTCAGTCACCAAGTGCCTACTATTTACTGAGCCTGCCTCCCTCTTCACTCGGCTGCCAGAGATAGAAGACGAGGCAGGCCATAGCTGGAAAAAAGACACGTCCATCACCATTTCATAGTGAGGGGTGCATTCGGTGATGTATGCATGCATCCTTCCATGACAGATACAGAAACATGTACATAGAAGAGTAGGATTGGGTATATGGAATCTAGAAAAAAAAATGGTTCTGAAGAACCTAGGGGCAGGACAGGAGTAAAGACGCAGACATAGAGAATGGTCTTGAGGACATGGGGAGGGGGAAGGGTAAGCTGGGACTAAGTGAGAGAGTGGCATGGACATATATACACTACCAAACGTAAAATAGATAGCTAGTGGGAAGCAGCCGCATAGCACAGGGAGATCAGCTCAGTGCTTTGTGACCACTTAGAGGGGTGGGATAGGGAGGGTGGGAGGGAGACACAAGAGGGAGGAGGTATGGGGATGTATGTGTACATATAACTGATTCACTTTGTTATAAAGCAGAAACTAACACACCATTGTAAAGCAATTATACTACAATAAAGATGTTAAACAAACAAACAAACAAAAAAGAAGAGTAGGGTTGGTACTTGCCTGGTGGCCCAGTGGTTAAGACTCCTCGCTCCCAATGCAGGGGGCCCGGGTTTGATCCCTGGTCAGAGAACTAGATCCCACATGCCACAACTAAGACCCAGTGCAGCCAAATAGATACATATTTAAAAAATAAATAAAAATAGTATTAATATAAAAAATATTTTTAAAAGAGTAGTTTTAAGAATCAGACAGAGGTGCTGATGGCCAGTTGGGATGTGGAGGCTGGGAATAAGTGTTGTCCTTCGAACAGGAAACTTGTTGCACAGCAAGATCCTAACAGTAGCAGAGCTGGCATTAAGATGGCTCCTGTATGCCCTCTCCTATGGGGTAGATTCCATCACCCCATTTTACAGAGAAGGCAGTTGAGGCTCAGTATGCTTAAGCAACTTGCCAAGGCACAGCAGGGCCAGGATTCAACCCCAGGCTGGGTAATGCAAAGTTCGGGCTGCTTTCTCTATGCCTCACTTCCTTTTGGATATCTTTGGCTGTTGGAACTCCTGTCTTCTGGGCTGTCACCTCCCAATCCTAAGTAGATGCCAAGTGTCATGGCACTGGGAGCGGAGGCAAAGGTACTCCCCTGCACCCCACCCCCACTTCACAGATATAGAGGAGGCGGGCTGGGGAGGGAGCTGGGCTCCTGCCTCTTGGGCTTGGCTCTCCACACTGTCCCACTCGTCCTATTGTGGGGATGGATGTCAGACTTCAAAGGCAGTAGCGCACTGTCTGTCCAATCTCCAGCCCATGAGAAAGCGCCGAAGTCCCAGAACAAAGGCCTTTCCAGACTCACATCACCTGCTAGGCACTTAGCACAGGGCTTAATTAAAGGAAACAGAGCTTCTTGGAGTGAGAGTGAGGAGTGAGTGAGAAAGTCGATAACACTAAAGACACCGCCATTAATAAACCCGGACTCGCGGCTAATATCCCACTTGAATTCAAAACAGGACAAATAATTGGAAATCTGAGCAGGGTGAGTGGTAGGGCCAGTGGTATGGATGACAGAGGTCTGGCAGCTGTAGGAGACCTTCTGTATGGGGACAAAGCTACTAGATGGAATAATTCAGTCTTGAGGCCCAGTGTCCTCTTGGCCGACAACCATAGGCTGACACCTGGATCATGGCAGTATCTCATGCTGAATAGCACTTGAAATGTGCCAAACCCTGTTCTCAGTTCTTTACAAATATTAATTAACTTAATCCTTAAAAAAAATCTACCTCCTTTATACCTGTCTCCCTCTGTCTCTCTCTCTCTCTCTCTCTCTCTCTCTCTCTCTCTCTCTCTCTATCTATCTATGTATCTATGTATCTATCTTCCTATCTGTCTTTCTGTCTTATTAGTTAGGTACTATTACTGTCTCCATTTTACAGATGAGGAGACTAAAGCACAGGAAGTTAAGTAATTTTCCCAGGCTGAGCTGGGATCTTGAACTTGTGTGCTATGACCTAAAAGTCATAACCACTAGACGACCATATGAATGGTCGTCTTCCTGCCCACTCTATAGCAGCTGGGGGCTGTGAGGAAGAAGTGATACCATAAGTGGTATCTTTATTCCTGTCCTGCCCCTAGGTTCTTCAGAACCTTTTTTTTTTTTTTAGATTCCATATATCCAGTCCTACTCTTCTATGTACATGTTTCTGTATCTGTCATGGAAGGATGCATGCATACATCACCGAATGCACCCCTCACTATGAAATGATGGTGTACGTGTCTTTTTTCCAGCTATGGCCTCACTCACTAGATAAGTGAGCTTGCATCTCCTCCCGGGCTTGCTGGATAAGTGACATTCATCCAGTCAGCAAACATTTGTCAGGTATACTGCAGTCTTGGCAGTAATAAGAATAACCACTGTGTATGGCTCTTACATGCCAGGTACTAAACACTTTACATGCATTATCTCCCTTCATCCCCCTGATAACCCATGAGGTGGGTGCTTTTACTGTCTGCATTTTACAGGGAGGGAAACTGAACCTCAGAGAGGCTGGGTGACTTCCCCCTGGTCCCATGGCTAGTTAGTAGCAGAGCCAGGATTCAAAGCTACGTCTTTTGGCTCAAAGCACAGTCCCTAAATGACTGCTGGTATTGAGTGCTTATTCTCAAAGGGTCCTCTTCTAGAGCCTGGGCAGGTGTACTCACAGGCAGTCATGACACTGGCTGATGGATGCTGCACACACCTAGATGTGAGCACCCCCAGAGATGGGCAGGAACCAGGTATGGCCCACTGAGTACCATTCACTTCTGTCCTCAGGCCACAACCCCGGGGCGCTGCCCTATCCCTACTCAACCGCTTCTCTTCCTTGTCTTTATCGTGCCTGCTCTCCCACCTGTTTCCTAAAGCTGCAGGTGGCTACCCTGGAAATTCTGGGCATTCTAGACCCTGTGGGGAGCATGGGGATGCATTCTACATAAGAATCTGGCTCCCTGCTGGCAGGAAACAGAGTGCACACCTGTTCAAAAGGCAACATAGTAGAGTGGAAAGGGCATGGACATTGGAGTCAGGCAGGCCTCAGCGTGACTCCTGATTTCTGAGCCTCAGTTTCCCTACCTGTGAAATGGGCCTACAGGTCCAGAGGAAGGGTGGAGAAGGCTGGCTGTATGGAGGCCCAGTAAAACCTGAGGTCCCCTCCCTCTGGAGAAGGATGAAGAGTAGGGAAAGGGTCAAAGCCTGTGAGCTCTGGAGAGCACAGGGAGGGGAGTGCAAACGCCTTCCCATAGCCTATCAGATTGGAATGAGCGGCTCCTTAGAACTGGAGGTGATCATATTTAGGGAAAATGAGAGAAGAAGTGGACACTGGGGTGGAGACTTAAGACTTCACTGCTCTGACAGTGCTGAAGGCTGGAATTGTCACCTAATCCAGGAGATACAGGTCATCTCAGGTATAGGGCTCCTGGGTTGTTGAGATGGGTCAGGGCATGGTTCATCTTTAGGATCATTATCATGGAGGACTCCAAGGTCAGTAGCTTAGAGAGTCTCCCTCCCCTGTGATCCTGTCTCTTTGCTTCTACTGGGCCTAGAAAAAGGCTCACATTTCTGATCTGAAATGTTCTCATCTCACCTACACAGAGGTGCTGACAGGGCTGCCTTGGGGGGTTTTTGGTGGGCGAGAGACAGAGAAGATGAGAGGGTGCAGGGGCTTCAGTGGAGAGGATGGTCAGGGCACAGGTGGAAGGCTCGGAGATCACTGCCCTAGAGCAACGGTCCCCAACCTTTTGGGCACCAGGGACTGGTTTCGTGGAAGACAATTTTTCCACGGACAGGGGCCGGGCGGGGAGTGGCATGGTGCAGGCGGTAATGCAGGTGATGGGGTGGGGTGATTCAGGAGGTACCACGAGCCATGGGGAGCATCAGATGAAGCTTCGCTCGCTGACCGCTCACCTCCTGCTGCGCAGCCCCATTCCTAACAGGCCCCGCATCTGCGGCCCGGGGGTTGGGGACCCCTGCCCTAGAGAGATCTCTCCTAATTTGATACTGAGTCTAATGACTTTGACCTGTGAATAGTCCAGCTGTGATGGCCAGTGGTAGGGACTTTGTGCCAAGGACCAGAACTGGATTTATACTTCAGCCATAAATAGAAGTGGATTCAGTAGTATGCTGGCAAATGTTTAATAGCCACTTTCTGGGGATGTGGAGAAGCCCTAATTTGTAGCATTTGGCAGTTTCTCTGGTGTAAATACTCCCACCAAGGCTGATCACAAGCTACCAACATGACATCACTGAACATTAAGTTGGGAAGAGGTGCTAATAGCTGGTTCTCACAAGCCTATACACACTGGTTCCAGCACACTCCTGGGCAGGTTCTCCACATGGCAAAGAAGTTTCAAGCTTCAGGGCTCCTCATTTGTGGGGATCCTTCCAAGGCCTGTACAGTGTGTTCGCATGGTCATATGGGTTGTACAGTTCGCAGAAGTCAGATATAATAACTGCATTGGTTAAGATTCTTGCCTCTTTCCACTCTGACTTGTATTGAATGGCTTGGAGTAGCCATGGACATGTGATTTCTTTTTTCATTTTAAATATATATTCATTTGTGTACCTAACGTTGATTTATCATTTTATTTTCTTTTTCCAAAGAGGGCCTCAAAACCTATATATACTTCCAGCTGCAAAGCATGGGTCCTCCCTGGGAGTAAATTAGGTTGCAACTCATCCTCCAGAAAATTTTGGTGACCGTTACTCTGTACCTCAGAGTCACATTGGTGTATGTACATTTATCACTGGATAATTTGGTCTAGATTAACGTCCTAGAATACCACTTGCATTATGTCAAAGCTCTGCTGTAAACCCTCATGGCTCCCCCGTGATCCCTTAAACTGGCTTCCAAGGTTCTTCATAGATCAACCCTCTCATCTCCTTTCTGAAAACATCTCCTTTACTCCTTGTGTATCCCTCAGATAAAACTTTTTCCCTTGTGACTATGTTTAGGTTGTTTCCTCTACCTGGAGACTTTTTGGCTCACCACTAAATGCTTTTTCTGTGTCTATTGAGATAATCATGTGGGATTTGGTTTTTTTTTTGTTTTTATTAATATGGTGTGTTACATTAATTGATTTTGAGATGTTAACCTAACTTTGCATTCCTGGGATAAATCCCACTTGATTGTCATGTATAATCCTTTTTATATGTTGCTGGATTCAGTTTGCTAGTGTTCTGTTGAGAGTTTTTGCATCTATATTCATTAGAGATATTGATCTGTAGTTTTCTTGTGATGCCTTTGTCTGGTTTTGGTATTGAGGTAATTCTGGTCTCACATAATGAGTTGGAAAATGTTCCTGCCTCTTCTGTTTTTGGAAGAGTTTGTGAAGGATTGGTATTAATTATTCTTTAAATGTTTGATAGAAGGCACCAATTAAACCATCTGAGGCTGGGCATTTCTTTGTGGGAAGTTTTAAAATTAGTAATTCTCTTTTTTTGTTATACATCTACTAAGATTTTCTATTTCTTCTTGAGTCAGTTTGGATGGTTTGTCTTTCTAGGAATTCATCTATTTCAACGAAATTATCTAGTTTGTTGGCATATGGTCATTTGTAGTATTTCCTTATAGTCCTCTTTTTTTTTCTGTAAGGTTGGTAGTGATGTCTCCTCTCTCATTTCTGATTTTAGTTATTTGAGCCTTCTCTCTTTCTTTCTTGGCCTGTCTAGCTAAAAGTTTGCCTATTTTGTTGGTCTTTTCAAAGAATAACTTTTGGGTTGTTGATTTCCTCTGTTGTTTTTCTGTTCTCTGTTTCATTTATTTCCACCATAGTCTTTATTGTCTTCTGCTGGCTTTGGGTTTAGTTTGCTCTTCTTTTTCTAGGAGAAAGTACTGGGAAATACCCTAAAAACTATGTAATACAATATTGATGTTTTAGGAGATTGACTGAAGCCCCAAAGCTGAAAAAAATACATTATAAGGTAAGATGGCAGCCATACCTGTGCAGATTACTGAAAGGTAGCAGGAATGGTCCAATGAATACTCACCTTCGTCATCTACCTCCAGCCTATGTAAAAGAAAATGGATATTTGAAAGGAATTCAGGAGTCTTTGTGTCCTCCCTGTCCACTGCTCTATGGGGAAGAGGGAGGTGCTGTCCCCAAACAGGTTAATAAGACTTCAAACGTACTTGCAGAAATTGGGACTGGGCGGTCAGAGCAAAGTCTAGCACTACCCACTGGCAGAATATTTGCTGAGTTTTGGAAACCCACAGGCTGTTTTGCTGCATGAAGTAAGGGGAAAAGCAGTGAGCGTGACTTTGGTGTACATCCCCTGGAGTTTGGGGATGATTGTGAACATGGAGGCTGCTGCCTGCTGTTTTTCAGGGTCTTGAAGGGCTGGCTGGAATGGCTCATGGATGCAGGGGGAGGGGTAAGGGCAATGGCAGTAGAGCGGTCTCACACGAGAGTTTCCTATGGGTCAGGTGGACACCATGGGAGGTCCCAGGGCTCAAACTTTCTTGACAGGACCTGCCTACTGGGAAGAGGGAACCTGAGCAGTAAGAGGCTGTGAGGGGTACCACTTAGGAGAGTGCTGAGAAAGGGGTTGAAGAGGTCAGCCAGGGGGTGCATAGCCGTCCTTAGGAAGCTGTGCTGTGCAGTGCAGAGAGCGGGTGTCTGCAAGAGCCTACAAATGCATTCCCAGTGGGTGGATGGGATGGTTAGCATTTTGATATCTGATGTTACAGAAGGCAAAGTAGCCAGCCAGTAATGTCTTAGAACTACAGACAGGAATTTCCTCCTCGTTTCTCTAGTCACCCATGTGTACCCCGCTCCCACTGAGCCCCTTCAGTATCCAGGTAGGTTATATGACATAATTAGCAAGTCCTCTTGTGACTTCTGTGTGACAAAGAACATCACACAAAGGGAGTTGATTTCGCGCTGTTTGCTGTGCCTCTCATCCACTGACTGGGTGTGATAAAGAGGAGATCCTTAGGGCCAGTCTCTCCATTGTACAGACGGGGAAGCTAGGGCCCAGAGCGGGGAAAGGCTTTGCCCAAGACAATACGGGCATGCTGTGTGGGAGGCTCCTGACCCCAGCTCCTGGAAAATTAGGAAGCTATGGCACTTCCCTAGCCATTCAACACAAACAGCTCTAATTATAAAAGGACTCAAAACTTGAGGGGAAAAACAGGGAGAGGATGAAATGTAGACGCGCTGAATTTCATTTTCGTCATCAGATGTTTCTCGGGGGAAATGAAGTTCCAGCCTAGACAGGGAAGTGGAAGTGGCCTGTGCTAATGTCTGGAAGTTGTGGGAAATGCTTTATTTTAACTCTGTTCCCCCAGCAGTCACACTCGTCTCTTCGAAACTGCCAATCAACCTTCCAGCAAAGGAAAACACACACACACCTCTGCACAAATGGCTTTGATTAGGCTTAGCTGTAGGTTTAAGAAAATTTAATCATCTTAACCTGTTTAGTCTTTTTCCCTGATGAAAATCATCAGTCAGATTCCAGCATGAGCCAGTTAGAGCTGAGCTGCTGTCAGCACTGTTGTTTATGTTAATACGTTATAGGCATGAAATGGAGGAAAGCAGAGTTATGAGAAAAGGTCCTGGGTGAATTAGGAGAGTAGGAGTCTGTGGCAGGCCCCTGAGGCTGACAGGCAGGGCTCTGGAAGGATTGTTTATTTACAAGTCTCAGGATAGAACCTCCTCTACCTGTTGGAAAGGATGTTGAGGAACTCTAAAGTATATTTTTCTTTGTGGTCCGAACCTGCCTTCAACAGAACTGAAGGTCTGGAACCCATACCCAGAGGTGCCATTTGCTAGCTGTGTGACCTCAGACAAGTTACTTAACCTCTCTAAGTGGTTTCCTCATCTGAGAAATGGGGCAAACTGGAGTGACTAGCCTACTGGATGGCTTTATGATTAGCCCAGCCTGGTGCTTAGTGAATGCCCAGTCCAGTGCTCCCCGGTATCAGCGTTATTCCTCCTTCCTGAGGCCAGCCAGCTCCTTCACGTTGCTCTTGCCCAGTACCCACACTCAGTGGGCATTGGCCAATGGGGAATACCCACTAGATGTGAAGTGGCCTGCTGGGGACAGATTGAAAAGGCCCTAAATCTGGAGCCTTGACCCACCTCTGTCATGAGGACCTGGGTGACTTTAGGGGAATCACTGCTTCTTCGGATCTTGGTTTCTCAGTCTGTCAAATGAGCCCACTAGTTGTACCGCACATCTCCCCTCCTCTTCCTCCTAGAAAAAGTCCCATTGCTACCCAACTAAAGAGACACATTTCCAGGTGTGGCCACGTGACTATTTGGGGCCATTGAAATCCAAAGGAAATGTTACATGGAACTTGTAGAAAGTCTCCTAAAAGGGAAGGAGAAGAAAGAGGTGAGTGTCTATCAGCATGTGAACAGTGGCCCATCCATACTATGGGGTGTTACTCAGCAGTAAAAAGGAACAAACCACTGATACAAACAACAACATGGATATACCTCAAAAGCATTATGCTGAATGAAAGAATCCAGACACAGAAGAGTAAATACTGAATTACTGCATTTATACGAAGTTCTAGAACAGGAGAACTAATCTATAATAATGTCAAAGGGGGGCATCGACTGCAGGAACATGAGAGAACTTTCCAGGGAGGTGGAAATGTTCTATATCTCAACTAAGGTGGTGGTTACATGGGTGTTTTAAATTGGGCAGAACTCATAAAACTCTATGTTTAAAATGTGTGCCTTTTATTTTAGGTAAATTATACCTCCATAAAACTTTTTTAACTAAAATAAACGAAAGACAGAGAGCTGCCTTGTTTGCAGGTGTGATGGCTGGAGCTCTAGCAGCCATCTTGGACATGAAGATGATCGCAGAACAGTGAACCAGAGGGATCCTGGGTCCCTATAGACTTCATGGAGTCATTGTACCAGACCTAGACGGCTGGACACTGAAGTTCTTTTATGTGAAAGAGAAACATTCACCTTGTGAACGTCATTGTTAGCTTCTGCTGTTGCTGTTGATCATGTGCGAATGAACCAAGTCCCGACAGAAGGAAAATGCCTGTAGGGCAATCGGAGGGCCAAAGGAGAATGATTACAACAGTCCTGGGACTGTTATTACTGCCCTGATTAGTGTTTGTCCCCTCTTTTCCTCTTCCTGGTGTGCTGCTGGGGAGTAGGCGAAGTGGAGACGTGGTGCTGGGACAGCTTTCCCTGGGGGCCACCTTCCAGACTGCGCACAGGACGGCCCAGCTTGTTCCTCACCTCCCCACCCGCTCTGCCTACTCCTTCCAGCCCCTAACCCCACTAGCGGGGAAGTAGACCTGAAACTAGAAAGTGGGTCTTGAAGAGTTTTGTGTACATGTCTTTGGGGCGGGGTTCCCTGACTCACATGGGGGGGACTCTCTTCTCCCCAGGGTGGGTCCCCTTCTCACAATGAGTTCTGAAGCCCAAAGATGGACAAGGGCTGGTCTAGGCGGCAGTTGGCAGTCCAGTCTGATCAGTGGTAGGGTCCCTTCCGGCACCCTCCTCTCATGTCACCCTGAGCTCGGGTCAGACGCAGCTCCAACAGGGGAGGCAGGAGGTCCCAAGGATGCCCCGGCAGCCTGCAGGAGGTGGTGGACTGGTTGCCTTGAGGCTGGGCCTGGAGCATGCCTCCTCAGTGCCACACACCAATCACAGCCATGTCAACACATGCCTGCATGGGGAGCTAGTGGTGTGTGTCTACTCCCGGCCAAAGTGCCAAAGGGGATGGGCCGTGGGTGCCCTTGAGATGTATGGCAGCAGGGGTGAGGGTGCTGCTCCCTAGACCTCTGGATTGCAGAGTGGGGACACTTCATCAGCTTAGGGCAGGTGCAGAGGAGGAGGTTCTGGTGTTCCTACAGACGACAGGCACACACACATGCACCCATGCACTCACATGTGCACGTACACACATAGACTCGCACATACTTCCCATGTGCACACACAGATACACACACCCAGGCGCATACACCCCGTGCACATGCAAGCACACACCAAACTGAACATCTTTGAAGCCCAGAAGAGCTTCTCACTCTTTCTTGCCTCTGAGCCTTCACGTGGACGGTTCTCCCAACCAGAAATACACTTCATTCCTCCCCTTCATCTGCACAAACTCCTACTGAAGGTTTCTGCTTGCATACCTCTTTTTTAGGGAGACAGTGACACATCTGCCTGCCAGAGACCCTCCCTGCTCCATGCAGCTGTGCTCTGAGCCCTCACCACACCCTTGTGATACCAGCTTTGATGTCTGACTGCTCTGACAAACTGTGACCTTCATAAGGACAGGATCTGACCAGCTTGGCCACCTTGTGCCTCAGCACTGGGCCTGGCACTTAATAGGTGCTCAGACAATGTAGGTTGAATGGATAAATAAATATCCACATTCATCCACCTGTGTCTGCATCTCCCACATGACTGGGAGCTCCTTGAGAGTGGGGACGTGTCTTGAACGACCCTGTGGACATGCTCCAAAGTGCTTATTGAAGGAATGGGTAAATGATTGCCCATCCCCAACATACACACACAGTCTGAAATTTTAAAACGGTCCTGATCACCCAGACTCATGTGTAGTAAATTAAAGATGGCCGCATCTTCTTTCTTACTGTTCCAATTGAGAGTGGCATTGATTGCCTTTTCCTTGAGTCTGGGTTGGCGATTAGTGACTTAGGATATAGCAGAGATGATGTCCTGGACTTCTGAGGCTAGATCATAGGAAGCCTTGCAGTCTCTGCCTGGATATCTGGGAACATTTACTCTTAGAACCCAACCGGCAGGCTATGAGGAAGCCCCAGTCAACAGATGATACCAACTTCTCAGCCGTGTAGGTTATCTTGGAAGGGCTGGTTATCTCCAGCCTTGGTTGAGTTGCCCCAGCTAATGAGCAAAGATGAGATTTCCCCACCAAGCTCTACCCAAATTGCATATTCATAAACAAAATTAATGATTGTTGTTATAAGCCACTAAGTTTTGGGGTGGTTCATTATGCAGCAATATATAACTAGAACACCATCAATATGCATGAGAGGAAGTGCTACCTGAGGTCCCTCAAGGGAATGCTGGAAGTTTGCCCACATTGCATCCCTGGATCCCTCCTACAGCGGCAGGAGCAGATAGGCCAGCTGTCTAGAACCCCAAAGTTTGTCTTGTATTGGAAAGCAGGATGGAAGAGAGGGCAGCAACCCACAGGGATGGGCAGAGGGTATTTGGGGCTCTCATCACTGCCTGGGCCAGAGGCTGTGTGAGAGCCTTGTGCATGCTCCCAGGATCTCACATTCACACATGTACTTTAAGCATTACTCAGAAGCTTTCCGTGCTGAAAACACTAGAAGCCATTTTTCTTCCTGCATCCTTCAGTGACTCTACCTCCCCAATACCCCACTCCCCGCCAGGAGCAAGAGGATGGGAAGTGCTAGTGAGAGCTGGGGGAGGAGAGTAAGCTGTGTGGGCTTGTAAAGAGTCATCTGCTGTGAGCTCAGCATCCACCAGGTTTGGTGAGATCCAGTGTGTTAACGTTCACAGTTCCATGGCAGGTCTGCTGGGTGAGGGGTCTGGATGCCCCCAGGAACCTGTGGGTGTGGCTGCCCAGTTCACAACTGAATATATTAATTCCTTGGCCTGCGTTATACAACCTGATGTCTAGAGTACAGAGGGGGCTTTCTCAAGGGAGGGGACTTTTTGCAGTCCAGCCTGTGAGCAGGGGGAGGGGAGTCCCTGCCTGACAATATCCTGGAATTTACGTCAGAGTCACTCCTTCACTCAAATGCTGTCCTCTCCAAAATGTAAATCTTTAAGGAAGAGAAAAATTTAAGAAGCTTCCTAATATGTACCATAGTAAGTACGATATGTGATATACCAGGGGATGGGGTCAACTGTTTTTAGTCATTAATACATGAACATTAATTAGTTTATTCATTTATTTCTATCAAGGGGAGGGAGAGAACAACAATGAGAATTAAGGGTGGGGGAGAGTTACTGAAAAGAAGAAAGAAGAGGGAAAATGGTGTTTTAGAAAAATATTTGCCAGCAGCCCAAATTTGCTTAAATCTAGCTTTGAGACAGGAAGTGTTTTATATTTTACCCAAAATGTCTGTGGAGGACTCATTTCTGAAACAATGATGCCTTTTTTTTCTAATGAAAAAAAAGTTTTTTGGCCACACTGCGGCATGTGGGATCTTAGTTCCCCGACCAGGGATCAAACCCATGCCCTGTGCAGTGGAAGTGTGCAGTCCTAACCACTGGACCGCCAGGGAATTCCCAATGATGATTTAAATACCCTGAACAACTTTTCAAATGAAAACAATGATATATCAGATTAAATGTTTTAAAAATTGTAATATACTACTGAGTTGGCAAGAAAGTAGGGAATCACAGAGACTGAAACTGAATGGAGAGTGTGGACATGGGGATGGAGCACAGTGCTGGCTTTTGTTCCAGGATCTTCCAAACCTGGTGGTGACCTTAAGCCTCCCTGTTGATGCTGTGCTGGTAATGGGAGAAAATAGGTAAATCCTGGGGCCTGCCCAAGTGGGCAGTTTAAAGGAGCCCTGCATAAAGCTTGTGCCCCAGAGGCTACACCATCAGTATAAGAGTAACCAAGAAATAAACTCCACTCCATAGAAGAGAGAGCAAGGACAACTTAGCCCTGTGTGGATGGGGAAAAATACCTCTTGTGGTAATCAAAAGCTGACTCTCACATGGATATGTGGTCCAAAGTAATGTGTAGTCTGAAATCCTTAAGTAGAGAATCTAGTTTAAAATGGTCCTGAGTTAATGCTTCCCATAGGTGACCAGCAGAAACAGAGACAGATTATCTCTGCAGGAAGCCAAATTCAGCCCAGACTCAAAGATTTCTTATAGATGTATAGTTCCAAGGAACATTTTAGTTCAAGTCAAAAAGTCACAAAATCATACCAGGAAACAAGGCACCATGAATAAGAATCAGCAGAAACGACAGGCTGCAGAAGCAGACCTACAAAGACTAAAGATATTAAAATGAGCAGACATGAAAAATAACTATGCCTAATGTCTTTTAAGAAATAAAAGAAAGGTTTGGAAATATTAAAACAGCACAGGACACTGTTTTTTTTTTTTTTTTCTGAGAAGAATGGTTATTTTATTCTATTTAATTCTTTTAGTTTTTTTATCTTTAGCTGTACCGTGTGGCACGTGAGATCTTAATTCCCCGACCAGGGATTGAACCCGGGCTCTTGGCATTGAGAGCACAGAGTCTAACCACTGAACAGCCAGGGAATTCCTAGGACACTTTTTTTTTTTTTTAATGTAGACTTATAAAAGACCAGAAAGAACTTCTAGGAAAAAATAATAATTGAAATGGAAAATTCAGTGGATGCATATACAATAGACACAGAAGTAGATACAATAGGATTAGGTACAGTTGAAGAGAAAATGAATGTACGAAGAGAATTCTTAAGAAACTGTCTAGTATGAAGTCCAGACAAAGATATGAACAACAAGAAGGCAAGACTAAGAGACGTGAGGGGTAGGGTGTGAAGATCTAACATAGTTACGTGGAGTTCCAAAAGGAGATAATTGTAGACATAATGGGGCAGTGGCAGCCTTCAAAGAAATAATGGCTTGGAAACGTTTTCCAAGAATTGTTAAAAGACACCAAAACTCAGATCTAAAAAGCACAACAAATTTCAAACAGGATAAGTAGAAATTAACAGCCACATAAATTTTGGTGAAACTGCGGAACATCAAAGACATCACTTTTAAGTATATATACATTTCATTATTATTCCTTTTGTTAAATACTTATGTTAATATGCTCTTTTGTATGTATATTTCACAATAAAGAATTTCCCGTGCCTGTGAGCTTCTGAAAAGATGTGGCTAAACTGAGGTGGCTAGACGTATCTCTAAATTCAGTTTTAGAGCACCCAGGGCAGTGTGGTGTACTAGGAAGGACTTAAATTTGAAGTCAGAAGACCTAATTTTAAAGCTCAGTTCTATTGCTTCTCAACTGTGTGATACTTAGCAAGTTACTTTGCCTCTCTTAGTATATTTCCTCATCTATAAGATTAGGATAATAATATTCACTTTTTGGTGTGTTTAGGAGATGGTATAGATTCACAGAATTCTTGGGCAGGGAGACCTTAGTGATGTGTAGCCAAAGTCCTTTCTCACAAAAGGGGCCAGGAGCCCTGCCTCCTCTGTCCTCTCAGGAGACCTCCATGCCTTTGCAAAGGAGGCCTTTAAATGGAGAAGCTGGAGGCCAGAGAGGCTAAGCCACTTCCCCCCACATGGTGCAGCGACAGAGTGAGAATTCCAACCCAGGTCTGTGATCATTCAGAATCTGGACTCCATCCTGCCGTTTCCCAGAAGGCCTTGCCCAGAAGCTTAGGCCTGAGGCGTGTGCCGAGGCCCTTGCCCCACGTCATGTGACCCAGCTTGTTCTGTGAGACTGTGGTCTGTGAGAATTCAAAGCCTACCCTCTGTACTGTTGGGTGCCCAGGGAGCCTCACCCAGGGGGTCAGAGCTGGGTATACCCAGAGGCCTGAAGGAGTCCCTAGTCCACTTCTCACCCCCAGGGACCCCAGCCACAGTGCCTTGGCGGGCAGAACCAAAGAGGAGAAGCAGGAGCTTTGGAATCAGCCACATGAGGGTTAGAATTCAGCTCTGACTCTTCTCAGGCTGTGTGACCCCAGGCGGGCTTCTTCCCGCCTCTGTGCCCTCGTTCCTCATTGTAAACTGGGGACAGTGCTCTCCATGCCAGATCCTGGTATACAGTAAGTGCAGTCAGTGGGAGCTTTGACTGCTGAAGGTTAGGAAGCCCCCTGGAGGAGAGCAGAGGCACTCATGAAAACTTCAGGGTCCTGGATGGCCTGCTGCCTCCCCTTGGGGCAAAACATCCCAACTGCCACAAGGACAAGGTCCAAGCTGGGAGGAGCCTTGGAATTCAGGCTTCCCAAGGCCACCTGTACACTGTCCTTTCTGAGCTAAGTGGGCAGGGCCATTCGTCCCCACCAGAAGAGGAGAAACTCAGCCTCGGAGAGGCCAGGTGGCTTCTCAGAGGCACTCAGCAAATCTTTATCGCTAAGGATTGTGAGTATAATGGTGAAACAGACTCAACAGCCTTCTTGGACCCTTTCTTTGTGGTCACTCCTGCCTTCCTCTTCCCTTTCACATCACCACTTTCACCCTCTCCTTAGCAGCTTCCATTCCCACAGTGTCCTGTTGCTCAGCTCTGTTCCTCCTGACTGGCCGGATGAACTAATTTACACTAGAGTGTGAATGACCCTTCTTGCCTTTCTGTTTACTCCTCGGAGGGGCCTGTACTTTGTAAAAGATGGGTGCCAAAGAGCATACTGCTAATGGTAGAGTAGCAGGTACCAGGGCAGGGAGAGATTTGCGGGGAGACGGGATCTTCCCAGAGTGCACATCACCTTAAATATTGGCTGAAACATAAGAAAACTGCTGGGTATTTTTCAACTTTTGCCTGGCAGAAATGGCCATCTCGTATGTTCCACTTAGTAAACGCCCACCTTCTTGCTGACACATTACTGACTGGCTTTTCAGTGGGAAAATTCTAGACCCAAAGGCCAGTGTGCTCATGGGCTCTGGCTCCAGTTCCCTCCCCAACTTGTGGTGTGACAGATAAATCACTGAGTGTCTCTGAGCTTCCAATTTTTCATCTGATTACAGGGTTCACAAGGCCCTACCTACCCCCGAGTGGATGATATTAGATCAGGTGTGATTGTCAAGTGTGAGCTGGTGTGGAAGTTTCTTTCACTTTGTGCTGCTCACTTGTGGGTTCCTCTTTCCCAAGTTTGACAGCTCCAGTTGCTTTGCGTGAGAACGTAGCTCTTTATTTCCTCCTGTTTTGGGCCAGGCCCTGGCTTGGGTGATGCCAGACTCCCAGAGATGGCTCAGCTGTGCACCCACCATGGGTGGCGGCCCGGTGGGGCACACATCCCACTGCTGCCTGCCTGACACTCCTTCTTGCCACACTGGAGGCCCAAAGCCTCTGGTCTTGAGGCCCCAGGAGGCTGCTTCTGACAACCTGGTCATGTGCCCCCAGAACAGCTCCCACCTTGGTGGCCTGGGAAGCAGGTGCTTCTGGACTCATGTCTCCCTTTTATCTCTTGCAAAGACAAACCCCTGGCCTAAAGTAGCCCATTTCATCTGGGGGACAATGGCATTTTTCACAGAAAAATGGATGGAGAGTGCCCAGGGGCCCAGCTGGGGGGAGTGTTAGAGGCCCTATTCTCCTGGGAATGAGCCCATCCAACTTGGCTCTGTCAGTAGGACAAAGATGACAACGATAGTAGTGACAGCGACTCTTGTCCTCTGCCGAGCCCTTAACTCTGTGCAGGGTGCTGTGCTGAGGGCAGTTAACCCTCCCAACAGTCCTGGGAGGGAGGCATGGTTATTATTCCCATTTAGACTTGATACACTGAAGCTGAAGAGGGGTAAGAACCCACCCAGGTCAACGTAAGGAGCTGAGTGGGGATTTGAACCAAAAGCCTACACTTTTTTTGCAGGTGGTGGTGGTGGGTAGTTTATTTTACAATGAAAGGAAAATAACACAATGTAGTATTTTATCAGTTGGAGGATACCTGTGTCATTTTAACATCTCTGAACTCATGATGTATCCTACAATCTGTGGCTCATTACGGTTTCATTGGGGGCATTTTTTTGGTGTGTTTCTTCATGGTGAAAAGGAAGGGTCCATTTAATCATCAGTGATACCTCTGATTCGGTGTAATTAATATATTCTTTTTTTCCGTCCTTAAAAGTGAGATTATTGAATAACCTGTTTGATTCTCCCAGTTTTGAGATATAATTGACATGTAACATTGCATTAGTTTAAGGTATACAACATAATGATTTGATATATATATGATCAAAATGATCACCACAATAAGTTTAGTAAATATCCATCATCTCACAGAATTACACGTTTTTCTTATAATGAGAACTTTTAATATTTACTCTCTTAATGACCTTCAGCTATACAATACAGTATTGTTAACCAAGGTCACCACGCTGTACATTACATCCCTAGAACTTAACCTCGTAACTGGAAGTTTGTATCTTTTGTTCACTTTTACCCACATTTCCTCTAACCCCTGCCTCTAGCAACTAACTGCTTCTGTTTTCTTTCTCTGTGAATTCGGTTTTTAATTTTATTTTATGTTTTAGATTCCACATATAAATGAGATCATATAGTATTCGGCTTTCTCTGTCTAACTTATTTCACCTAGCATAACACCCTCAAGGTCCATCTGTTTTGTCGCAAATGGCAGGATTTCCTCCTTTTTATTGCCGAGTAATATTCCATTTTGTGTGTACCACATTTTCTTTATCCATTCATCTGTTGATGGACACTTAGTTGTTTCAGTGTCTTGGCTATTGTAAATAATGCTGTAGTGAACATAGGTGCAGATATCTCTTTGAGATAATGATTTTGTTTTCTTTGGATATATACCTAGAAATAGAATTGCTGGATCATATGATAGTTTTTTGTTTGTTTGTTTTTTGAGGCACCTTCACACCGTTTTCCATAGTGGCTGTACTACTTTACCTTCCTACCAACAGTGCACAAGGGTTCCCTTTTCTCCACACCCTCTCCAGGACTTTGTTATATCCTGTCTTTTTGATAACAACCATTCTGGCAGGTGTAAGGTGATATCTCATTGTAGTTTTGATGTGAATTTCTCTGATGATTAGTGATATTGAGCACCTTTCCATGTACTTCTTGTCCATCTGTATGTCTTCTTTGGAAACATGCCTATTCTGTTCCTTTGCCCATTTTTTCGTCAATTCATTTGTTTTTTGTTTTGCAGGATTTTTATTTTTATTTTTTTTGCTATTGAGTTGTATACATTTTTTATATTTTGGATATTAATTCTTTATCAGATATATGATTTGAAAATATCTTCTCCCATTCAGTAGGTTATCTTTTCATTTTGTTGGTGGTTTCCTTTGCCGTGCAGAAGCTTTTTAGTTTGATGTAGGTCCACTTGTTTAATTTTACTTTTGTTGCCTTTTCTTTTGGTGTCAAATTTAAAAAAAATCATCACCAAGACCAACATCCAGGACCTTACCCCCTGTTTTCTTTTATGAGTTTTGTGGTTTCAGGCCTTACATTCAAGTCTTTAAACCATTTGGAGTTGATTTTTGTGTATGGTGTAAGATAGGGGTCTGGTTTTATTCTTTTGCATGTAGCTGTCCAGTTTTCCCAACACTGGTTTTTGAAGGGAGTATCCTTTCCCCAATGTACATTCCTGCCACCTTTGTTGTAAATTAACTGACCATATATGCATGGGTTTATTTCTCAGCTCTTTATTCTATTCCATTGATCTATGTGTCTGTTTTCATGCCAATCCCATCCTGTTTTGATTCCTATAGCTTTGTAATATAGTTTGAAATCAGGAAAGGCTTTGTTCATCTTTCTCAAGATTGTTTTGGCTATTTGGGGGTCTTTTGTGGTCCCATACAAAGTTTTGGATTGTCTGTTCTGTTTCTGTGGAAAATGAAATGGGAATTTTGATAGGGATTGCATTGCATCTGCAGATTGTTTTGGGTAGTATGGAAATTTTAACTATTAATTCTTCCATTCCATGAGCATGCAATATTTTTTCATTTATTTGTGTCTTCTTTAGTTTCTTTCATCACTGTCTTATAGTTTTCACTGTACATATCTTTTACCTCCTTGGTTAAATTTATTCCTAGGTATTTGATTCTTTTTATGCAATTTTAAATGGGATTGTTTTCTTAATTGCTCTTTCTGTTGATTCATTGTTAATGAGTAGGAGTACAACTGATGTTTGTATATTGATTTTGTATTCTGCAATGTCACTGAATTCATTTATTACTTCTAACAGTTTTTTGGTGGTGTCTTTGGAGTTTTATATATACAATATGTCATCTGCAAATAGAGACAGTTTTGCTTCTTCCTTTCCAATTTGGATGCCTTTTATTTATTTATTTTTCTTGCCTAATTATTCTTGCTAGGACTTCCAGACTATGGCTAATAAAAGTGGTGAGAGTGGCCATCCTTGTCTCGTTCCTGATCTTAAAGGAAAGGCTCTCAGCTTGTCACCATTGAGTATGATTTTAGCTGTGGGCTTGTCATACATGGCCTTTATTAAGTTGTGGTACGTTCCCTCTATACACAGTTTGTTGAGAGTTTTTAATCATGAATGGATGTTGAATTTTGTCAGGTGCTTTTTCTGCATCTGTTGAAATGATCATATGATTTTCAGCCTTCATTTTATTCAGTGTGGTATATCACATTGATTTGCAGATGTGGACCATCCTTGCAACCCTGGAATACATCCCATTTGATCATGAGGTATGATCCTTTTAATGTGTTATTGAATTCAGTTTGCTAATATTTTATTGAGGATTATTTCACCTATCTTCATCAGGGACATTGGCCTGTAATTTTCTTTGCTTGTAGTGTCCTTGTCTGGTTTTGGTATCAGGGTAATGTTGGCCTCGTAAAATGAGTTTGGAAATATTCCCTCCTCTTCTATTTTTTGGAAGAGTTTGAGAAGGATTGGTATTAATTGTTCTTTAAATGTTTGGTAGAATTCATCAGTGAAACCATCTGGTCCTGGACTTTTGTTTGTTGGAAGGTTTTTGATTACTGATTTAATCTCTTGCTAGTAATTGGTCTGTTCAGGTTTTCTGTTTCTTCATGATTCTGTCTTGGTAATTTGTATGTTTCTAGGAATTTATCAGTCTCTTCTACGTTGTCCAATTTGTTGTCATATAATTGTTTATAGTAGTCTCTTATCCTCTGTTTTTCTGTGTATCAGTTGTAATCTCTCCTCTAAAATTTTCGATTTTATTTATTTGAGTCCTATCATCTTTTTTTCTTGGTGAGTCAAGTTAAAGTTATGTTTATTTTGTTTGTCTTTTCACAAAACCAGCTCATAGTTTCATTGATATTTTGTATTGCCTTTTGCATCTCTGTTTCATTTATTTCTGCTCTGATCTTTGTTTTTCCTTTCTTCTCCTAACTTTGGTAAAATCCCCCACTTTTAGTCACTGTTCAGTCCTACCTTTCTGACCAGGGGGTGAGGGGACAGCTATTCATCAAAGACTAATTTATTTAAGAAAAATCAGAAGGACTTTTATTAAAATTGGGTTATGTGTTGATTTATAAACCTTAGAGAATACCAGAGAGTGTGAAGAAGGTCATAGAAACAGAGCCCCCCTCACCGCAGGGGAGCGCAGCCTGGCGCGGGGAGGCCCAGCTGGGGGCCCCGTCCTGGAAGGTTGGAGGAGAGGACTGTGGTCACCCTCAGGGACTTCCCAGCAGAGACGGATCCACCAGTGTGAGACATGAGAGGACACCCACAGACGCCCAGAGTCCTGTGCTTCATTCATGGGCTGTCCAAGTGGGGCCTGCTGCTGGGCTGCTGCAGAGAAGGGACACTGTCTGGAGTAGACCGGTAGTCAGGGAAGGCCTCCAGGAGCAAGGCTCTGAGGGGTGAGGGTTGGCAGGGTGATGAGGGGAAAGGGAAGAGATGTGGGGCAGGGAACACCAAAAGACTCAGGCGTGGTACGAGGGAGCATCTGCGAACATGCTGGGCCCCGCAGGGGTGAGGGAGTGGCTGAGAGCAGGGTGGGCAGATCTGGAGACATCCCACATCAGAACAGGAAGGACACTGAGTGACCACGTGTACTTGGTGAGCTGAGACCAGTGGCAACAGCAGTCACAGCATGGCCAGGAGCCAGTGGACAAAGACCAGACAAGGAACGTCCAGGACCAGTACCAGCATCGGGCAGAGGCAGCCAGGGGGAGAGGCAGGAGTCCCTTCCTCTAATGCCTGCAGCTTTCATCTCCCCTGGGGCCAAAGAAGGGAGAAAGAAGGGAGGAGTGCTACGTTGGTGGACAACTGATTAAGAAAGTCCTGCAGAGACTGGGTCTCCTGTGCAATGCCTGGATGGTTGCCTGCCACAGTGGACACAGGGGTCAAGAGCTAAGTTGGATTGTGAGATCAAGAAAGGCACAACTTTGTCCCCTGGGGTCTGGGTGTGTAAATTCACACTTTCCCCTGCAGTGTGTTTAGCTTAGTTCTACTCGGAGGCAGGTCTCCTCCCCTATTACAGGTGGGAATCTCATTGTCTGTGGCCTGCTCCCTGGGGATCCTGGGACCACATATCAGCTGCACCCCCGGCGAACAGACCCACGAACCCAGAGAAGCACCCCTAGCCCATGCCTGAGGCCTGGTTCCCAAGCTGCTCAGCACCATGCCCTGCGGACAGAGCTGGAAATATGGCTACAGGAAGCAAGTTTGCCTGGGCCCTTTTCTCCCCACCCAGCACAGCACTGAGCACTTACTGGAAGATATTTCTGGAGTGTGCTCGAGGTCCAGGCCCCGTGCATAAAACACCAGAACGGCTTGTCATCTGAAGGCCTGAAAACATGGTGGAGAAGTCTTGATGAGTTGATCACAGAAGATGATGCAAATCCCCCGGCCTTTGGTGCAGACATCTCCAGCCGAAAGATACCACCTCCAGATGTGGTACCCTCTAAAAATAGCAGGTGGAGTCATCTCCCCTGGCTGATTGTTCTAAGTGGGCCCTCAGCGCCATCTGGAAGTGGGTCTCATCAGTGTACCAGGACGTCACCCCAATTATCTGCACGCCTGCTCTTCACTGCCAGCGCCGCAGCAGAGGGGCGGCAGCTGTGTCCCCTCACCACCCCCAGCCCCGCGGCAGCCGCTCTGCCTGCGACGTGCATCACACACCCTTGCCCCACGGGCCCTGCCAGACGAAGCCATCCCCCCTGGAGGAAGATCCTGGAGCCTCCCGGAGGCAGTATCCTGGCAGAACGTGGCAGTTTCCCTCTCCGGGGCCGCAGGAAAGCAGCTAGAGCGGGTGAGGATAGGGGCTGTTTCTCTTTTCTTCACTGGGGGAATGTGGGCCAGGTCACGCCACTGGCAGATGCTGCCTCTCTGAGTGTACGGCATCCGCTCTGATGGCTTTCCTGCCAGGAGCTCTGGCAGCCAGGACGGGAGATGGGCCCGAGGGCCCATGTCTCCCCTGGCTTGTGGGCATTTTAAGGGAAGTGCCCAATGCAGGCAGGTCTGGGACAGGCTCTCAGCTGGGGACCTGGACACAGTTGGTCTGGGACTTTGGGCGGGGCCTCTGAGCCAATTAGCTGGTCTCCCTGCTCTGTCCTCTGGTCCGTTCTGAGGAGTGAGAGATGGCAGGGTCCTCAGAGGGCGCCTGAGTCATGATGAAGTGCTAGGCGTGCAAGTGCGTGCTTGGGAGGGGCACAGCCAGAAGGGGCGAGATCCAAGTCAGTGACTGAGCAGCATCGAAGAGGAGGGAGAACAAGGGCCTCGGCTCCTGACTTGGAGCCCTTTAGCTTGGCGCCTGCCTGCCCCGCCCTGCCTTGGGGAGACCATGCAGGGAGGGGGCCGAATGTCTTGCAGGGAAGCAGGTGGTTCAGGCTGCTAAGCGTGGTCCATGGGATCAGAAGTGCAGCATGTTGGAACCAGAAAGGTTCTCTCAAGGCAGCAGGTGGTTGTACCAATTATATCTGTGACCGTCTTCCATCAGAAAGGACTTCATTGCAGTTTGGGGGAACTAGGGTTCAGAGGCGGGAAAGTGACGTACGCACTGCCACCCAGAAGAGTAGAGGAAGAGCTGAACATAGAACGAGGGGCTTGAAACGTGCAGCCCTGGGCTCTTTCCACTGGTCCCCCTGACTGCTCCCCCTCTTCTCTGAGGGCCTGCGTCTCCAGTGGAGCCAAACTGGGGGCCCTCCTGGCCTGGAGACGTGGTCTGCTCCCTTGCTGAGGGGAACTAGCAACGCCAAGCAGCCAGGCCTCCTCGGTTCAGCTCATTGGCTCGGCACAGGTTCCTGAGCGACGAACCTGGGCCAGGACCGGGCATGTCATAGGCCGTCTCTGTCTTCAGGGGACTGTGGTCTGGCAGGGGAGGCCGTCACAGCGGAGTAGGCAGTGCTGTGGCAGAGGCAGGCGCCTCATGTAGTTCTGCTTTGGGTGACTCCGTGTGTGTTGCGCCCATGCCTTCCTGGAGAGCTTCTACTCAGCCTACAGAGCTCAGCTTCACCTTCGCCTCCTCCAGGAAGCCTTCCTCACCTCTCTCTCTGCTATGCCCTCAGAGCCCCTTCTTGGCAGGCGCCCACGCACACGCGTACGCCGGTTTCCCTGTGTCGGGTCAGGCCGTCTGTCTCCCAGCTAGACTGTGAGCCCCTTGAAGGGAGTGACGTTTGACCAGCGTGATGTCTGTGACACACAGACACTCAGTAAACGTCGACTGAGTAAATATCGGGGAGCTGATGAGGGAACTGCCAGCGAGTGGCTACACTGTCCTTTCCCCAGTGTGATCAGGACAGTCTTGAACTGTAACTGGAGCGGCTTCCTGTGATTCAAGAAAGGACTTCCTGCTGGTGAAGGAGCAGGGGTGACCCCGTGGCTGAGGTCACCTGGCCAAGAAACCGCAGGGGGCCTGTTCTGTGCCAGACCCTCCTGGGCCTTGGGGGTGGGAAGCACGTATGGCCCAGTCCCCGTCTTTAGGGAACATGCAGTCTGGTGGGGCGGAGAGGAGCTGGGCTGACAGGGTGCCCCCAGGCGGTGTGTGACGACCATCGCAGATGGCTCTAAACGTCAGAACGGCCTGAGTGCGGAGAGCTGGTGGTGGCTTTGGGGCCTGTGTTCCAGGGGAGGGAGCACTGGTAGAGTTTCAACAGGCTTGATGAGCGGGAAGGGTGTTCAAGGCGGAGGGAACAGCAGGGACCACGGCGGGGAGGCAGGAGGCTGGTAGGGCACTTCAGGGTCAGAGAAGCTGTATGGGAGCCCAGCTCCACAATCCCAGAGCAAGGAGTGGGAGAAAGATGAAGAGGTGAGGTTGGCATCTGCAGCCGCCAGGGCCTGAGGGCCCCTTGCATCCAAGCCCTCCTCTGCACGCCTGCCAGGAGCCTGGCCCAGACTGGGGGGCTTTGAGCATCCCCATCCCACCTGCTGAAGCCTACCCGGGGGCATCGGGGATCTTCACACAGGGCAGGAGTCTGGCTGCACAAGCGTGAAGGCAGAGGGCTTGGGTCTCCTGTGCAGGGCCACGTGAAGTTTGCAAGGCCCCTGCGCCCCACATGTCTCTGCCACTCCCCTGTCGTGGTGCCTTGGGCTCCCACGCAGGCATTGTTCCTTTGGCTTAAGGCACTGCCTCCTCTCACGATGCCAGTGCTCCCAGAAAGGGTAGCGCATCAGGCCTCAAATACCTCCACAGGGGCCAGTGGGACTGGGCTGCGGACACTCAAGCTGGCTTGAAAGTCCTGGGAGGCTGGGAAGGGGGTGAGGTGGGCCAGGCAGGAGGACACCAGGGCCAGCGTGGCCCCGAGGGAAGCCTGGGCCTCAGGTCTTGCCTGAAGTGTGGGACAGCTGTCACTCCATTAGCCCACAGCTACATGGGCCATGGCTGCTGCCCAGGGCTGGCCTCTGAGAGTAAACTGACCGCAGGACTTGCATTAATGGATAGCCCCTGCACTCCTGAAAAGGAATGTGGTGGGAGCTTTATGTACTGATGTAGAACCCTTTGTAAGAAATGTTAAGTGACGGGCTTCCCTGGTGGCGCAGTGGTTGAGAGTCCGCCTGCCGATGCAGGGGACACGGGTTCGTTTCCCGGTCCGGGAAGATCCCACATGCTGCGGAGCGGCTGGGCCCGTGAGCCGTGGCCACTGAGCCTGCACGTCCGCAGCCTGTGCTCCGCAAGGGGAGAGGCCACAACAGTGAGAGGCCCGCGTACCGCAAAAACAACAAAAAAAGAAGTGTTAAGTGAAAAAAGCAAGCCACAGACCAACAACATATATATACGAATATATATATGTGAAACATTTCTGTTAGGAAACAACAGAGCCCCAAACCTAGTGTCCGTGTGCTTGTAGATGTCTGTAAGTGCATAGAAAAGCTCTGGAAAGAGCCACGGCATCTGATGACGGGGGTCACCTCTGGAGAGGGGAGAAGACTTGGCCAGGGGCATGTGTGTCTCATGCTCTGTGCTGCACTGCACGATTTGTAGTTTATTGAAAGTAACGTTGGTTAACACCCTCAGGACAAAAAGCGTACTCCCCGCCACCTCAGGACCCCTGGCTCTACTCACATCTCAGCTCATCTGAACTCAGGGCATCTGTCCATCTGAGCCGGGCTCCCGTTCCAGCTTCCCCACTTGCCAGTGGGGCAGACCTGGGCAGGGCGCCTCCCTGAACCCGCTTTCCCATTTGAAAGTGGGAACAATGGTGGTGATAAACTCTGGCTCACCTTGGATGTGATGGTCACATGTGGGCTTTGTGGGCAACCAAAGATCCATTGCTTCCACGTGGCTGCCAAGGACAGGGCCAGCTCCCTGCACACTGAGGAAGCAGGTCGAGCAGGTGTCCCGCAGGGCCAGGACAGGGGCCCCCTGACCACAGCAGAGGCTGGTGGGAGCACTGAGGCTTCCACTTCTGGCCGCTCTCTGACCCTGCCACATGGGGCCCCGCGCAGCTTCACTTTCCTCCTTGTGACAGGGGGACGGCAGCCCCTACCTTGACAAGGGACCCCGAGGGTTAAGGAAGCTGGTTAAGGAAGGTTAAGGAAGCTCGCGGGGCGCGAGCAGCTCCACGCAGTCTAAACAGCAGCACCCTCACTGGACACCTGGGTCCCACCTGGACTCTGTTCTACTCCCACCTGGCTGTGTTCCCCCTCCTCCAAGTTGCTCATGGGTCCGGGCAACTGTCGGTCCCAGCTCGGAGCACATGTTTCTACTGAGTGGAGATGCAAGAGATCAGGCCAGAACAAATGCAGTTCAGACTCAGGCAGGGGTTGGGTGGGAGTGGGGTCGGCCGGGGCCAGCCTCCCCGTCAGGTTGCCTCGCAGAAGGGTGCCCAGCGCGGCCCCAGGCTGCGGGAAGGCAGGGCTCCTGCAGGAAGGGCTGCAGAGCAAGCCCAGCCCCCTTCCCCCTTCCCCCTTCCCCCTTCCCGCTTCCCCCTTCCTCCCCTGGAGCTCTGGGCAGCCTCCCCCGACACACATTTTCTGGCCGAATTGTTCCTTGGTTTATCTTTGACCTCCATTGCAAACCAGGCTCCCTCTGACAAGGCTTTGAAGTCAAGTGCCTGGATCTCCCCCTCCGGGGCTGGGCCAGGCCCAGCTGGACACAGGCTCAGTGCAGGGCAGAGGTTAGGGTGCACATGGCTGGAGGCGGGAGCAGGGAGGGCGCCGGCATATGGGCTGTGCAGATTGAGGGGCAGGCCTGGGGCAGGCAGGATGCGAGCAGGTGTGGTAACCAGGAGGGGGCCAGACCGCCACTGGCTGTGGAGCCCAGGTGCTAGTGCTCAGGCCCTAACCGCGGAGTCCAGTGGTGAGCATTTCTGGGCAACGGCCATGAAAAGCTAACACAAAGCAGGTGTCGGACCTACTGCCTAAGTGGCATGCACCAACCTTCCCCAGGGGTTCTCCACCTTGAGTCTTCGGAGTCACCTGGAGGGCTTCTTAAAACACACAGTGCTGGGCCCCATCCCAGAGCATCTGATTTAGTAGGTCTGGGGTTGGGCCCAGAATCTGCATTTCTGAGTAGTTCCCAGGTGATGGTGCTGCCGCTTGTCTGGGGATCGCACTTTAAAACCACTGCCTGAAGCCCTCTTCCTCCCCACCCTCTGGGAAGCAGGAAGAGCCGGGCTGCGTGCACTAAAGGAAGTGAAGGGGGCCTCGAAATTTATTGAATCAGGTTGACTGGAGGAGGAGTAATGTTTGAGCTTTTATTGGGTCCCAGTCCCTTTACCTACATTATCTTACTGAATTTGAACCCGGGCCACGGCAGTGAAAGCCTGGGAGTCCTAACCACTAGGCCACCAGGGAACTCCCTCTTTTTTTGGGTGGGGGGGGGATCTTCCCGGACCGGGGCACGAACCCGTGTCCCCTGCATCAGCAGGCGGACTCCCAACCACTGTGCCACCAGGGAAGCCCGGGAACTCCCTCTTGAGTTCTTACACGGACTTTGCCAAATGGAATGATCACTCCCATTTTAGAGAAGGATAAACTGAGACAGGGTGGAGGTCACACCCTGGCCAGTAGCAGAACTAGGACTTGAATGCAGGCAGTCTGGCCCCAGAGGCCGTTTGCTGGGCTACCATATACCCGGGCCCCTCAGGACGCACAGGTAAATGGCCACCGACCATGGGCTCAGTTCAGAGCCTTCTCGTGGAAGGGACAGGGAAGGCCTGGGCATGCCCGGGGCAGGACTGCCTCTGCCCCACGCTGCTGCTGACCCAGACCAGGGTCTCCCTAAGTCCAGCTCAACTGGCCTGAATTATGGGGCAGACAAGTAGCGGGAGGAAAGTGAGGCGTGAGGAGGCCCTGGTTACCATCCTAACTGCTGCTGGCTTGCTGGGCTACACTGGCAGTCCCTGCCCCTCTCTGGGCCAGCCTCTGCATTTGGGAAATGAGGGGCTGGAGAGGGCTGGAGCGGGCCCCATCACGCCCTAATACCTAGAGGGGCTGCACTAGCCACCTTGGGCTGGGCAGGCTCATGACAGCCCTGGGCCTCTCCCTGGAGCCACATCCACTCCATCCATGCTCAGGGGCACAGGCCTTAGAAGGAAGTGGGGACTGAGGCCGGACCTTGCCTTTCACAGAATGCACTGCTGGGCCCTGTATGGTAGATGGCCGGTGTGCCCCGAGGGAACATCTCTCCGGGGAGCGGGGCTGAGTGTTGACTCAGTTCTATCCGATAGCATCAGGAGCACTAAGATGTTGGCTTAGCTCCTTCCATTTTTTTTTTTCTTTCAAAGCTGTTTCTGAACCTCCTTAGCCTATATTTTATTTTTCAGTTGAAAGCGCTTCTCCTGCCTCCTCCAATCTACTTGGCTGTATATTTCCTGGACTGAACGTGTTCTCAATGATGTGAGCATATATATGTGTTTCTGCATGTGCACAGGGACCCGTGGGCACATGTGGGTGACTGTGGTGTCATACCTAGGCCCGGGTATGCATGCATGGGGGTCTGAGCATGTGCTGCCTGGCCGTGCTTCCCAGATGGGCACTGACCCCTAACTGTGAACAGATGTGCCTCGCAGGGCCAGGCGGGGATCGCAGCTGTTTGGCTGCTAGAAGGCACCGGTTCTGGGGGCCCAGAAAGGAGCCTGGAGCACCTTGACCCAGCAGAGGAACACCTTACCCTTGGTGCTGCCTCTCCCAGCCGTGCTCCTGAGCAGCACGTGGGGGAGACAAGGCCGCCAAGCTGTTTATCAAGCCCTTTGAAATGGTCGGGGGCTGGCGGCCAGGCCAGTGGGGGAAGCAGTGCTTTGTGGACCTGACTCAGCGGTGACCTGGCCTCTCGTTCCTCCTGTCCCTCTCTGGCTATTCAGCATCCTAGCCCAACGAAGCAGCTGCCTGAGAAAGGAGGTCCCTTCCTCCCCATTCACTCCCCAGTCTTATGGGGGCAGGAATAGCCCCTGGAGGATGGAGAGGGGGAGGAGGACAGGCAGGGCCTCTGCATCCCGGGGCAGGCGTGGGAGAGAGGAAAGGATGGTCTTCCAAGGGCCTGCCCCCCTCTGTGGTTACAGGGCAGCCCTGACCTCCCTCTTAGCTCAAGAAAGACCCCTAAGGGAAGACGGAAACTGACAGAGGGTGGGAAGTCACCCACCAGAACGTCTCCTATGTCAGCCCACCCTTCCATGCCCAGCGCCTAGCAGAGCCCATGACACACAGCAGGCACTTAAAAAATGTATTTTGACTATTTAATAAGTATTGTTGAACGAAGAAGGAAAGAGCTAGAAGCTTGGGGGGTAAGGGTTGGTGGAGGAAAAGAAGGTAAAGCAGCAGCAGCCAGAAAAATGCCAAAGGGCGAACGAAGAGGGGAGCCCAGCCTGGCTGTGAGGTTCTACCCGGGAGGTCAGTGGGGATGGGGAGGGAGAGGGCGAAGAGAGCAAGGAGGCAGGGAGGCCGGCGGAGGGTGGGGAGATGGGCCCCCAAGTGTTCCAGCTACAGACGGGCACCTTGGAAACCAGGGCCACCGTCACCGGCACCCAAGTGCCAGCACCGTCAAGGTCATCCCCAGTCCAGCGGGCTTTATCTCCATGTTCCTCTGCAGTGTGTATGGTGGGAACTGTGAGGCTGGTCTCTTTGTCGGGGGAGGAGGAACTTCCTCCTCTGGAGCTTCAGAGAAATACTTCAGACCTGGCAGGGTGAGGGTGGGGATGGGTGTGGAGTGGAGTGACCATCTGGATGTGAAGGCCGTGCTTGCTTTTAGAAGGGAAGGGCTGTCCTGAGCAAAGGTGCCGCACCATTATGTCACCCCATCATTGTCACCCCTGTCTGCCCTGGGGGTCCTCTTCTGCTAAAGAAACTGACTCTGAGAGAGGCTAAGAGGTTTGTGGTGGCAGAGGGGGGGCAGAGACGAAGAAGGAAGGGACCCAGATGTGTCTGATGCCCGAGCCCAGGGGTCAGGGTAGGGCAGGAAGGCTTCTTGGAGGAGGTGGGATTCGATCAGACGTCAGGGACAGTAAATTGCATTATATGTAAGAACCGGTTGGAGGGAAGAAACGCCGTGTGTTTTTAGTGAGGAGGGATGTCTTGTCTTGGGCTGCCACGGCTGCCACCCTACATTAGGCTGTCCTCGGGCCCCCTGCGTGGAGCAGGGGAAATTAGAGCCAATCAGTGCAATTTCAAGGCAGCCAGTGGCCATGCCTGTTAACCAGCCCGCAGCCCCACTGGCCTGATACCACAGGCAAATGGCCCCTAATGGGGACCAGACCTCCTCCCAGCCTCCCACCTGCCTGCCCTGTGTGTCTGCATGCCTGTGTGCGGGGCTCAGAGCCCTGCCCCTGGGACCCCTGTCCTGCCTGCAGGCCCCAGGCCCGCTGTCTCCTGCTGGGTAGGCTGTGGGGGGGGGTGTACAGGGAGGGGTGTGAGCCCTGCGGGGGGCCCCATACTCTGCAGGAGGCAGGGCAGCCCGCCTGCGGGGTGGGCATGGCAGGGCTCAGCGTGCCCTAGGCAGCTGCAGCCAGGTCGTCTGACCTCTCCAACCCCCGCGTCTTCCTCTGCCCGCCAGCGAGTCCGGGAGTTCTCTTTCTGACCTTTGCCAAAGGGAACCCAGGGAGGCTGGGCACTGGGGCTGCTGTAGAGAGTCCGCAGTGTATGTTGCTCCCCCCCAGGTCCTCCTCTCGAACCCCATTCTCCCAGCCTTGACTTGGGCCCGTATCGGCTCTTACCTAGGATTCTAGGACTCACTCCTCACAGATCTTCTTGCTTCCAGTCCCTCCACCCCCGCCCCGCCTCCACCCTGCTGCTCCCGCTGGGAGATTTTCTCCATCACATCCGATGGCATTCCTTCCCTGCTGTACCATCCTTAGTAGCTCCCTGCTGCCTTCAGGGTGAAAGGCAAAGTTCTGAGCTGAGAAGGCCAGCCCCCGGGCTCCCTGTCCTGCCCGCTTCCCAAGCCTCTTCTCTTGAATGAACCAGGACTAAAGTGAGGAAAGAAAGATGCTCACCTCTGGAACAAAATTTAAGGGGATGCCCCAAAGCTCAGTGATCAAGATAAATAATGTTTTAGTGCCATCTTTTTTAGAATCAAAATTAATGCAAAAAAAAAAAATCCATGATAGATAAAATGTTGAACGAAGAAATAGACAGGGCCAGGATTCGAGCGAGGGAAGTGAGGTGAATCGTGCAAGGGCAGGGTCAGATCCTGTCTTTATCTGGTCTTCACTCCCTCACCCTAGTGCTGGCCATGTATCTGGATGTGCCCACCTCGTCGTGCATCAGCCAGCTGAGCCCGGGGAGCTGCTTAACAATCCTCTGAGCACCTGAGGCCTTTGCAGGGCTCTCCCCTCTTCCTGGAATTCTTTCCTGTCTTCTGTCTCTGTTCTCACCAGGATCCTTTAAAATTGTTGTAAAACTCAGCTGCGGCAGCCCCTCCCTTATCCCCAGGCCAGGTTAGGAGCCCTTCTGTGTTCCCCACCCGCTCCCTTCTCCACGCACCTCTGCCAGTCACTGTTGCCAGTGCTCCTTCAGAGCAGAATGCTGACTTGGTTCCTCTCTGCATCTTTAAAGCCTGTCATGGAGCCTGACACAGATTGGTTTCGATCATCTTTGGCTGGCTGGCTGGCTGACTGACCGAACGGACAAATGAAAGAATAGCAGAGCTATGGGTCACATCCCCTTTCAACTAGAATTTTAATGACCAAACCAGACAAACCCCTCGAGGTTCCTCAGACCCAGATGGGTCCACACGTTACCAGCACCATAGAATAAATGCTGCAACACTGTGGTCCAACAAAGAGTTTCTAGCAGTCTCTGAATCTCTTGGCAATGGAATTTGATCTATACGTTTTAAAAAAAACACTCTTGTGTTTGTGTATAAAGCTCTTCCACTTTCTCTAAAAGATAACATAGGAAGGGGGGGAGACAGTGCAGGCCAGTCCTCTCCAAATAAGGCAAAACCCAACTTTCCTTTATTTTTAGTAGTGATTTTCCCAACTGCAAGAAGGCACAATTCTGTGAACCGGCCTTGCAGAAACCCACCAACTTCCAGAAATGTTTCAACAACTCATAAAGATTCCCACGTGTGTGAAAACCCAATGACCCCTTTTAGGGAAGGGCCCCCAGACAAAGCCCGAAACCCGAGCTGGTGGCCCCATCCCCAGGACAACTCACCAGCCAGTCTGGATGGCACAGTCCCAGAGTGAGCACAGCTTTGCTGCTCTAGGATAGCCCACCTGTCCTCAACCTCCTGGAGAAATTCAGTTCTGCATTTCCCTGATGTTCGGTGCAGCGGACATCAGAGCATTCTCAAAAAGTCACATCCCCTGGAAAATCTGACTAAACACTAAGAAAAGAAGCGACTGTCGGCTAACTTCATGGAGACCCACTGAGACCCAAGCCCAACGCAGAGGAGCTGGGGAAAGAGACATTCCAAGCCCCTCCCCATGACTGTCCCTGCCCTCATTGTCTTCCTTTCTCCAGACTGGTCGGGTTCCCTTTAACCTCTGCAGCAGCCACCCGTAAACAGAATGGCAGGAGGCGGACGCCTGGGCCCTCCTCTGGTCAAGTCAGGAGCTCTCAGTGTCTGTCGACTCATCTGGAAGATGGGGCTAACATCTGGATGAGCTAATCAAGGTGAAAGCCAGAAAGCCTGCTGCCTGGCCATTTCTGTTTCCAATATGATTTTTATGGCCTCCAAGATGGTGTCTCCTTGTAATTTTTCTCGGCAACAGGCTCGTTTTTCTCCTCAAATTCCTCTGCGTTTGGCTCAGGACAATCTGTTTTTCCTGCATTTGTCAAGTTGCTCGAAATTCCTGATGCTCATTCATGTTCTTTCCAAGGATTAGCAGAACACCCCTTGCTCGTCTTTCATCACACTCCCTCCGCACGCAGGGTAGAAATTATATTTGAGTGGAACCCTGGCTATCGATGCCCATAAAGTGGAGACTTTGGCGAGACTCGCTTGCATGGGTCAGAGCGGGAATGAGGCCGAAAAGCAGGCCTGAGCATCTTTAATGATGTGCAGAAAGAGAGGGGCCTCGGCCCGCGCGGGCAGATGTGCACAGCTGTTGGCGGAGAAGCCCCTAATACCGCAACCAGCGCAGAGTAACGGATACCCTCGAATGCTTCCTAGTGGAGTTGAGAATTTTTTTTGTTGATCGTGCCTTTGAACTAAGGTCATTTAAGTATACAACAGATGTTCCTCTGAGGGAAACAGACTTATAAAGTCAGGAACACAGAAGGGACCTAATGGTTTACCGGGGGGTGGCACATTAAGTTCATAGCAGTTTAACTCCTTTCAATGTTAAACAAAACAATGATGCAATTTTATGCACAATAAAAAAAAAAAACTGTCAAAACAATCATCCTGGGCAGTGGAGGTCCTTTCAGCCATTCTTCTAAAGATAAACCGAGGGCACAAGTGACAGCGATTTCTGACTTCCCTATGTGGTTGAAGCAGTCGGTATGGCAGCCTCCGCAGTTCAAGGCTGAATCACCCAGGATGGTGGAAGACTGACTCTTGGGGTAGAGGGAGGGACGGGCATAAAGTAAAAAGGCAGGGAAGGCATGGGCTGTGTGGCTTACCGGCTGTGCTAGGCTTCGACAGGTGGACTCAGCAGTCACCTGGGAGGTGAGGTGGGTGGAGAGCTGGGCGCATCCCACCGCCTGATCAGCCCCTCCACCATCTGCCACCACACCTCACACTCAATCATTAGACCTTTATCAGTCAGACCATAACTATTTTTGGAGTGTCAGGCCCATCTGTAGGGGGCCAGCACTGCCCTCTTCAGGGTCCTCTGTGGAAAATGTGCTTCTCTGTGGGAGGAATCCTAGAACAGGGCAAATGAGACCTGGATTTGAAATCAGGCAGATCAGACGAGTCTGAATCCATGCCCTTGGCATTTCTTAGCTGTACGACCCTGGACCAGTCACTTAACCTCTCTGTGCCTTTATTTCCCCGTTTGCAAAATGAAGGTGGTCATACATCACGAGATGGTTATCAGGCTTGAGTGAAAGAATGAGTGAAACTCTCCGGGATGGTTCCTGGCACAGAGTAAGTGTTTTGCCTCCTTTCTTAAGGGACGAACGAAGCAACATCCCTGTCTTCGGGGAACTTATAGTCTAGATGGGCAAACTCCATGTGCACAAAAGACAGTTGGTTCTTCCAGGCCTTAACAAAGTGGTGGCTAACAAAAGCCACAGATGCTTAGGTGCTACAGCAGCTGAGCAGAACGTGGGTTGCTTAGACCTTCTGATCACGGACGGGTCCCTGGCCTCGAGTTGAGGCCAGTGGACTTTGGAAAGGCAAAGAGAGTACTTTCCCGTCAGGTGGATCCTAGTGAGCAAAAGTACATTAGGGCCTATTGAGGGCATGTTGGAGGCCCACAGTGAGGCTGCCAGGCCAGTGGGTAACTGGTGGGAATCAAGGTCTCCAGGGAGTTGGGGTACAGATGGTGAAGGGCCTTCAATACCAAGTTTAGCTTTTTCTGGAGGCCACAGGGACCACTGTACCTCTTTGAACTAATGAACACTTACAACACATGTATTCCAAGAAGATTTGTGCAGTCCATGAATGGGTAAAACCTGGCACATTCCCCCTTTTCCTGTGCCCATAGCAGACATTGCTAATCAATCTCAGTCAGGCGACAACTTGGAAGCTGTTATAATATTCTGTGTATGTGGGGATGAAGATGTGTGCCGGGTGAGTTTGTTCACAGTCATCTGAGAGCATGTATTGAATATATTTCTGCTCTTTATTGTAAGACAGAAAGGGAGAAAGGGCTCACTGTGAATGTACAGGGATCTTCATCTTTGCTGCTCCTGGGATCAGACTCTGGGTCTCACCAGTTTCCTGGCTGTTCTGTGTTCACTGTCCTGAGCAGTCTCTGGTGCCCCCTGTTGGATCCTAGATCGGAGTCTGCAACTGCTGCTGCAGCTGGAGTCCAGCCGTGAGCCCTGACCCACAGGGAGAGGAGAGGGGCTGGACTGGGCCGGCCCAGGGACCCCTGGCTCTGAGGCTCAGCAGTAAGCAGTGAGTTGTGGTTTCCCATCTGCCCCCTCTTTGGCAACAATGCATGTCTGAAATGCCTGACTGTTTGGGCAGGAGCTTGGCAGGCGTGGCCTCGCTCTGGAAGGGGGATGGAATTCTCCTTAAATGAAAAACCATGTAAATCTTTCAGGACTTTCTAAAGTTACCGAGGTGCCAGAAATAGAAGGCAATTCTGCTTCACATTGTTGTAATTTCCTTCTTGATTTGCATTTAGAGCCCATTTTGATCTGTGAGATGGGAGCTCCCGGAGCTGAGTCCTCCCTCTGTAGGAAAGTATGGAGGCCGCTGGAGAGCGGAGGTCACCCTTCAGCTGGCCAGGGCCCCGGCCTCTGTGAGGGACCGCCTCCATCCCACCGGCCATCAGAAGGGCAGGGCAGCTTCGCTCTGCCTACCCGGAGAAGCCCGAGCAGTCTGGGGAGTGGGAACGCGCCTGGTTTCATGCCTACTGGCCGCGGCTGGACCAGGTGGGCTCTCCGTTCTTGCCCTCAGGGAGCTCAGGCGAGTGAAGGAGACACGTGGGGACAGTGAGCTCTGGCGCAGTGTGACAAATGCATGCCTGCTGCCTGGGTGATGTGTTGTGGGGAGAGTGCCCTCCAGAAGACTCCTGCACCCACTGCCCGCACCCTCACCCCAGGAAGAGCCAGTCCTCCAGGCCCCGTACCAGGAGAGCTTTGTACAGACCTCGGCCACAGGGAGTCCTGGTGACTCCCCTGCGCCATGACTCCTCAAGGGCTCCTCTCCATACCCACCTCCTCCTGACACAGCCTGAATCACAGTGAGTTTGTTTATACCTTGGAATGCTTTGGGCTGCAAGCAGCACAGGCCGACTCACACTACTTCAGTCAATAGGAAGTGTCCTGTTACCCGCTACAGGAAGCCCGGAGGCAGGGGGAATAGATCCAGCAGCTCAGTGACGGTATCAGGGACCCAGGTCTCCTGTCCCTCTGCTGTCCTCAGTATTGGTGCCATGCTGAGGGCGGTCCCCTGAGATCACAAGGTGGACACCAGTGGCACTTGGGTCTGTGTGCCACTCTGTTCTCACCCCACGAGAGAGTGAGAGGATCAGTTCTGCAGCCACGCCACATGTGTCCTTATCCTCAGTCTGATAGCGACAGTGGCCCACTAGGGACCATGGACAGGTGCCAGGGAAATGCCCTGTTCTTATTAGCTTAGGGCAGAGGTTTCCAAACTTTCTCAGTTATAGCACCCTAAGTATCTCAGTAGTTTTTCATGGCATCTTAAGCCAAAAGAAATACCTAACAGTTCTCCTTATTAATTAGTTAGGTACAAACAATTTAATAAGAGTTTATGTCCTAACAACTTAGTGGCTATTTGAAAAATAAATTGAAAAAAAATCTTTTTATATTATTCCTAACTAACCACAACTATTTACTAATGGGATGTGTGTGCCTGATGGGCACCGCACAACTTCTCAAACCTGAAGTTAGACTGGATGCCACACCCTTTTTTCCTATGTACATGGATTTCTGTGTGGTATTTCCTCTTTTTTTTTTAACTTTTATTTTACGTTGGCATATTAGTTGATTTACAGTGTTGTGTTAGTTTCAGGTGTACAGCAAAGTGATTTGGTTATACATATACATAATCTATTCTTTTTCAGATTCTTTTCCCATATAGGTTATTACAGAGTATTGACTAGAGTTCCCTGTGCTATACAGTAGGCCCTTGTTAGCTGTCTATTTTATACATAGTCGTGTGTATATGTTAACCCCAAACTCCTAATTTATCCCTCCCCCGCCACCTTTCCCCTTTGGTAACCATAAGTTTGTTTTTGAAGTCTGTGAGTCTGTTTCTGTTTTGAGTTCATTTGTAACATTTTGTTTTAGATTCCACACATATAAGTGATAACATACGATATTTGTCTTTCTCTGTCTGACTTACTTCACTTAGTATGATAATCTCCAGGTCCATCCATGTTGCTGCAAATGACAATATTTCATTCTTTTTTATGGTTGAGTAATATTCCACTGTATGTATGGTTAAAGAAGATGTGGTACTTGCTTTTTATGATGGCAACCACTGAAAACCTGGCTTTAGAAAGATATGGTGTTATTGATGTTAAAACTGTGAAGTGCCTTGAGCTAGCAGTTCTCGTGATTCTGACAGACGTCACTGTATTTCCCTCGAAATGTTAACTATCACTTGGTGCTACAGTGAATTCACTGGCCCTCCTTGTGGTGCTTTGGTACATGATTTGGGAGCCATTGGCTTAGAGTAATGATTGTGCCTCTATGGAGCCAGGCATGAGTGCCATAGAGACCTGAGCAAAATTAGGGTCCTGTTGGGAAAGAGAAAGAGAGAGAGAGTGGCAGCTGCATAGGTAACAGGGTCTACTGAAGTGGACATTAATGACTAAGAAACAGAGTTTGCTGCAGAAACTTAATTCCTAGTACATAGAATCATTTCACTTAGTTTCTGTCAGTGACTTCAACACCTCGAAAAGTGCTTCAGGGGTTCTTGACCTCTTCTGTAAGGCTGGTGAAGCCTATGAACCCTGCTCAGGAAAAGGAGGCACAGGAGACTTGCCGCTTGGCCCCTGATTCACTTTGTCAGGTCAGGCACCTTTTCTGACTGCTCTCAACCTCAGCGTCCGGTCAGGATCTGTAAAATGCCGAGGGTCACTGCCACCGAGGCTCCTCCATGAGGACATCCTGTCCTGGAAGCAGAGGTTCATTCCTGTTGCTGCTGAGCAAACTGCTCAGGACACCCATTGACTAGAGCCGTGACCCCTTCCTCCGGAGAGCTTGGACAGCCCCTGGGCCAGCCCCCAGTCACTCCAGAGGCCCTGGCTGCGCCCTGGGGCTGGATGCTGGGCTGGAGGCTGGCCCCTGGTGATAAGACAGACATGTTTCTGATCATGGCTCTTTCTCTCCATCCTCAGCCCGCAGAGAGGATTCTGTCCCCATCTCTCTGCCGCCCTCTATCACCTAGGTCTAAGGATCCGGCTTCCAGCTCTCTGAAGCCCTGAGGAAGTGTCTGCGGGCTGAGTCAGCCGGGTCCTCCCCAAGCCCCCAGGTATAATTCCTCTTGTCTGCTCCACAGGCTCATCAGAGCCCAGTGTCCTTGTTCCCCAGCGGGTGAGTTCAATCTCTTTCCGGAGATTATGTTCCCAAGCCTCCTGGCAGCCTGGGCCTTGATAACCACCTGGTGTAGCGGCCTTCAACTCCCTTCCCTGGGAAGCATCATGTTTCAGAGCCTGAGGGGTGCAGCACAGCCAGACCTGGTCAGAGCGAGATGGGTGAGGCAGCTGCCAGGTTACCGTGCCACTGTGGGCTGGGCACACTGCCTCTTTCCCAACTGGTTGTATCAACCTTAGAGGACCCCCTTCAGTTGTATTGATGTTTGCAAAATGCAATAGCATCAAACCCTTTACATAGTATTTACTTTGTGCCAGGCACTGCCTTTTTTTTTTTCGCCAATGTATAATTTTCCAATATATAATTACATTCAATCATCATGATACCTTGATAGGTAAGTTAATTTTCTTCCTTCCCATTTTAAAGATCATAGGATTGAAGCTTAAACTAGTCAAATAACTTACCCAAGATCATGCTGCTGGCAAGTGGTGAAAGCTGGGACATGAGCCAAGACCCTTTGACACCCCAGTTGGGACCCCTGACTCCTATACTGCCAGCCTGTGCCCCTGGCCTGGGGGCTTGGGGACCATCCAGTTCAGGTGCCCTGCTTGGCCAACGAAGACCTAAGGCCTGAGTTCCCCAGCTAACCGGTGACGGGGAGGTCTGGAACCTGCTGTCCTTATCTCCTGGGCCCAGAATTCTTTCCAAAGAGGTTTAAAGTTTTTTATTTTGTGGGGAAGGTGGCTTTTGGGGGTATGAGAGAAGGGAGACTGTTTGGGGCCTAGAAATCCCAGAACTGATAGTGGTGACAAGATGACGGGTTCAGAGCAGCAAGGTCTGTGGCTGGGGGCCCGTTGTCTCTAGCACCGAGCACAGTGTGTCGAAGGCTCTGTTTATCAAGGGTAAACTGGTTCAGTCCTCCCAGAGGCGATTGGGCAACAGAGACCAAGAACCCTAAAAATGTTCTTACACCTTACCCAACAATGCCACTTCTAGGAATCTATCCCAAGGAAATATTTTGGAATGCAGGCACAGCTTTTCGTGTCATTACTTTTGCAATACCGCAAAACAAACAAACAAAGGGGATATGTTCATACAAACCCTGACTCACTCGGGGAATGTTCATACAAACCCTGACTCAGCCCAGTGGAGGAAGACTATGCAGACTCTAAAAATGGTGTTTACAAAGAGAGTTTGGTGAGGTGGGGAAAATCCTGCTGATACAAGATTAAGGCCGAGGGCGGGTAGGGGGAGCTAGGATTTCAATTGCATTTTAATAAATGAACGGGGAGAAAAAAGACTGGAAGGAAAAATCCCATAATGTTGGTTGCCTCTCTCTGCACTTCTCTGTTTGCACAATTTTCTGCAGATTTAGCTCTACTTGTGCAGTTGGAAAAAAACAACCAACCAACCAGCCACAACAATAAATAGAAGTGAACGTGCCTGGGGTTGGTGCCTCTCTAGCCTGGGAGGACAGGGGCAGCCTCAGCCCTCTCCACTCCCGTGGGGCTCAGGGACTGTCAGGGGAACCCATGTGCCCGAATTGACCTCGAAAGCCCTCTGCTGGGGTGTGATGGGGCTCGGAGCCTGCCCTCCCTGGAGGGAGGAGTGTGCGAATGGGCGGTGATGGGGCGCTACTTCTCTGATGGGTACTCTTCCACACAGCCAGCTGAGCCGACTTTGCCTGTTGCTCAGAGAGAGGGCCCAGCCCTCCCAGGCCTCCTAGTTGACGCCCAGGGAAGAAGCAGGCCCACCAGGAGGGTGACCCTGCCGGCCAAGAGTTATACTTCCCTTTGTCCCCTCTGCAGAGCCAGACAAAGTCTGTGCTGCCTGCAAAGTGCTGTGCTGAGTAGGTAGGAAAAAGTAGAGCCTCCAGGCTAGAAGCGGCCTGAGTTCAGGTTCAGGGTTGATATCCATTGGGATGGCTGGAGGGTCGGGAGAAGCCTCCTGCATGCAGGTCCAGGACACTGGGCAGGGTCTAGAGTGCCAGGCTTTGGCGGATCCATCAAATCCAGGCCACAGCCCCTACTAGATGCCCACCTCCTATGGGGTTGAGGGTCCAAATGCTTGTACCCCGGGCAGGCCACTGGCTCGGTTGTGAGTGGACCGAGCTTGCGGCACACTGGAGGTTGTGGCCCGCAGCTGAGTGGGCTCTGGAGAGGCCGGGCTGTATCAGCAATAATGGTAGCTCCCATCTGTTGAGCGCTTGTCTTGCCGTGGTGAGCCCTGCCCCAAGAACTGCTCAGATGTGGACACAGATGTCAGCAGGACCCTGCCCGGGACCTGCCCCAGCCCTAGGCCTGCCGCCTGGGGGAATTGAACGTGAGCAGTGGGGCAGGGTGGGCAGGAAGGGCTGGCCTCCAGGAGAGCCACAGGTGCTGAGAAAGGCCCCTGAGGAGCCAGCGGAGCAACAGCCTCTCTGTAGCGGGTTGACGGTGAGGCTCCACTGGGTGGAAAGCTGAGCTCTGCATGGTCCTCCTCTGTTCCAGGGGTTCCGTGTTCAGCTCACTCCCAAGCTGCCTCCCCGCCCACCCACAGTGTGTGGGGCACAGTTGGGTCCATGGCACCGGAGCTGGACAGATGTGCACACGGGCCTCACTGGCACCCCGTTCGCCCTGGCTGCCTCGGTCTCCACTCCGGAGTCTGACGCACCCCCAGGAGTGGTCTCGGGTTTCCTTTGCTGGATCTCATCACGACTTCTCCCTCTCCATGGTGGCTGGACTGGCCTCGCCAAGCGATGCTTGGCATGTGTGTGGTCACAGGGGACAGTTATGGAGTTACTCGGTGCTGGTTGTTTTGGTTTTGTGTTTTGTTTGTTACTGTTTCTTCATAATGCTTAGATCAGACGGAGATGTGGTTATGCAAAACAAGTAAGGAGTGTTGTCCGTGAATGGCGTGAAGGCTCACGAGGCAGTGCAAACAGTGCAGTGTTTTGGTCCTCCCCCCTCTTTTGTAATAGTAGCTACTATTTATTGAGCGCTTACTGTGTACCCTGCCCCTTCCATGGCCCTACAGAGTAGATAGTTTTCATTCATTCCTCGACTCTTGGATGAGTTATTACCCTATGCCAGGCATTCTTATCACCCCTGTTCTAAGGTGCCGTCGCAGAGACTCAGAGAGGTTAAGCAACTGACTAAGGGCTCAAGGCAAGCAGTGATGAGAGGGGAGGGAAGACGGGTGGAAGTGGGTCTAGATCCAGGAGGGCTGTGTGTGTATCAGGCCAGCAACTTTGGGGATTGCTACTGAGAATGGGGCCCTCGGAAACACGATGTAGAACAAGTGGGGGGTGTGTGTGTGTGTGTCTGTGTGTGATGATTTGCTGTTTGAGAGGGGGCCTGGGTCTGGAAGAGGCAGGAACCCTGGGTCTATCAGATGACCCTAGTCCATTTTGCAGGTTCCCCAGACTTGCATTCAACAGAGTAAACACAAAAGGGAGAACCAAGGACCTAAGAGCAGCTGAGACTGAATTTGCAATCATGAGATTTGTCTTACTAGATCTGACTTTCTAAAAAGAGCCCTCTAAGAGTCCGATTAATCCCTGCCCTCACTGCCCAATTCAGTCCAGAGCCCTAGTGGACACTTAACCTGAGCTAGCTGCTCCTGGCGGGGACAGGGGGGCAGGTGTGGCCCCTGCGCACAGGGAGTTCCAGTCCAGGCGGAGCTGATGAGACTGGCACCCGTTCCCATATACTGTGGGCTGGGGTGCTCACAGGTGACTCCCTGGAGGAGGTGGCACCCGAGTAAGGTAGGAGCTGGATTGCCCACCCTCTCCCACCTGGGGAATCATACCTGGCCTTGCTTTCTGGTGAAATGCCTGTGCTCTTCCAATTCCTATCTGTGAAGATTGAGGTGGTATCACACAGTGGTCATGTCACTAAGAGATCAGCCTCCAGATCAGAGAGATGTGGGTTGTAGCCCTTGCTCGGCCACGCCTTAGTGCTGGGACCTTTGGCATGTTGTTTAAGGTCTGCATCTGATTTTTCTCAGCTGTTGAAAAGAGAGGATGGGCGTCTCTATTGCATTCATTATTGTGTGGACCAAGTGAGCTGCAACCCTTATAAGTTTCAGCGTCCCTGTGGCTCAGACTCTGTGCAGTCGCATTCAAGGAAGCTCGTTCCAAGAGCCAAAAGTAACTTTAAAAAGTATTTCAATCTCCACTGCATCTCTTGAAGAATGTCGCAGGAGATCCAGTCCGTAGCTCACCAGAATGATTCTCAAGGTCGCTTCCCTCTTCCCCGCAGTCCTCCCGTAACCTGCTCCAAAAAATCTCCCTCACCAAAGGGCTTTTCTGTTGTCTCCCCACTGGTTACCATCCTAATATGGCAAGTGGAGGGAGCCTCTAAATGCTCATACATGAATCACGTTTCCCTGTTACAGAAATAGTGCTTATAAAGCACTTAGAGCCTGGCCCTTTAAGATCTCAGTGCATTCTGTTATTAATAAGAAAAACTGCGGAAACACATAGTAATTGTTCAAAAGTTGGAGCTCAAAAAAATATAATCAGCTTGTACAAGTAGCACTTTTTCTCCTAAGAATATTAAGTAACTGAAGACAGTTATTTAAAGCTTGAAAACCTTTTAAAGGAGACTTTCCTCTAATGTTTTAGTTCCATAGATCTGCTTCCTGAAACCCTGTCTGTGAATCAGCAAGGAAACTGCCTCCCCCGTCGGCCTCTCTAGTTCCCTGCAGCATGCCCCTGTGCCCTGAAACCACGGTGAGAACCAGTCAGACTCCGGGGACAAGTCTGAGAACTCGGAACCTGGAAGGGATTTCATGGCCTTTTAGCTTCCAGAGTGGAAGGAGGGGCTGTGACTTGCCCTGGGGCTTGTCAGGGTTGGTTAGAGTCTTAACTGAGAATTGTGTGAGGACAGAGGAGAGATGAACAGTGCAGAACGAGAGTCATTCATTCATTCATTCATTCATTCATCCATTTCACTCATTCGTTCACTCATCACCCCTTCATTTAGCACCTGCTGGCAACTGATTGCAGCAGATTGCATTTTCCAAACACAGCTACACCTCAATATTTATCCCACCCACATGCCTTTCCTACAGTGTGACTGTGACTCCTTCCACCAAGAAGTGGGCACCTGTGTTTGTTCCCCTTGAATCTGGATGGGTGTGGGTGGCCACCTCAATCAACAGAGTATGGCAGAAGTGATGCTATATGACTTCCAATTTTAGGTCATAAAAATGATACAGCCTCTTCCTGTCTGTCTTTGTCTCTCTCTCCTGGGATGCTTGTCCTTGCACCCAGCCACCATGTTGAGAGGAAGCCCAGGCCACATGGAGACACCCAGCTGGTCCTCAGTCAATAGGCAGCATCAACCACCGGTCATGGTGAATGATACTGTGACAGTTCCAGACCCTAGCTGAGGCCTCATATGCTGTGGATAAGATGTCCCTGCTGTGCTAAATTCCTGACTTCCGGAAACCTGGGAGGTGATAAATAACTGTTGTTGTTTTGAGTCACTAAGTTTTGGGAGGGTTTGTTCTGTGGCCCTAGATAGCTAATACGTAGGTCCTATGGGGGAAGCTGACCCCACAGAGAGGGAGAGCTCTCAGGGTCTCTGGGGAGATCTCCAAGTAACCATACAATGAGTCTGTTGTTTGATAAGGCCGGTCAGAGGGAAGCACTGAGGAAATGTATCGAACTCCCCTGGGACAGTGAGGACGGGGGTTCAGAAAGGCATTTTGGAAGAGAGGACACTTCAGCTTGGTCTGGAAGGTCAACTGAGAGTTGTCTAGGGGGAAGATGGAAAATAGGAAAGAGGGTGGGGATGGGGCACTCCACGGAGAGCCTGGATTAGGGGCCGAACCCCTGGGACATGGCTGCCAGGGAGTTGCCTGGTTTTGCTCACTTTGCATGTGTGTGACAGGTCTCTCTTAAGAACTGGCTGTCATGTAGGGCCTCACAGCTGGCAGAGCCCCTTGCATCTGCCCAGGACAAACGAAATCAAGACCGCAGGCTCTGAAACCCTGTCTGCAGCCAGGCCCTGGGCCCAGGCAGTGGCCCCATAGACAGCAGTGAGTGCTTGCAGAGAGCACCCTTCCTCCTCAGGCTGGGCCAGCCTCTAAAGGGACTGGAGACCAGTGGTGGTGAGGAGGGTCGGCAGCCGTGGCCAGTGCAATTGGCCAGCCCTGGGAAGTCCCCAGATGACCCCCCGCTCAGAGGGAAAGGTGTTTTTAATGTGAATCACAGCAGTGTCAGCGCCTCTAGGTTGAGGCAGACTTGCTGGGGCAGCAGGACCGGGGTCTGACTCTCTTCAGAGGCTCCCGGCCCCTCCTTGTGGCCAGGCCACACTGTGTGAGCCACCCTTCTCTGAACATAGTTTCTCCCTGGTGTCCCTGGGTCCTGGCCTGGGCTCCTTCTTACGCCAGGAATGTCCTTCCTACCATTTTCACCTAATCCCTGGCCTTAGGCATCCCCTCTTCTGGGAAGAACCTAGAGACACTCCGCACTCCTCAGGACTCCACAGTCCCCTCCATCACAGCCCTGACCTGTGGTGATGCTCTGGCCTGTTTACCTGTGTGCCTCACTGACTAGGCTTAAGACAGCAGGGATATCAGGGTAGGTGGGTTCGGTGTGTCTCTGTGTATATATGTGTCATACCTTGTGGTTTGGGTCTGTGTCATACAGGTCTGCATGCTTGTGTGTGTGACTGAGTGTCCATGGCTGTCTCTTCCTGGCTGTGTCCATATGTGTCTTTTGTGACTGCGCACCTGTGTGTGTCGCGTGTCTGTAGGGGGTGCTCCTTCTGGGCTGAGGGCAGGGGGTAGAGACAGTCACCACCCAGTCAGGAGCCAGGCAGCTATGTCTCTTGCCTGCCAGCCTCCAGGATAGCCAGCCCAGCCCAGCAAGATGCTCTGGGCCCTCCATTCCAAGTTCTTTGTCATGGCACAGACACAGCTGGTGGCACTGCCCTCCCTCCAGCCACGGCCTCCTGCCCGGGTGGTGTGCGTGTGGACGTGGCCAGCATCTCGGGTCTCCTTGCTGTTCAGTAAGGAATGGATTATAATTCCTGGGCAGAGGCTGCATCTGCAACCAACTTGAGGGAAATAATTGTTGAGCAAGTTGAAAGAAAAAAATTGTAGCAAGAACTTCAATCCAGCCAGTCATCCATGTCATTAAATTAGGCTAATCGAAATCCTCAGAGCCTAATTTAGCCGCCTCCGAGGCCAGCCGAAGCCTTACCCTACATGGCTGTCTGCAGTGCCCTTGCCGCGTCTCAGCAGGAGTGAGCTTTGGGGGAACGGTGGGCAGTGACCTTGCAGCTGAGGCCACTCGGAGCCTGGGATGGACACCAGCCGCTCTTCTTCGGGGACCGGGCCATGCGGGAGGGAACTGAGCCAAGAGGCAGGCCCGGGTCTCGGGCTGCCCCTGCCTGGGCACGAGTCACCCAGCCGCCCCCCTCATGTGGGAGCAGCTGGGTGGAGAGGAGGCCTGAATTCCTCCAGAGTTGCCTTCAACTTTGTGTGGCTCCTCCAAGCCATGTCTCGTTGACAGCAACCAATGGGTGAATGGAAGAAAGAGCGAGAGATGATCTGTGTTCTAAGACTCAACTTTTGTAAGGACTGTAAATTCCTGCGCCGGTTCAGATGCTTAGTGACTCATTAATTCAACCCCCGCTCTCCTCCTTTATTTGTTCTTTTCTTAGATCCCGCATTCTCTCGCTGATTTATTCATTCATCTACCGGCCCCTCCCTTTCTCCCTCCCTCCCTCCCTCCCTCCCTCCCTCCCTTTCATCCCTTGCTTTGGGGAATCGCCTGGTAGATGCTCATCCCAGTGGCTGCCCAGAAACGAGGAAGAACTGCCCCCGTCCCAGCTGCCCCTCACTGGAGCACTGTTTCCTCTCTGCTCCCCTCCCTGCTCCAGAAGGGGTGTGGGAGCTGATGGTGGCCTGGTGGGCAGGCCTTTGCCAGGGGCCCTCAGGAGGGAAGGTGCCAGACTGACCTGATAAATGAACCAACGGGGATGCGTGGCTGGGCTCCCCTCCCCCTTTGATCAAAAGCCTCTGAACCCCTGATGACATCCCATGGCGTATTCCTCTATTAATCAGAAAAGCCTTGACAGATGTAAGCAATTTGTCTTTGGAGAGGACTGGAGAGGGATGAGGGGAGGGAACCCACTGCAGCCCCGTCCGCGCGGAGAAGATGCTGAGAGCACATCTTGAACTGGGGGCTGAATTCATGCATACTAAGAAGGCAGGAGAAAGGAGAGCCAGGCAGATCAGAAAGAGAAGCGTTTTCATTTCAAAGCATATTTCTTCCTTGATTGAATAGCTCCCCCTTCCCACTACCACCACCCAACCACGGATGCTGGAATGAGGCTGGGATCCAGGGGTTCATCCCACCCAGACCCCTTCAGGGCTCAGATGCTTGGAGCAATGGGGGCTCAGTGGGTGAGGTTCAGGTGTGGATTCTTTGACAGAACAGCAGTCAGCACTCTCATAATGCCCTGTGGCCCTGTCGGTTCTTGCCTGCCGGTAATGGTGCAGCTCAGCTTAGAGACACCACCAAACACCTAATGAACCCGCCATGCAGCAGGTCTGGAGCTGCCATCAGCTCCAGAGAGGACATAATGTCTACTCTCCAGACCCCCAGACTAGATCACCAGGCAGGTAAATAACCCAGGAAAGGGTGGGCAGGAGAGGGAGTGTACCAGGTACAGCGTGGATACAGAGAGGAGTCACCGACTCAACAAGAGGGGACACTTCCCAGAGGAGACAGAACGTGGGTCTTCGAGGATGAGTAGATGTGCTTGCACGAGAAGGGTCTTCCCGTCTTCGCTGGTTTGGAGAACTTCTGCTCGTCCCTCAGGACCGAGCTTGGGCCTCCTCCTTGTCAGCCTCTTTTCCTCACTAATTCTTGAGGTCAAAGCCTGTGTCTGGTTCATTTCTGTGTCCCAGGGCCCAGCCCAGGGCCTGGCACAGAGTAACGACAAACGGAGTCAAAACACTCCACTCTGGTATGCGTGGAAGAGAGTTGCAGACAGTGGGAACAGCATGTGCAAAGGCATGGAGGCAGACACGACTCAGCATGGGGGTGGAGTGTACGGAGAACTACAGCCTGTGTTTGTATCAGCAGAGCTGATACAAACACAGGCTGTCTAAATAGGGAAACTGAATTGTATTTCTTGGTTTTCACTCGTGTATCTGGTGCTATACAAAGGCAGCTTAAAGATCTGATTGTAACTAAGCAGTAGATACGGTCTTATCCTCTTTTTGGCTTTAAAAAAAAAAAAGCTCCATGAGTCTGTTTCGATGCTTCAGACACAGATTTTAAAACTTGCTCTTGCAAATATCAGAGACGAGAGCCACAGCCAATGTTTTGATCGTTTGCCTCCTTCCCCCTTCCAATAAACACCTAACATACTCTGCCAAGCTTTCTGTGGTCAGGATTTACAGATCTGTGACTCACCCAAGTGAGCCAGGGAACATGAAAAGATGTCGCTGGGGAGAAATATGCAGGGAAGGATGGGAGAGGTCAGCAAATCCACCGAGCAGGACAGACTCCCACAGCTTTTCCTAATAAACAAGTTTCCAGGGCCCTTTGAATTCTTCCGGAGAGGAGAGGAACGTTAGCGTTCACGTGGAGGGGGGCACACCACGGACAGTGACCACGTGGCCTGGATCCTCAGAGAGGGGGTTAAATCTCGGGCAGGAAGCAGAGCTGGGAGGCAGGCTGGTACTGGAGTGGTGGTTGCTGATCACCGTCACTGAGCACCTGCTGTTTGCCTATCCCATAAAGGAGGTGAATTGCCTTGTCTAAGCTCATGTGGCCAGTGAGTGGGGAGCTGGGATCCAGGCTGGGTTTGTGGGTTCCGGGGCGGGTTGTCCTGGATTGCCCTGTGATGCGGGCAGTGCTGGGCCTTTCAGCGGGACCGTGACCTGAGGCCTGGACCTGACCTGCCTCTTGAAGCAGATCGCTGTTCCTTGTCACACACCCAAGGATGCTGATGGATACCGAGGCCTCACACTCGTTCCAAAGGCGTTTGGGGTGAGAGGATTTTAAACAGGATTCGCTCCAGGCTCAGAGCGTCCTCTGAATGCCCTTCCACCCACTGGACAGACCCTCTGCCAACCTGGCCCGTGCATGTGTAAATTGCGTTTCCCGTACGCGCATTGTTTCCACCAGCTCCCTGACCCCTCTACAAGGGGGGTCAGCGTCCACGCCCTCCACCCAGCCCTCTTTGGCTCCTCTGGCCTTCGTTTATTTCCTGTTCTCCGAGGGCCTGATACTGATAATAAAAAGCTGTTCTGCTTATTGATTGCTTGCCATATGCCTGCTCTGCTCAGCGTTTCGTACACGTTATTTGGATTAAGTCTCCCAGCCCTGCTCAGAGGTGGGTCCTCTTGTCTTCATTGCTCAGATGAGGTGGCGGAAGCTCAGGGAGGTGAAGTAACTTGCTGGAGGCCACACAACTAGGAGATGACGGAGCTGCGATTTGAACCCCTCCTCTGTGCGGTGAAGAGCCCGCGTCCCTCACCTCTGCGCTCTCTGTGTGCAGGCGGCCCACACGGCCAGCTCTTGTTCTCCCGCCCTGCCTCCTAGCTAATGCCAAAGCCCCAGGTGTGAGGGGACTGGCCTCTTCATCTCCAGATGCCATTTAAACCCGTTTTCCCCTGTGTGTTTGAGGCATCTTAGTGTGGACAGACCTCAGCACGTGGTTTCTGGAAGGTCGTTCCACGCACAAGGGAGCCAGTAGTCACGTGCATCTGTGTACATGTACGAGAGCAGGTGTGCATGCAGTTGTGTGCCCGTGTTGGTGGGAGATGAGAGCCGGGAGGCAAGTCAGAAGGACCTTAGGGTGCTCGGCAGAACAGATCTCTGGGCAACAAGACGGGCCGAGGGTTCCCAGAGCGCCCTGCTGCTCCCCACAAGGGACAAAGGCAGAGCAAACCAGGGGAGGCCCAACAGGGGTGCACAGGGCCTGGAGGCCCGGGCATGGTGAGGCCTCTGTGAGGGAGACACTCTCCTGTGTGATATATTTGTCATGGATGCTGGGCAGCCTGGCACAGGCTTGTGTGGACCCATGGGAAAAAAAGGACAAGGACCCGTCTCAATGATGAGGTATGAAAAGATAACAGTAATAACTGTCGTTAGCTGAGCACTTACTATGTGCTCTGTGTGTGACGTGCATGAACATTTGTAGTCCTCAGACCCTTGCAAGGGATACATCATGAGTGAGGAATGAGGCCTGAGAGAGGTGAAGAGGCTTGTCAAGTCCACACAGCAGAGAGATGAATATGAAAACATGAATCAGGACAAGGATGGGCCTGCCTTCCAGTGACTGGAGCCGACAGCCCTCCTGAGTGGTGCAAGGTCAACCAATCTAAAGCCCAGGGGACGGGTTTTAAAGGGCCACGGGGAGGTCTTCCTTACTCAGGACTAAGGGATCAGGCCTCCACTACAAGGCATTACGGCCACTGCAGCATGGACGTGAGGGGCTGCCAGGCCTAAGCTGGTCGGGGGGCCCAGTGCCTCTGATTAAGGAGGGCTCATGTTTTCCCACGATTGGCACAGAGTTCGTGTCAGCAATGTTGACAGGATGTCAGAGACCTTTGGATCTGAGTCTTAGAGGTCAGGTAGCGGCTCATCAGGGAGACTGCAGGGCAAGGGCATGTTCTCACCAGGCTCATCCCGCCTCGGAGTCCTTGAGCAAGCCAAGGCTTACCCACCCTTCAGGGCTGAGCTCCAGGCCCTCCTCTTCCAGGAAGCCTTTCTTGTCTAGTTCAGTCGTGTTGATCACACCCTCAGGGTGGCCTGCCCTGGCCTGTGTGCAGGATAATTGCGATCCAACCCCAGCACTCCACTGGGTGGAAACACCACCGCCTGGAGGTCCTGCAGAAAACAGGGGCCCCCTGAAATGGAGAGGGAGGGGAGGGAAAGAGCCATTGGCATCTGCTGAACAAACCCAGTGGGAGGGAGCTTTCAATGGGTTCTCACTTGGAAGTAACTTCTACTCAAAGAGTTGCAACTAAGCAGTTCCTTGAAGAGTGTACAGAGGTGAATAAAACCAGGATACTGTTTTTTTTTTTAAATTAATTAATTAATTTATTTTTGGCCACGCTGGGTCTTCGTTGCTGCACACGGGCTTTCTCTAGCTGCGGTGAGCGGGGGCTACTCTTAGTTGCGGTGCGCGGGCTTCTCGTTGCGGTGGCTTCTCTGGTTGCAGAGCACAGGCTCTAGGCACACGGGCTTCAGTAGTTGTGGTGCATGGGCTCAGTAGTTGTGGCTCACGGGCTCTAGAGCGCAGGCTCAGTAGTTGTGGCGCACGGGCTTAGCTGCTCCGCGGCATGTGGGATCTTCCCGGACCAGGGCTCGAACCCGTGTGCCCTGAATTGGCAGGCAGATTCTTAACCACTGCGCCACCAGGGAAGCCTGATACTGTTGTTAAAATGCTTTTCAACATATATTCTAAAATGGGCAAGTTGGCTTTTTTTTCTCTGAAATCCCACCTACCCACTGAGGCAAAGCCATGAGGTTGGTGCTCCAGGAGAGAAGAGAGCAGGTGTCGCCTAGAAGGTGGAGATCCCCGGGGCAGGGAAGGGGAAATGATTAGAGGAATCCTGTCAGGCTTCAAAGGAAGAAAGTCTCCTCTGGTGTTGGGAGGAAGGCTGGGGAAGTGGTCGGACTATGTCATCTGGCTCCCTCCTGTGAAACCTAAGAGAAATGTGGTGTGAGAAGATACAGATACATTTGAGGGTATTTCTGATTTCAGGGCTTATTTATAGTTCCCATAGAGGTAGACTGAGAGAACTTTGATCCCTCTTAGAGAAGCACTGCATCCAACATGGCGCCACTGCCCAGAAGACAGAGCCTGCAACGGCTGGACAGGGAACTAGACAAATAGTGGACGGTCTCCTTTGGCTCCTCTGGAGGAATCTGGAGTTGTTCACAAGCTCCCGCTGAGAGATATGGGAGGCTGGGAGTGGGGCAGCCGGGGGGCCACCGTGATGAGGGCCAAGGTGACCCCAGAGGAGAGACCAGGATGGGGAGACTGAGCCAGGCCACGTGTTGCATGTGGCTCAGACACAGGGCTCACAGCATCACTGAGGATGGGACCAGGGGCTGAGCTGGGGGAGCCCAGGGGTCACTGATCGTGCTGAAAGAAAGACCATGAGTTCTCAGCCTAGGTGCCATCAGAGGAGGGCAGGAGTAGGTGGAGAGAACAGTTCCAGGGCTTATCTCTCACTTCCCTGAGGACTCTCCCTCCGCCAAAAGAGGACACAAGCTTTCTCCTACTCTTGGAAGCTGCTTTAGGAAGAAAGAAACAAGAGGGAGAAAGACTTTGTACCTGAGAGGACTAATTCCTTTCATTGTTAAACTCAATCGCCCTCGTTTCCCTCCACTATCCTGAGAGAGGAGATATATTACAGAACATATAACAGAAAGCCTCACTTTGGGCATAGTCCAGTGTGTAACGTCTTACAGTCTTAAACATGAAACAAGATTGATCTCAGGTGTGGCCGTAAGTGTATGCTTAAGACACAGTATCTCACATGTGAAGTTGTTTTTCTTTTCTCTCTCAGAGAATTGGCCATTTATTATTTTAAATCATTTTATCATTTTAAGTACCCAGAAACAGAGGTCTTTGAAGACGATTATACCCCACATCCTCCTCCCTTCAAGTGGGAAGGTTCTTTCTGTGCTCCCTATTCTCCCAGTCCGAGTCCTGTTTACTCTCCAGTATGCTCCCCTTCTACGGTGGGAGAGACAGGAGGGAGGGCAGGGGTGTGCTCTCCAGGCCCAGCTTAGTTGGTGTCTCATAGGGAGGGTGTGTGGCCGCTGGAGTATAGACTGCTGCAAAGACTGCTAGATCAGAGCTTTGTAGATGGCCTGAAACCGCATTCGCTATCTTAGCTTCTGGCTGCAAGTAACGGCTTAACTAAGGGTGACTTAGAAAATGTAGATACTTTACAGGAGGACTGAAGAAAGGTGTATCCAGAGTCAGATCAGTAGCTCGAGGATGTCATCTAGGAGCAAGGCTCTTTCTAGCTGTCTATTTCCCTATCCTCAGCCTGTTAGCATTTTTGTTCCCATGTGTGTTGCCTCATAATTACAGTATAGCTGCCACAACTCCAGACATCACATTCAACTTCATTCAAGTCTAGCTCATGTACCTCTCTTTTCTGGTAGGAAAACTTCTTCCAGAAGCTTGACCAGGGATGGCTCCTGTGCCCATTCCTCAGACCAGGTTCTGCACCCACCTACCCTAAGATCAAGACATCTATTATGAGATAATCAGGGTTCTATTAGCAGGGATAAAGGTTGGGATGACTTTGGGTCAGGAAACCAACAGTCTTTGCCAATGGTTCAAGTGAGACCAGGCAAGGAGAGGGAGCCAGGGCAGGAAGACATGTAGCAAAAGCTAAGAGGAGACAACAAAGAGAATTTAAAGTGGATCGATGCTGAACTGCAGTGTAGATGATGGTGATGATGATGGTGGTGGGATGACAGGCATGCTGGGGATGATGACGATGGTGGTGGTGGGGACGAAACTCCAAGCTATGGGACACTTACTATGTGCCACACTTGATCCCTACCAAGTGGTCCACGCTGAATCCCGAAACAGTCCCATTTACTTACAAGGGAATTGAGGCTCATTCCCGCGTGCTGGCAGGTGGTGGAACTGAGGTCGTTTTTGCACCGCTCTGGGTGCTGGTGTGGGTGGTTGGGAGCATCTCGAAATAGCTGCTGTCTGTAGATTTCCTTCTTCCCTCTTCCCTCCCATATTCAACAGATATTTAATGAGTCTCCTCTGTTAGACTCATCAAACATCCTCGCATTCTAGGACACAGTGGAGAACAAGATGGATGAGGTCCCTGCTCTCATGGAGCTACGTTCTAGTGGGAAGTGTGGGAGATCATTCAGAAAGCAATCAGTAGGAAATATATCATGGTAAAGGCTAAGGAGGCCATTCGGATGAGCTGGTGCTACTACGAGTGACTGGGGAGAGAGCCTCGTTTATACGGGTTGGTCTGGGAAGGGCCCTCTGAGGAGATGGCATTTGGGCTGAAACTTTAATGACGAGATGGCATAGCCTTGTGATGATCTGGGGGGAGGGAATTCCAGGCAATAGAACAGCAAGGGCGCAGGCCCTGAGGGTTGTAGTTTGCATGTGAAACATGAAAGAAAACCAACCTGGCAGGAACCCAGCTGGGCAGGGACTGGAGTGTCTTGGAGAAGAGTCTGGATTTTTTCCCGAGTGCTATGAGATACAGTAGAGTGTCTTCAGCGGCTGGATGCATGATCTGATTTATGCTTTTAGATGGGTGCCCCCGTGCACAGAACTCCCTGTTTCCATGGTGACACTGACCCTCCTTGTTCCGTGGGCATCCATCATGTCTCCCCAGGAGGACTGCAGGTTCTTGGAGGTGAGAACTGAACTCATCTCCTCTTGCAGCCGTCTGAAGCCATCAGGAGGGAACCAGCGACACAGACGCCGGATGTCAGGAGGAAATATTGGAAGTTCTTTCTTGACCTGGAGGCACCTGAGAAGCCGTGGTCCCAGGAAGAAAGTGGAGCACGAAGGCATCTGCTTCTGAAGTGCTGGGTCCACCACGTCACACAGAAAACAGGCTCAGAGGAGAACATCTCGCCTTCCCTGGAGATGTTTCTCCCGGTTGGTGGGGCTTCCTCTCCATCTGGCCTCCCACACAAGCTTGGGAGCAGCCCTGGGCCTCATTAGCAGGAGGCTGTCAGATGATCTCAGCGTCCAGAGGATCATTCCTCCAATGAGACCTGATAGGTAGCAGACGTGTGTGCTGGGCGGTTGGGGGGGTGACCGGGCGAGCAGCTACCCCTCTGCCCCCACCCCCCAGCCAGGGGGCTTCCCCCGCCCTCGCAAGGTGCTCTCAGAACCCCGCTCTGAATACACGAAACATGAGGCCATCCCCCTTAATCAGAGCTGACTTGTGGGAAAATTAAACACAGAAGGACACACCAGTTCCAGGGAGGTTCCTTCCCTGTCTTCCTGGAGGCCCAGCCTGGCTCTGAACACCGTCGGGGGAGAGGCTGACCCTGCTGTCAGCTGGGGAGCTGTGACCCCAAGGTGGCATTGCATCTAGGTGATATGTTCATATCGACTGGAACAGGGGGACTAATAACAAAAAAAAGAAGAAAAGGGTGAAATCTTTTTGTTGGCAATATTCTTTCTGCTGTCCAAGTCCTTGTGGCTGGATATCACTGCTTTTTCAAAAGGACTGCGTTGAAATCTCATTACGTTTTTCCAGGTGTGTCAGTGACACATCCTCTAACTCCTTCTGAAGCCATTAGAAGGAATGCAGGGTCTGCTTAAGGCGGCTGATGAAGGAGCGCCAAGGGAGACCTGCTCAGAGGGACTGTAAAGAAGCTGGGCGTGGAAAATGTGGGAAAAGTTTCAGGAGGACGAGCCTTGGGAGGGGAGACTGAGAGGCCATGACTCGACCCTGCTGTCGCCGTCTGGGCTTGAGGACAGGCCAGGAGTCTTCTCTCTCAGGCCACCTTGATCTTGCACATGGGCGCAGGGTGATACAGAGCCGGGGGTCTTTTCCATGCACCCCGATTTGTCCAGAGAGCCCTTTGAAGGCTGCATGCAATGGGCTTCCTCTCCACTTAAAAAACCCTTTCTCTTGAGGATTTAAAGCATATGCTTGGCCAAGGCTGTCAAAATGCATCATAGAGATGGTCCCACACCAACCGCTGAACACCCCCCTGTCCTGATCAAAGTGGAGGCAGCAGACGTCCGCTGCCCATGGGTAGTGCTGGAGCGGAATGGGGGAGGAGCCAGCTGGGACTGCAGGCCGACAGCCCCGCTAATTGTGGGGGGAAGTGGGGATGGCCAGCCACTGCTGACCCGTTAGGCACCTGGATGGACCCTGCGCTCAAGGTGAGGTGTCTGTGTCGGGTCAGTGACGACTCCTGTCCGAAGCCGACCACAGCAGCTCGGGCCGGGCTGGGGAATTAATCTGGTTCTCTGATGAGCAGGGCTGGGTGGGAAATTGGAAAGCATTTATACCTGGTGTTTATGCCCCAGCGGTGGGCGGAGGCCCCGGAAGCCCCAAATCTGAAGCCAGCTCCACCTACCCCAGCGCCCTTGCGTGAGCCCCAGCCGTACGCCCAGCACTGCACCGGAGCTCTCGCACCTGGCCTCGGGCAGTCCTCCCACCAGGCTGCAAGGCTGGGCATCCTCGTGTCACCTGGTTTGACAAATACCGCAACGACGCACAGAGAGACTGAGTGCCGTGCCCACCTTCATGCGGCTGGCTTGTGGCAGAGTTAGGATTTGAACCTGTGGCCGCTGAGCCCAAAGTTGGGGCCCCTAACCCCTCGGTGTTCAGAGATCAGACTGGACGTGGCTTCATCACAAAGAGGAGAGGTGGTGTCAGAGGGCCTGAGAGCTTGGGGTGCGGGGCCCTGCAGTGGGAGGCTGGCTCAGAGCAGCGCCACGTGTGCAGCTCCGCAGCTGCGCGGCCCGGGAAGACTGGAAGGCAAGGAGCGGAGCAAATGCGTGTGTGACGTGTCCTGCTGGTGGCCACCCGGGCTGGCCCTGCCCAGAGATGACTGGGGGTGGGGGGGCAGCCCACACTCCCCAGCTCACAGCTCTGCCCAGCACCCTGGAGTCTGGGGAGTGGCCCCACCCTCTAGAACCTTCTGAGAAAAAGGGACTCACAGAGGTGGAGGGAGTGGTGGCTGGCTCATGGTCATTACGACAAGGAGGCTGGTCTCAGGAGAAGATTGCAAATAGATGGGAGATGGGGCTTCCCTGGTGGCTCAGTGGCTGGGAGTCCGCCTGCCAATGCAGGGGACGCGGGTTCGTGCCCCGGTCCAGGAAGATCCCACATGCCGCGGAGCAGCTGGGCCCGTGAGCCGTGGCCGCTGAGCCTGCGCGTCCGGACTTTGTGCTCTGCAACGGGAGAGGCCACAGCAGTGAGAGGCCCTCGTACCATTAAAAAAAAAAGACGGGAGATGTTCCAAATGGGATCCTAATGGCCTTGCCTCGGGAAGACTTCAGCTGAAGAAGAGGGTGCTGTGTCTAGGGGAGAGGCACTGGTGTCCAGCTCTGTGCACTCTGCTTTTCTGGCTCCCTGGTGGGAGGCCCTGGCTCAGGCCACCAGGACATCCTGGGCAGGGCCATCCACGACTCATGGATGCAGAGCCCAGAGCCAGGGCATGCGGTCACCCTCGCTGCCTTGCTGCCTCATCTGGGCTGCAATGGGGGCTAGCTCAGGAGTATGTAACTCACATATCCCAGCCCCGTAACTGAGCTCCAGCTTGGCTTCCCCGGCAGCCCTGGCTCTGTGCTTCAGGACTCAGGGCAGGTCCCTGGTACCCACTGGCAGCTCTGTGGAGCTGCCTGCCCAGCCCTCTGCCCTGGCCCCCGTGCCCAACACATCAGACTTTTCAGGGGCTCTTCTCATCTCCAGGGCTGGCACTTGCCAAGCTCCAGCTGGGCGTTGGCCTCAGAGCCACATGCTCCTGGATCAAAATTCCATCACTTACTAGCTGTATTCCCCGGGCAAGAGACTTTATCTGTGCTGCTGGTTATTGAGTTCTTATCTCTCAGCTCCAAACCCGCCCTGTGGGATGCTACAAGTCAGGTTTATGCCCTGCCAGGGACGCTCTAGGTTCTGCCAAGCGGGGACGCCAGAGGGAGCCCACCAGTCTGGAGAAGGAGGAAGGGACCTGCTCCCTGTTCCCATCAGCAGTCGCCTTGCACTCCAGCAGCAGCTGCTGGTTCCAGTTGTCTGTGTCCTCCACAGGCCTCGTGTACCTTCAGGGTCTGGGTCCCAGCCTCAAAGGCCCCTCCTCCAAGTGTCTAGGTCTTTATAACCCCTAAGTCTCACCTTTGTTGCCCCAGCCCTGGGAGCTGTCACCGATACGAGCATCTTTTCATGTGCTTGATGGCCATTCCTGTCTTCTCTCTAAGGCATCTGTTGAAATCTTCTATTTTGAAAAACTGGATTGCATTCTTGTTATTGAGTTACAGGAGTCCTTTACACATCCCTGCTGTTAAGAAATGCATTACTACCTCTATGATATCTCTGTGTTCCCTTTTGTCTTTTTAGTTCTGCAGTTAACAATGCTTATGTGAAATAGGCTCTGTCAAAAAGACATTTTCCATCTCTTGATGGACACACCTGTTCGTTCTTCAGAGTCTGCAGCTGTCCAATGGGGACAATGACTCCACACACACAGGTGGTCGTGAGGGCTCAGTGACGAGACGCCTGTGAAGGGCATCATGGACCGAGGTCTGGCGCCCAGGGAGGACTTGGTTTGGGTGCCTGAAGCCTCAGCAGCCGAGGGCCCCCAGTGCAGCACCCTGTGTCTGTCTTAAGCTGAAGGAAGAAGGAAAGTGCTCTCTTGGGTTCCTCTCATCTGACAAAGAGGCAGTTTTTTCCAGCCAGGAGCTCTTGTGAGAACTGCTGGAATAAAAGACAGACCCGGACCCGCTTGTCTCTCCACCGTGGAGTGGGACGGGGGCTGAGGGAAACCCGCCTTCTTGCCCAGACCGAAGTCACGTTTAAGAAGGGCCTCAGTGAGAAGTCAAAAACTTCTGACCTTCAAATGCACTGTTAAGAAGCAAAAAAGCAAACTATAGACAGGGAACAACGAACTCACTAATAAGTATACAAACAACCTAAAAAATGGGCAAAAGATTTGAATAGCTGCCGCACAAAAGAATATATCTGAGTAGCCAGCAGGCACGTGAAGAGATGCTGAATATCAGTCATAGAGAAATTCAAATTAAACCACAGTGAGGTGTCACTGCATCCCCCACTAGGATGGCTAAAGTTAAAAAGACTGACGATACCAAGTGTTGGTAAGGATGTGGAGCAACTGGAATGCTCCTCCTTTGCTGATGGGATGCAAAAAGATACAGCCACTTTAGAAAACAGTTTGACAGGTTTTTTTTTTTTTTTTTTTTGGCCATGCTGCACAGCATGTGGGATGTGGGATCTTAGTTCCCAGAACAGGGATTGAACCCCTGCAGTGAAAGCGCAGAGTCTTAACCACTGGACCACCAGGGAAGTTCTGACCATTTGTCATAAAGTTAAACAACACTTACAAAATGATCCAGCCATCCCACTCCAGGCATTTGCCTGAGAGAAATGAAAATATCTGTCTCTACAAAGCCTTGTATGCAAATGTTTGTAGAAGCTTTACTCACACAGCAAAAACCTAAAAACAACCCCAATGTCCATCAACAGGTGAAGGAATAAATTGTGACATATTAGTAGAATGGAATACCAAGTCAGCAACGAAATCAATGAACAACTGAACACAGTAACACGGATAAATCTGAAAATCATGCAGAGGAAAAGAAATCAGACACAGAAGATTACACATTGTATTCTTCCATTTATATGAACTTCTAGAAAAGCTTAGTGGAATCTCTAATGATAGAAAGCAGGCCAGCGGTTGCTTAGAGCCAAAGTGGAAGGGAGCATTGACTGGGAAGGGGCATGGAGTACTTTAGCGTGATGAGAATGTTCTATACGTTGATTATGGCAATGGTTACGTGGGTGTATAAATTTGTCAAGACTCATCACAATGTACACTTAACATGGGTGCATTTTATTGTGTTTCAGTTATACCTTAAGAAAGTTGATTTTAATACTGATTTTTTTTTTTTTTTGGCCACACCGCGAGGCATGTGGGATCTAGTACCCTGACCAGGGATCTAACCTGTGTTAGATCTTCCCTGCATTGGAAGCTCAGAGTCTTAACCACTGGACTGCCAGAGAAGTCCCATAGAAAGTTGATTTTAAAGATATCACTCAGGCAGGGACCCATCACCAGAGAGAGCCCCTAAGGAGCACCCCTCACGTACTCCTCACATCCCTGTGCTGGGTATCTCTGGGTACCCTCTCCCCACTCCATCCTGCTCTGTGTCCGGGAGGCTGATCAGAATGGACTGCATGGACAGCCCCTTGCCAGTTGTCTTCCTATTAAATTCAGCCAATGACAGGCACCAGTAGATTCGAAGGACGAGGAAGGTTAGTAGGAGTATCTCTTCCTCTAGCAGATCCTGTAGGGTTGCTGCAGGGCACTGGTGCTCCTGGACTGTAGGTCACAGGCCCCTCAAGGCAGTCCTGTCTGGACCACTCTCCCTTCCAGGTTCTGGTGACCCTTCCATACTCCCACTCTTTCAGCATCTGCACTGTCCCTGAGGAGGCCCTACACTTAAGCACAACGTTTGAATGGTCCATTGGTTAAACCCCCTTCAAATCATCCTAATTCGAGCGTGCCATACCTTGCCCTGCTGGGATCCTGACTGATAGAGCCCATGATCTTTTTGGTAAAACAAATCAGAGGCTCTGACACTGGCAAGAGAGTCTGGGGAGCAGGTGGAGGTGGTGGAAGCAGAGCTAAGGGGCCCTAAATTTCCTGTTAATGTGTGAGCGCTCATGTCATCGCCCCCTGGGGTTGACCCCCAGTCTCCTTCCAAAGCCTTGGCCCAGGCCTGGAACCAGATTCCTTCCTTCCTTTCCTAAAGAGGCTGTTAGTTTTTAAATTAGTCAATGCCAAGGGACATTAGCAGGGAAACAGGACACAAGAGGCCTGAACCACTGCGGGTGACACACAGCAGGTTGAGAGCCCACAGCAGCCATCACCTTTGTGTTACTCAATATGGCAGCAGTGGTGCCCAGCTGCCACAGTAACAGCCGCTACTATGCCCTTGAAGCTAGTCTGGACATCTTACTTACATTAGCACATCTTTTCCTCTGCCAACACTATGACTGAGGCACCTCTATTTCCATTTTTTACACATAATGAAGCTGAGGTTCAACAAAATCAAGTAGCTTGTCCAAGGTCATACCACTTATAACTTGCACGTTCAGATTCGAACCCAGGCCTCAGTCTGAATCCCAGTACTCTTTACTGCTGCCTTCCTTACTAATCTTGGGTTGTAAACACTCAGACCTTGTCTGGATGGTGCCCCCACCTGTGGAATCCAAGGACCAGAAGGATCTACCTCCTGACCCACCCCCCGCCCCCGGCAATGCCTTGATGAAGCCCAGGAGACCCAGGCCCTCCTGAGCAGAGAGGAGGGGAGGTGGCTGGCCAGGCCATCTGTCCACCTGGCCCTCCGCTGACCCTGCTGTGCCCCACAGTGCAGCAGAGCCCGGAGAACTCACCTCACTGGCCAGGGCACTTGTCCTTGGCACGGGGAGCCCCTCTGTGTTCTAGTTTCTTGGAGGAGTGTTGAGGACACATGTCAGGCTGCCCAGGTCTCTGAAATGCTTTCTGAGAGTTGTCCCAGCAACAGTACTGGTCCCTGGCCTCCCCCTGCAGCTGGAGGCCAAGGCTGACCTCATCTCATGCGCCTCCCTCCTCATCCCCCAAATGCCCAATTGCATGCTCTGGAATTATTTTTGGCGTGTATAAAACATCATGTAGAGTTTACAGGATATATATGAAATGACCACCTTTGTACATTGCCAAGATTTTAGAAGCCCTGTGTGAGCCACCCTCCTGGCCCCCTAGATCAAGGTGTCTCAAGAACAGCACTGTGAGATTTGGGCAGGATAATACTATAGGGGGTGTGTATGGGGGGAGGGGGCTTAGCAGCATCCCTGGCCAGTAGCACACTCCCCTGTCCCCCACAGTTGTGGCAATCAAATACTTCTCCAAGCACATGGGGGCAAAATCACCCGAGTACAGAGCCTCTGCCACGGAGGAAGCCAGTACTCTGACTGGTGACAGTCACAGCTTTGATGTGTAGAGTTGTAACACCCACGTGTGCGTCCTGAAAGCAACATGGTTTTGTTTTGCTTGTTCTAAAACTTGGTCAGAATGGAATCACGCATGTACTATTCTGTGTCTGTGTTTGTGAGATTCGTCCCTGCTGCTGCTCGCAGTTGTTGCCACCCGTGCATTTGCGTAGCTGTGCAGCCTTCCATCGTGTGACCCTGCCACATGTTACTCACCCACATCCTAGCACTGGTGGCCCTGGGGGCTGTTTGGGTCTCAGGCCTTGGCGAGCGGTGAGACTGGGAGTGGCCTCATGCAGCCCTCCTGGTGCACAGACCTGGGCAGAGACTTTCTCCTACCGTCACAGGGAATGGGCATCTCCAGTGGTTTTTGAGAAGTTGTACTAAAGTAGCTTCCCACTGGCGGGGTGTGAACATTCCTGTTGCTCCACGTCTTTGCCCGCATTGGCGATGGCCAACTTTACCATTTTTGCCAACCTTGCCTTCCCTGTTATCCTGCACACCCATTGGTCTGCACACCATTGGGCGCCTGCCCGCCATGCTATCCTGCATGACCCGAGCCCTCCCTCTGTCTTAGCTCTTTCTACCTGCATTGCATCTGCCTCATTTCAGGCCCTCCCTCTCTCAGGCCTGGAAGCCCCACAAAAGCAGGGATGTGTCTTCATCGCCGTGTCCCCCAGTCCCACGAGAAGTCTGTGTGTTGGGTGAATGAATGAATAATTCGGGGGTGGGGGTTGTCCATGCATTTGGAGATGCTGCAGCCCAGCGGAGATAAAGAATGGGCCGGGGCTCCGTGGGGAGGAAGGCAGAGGCTCCCCACCCTTTAACCCTGCCCCTCCCGGTGGGGCACTTGGCCCCAGCTGCACTTGGGACTGAGAGAACAAAAGCAGAAGACCCCCGAGCCCCCCTTCTTGTCATCGTCCTCTGCCCACCCCCATCCCCCAATATACTTTGTCCTGAAAGCCACTTGGGGTCCCGACAGGGAAGCGGCAGAGAGCCCCGCCCTGGGCACCTGCCCTGCTTCCCTGAAGTGGCTGGACTTCTGGGATGTCTTGGTTGGGCAGGGAAGGGAATAGGCTGGCGGTGTGATTGAGGCGGTGTGAGCTAAGTGTGTCTGTTTTTCTGCTGCACTTGGGGGACAATGACAGTGACCAGATTCCCATCATAAGAGAGGGCATCCAGTGCGGTTTGGGGAGGGGCGGACAGATGGGAGATAGAAGCTGGCAAAGCTGGTAGCTTGGAATCCTGAGAGCGTGGGGACCTATAGGGGGAGGCAACGGTGAGGGAGAGCCTTCCTTTAGACAGAACACTTGGGTGACTGCCAGCAGCCCGGCCTGGTGTGGCGGAGGGCGGGGTGAGCAGGTGGAACTGGAACTAGCCTCCTGTGTGTCCACTGTGCGCCTGGCTCCATATTAGGTGCTTTGCCAGCATCATCTTCTTCTCTTGTCTTAAAGAGGAGCTAGGGTTAGCATCTTCCCATTGTGCAGATGAGGACTCTGAAACTCAGAGACAGAAGTAGCTTGTCCAAGGTCTCTGCTTCCACAGCAGAGCACGCGCTCCAGCCAGGGCTGTTGCCCGGACCCGGGAGACTCCCCACTGCATCACACACTCCATGAAGGCCAAAGTCACGTTGAACCCAAGGTGGGTTAAGCCCAGTGCGCAGGACCCAGAGCAGAGGATGACTTCAGCTTCCAAGAACCCAGGGAGCCTCTCCAGGACCTGGGGGTGGAGGAGGTGTGCGAGCCAGAGGGGAGAAGGGCTTAGAATAGCAGGAGTCCTTTAGAGATGAAGAGATTCCACTGCAGCGGGAGTGGGTATGGATGCGGGGGGGCGGGGAGGGCCTTGGGTGTTTCAAGATAAAAGGCCTTTTTGGTTGCCAAAGTTACCGTCCACCATCTTTCCAGAATACCTCCCAGCCTGTACTTTCAAAGCATTTTGCAGTTTGAAGCCCTTTCACCCAGATGACCCCTGTAAAGTCGTCCAAGGGAATAGAGTTGCCAAATAAAATACAGGAAATTTTGAATTTCAGGTAAACATCAAATAATGTGTTTTTTTTAGTGTAAGTATGTCTCAAGTATTGCATGGGCTATACTTGTACTAAAAGATCATATGTTCATAATCTGAAATTCAGATTGATCTGAATTTCAGAGGAGGTGGCATGGGCTGGTGTCACCCCCTTTTATTCATGAAGGAGGCGCAGATAAGTTGTGTGGGGCACAGCTGGCACTGGCACCACGCACCCCGATTCCAAGACCGGGTCCTTTCCACTCCACACAGCTGCCACCTCTGAGAGCTAATTGCCAAGTGGAGCTGCAACCTGACATCTGGGGCATGTGTCAAACCACAACAGAGCCTGTCTTCCCTTTTATCAAGCGCGGAGCGGGGAGCTGCCGGAGCCCTTGGAGGGAGGGAGAGCCCTCACTTCAAAGGCCTCCTTGCTGAGAATTCCAGCCACAGCCTCCCAGGTTTGCTTTTGGCTTCATTTTTTGGACTCACTTGGCTCTGGGGACTAAGGTTTTACTTCTATGTAGTGAGAAGATACTGCTTTTTTTTCCCACTGGGGGGAAAAATACCACCTTCACTAAATGGTGCCAGGCCCTTTTCCAAATTATTTTACATCTAGCTATTAATCTCCACAGTGACCCCATGAAGTGCCTTTGTGTACTGTTGTCCCCATATTACAGATGGAAGGATTGAGCTCAAAGCTCGTAGGGGGCTGTCCAGGGCGCACAGAAGGCTTCTCTGCCTCTTTTCTGGATCAGAGGTCTTCCTGGCTCCCCTGGGCGGGGGAGGGGGAAGCCGTGTGCCATGGGGAGTTGCTCCCAGAGCCCAGAACAGAAATCTCACTAAGGCGGGGCCCAGCAAACCAAGTCTCCCATTGTCCCACATTCCGCCGCCTTCCTCTGCCTTCTCCGTGAATGCATGGAGAGAAATGAGATTCGAGCTTCCCCCCAAGGACGGAGTCCTCAGATGCGTCCTCAGGCCAGCCCAGCTCCTCCTCTTTCTGAAGTCCTTGTGTTGCTGGGGGTTCAGAGTTAACATTCAGGGGACATTTCACCCAGAGCCACCAGCCGTGGTGGGAGTGCTGGGATTTCAGAAAGATGATCAGCCACAGGCTGGGAAAGGCAAGCGACTTCAGGTGCCCCCTCTCCTGCCCAACAGAAGAGCCCACTGCCCCAGACCTCTGGCCAGTCGAGGCCTCCTGACCCACAGTTCCACGGCTCGGCGATAAGGTTGCCGCGGAGGAGATACCAAGGAAGTAGGTCCTGCGGCGCCTTCTCCTTCTGGTGGGTAGCAGAGGAGATGAAGCCCAGAGGTGCGGGCACGTCTCATGGCCCTGTGGTTTGTTTGGCTTTCCCTCAGAGCAGAGATAGCCCTGTCCTTCATACATTTCATCGCCCCCACCACCGTGTGTGTGTGTGTGCGTGCTGGGATGGTGCTGCCATGGGTTCTGTGACCAGCCTCTCTCTTTTGTGTGTGTGTGTGTGGTACGCGGGCCTCTCACTGTTGTGGCCTCTCCGGTTGCGGAGCACAGGCTCCGGACGCGCAGGCTCAGCGGCCGTGGCTCACGGGCCCAGCCGCTCCGCGGCATGTGGGATCCTCCCGGACCGGGGCACGAACCCGCGTCCCCTGCATCGGCAGGCGGACTCCCAACCACTGCGCCACCAGGGCAGCCCCAGCCTCTCTCTTTGAGACAACCCAGACGGGCCTCAGCTGGGCTCCCTGCCTCGCTGGGAAGCGGTGGGCGGCGGGGGGAAGCCTTAGGGACACTCTCCGTGGTGTCAGTGCAGACGGGAACACGTGTGTGAACAGCCCTGTGTCATCCGTCAAGTGCTGCCTGCCTCGACCCGGCCAATCCCATCCTTGGGCAAACCTCGACTCTCAAGCCCATTTCAATACTGTAGTCAGGAAAAGTTAGAGGAGGAACAGTGCTTCCAGAATCACAACTAAGAACAGGGTGAAAACACGCTGATTTCAGTAGCCTCCAGGCTGCCTTCCCATCCTCTCATCCCACTGCTGCCAGAGGGATCGTTGGAAGAGCTGCCCCTCTTGGGTAGAAGTTCTCTGATGGCTGCAGAACTGGTGCAGCTTCAGCAGCCAGGCACTCAGGTCCCCATCTCAGACTCCATCCTCTCCTTCCAGCCTGTGGACCAAGCCCCACTCACCCCGCACTCTGCAATCCCCATGCTACTGGGAACCCTCCACCCCCACCCTTCATCCCAACCACCTGGCTCAAGGCCCATCTCTCCCTTCCACCCTCCTCCGGCCTCCCTGGCCCTTTTGCTGCCCACGCCAGCCATTCTGTACATGTCCCAAGGCTGTCCAAGCTTGTTATCATTTTGTGATAAGCACATCACACAGGTGCTCAGAGCTTCCCAGTGGACAAAGCACCTCCATGAGACACACTGATTCCTCACTGCAGCCCTCCATTGCAGGACTTCCTCTCCCCACTCTGCAGACAAGCCTCAGAGAAGCTACCATGCTGACTGATTCTAAATCACCCAGTTTGTGGAGGCGGAGCTTGCTTGCAGGGCTGACGTTTCCTGACCCACACTCTCTCTGGTATCCCACATTGAAAGATCCACAGCCAAGCCGTGTGGGCACAAGTGGGGTCCCTCAATGCCAGATGGGAGGAGAGTTGGTCCTCTGGCTCTCCTGAACAGGCCCGTTTAGAAAAGCAAGTCTCCCCAAAGACAGGGTTGCAGAGATTTATCACCAAGCTTCCAAAATTAGAAAGAGGGGTTAGCATGCCTGGATGTGGGCTTTGGGCATTTAGGAGGTAGACTGGGCTCTGTAGCAAGGTCTCTGTCTCCCCCAGGACTGGTGCTCCTGTCTGCCCCCTACTTCCTCCTCCATCCTCGGAGACCCCGTGTCTCTCTCTGCGGGAAGGAGGGAGGGTGAGGATTCTCTCTGCCCACAGGGCCGTTGGAAACGGAACCAAGAAGCTGCATGAAAAGGGAGGACACGACTGTATCATTCCGAGAGAAGGAGAACAGGGAGAGGGGCCACCCTGGCTTTACGAAGGACCAGGTGTGAGCGGGCTCCTCCAGGGCTGAGCCACCGGGGAGGACGCATTGCCTGGGGCCTGGGGGCTGACGGCGGTCCCACAGCACCACCTAGTGTCGTCCCAGAATAACATGCGTCCCTTCACCCTGCAGAGTTGGGCGCTGGACAGGAACCCAGAACACGTCCTACCGGCCAGGTGAAAATCTGGATCTCCACGAATGAAGAGCACTAGATAGAAATGGCATATATGGATATGTGTGTATCTGTCTATATGTACGATCTTATTACTTAAATATCTTTAAAAGGTAATTGTTGGGAGAGTTTGGCAGTTTCCTACGAAACTAAATATATTCTCACCATACTACCTAGCAATCATGCTCCGAAGTATTTTCCTAAGTGAGTTGAAACTTATGTCCACACAAAAACCTGGATATGAATGTTTATATTGGAATGCTTGATTGGAAGCAATCAAGATGTCTCTCAATACGTGAATAGATAAACTATGGTACATCCATACAATGGAATTATTTTTTGGTGACAAAGAGAAATGAGCTATCAAGCCACAAAAAGACATGGAGAGATGTTGAATGCGTATTGCTGAGTGAAAGAAGCCCGTCTAAAAAGGCCACATACTTTATGATTCCAACTATAGGACACCCTGGAGAAAGCAGTGGTTGCCAAGGGTTTGGGGGATCAGTAAAGGCCGACGAGCTGGAGCACAGGGCATGGTTATGGCTGTGAAACTATACTGAAGGATACTGTAATGGTGGATACCTGACATTATGCACTTGTGAAAACCCATAGAATGTATAACACAAAGAGTGAGCCCTAGAGTAACCTATGAACATTAGCGTTTTAAAAAATGTATCAAGATGGTTTATCATTGGTAACAAATGCAAAATACTAATAACTGGGGTGGAGGTCAGGAGAGAGGGTATACGGGAACTCTCTGTACTTTCTGCTCAGGTTTTTTGTAAACCTAAAACTGCTCTAAAAACTAAAGTATTAAAAATGTAAAGGGTAATTGACTGCTTAAACAAAAATAGTAACCACCCACTCTGGGGTCTAGAATATATGTATGTAAAATATATGTATATATGTCGATATATATGTGAAAGGTATCATAAAATAGCATAAATACTGGAGGGGAAAAAACAGAAGTATACTATGGTGTGTAATATCACACCAAATGTGTTATAGATATATACTATCCAAAAATAACTACTAAGATAAGAATACAATAAGCCAACAAAGGATATAAAGTGGGTCATGAAAAAAAAAACGAACACTTTGGGAAAAAGCAGAAAATTAGGGAAAAGAGATGATGAACAGTCTGGACAAATAAAACCTAAACAGGTTTCTGGTTTAGCATGTAAGGAGCTTAGAAGTCATCACTCTATCCTAACAATTAAATGGGTGAACAAACTGAAAATCAGCAAATCTTCTTAGGTCTGTCAGAGAAGTGAGGTCACAGGGCAAACTGCTACCCCCAAATTGGAGAGACAGATAGGTGGGTACATAGAATCACAACTTCTGCAGGAACCAGCACAGAGGTGGGAAAACTTGAACTGTAATTGACACATTGCTGGAGGCTCAGTGTAGACTAGTATGAGGGTTAAAAACACTTAGGGATATGTCTGACAAAAGATATGATCTGTACGTTGGAAGCTGCAAAACGTTGCTGAGAGAAAGTAAATAAGATCTACATAAATGGAGAGGTAAACCTTGTTCTTAGATGAGAAGACTCAATATTTTTAAGATCTAAATTCTCTCCAAGTTGATTTATTGGAGAGAATAGGTTTAATTTGACCTGAGATCTTAGATTTGATCTGAGATATGATATAATCTCAATCAGAATTCCAGGAAGGATTTTTATAGAAATTGAATACCTGATTCTAAATTTTGTATGGAAGTGCAAAGGGCATAAAATAGCCAAAACAACTTTAAAAGAAAAGAGAACAAAATTGGAGAACTAACAGTGCAAGATTTATCATAAAACCACAGTAACGATCAGCATAGTATTGACATAAAGATATAAAAGTAGATCAACACAATAGAACAGTTTCCAGAAATAGACCCACACATATACAGACAACTGACTTCTGAAAAAGTTGCAAAGGCAATTCAGTGCAGAAAGGACGGTCTCTTTTTTAAAAATTTTATTTATTTATCTTTCTCTGCGTTGGGTCTTTGTTGCTGCACGCGGCCTTTCTCTAGTTGCGGCGAGCGGGGGCTACTCTTCATTGCGGTGCGCGGGCTTCTCATTGCGGTGGCTTCTCTTGTTGCAGAGCACGGGCTCTAGGTGTGTGGGCTTCAGTAGTTGTGGCGCGTGGGCTCAGTAGTTATGGCCCGCGGTCTCTAGAGCACAGGCTCAGTAGTTGTGGTGCACGGGCTTAGTTGCCCCGCGGCATGTGGGATCTTCCCGGACCATGGTTCGAACCCGTGTCCCCTGCATTGGCAGGAGGACCCCCAACCAATGTGCCACCAGGGAAGCCCCAAGGACAGTCTTTTAAACAATGATTCTGGAAGAATTGGCATATATATGCAAAAATATACTTCAATCCATACCTCATTTTATATATATATATATATTTTGGCCATGCCGCATGGCTTGTGGGATTTTAGTTCCCCTACCAGGGATTGAACCCAGACCCCCTGCAGTGGAAGCATAGAGTCCTAACCACTGGACCTCCAGGGAATTTCCCTATATTTCCAAAATTAACTCAAAATGACCATAGACCTAAATGTGAAATATAAAACTGTGAACTTTCTAGAAGAAAACATAGGAGAAAACCTTTGTGACCTTGGATTAGGCAAAGCACAACCCATAAAAGAACACAGTGATAAATTTAAAATTTGTCTTTAAAAGATATTGGTTTTGTTTGTTTGTTTGTTTGTTTTTGCGGTACGTGGGCCTCTCACTGTTGTGGCCTCTCCCGTTGCGGAGCACAGGCTCCGGATGCGCAGGCTCAGCGGCCATGGCTCACGGGCCCAGCCGCTCCGCGGCATGTGGGATCTTCCCGGACCGGGGCACGAACTCGCGTCCCCTGCATCGGCAGGCGGACTCTCAACCACCGTGCCACCAGGGAAGCCCACTGGATGGGTTTTAAAGAGACAGAACGAATGCCACACAGCCAGGGAACAAAATAAGATGAGACAAGAAGGATGATAATGGTGGTGATGAGAATCATAATATTATCTACCACTTGCTGGGCACTGACCATGTGCCAGGGCAGTATCTACTTCATGGCTGTTAACCCTCACCCTGCTCCTATGAGAAAGGTGGTATCATCCCATCTTGGAGAGGAGGAAGCCAAGGTGGTGAGTAGCAAGGGCTCGTATAGCTAATAAATTGTAGAGTTAGAATTTGAACCCATATCTGTCTGATTCCAAAGCTCTTACCATTAAACTGCCCCATTTCCAGGCCAGCATAGACGTGTGAACACATGCATGTCCATCTGTGCATACATAGGACCACACACACACACGTTCAACATACATACACATGTGTACACATATACACACACATTTGAATACACATTCACACCAATTGACCACCCATACATACACATATGCACAAACACATGTTCCCTGGAGACAAACAAACATGCACATAAACATTTGTGTGATGCACACAGCCAAACACACACTGCATGTGCACCTACACACAGACACACACTTAGGGCATCCTAAGAACATACATTCTGTCCTTTCTGGCTTCCCATTAGTAGTGGCCAGTGCATCCCACTGCCAGCTTCTCCCAGCCCAGGCCCCAGGAATCTTCAGGACACTGCAGTCCTGAGTCTAAAGTGAAATAGTGCTCAGGCCCCTGATCTGGCAACTGCATGGAAGTCAGGGCAGTCAGATGCATCACATTTTCTCATGAAAGAAATTTCTGATGGGCTTATTAACCTTTGAAAATACCAGCTCTCAGTCCGAAAGACTTCCTGAGTCCAGATCAAACTGAAAAATAACCTTGTGACAGACCACCCGGTTCTGAGCTGATGGGAATTACTTTCAACCCAGGCCAGCATGTCCCTCAGACAAAATGTTCCACATACCAAACCTGACAGCAGCCAGCTCTGGGGAGTAGGGAAACCAAGTGTCAGCTATTACAGATCATGTCCACAGTGGCTGTGACGTGGGATGATCGCTCTGGGCCTGCATCACAGTGGGGGCATCCGGGATGGCAGGAAGGAGCCGGCCCAAGTGCCTTTGACATTGATGTCCCTGTGCTATAGGGCAGAGAGTCTGCCTGTCATCACAGACAGATGTAGCCTTGGCCTTGGGCAGTTATTTTCTGTTTTGAGTGTTCAGTTTGGGGTAGAATTGTAGTTCAGTAGGTGTTGTCAGAAGAAAAGAGACAGAGTGTCATGTGGAAAATTGGGGATAAGCTGATAATTCCAGGGTTGGAAGAACTGACTCATCCACCGCACCATCTCGTGGTGGAGGACAGTCTCCCTGCCTGCTCTCTTTTGGGCCACATTCTGGGCTCAGAAGGCAGTCTCTATTATTTTCACAAGTCTCAGTGTTTTTCCTACCCCATGAAACACAAGTGAAACAGAGCTTTTCCATCGTAACAGCTGCCAGGGACCACAGAGTTTAGCCTCGTCTCTGCTTTGAATAAATTGGGTGGCCTTGGTCAAAACCCTTAATTCCAGAGCCTCAGCTTATATATAGAAGGTGGGACTATCAGTGCCTGCCTTGTCTACTTCACCAGTCTGAAGACACACACTGTGCTCTGAGTGATCAGGAAGGACTGCCCTGCAGTGCTACAGACCGTCCCACTACTCGGTGGGCTGCGTGGATTCAAGTTCTAGCATCACAGCCACGTGTACAGCCCCCAGCAGCTACTTCAGAATTCCCACTCCTGCAGCTCCCAACACAACCCTACCTTTTCTCAACCAATGCCTTTGCTTTCCATTGCTCAGAGAAGAGAGAGGCCAAGGGGCAGGAAGGCCCTCTGATTCTCTACTCAAAACCTATCCACACTCTACCCATCTTTAACTCCCTGCCTGCTGGCTCAGAGGCCCCTTCCCATCAATGGCCAGCGTCCCCACTTAGAATCTTATTTCCTGATGCTTCCTTGGGGACCTCCCCTCATCACGTATCCCTTCTCACTTTACTCTTTCTCTTGCTACTCGTCCCTTCTCGGCGCACACTACGGGGCTTTGACCAAGGAGTTGTGTCTGTAGGAACCTGTTGGGGGTTTGGACCGTGAACAGGAACAGGGGAGAAACACTCTGGGTGAGGACAAAAATGGGGCAGGTGTGGCCCTTGGGAAAGGCTTCAAAGATAAGGTTTTGAGGGCTTCCCTGGTGGCGCGGCGGTTGGGAGTCCGCCTGCCGATGCAGGGGACGCGGGTTCGTGCCCCGGTCCCGGAGGGTCCCACGTGCCGTGGAGCGGCTGGGGCCGTGAGCCATGGCCGCTGAGCCTGCGCGTCCGGAGCCTGTGCTCCGCAAGGGGAGAGGCCACAACAGTGAGAGGCCCGCGTACCACAAAAAAAAAAAAAAAAAAAAAAAAAAAGATAAGGTTTTGAAGACTCTACGGAAGTTGCAAGGGTGTTGCTGAAAATTGCAAGGGTTCTTAGATCGTCCAGACTGTCACCCTTCTCCCTCAGTCCCTGTTCTTTCTGTCTCCATCCCTCTCCCTGACATCTATCCTCATACCCTCATCTTGAAGAATTAAAATCCTAGTCCCTTTAGGGAAATAATGAAAAGTTCAGGCTTTGTAAAATCACTGACAGTTGAGTAATTGAAACATCACTTTTGTTTTACAAATAATAGGATTCATTCTTGCTGCACAGAGCTAGGCATCCCTCTCCCAGATTTGACCTGAGGAATCCTACCAGTAGATGCAGCCAAGTTGTCTTGGAACTGTCAGTCAGAGGACCAGCTCTCTCCATTTCCCAGGGGTAAATAGAACCCCACCCAGGCCAATCAGCTTCTTTCACCAGAACTTGAATTTGATGGCAAGCATGTAAAGTCATCCGTCAGAATCCGTGGAGGATTGGTTCTGGGACTTCCTTAAATATCAGAATACAAGGATGCTCAAATCCCTTACATAAAATGGCACGGTATTTGCTTATTACCTACACACATTCTCACTTACACTTTAAATCATCTCTAGATTACTTATAATACCCAATATAATGTAAATGCTATATTAATCATTGTAAATACAATATAAATGCTTCGTAAATATTTGCTGGCACATGGCAAATTCAAGTTTTGCTTTTTGGAACTTTCTGGAATTTTGTTTCTTTGAATATTTTCAGTCCACAGTTTGAACCCATGGATGCAGAAGTCATGGATGTGGGGACTTCCCTGGTGGCACAGTGGTTGAGAATCCGCCTGCCAATGCAAGGGACACGGATTCGAGCCCTGGCCCGGGACGATCCCACGTGCTGCGGAGCAACTAAGCCCTTGTGCCACAACTACTGAGCCTGCGCTCTAGAGCCCGCGAGCCACAACTACCAAAGCCTGTGCACCTAGAGCCCGTGCTCCACAACAAGAGAAGCCACCCAATGAGAAGCCCACACACTGCAGCGAAGATTAGCCCCCGCTCGTCACAACTAGAGAAAAGCCCACATGCAGCAACGAAGACCCAACGCAGCCAAAAAAATAAAAAAGTCGTGGATGTGTAATGTGTGGATTCAAAGGGCCGACTGTAGTTGGAACCATGTCATTCTGACAGCAGCCTCCTGGAGAGATTTCTCTTCAGTTCTTGCCTGGAGCTTCCATCCTTCAAGTCCTGCTTGAGGCTTGGCTGTTCAGCTTTCCCTTTAACTCTGTGAGATATTAAGCATCCTTCCCATCACTTCCATCTCTGTTTTATAGGAAAGATTTCAGTCGCTTGTAACCAGAGAATCTTAACTGATAAGCATATACCTCTGTACAGCTCTCCCTCTGAAGATCTTCAGAAAGCCACCGACTTGGCTACCACATGACCTTCTTGCACCCCCTTTGGAAACACCAGGCATTAGATCCTGAAAGTACTTTATCCTCAGAGTCTGCAAGATAAGTACTATCATCATACCCATTTTTCAGGTGAGAGACTGAGGCTCTGAAAGATGTGGGCATCTGCCGTGGATTAAAGCTGGGAGCAGGAAACTTGGTCATCCCATTAGTAAAATTTAGTGTAGCCCAAGAAAAGGAGGTGAACAGAAGGAAAGTGGGAGCGTCTCTGGCCAAGACAGCACCTTCCTCCATCTCTCTCTTTCTCAGACCTCCTGCTCTGCCGTTTCTGCTTCTGCTCCATTTTCCTGCCTTTCTCTGTAGACTGGCTTTCTCTGCTCACTCATTAGTGAGCATATTGCTGAAAAAGGCTGTTCCAAACCTAACTCTAAATAGTTACTCACTTCAAGCTTCTACCATCAACTATAATTTCTGTGTTTCTTAGTTTGAAATATTGAGATAAAATCTGCTTGGTACCTGGACAGCTGGGGTCAGCTGAAAAACGTCCACCCTCCTGAAAAGATATTTAGTTCCTAATCCCTGGAACCTGTGAATGTTACATGGAAAGAGGGTCTCTGTAGAAGTGTTAAGGATTTGAAGTTGGAGAAATTACCCTGGTTTATCTGGGTGGGCCCTAAATGCAATCATATGTATAACCTTACAGAGTGAGGCAAAGAGAGATTGGGCACAGAGAGAAGGGAAGGTGATATGAAGCAGAGACTGGAGTGATGCAGCCGTAAAGCAAGCAATGTTTGCAGTCACAAGAATCTGGAAGAGACAGATTCTCCCCTATAGCCTCTGAAGGGAGCACAGCTCTGCTAATACTTTGACCTCAATCCAGTACTACTGATTTTATTTTTTATTTTATTTTATTTTATTTTATTATTTTTTTTTTTTGAGGTACACGGGCCTCTCACTCTTGTGGCCTCTCCCGTTGCGGAGCACAGGCTCCGGATGCGCAGGCTCAGCGGCCATGGCTCACGGGACCAGCCGCTCCGCGGCATGTGGGATCTTCCCGGACCGGGGCACGAACCCGTGTCCCCTGCATTGGCAGGCGGACCCTCAACCACTGCGCCACCAGGGAAGCCCAGTACTACTGATTTTAGATGACTGGCAACCAGAACTGTGGGAGAATAAATTTCCGTTGTTTAAAGTAACCAACTTTGTTATGATTTGCTACAGAAGCTACAGGGAACTAATACAGCAGCCAATGGATTCACTTCTCCTGCGTTAGGTGTCCACTCATTGTCCAATCAGTTATATCCAAGGGGATGTTAAATGAACAACCACAGAGGCCTATCCTCTGGGAAAGTAGTTGGTATATTCTCAGAGAAAGGACATAGCTGGGAGACACTTGCATGCATCCCACTACCACTCCCTGACACCTTTTATCCTATAGGTGTGAGAGGAGGTGTTGGGACACACTGGGCAGCAGTCATGCCTGAATGCAGCACCAAGCCTAGGGCTCTCCTTCCCTGCCTGAGTAGGGAATGAGTTCATAAACAGAGCTCTTACTGGGCAGTGGGTGAGGTGAGGTTAGAAGATGAGTCTATCTGTCTAGCTAATTCAAACAGTTGTTTACTTAACACCCTTCTTTAGCCAGGTGTTGGGACAAGTTAGTACAGGTACCAACCTATAGTCTGGTGGAGGGCAAAACCTGCACATCCTGGACAGCTGGGAAGAACATAACGAGATCCTTTCATTGTTCAGTTAGTCATTTATTCAACAAATGTTTGCTGTGTACATATGTACCAGGCTAGGTGATATTATAATACAGTGTATAAAGTCATTGTCTTCATGGCATGAGAAAAATAAGCAAGCAGGTAAATGAGCAAAATAATTGAGCACAAATTGAGAAAAGAACTACTACAGAAGAGACTTAAGATTCCAAGACAGCAAACGGTGCGTGAGTTGATGGGGAATGGTGGTGGCAATCAGAGCTTGGAATCAGGTGTTATTTAGCGTGGTTAGTGGGCTGGGGCCCCGTGAGGAGTTTGAACGGAGAAGTCGAATAGGCAGTTGGATTTAAACCTGGGGCTGGGAGAAAAGGTTTGGGCAGGAAATTAGTTATTGAGAGTCATGGAAACGAAGGAAAGGTCTAGGGAAAAGAGCACATAAACACCTTCTACTTATGAACAAGAGGTTTACAAGAAACAATCTATTGCTTCATAAGCAGAACTTTATTGTTTTATAAATAGAAATTGCGTAGCTTTCCGCTGCCTCCTCCCTCTTCCACACTACATTTCCCAGAATGCCGTAAGAACCGCGCGAGACCCGGGATCGCTCTCAGCCGCTTCCGGCGTAAGTGGCCCGGATAAGTATGGCGATCCTCAGAGCGTCTGTTTCGCTGTTCACCCTGCAGGCAGGTTCTCGGGTCACCTGGCGGGTCTGTTTCCGGGCCCGCACTCGGCCCCGGCCCGGTTCCCTGTTCCAGCGTCTGCCCGGGGTCTGCGGGGCGGGAACGCCATGCCGTGGGCTCGGCTCCGAGGCGGGTAAGTGACCTGTGGGGCGTCCGCTTGGGCGTTCTCCTGGGAGATCTAGAGCCTGCTTCAGGCTGGCGAGACCCACGCGGGGGCCCCGGCTCTTCCCGCAGCGCGACCTTAGACCCAGGCGGCTCTTTCCTGTACCCGCGGGGTCTGTCGTCTACCGCGTTTGTTCATTCGTTCCCTCACTTAAGCGTCAGTGCCTGGGCTCCGCTCTTTGTAAAGCACAGAGCTAGGTTTAGGGGATACGGTGGACTAAGACTGACATGGGTTTTGCCCTGAGCTAACTCGCGGTCCAGTGGGGAATGGCAGTACAGTGTGACCCGGACTGTGATAGGGGACGCAGAGAAGAGTGGCACTCAAACTAGGTTGAAAAGGCAAGGAAGGATTCCTGGAAAATATGGCCAAAGCTGAGACCTGGTTAATCGTGCCAGGGAGAAAACTAGAAGCATTCCACGCGGAGGAAAAACAGCATAAGCAAAAGTCCAGAAATGAGACTGAACACAGGTAGTTTGGGAACCCACTTTGGAGGTAGGATTGATGAGGCTGGTTATGACTTTGAATCTGGATATCAAAGGAGAAATCAATGTTACTTCTCAAGTTTCTGGCTTGAGCAAGTTGAGTGGAGAGTAGCCCCATTTACACCAAGACAGAGAAGATTAATGACAGGGCAGTTTTTTAGAGGGGAATGAGAGGAGGAGAAACGGGGGAGAAAAGGCAGGACTAGATAAGGTAAGGAGATGGGAAGGGAAGCCAAGTTAAACGTCTGTTGTGGACGCGTTAAATTTGAGGTGCCTTTGAGATTCAGGTGGAGGCGTCGGGTGTGCAGTTACATAGAAATTGAGAAGCACTGGAGTAAAAATGTTAACTGAAGCTGGCGGAATGGGAGGGATTGTCTGAGGGGAGAGTAGTGCTGAGCACAACTGTGTGCCAGGCACTGTAAGAGACCCTGGGTGCCGGAGACCAGTACAAAACAGGATTGTGGCCTTGGGAGAACACAGAGTCTAGTGGGGACCCAGTGCAGTAAGCAGATCACCTCAACTTTTTTTTTCTAAATGCTGTTGAAAGCCATTGGTGAGTTTAAGTATGGGAGTGATCTGGATTACATTGTTAAGATAAAAGTTTTTTTCCAGTTTTATTGAGATATATTGGATATACAGCAGTGTATAACTTCAAGGTGTACAACGTAATTTGATTTACATATATCGTGAAATCGTTACCACAGTAAGTTAACGTCCATCTTCTCATCCATCGTCTCACAGAGATCCAAAACAAGAAAAAAAAATTTATTTTCTTATGATGAGAATTTTTAGGATTTACTCTCAACAACTTTCATGCGTACCATACAGCATTCCTAGAATTTATCTTATAATTGAAAGTTTATACCTTTTGACCGCCCCGGCCCCCGCCCCCCAGCACCTTGCGCTTTACGCACGGTGACAAAGATCATACGGTATTTGTCTTTCTCTGCCTGACTTTAATCTTAGAGTAATGCCCTCAGGGTCCATCCATGTTGTCACAGATGGCAGGATTTCCTCCTTTTTTGTGGCTGAAAAATATTTGTGTGTGTGTGTATTATTTTACATATTAAATTTTAAACTTCTCTGACAGCCATGATTTTCTACTAAGACGTGATCTTTGGGATGCTTTTCTTCTCACTAATAATAGTCTTTCTTAGACAGGATGCTATCAGGAGTGCCTACTCTAACAAAACCACCTTTTACATGTGTTTAAGCTATATTTCTGGAAAAATTCAGAAGTATCTGTAACAAAATTATATGTTATTCACTATATTTTACATATATATATTTTACATACATGTGTGTATGTATATGTGTTTATGTGTATATAAAGATGTGAGGTATATAAACATATCTCGCTCTTGTGTACACATAAACATATACGTATGTATGTAAATATGTATACATACATATATATGTAAAATACGAATGAGTGAGTATATATCTCACATCTTTATCCATTCGTTTATCAGTCGGTACTTAGGTTGTTTCTGTGTCTTGGCTATTGTAAATAATAATGCTATTAACATGGGGATGCAGGTATCTCTTCAACATAGTGTTTTCATTTCCTTCAGATATATTCCCAGGAGTGGAATTGCCGGGTCATATGGTAGTTCTTTTTTTTTTTTTTTAAGGAACCTCCATACTGTTTCCATAGTGGCTGTACCAGTTTACATTCCCACCAACAGTGCACAGGGGTTCCTTTTTCTCCACATCCACACCAGCATTTGTTATCTCTTGTCTTTTTGATGATAGCCATTCTAACAGGTATGAGATGATATCTCATTGTGGTTTTAATTTGCATTTCTTTAATGACTAGTGATGTTGAGTACTTTACATGTACCTTTCATACATCTTCTTTGGAGAAATGTCTGTTCAGGTCCTTTGCTCATTTTTTAGCTGGATTATTTGGTTTTTTGATATTGAGTTGTATGAATTCTTTATATATTTTGGATATTAATTCCTCATCAGATATATGGTTTGCAAATATTTTTTTGCGTTTTGTAGGTTGTCTTTTCATTTGTTGGTTGTTTCTTTTGCTGTGCAGCAGCTTTTTAGTTTGATGTAGTCCCACTTGTTTATTTTTAATCTTGTTTAGGTGTCATATACAAGAAATCATTGCCAAGACCAATGTCGAGGAGCTGTTTTTCTGTGTTTTCTTCTGGGAATTTTATGGTTTCTGGTCTTACACTTAAGTCTTTAATTCACTTCGAGTTAATTTTTGTGAATGGTGTAAGCTAAGGGTCTAGTTTCATTCTCTTACATGTGAATATCCAGTTTTCCCAGCACCGTTTATTGAAGAGACTGTCTTTTCTCCTTTGAGTATTCTTGGTTTCTTTGTCAAATATTAGTTGGCTCTACATGCATGAGTTTATTTATGCACTCTCAGTTCTGTTCCCTTGGTCTATGTGTCTGTCTTTATGCCAGCACCATACTGTTCTGATTATATAGCTTGAAATCAGGAAGCGTGATGCCTCCTGCTTTGTTGTTCTTTCTTAGGATTACTTTGGCTATTCGGGGTCTTTTGTGGTTCCATACAAATTTTAGGTTTGTTTTTTCTGCCTCTGTAAAAAAATGCCATTGGACCCTCGATAGGGATTGCATTGAATCTATAGATGATGTTGGGTAGTATGGACATTTTAACAATATTAATTCTTCTAATCCATGAACACAGGATACCTTTCCATTTATTTGTGTCTTCTTTGATTTCTTTTCAGCAGTGTTTTGTGGTTTTCAGTATAGCAATCTTTCACCTCCTTGGTTAAATTTATTACTAAATATTGTATTGTTTTTGATGCTTTTTTTTTTTTTTTTTTTTTTTTTTTTGCGTTAACGCAGGCCTCTCACTGTTGTGGCCTCTCCCGTTGCGGAGCGCAGGCTCAGAGGCCATGGTTCACCGGCCCAGCCGCTCCGCGGCATGTGGAATCCTCCCAGACCGGGGCACAAACCCGTGTCCCCTGCATCGGCAGGCGGACTCTCAACCACTGCGCCACCAGGGAAGCCCTGATGCTTTCTTTTTCAGATAATTTGTTGTTAGTGTACAGAAATGGTATTGGTTTTGGTATATTAATTTTGTGTCCTGCAACTTTACTGAATTTGTTGATTAGATCTAACAGTTTATTGATGGAGTCTTTAGGGTATTTTTATAGATAAAATCATGTCATCTGCAAATAGAGACAGTTTCCTTTTCAATTCTGTTGCATTTTATTTCTTTTTCTTGCCTGAGTACTCTGGCTAGAACTTCCAGTACTGTGTTGAATAGGAGTGATGAGATTGGACAGCCCTGTCTTGTTCCTGATCTTGGAGGAGAGGCTTTCAACCTTTCACCATTGAGTAGATTGTTAGCTGTGGGTTTGTCATATATGGCCTTTATTACGTTGAGGTGTGATCCTTCTGTACTCAATTTGTTAGAAGTTTTAAATCGTGAATTTTGAATTTTGTCAAATGCTTTTTCTGCATCTGTCAAAGTAATCATGTTTTTTTTCCTTTCATTCTATGAATATTGATTGATTGACCTGAGTATATTGAATCGTCTTCGCAGCCCAAGAAATAAATCCCATTTGATCATGGTGAATGAGCTTTTTAATGTTATGCTGAATCAATTTGCTAGTATTTTATTGAGAATGTTTGACCTGTAGTTTTATTGATTGATTGATTGATTGATTGATTGATTGTTGGGTCTTTGTTGCTGTGCGCACGGGCTTTCTCTAGTTGCAGCGAGCGGGGGCTACTTTTCGTTGTGGTGCGTGGGCTTCTCATTGTGGTGGCTTCTTTTGTTGCGGAGCCTGAGCTCTAGGCTCACGGGCTTCAGTAGTTGCCGCATGTGGGCTTGGTAGTTGCAATGCGCAGGCCCTAGAGCACAGGCTCAGTAGTTGTGGTGCACGGGCTTAGTTGCTTCGCGACTTGTGGGATCTTCCTGGACCAGGGCTCGAATCCATATCCCCTGCATTGGCAGGCGGATTCTTAACCACTGCACCACCAGGGAAGTCCTGGCCTATAGTTTTCTGTTAGTATCCTTTATTGGCTTTGGTATCAGGTTAATGCTGGCCTCATAACATGCGTTTGGGAGTGTTCCCACCTCTTCGATTTTTTGGAAGAGTTTGAGAAGGATGGGCGTTAATTCTTTAAATGTTTGGTAAAATTCATCTGTGAAGCCATCTGGTCCTGGGCTTTTCTTCATTGGGAGAATTTTTTATTACTGATTGAGTCTCCTTACTAGTAATTGGTCTGTTTTGATTTTCTGTTTCTTCCCGATTTAGTCTCGGTAGATTGTATGTTTCTAAGGATTTTTCCATTTCTTCTAGGCTGTCCAGTTTGTTGGCATATAGTTGTTCGTGCCTCTTATGATCCTTTGAAATTCTGTAGTATCAGTTGTAACGTGTTTTTCAGTTACAATTTTGTTGGTTTGGGTCCTCTTTTTTCCTTGGTCTAGCTAAAGGTTTGTCAATTTTGCTTATCTTTTCAATGAACCAACTCTTTGTTAATCTTTTCTGTTGTTTGAATTACATTTTTAAGAGATGACTGCGATTGTTCTGTGGAGAACGGTCAGAATGGAGGCAGGGGGATAGGTTAGGAGGCTAAGGCAAGAGATAGGATGGCCTTGACTAGAGTAGTGGCCGTGGGAAATGGAGGATTGAAGACTGATTTATGAGGTGTAACAGGCAGTATGTTTTGGATCAGTATCCTTTTTTTGTAAAATGGGGATAATCATAGTATTTGTGGGGTTGTTAGGAGGATTAAAGGTGCCAAGTATGTAAAGTAGTTAGTACTGGCACGTAGTAAATATCTAACAAGTGTCAGCTGCTAACATTACTCCTGCTGTTGGCTAGATGTGGAGGGTAAAGGAGAAGTCAAGAATGACTGTAGGCTTCTGGCCCACGAGACCTATTGGATGGTGCTAAGGATAATAGGAAAAGCAGGTTTGTGACAGGAGAGAAGTTATGGGTTCTGCTTTGGCAGTATTGAACTGCATGTGAGATATCCATTGGGTAGTTGGATGGAAGATGATCTTGGCTGGAGATTCAGATTTTAGAGTCTCCAGCATATAGAAGTAATTATAGGAGGTTAGGAGATCATCCATCAAGAATGTGAGAAGGGAGAAAAGAAGACTGTAGCTCAGAATCCTGAGGGACACCAGGACGCCAGCATTTATAGGACTAGCAGAGGAAGAGGTGGTTGGGAAGGAGTGGCTTTTCTAATGGAAATGGAGGTTGGGCAGAGGGATAGGCAGGCTGCATAAGGCAGAGCTGAGATCTGAGTCTCCTCCTCGTCTGTCCAGCTTTCTCCCATGATGCCACGTGACCTCTTCAGTACATGTCCAGTGACCCGGGGGCCTCTTTTTCCTAGCTGGATCCCCTCAGCCTAGAATTTCCTTCCCTTTTTTCTCTGCTCTATTCAGGCCCCTGGGAAGCCTTCTTTGACCCTACCGTGCCCTTCTCTGCTCCCAGGCTGTGTTTAGTTTCTGCCTCTGTAATCACACAATCCCCTGTACCTTCCTTGTATGTAGCACTTGCTCTAAGGAGCGTAATGGAAGAGTGGAATTGATCTAGGCTCTGGCATCAGATAAACTGCGGTTTGAATCCTGGCTCTGTCATTTAATAGCTAGTTGTCTTTAGGAAGACTCCAGTATCCGAGATCCTCATCTGCAAAACTGGGATATCAGTATTTTGTGGGTTGTTGTAAGCACTCCTGAAATTGTATGTAATGAGTCGCATATAGGAGACAACTCTGTAGATGGTAGTAACCACGATTGTTGTTCATGTTGCATTAGCTGCTTTTTTCATGTTGCTTTCTTCACTATACACTTTCAGTGCCTTTTTGGCAGAAACTGTATCTTTATCATAGTGAATGCTCACTAATTTTAAATGAATGAATGAAGGAATCTTGTAGGTATTAGTATTATGCATACTGAGGTAGACCTTGTGTTAATTTTTATTGTTGACTTTTCCATTTAGAGGTCTTGTTGGCTTGTCATTTTTGACATCTTATTTACTAAAAATTCATTTTAACAGAATCTGGTAGCTCAAAGATCAAGAAACCTACCTTTATGGATGAGGAAGTCCAAAGGATACTCATCAAGATGACAGGCTTAGATCTGCAGAAGATTTTTAAGCCAGCTGTACAAGAAGTGAAGCCACCAACTTATAAGCTGATGACCCAAGCACAGTTGGAAGAGGTATGTGAATGTAAGGATATTGGTATAATACCTTCCTTTAAAGGATTAAACAAGATTTCCAGGACCCCTTCAGATGCTGTTAGCTGCTCTCCCACGGGTGCTAGTGAGGGGGCGTTGCAGGCACAGAAGTGAGAAAAGAAATGTGAGCAGGTGGGCAGAGAGGAGCGGGGGGTGTGGCCCAAAGTGGGCAGACCGGGCGTGTGGGCCAGGCCTGGCTGTCCGGCAGAGCCGCCGCTGCTCCACAGCCAGCTTGATCAGCCTCCCTTTGTGCTGCCCGTTCCAGCTTCCTTCGTAGAGGAACACTTGTTGTGAGTACCTTGAGGCTGAGGCTTTGGTGAGATTATGAGATTCTTCTGGACAGCGTCCAACTCCAGGCAGGGGTGCTCCTGGAGTCGTGGGTGTTGAATGCTTTGTGGAAAATGCTTTGATGTATGAATATGTGAAGAGCAATAGCTCCTCTTTCTAATTCAAAAATAATTAAGAGTCATAGCAAAAAATTCAAATACCCAATAGCATGTCACACGAAGGGCCCCTTTCACCTCTCAGAGGTAACCACCGTTAACAGTATGGCATGGAGCAGTGTGCTCAGTGGTTAAAGGCATGGACTCTGGAGTTAAGTTGCCTGGGTTCAAATCCTAGTGCTGCAGCTTCTTAGCAATTTACTTAACATTTGTGTGCCTCTATTTTCTCTCTCATAAAATGACATAACAGTAGCACTTAGCTCATAAGGTAGTTGTGGGCATTAAATGAGCCAAATATAATACAAAATATTTAAACACATAGTAAACACCCAATAAGTGAAATCCTTTGTCCTATTTCAGGCAGCTTTTGTGGCCTGGCTCTGTCTTAGAGCATCCCTTTGCTGTTTTGAGAATGGTTAAGCCTGTAGCTAGTGCTCTCAGCCACACCACAGAGGCAAAGACCAGGGCCCAGGAGCCCAAGTTTGGCTTTTTACTCACTTATTCATGGCTACAGCTTCTTCTCTTTGCAGTCTTTAGCATTTTTCATTAGTATCTGCTTTTGTTAGGTGATCCTTTTGTCCTGTAACCTTGTGGCTTTCCCAAGAAATATTTTATTTCATTAGGCTACAAGACAGGCAGTCGAGGCGGCTAAAGTCCGATTAAAAATGCCACCAGTTCTGGAAGAGCGAGCGCCAATAAATGACGTGTTAGCTGAAGATAAGATTTTGGAAGGAACAGAAACAGCCAAATACGTGTTTACTGATATATCATATAGCATACCACACCGGGTAAGTATATGTCTAATTGCAAAATGATTTTTATTTGAAATACTGTGTAGAGATGGGCCTGAGGGACGAGGGTCAACATCGTGTGACCCAGCTGTCTCTGAATCTTCCAAACCAGAATTTCTGCGACTGAATGAGACCTGGCAGATACAGCATAAAGAAGAAAAATGCAAACCAGCACCACATCGTCATGTCACCATTTCCTTACAGATTATGGACACAGTATTTCCAGACTGACTGCAGAAAAAGAGACAGGTGTGCTGAGACAGAACAAGACAGAAACCTGCCCTCAAACCACAAATAGGAAAGTATCTTCAAGGCAATATAGGAGAAGGGAGATTCTTTCTGCTCAAGTTAGACTGATTTTTAAGATGGAAATTCTTGCTGATGCCCAAAAAACTCAGACTTCCTGAAGGATTTTCACTGTTCAGAATTTGCAGTAAAAATGGCAGGTTTCCCCAGATAATTTTCAGGCACCACTTCATCTGTTGTAGTTTTTATTGTCTAGCTCCTCTTCCTCTGATCCCCAGTTCCAAAAGAATACTCTGGCACTTACAAAATATATTAGTTGTTGTTTGAGCCTTTTCAAGCAAAGAGTAAAAAGAGTAATTTACAGTTCAGCCCACAAAATGCAGTAGAATATTGCATAGTGATAGGGCTGGGAAAGGGGCCACCCTGTCCTAATCTTTTTATCGTATGTGATTTTCGTTAGAAGACGTGATTTGAGCCAAGTCCATGTCTGTACATCAGTCACCTCTATATCTGACATAATGAACAGGGATCAGAGTTTCATTTTTAATTAGAGTTTTTGCTTTTATATATGTTTGCAGTGCTGTGCAGGCTGGTTGTGGGAGCATTCTATAACCTGAGAGGGAGAAAGGAACTTGGAATTCACATTACCAAAGTCCTTTTGAGGAACAACTGTGTTACTTTGCCATCTGCTATTGTTTTTTCTATTTGCAGTGCTTGATGAAAGTTTTAATTATCCTCAGAACACATTCAGAGACTCTTACGTCTCTGAAGGGTTGAGTGTCAGTACCATCTGGTTAATTTAAACATTAATCAGATGGGTCTCATTTATCTGCTATGTGCAAAGCTCTGTGTAAGTCACTCTGGGTGTTGCAAAGAATTGTAATCCACAGTTCCTGACCTCTTCCAGTTCTGTAACAATATTAACAATATCTGAGAGGTGTTAAGAATCCTGCACGTGATAAATGGCCAGTTGGGTGGTACACACAGTGGGTGGAATTCAGTGGAGGAAGCAGTCCTGGGGCCTGGGATTTGGCAGGTGGACCAGCCAGTCTCTCTGACACTTTTGTCTCCAGTATGAGGCATCACAGAGGTGTGGGATTAAGACTCCACACCTTTGGGTTCGTTCCTTCAACCCCTGGGACTTTAAACATAAATCATAAAGTAGTAAAGTCTGTCTGTGTGAGACTTCAGGATGGGGAAATGAAATAATTCAGAAAGGTTTTATAGCACTTCTTCTGAAATGGATTTAGATGAATCTCAGGTCACCTTTTTTTAGTTGAACCGTTTTATGTATTGAACCCACTTGAGGGCTATAGATCACATTTAGTACATACTTTCATTTAGGTTTCTGCTTGTCAGAGGCACGGCAGTGATTAGTGAAGGGAGTCTCAAATCTCGCCGGGTCTTTGAGGCTTACAGTTATCATTGAAATCATACAGACGATTGCATCTTATGTTTCCCGGTTGCATTTTATATTGTTGATTGCAAGTTATTCTTATAATGGTGCTTAGTGGGACACTGGAACTAAAAATTAAGGCCTCACGAACTCATCCTTGATTATGTTTTCTATTTCAGGAGCGTTTTATTGTCGTCAGAGAACCAAGTGGCACACTACGCAAAGCCTCTTGGGAAGAAAGGGACCGGATGATTCAGGTTTATTTCCCAAAAGAAGGTCGTAGAATTTTAACGCCAGTAATTTTCAAGGAAGAAAATCTTCAGGTAAGGTGATTTTGGTTTCATAGAGGTAGTGCTGATGGTTTCTTTGTTGAACAGTTGGCTCTGGTGCTGCTGGGCATTTTGCTTTGATAAACAGACATTTCTAATGATAAGGAGGGTTATTTATCTTGTAATTGGCTTAGCTAGGATTTGAATCCAGGTGTGACAGTTCCGAAGCCTGTGTTGTTTCTGCATCCCTCTTGCTGGGCACAGATGTGGCCTGTGTGTGGATGGGCAGGCCCGGCATGGCGTCAGGACAGGTGTTGCACTCTCATGTTCTTCTCATCTAATTCCACCTCTGCTGTGTTGGTTTAGACCATGTACAGCCAGGACCGGCATGTTGATGTCCTCAATCTCTGCGTTGCCCAGTTTGAGCCAGATTCTGCTGAATATATCAAAGTGAGTATATTTTATAGTTTCCAAAGTATGGGCTTAAGTATGATTACGAGTATGATTTTTTAATCCAGCACAATGAGTTAGGTTATAAGCTTTGACACAGGGGGAAGAGAAGGGAAATGCCTGAACACCTGTCCAGTGCCTGATGTATACCAGATAGATATTTTCATCCTCACAACAGCCCTTGACTGAAGGATGGGAGAACTTAAGCTTGGAGAGTTAAGTAACTTGTTGAAAGTTGCACAGCTAGTCAGTGGTAGAGGTAAGACCCAAACTTGATGGCAGAGACTATTCTTTTTTCAGTTTCTCACACAGGAAACAGTTGTTCACTGAAATTTGCCAAAATGCAGTGTATGTATCTTACAGTTCAGTTTAATAAATAATCATATAGTACCTTCCATGTATAAGGTATTATTGTGGAGGTATAGGTTATGGCATGAACTAGGATAGGGAGCCCTGTCAAAGTCCAGAAATGATTGTGGGGAAGAGTGCTAGTTAAGTATACAGATAATTACCACTGTAGGCCTAAGGTGTTAGGTGCTAAGGGAAGGTTACAATGTGCTCTCAGGCGTCATAGGGTTCTTGAAGAGGGTTCTAGAAGGGCAGGGAACATTATGGCTGGTGGAGTTGGGTGAGGAGAGGTGTTTCAGGTAGAGGGGAAAGCATGAATAACAGGCAGGAAACAAAGTATACTTGAGAAGTGGCCAGTCATCTGGTTTGCTTGCACAGGCAGTGTATATGTAGGGGAGTGGTTCAAGATTAAGCTAGAAAGGTAGATGGGGCCGTATCACAGGTGACCTCAGATGCTAGGCTGACGAATCTGGACTTCAGTCAGCAGCCTTTTGAACACAAGAATGCCCTCACCAAAGTCCTCATTTAGGAAGATCACTCTAGAAGAACTGAAGGAACGTTAGTTAATAAGTTGGAATGGGGTAGTTGATTGGAGGGAAAAGAGGAAGTGGGGGCCCATTGCTTCCAGTGGTCCATATATATCTGTGTAATAGGAGCTTCATACATAGTGCGTGGCTGCTGAAGAGTAGTTGATCTGGCCATAAATGTCCGGCAGACTTGTTCCAGGCCCTATGTACTTCTACAGTGGAGGGCTGGTCTAAATCATATCTGCTGGTTAGTGATAGTGGAGGCCGGTATAAGTAGACCTCGTTTACTGATACTTTCTTGGGCAGCTCACATGCTAGTAGATGTGTACCCAGTAATGCTGCTCACTTCTATTTATTTTCACGTTTCTGAAAAGTTGCATTTTGTGTGGATAGACTCATCATCAGACCTACGAAGATATAGATAAATATGGAAAGTATGACCTTTTACGTTCAACAAGACACTTCGGTGGAATGGCTTGGTATTTTGTGAATAAGAAAAAGATTGATGGTTTACTGATTGACCAGATTCAGAGAGATTTGTAAGTATGATCTTAGGAAGTAAAGAAATTCTTATTATCATTAAACTTGTATTTAATCTGTTACTTTTCCAGTGATAACAATGTACTGTCCAGTGGTAGATTTCACTTACCTCAGTTTATTTATGGGTTTGTTTTTCCAGTATAACCCAGTTTTCTCAGTCTTTGCTTCCGTGTTGTGTAAACAGGGCTGGATTCTTTGAAAGAGTAAATGGCTTTAGATCTGTACTGTATACCCTGGTATTGACTTATCCCTGGCCTTACTGGTGCTCCTGGACACCAGTGAACTTTCCATATACTCAAAGGGGATTAAATAGGAAATGTAAAGAAGTAGACATAAGTTCTGATGGGTGCTTTTCAGTAAAAGTCATCATTTAATTTATGAAAATACTCTTGCTTTTGATCCTCCTTGTTTTTGCAAGATTCTTAAGGCATTAAAAAGGTTACAGGTTTTTTTCAAAGTTGCGTGAAACAAAGAATGTCTGTTGTATTTTAGCATGCAACTGGTGTGCACCCAGCCTTCTAGCTGAAATAATACTTTACAACTTGTGATGAACTGAGGAGAAGATTGTTTTCGAGTATCTTTCCATTGGTTGAGTTAGAGAAAGGCCAAAATAACAAGGAAAAGAAACCAACATGGCTGTAGTAAGAAAGTCACCAGACAGCTTAGTGATTATTGCCATCTTGAATGTAAGGAGTTTTGACTCAGACTATCCTCCGTGTAATCTGAACCGTGCACACAATGGTAAGGCATTTGGAACTAGAAGGTTCCATATTGTCTAAGAATTACAGCCCATATGGAAACAGTGTCATTTCTCATAGAAACATCATTCCTAATGGTGAGTGATTTCCAGGCTAGCCCTCTTCTCCAGCATATGTACTGTAACCCAATTCAGAGGGCAGGAATACACCTGCATCCCACATAAGCAGGAGGCTGCTGGTCGTCATGAGGATGCTCAAAAATGACTTGCCTTTAGGTGCATTAGCAGTGACATCTCCTGTGAATGAATTTTCTTATAAAGCTTCTCAAATGTAAATATTCTGAAATTATTTTATTATAAAAAGAATTTAACATTTTTGGGCTTCCCTGGTGGCTCAGTGGTTGAGAGTCCGCCTGCTGATGCAGGGGACACGGGTTCGTGCCCCGGTCTGGGAGGATCCCACATGCCGCGGAGCGGCTAGGCCCATGAGCCATGGCCGATGGGCCTGCGTGTCCGGAGCCTGTGCTCCGCAACGGGAGAGGCCACAACAGTGAGAGGCCCGCGTACCGCAAAAAAAAAAAAAAAAAGAATTTAACCCTTTTTATAAGAAATTAGAGCAACACAGAAATGTACTTCTGGACTTCCCTGGTGGCGCAGTGGTTAAGAATCCACCTGCCAATTCAGGGGACACGGGTTCTATCCCTGGTCCAGGAAGATCCCACATGCCGAGGAGCAACTAAGCCCGTGTGTCACAAGCCTGTGCTCTAGAGCCCGCGAGCCACAACTACTGAGCCCACGTGCCACAACTACTGAAGCCCACTTGCCTAGAGCCCGTGCTCTGCAACGAGAAGCCACCGCAGTAAGCCCACGCACCGCTGTGAAGAGTAGCCCCTGTTCACTGCAACTAGAGAAAGCCCATGTGCAGCAATGAAGACCCAATACAGCCAAAAAGGAATAAATTAAAAAAAAATTATTTCTTTGAAAATTAAAGTTCTTTATCGAGGAGTACTAATAAGCAATATTATAGTAATACTCATCACACGTACGCTTTACCTCTGAAGCAGTTCATTTGCATACTGGGAGGGAATTTTGAGTTCCCTGAATTTCCTGATCTGCTTAAGTAAAACTTCTGTGGGAATGCTGAACAGGACAGTTTGCTGCAAATCCCAGGCTAAACAGTAGAGGGTGCATGTCCTCAGTGAACGGAGCCCAGGCCAGAACTGAGATTCTGCACATTTATTTCAAACTGAAGTTCCACTGTTGGTTTTGAATTGAGATGTCTTTAAAATCTTTACATGTAAAATTTTTTTTTTTTACTTTCAAATATGAGCTGGGTGTGAAGCTAAATTATTCTGTGAGACACAGGCATTGTACCGTAGCATGAACGTAAAGAAGCCCTAAGCATGACTAAGATATAGAAACCCATTTAAGCTCTTTATGGGTTCACATGGTTATGCTCTAAAGAGAATTACTGTTATCTTTTGTTGTCAGATTTATTGGACTATTAGATTACAGCAAACACAACAGATTTATACTAAACATTTAAAAAATATTTTTCCTCTGGAAAGTTTTAGTTTCTCACCTCTGGCTTCTCAGTTCTACCAAGACATGGCATTTAGGGTGGATGGGCCTTGGAATGAGCCCAGAGCATCTCTCAAAGGTCACCATGTCTTAAGAAATTCTTTACCCCACTCTAGAAGGGTCTTTTTTTTCCTTTAACATCTTTATTGGAGTATAATTGCTTTACAATGTTGTGTTAGTTTCTGCTCTATAACAAAGTGAATCAGCTATATGCATACATATATCTCTGTATCCCCTCCCTCTGGCACCACCCTCCCACCCTCCTTATCCCACCCCTCTAAGGTGGTCGCAAAGTACCAAGCTGATCTCCCTGTGCTATGCGGCTGCTTCCCACTAGCTATTTCACGTTTGGTAGTGTATATATGTCCATGCCACTCTCTCACTTCGTCCCAGCTTACTCTTCCCCCTCCCTGTGTCCTCAAGACCATTCTCCACGTCTGTGTCTTTATTCCTGTCCTGCCCCTAGGTTCTTCAGAACCAATTTTTTTTTTTGATTCCATATATATGTGTTAGCATACAGTATTTTTCTCTTTCTGACTTACTTCACTCTGTATGACTGACTCTAGGTCCGTCCACCTCACTACAAATAATTCAACTTCATTTCTTTTTATGGCTAATATTCCATTGTATATATGTGCCACATCTTCTTTATCCATTCGTCTGTCAGTGGACACTTAGGTTGCTTCCATGTCCTGGCTGTTGTAAATAGAGCTGCGATGAACATTGTGGTACATGCCTCTTTTTGAATTATGGTTTTCTCAGGGTATATGCCCAGTAGTGGGATTGCTGGGTTGTATGGTAGTTCTACTTTTAGTTTTTTAAGGCACCTCCATACTGTTCTCCATAGTGGCTGTATCAATTTACCTTCCCACCAACAGTGCAAGAGGGTTCCCTTTTCTCCACACCCTCTCCTGCATTTATTGTTTGTAGATTTTTTGATGATGGCCATATTCTGACTGGTGTGAGGTGATAGCTCGTTGTAGTTTTGATTTGCATTTCTCTAATGATTAGTGATGTTGAGCGTCTTTTCATGTTTGTTGCAGTCTGTATATCTTCTTTGGAGAAATGTGTATGTAGGTCTTCTGCCCATTTTTGGATTGTTTGTTTTTTTGATATTGAGCTGCATGAGCTTCTTGTATATTTTGGAGATTAATCCTTTGTCAGTTGCTTCATTTGCAAATATTTTCTCCCATTCTGAGAGTTATCTTTTCATCTTGTTGATGGTCTCCTTTGCTGTGCAAAAGCTTTTAAATTTAATTAGGTCCCATTCATTTATTTTTGTTTTAATTTCCATTTCTCTAGGAGGTGGCTCAAAAAAGATGTTGCTTTGATTTATGTCAGAGTGTTCTGCCTGTTTTCCTCTAAGAGTTTTATAGTGTCTGGACTTACATTTAGGTCTTTAATCTATTTTGAGTTTATTTTTGTATAGCTGTTAGGGAGTGTTCTAATTACATTCTTTTACATGTAGCTGTCCTGTTTTCCCAGCACCACTTATTGAAGAGGCTGTCTTTTCTCCATTGTATATTCTTGCCTCCTTTATCAAAGATAAGGTGACCATATGTGCATGGGTTTATCTCTGGGCTTTCTGTCCTGTTCCATTGATCTTTTATTTCTGTTTTTGTGCCAGTACCATACTGTCTTGATTACCGTAGCTTTGTAGTAGTCTAAAGTCCGGGAGCCTGACTCCTCTAGCTCCATTTTTCTTTCTCAAGATTGCTTTGGCTATTCGGGGTCTTCTGTGTTTCCATACAAATTGTGGAATTTTTTGTTCTAGCTCTGTGAAAAATGCCATTGGTAGTTTGATAGGGATTGCATTGAATCTGTAGATTGCTTTGGGTAGTATAGTCATTTTCACAATGTTGATTCTTCCAATCCAAGAACATGGTATATCTGTTTGTATCATCTTTAATTTCTTTCATCAGTGTCTTACAGTTTTCTGCATACAGGTCTTTTGTCTCCTTAGGTAGGTTTCTATTTTATTCCTTCTGTTGCAGTGGTAAATGGGAGTGTTTCCTTAATTTCTCTTTCAGATTTTTCATCATTAGTGTATAGGAATGCAAGAGATTGCTGTGCATCTTGTATCGTGCTACTCAACAAATTCCTTGATTAGCTCTAGAAGTTTTCTGGTAGCATCTTTAGGATTCTCTATGTATAGTATCATGTCATCTGCAGACAGTGACAGTTATACTTTTCTGATGTGGATTCCTTTTATTTTTCTTCTCTGACTGCTGTGGCTAAAACTTCCAACCTATATTGAATAATAGTGGTGAGAGTGGGTAACCTTGTCTTGTTCCTGATCTTAGCTGAAATCGTTTCAGTTTCTCACCACTGAGAACGATGTTGGCTGTGGGTTTGTCTTATATGGCCTTTATTATGTTGAGGTAGATTTCCTCTATGCCTACTTTCTGGAGAGTTTTTATCATAAATGGCTGTTGAATTTTGTCAAAAGCTTTTTCTGCATCTATTGAGATGATCATATGGTTTTTACCCTTCAATTTGTTAATATGGTGTATCACATTGATAGGCATATATTGAAGAATCCTTGCATTCCTGGGATAAACCCCACTTGATCATGGTGTACGATCCTTTTAATGTGTTGTTGGATCTGTTTGCTAGTATTTTGTTGAGGATTTTTGCATCTGTGTTCATCAGAGATAACTGGCCTGTAGTTTTCTTTTTTTGTGACATCTTTGTCTGGTCTTGGTATTGGGGTGATGGTGGCCTCATAGAATGAGTTTGGGAGTGTTCCTCCCTCTGCTATATTTTGGAAGAGTTTGAGAAGGATAGGTGTTAGCTCTTCTCTAAATGTTTGATAGAATTTGCCTGTGAAGCCATTAGAAGGGTTATTTTTATATACCCTCTCAGCTTTGAGGTGGCAAATGGTAGGAAGGTATTGACTATGGAGAGCACAGAGATTATTTAGTTTGGGGAAGGCTAGGTAAGTTTTAAGGTTGATAAAAATTGTTTATAGGTTTCACAAAAGATAAGTACAAACTGTAAGAATTGAGCTTTTGTTATGGCTTCATCATAGATGTGTGACACAAGATAAGTTGCTGAGGTAGAACCTGACTTTCCTTTTGTTTGGTATGCATAATTTCACATCTTCCCTAGGATGCTGATTTTTAACGGATGGGGCCCTGTGAATACAGGAGGCCTGGGAGTCTTGCCTTGGACTCCTAAAATGCCTCATACAGAGGCATCTGTCTGCTAATTCAGAGTCTCAATGAAAATTCGTTAGCAGATGTCACTGCTAATGCACCTAAAAGCAAGTGGCATTGAGCAATCCCCATGACCACCAGCCTCCGGCTTATGTAGGATGAAGGTACAGTCACACCCTCTGAGTTGGATTATGTTATCTGGTGATGATGTGGGCTGGCTTGGAAATCATCTACCATTAGAATGCTGTTTCTACAAGAAATGATGTTCTGCTTCCAAAAAGGATACAGCCACATTTAGAATATATTCACTGTCATAAATTGGGCCCTGCCTGTATTGACTCCTGCCCTACCTATCTCAGAGTTGGTATGAAGCCTAAACTAGCCAGTATTCCTGAAAGTGCCTTTGAAAATATGGAACTGAAGGCAGTAAAAAATTTTTTCTGGCCCAAGGAAAGTTTGAAATGTAATTTAAAGTTTGGCACATTTTATAGGACTGTGAAGCAAAAGAAGAAAACAGTACAAACAAAAATTTAAAAAGAAGAAAGCAATAAACCCTTTTAACAGTAAACCCTTTCCCTCTAGAGTCGATGATGCCACCAGCTTGGTCCAGCTCTATCACATCCTCCATCCAGATGGCCAGTCAGCTCAACAGGCCAAAGAGCAGGCTGCCGAAGGATTACATTTAGTTAAGGTAAAGGGACTTTTTCCACATTAGCTACTGTGGGTGACTGAGTTGGAAAGAATTTTTAAGTGGGTCATATTTAATGGTAACTAAACAGATTTGTGGCCTTGAACCAGAGTGATCAGAGCTCCCATATTTCTTTAGCCTGGACAGTAGAAACAGAGCTGCTGCTGGAGTCCAAGAAGTTCAGACAGTGGGGCAGTAGCCCCCTTATTTTTTGCAGTACTGGCAACTAAGTGGTCAGGTCACCAGCAGGGCGTGGTGGAGGACTGCTGGGTAGTACACGTCCCCAGTGCAGCTTCCTGTCCTCCAGTTCGGTCACATTCCTGTTCAGGTGTCCAGAAGTTGGGAGGGTAGTGCTTGTATAATACCAAGCCTTAGTTGCGCTATCATTTTGGAATTGCATACCTCTCAAAACTATGGGCTAACATAGATGTCTCTGTAAATGTTGAGAGACGATTTTTTTCAGGAAGGGAAGGGGAGACCATTGTGTAATTTTCATCTCTAGATTCTAATGCTCAGGGTAGACATGTATTTGTGGATCTGGCTTCTATCCCAATATTACTTCGTGCATACTTCAAAGCAGTTATAAAGCTTACTAAGGATAAAAACAACCAGTGATGATGATGACATCATAGGTGGCGTAGAAAAAAACCATTCTTTAAAGTGAAAAACCAGTTTGCTAACTAACTCTCATCCTCCAGATTTCTCTTGAACCTAATGGTTTTTATTTTGATCCAGCAATGTCAGGTTTCTTAATTTTTTTCTGAAAGATGGCATCCATATTTGGATACCTCTGGTGTTTAGAATTAGTATTACTTTACTTTAACTGTGATACTGTTTTCTGTCCATGTAGTATGCTTATTGTTTGGTAATCAGAAAAATACTGGAAATGTGGAAGGCTTTTTTTTAAACTGGGACTTTCCTTTGCTACTACAGAAATGTTTGTTAGTGATGATGTCTCAAAACTAAAAACTTTATCAATAGTATATGCTCTATTATTTTCAAACTTTTTTTTTTAAACAGGTCTTTGCAGAAACAGAAGCACGGAAGGGCGCATATATAGAATTAACACTGCAAGCTTATCAAGAAGCATTCATTAGCAATTCTGCAGCTTCCTAAAAATATTTTTTAAATAAATTTCATTTTACTAAATACTGCCTAGTTTTCTCTGTTAATACTGAGCGGTTTAAAAATGTCAAAATTGGGAGTTCTCTCCCTATAAAATTACTTCTTTTGTTTTTTAAATTCCAAGTAGTGCCTCTATCAGAAATACAAAGAAAAACTTGTTACTCTGCTCACTTTCCTAGGCTACAAGGGGATAACTGAGAAGTACATCTTAGTGCCTGGTTATGAATTTTTCTAATCATGTCAGATGAGTACAGTGTAACAAGAAAGGGGAAAAAAAAGTACTATGCCTCTCTGTGTTACCAAATGGGCCGCTCGGTAATTTAACTAGAGCCCAGCTTAATGAGGTCAGAGGAGCTGGAGTTTCAGACCCTGATTCCAGAAACGGGTACCTACCAAAGTCAGGGCAAGGCATAAGAAAGCTACATAGAGAGGGATAATGCCATGAGGTCAAGGAAAATGGTTTAGCACGGATATTCAGTTCTAAGAAAAATGTGATTGATGGTGTTTGAAACTAGTTATTCAAAGAAAAGAGAATGCGGGCTGATCCCCAGGTGAGGTGTAGTTTTGGCTCAGCCTTCTAAAACTAGAATCCTATCATTATGCAGAAAGGAAACTTTGAAGTATCTTCATTAATTCAAAAGATTTTATGAGATATGGTCTTAATGACAGTATGAAAAAAATCAAAGCCCACAGCAGTCTTAGTTAACAAGGAAACATTGTGATTTAGATGCTGCACATAAACTCCTCTGAAGATGAGGGCATTGTGCTCCCAGTGGGCCACAGCATCTACATATAAAAATCTAAGGAGTTTCTCAGGAGTCCAAAGCACTGTGGTCAGTGTGATGATCAATACCTGTCCATAATAATGATCTGTTTAGTTGAGTAAATGGGAAACATTATTCAGTCATCCAAAATATCTTCATCCAGGTTGATATCTGTTGTGTCAATATCTTCTAATTCCAAATTATCCAAATCTACTTCCAGTTCAAGTAAACTCTGCAAAGAAAAGGAAGAGGGTGAGTTATATGGTACTGTGTTAAAGCAAAGTTATTAAAGAAAAGTTATCCGTGATTCATGATCCAAAGAGAACTAAAACAACAGTCAAAAAGGGGCATCTTCTCATTTCAAAACCCCTGCTCTGAAACTGATTCCATCACTTAAAATGCAGAGGCCTGCACATCCTGCAGACATTTGCGGGGAGGGAGGGTGAGGCTGGGGTCCAATAGGAAGTTGGGTATGATGTCCGTACCTTTTCTTCTTTGTTGTCTGTGGCGGGGGCCACAATAACAGGAGTAGGAGAAGCAGGTTTCCCATCAAGTTCCTGAAAACCCAAGTAGAAACACATGAAAACAAAGGAATTTGTTCAGGAATTTGAAATTTTTCCCAAAGGGAAGGCAGATCAGGATTGGGAAGTGGGAAATGGTACTTAAAATCAACAGATCTCAACCACTCTCTCATGTCTGACTGACCTGCTGAGATGCACATCTTGAGGGCTCAAAGCCTTTTGCCTCTTCCATAACATTTCTTTCTTCATTTGGCTATCAAAGAATAAAACAATGATGAAATGAAATATTCTGAAAGCATAATTCATCTATAAACTTGGCCTAAATCCCAGATACTAGCTCTTAATCGAACCATAATGTATGTGGTGCAGTTCAAAACCTTAAGCCGTGAATGCCTTTCCACCCTGTAGTCACACGGGATGAGGCACCCCAGGCACTCACCGTGACAAGTGGGTATTGTTTGGCCGGCCACAGGTCAGCATGTGTTTCCTTCACCCATTCTTCTACAACGAAGGCTTCTTTTAATCCAGGAAAAAGGTTTTCATATTCTGTTGGATCAGCAAGGGATTCTGCTGCTTTCTGATTGACTTTTGAGAGATTTTCCCTCCAGAGTTTCACCACCCTATTACAGATATCATAGAACCATTGGGAGACTGTTAGGGGCTCTGTTTTTATCTGAAACATTTCTTCCTAAAATGAAAAGTCTGTACCTTGAAACCTGACTGGGTAAGTAAGTCCGTGCCAGGAAGGCAGCTTCTGGCAGTCGTCCAGTTCTAATCAAGAGCTCCAGGCAAGCATCAAGCCTAAAGATTAAAAAGGAGAGGCACTGTTACCAAGAATAAACGCTATAATAATGGCACTTACCACATTAGAGAAATGTGGGTTTAGTGCTGGCAAGTCAGCACTCCCTCTCCAACTCACACATACACCTCTTTTCTGTCACTGAGCCACTACTTGTCATCACCAGTGTGTTACATAATGGACTCCAGAAGTGTGAGAGATTTTTCAATCACCTTAACTTCCCTAAGAAGAATCTAAAGGGGCTTTTTAAAACAAGGTAGCTTAGATGAGCACATTTAAGGGCTTCAGAATATGAAGAGCAGAAACTCGGTTTCACAAATATAGTTTTGAGGGCAGCATCTCTAACATGGACTGTGCTGGACAATCCAGTGGTGCCCAGTAGGAAAATATCCAGGTGTCCATTTTCTTTTTTAACTTTTTCCTGTGTAAGTTTGATAAAGTGGATAACGTGCTTTAGAACTCAGAATTTTTTGGATTTTAAAAAGGTAATACCTTTTGGATTTTAGAAAGTATGTATACCATACGTTACATAATACCCTCAGCATCAGAGTCACAAACATCAACATTCTGCTATAACACATGAATACTAAATGCAATAAAAACAAACCAAGTGGCATAAAAGCAACTAATAATAATACTTCAGCGTTTAGGCCAAGTTTTGCCACCAAATAAAATATTCTCAGAATGTTTTTGGGTTTTTGAGTTATTAATAAGAAATAGTGGACCTATTCTTATATAAATTTACACATACATGTTATAAAACACATACACATTCAAAGTTTTTATGATTAAGCGTGAGGTTTAAAAAGTATGTAGGGCAAGTTAATGAATACTTTTGTATTTTATTTCATAATATGGTCAACTAATCATATGCACTAACTGCTAGACTTTTTAATACATGACATTTTTATGCTTTATAGTTGAAATCAAATCTAAAAGTAACTGGCATCCTCACCCACCTTATTTTTGTTGTAAGCAGATCAGAATTATTCAACTTGGGTAAAATCACCTGCTGTTCAGGTACCAAATAAAGCAAGCAGCCCAACAGCCTCCTGCCTTCATTAAATAAAATACCTTAGCCAGTAAGTGGCAGGGCTGTTGAGAAAGCGGTTTAACATTTCTCCCAGTTGAGCCTCCCTGAGCAGCTCATTTTGCTCAAACATTTAGACCAAATGTTAGTGGTAAGAGCATCCTTTACTGAAGAGCATCCTTTGAGTTCTTCCAAAGCAGCACTGTCCTGCCTGCTCCCATCAGCAGCACCACTCGGCCAGGCATCAGTGCTGTCTCCAGGGTTCCTTCTTCATGTTCCTCTCCAAAGACCACCCTTGAAGTCAGTGCAGAAGTCAGTGCTTTATTACTGTGCCCACCTCTTTTAGACCTTGGGTTAATACTTACTTGCCCTGTAAAAAGTAGCTCATGAATGCCACATTATTCTTGCCGTCTCTCTCCGCACCCTCTGCTAGCTTGTTCACCATAGTAGCATTTCCAGAGGCAGTGGCCAAAAGCAACAGACCCCCATAATCCTGTGCATGGTGCAGGCACTCCTGGGCTAGGCCAAACTGGCATTTACTAATGGCAAGTTCAGCAAGTTGTTTCCACTTCTGTTCTGACTGTAAGAAAAGAGATTCCACATTAAAATATCTTTCAAATAAACATTTGAATTTCCAACATCAACATTATTCTGTTAGTCTGAACATTATTGTACTAACAATTTTATATTTTCTATAATTATAAAATACATATTTTATGTATACTGAGCTGTGCTTAAGTAGGTTCTATCAAAATAAGAATGGAATGACAATGTATAATGAGGAAATTGAAATTATTCACATAAGATTAATTCAAACACAAATCAAATTTAATGCTGCATGTGAATAATCATCAGCCCATTATATTTTTATTTTGTAATTACATAGTGAAACTAAAACTAACAAGTTTTAAGGTAATTAGACTGTAATTATTTTAAGGAACGATTTAATACCATTTTTTGAAGGCAGAAAAAACTTTTTATGTCCTTAAATATTTAATAATAAATATTATTTCTGTCATTTGTAGCTTCTCAGAAATCAAATAAAATGCTGCTCATTTGGATGATCTTAACATAGCTAAAATTTATTTAGTACATCTGAAATTAATTTACGAGTAAATGCTAGACTTAAACCACAACTGGGAGCCCTCAATATACAAAATATACAACGATCCATAAAAATGTCATTAAACTGTCTCAAAATGTCAGAACCCTTCTTTAAAACCAACATCTTCCTCACTAGTTTGGGATACTGGCAAATTACTGCTATGTCTGCATCCTTTTAGAGTTCCAGACTCCTTTATCTACTACTATCTTCTAGCTTTCCTTCTCTTCCAAAACAGATCTCATGTAAGATTAAAAAAAAAACACCACTTTTTCTTAAATTAGAATGCTAAGAATATATTAATAAGAATCTAATAATATATAGCTCCAATATAATCCATTTAATTTATGCAAAGATAAACATAATTCATTTTTTAAGAAGAAAGAAAGGCAACAACCTCACCAAAATGAGTGCATTTCAGAAAACTTTAAAACACAACTTATAGTAAACACATATAAGTACCTACTGACCCTTCCATCAGTTACAAAAAATCATAAATTAGTACATACCTCTGCTTCCACTGCTAATTGGTACGCAATTTTTAGTTCTCCAAGCTGAAGAGCAAGTTCAAAGCGATGCTCAGGGTCTGTGGATACTGTAAGAGCTTGCTGCTTGAAGCCCTAAACAGATGAAATATGTGTTTATGTACAGAAGAACCTGTGTGTGTAGTCTACATATACAGTGCACACACATGGCAAACAATCCATTGCTCTCTCAAACTAAATATGCTGCTGACACTGGAGGCCCCATTACTTAAATCAAACAAAGTAACAAACAAAAAATACTCTTCAATTAGAAGACAGAAAAATTAAGGAGCTGTTAAATTAACTGGTAAAAAACAGGGCAGACAAAATTCAGTCACACAACATCTACTGTTTTCTAAGCAGTGGAAGCTGACCAATGCTTGATAAACTCAAGTAAAACAACAACCAGTAAAATTTAGAAACGTAAAAGTAAACAAATGTCAAAAAGAAAAGGATTTTGGAAAGTTGACTGAACAAGAGCCACTTCAAAAAGAGAAAGACAGGCACAGTGGTGTAAACCTAGCTGTCCGTAATCTCCTGAGCTGGGCCTTAGAGATCTAGTCCAGTGCCTCAGAGAAAAGGAAGTCGAATGTAAAACCTTCCAATTTTCTATCATCGGCAGGTCATTTAGCAAACATTTTGCTTTCAGGTCCTGATATTGATCTGGTGTCATTACCTATGCCTTTACTGTTGGTCTCATGTCCAGTTTACTCATCAGCAAGTATGCCAGAGCACAGAAGTCTAAAACTGCCTTCCCATGCTCCAGTCATCAGCAACAAGCTTTTTTTTTTTTTTGCGGTACGTGGGCCTCTCACTGTTGTGGCCTCTCCCATTGCGGAGCACAGGCTCCGGACGCGCAGGCTCAGTGGCCATGGCTCACGGGCCCAGCTGCTCTGCGGCATGTGGGATCTTCCCAGACCGGGGCACGAACCCGTGTCCCCCGCATTGGCAGGCGAACTCTCAACGACTGCGCCACCAGGGAAGCCCAGCAACAAGCTTTTAAACCAACTACTGTAATTATTATATTAGCTTCTCCCTCAAGACAAACAGGGCTGATGGGGTCTTCCCTACGGGCAAGTTCTTCGGCTCCAGGGATGTGGTATATGAGACAAAAAGCTCAGGCTGCAGAAGACTTCCTCAGACTGAGAGTGAATGCTCTGTTAGGGGGCGGTCAGGATGGAGAAGCTGGACAGCTGTCTGAGCTCTGTCTGGGTAGACATTGAGCACTGCTGTATCACTGTGCTTAAAATAACTTCCCAGACTATGCAAGCTACCCTCCCTCCACTCTCCCAGGAGTCCAATGTAACAAGGCATTCTGAATAACCTGCATTACTCCCTTTCTTCCCTAGCACTGATGTAGACAATATAAAATCCAAGAGTGGAGGATGGAAGATCTATAGAACTAGTCAGATACAGGTGAGGGCAAAGCAGATGGAATGAGTGGGCTGTATACACTTACTTTTGCTTTCCTGCAAATCCCCACTGAACTGACACTTAGGGGGTTCTTTTTTAAAAGCATAAACTCCCAAGGACACACAGAAAGGCAGCAGAGACATTAGTATCAATTTTGGAAGCTCGAAAGCTGGTGGAGGAGTACAAACATTCAAGTTAAAACACTAGAGAAGACTAATCCCTAAACCAGGAGTGAAGACAGCATAGAAACAACCTGATGCACACCTCAGAATCCCCAGAGGTGTCTCGTGAAGGGTAGTGCTAAAACCAGCAAATAAACAAAACTGCCTGAAAGTCTATATAAGAAGCAGTTAGATACCCCAGGTCCCCACTCCTCTCCCCGCCCTGAACTCTTGACACACACAGAAGACAGGAATCTTGTTCTTTGGAGAGGGTAAACTAGAGGGTCCCCAGTCTGAGGGATCCCTGAACACCCAGCAGGAGTGCTGAGTGGCAAAAGGAAAACAGGAGATTATAAGAATGGATGTTGAGACTAAATATTTGAAATACTAAATACTGAGACACCAAGCCATACTCTGCTCAGCCCGCACAAGGATGGTGACTGGGGAGCTTCTCTGTAAACTAACCAGCCAAAGGGGTAAGACTTAAAGATACTAAAATGTCACTGAGGGCCATATGCCAGCCTGAACAGTGCCTGGTACAATATTAAGTGCTCATTAATTTCACTAAATGAATAAATGAAGTCATTAAATTCATTAGATGAAGATACTGACACTGATTGAGGCTCCCCAATCAAAAGGTCCAGCCACATCACATATTTTTAGTCCAGCCAATAAATTCACCCATAAACTCAGATCTTTTGACCTGCTTCTTAGACCTCCACTCTTAAATGAGTGCCCAAAGATCATCAGATACCTGAGGAAAATCTTTAAAAGGAAAGACAGAGATCAAAATGAACCAATAACAGCAATCAGAAGAAAGCATACCATATAAGGGGAACAGAAAACTCAACAACAAAAACTATCATTCATACCCTTACAGAGGGTATGAAGAGAAACTTTGATCCATAAACAAGATTTAAAAAGCCCAAGAATAACAAAATGAGAAAACCAGTGCAAGAGGTCCAACATCTGAATAACAGTTGCACAGAGAGAATATAGAAAACGAAGGAAATCAACAGAGAAATGATTCAAGAAAATCTCTCAAAAATGAAGCAATGAGTTTCCAATTAAGAGAGCTCATCTAATACCCAGCAGAATGAACGATAATTGACCCCTACACCAAGGACCACCATCATGGTAACATCACAAGACAATAGGGACAAGATCCAAAAAACTTCCAAAGAGGAAAAAACAGATCAGGTACCAAGAATCAGGCATATAAATGGCTTTAGACCTCAACAACTAGAAGCTAGAAGGCAGAAGGCAAAATAGAATTTCGTCTTCAAAATTCTGAGAGAAAATCATCTCCAACCTAGAATTCTTTATCCAGTTAAATGGCCAAATATGTTTTAAAGTAGAACAATGGCACTTTCAAATAATCAAGGTCACAAAAAAATTTACTTGCTATTAATAAATAACCCTTTTCTCAGGAAACTACTGAAGGACGTACTCCAGCAAAATGAGGGAGTAAACCAGGAAAGAAGATAGGGAATATAGGAAACAACGGATCCAACTCAAGAGAGCCAAAGGGAAGCCCCAACACGATGGTGAGGGGATATGCGTGATGAGGGCAGAAACCAGTTCAGCCTGAAGCAGACTGAACATACTGAAAGGAGATTTCAAGGAAATCTGGAGAACCATCAGAGTGGGGAGAATAACCCTAAGCACATAGAAAAATAAGCAAAGTTTAAAAAAAAGAAACAATTATTAACTCCAGGGAAAACAAACAACTGCAAGAAGAGAAAGCTATTGCTATAATATATCACATGGCTCAGCTATGAACAGTGTTTACACAGCCACAGTAATACAAACAATTAATACCAATTTAATCAAAATTATGATGTAACTATATTGGGAGGATAAGGAATAGGAAAGTGGCATGTATTGGTAGAAGCAGGGGGAGTGAAAGAAAGATAAATTCCTCATCTTGTATAGAGTGGAAAGTCCCAAGAAATGCCTAAAGCTGAGAAACAGCAATATAAGCGTGTTAGACATGTGGAAATAAATGCCAACAGAGTCAGCTAAAAGAATTACAAGTGATTACCGCTAGGGAGTAGAAATGAGAGAGGGAGGGAGGGCTGTTTGTTTCCTAAGCCTTGCAAAACGTTATACTTTGTGCACACATAACTTTGAATTTATACTAAAAATTGCTACAGTAAGGAAAAGGCTTATCAGTAATGGTAAATTTTATGTATATTTTACAAAGGGAGAGAGACAGACAGAGAGAGAGAGAGAAGCCAGCTAGGATAGAGAAAAATGCAGCATAAAAATGAAAATACTGATAGAACAGAAAAGAAGTCTACAAAAAGGGAAGACTAATAATCACCTCCAACATTTAAAGGGGGTGCGAAGGGCAATGAGAAAGGAGGAGGAGGAGTGTAACAAGTGACTTAAATTCACAAGAGAAATTCCACTGCCGTAAGGAAATCAGTGGCGGTTAAGAAATAAAGTTCTTCCAATTCGTATTAACATTCTTTCCAATTGCTGGTTTTCAAAAACGCACACAAAACGAACCACCGACCCCCACCCCCGTACCTGCTTTTCCAAGAAGTGAGCAACCCTGGTCCTTTGCTCTTTCGGAATGGTCGGGAGGACCTTATCAGCCATGCTGAAGTCTCTCCGCATGACAGCCGTCTGGTATTCCAGCACTGAAACCAGCAGGGAGTAGCTAACGATGTTGAGCTCCTTATCCCCCAGATAAAGCCTGTTGTCTTTAGGAATATAGCCCAGGAGATACATCGTCCTGTAAGAGAAACGGAAACTACTTTAGAACTAAGCCCAAATCAGTACATACACACACTCTCTCTCTCTTGCAGTCACTCACTCACTCTGCCTCTTGCTCAAAATCTTTCCATTTGATTGATGCAAGTTTGGTTAGCAATTGCCACCTATTAAAACGATAACGCTGAAAAATCAGGCCTATCATTGTTAACAGCCAGCAATTGGTTTTGTTTATGTTTAAAAAGTATGCTTTTTGGACATATAAACACTACCAAACGTAAGGTAGATAGCTAGTGGGAAGCAGCCGCATAGCACAGGGAGATCAGCTTGGTGCTTTGTGACCGCCTGGAGGGGTGGGATAGGGAGGGTGGGAGGGAGACGCAAAAGGGAGGGGATATGGGAACATATGTATATGTATAACTGATTAAATTTGTTATTAAGCAAAAAAAAAATAAAAAAAATAAAAAAAAGAGCTCTTAGAAATTAAAAACTAAATAGGATTAGAGGACAAGGTTGAGAACAAATCCTAAAAGGCAGTATAGGCAGTATCTTTTTGAGGTGACTGAAATGTTCTAAAATTAGATTGTGGTAATGGTTGCATGATTTTGTAAATATACTAAAAACTATTAAAAAAAAAAAAGTATGCTTTTAAATTTAGGATGCTAAAGACAAAAGCAAAACGATACTCAGCTACCTGTCCAGGTGGGCAATGGTGACTATTTCTCCTCCGACATAATAATTTAATCTGTTCACAGAACTTGTGTAAATGAAGCAGTCGCCTACCCACAGCCCTGTTTTCACAATTTCCTGAATCTCACCAAGAACCTGCAGGAAAAAAATAAAGTCTATTATTATCTTATTCAGCAATAGGAATCCTGTCAATGACAAAAAAACTGAATATAATGAGGGGTGATACGTAGAATAAGAAATGCAAAGAAAGAATCCTATTTCAAGAAAGAAAATCTTTCCTTGGAATTTCTACTTTCTTCACTTAAGAACAGATTCCTGGATGAGTATCTGTACTGTAAAATCTCACTGTTGCATCAAAGCTGTAATCTAAGAATGTGTTGATCTAAACTCCTAACATATATGAGACTGGCATAATAAGTATTTCAAAAAGTCTTCCAAGACACCTCCACAATGGATGATTCATCTTTACATTTGACAGCTCATTTTAAATAACTCTGGCTAAACTGTCTTAAGACCAAAACACCTTCTAACTTCCTTACTGAAAGATAATCAAAGTTAGTCTAAAGGTTTCTTAAAATCAAAGCACAAATTTCTTTTGAACAAATACTTTCAGACCCTGATCTCTGAGCCAAGATTTTAATTCTCATATTTTACCGTAACTCCTTAAATGCTTATTAGTTTCCCCAAACCTATTTTATAGTAAAATGTTACAAGGAGTGAAGTTCTGCTATAAGAATATAAATCATTTAAAAGCAAAGCTAAAGTTGTGCTGATGCAATTACTTCAAAGCCATCTTCAATGCCATCTTCAGTAACTCCCTCATGTGTTTCCTGTGCAGCCAAAACTTTTTCTGACAGATATTTAAGGATAAAAAATGACTCTTCAGTGGCAATGCAGACGAGCTCTCCAGAGTCAGACCAGAAAATCTGCAACATTACAAACAAAAACACAGATGAATGATTTCGGATTTCTGAGTGGGTATGACAAACTGCATACACTTTGTTTCCTACAAGATTTATCTTCCTACATTAAGATACTAAGTATACACTTAACAATTCTGTCATGTATATACACACCTATTTGGGAGGGTGGAAGGGCACTACTGTTCTATTTATAGAAATGGAAAGACCTAAGGGAAGCAGCAAGGAGCGCTGGCAGTAGGTGCCAGGTGTGCTGAGATTCAGAAGGGCCCTAGCCTCTTCCTTATTGCTCTAGGATAGTGTTTCTCACTCTTTTTTTTCTTTCCCATTATGACCCCCACCCCAAACCTTTTTTAGGCATTTTTTTCCCAATCGTCTTCCCCTGAAGTTTTAGTATCACAGATACTATATGTCTATACATATATTAATACATAAACATATACATAAGGTACACAAACACATAATGTGTATAAACATATGAGCATCTATGCTTTATAGATAAAGAGAGTACTTTTTTTCATCAGTTGGTTTCAGGAACCAATTTCTTCCCCCTAGGGGATGACGTCCCCCTGCTGAAAATGCATGCTCTAGAAGACAGAACCGGGACCCTGGGGAGGTGGATTTGTCTCCACAGATAATTTCCCGACAGTTAAAGCTGTCAAAGAAGCAGGCAGATCTAAAGGTTGAAAACGTTGTCACTGCAGAACGGCTACCTAAATTTTAAACAGCCATTATCAGGTAAAGCATGAAAAGGCTTTCTGAACTGAGTGGGAGACTTGCAGGCCCTTCCAGGTCAAGAACTCCCTGGCTACTTATCTTCAAAGCATTAAAGCCATTTAAAATATGAACAGTACTTGGCATTTGTATAACTTTTTATACTTTTCAAAAAGCCCAACATCTACTGCCTCACTCAAATACCACGACTCTACTTTTCTAAGCAATCCTGAGGTACATGGCACTGTGTCCAGCACAATGGAACAGGGACAGCAGGGTACAAGGATGTTTTCTGGCCTCAGGGACTCAGAGCTTGTCACAAAGATGTACACTCCAAAAACAGCAATGGAGGGAGCTCACGTGTTTGGGCTGAATTTCAATTCTGCGTATGAGTTCTGTATTGTCCCAGTCATAGAAAGCTAAGCCATTTACAGATCTGACTCCCAGTAAGAAGCCTCCATAGATACCTAAAAAGAACACAAAAAAATGTAGATCTTCAGATGTTTCTGAGCCATTACAAAGCTTCTAAAATTGTATCATATATAAACAGCACTCACTTTCAGCTCCAAAATCTGGTTTAAATGATTTTTTTTCCTTAAAGTTCTTAAATATCTTTACAACACTGTTGCTCTCTCTTATTGCGTATCTAGGGGGGGCGGAAAGGAAAGCAAACATAGCATATTATGTATATACTAAACTGCAATTCCACCAAATGTTACAAATATCTTCAAATATATGTGAGTAGTGAATTATGCAAAAATATAAAATAGTTGAAAATTCAATATTATATTTTTTCCTGAGAGATCAGTGACCTGCTTACAGTTGGACAAATAATGAATGGATTTCACAAGGTCTGTTACACAAATTACTAGGGCTTACAAACTATTTTAGAAGCTGAAAAGATCCAAATGTTCCTCAATAGGTGAATAACTAAACCAACTGTGGTCTGTTCATACAATGGAACACTACTCTGCAAAAAAAGGAACCAATTACCCATCCATGCAACGACATGGATGAATCTCAAAAACATTATGCTGAGCAAAACAAGCCAGACTAAGAGTGCATACCACACAACTCCACTGACATGAAACCCTAAAGAAGACAAACCTAATCTACTGGGGAGTAGGGGCTGGGGTGCTGTTAAGGGACACAAGGGGATGTTTTTGAGATGACAGAAATGTTCTATATATCTTGACTGTGCTGGTGGTTACGGATTATATCCATTTGTCCAAATTCACTGAAATATACACTTAAAACAGTGCATTTTATTTGGTATAAATTATACCTCAATAAAAGTAACTTAAAAAATAAAAACTTTTATTATAAGTGGCTCATTAGTCAGCCATGTTTGGCAACAACTTAATAAATCATATATACTCAGGCCTCTGCCTTGAAAAGGGGCTGTGGTTGGATACTCAGGAGTATATGAGGAAGTGATCTGACAAGTACTTTGCTCAAGACGGGAAAGATGCTGAACAGGGTCTGGGCCGGATAAAGCTGAAAAGAGGAAACTATCAAAACGGAGAGAGAGGTATGTTGAGAGAGGTAAGGCGACCATGCTTAAGATAGTAACAATGTACTTTTTAGTATATGGAACTGTGCATGAGTGAGTTTATTTAGGAAATTTATGAAAAGATCTTACCTCTCAGTGACCTTTTTGTTAAAAAATAAAAAGCATGCATCTTACTATGCAACAATGAGGCTTAAGTTACCCACTGCTGGCAGAAGAGGCAACACAAAATATGGGGAAAACAAAACTAAGAGAACTGTAAAGATGTAATTCAGTGTCTGAAAAAAAAGTGTAAGCCCCGAAGTTTATTACATGCACCAAACAGGAATCAAAATGGAACCGGTCAGTGACTATAATAATTGAGACATAAATTTTTCCTGTTTTTAATGAGACTATTTTATGAACATTCTGAATTCAGACAGAATTTGTTTTGTTAAGAATGGGACATGAGTAAAGAAATACTTTTATTTGAATTACGCAGCTAAATGTGGTTTGTCCCCTTTTCTCCACTTTATTTAGACATGTATAAAATTTGAGGATGCTTAAAGTTTATGCAAGGAATGAACAGACTTAATTAGGTATAAGTTCCTAAAAGGCATTCTGTAAGCCCACTACTGTTTTGAGGAAACAGGTTCCTCTGTGTTGTTCTGTTTCATTTTCAAATTAGGATCCCAAGTTCTTGATTTAGATTCTCAAGGAGGGTAATGATATATTTAAATAAAATTAAATGAATCCTAAGACTGTAAAAAAAAAAAAAAAGAAAGAAAGAATGGGAGGTAACATTACAGAAAACAAGTTTTTTTTTAAAACATCTTTATTGGAGTATAATTGCTTTACAATGTTGTTAGCTTCTGCTGTATAACAAAGTGAATCAGCTATATGCATACGTATATCCCCCATCCCCTCCCTCTTGCATCTCCCTCCCACCCTCCTTATCCCACACCTTTAGGTGGTTGCAAAGCACCGAGATGATCTCCTTGTGCTATGCAGCTGCTTCCCACTAGCTATCTATTTTACATTTGGTAGTATATGTCCATGCCACTGTCTCACTTCATCCCAGCTTACCCTTCCCCCTCCCCGTGTCCTCAAGTCCACTCTCTGTATCTGTGTCTTTATTCCTTTCCTGCCCCTAGGTTCACCAGAACCTTTTTTTTTTTTTTTTTAAAGAGTCCATATATATGTGTTAGCATACAGTATTTGTTTTTCTCTTTCTGACTTACTTCACTCTGTATGACAGACTCTAGGTCCATCCACCTCACTACAAATAACTCAATTTCATTTCTTTTTATAGCTGAGTAATATTCCATTGTATATATGTGCCACATCTTCTTTATCCATTCATCTGTTGATGGACACTTAGGTTGCTTCCATGTCCCGGCTATTGTAAATAGACCTGCAATGGCAGGGCAGGAATAAAGATGCAGACATAGAGAACTGACTTGAGGACACGGCGGGGAGGGGAAGCTGGGATGAAGTGAGCGAGTAGCACTGACATATATACACTACCAAATGTAAAATGGATGGCTAGTGGGAAGCTGCTGCATAGTACAGGGATTCAGTCTGATGCTTTGTGACAACCTAGAGGGGTGGGATAGGGAGGGTGGGAGGGCGGCTCAAGAGGGAGGGGATATGGAGATATATGTATACATAGAGCTGATTCACTTTGTTGTACAGTAGAAACCAACACAACATTGTAAATCAGTTATACTCCAATAAAGATATTAAAAAAAATTCATTGAGGTTTTCATCAAGATTACATCAGAATCTAGCATCTCTCCCCAGTAGCTCAGAAAAGGGCAGCGGCAGCTCAGGATGCCAGGTCCTGGGGAGGGCCTGCCATGGTCTTGATTTGAGGGCCTACTCTGCCTTCAGCCCGTAAGTACCAGGCCCTGCATGGGCTCCACCAAGGAAATAGGTGCTGGGTCCCCGGTTTAATGTGATTATTATATCAGATTGAGTGAGCCAGCTCAATACTGAACACAGAAAAGGCAGAGGCAGCTCAGGCTGCATAGCTGCCCCTGACCAATCTTCTAACACAGCTCTGGGGAGAACTGTTCCTTAACATGGTGAAGCACAGCCTACACTGAGCCTTGCAAACCTCTTTAATACAGCTGTACAGAGAACACCCATTGGCAATCAGGGCAAGCTGGATATGACACAGCCAAAACTTACTCTGAAGAATCGTGGGCCCACGCAAACTCCTGGGCAGACCCAAAGCTCTTGTTTCTCAGTGCCATTGCTGTGTAGATGATATATTCGCCATCACCGCACACCACAACAAACCTAGAAATTATAGAACCCAGGGAGGGAAGCACAGAGGACCAATGACATGTAAAAGTTAAGAAACAATGATTCATCTTTATGGTGAAATATTTCTAATAACAAACATTATTTCAGTTGCCCGTTACAAATGAACCTATTATCTTTTAAAGTTATATATTTCTCTGAATACGGAGCTAGACATAAATATTCCACCCAACAAATCAAAAGCAGATTATGAAGAGGGGGTTACTGCTGAAAATGTTACTGCAGTGGCCTCTCTTATAAACAAAGGGTCAGGAAGATGAGAAAGGGTGGAGGCACACAGGAGAAGATTCCCCTAATTCGACGAGCATCTGTTGAGCACCAAGATGCTTGGCAGTTTGCTCATTACATTTACACCATAGGAAGGCACTATCTTGTTGCAAGGCTATCTTCATTTTAAAGCTGATCATTCAAATGAATAAAGATATCTTACCCCAGTTTTTAATGACTGTTAAATTTATCAAAATAAACAGGATATTTTAACATTTAAATATAAGAAAAAAAGAATGTTGCATAGTCAAAATTTTCTCAATAGGCATATCGGCTGTTAGTAGATTGCCAAGGTGAAATGTAAAACTTAAGCAAGAAACATTTTATGATATTAAGGGGAAAAATGCAATGCGTTCTTAATCTTCATAAGAAAATTTTATTACAAGTAATTATGGATACCATTTACTGAACTAGGCAGCATACTTGGTTTATATACTCTGTCTTTTTTAATACCCAGGACAGCATTATAAAATGCCAAGATCTATTGTAAAGTAATTTTTAAAACTCACAGGTTTAAACTTATTGTACTAGAAACTCTCCTTTCACAAGATGTTCAGTGCTTTACAAATCTTAAGGGAGAAACAGAGCTGACGATTCAAATTACACAGAAGAAGCAGAATTATTAGCAGTCCCCATATTTTTTCAAAAGACAAAGACCTCACAACTCTTCTTCTTAAGAGCAATGAGTCAGCAAGTATTTAGAGAGCACCCACTAAGTCTCAGGATAAGACATGATTCTATGCCTCGAAGGAGCGGAAGGACACATACCAACACATTTGAAATAAAGAGTCAACACAAAACTATTCAACTGTTCAAAACTGCGTGGTGGGATGAGGCCAAGAAGGCAACTGTGCTTCACCTTGCATGCCAACCCGATCAGAAGCATGGCTGCCTGCTGCTGTGTTGAGGATTGTGAGGCCACGGCAAAAGCTCAATGAGGAATGCCCACCAAAGGGCAGGGGTGGGATATGCTGTGGATCTGCAAACATACACAGAAGCCCAGAGAGAGATTTTGGTGGTGGCTTACCGCCCATTAGGATTGTGCTGGATAGTCTGAGGGTATATTTCACAACTGCCCATATCCTTCACTGCCAGTGGCAATCTTTCTCCATCTTTAATTTCAGCATCTCCCATTGCTTTTAGGTTGGCCTGCTGGACTTCTGAATGTTTGGCCCAAATTATCTTTCCATTGGCATCCATGGACATGGCAGGTTCCTCCCGACCAAGCTGGAGGAATGACAAATGACTCTTAGCAACGAAAAGGAAAACAAAATAAAACCACAACAAAATAAAACCACGACAAAATAAACATTTTCTATTTTCATTTAATGGAGGGCTCCTTTCTTGCACTTTAAATCTCCGGAGCTTAATCTCTTGAGCTTAATGACAGAAGTGCCAGTTTAACAAAACTGGTGACTTGGAAGATAACTGCTTCCCCTATGTCCATCTATTCAGAGACAGCGTAATGAGAGATTACCTTCACAATGATGCTCCCTTCATCATAGCCCAAAGCAACGTTGTTGGACCCTCGCAGGCTGGCCACACACCATACCCTCTCCATGCCATAATTCAATGTGCTCTCAAGGCGATAGGTGCTTGAATGCCAAATACGCACGGTTCCTGAAAACAACCATGTGAATATGCCCTTTTGATTTGAACAACCAAGAATGAACTGTCAGGTGAACCAGCCACATAGAAGTCTTTATATTCAAACAGAACACACTTCCTGACAGCTTCATTTCTTGATCTACAGTCTGTGATTTTATAAAACAACATAAATAAATAATAGAAAATTTATAAGACACTAAAACTAAGAAATGTGATCTTAAGTGTGAAATAATGACAGGATTCCTGGGTACAGTGCCCACAATGTGCCAGATGCTTTCTATACGTGATTTCTTCACATCCTTTCACTGTAATCCTATGAGGCAGGTATATCTATGCCCATTTCATAATGTACCCAAACCACACATCTATGAAGTGGCAGAGGCTGAATTTGACCCCGGGCTTTTAGACTCCAAAGCACAGGCTTTTTCAGCTTTTCTCTAGCACTTCTGGGTGTCCTCTTATTTAAGTAACAGAGTCAAAACACGTTAGAATGATGCTGATAATAATGCCCCTTTACTCTTGTATAGCTTAAGTAGTCTACTCTAATAAAATATCAAAATCCTTTGAAACTTCCAATGAAAATGCAGGGCACTAGTCAGCTTAAATATCCACTTAGTAATGAGATTAAACACAGGAATAAATATTCATTTCTAACTTACCATCTTCTGAACCTGTGATGATAATTGGCAGCTCAGGATGAAAACTGGCACAAGACACATTTTGGGCGTGTCCCTCCAGTGTCTGTACACATGTTTTATTCTGTAATCAGTGCACAGAAAACACTTTTATTAGTGGCAAACAATAACTCATCCTTAATTTTCCCAGTGCACAGATACATATAAATAAGAGTGGTTATGACTCTTAACAGTATTCAATACAGAGATTTTTGAAATAGAACCATCTTACTGTGTACACATTTTCTCTAATTATTTGATAGTACAGGCAAATGTAAATGTAACTATCACATTTAAAGAAGAAAACACAACACACCCCCGAAAGATGTGGTCTTCATCTAAGTATCATTCCCTCAAATTCCTGAGATAATGTCTTTAATATTTTTATCCTGTATTTAAACACAAATTTGAGTATCTCAGTACAACTGGTTTCTAGGCCTCATTTTATTAACTGTTTACTGAAATTTTGATGTGAGAAACAAAAAAATAAAAATTTAACATACTCTTGGAGATAAAAAGTGTAGTAACATACCTAGGTTTACAAGAGTCTTTGTGGCAAAATGATTGTACCATGGTGATGTCATGACATTATTCATTTGTCTGCTAGTTTTCAAATATAAATGAAAGTCTGAGACCACAGTTCAGGTGCAAATTCTGATGCCTTAAGTTATTATGCTATAAACAGAGTTCAACAACCCAAGTTTTAACTGTCCTGTAAGAAACAGTAAGAAGCATATCTAACATATGGCAAGTAAGTTATGAAAAAACTGTACCTGATAGTCCCATATTTTCACAAGACGGTCATCTGCACCTGAAATGAGGTATGGTTTGTCGCCCCCACTGTAGTAATCAATGCAGTTCACACCTTTTTCATGTCCCTCCAGAGTGAAGTTTGGTGACGAGGAGCCCAGCTGCCACACCTTCAGAGAGCAACAGCATCTGCCAGTCAACATGGGGCCTTGCTTTTCAGAAGGCAGCTCCACCACACCCCTGACAGGTCATATAAATGCCAAAGCCAGGGGGAGAGGCGCTGAAGAATGCTCATTTCTTCACCCACTTGTGTTTGGTTTTTCTCACTTTCCTTGAATTTCCAGGGGGCAGAATCACTATAGCATTCTCTGAAAAATGCCCATTTCCAGGCTTTATCCCTAGAGATTATGATTCAGTGGATCTACAAGGAAGCCCAGGAATCTAGATTTTTTTAACAGACACTCCAGGTGTCTTGACTTTGAGAAACACTACTTTAAGGGCAGGAAATGACTTCATGAGAGATTTAATATAAAGCTAATGAAAGTGGACTTAGTAGGATGTATTAAAAGGAGAAAACTACTGTTTAGTCAAAAAATTAAAAGTATGGAAAAGTAGTCAAATATTACTATAGCACTGGTATTGAGCTTTACCTTTACAAATATTTATTTTGTATGCCTGCTACATGGGAGGCCCTGCGGGGAGTATAAAGATGTGTAAACAAACTTTACTAGAGCCAAAGATAAGACAATTTTTGTCTTCAAGATATACCTAATTTAGTGAAGAAAGTTTAAAACTAATTTCAAAGTTTCAACCTATGTCAAAAGCAAGGACAATCCAGTGAAAGGAAAAAAATAAAGTAAGCCAAAGTCCTAAGATATTCAACATATAACATTTAATAATAAACTGTCAGACAAACAGCATATAACATTTTATAAAAGTTAAAGGAAAACTAATAAAAATGTTATATAGATGTAAGCCTATACATGCAAGCAAAAGTTTATGTAATGTATATTTTAAATCTATGCATATAGAAATAATTTAAATATTACAGTGGGAAAAGGAATGTATTTACACTCACTGCAACATGTATTAAGCATCTAGTATAGGCAAGGCACTGTGCTGCTTGGTAACGTGTGTCTGTTTGGGGGAGGGAGTAACACACAGTTCCTGCCCCAAACATCAACATTTCAGGGATAAAAATTTCCGGAGACACGTTCATTATTATTCAACATGAAGGCCATAATAGAGGCAAAAAGCGATGGAAGGAATGGGATGAAAATGACTGGCTCTGTCTAGAGGTGAAATGAATGTCTGAAGAGAGCTTCTCAGAGTAAATAACTGTGCTAATAAGCCTTGAAAGATGAGTAATTCTCCAGAGGAAAAGAAATCAAAATGGCAGAATAAAGAATACTGCAGGCAGAAGGACCAGCTGAATTAGGTAAGGTTCTGTGAACATTCAGGGCTTCTCTAGAAAATGGTGAGTAGACCAGGGTTGCTGGAGATATCTCATAACATTAGCTAAGGCTAGTCTTGGAAACGCTTGTATTCCACACCAAGGCATTTGGACTTTATCCTTAGACTGGGAACTGACAAGATGGAATCCATGTTTTAGAAAGATAACTGGAAGCAGTATGGAGAAATGAAGTAAGAAAAAGAATGGAGGCAGATGACATTTAAATATAAAACAGATTAATAATCAGCAGAAGTCAACAACAAATATACTCAAGGAGAGGAAACAGTGACCTAGAGAAGATACAGGCATTTTCTCATTCTGGGTGTGCAAAGGTTTAAAAGGTCTTACGTCATATTGCTTCCACATGGAAAAACACTCCTTCATTAAGAGCACAGAGCTGCCACACTGTTCTTCTTCAACAGAATATGCCCTTCTGGATCAAAATGAGAAGTCCTATTTTGCTTCAAAATGAGCTTTTGAGAGAAACTTCTCAGACAGGAATAACTTTCTGGGCAGCCAGTAGTAAAATACCTGACACAACTATATTTCACCAACAATCATAATTGACACCAACAGTGGACATCCTACCTTGATAGTCCTGTCCAAAGAAGCACTGGCAAACTGATTGTTATCTTTGGGGTTGATCACAATCTGCATAACATAATGGGTGTGTCCTTCAAACACTTGTGAGCAAGACCATTTTTTTTCCCAGTCCCAGAGTTTAATAAGCATGTCATCTAGACCAAAAGAAAGTCTCCAGTTAGCTGCAATTTCTATTTCTTTCATTCAGAACTAAGGTGCAGAGTCTCTGTGTCTTTTAAGGCAGCAAATCTAACACAAATCATATATTCCATGTCTTAAAGAAACAGAATCGGAATTGAACAGATTTTTCAAAATGCTTATTAATTCTAAGAATAAACTTAACTCTAAAGAGTGGAGATAAAAGAGAGAGATTACTAATAGCAAATATACAAATTTCATGGAAAAAAATTTGAGACAGACTCAATGGGCTTTACAGAATGATGAAAGAGGAACAAGTTTGATTACAGTCTAAGTATGAATGAATAATGACAGCAATGACTATTTCAGAAATAAGCATTTCTCTTTTAATACAAGATTGGTTTAAAAAAAAAGTTTTGAGTTACTTCACAATCTCTAAATTAAAAATGTTTCAAAGTGCTATTACCAGTTCAGTGCAACTGGTTTTAAATGCCTTCCTAAAGCTCCACTGTTTTATACATAATACCAAGGAGAAACTAGTCTGAGTATAAAGATAAAATTGACTACGGTATATGGCAATCTGCCAAAACCTCACTCAATCAGCATGTAAATTAGCTTTCCGTTCAGCAGACATTTCAGCATCTAGACCTTCAGGTCTTCCCTGACGGGAGTTGGAGCAACTGCTATACAAATCCTAAGTAGAGCTGATATTCATTAAAATACAAAAGTAAGCAGCACTGATAGCACGTTAATGGATTTAAATAGTTTAAAGGCTGCTTGGAATTAGAACTCTGCTTGTAACAGCAGTAAAAGAATTGCAAGTCTCACTGAATGAAAATGAATTACTCAAAGAGATGCACATGACCAAAAGGGGTCATCTCTTACCGCTGCTAGTTAGAATGAAAGGCTGGGTTGGATGAACAGCAATACAGCGAATGTAGTCTGAATGAGCTTCAAACATATGAACTCTCTCCAGAGTGTTGTAGTTGAACACTCTAATCTGCATGTCATCCTAGAAATGGAAAGTTTAACACCATCGTTACTGTTATGAAATAAACTGCACAAAAAAGTATATTATAGGCTCAGGGTATAAAGCCCAGGTTCCAAAACAATGCACTAATTAACAAAACAAAGCAAGAGTCAAAGCTCTGCGACTCGCCGCCAAAGCAGCCACTGACAGGTTCAGAGATGGGTTAGAAGCGCACGGAATTACTTACCGCCCCTGTCACAGCCCAATTCTTCCTCGCAACAAACTTGGCCGCTCGAACAGGAAGATCACATACTTCAAATGTTTTCACCAGTGTCTTAAAAATTTCACAAGAATATACACTTTGAGTCATGAGAAAGTAACTGAAAAATCTATCCTGTTATATTTAAAACATCTGATTTTTTATATCACTACTAATCATAAAATATTCTCAGGCTAAAATATAAAAGTGCAACAGTCAAATGAAAAAAATAGACCAAAGATCTTTTCTTTAACAGATTCAAAGTGCAGATATTTATAAATGACAAAAGAAAACAAATGTCAACAAGATGAAGTTCCCCATCCTCTGTGCTCCAGCCCTTCCCTACTTCTCTAGCTTCAGCCTTGGCTACTCCCAGTGCCTTACCTTTGCTCATGTTCCCTCTGCCTGAAGACCCACCCAGAGGACCTTATACTCCACTTTCACAACATTGCACCTTCATAATTATGTGTTTAATGTTAATCTTTCCTGCTAAGCCCCCTGAGGGCAGGAATCTTGATCACCACTGTATACCTAGAGCCTAGAACAGCGGCTGAAAAACAATGAATGTGTAATAAGTATTTGTTGAATGAATTAGCCCCTAGTTTTCTTCTTTTAAAAATTAAACCCATAAACTCGTAAAATAAACTTATAAACAAGATACAATTCTTTTGTACACTTCAGCAATATGCTTCCATACAGATGCCGTTTCCTTTTAGTGAAGTACGAGAACACAGTGATTTAGATGTCCCTAAAGCTGCTCAGAATAGAATTATATACACAGGATAAAGGTGGAAAACTAGGAGACCCTGCTAGAAAGAGCAGGGATGAATGCATCTCTTTGTCCTCCCACTTTGATGCCTTGTTCTTTAAAATTCTGAAAATCAAACTATCACTTTTCAATCTATCTTTCTGTACAAGACAATAATGAAAAGAGCATATTCTCATTGATTAACCATGTGCACCAAATTTAAAAATAGGGACTGGTTCACAAGAACTGTTGAGCCCACTCTGGCTTCCTGAGCAAGACTTCAAAGATTCTTCAGTCAAAGGCTGAATAAGTGGGGACATAAGCTCCAACCTGCACAACCACTAGCAGCTGACTGTGATACAGACACTGCAAACAGGTAGAACATGCAACCTATAAGATGACAGACAAATGCACGAAAGCTCATGAGGAGCCAACAAATTCAGGGATCTGCTGAGCAATAAAAAATAAAGCAGCTACAGGACTAACAGTCATGTTTCAGGTCCACGTTAAGTGCTGTGGCTGATACAAATGACCTAAGGGATGGTCCTCCCACTCCAGAATCTACACAAGCTAAACAGGAGGAAACGCTACACACTCAACATGTAAACCACCAGCGAAATGTAAGAAAAGAAAGAAACACTTGTATGGTGCCTTATAGGTCTCGTACACAATTTTATCAATTTCATTTAATCCTTCTGACAATCCTGCGAAGTAAAGAAGGCAACATATCATCTTCATTTAGGTAAGTAAACCGAGCCTCAACGTGGTTAAAAGGCTTGCCCACATCATTTAATCAGCAGGGAAACTATGCAGCAGTTTCCCACTATCTATTTTACATTTGGTAGCGTATATATGTCAATGCTACTCTCTCACTTCGTCCCAGCTTACCCTTGCCCCACTGTGTCCTCAAGTCCATTCTCCATATCTGTGTCTTTATTCCTACCCTGCCACTAGGTTCATCAGTACCAATTTTTTAGCTTCCATGTATACACGTTAGCGTACGGTACTTGTTTTTCTCTCTGACTTACTTCACTCTATACGACAGACTCTAGGTCCATCCACCTCACTACAAATAACTCAGTTGCGTTCCTTTTCGTGACTGAGAAACATTCCATTGTGTATATAACATACTGATTTTTTAACTGCTGCACCCATCACCTCAAAGAGTATAATATCTTCTTATTTGAAATTCAAGTACATTTGAATTTACTTCCAAAAACCTTTTTGGCTCTTTCAAGAATTTTGCTCTCAATACACGAGTGGCAAGTAACTTCTGTTGGTGATAAAGAGAGGAGGAAAAGCAGGGAGAACCAAAAACAGATCAACCATTCAACAAAAACTGAGTATCTACTATGAGCCTGTCTGCCAGGTACCCACTTGGAATAACAATGGGAATTAACACTAGGATAATCCGTCCTCATAAAACCTCCATATTTGAAGGAAAGAAGGAAATTAAACAAAAAATTACCAATGAGATGAATTATGAAAGGGGAAGTAGATGGCCCTGCAGGAGGGCACAGAAGGGTACAGAAAGAAAAACGAAGCAAAGTACATGACCCAGATGAAGCAGAGTTATGTTACAGTAAAGCCTGGAGAAAGATAAGGGAAGTACACCCGGGCTTTAGAGCACAACTACAGTGAGATGACAGAGCTGAGAAACGGTTAGATGGAGCTGACAGAGGGGACTCCAGGGAGCATCAGGAAGCACGGTGCGGGTGGAGCAGGTACCAGTGTATCTGGCTAAGCATGAAATCTGAAAGGTTTTAAACACGTGGAGAGAGTAGATCTTCCCCCCCACCCACCCACACACCCACCCAAAAGCCGTTAACAAGCATACTCTCCGCAGCAGGGCAAAAGGAATTCACAAGATAAAGATTTGAAGTCGCAGGACAGAAAGTCTGAACTAGTGATATACTGATAAAAGGAAAGTTTATTATTCACTAGGTCAACAAATAATTACTGAGCCCTTACTGTGTGTCAGGTAATGTCATAGGCACTGGGATACAGCAGAGAACAAAGTGGCTAATGTGAATAAAATGTCACTGGTGGGACTTGGCTGACTGTGTAGTCCCTACTGTTTCATTAGAGTGATATATGCTGTAAGGGTGTTTTTAGGTTTACTCCTGAACTTGGTTCCCTAAGGCCTATTTTTGCCATCTTAAGTCCCTCAAATGTGAATTTTATCTGGATTTTAAGAACTTAATCTTGGATGTTGGGGATAATTACTGTATAAATAGACTCAAAACTGTATGGTATGTTCTGTACTTTGAAAGAAAAAGATTAAGGATGGCCAACAAAGACTGGAAAAGATAAGACAAACTAAGCTGAAAGACCTATTATTTACTCAGCTGAAAGCATTTAAGGGATATAATCTGTAAAAGGTACATTGTCATGTGTAATGAAAAGCTGACTACAAATCTCTCTCTGATATAATCTATAATTTGTATGGCTGACTGAAAGTTACCTGCATCATGCATTACAGTGAGCACTTGGGGAAAATTTAATAAAAGTAAAAATCCCATTCTTAAGATGGTTAGAATACTCACTGAATGGAAAATTCAGTACCATTAAATACTTTCATCTAGAGCAAGTGATCTTATATTGGTGTCAGTTTCCTTAATTTCAAAGTACAGCTAAAACTACCTGTCTCAGAACTTAACACTTAAATATTGGATACAATGAGCCTAGACAGTTTCTCTCACAAGCTCTACCCTCATAAGTATTAGTTTATCTTTATTAAAAATACTTCGTACCAATTTATTTAAGAAAGCAGTATGCATATACTACTGAACTCTGTTATATTTCTTCTCTTTCATTATAAACAGATTAAGAAAGTATTTCTAATAAAGTCTTTAAAAATTCCTACCTGTGTTTCATGATTCCAAACGCACACACTGCCATTGTAAAGACTCGCCAACATCCACGGCTCTGTAGGATGCAAATCCACACTCTTAACTCGATCAGATCGAGCAGTTAGCTTTCTCTTGATATCGAGTCGCAGAGGCTAAGGACAAACATAAAAAACAAACATTAAATTGCTATGCCAAATAAAACATGCTTGAGATCTTAACTAAAAACAGTGCATTATCATGCCTACAAAACAATTCAGTTTTTACTGTGCTTACAGACACTGCTAAATTACAGACACCTACTTATTCACTCATATATACAAAAATATGAGTATTAAAAAATTTTTAATTTGTAGCAGCACTTGTCAAACTTTTTGGTCTTAGGACACCTTTACAGTCTTAATTTTTGAGGACACTAAAAAGCTTCTTTTCAGGTAGATTATATTTATTAATATTTACCATGTTAAAAATTAAAACTGAGACATTAAAATATTTGTGTATTAATTCATTTTTAAAAATGAACTAAACCCATTACATGTTAAGTAAGATATTGTTATGAAAACTATAGTTTCAAAAGAAATTTAGTGAGAAGAGTAGCAATGTTTCACATTTTTGCAAAACTCTTTAAATTCTGACTTAATAGAAGACATTTGTTTTCCCATATCTGCTTCGGCCCTCAATATGTTGTGATATATTGTTTTGGTTGATGTATATGAAAACAAAACACAAAAACCTGGCTCACAGATACTGAGAACAGATTGGTAACTCCCAGAGGTGGAGTGTGGAAGAGGGATAAGTGGGTGAAGGAGGTCAAAGGGTACAAACTTCCAGTTATAAAATAAGTAGGTCACGGAGATGTAATGTACAGCACAGTAGTTAATAATACAGTGTTGCATATCTGACAGTTGCTAAGAGAGTAGATCTTAAACGTTTTCATTGCAAGAAAAAACACATTTTTGTAACTATGTATGGTGACAGGTGTTTAGACTTATTGTGGTGATTGTTTCACAAGATACACAAATATCAAATCATTATATTGGACACCTAAAACTAATATAACATCATATGTCAATTATACCTCGATTATTTTTTTAAAAAACTGAGTTCTTCAGAGAAAAGTATTAGATTTATTTTGGCAATAATAGTAGTAAATGCTAGGCAATGTAATGTGGGATCAATAGGGGTTATATCCATGTCCATGAAGGGCTTTGGAGCCAAATGGGAATGTTTATACTGTTTTAATGTATTTAAGTTACAAGAACCAAACGGAAATTACAATTTTAAACCGAAGCTAAAATACTCCCTCGAGTCATAAAATACTAATAGTTTAAAACAGCCTTTTTCAACCTGGATTCCTCATCTAAACCACAGAAAGAAAATGATCTGAATAACTACTTTCTCAATTCTCCCAAGGATACCTTCCTAGGAGAAAAGTTAACTCATTATATATAATGATGGCTTAGGGCAGTAGTCTTAATCCTCTCTTGGAAGCAGATCTGAGGAAGACTGATTTAAAATATGTTTCTCCTTCAACAGGTTTTACACACAACCTAAAAGTTTATTTGGCAAGTTGAGTTATCATCAAATTTTTATTTTTGCGATCTTCCGTGATGATCATGAATGGGACAGGAATTTAACGTTACTTTTCTACACAAATGAAGACTGCTAGATAATTTCCGCAGAGATAATTTCCTGAGACAAAGCAAACACCTCACAAGGCTTTTATTCATCGTTTTCGATCTCTATCAAATCTGGGTCACTGACTGCTTCGAACCTTGCTCTGACTTCTATACACGCCTCCCTCACTTTTGGCAACAACCTATACCTCTTACTTTCCTTTAAAAGATCCGAGTTCTCTGGCTCTTCTCTACAATAGCCACAAAAATGTTTCCACTGTCTTACTTTCTTCTCCATCTCAAACTTGCTTCTCTCAAACCATCATCTTCACATACCTTGCTGAAGCAGGACCTCTTACTTCACTCATTTCTGAATTTTGTCCCATTAATTACCATCACAAATGTTAACTCTTTTTTTCTGGTCTCTTCAGAGTCAGCAAACATGATGTGTCTATTATATGCCAGGAACCACGGTGGAGGCTTTTTCCTCTAGTAAAGGAGGAAACTGTACACTTATAAACTATGTATATTTTACCATTAAAAATGTTTTAAACGCTTGATTACTGAGTAAAAGTGACACTTCAGGAAGGTGGTCCAGGGGACTGAGCAACCCCAGTATAACTCTACATACCCCCAATGCACAATCTCAGTTTAAGAAGCACAGCCAAGAGCTCCTGCTGTATTTCTCCCAAGATTTTAGTGCCTACTTTGAATGAGACATTGTACTAGGCACTGTGGAATACCAAAATGAGTAAGGTACTCATACTGCAGCCTTAACTCTAAATGTCTCCTTATATCTCCCAAAAGCTGGATGCATTTAGGACTCAGCTTAAATGCTACTGCCACTACTATGATCTTTCAGATTACCCTACCAGAAGCATCCTTTCCTACGGGATCCTACAGGTTTTAATTTTAACATTTAACATTTGTGCACATGTCTGTTTTTGCTTTCTAGAACAGATGCTCCTTAAGGGCAGGGTCACTGCTTATTCATGTGTTTATCTCCGCAGCATCTTATATATTTGGGTATAGGGGTTTAAGTACAGACAGTATAATCGAGGTCTAAAGAATCATGATGGACTCAAACTTCAGTTCCACTACTCATTTCAAACGTACAACAGTGGGTAAGTTTACTTAACTTCTCTCAGGTTTGAAAAATGTAAAACCGTTGACTATTATCTACCGCTTAGTATGAGAATTAAATTCAGTGTTAAACAGTTAGAACAGTGCCAGGCCTATTGTAACCACTCCATAAGCATTTATAACTCACTCTCCCAGCTGTTGTGAGAATTAGGAGGCAAATGTTTAGCAAAATCCATGGCACATAGCAACACTCTATGGTAAATGAGTGAATAAATAAATTCACATTTTGTAGTTATATAAAATATTTTAAATGTGTTAAAGAATGAAATATGTAATTATAAAAATACTCTTAAACATTGCAAAAGAAAACTAAATTAGGCAGATGCAAGGGCTGTTTCCAAAAATGTCCAGTGCTGAAAGCACAGCACACCCCAGAGCAGGTGGCTAGTAATACGAGGTGGCATAATTAAGTGACTTGAGTATTGTTCAGAGGCTCTTAACCTGGGGACCCAAGGAAGTTCATGGATGAGGATTGTGGGGGGGCGGTATCTGTGAGTGAACCCACTAAAATTTTATGTAATGCTGTGTTTCTCTATGCATTTTTCTGGAAGTATCCATAATGTTCACAGGTTTCCCCAGGGAATCAACTTCTGCTGTAGTTAAAACTCTGCAGCAATGAGCCTTCAACTAACTTGATTTTAAGTTTTTTTTTTTTCCTTTAACTGCAAGGTGAGGAACTTGGACTTATTAATCGCTACGGTCTTCAAGCTCCAAAATCCTTGAACCTGTGCTTCCTAACAAGTGAAAAACAGCAGGAAAATGTTTAAATACAAAATATTGAATTTCTTACATCTTTTTGGAAAGAAATTCTCACACTATCATACTGTTTTTCTTACTATTATAACTCATTTTGTGCAAAAGTATTTTAGAGTATATCTGGGGGTGATAATAAAAAATGCTGTCATGACTGTCATTCTTATCAGCCGCTATATTTGCAAATGCAGAAAAGTACGCCAACCAGTTTTATAAACAACTCCCCAACTCTTCGTTTCTCCCTAGAAACCTCAGCTGGGGTCCCAAAGCATCTGAAATTCCACTCTTGACTCTCTATGCATTTTAGTTACGTTTGGGGTGGGAGGAGGGCTTGCCTGTTTAAGTTCGTAGTTTGCGGCCAGCACATACTATACCAGAACAAGCCCAACATGAGTGCAAAATCAGCTGTCGCCGTTTTAAAGGCACAATGAGGCGGTTTCGTCAAAGCCTTCTACGGAGTTCGACGTTTTCGGTCTCTTCTATTTCCCTACACCAAGTATCCCGCTGCAGACCGCAGGACCTCTGGCAAACGCCGTAAGCACCGGAGGAGTCAGGGACCCCTCAATTCCAGGCACTGCCTCCTCAAACCACCCACCGCCTCCTCCCTCCTAGAGTTCAAACTGGACCAGGACCCCCAAAGGCCTGAGGCGGCGGCCGTAGCGGGAGCCCAGGTCCTCAGGTGCTGACTACGGTCCTCAGGCCAGGAGCCCCAGAAATTGGCCTTGGCCGCAGGGGCCCCACTCCCTCCTGCAGGGCCTGGACCTACCATGGCTCCGTTGGTCCAAGCCTGGGCGCCTTTACTCGCTGCCGACGAAGCACTCCGGGAGAGACCCACCGACCCGCTGACCGGCCGACTGCTTGACGTGGAACTTCCGGGAGGAGTTCTCGCGATAGAACTCGAGTCCAGGGCCCGAGCGCCTGCGCAAACGCGGCACGGGGGGCTGACGTTTCCCAAGCCCCGCCCCAATTTCCAAGGCAACAAGGCCTCCTAAATGGCCTCGAGCCCACCTGGCGCTGCTGGGGAAGGGGTGTGTGGCCTCCACTACCTGCTGTAGTGTCCTGGGGCTGATGAGCGTGTACGAGAATCAGAAAACCGCGAGTTAAATGAGATGAGAAAAAGCGAAATGCTTCATCCGAATGCTAACGGCCGGAGAAACTCCCCTATAATGGAGTTGTGTCGCAGCGGCTGAGAAGCGCTGTGAGGCTTCCTCTGATTCTGGCTCTGAGGAGAGGGTGGGGAAGAGAAGGGAAGGCGAAGCTAGGCTCTAAGCCTACTGTACCCTGGTGGGCCTGAGAACGAGGCCCAGAGAGTCCTCGGGGCCCTGATTGAGGCTGGAAGGATGTGGGCCGGTTTCTGGGCTGAGCTTCAGGCATTGGTGGTCAGAGGGCTGCGAAGTGCCTTCAGCTCTGGAGCTCCCCAGGAGATGGGAGTATCCGACCCTGCAGGATCTCCTTCTATTGAGCGTCGACCGCGTTGTACATTAATTTATAACTATTTATTGATCTTCGGCTGTGTGCCAGAATACTTTCCTCTCAAATCTTCCCATCGAATCTGAATTATCTCCATTTTACTGATGAGGAAACTAAGGCTCAAAGAAGTTAAGGGTCCCCACCAAGGCCACACTAAATGGTAGAGTCAGGATTTGATACCAGACTGATAAGTCCTCCAAGTCCTGTGCTCTTTCTATTACACCAAAGTATATCTTCATTAAGGTAGTTGAACTCTAGAATAAGGACCTGAGCCATAGCGGTTGCAAAGTAAAGTGCTACAGCTTTTGCCTACACGCACCCTCTTCCCGCCTTTTTTAATTTTTTTTTAAATTTTGTTTATTTTTGGCTGCGTTGGGTCTTCGTTGCCGCACCCTGTCTTTCTCTAGTTGAAGCGAGCGGGGGCTACTCTTCATTGCGGGGCATGGGCTTCTCACTGTGGCGGCTTCTCTTGTTGCGGAGCACGGGCTCTAGGCACGTGGGCTTCAGTAGTTGTGGCATACAGGCTCAGTAGTTGTGGTTCGCAGGCTCTAGAGAACAGGCTCAGTAGTTGTGGCGCACGGGCTTAGTTGCTCCGCGGCATGTGGGATCTTCCCGGACCAGGGCTCGAACCCGTGTCCCCTGCATTGTCAGGCGGATCCTTAACCACTGCGCCATCAGGGAAATCCCTTCCCGCTTTTCAAAATAAATTTATTTATTTTAAAATTTTATTTTATTTTTTAAACACTGTGAGCCAAGTAACACTTGTCCTTTTGCTACATATAAACGTGTACCTCAGGCCTGAGAGTAGCCTTGGGGATTTTTTAGACCTCTAGATTATCAGAAAGTAAAAAAAAAAAAAGAAGTGTGTGTGTGTGGAAAATAATATTCAGAGGGAGACATATGGACTCTGCATCAGGTAATTTGCCTTTAGCAGGAGATTTGTTGCCAATGTGACCTCTTTGTGGGTCTTAGTTTTCCTCATCTTAAAAAAAAAAAAAATCTTTGTACAACGCTAGGCACCCAAGATGCTGAGTCCCGAAGTGTCACACTCACTTTGACTATATATTTTCTCATTTTTTTCCATGGCAGTTAACCAACATTAAGTTCTGGAGTTGTGCATTATAAATTCATTCTTCTTTCAGACATTACATAATGAATTTGTACTGTATCCAAAGCACTATACTAGGTGTTGCCTGAAGATTATACCTATAAAAATTTAGTCTTGGATTTGGGTTGAAAGAAATTTCACTTTAAAGACATAAGATTCTCAAATATGAACTAATACATAAAATAACATTAGATATATGTGTGTATATTCCTGTGTGTTCAACTGTGGGTTTAAAATAAAATCTTTTGTTTACTCTTCAGTTTAGAGAAGACTAGAAGGTAGAAAAATAACTCTGGGAAAGAAAAGAAATATGGACAAGCTTAGCAAATTGGGAAAGGGTTTCCCAAGAGTTTGGGTGCAATTGATCAACAGATCTTAAAGTCTCACCCGGTCAGTTTCTAGGATGACTGTTTCAACCCTGCCTTTTTGCTGCTGCTGGGAGAATTCCAAGTGGAAGTTCAGCCAGCAGTGTCTCTGTCAGTACTCTACATACACCCTTCCCTCCCTATTCTATTCCCACCCTTTCATGAGAAGCTGAGGAAGTGAAAATAATTCCTTGAGGAAAAGTCTAGTTGGTATTTTTTAAATATATACATGTCTCATCACTTAGCAAAGTGGTGAGTAGGAGAATGAATAAGAACCTAGTTTCTCCCTTCAAAAGGTTTACAATTTATAAGAAGTACCAATAAAATACTCAGGATAAAATATCCAGCTGGGGAGATAATTTTCATAAAGGAGGCAGAATTTGAGGTGGACCTTTGGACCACAAAAATCCAGTTTGTTTGGAAAATGGTATTCATTTAGAATGGCAGTGAGGGAGAAGGCTGGAAAGGAAGGATGGGGCTTAAATCTGAAAATTTACTTAAATAGGGAGGAATTGGGCTTTGATTCAGTAAGCACTCGGGAAAAATTAAGCCAGAAAAAAAACGTGTTCATATATGCCCTCTATAAGATTTATCTTTTGTTGATGCATATGAAGAAATGGATTGGAACAGTGAGATACTATACAAGTTTGGAGGAAGTGGGTGTGGAAATAATAATATTGAATAGATTTCATTGAGTGCCCAATTTTGTACCCAACATTGAAATATGCACTTTGCGTACTGAAATTCATATAGTAATACTGAAAGATAGCCATTATTTTCTTCAACTTATAGATGAAACACTGAGGCCCAAATGAGTTGAGTAATATGCTCCATGCCACACTGCTCCAGAGTTGGTGACATACTTGAGATCTGAACCCAAGTTTATCTCCAAAATGAATGCTCTTTTTACTGGACTGTGAGTTCTTCCTTTCTCACTAAGAAGCTAGAATCAACAGGGTACACAAATAATTTGCATTTGTTTTGTGAGTTAGGGAATTGGGAGGCATCCTAATGCTCATGTTTTGAAAATAGTGAACCCAGAGGAATATCTTTAATTAGAGGAAGAAGTGGAGCCAGTCAATGACACAGTAAAGGAACAATTTGAATAAGGCAGCAAGGAAAACTGTATGCCACAGAAGGGAAGGGAGGTAGAATATAATAGGGTGACTAGCAGTCTAGATGGCTTTAGAGAACCTAAGGAAACTTGGTATTTGGAGAAAAAAAAAACCTATTGTCAGTGAATTAGATGATTACGAGGACACTAGCAGCCTTAAAAAAAAATTTTTTTTTCAGTTGAGTAATGCTAGGGGAAGCAGATTTGCAAGGGATTAAGAAAGGATTGGATGATAAAGAAGTGGAAGTGGTGGGTATAAACTATTTTACCAAAAGTTTAGTCATGAAAAGACAAATGTTGATGTCTCACTGAAAGTGGATTGGTTATTCCTATATTTGGGGTATAGTTGACGTTAATTACTTCATGATGACACTCCACATGGATGCATGCAACTGAATGGACCTTTACAGTATGAGTTAGGAACTAGCCAGACAAATGTCAAGAGGGTATATGTAGGGCATTTTAAGTGGAGAGACTTGAGAGTTCAAGTTTTCCAGAGAACTAAAAGTAGTTTGGCATGCTTGGACCAGAGAGTAAGAAGGGGGAGGGGTGAGAAATGGGACTAGAAAGATAGATGACGCTCAGATCCTTGAAAGTCCATGATCGCCAGTTTAAGAAGTCTGGACTTTACCCTGAAGGATCTAGGGAAGCACTGAAGAATGTTAAGTAGGGTAATCTTCATGCTCTATTACTGATTCATCATTCCATGTCAGTTACTTTCCCTATTAAAGGAAATGTTAAGGTTCTCAGCTGGATTTCTGCATGAAGTGAATGAAAGTGGGAGTCTTGACCACATAATCACATACTAACCAGCAGGAGACTGAATTGAATTGGAGAACCACTGAGCTGTCTTCCAAGAAGAATGAAGCTTAATAAGGTTGCCTGACAGAGGCAAAACTTTGACGGATTGCAAAAGCACTGATCAACTACGATGTGCTGTACACTTTGTATGATTTCGTTCTCAGAATTTAAAATCTGTTAAATTTACTCTGTGTGAGTTTGACGTGGGATTTGGGATAGAGGGAATGTTCACTTTTGTTTACTTGAAAGTGTAAATATCCAGATTGTTAGTCATGTTTTTGACACGAGTATACTTTTACCTTCTTAAAAATGGCATTAACTCTATGTCTTTTTAATAAACGTATTTAGAGGAGGCAGGGTTTAAAGTGAGCCTTGAATGAATGAAGGCAGTGATTTCATAGGTAGGAATTGCTAGACATTGTAAATATGGCAGCAGAGTTTTGGGACTTGGTCATTTAGTGACCTCCATAATGGTCCACACCCTGGACATTCTATACCCAACTCTTCACATGTGGAGTGCTAAGACAACCTGTGGTTAAGTCATGCCCAGCAGGTCCTGGAGACTTCTTTGACTCAGGGTTGTCTTGTGGAATGAACTCTCTGGGTCTCAGTTTCATTACCTACAAAACAATGTTGGAAAAATGAACTCTAAAGTCCCTTTCTACTCCAAGTTTCTTTAGAATTTTGAGTCTGTGATTCTATAGTCTTGTCAAATGAAATGGGCAAAGGGAGTGGCTGCAGGATATATTAGACTTTTTTTACTTCATTCGTGTGCCAGTGAAGTAGTTCTTCCTGCATATTTTACAGTATGCATTGCTCTTTTTCTCAGGAAGCCACCTTAAATCAGCAAATGTTTGTTGAGGCTTTATTATGCTTGAAACAATGCTGTATAAATTTGAGGGTCCTGGGGCTCAGGGCAAGGAGCCTGGTGGATGTAAGGGGACCAGAAGCAGAGGCCCAAGTGTGCATGGTATGCAGAGGTCCTGGGGGGACATTCTCTGACAACCAATGCTTAACTTTCTTTCTAGAGAAAAGACATTACAAAGTTTTATATAAGCAAATTGAGAGGTTTAGAGCAATTATGTTTCCTTAAGAATTATGTGCTTGTAAATGATAGTGCTGCATATAAATAAATGAATAATAATGACAAATAGCCTGGATATCTGGCATATAGCAGTTACCTTTAAATTAATTGAAAAAAATTTAATGTAAAAGTGAAATATCTGGAGTGACAAGGCACCGCACAGTATAATTTCGATCAAATTGCCTTATTCCACTGTCTTCTAAAGAATTTGTCAGCTCAAGTTGATCTAAGGGCATTACTGAATTTGAATTCAAATGTAGTTAAAGCTCCAAGTTTTAAAAATGAAGTTCTTGAGCTCTGAAATCATGATATGCTTTTGTACCTGAGATGATAATCCAAATTATATTGAGCTGTGCTGCTACAGGACTTTTCACTTGATGTCAAAGCAACTTCATATTGATAAAGCTTGATCCATTCATTAAAATCCAAATATAGGAAGAAGAAAGTGTTTTCTCTGCTAAATATGGCCATACTTTTGTGCATCTGACATTGACAATGAATACAGATATAACTTTATCCTGAAAAGATTTATATATAAAGGGAATGTTAATTGGATCATATATATATATATATCCATTCATACATACATACAGACATACATATATAGGTAAAGTCAATATCTGAGGGAGGGGCTTCCCTGGTGGCACAGTGGTTGAGAGTCTGCCTGCCGATGCAGGGGACACGGGTTCGTGCCCCGGTCCGGGGAGATCCCACATGCCGTGGAGCGGCTGGGCCCGTGAGCCATGGCAAAAAAAAGAGAAAAGATTACAGTGAAGAGGGCTCTTAATGCAGCTTTAGAACATTTTCAGATCAAATATGTTTCCCTCTGTCTTATTCTCTACCATTTTCTTTGCAATTTGCTGAAAGGCTAATGTGTACAACAAAACCCTGAGTAGGATTCACCAGTGAGTTAAGACAGAGTGAGTTCCTTAGTCTGTGACTGCAGAGTGAAATTGCATCATGCACTTAAATTTATACAAATTCAGCTATCTGATCTCAGAAGTAAAAAAATAATTTAAATAGTATTAGCAGTACCTCTCTCCTCTTGGATGAACACAAACCGGAAGTGAATCTGCCTTTCCTTCCAAACACCTCAGTTCCTTTGTACCGCCCATGGTGAGAACCTGTTCCCTCAGTGGATGAGAGTCTGGGGTTTAAAAACACGTGATATTCCTATCACTTGTCCTTAAATGCAATCCGTCTGTGTCCTCTAGTACTTGACAGTAATCAAAGTGGAAAATGGCTATGTTGGATTTATGGAAAGGCCATATGTCAGTCTCCAGCATGGCTCCTTTCTAAGGATGTGTTTAAGGGTTATTTTGTCATGGTTTTGTATAATATGCTAAATGTGGAATCGAAACCTTGCTGGTGTGAATCTAAGTGCAAAACATCTCCTTTTTTTGTTGAGAAAGAGCAATTTAGACAACTAACTAGCACATTTAGGTTGCTAAAAGGATAGTTTGCCATGAAGAATTTAGTTTGACTATTTCAATTCAATGGCTTTTTATAGAAGACCTACTGTTTGCAAAACATTGTTAGGTGCTGCTGGGGATTTGGTGAAGAGTCCTGGTATTCAATAGTTTTAACTGCCTGTATTGAGCTTCACCGAGAAGGTGAAAACCAAAGACAAAAGGAGGAGGGTGGGATACCATCTGCCTTGGGAGATTGAGGAAGGCTTCTGGGAGGAGGAGACACTTAAGAATAGTCCAGATTTCAGCTGATGGCTAGTAACAACAGTTGGCCATCTGCCACAGAGTTTGGCGTTTCATCCAGCAATCCTGAAAGTATCTCCATTTTGTAGATGAGAAATCTGGTGGTTGCCAAGTTTAAATAACTTGCTCCAGGTCACAGTATGTGAAAGAGCTGGGCCTCAAATCCAGATGAGTCTTGTAAGGTAACAGCCCTACCTATTATAAGGATAATGTTAACCAGGTCCCAGAACACTCAGTAATAAACGAGCAATTTGTAAATGTTAGTTCCCTTCCCATCTTTCTATATTGTGTCCCTTTACAGCATCTAGCTCAGAAGTAAATGTTTAAGAAAAGGACCAAGAAAAAATGGGCTGGAGGATGGGGTTGAGGTGTGTAGGGCAGGAAACTGGTACAAATCACGGGGGCCTGGCAGGCTGGAAGAGGACCCAGTGCAAATCCCATGAAAAGGTTTCTAGCTGGTCTTCTATTGCTAAGGAGTTGAAAATAAGATCTTCGTGAGGACACCTAAACCTACTATCTATAATTATTTGTTGACTGATTTCCAGAAAAAATACACACACACACACACACACTAATATATGGTATATATCTAATACACCATATCTATTTATCTATCTATCTGGATATCGTGTGAGGGTAGCTATTTTTATTTTTTTTATTATTACTTTTTTTGCGGTACGCAGGCCTCTCACTGCTGTGGCCTCTCCCGTTGTGGAGCACAGACTCCGGACACGCAGGCTCAGCAGCCATGGCTCACGGGCCCAGCCGCTCCGCGGCATGTGGGATCTTCCCGGACGGGGGCACGAACCTGTGTCCCCTGCATCAGCAGGCGGACTCTCAACTACTGTGCCACCAGGGAAGCCCTATTTTTTTCTAACTCATCTACAGTGAGCATTATTGTTTGGCTGCTCAGTATGTCCTTCACATGTGGGGGATTTCCCCATCCCCTGGCAGCTTGGACTTAAGCATGGCCATGTGGCCTCAATACAAACTGTAAGGTGTTCCTGTCCGAGCTGAATCTTGAGAGACTGGTTAGCTGGTGATAATTCACAGTGGAATCCAACAGTATAGCGGGCATGTCCAGGGTGATAAGCTGCAGTAGCGCCAATGGACAGGATGCAGGACCATGATGCCTATAAAGTGCCCATGGCACTATGCTGTGTACACAGATCCTTGGTGGAATCATGGGTGGGCCTTGTTCCCCAGGAAATATGCATGTGATACATACCTAGAGTTAGTGTCTGTTGTTTTCAATCAAGAGCCCCGCGTAGTACAGTATCCAATAACCTGCCCACAAACAAAAGATGGTATGGTCCTCTCAACTGTAGTTTTGAAATCTGAAAGAAAGCCCAGATGTCACGCTGATTTTAACAATAGCCAAAGCAAGTTTGGGGTAGCAAGTAGCCATTCCACATTAGCCCTGGGTTTGGTTATCATTTATGGAAATTATGCTCTTTTCTCTCTTTAGATATATGGGTGGTAAGGAAACAGTCTGAATCAATCATCAAACCAGGCCTGACCCTTGGCTCTGTGGGGCTCAGCTGATTTCTTGGTTGGTTTCTTATTTTATCAGAAGCCAGGTCGGACTGTCCAGGTGGAATGTTCATAAAAACCAAAGCCTTAGTTTGAACATTTTCTTTAAGGTCAGAGTAATTTACAGTCTGTCCAGAGAAGCTTTTAGAGATGTAGAATGTGATGTCGAATGTGACTGTTACCCACAATGCACTCTCAGTACCCTTCCCTCCTATTAGAAACTGATTCTGGCATGGTTCCTTCAGGTGGAAAGTGACTCTGTCAGCAATTGCTGTTTCTTTTTTCACACATTGGGGTTCCCCCAACCAAAGTATTAAAGCCTCTCTAACGTTCCTTTAGGAAAGGTTAAATACAGTTATCACCAACATTTGGAGTCTTGTATCTGCCTGTTATTTCTACTGTGATTTTCTCCTTGGACAATTAGCAATCATGTAGAGTGGAAGAGCTTTTCCTCAAATCCTGGGCTTGACTATTCTCTATGCCAAGTGACCCTGAAGGAAAACATAGCCAAACAAGGCACTTAGCCCTGGCCATGGTTGACAGCATGTGTCTCCTTTTCTCCCTACCCCTGTGGATCTTCCTTGAACTTTAGGAACAGGTGACCCTGTCACCAAACTATTTGTGACAGCTTGCAGCTTGACTCTAGACAGATCCAGAGAACACACTGGCCCCTTTCAATAGATGTGTTGAAGCTGACAAAGAGGGCAGTCAATTCATCTTTGTATATGGCTATTAGAGTTCCTGTAACTTTCAAGGTAGGGTAAGGTGATTGTTAATTTTATGTGTCAACTTAACAGGATCATGGGTGCCCAGCTATTTAACTAAACATTATCTTGGGGGGAGGGGGTGTCTGCAGGGGTGTTTCCAGATGAAATTAATATTTGAGCTGGACTAAGTAAAGCAGATGGCCCTCCCCAGTGTGGGGCAAAAAAGTGGAGGAAGGGAGAATTTGCTCTGTACCTGTTAGAGCTGGGACATCAATCTTCTGCTTCTGGAGTGAGACTTAGACCTTTGGCTTCCCTCGTTCTCAGACCTTTGGACTCAGATTGAATTACACCACTGTCTTACCTGAGTCTCCAGCTTGCAGATGGCAGATCACAGGACTTCTAAGCCTCCATAATTGTATTCCTCATAATAAATTTCATTTTATGTATATATATATATATGTGTATATATATATATATATATATATATATGCACACACATGTATTTGTTCTGTTTCATGAAGAACCATAATACAGGTGGTGTCTCTTAATAGTGCCCATAGTGCTCACTTCCTGACATCATGTTTTTTAACCTGCTTAAATTCATGCCCTCTTTGGTTCAATATAAAAATTCTCCCATACCATATACTGGTCATTACATCTTTCACAGATTCCTGGATGTGAAGAAGATGTTAAGTTTAATTTTCTTTAAACCTATCATTTATTTTAAAACTTCCCAAATATGGAAGCATATTGACTATGCCTTTTAGAAATGAAGTAGATTCCCTGGAGATTTGGGTCAGCTAGCATAGGGAGAAGCCCTTGGTTAACAGTTATGGATTATGGCAAACCTGCAGGGTGGTGGATCCAACAGCCATTCTCAACCTTCTCCTTATAGCCATCCACTTGAAACAGTGACTAGATTTTCCAGATTTCCTTGCAGTGAGGAATGGCCATGTTACATAGTTATTGTACCAGTGATATGCAAATAGAAGTCTGCCACGTTCTGAAGGTTCTGGGAAAACCTTTGCTTTTACTAATAAAGGGGACAGACATAGCTGGCTCAATCTCTTCATATCTTCTTCTTAACTTGGGGAAGTTCACCACCTCTAGCAACCTCAGCCTTTTCAACGTAAACTGATAATAATACCTAACTCATGGATTACTGCAAGAGTTATAAAGATAATACATTTGAAATGAGGATACCATTTTGAAAATATTAACTCATTTTTTTTGCACCTCATGTTTCCTTTTTTTGAGTGTGCTAAAATTCCCCACCCCCATCCCCTTTTTCATGGTCAACTATTCTATGATTACTACCACAGGGATGAGATGTACTGTATAAAAACAGAAGTCCCTTTTAGTCACTGAGTAGGTGTAGGTGAGAAAAGAAAGGACACAAGACATAGACCATAGAACTCAACAATTTGGATGTTTTAAAATTTGTAAATATCAGTACTTGACTTCCACTTCCAGGAAAATTAAATAGATGGATTTTTCCCTAGTCTTCTCCCTAAGTATAAGACACCAGCTAGGGACCCCAAGACCCAAATAACAACACAATGGTGCGTTCCCTGGGTTCTCTCTTTGTATTTACTATACATCCCAGAATTGGAGCTGAAGAAGCCAGCAATCTGGAAACACTGATGGTCACAAACAAACAAACAAAAAAGCCCAAATAAGAGCCTGTTCTTACTAGTCAATGGACCAGGAAAGAGGCAGTCTAGAGAGACAGAAAACTTTTAGATGATAAACATTCAACTCTAGCCAAACACCACAGAAAAAAATGCTGCCCCACCCCCCTCATGCCAGCAAAGACCAAGTAGTGTGCCTAGACTTCCACCCTGGTCAGACTATGATGAGGTGCCCCAACCCTCTTGCTGCAGTGGTGTCAGAGAAGGCCAGCACAGAGCTGGATCCTTCGTCCCCACTGGATGATAAGGAGGCCCAGCTCTCCACAGTGTGGAGACAATGTGGGGAGCCTGGACTTCCCCCTCTACCTGTTAGTAAGGAGGTACCCCTCCATTCTGCTGGAGTGATATCAGTGGAGAGTTGGCAGTAAGGTGACCACCTTCCCCTCACCTCCCTGGGATGTTAGCGGAGGCCACGTGGGGAAAAACAATGAGACACTCCTACCCCTCCCAGATAGAGAGGTATCAGTGGAGGCTTAGTGGGGCCTCCCTCCACCTAACAGTAACAGGGAGCTCCCCCCGTCCTGCTTTTAGGTGTCAAAGGAGGCTACATAGCGAACCTGAACTTCTCTCTGCATCTGGCAATGAGATGCCCCTCTTCTCCCCCCATCACTAGAGCAGTGTCAGAGGAAGTCAGCTAAAACAGCAGGTTCAAATAAGGTCAAGAGTCAAACATAATACCCAAAATGTGCAGATTCCAATGGAAAATCACTGACCATACCAAGAACCAGGAAGATTACAAACTGAATGGGAAAATACAATCAGTAGATGTCAACACCAAGATACCAGAATTGTTAGAATGATCTGACAAGGATTTTAAAGCAGCCATCTTAAAAATGCTTCACAAGCGATTAGGAACATGCTTGAATAAATGAAAAGTAAAAAGAAAGTCCCAGCAAAGAAACAAAATATATAACAAGAAGAATATTTGTGTTATCAGAGTCCTGGAAGGAGAGGAAAAGGAGGATGAGGCTGAAAAAATCTTCAAAGAAATAATGACCATAAACTTCCTAAATTTGGCAAAAGACATAAACCAACAGATTCAAGAAGCTGAGAGAACACCAAACATGATAAACCCAAAGAAATCCATACCAAGACTATATCATAGTCAAACTTTTGAAAACTGAAGACAAAGAAAAAAATCTTGAAAGCAGCAAGAGAAATGCAACTTATAGGGGGAAAACCATCTGGATAGCAGATTTCTTATCAGAAACCATGGAGGCAAAGGAAGTAGCATAATATTTTTCATATGCTGAAAGAAGGCACTGTCAACTCAGAACACTGTATCAAGCAAAACTAACCTTCAAGATTGAAGGGGAAACTCAAGACATTTTCAGATGAAGGAAAACTAAGAAAAATGTCACCAGTAGACCTGCTCTAAAACAGGGGTCCCCAACCCCCTGGCCATGGACTGCTACTGGTCCTCAGCCTGTTAGGAACCGGGCTGCACAGCAGGAGGTGCGCAGCGGGCAAGCAAGCAAAGCTTCATCTGCCGCTCCCCATCATTACCCAACACTTGCATTACTGCCTGAACCATTTCCGCCACACCCACAGCCACTCCATGGAAAAATTGTCTTCCATGAAACTGGTCCCTGGTGCCAAAAAGGTTGGGGACTGCTGCTCTAAAAGAATGGCTAAAGGAAATTCTCTAAACAGAAAGGAAATGATAAAAGAAGGAAATGTGAAACATCAGGGTGAAAAAAAAGAACTTGAAAGCAAAATATAGGTAAATACAATAGACTTTCCTTTTCCTGTTATGTTTTCTAACTATGTTTGATAATTAGGCAAAACGTATACCACTGTCTAATATGGTTCTAATGAATGTGGAGGAAATATTTAAGACAATTATATCAATATCATTGGTGAGAGAGGGTGAAAACATGTAAAGGTAATAAAGCTTCTACACTTCTTCACGTGAACTGGTAAAATAATACCAGTAGACTGTGACGTTACATACATATAGTGTAATACCTATACCAACTGCTAAAAAAGCTATACAAAGAGGTATCCTAAAAACACTACAGATAAGCTAAAATGGAATTCTTTAGAAAGTTTAGGTAACCCACAGGTAGGCAGGAAAAAGGAGACAGAAGTGAAAAACAGAGCAAATAGAAAACAAAAAATAAAATGACAAACTTATGTCTTGACAGATCAATAGTTACACTAAATGTAAATGGTCTGAATATAGATGACGCTAGTTAAAAAACAAGAATTGGCAGAGTGGATTAAAAACTGACCCAATGACATGTTATCTATAGGAAACTCCCTTCAAATATAATGACACAGGCAGATTGAAAGGAAACGGATGGAATAAGGTATATCATACAAACATTAGTCAACAGAAAGCATAGATGGCTACATTATATTAGATAGACTTCAGAGCAAAGAGTTTCCAGAGACAGAGAGGGAAATTATATAATGATTATAGCAATAAAAAAGACACAGCAATCCCAAATGTGTATGCACCAAAAATAGTGCCACAAACTATGTAAGGCAAAAAGTGACAGAACTGAACAGAGAATTAAACAAATGATAGCTGGAGACTTCAACACCCCTCTCTCAACGACTGGTAAAAACAACTAGACAGAAAGTCAGCAAGGACATAAGAGAACTCTATGAACTGAACAACATCATCAACAAACAGTATCTAATCAACATATATAGACCATTCTACCATACAATACCAGAATACACATTCTTTCCAAATGCTCACAGAATATACACCAAGATAAACCATATCTTGGGCCATAGAACAAAAATTCTAAAGAAAAAATTTTTAAAGAATTTAAATAATACAGAGTGTGTTATCTGATGACAATTGAATCAAACTAGAAATCAATAACTGCAAGATAACAGGAAAATCTCCAAACACTTGAAAACTAGATGATACACATCTAAATAATCAATGGATCACAGAGGAAATCTCAAGGGAAAGAAAAAAATACATTGAAAGGAACGAAAATGAAAATAAAACATATCAAAATTTGTGGATCACGGCTAAGGCAGTGCTGACAGGGACGTTTATAGCACTAAATGGCTACATTAGCAAAGAGGAAATCTCAAATCAATTACCTATGTTTCCGTCTCAAGAACCTAGAAAAAGAAGAGCAAAATAAACCCAAAACGCTTAAGCAGAAAGAAAAAAAAGTTGACCCTTTAACAACGTGGGTTTGAACTGCGTGGGTCCAGATTTTTTTCAATTAATATGTACTACAGTAGTGCGCGATCTGTGGTTGGTTGAATCTGTGGATGTGGAACCCAGATATGGAGGGCCGATTGCAAAGTTATACGGGGATTTTTTACTGTGCGAAGCGTCAGCGCCCTCTGCCCCCGCATTGGTCAGGGGTCAACTGAAATAAAGATAAGAGCAGAAATCAGTGAAATGAAAACAGAAAAATAATAGAGAAAATCAATGAAGCAAAGAGCTTGTTCTTTGAAATCAATAATAGACAACTCTCTAGCAAGACTGACGAAGGAACAAAAAAGAGAGGAGACGCAAATTACCAATAACAGAAATGAATACAGACTCTGTGCTGACATCAAAAGGATAATAAAGGAATACTACAAATGACTCTACATAAATATGACCACTTAGATGAAATGGGTCAATTTCTAAAAGAAACACAAATTACCACAACTCATCTAATATGAAATAGACAATTTGAATAGCTTTATGACTATTAAGAAAATTGAGTTTATAATTTTAAAACTCTCCAGGCCCAAATGATTTCACTGGAGAATTCTACCAAATGTTTAATGACAAGTTAACGCTAATTCTACACAGTCTCTTCTAGAAAAAAGAAAATAGAGAACTTTTCACTTCATTTTATAAAGCTAGTGTTACCCTAATACCAAAACTAGGCAGAGATAGTACCAAAAATAAAAGTAAAAACCCTACAGACCAATATCCCTCATGAACTTAGAAACAAAAAGTCTCAAAAAATATTAGCACATATAATTCAGCAATACATAAAAATAATTATACACCAGGGCCAAGTGGGGTTTATTTACCAGGAATGCAAGGCTGCTTCAATATTTGAAAAAAGTGTAATCCACCACATGAATGGGCCAAAAAAAATCACATGATGGTATCAGTTGATGCAGAAGAAGCATGTGACAAATTGCAACACCTCTTCATGATAAAATCTCTCAGAAAAGTTGGAATAGAGGGAAAATTCCTCAACTTGATACAAAGCATCTATAAAAACCTTTAGCTAACATTATACTTAATGGCAAAGGATTGAATACTTTCCCCCTAAGATCAGGAACAAGGCAAAGATGTCTATTTTCATCATTCTTATTCAACATAGTGATAGAAGTTCTAACTCATACAATAAGGCAAGAAAAGAAAAATAAAAAGCATACATATTGGAAAGGAAGAAATAAAACTATTCCTATTTACAGATGACATGGGTGTCTATATAGAAAATCTCAAGTAATCTCCATATAACTATAACTAATAAGTGAGTTTAGCAAATTTGCAGGATATAAGATAAACATACAAGAATAATTTGTTGCTATATACTAGCAATGAACATGTAGACAATGAAATTAAAAATACAATACCATTTACAATTGCTTTAAAAATTAAATACTTAGATGTAAATGTAGCAAAACATGTATAAAACTTGTATGCTGAAAACTATGTAACACTGATAAAATAAAGAAGATCTAAAATAAGTGGAGAGACATCTCTTGCTCACGGATTAGAAGACTCAACATAGTAGAGGTGTCAAGTCTCCCCAGATTGATGCAAAGATTTGTACATATTTGCAATTCCTATCAAAATTCCAGCAAAGTATTTTGTACATATAGACGAGATTATTCTAAAATTTATATTGAAAGGCAACGGAACTAGAATGGCTAAAACAATTTTAAAAGGAAAAGTGAGAGGAATGGTCTTTTTAAGTCTTATTATGTAGCTACAGTAACAAGACCATGTGGTATTGGAAGAGGGATATTCACATAGATCAAAGGAACAGAAGAGAGAATCCAGAAATAGATGCATACATAGATGCTGTACTGATTTTTAACAGAAGTGCAAACACAATTCAATTGAAGAAATATGGGCTTTTCAACGAATGGTACTGGAGCAGTTGAATATCCATAGAGGGAAAAAAGAGAACCTCACACTAAGTCTCATACTTTGCATAAAAATAGACTCAAGATGGATCATGGACTTAAATGTAAAACATGAAACTACAGAGGAAAAATAGGAGAAAAATCTTCATATCTAGAGCTAGGCAAAGAGTTCTTAAGCTTGGCACCAAAAGCACAATCCATAAAAGGAAAAATTGATAAATTGGACTTCATCAAAATTGAAAACTTTTTGATCTGTGAAAGACCCTGTAAAGAGGATAAAAAGACAAGCTACAGACTGGGATAAATATTTGTATACCCCTTGGTAATAATTGAATAAATGACAGTGAATATTGTGAATAAAGGTATATATATGCATATGCCTAGTAACGTATGAATGAGTATGAGTGTGTGGTCTGTTCTGAACAGGAAGAGCAGCATGCTCAAATCCTGGAGATAGAAGTGAGCATGTATATTTTGGGAACTTCAGACCATTCATGGGAAAGTACACACCAATTGGCTGTACTTGGCAGGTGGGGTTCTTATCTATACTGTGTTGTGTTCCTTCTTTTACACAGTGACATGGGTGCAATGCACCAAGTTGTGATGCCAGGAAAAACATCTTTTTATGAAATGCCATACCCACTATCTGGGCAAGGGTGTTGCGTGTCTTTGGTTCTCCAGACCACCCCAGAGGGTGTGCTGCCATTGACCATGAGGGGGCGCCCTCAGCACGTTTATGAGTGTGGGTGGGGCGACTTGCCTCTCCTTCACCCAAGGGATGAGCCACTGAAGCGACAGCTCAGCCAGTTCACCACCAATAAAACTCCCTAACACCCTGCAGCTCTTTATGGACTGGGACTCAGACATCCAGGCTTGTGGCATGATAGAATTTCAGACCAAGGAGGTTCCTAGAGGAGCCAACACCCTAAAGATTTTACAAGTGGAGAGACTGAGGCACAAATAGGGAAGGATTCCTGATCTAAGCATGCCCAGCAAGCCAGTGACTGAGTCTCTGGGTCTCTGAGCCCCCATCCCAGTGTTTTCTGGCTACTTCACCATATTTCATGACCCTCTGGGGTAGGCTCCACCTGGGAAAGCACTACCTGCAGCCCCAGCCCACCTAAATCTTACCCAGCTTTCAAATCCCCCCCATATGTCCCCTGAATTAAACTTTATCATGACCATTCTTGTCAATACTATTTGGCAATTAAACAAGCATTGTCTTAATGCCTTATCTTCTAAGGTTGTTCTGTCGGCTTGAATACATATGCATATATATATTGATATTACTTAATTTCTTAACCAATTATGCATTACCTTATCCAATAAAACTATTTAATTCTCAAGGATGGGCATCATACTCTGTGTGTGTGTGTGTGTGTGTGTGTTCTCTCAACAGTACCAAGCACAGTACCATGCATCAAGTGGATATACAATATTAGTTGATTGGATGCCAGTAACACAAGGTCACTGCAGTGTAATATGTGCCACAAAGGCAGTGTAATATGGAGGTTAATAACATGCGTTCAGGAGTTAGTAGGCTTGGTTTTGACAGGTTGTGTGACCTTGGGCAAGTTGCTTAAGTTCTGAGCCATATATATATATGGCATACAACATACTTATATACACACATGGTCACAGCCATAAGCCTTCAGTTGATGGTGGCTATTACGACTACTAATGTCATGGGTTGGAAATCACTGAAGGTCTATTAACTCCATGGAATTCTGTGGCCTCAAACTCAACTTTCAACAAACACAGTCATTTCAACACCTCACAGAAGGGTTACAGGATCCAGGCAGGGACATGTGGGTGTGTGACCATAATTCTCACCTATTCTTATCCCCATCCCACTCTCATCTCCATAAAAAATGGTGATGGGGACTTCCCTGGTGGCACAGTGGTTAAGAATCAGCCTGCCAATGCAGGGGAGAGGGGTTCAAGCCCTGGTCTGGGTAGATCCTACATGCCGCGGAGCAACGAAACCCACGCGCCACAACTACTGAGCCTGCGCTCTAGAGCTTGCGAGCCACAACTACTGAGCCCCCATGCCTAAACCCCGTGCTCTGCAACAAGAGAAGCCACCATGATGAGAAGCCCGTGCACCGCAACGAAAAGTAGCCCCCGCTTGCAGCAACTAGAGAAAACCCGTGCACAGCAACGAAGACCCAACACAGCCAAAAATAAATAAATAAATAAATAAATAAATAGACAGATAAATAAATAAGTAAATTTATTTTTAAAAGTGGTCATGTTATTTGATACATAACATATATATGTATATATATATATTATTTTCTCAGATATTTGCAGGGCATCCCCTCCAAAAAACCCCAAACAAAGAAGCCGGTATCCTGTCCTACAATTGTTAGCCATATTCTGTCTCTGCATAAATAGTTTCAGCCACTAGACAGTGCTTTTGTTCTCCTCAGTGGCAGCATCTTTGCTTGTTAACACCGGGGAGTCAGCTCTAAAAGCCTTTAAGTGAATCTTTCTTTCTCAACCTACTGCAGAGTGAGCAAATCATTCCCTCTGCAGATTCAAATGTGTTATGATGTGCTGGGAAACCCGAGCATTCTCCCACTGCATGGAGATTAATTACCTTGAAATACACATTGGATTAAATGTATTTAAACATGCACTGTTAAAGCTCAGGGCTGCACAATGCCATACTCAAGATCTATATTGTGGGCATCAAATAATAAACTTTATTGTGTGAAGGGGAGGGAGAGAGGGAGAGAAGAAGAGAGGAGGAGAGAAAGAGAGGGAGAGAGAGAGAGAGAGGGCTTATATAGTACTAGGCCATGGGTGAGACTGATAGCCTCCAAGTCTCTTTCCACAAATCCGCTAAATCCTAGATTCACCTAATACTAGAATTATATGACCTTGGGCAAAATACTTAACCTCTCTAAGCCTCGGCTTCCTCATCTGTAAAAAAGGAATGACAGGACCTCAGAAGTATGAGTGTTACATGTCTAATACATGAAAAGCCATGGGCATTGTCTAACACATAGCAGGCACTCATACAAAACAAGATTCGGGGTTTTTTCTTTTTGCTCCTTTAGATGCAGAGAAGGCCTTTGTCCTGGCTCTGTGGCACTCTTCTTCCTGCCCTGTGCCAAAGTGTTTCCCCTTAGCTCTGGGAGAAGCATTAGAGCATGGATGTTAAGTGCATGGACTCAGGAGCCAAACAGCCCCGGTCCATGGCCCAGCTCCACCACATACCCGCTGTGGGACCTTGGGCAAATTTCTAAATTCCTAGTGCCTCAGTTTCTTTATCTATAAAAGGGGATAGTAATAGTACCTTGTCTCATAGGATTGCTAGATGGGTCAAATGAGTCATCATTTCTCAAACCATGAGAACAGTACCTGCTGCATAGTCAGTGCTCTACAGGTGTTGGCTATTCCTATTATTTCAGGTTCAATTCAGGGCTCACGTGCACTCACCTCTTAGCTGGTCTTCACACCCAGGGTAGGGGCTGTATTGCCGCCCAGTGCCCCAACCTGTTTGTCTCAGTGCCATGCTCCGATCTTGGAACTTCTAGAAGCCCCTATGCAGACCTACCTTCTGCATACGGCACCTGCCCCATGCTCTAAACCTTCCCTCTTTTACTTGTTGAAATTTCCCCCTCCTTAGTAGCCTGATTTGTGGCTGCTGTAGAAAATGGAGCAAACCAACTAATTCATACTAAGATTTTTATAAGCTCCGGGGGAAGAGGTGTCTCATCTGTCTTTTTCTCCACCTATCCCTAGTACCTAATAGTTGCCTGAATGTAGAAAGTGCTCAGTAAATATCTGTTGCATGACTATTTGGACCTTAGTTGAGAGGCATGCGTCTTGACTGATGGGATTTCAGACATCTTGACAGGTTGGAGAGGAAACTGTGAAAGCAGGGGACTCCTACCTGTGTCCCTCAGACCACAGTGTCTAGGGGAACTTCTACTTCACTTAAGTATACAGCAGTATTTTTTTTCCACTTTTTATCTTGAAATGAAATTTGACTGACAGAAAAGTTGCCCCGAAAGGACCCATCTCTCAGCTTCTCTAGAAGTAAATGTTAACATCTTACCTAGCCGTAGTGCGGTGATCAAAACCATGAAATTGGGCTTCCCTGGTGGCGCAGTGGTTGAGAGTCCGCCTGCCGATGCAGGGGACACGGGTTCGTGTCCCGGTCCGGGAAGATCCCACATGCCGCGGAGCGGCTGGACCCGTGAGCCATGGCCGCTGAGCCTGCACGTCCGGAGCCTGTGCTCCGCAACGGGAGAGGCCATAACAGTGAGAGGCCTGCGTACCACAAAAAAACAAAACAAAACAGACAAACAAACAAACCAAAAAACCCCATGAAATTAACAGTGGTACTATGAATGTTATTCTTAGCACTATTATGATTTGAATTTCACCGCTTCTTCCACTGATGTGGCTCTCACATTGCATTTAGTTGCCACATCTCCTAGTCTCTACCAGCCTGTGACCGTTTCTTAGTCTTTCCTCATCTTTGGTGACTGCCGTTTTTAAAGCATACTGGTCAGTTATATTGTAGAATATCTGTCAATTGGGGTTTGTTGGATGTTTCTCACTACTAGATTGAGGTTAAGGATTTTTGGCAGGAATATCTCAGAGTGATGTGACCTTCTCAGCGTACATATTGGGGGTAGATGATGTCAATATGCCTTTTTACTGGCGATAATTAACCTTGAGCAGTTGGTTAAGGTGGTGTCTGCTGGGTTTCTCTACTGTAAAATTGTTATTTTCCCTTTATAATTAATAAACATCTCAGGGGAAATACTTTGAAACTATGCAAATATTCTGTTTCTCCTCCAACTTTCTCATACTAATTTGAGCATCCATCGGTAGGTTTTGCCTGTGATAACTATTACTGTGGTGTTTGCCTAATCGTGATTGTTTACATTTCTCATTTCTTCTACATTTATTTCTGGGAATTCTTTAAGGAAGAGCTGTCCTTTCTTCCCCATTTACTTATTTATGCAATTGAAAATTTATATCAGTATGGAATCATGGATGTTTATTTTATTTTATGGATTATTACACAGTCCTTACTTATTTCTCATTTTGTTCCAGTTTTGGCCGATGGGGTTGCCTTCAGGTTGGTGGTGTGTCCTGTCACGTGCCCCGTTTTTTCCTGAGCTCTCCCATAAGGTCATATTTGGTAACCGTGGAGATCACCTGGGCATATCCCCCATCATACACTGGGGGGAAGGTCCAAGAAGGCAGGCTGCTGTTAGGGGTGGTTGGGCTTAGAAGCCAGGTCTCCTGAATGCCTGTCCTGCTCTCTGCCAAGGGACCTGTTGCCTCTCTGCACTTCACAGCCTTTGTTTACCAAGAAATTCATGTAATCCCAGGCATCCCTCCCATTTCTGATTCCCAGGGCTCAGCGTGTCACTGGGAGGCTGGGAGCCATGGCTCTCTCTCCACTTATGCCTGACAACTCCTGGAGCCAAGTGCCATGGAAGACTGGCCTTCTCTGGTGGCTCTTTGCATCTTACCCAGCTCCTGGCTAGCAGTCAATAGTTTGGGAAGGTAAACCTTTAGGTTATCATTATTGTTGCTGTTATATGACTGTAAAAGTAAAGCATCTCATTTTTCAGCTGGTGTGGACAGCCAGAGCTTTTTTAAAAAGTATAAGTACAGTGTATTTCTTACTCACATAATAATGGTTCAAATGCAGATGAGGCTGGTTAAAGGAACCAGGATGTCTAAGCTGAAAACTCTTTCCTCTACAGAGAGAGGAGTAAGTGAAAGCACACCACCAGGAAACATCAAGAATGTTCTACAAGAAAATTGGCCTGGACTCTTTACAAAGTCAGTGTCATAAAAACACAAAACAAAATACCATGTGTCAATCCTTGATGGGATTCTGATTTTTAAAAAGTTATAAAAGTCATTTTGGAGACATTTGAGGAGATCTGAACTCGAACTGGATATTAGACACCAGGAAATTATTAATTTCCTTAGGTGTAATCATGGTATCATTATTCTGTAGAAGAACATCTTTGTTCTTAGGAGATACATGCTGAACTATATAAGGGTGAAGTGTTTTAAGGGTGATGTCTGCAACTTACTCTCAAATAATTCTGAGGAAAAGTCTATAAAGTAAAGCAAATGTGGCGAAATGTTAACAGCTGTTAATCTAGGTGTATAACACGACAGTCATCCTCATTCAGTATTCTGTTTGAAATTTTTGAAAATAAAAAGTCTGAAGGAAAATTACTTTTACAACCTGGTTTTATATTCTTTATTTATTGAAGAAACACCCTCTTCCCTTTATTCCCATAAAACTGGCAAAAGTCACTTCCATCCAACTGAAATGATCACGTGAGCAGGGGTTCAGGAACCCACATGAATGGGATCACAAGTATCAAGCCTGGCTCTGTGGAGAGATGGTTAGGGGTGGGGAACAGAGCTCTAGTCTCTGCATATCTGGCCTCAAATCCCAGCTCCCCTGCAGTTTCGTCATTCAGTGACCTTGGCTAAGGAACTTAAAACTTCAGGGCCTCAGTTTCTGCAACTGTAAAATGAGGATAGTAGCATGTTATTTCCGTTTGTACATGCTGTGTAATATGGATATGGGTAACATATCTATCCATCTCTTGTGAGTCCCTGCCTGCCCTCCAGTCCTTCTGAAGAGTGTAGGGAATGTGAAGATAATAGCTCAGGCCCTTGGGAGCTACAGGTTGACTGATGGAAGAAGGCTTGTGGCGGGGGGGGGCTGTCTTCAGGGACCTTGAGATAATTTGAGCAAATGAGATTTTACATATAATCACTGTCTCATCACAATTTGAGGTTAAGAGTACTAACTTATTAAATGTGACCACTTAAAATACTTGAGAATATTTTAAGATTCTGTTTTGGTGTAGCTTCTTTTTTTTCAGTATCAGGAGCCTCAAGAATAGAAGGGTTGACAGTTGGATATTGTGCAAAAACACAATCCTTGACCCTTATGTGACACTATATACAACAATTAACATGAAATGGATCATAGACTTAAATGTAAGAGCCAACTAAAAGACTTCTAGAAGAAAATACAGAATAAAACCTTAATGATCTTGGGTTAGGCAAAGATTTCTTAAATAGGACACAAAAATTATGAATCATAAAAGAAAAAATGATTAAATTGAACTTCATTAAAAGACAGTGTCTTCGGGGCTTCCCTGGTGGTGCAGTGGTTGAAAGTCCGCCTGCCGAAGCAGGGGACACGGGTTCGTGCCCCGGTCCGGGAGGGTCCCACATGTCACGGAGTGGCTGGGCCCGTGAGCCGTGGCCGCTGAGCCTGCACGTCCGGAGCCTGTGCTCTGCAACGGGAGAGGCCACAGTGGTGAAAGGCCTGCGTACCACAAAAAAAAAAAAAAAAAAAAAAAAAGGACAGTGACTTCAAAAGACACTGTTAAGAAAATGAAACAGCAAGCCCCAGACTAATAGAAAATGTTTGCAAAACATATATCTAACAATGGACTTGTATCTAGAATACATGAAACATTTCTTACAACTCAATAATGAGAAAACAAGCAACGCAATTTAAAAAATGGACTGAAGACTTGAACAAATACTTTAATAAAGAACATATATAGATGTCAAATAAACACGTGAAAAGGTGCTCAATGCCAGTCAAAAACACTGTGAGATACTACCACACACCCACTAGATGACTAAAATTAAAAAGATAATACCAAGGGTTGTCAAGAATATGGAGCAACTGAAACTTTCATACACTGCTGGTGTGAATGTAAAATCATAAGGCCACTTGGGAAAATAGTTTGGCAGTTTCTTATAAAGTAAAACACATACTTAATACAATTCCTAGAAATTCTACTCCTATGTATTTACCCAAGAGAAATGAAAGCATAAGTCCTCACACTGCTTGTATGTGAATGTTCATAGCAGCTTTATTCATAGTAGCCAAAAACTGGGAGCAGTCCAAATGCCCATCAGCTGGTGAATGGATGAAAGGCTGTGGCATGTCCATACAATGCAATGCTATGCAGCAACTTTAAAAAAAGGGATGAACATGCAAAACATGAGTGAATCTCAAAAACATGGTAAGTGAACGAAGGCAGACACATAATTACACAATTCCACTTATACGGTGTTCTGTCAACTTTAAACAGGGATGTTCTGGGAAAAGTAATCTAGGGGTGATGTGGAGGTTACTTGACTTGTGGAGAACCCCATGGTGGTATACCTGCTAGGAGGTTGGCTGTAACCTTGATATGACCTGCTGGGAGCCTGGGGGGTTTAGAGAGAAGGTATGAACATCAAGGGCATTATACAGAGACTTGGCTTCTCACCCTGGCTCTACTAGAGATGGGCTGTGTGCCATTGAGCAAGTCACTTAACCTCTCTGGACAACCTTACTGGGCCTCAGTTTTCTCATCAGTAAAATAGGGGTAAACTGGAGTTACAGGTAAAGTGTCTCATACCCAGAAGAGAGGTGGGGCTTTTTGAAGATTAATTCCTTTCCCTGTGTATTTCTTCACCTTGTGCCTCATTGACATGTACCTTGCCCCTTCCCTCTGCTTCTCTTTAGTAAGAAATATAAGCATAAACCTGGGCCATAATGTGTCTCCTGGCCAGCTTTTTCTAACACCAGCCCTCAGCTGGGTCTTTCTTCAGCACATTTTGGTCACTAACATCCTGTGTGACCTTGGACAAGTCAACTTCCTTCTTTGGGCATCTTCTCCAAAATGAAAGGCTTGGGCTAGATGATTGCTCTGGGCTCCACTTATCAGCTCCTTCACTCCAAGATTACAGTCTAGGAGTGAAGAAATGGCAGGACTCAAGAAGCAGTTGCATATGAAAGTCCAAGGGAAGAGACAGATCCTCTGGGACCTTGGGCCTGGGCCTGTGGTCCAGCTGTGAACGGAAAGGGAAGCTTCGTGTCTGTCTAGAGCTAGAGAAGAAGGATGGTGAATTCAGAGTGGTCTCTGTTTCCCCTCTGGCACAACCCCCCACCCTGCAAAATGTTGTGTGTTGCATGGGGACACTGTCCTTTCTCGGAGGACAGTCACTCAGGGTCTCTGAGTGTCTAAAGCAGAGGCGCTGACCTGCTCTCTTCCCCAGCACAGCAGACCCATCAATGGCTTCCAGAGAACAATGGTACTTGGCAGCAGCCCGCCTTCTTGAATTTCTAGTTTTCCTGTTCTTTCCATCAGACTAAAAGCAGTGAAAACAACAACAACAGACAATCTAACTTCTCAGTCCCCTACTTTTGGTTGGGGGCTACACATTTTGGTATGTCTTTCTGTAACCCAGCAGGACCCTATGGGTCTTTCCGGGACAGGCCTTCCGTCATAACCTCTGCTTTAATTCCTCTCTGAAGTACCTAGATAACAGCATTTGATGCACATTTCCTGAGTTGTTTTACATATGTGAACCCTGCCCCCGCAAATGGAAGATGTTAACTACTTGATGACCATGAGTGCATAGTCCCAGGTCTCCTGGAGCCTACGGACTGATAAGGTTAACCCCTGTGACACTGCCTGGTTACCTCACCTTCAGCCAATCGGAGAATTGTGCCCGAGCTGATCACTTACTCTGGGACACACCCCTCCCTCACCTGGCTTTTAAAAATGCTTTGCTGAAACCCTTCGGGGAGCTTGGGGCTTTTTAGGGCATGAGCTACCCATCTCCTTGTATGGCCCTGCAATAAACCTTTCTATGCTCCAAACTCCGACGTTTTGCTGTGTTTGGCTTCACTATGCGTCAGGCACACGAACTCGCGCTAACATGTCCTGAGCGGGGGCTGCAGTGTGGACTTGGCTCCTTCCTCATCTGTATTCTTCATGATGAGTAAGACATCTCCTATGGGAACAAACTGCCATCCAGGGAGTGCTTCAGATCCTGGCCTCACCAGACAGACAGGGTCTGCCTTCCCAGGTTTCCTCCCGCCCTCTCTGTCCAGCTCCAGCAGTGCGTGGTCTCTGTGGTGAAAAATGAAATGCCAGCTCATCTGGGGCACTCGGCTGCTCTGTGATTCTTTTTGTTCTGCAGGCTTTTATGTGTTGGTGTATTCTCAGGGTAGGGGTATGATGGCTGCGGAGATTCTAGATGTCACACCCAGACTTTGTCAACACTGCAAGAAAGAAGTCTATTTTTGTGGCTCTTTCTTTAGGAACCAGGAAGCTTCTTCTGCAAGGTCCTGGAAGGCTTCCCTTCAGGTCTCATTGGCTGGTCCTAAACTACATGCCCACTTCTAAACCTGTAACCAACAAGGTGGTGAAGAACCATATTGGCTTATACCAGTTTTGGGGAGTTGTTATGGGTTGAACTGTGTCCCCATTTCCCATCTCCCAAATTTCCATGTTGAAGTCTTAACCTGCAGTACTTCTGAAGGTGACCTTATTTGGAAATAGGGTCATTGTAGACGTATTAGCTAAGATGAGGTCATACTGGAGGAGGGTGGACCCCTACTCCAATATGCTTGTTATCCTTATAAAAAGGGAAGCTTGGACACAGGGAGACTGCACACAGGGAGAACAGTATGTGAAGATGAAGGCAGCTATTGGGGTGATGCAGCAGAAGCCAAGGAACACCAACAATTGCCATCAAACCACTAGGAGCTAGGGGAGAGGCTGGGAGTAGATTCTTCCTCACAGCTGTTCAAAGGAACCAGCCCTTCAGACACTTTGATCTTGGACTTCTAGCCTCCAGAACTATAAGACAATAAATTTCTTTTGTTTAAGTCACTCACTTTTGGTACTTTATTATGGCAGCCCTAGCAAACTAATACAGAGGTAGACTAGACGTTGGGGAGTGAATCATCACGATCACTACATTTGCCATCAGGTAATGAATGTTATACTAATATGGCTACTGTGATGTACACTTAAAATATGAGACAAGCAGGATCATGAGATAGAAACTGCCCAGGCTTTGGAATCCGAAGGTCTGGGTTCAAGCTGTATCCCTGACTAGTTACGTGACTTTGGACAAATCAACTTAAGCCCCCTGAACCAGTAAACTGTAAAGGCCACTACTGAACTTGAGATAAGATACCAATTATTAGCATGGAGAGATTCAAAGATATGCTCCTTTCCCAGACCACCAAAGAGAACCCACCCCCCTTAATTTCTACCCAGTTCCATTCTATCCCTACCTCAATACTTTCCCACCCGTCCTCCACACCAGGAGAGTAAAGAGTTGAGAGAAAAAATGGAGGAGGTGAGAAAAAGAAAGTTGTGAAGGCTGGAGGTAGAGAGTCATAATTTTGAGGGCATTTTGGCTGATGAGCAGCTTCAGAGGGGGTGGAGTATAAGAGAATTAGGAAGGAGAGAAAACATTTCCAAGGAGATTTGCTGGGGGTTATGGGTTGGATTCACCTTTGTGTTTTTCAAAACGTTCTAGTAAAGAATATAAGTCCTGAGCTCTAGAGAGAGAATGACATTGGATCACAAACTCACTTAACTGGGATACTTAATGAAAGAATCACAGAATTAAAACCAACCTCCCCCTCCCATCCACCCCACCCCACAAATAAATACCAGCAGCAGGGCTTCCCTGGTGGCGCCGTGGTTGAGAGTCCGCCTGCCGATGCAGGGGACACGGGTTCGTGCCCCGGTCTGGGAAGATCCCACATGCCGCGGAGCGGCTGGGCCCGTGAGCCATGGCTGCTGAGCCTGCGCGTCCGGAGCCTGTGCTGCGCAACGGGAGAGGTCACAACAGTGAGAGGTCCGCGTATCGCAAAAAAAAAAAAAAAAGAACCAGCAACAGCCCATCAAGGAAAGGGGTATAACTTCATGCCAAAAAGTCCAAAGAGTGGCGGTCAAGGAACAAAGCAAAGAAGTCTGGATCGACTTGCCATGACTTGTAAACTTTCCAGAAGAATGCGAGTGAACAAAATTCTGAGAATTCACACAACTATGCCCCCATCTGGAGCAAGAGTGACAAAGGCAGGGCTGCCAGCTTAAATACAGAATATCTAGTGAAATGTGAATTTCAGATAAACAATGAATAATTCTTTGTTCATTGCAATATAATTTTAAATTATACTTATAAATATTATAATATTTATTCCATGCAATACTTGGGACTTACGGATCCTAAAAAATTATTTTTTTTCTTTATCTGAAATTCAAATTTAATTGGGAGTCCTGGTATTATTATTATTATTATTATTAAATCTGGCAACACTAGACTGAGGTAATGAGAAGATACTCTGTAGAAAATTAAAAAACAAGACATAAGCGCCTCAAGTAGAAGCCCCTAACTACCCTAGAAAGGTCTCATTAGCAATAGGACTTAACATTCCTTAGGCTCCTTTCTGAAGGGGGATTATAAGGGACCATTCTAAAGCCTAGGGGAGCTGCCTATAGCTTAAATAAAATCCCTGGAGAGAAAGCCAAAATCCTCCAGGTTTATACATGAGTCCTCCTCCTTACTGAACGCTCAGGATATAAAAAATTGGAGAGACTTGCATTACCCCAGTTTCTAGAGCTTGGAGAGGACAAACAGCCTTTGGGTACATTGGGACAGAGTCCACAAAGGAAGTGTTGTCAGAGGGACCTACATGATGATGACCAAAGCAAACAGAAATATGTAAATATGAAAGCAAGCACACGCAGAAGGCAAAGGATAGAGGAAGAACACTGCCTAGAAGAAAAACTCAAGGAATAAAAGAAAATTCCCTCTAGTCATTTTGAGGCAGCTGTTTTTGTCCAGTTGGCCGTTCACCAGCTTTTTTTTTTCACCAGATTTTTATAGCAATGAAAGAAAAAGAAAAGAAAGAAATGGCCTTAGATCTTTGATTAGCCCTCTACTTCTGGGAATTCATGCTTAAGGAGAAAATGAAACAAACAAAAACAATATACGTTCGGGGATATTTCTACTGTTGTCCACAATCGTAAGCACAAATGATTTATATAGTCAAAAATTGGTTGGGTAAAGGATGGAAATTCATACAGTGGAATACCTTGTAGTGTTGAGATTGAAGATTGGGATTTTAAAATTTCTGAGTGAAAATAATCAGGATATGAAGCAACATGTAAAGGAAGACCCCACCCCTTTTCATTTTTGGCTGCACCATGTGGCTTGTGGGATCTTAGTTCCCTGACCAGGGATTGAACCCGGGCCCTTAGCAGTGAGAGCATGGAGTCTTAACCACTGGACTACCAGGGAATTCCCAAGGAAGACCTTTTTGATGATGATCTACATACCTGCAGTTGTGTACTTACGTTTGGAAAAGTGCCCAAGAGAGTGTTTGCTAAGATGTTATCAATGGCTGTCTCGGGATGATGGGATTTCTCATTTTTCACTCTCATTTCTCATTCTCTGCATTTCTCTGTATTGAGTTGACTTTTTTCTTCTACGTCATATATATATTGATTTTATTAAAAAAAAAAAAAAAAGAAAGAAAAGCTTGTACCCCCTACTGCCTTTCTTGGGCTCAGGGGACTTGCAAGGTCCCTGAAGCCATCTGGGATGAAATGGACCAGACAGAATAAAACCAGGTCACGGTTGCTTTGTAATGAGTGGCCGAACACCTTGCCTGGCCTTAGGACAGTTCTACAGCCCTGAGCCTTTGGGAAGTTTCAGCAACAGCTGCTTGACCTAAAGCTACCGATGACCAGCTGGGCAGGCAGCGGTCGGGACGTCAGACTTGTGGCAGATGACCTGTTTTGGGAAGCAGAATGGGGTGGCAAAAGATTAAGAACCCAGCAACTTTTTGGGAAGGCAATCTTGGGCAATTATTTCTCCTCTCTAGCTCAGTTTCTCTGTCCATAAAATACAGTTAATGGAGCCTATGTTATAGGGTCATAGTAGGAATCAGATAAAATAATATACTAGAAAGATACTCCATAAATGTCAGTTTCCCTCTTTAAGTCTTTCCATTGTGCTGTTAAAATTAGATTTTTAAAATTTTATTGATGATTGGACCTTGGGTTGAGGGCAAATTTACAAGGCAATATTTGTGGAGGATAAATGCCCTCCCTGTCCCCTGTTCCATATCCACACATCTAACCTTCAACACAATTGAGGATTTCACGACTGGCGGGAGACTTATAACTCAAATATTTGTTTCCAGAACTTGATTTCCCTGTGCATTATCTTATTTGATATGTGGGAAACAAGAGAATTCTACTGTAACTTCTATGAATAGAGCATGATTAAACAGTTGTCAGGAAATCAGAACAAAGGGAAAGCTTTGCACTGAAAAGGCTCACAGTCAACGTTGAGAGGTCAGAATGGCGTTTGTCATCTGAGATGAGTAGGGTTTCCATTTCCTCCACGGGGTGACGGGCTCTTGTCTCCCAGCTCTTCATCTCTGGATTTCAGCTCAATTAAACAGCAGAGTCAGCCTGCTGCCCTGGGCGGAAACACAAGTTGAGCACATTCGGTTCCTTCTAGCTTATTCAGAGCAGCAATTTGGATTTTAAAAAATAATTAAGATGAGTGAACCAGCCCTCCATGTTGTTTTTGGAGGGACAGTCTGTCCCAGGGTACGGTGAAAACATTCTCGCTGAAGTCAGCTAACACAGGAACCCAGCAAAACGGAGCTGTTCACAGATCAGAGTTTTGGAAACAACGTTTAAAACAAAGACTATTTTATGGCAATTAGTATATCAAAGCAGTGAACTCAAAGAGCTGAGTTCCAGTTCAGGCACCAAGCCTATAGCCATGGAATCCAGGATTCATCACAGCAAATAACACACCTGCACATAGTCCAAGCAATTTCTCCCTCAGAGGACAACATCTGCTTTTTTCACTGAGGTTAGTGTTTAGAAAAGATGGGTATACAAGTGAATCTAAGTGTGTGCTTAGGCCAGGGGCTTCAGAATTTAAAAATGCATGAAGGTCCAGGTGATAACTTTCCCAAGTCAGAGTCCCCCCACTAGGTAAATTTCATCTCTGCCCGGTGGGTGTGCATCTGCATGGGGCTTGACAATATCTTGACCCTCATCAACCTTCTCCGGATGGGAGGAGGGTCAACATCCTCGGTGTGGGAAGAGGGATGAGGTGACGTCTTGGGGTGAACACGATTAGGAAATGATGACGCCGATGAATCAACCATGAATCAACCACCACCAAACGGTCCATCATTGAGACCAAGCTCTTCAGAATTTCAGTCATTGGTAACCATGGGATTAGTAACTTGGCCCATATTGTGAGGAATTTGTGTGTGTGTGTGCATTCACACACATTAAGTGGACTAAGAGCACAGAAATAAAAGATTCCAAACAATTAAGTGCCCAATTAGCTGTCCTTGCAATTATGGGAATGTGACATTTAGTTAAAAACGCAATGATTGTTTAAATTAAATTGCCCATTTTGAAAGCATCTTCCTGGCTCAGTCGCCGTGCCAACTGGTTCTTACAGTGGTGCCCTTGCTTTTGAGAGGCAGGCTCAGTAATCTCCCTTACAAGCAGGCCCAGTCTGCTTTCTTAACTAACAAGGTTGAAACCAGGGAGGGAAAGTGCTGTGACTGGGAGCTGGGAGCTCAGCTAGACTCCCTTTTCAGTGATTTCTCAGGCTTGAGGGCGGCCTGCCTGCCCTCTGCATCGGAGGAAATACTGCAGGTGGAGGCAGGCCAGGGCCAGAGTCTGGCTGATCAGGGACGTTTTGCAATCAGCTAAAGGTCTCTTTTTTCAAAGTATGGTGGTGAATAAGAAAAATGAAAGACAAGTGAATATAAACAAAATCTCAGGTTCTAGAGATTTAACAACGTTACCGATTGAGGTCCTGCTGGATTCTTACCAGCATTTCCCACTGGCATCCAGAAATCCAAAAGGGGACAGGATATGAAACCTTTTCTTCCTCCACTTCTTTTGCAAGTATCTGGTCTTGTGGACTGACCTGCTCACCCACCCAGGGTCCATCTCTAGGACACACAAGAACCTCAGGTTTTTTTGGCATCCTTTCCCCAGCCCCCCACCACCGGCATCATGCCCACCCACTGCCCACCCATAAAGAGAGCACAGCCTGAATACAATGGGGCCCGCTGTTCCCACATGTATCATTTTCACATCCCTGAGCTCAGAGCCGAGGGGAATCAGGATTCTGAAGGGCCTTGAGACCTCCTCCTAGACCAGCCTCTTCTGCCCTGGGCGGCTGCTCAGGTCCCAGAGCCCGGGGAGGGCTCTGCCCCAGTGAACAATGAACAAATGCAAGCTTATCCGACACGGGGCTCCTGAGAAAGCCCCGCTGGCCAGCCCTTCTGTTCTCCTGCCCTGTTAGATGTGCTGTTCATGATGTGTGTTATAGGATGGGAACCAGCCCTTGCTTAAGAGCCAGCGGGGCTTTTGGATCTGGGTTTACTGTGGGCTCTGCTGCTTTGCAGCTGGGGGCACTTGGACAGCTTACATAAACTTTCTGAATAGCACGGAGCCTCATCTATAAAATGGGGATCAAAAATGGTTATTGAGTTATTGTGAGGACTCAATAAGTAAATGGTTGGGAGGGGTCTAGCACTGTGCCTGGGATATGGTAAGTACTCAAAAATGGTAACCTTTATTACTGTATATTTATTATTCCTTTCAAAAGAATGACTCAGTGTCAAAGCTGGGACTCCAGAGAAGATCGATCAACCTGTCAGCCTTGCACAGACCCTGGGGCCTGAGGCCCAGACACAGGTCCACTGGGCCCACTTCATGATCCACCCTCCACAGGGCTTCCAGTAGGGTCTTTCTAAACATGGAGCTATTAAACATACCTTTCGTACTACTTGAAGCCCTTCGGTGGCTGCCACTGATGACAGGAGAGGGGCAGGGGCTTCTTGCAAGACGGAGGGTCCCTCTGAGTCCTGTGGGGTCTGGGTGGGCCCCTGAGCAGAGGCAAGGTGTGCAGGTCCAAATGAGGAGACTGCCCACAAAGGAAGGGCCTGGGGGTCTGCATGGGTCAGCGTCCAGGGTTCCATCCAGGTCTGGAGAAGACTCAGGAACAGAATGGAAACAGAGATTTGGGACAGGCATTCCAGGACGTAAGGCAGGCTGGGAGGAGGGGACCACCTGCATGACAGAGGGACCCGAGAGTGACCGTTGATCCTGGGGGTGGGGGCAGATAGTGATGGCTCCCACTGGGGATTTCTGGGCACCCTGAGGTTTCTACTGCCTTTTGGATTTCCTGGGGCTGGAACAAATGTAGTCCTCAGAGGAGTGGGTGATGCCGTGGAACATGGGTTAGGAGAACTGCAGCTGAGGGCCTGCTCTGCTGTTAGCATCTGAGTGACCTGGGGAAAGTCACTGAACCCCACAGTGCCTCAGTTTCCTCATCTGCCAAGGACACTTGAACACTACCTGCCTTTTCTTCCTGGTTTTTAAGAAGATTACACACAATAACAAGGATGAAAATTCCGTGCAAACTTAAAGATGTTTCATGAATGGCAGGTGGCCCTTTTAGTGACCCCAGTGCTGTGCCTTGTGATTTCTCCCTATTTGGAAAGAAGAGCATGGGAGTGGGCAGCATGGCATTCAGTGAGGAGGTTATTCTCCTTAGATGCCATTGTGATTGGGAAGCGATCTAGAGCGGAAGTTGGGAAAACATGACTTCGAGTCCCAGCTTCCACATCAGTAGGCCATTTTAGCAAGTCACTTCTCTGGCTTCTAGCAGGGGGAGGGGTGTCAGATGACCACCAAGGCTCCTCCTGGCTCCTGTTCTGTGAATTTTATTGAAATCCTTATCTCTACAGCCAGAGTTTTAACCAGGTTCCCACCATAGAGCTTTGACTTTTAAAATAAGATCTCTATTGAGGTGCAATTGACATACAACATACTAGGAACCCAAGCTCTGGCCAAGGTAGAGCAAAGGGACTAGGGTCCCTTTGGTTATGTGTGTAGGGTGTCTTAGAAGGTCTTCTATAGCCTCACCTGTTAGAGAAAATGTAGCTGCTTCCCAGCTGACACCTCTGCAATCCCAGAACCTCACCCGGATTAGAGAAAGCGGCACCATATTTTCTAATTATCCCTACAATTCCGACAAGACCACTGTTCTTTAAGTCTAAAGGGATTTGAAGTTGTTCTAATCTGGCTGGGCTCACATCACATGGTGCTGGCTTTCAGATTTCCCGTTATTGGAAGTGCATTAACATTCCCTCAAGATCATAATGGGGCTAAGAGGGGCCTCCAGGCCTGTGACAGGGAGGGAAGGAACTCAGAGAGGGAGAGTACTTAAAAATAGGAACTAAGTCTTGGAGTCCTGACTCCTTCTGCAAAGAAGTAGGTCTTGTCTAACTCCGCCATGGTCCCTGAGAGAGCCAACAAAATGGAGGGGGCGTGGGATGAGTCAAAGAGTGGCAACACACCGAAGCTCATCTGGGAAGCTGGGATAAAGCAGATTAATCCTATACTTAGGTTACAAGAAAAAAAGTCTTCCAACTAAGTCTAGGTCATCAGCCATGTAATCGATCTCTCTGTGTTTGCTGAAAATAATGTTATAAAAAATAATGATGCAAGAAAATCTCCAGGAGACCAGCTTCCCATCCTCTGCACTATTGGCATTTGGGTCACAACATTTTTTGTTGTAGGGCCGTCCTGTGCATTGTAGGACGTTTAGCAGCATCCCTGGTCTCTACCCATTAGATGTCAGTAGCACCCCACCCCTAGTTATGACAACTGTCTCCAGACAAGGCTGAATGTCCCCTGGAGGGCAAAATTGTTCCTTTTTGGGTTTTAAAAAATGGTCCCATTTTGTTCTTAAAAAAAAGTAATTACAGACTATTGTCTTAGATTTGTTGTGTGACTGTTACCTGCCAGGCACTGGGTTAAGGGCCTTACAGACAAGATCTTGTTCATCAGTGGCTAGTGGATTACAAGGGTCTTTTATTTTCTTCTCTTATTATGGGAAACATATAAAGCAACAGCATCTTCCAATTTCTCTAGTTAATTTGCAGGTTCTCTCTCTGCCTCCTGCTCTGCCCAGCCAGGAGGAGGGGCAGTGCTGGGCAGGGGGAAGAGGTGAGATGCCTGGCCCGGCCACTTCCAAATCAGGAGTGTGCTTTTGGAAGCCTTCTCATCCTGTTTGAGCTTCATGTAGAAAAAGAGGATAATGATGCCTGCCTTGCAAGCCTATGAGGCTTAGAAACAAAATCTGGTAGGAGGGGACATGGCTACTTTGCTTCCCTCTATCCCATCAGCGCCTGGCCACTGGGCCTGGTTCAGAGTAGATGATTGCTAATGTTCCTGGAATGAATAGGTTGATGAAGAAAAATGTCTGCATCTGTCACAGGCCCTGGCACCGAGGTGTCTGATACATACTTCCTGGCTGACCGTGTCTGCGATGCAGACAGGCAAAGGGCAGAGGCAGCAGCAGGCACCAGAGGCCGTAGAGAGCAGGATGCAAACTAGAACCGCCTCTGCCCTCGCGGGAGTTTGTGATCCTGGAGGATGGGAAAGACCATGAACGAATTACAAATCACTAAACAATTACAAGTGTGAAAAGTGCCACAAAGCGGGTGTTCAGAGTCACTCACATCTCACACCTGCCCAGACACATGTAAGCACGCCGGCTACAGCTGTGGGCTAGCCTGTGGGATTGTGGTTAGCCAAAGATCTGGGCTCTAGGGAAGTTTTAGAGAGGTTTCCATCGCCTTTAACGCTTAAAACAGTGAACTTTAATACAAGAAAACATTTCCATTGAGCTTTTAAGTACTTAATAGGAGTTAAAAGTAAGGCGAGTAAAATAGTCGGTTTTGTTTCAATTCAGTAAGTGCTCCCTTTTATCAACTTCATTGTCCTTTAGGATTGGGATGAATGTTTGTCTGCATTTGGAAAAGGTCACATTAGCCCAAAGGCTGATGGATGTCAGGGGTAAGGCAGCCACAGGCACTGGAAATGCCAACAGGAGCCTGGGCTCTGTGAGGCTGCATCCAAACCCCCGCCCTCCCATGTCTTTTCTGTCACCCTCCCAACCCTGCCAAGCCTCAGTTTCCTCTTGTGTAAAGTGGGGATGGTACTGCCGTGCAAGGTTGTGTTGAGGATTAAGAGAGCTACAGGACATATGCAAAGCACCTGGCACACTGCATGGCACAAGGGAGGATCAGTTAGTGATGAACCCTCCCCTCTTCCCTGGCCTGAGTCAGACCGGGAGCTCTTGGAGGGCAGGGCCTGGGGGCCACTCCCCTGAGTGGCCCTCGGTGTCCATTTGCTCTCAGATGCCTTCCCCTCCTTTCCCTGTGCTGCTGCCTACGTTTCCTAGGCTTCCTGGCAACAGGCTTTGGGCTAGCTTCTACTCGTGGGAGCACTGATTGGAGATTGAAAAGTGGAAAGAAAGGAGAAGCCAGGGTGTTTCTCTGTCTTTTCCTCCCTCTTCTGTTTTGGTGGTGTTTTTTGGTCTCCTCGGATGGCCCCTCCTGCTATGGTCCAGCCCCGCCTGGCAGCTGGCACCTGGCTTCTGGCTTCTGATGACCATTTTCCTCCCGATGCATCTGTCCCTCAGCTTCCTGCTGTTGCCAAGCTCCCAGCTGTTTCACATCTCCTAGTAGGCTTCCAAGCTTTCCCATCTTCTGTGTAAGCAATCCCCTGAACTGGATTCCCTCCATGAGAAATGCCTAGCATGGCTATTTTCCTGACAGGAGCAGACTGACATATCGGTGTCTCCAGCCTCTGGCCATGGCAGGAGTTCACTAATCTCTTATTGGCCAAGTGCGTTTTCTATTATAATATTCTAAAAAGGTGGAATTTGACCACATTTTCCAGGCCTTCCCCTTGGCGCTCCTTCATTTTCCATAACCTTAGCAATCAGAAGCATGAGGAACAACTAAAGTAAGGGCCAGTCCCAGAAGATCTATGAACAAATCTTGAAAGTTCTGAAAATTCTATTCCATTTTCTTAAGCCTCAGCTTCTAATTGGATCCATCTACATAACCAGTATAATCAGTGAGCCAAAATTAAATATCCCCAACTCCTGACCTTCTAATCAATCACAAATCACGAGTGAAAAATGCCAGTGCAAGTGGAAAAATCAGTTCCAGGAAGCCTGCTCTGTCCATCAGTTCTGTCAGACTCTGCACAGCGGCAGGACCCAAGCCCCCAGCCGGGAGAATGCAAACGAGTCACTTCAATGACGTCCTGTCAGCAGCAGAATTAGTCTTGAAGGAGACCAAGTGAATGTTGATTTAAGAAAAATAAAACCTGATTTCAAATGATTGGGAAAAAATGGCATTCATGGTCTCCTGAACATGCCGGGGGCCCAGAGCCTGCAGGGGTGGGACTGGATGTCCAGGAATGGGGAGGGCCACCCTGTCCCTGCCATGGGCTGCCTCCTCGGTGGCAGGTCTCCAACTCTGGAGACAGACCCACCTGGGTTCAAATTCTGCCTCTGTGACTTACCAGCTGTGGAGTCCTTGGTGAGTGTTGGACTCAGTCAGAGCCTCAGTTTCCTCCTCTGTGAAATGGGCTCCTCTCTCCTAGTCCTGGAAAGTGCCCCAGTACTGATGAGGTGCCTAACAAAAGGCGCAGTGTCCTCTCTTTGAACACCGATTAAAGACCCAGGCCAAGCCTATTGAGCGCCTGTAAGTACACCTGCTCTGTGTTGACTGGCCTAGTTGTATTTAAAGAAACCTTCCTGTGCTTCGGGAGCGTCTGTGGGGGGAATAAAACTAGAGAAAGCCCTTGGGGTGTGTCGCAGTCACTGCCACTCTGGCTATGGTCTGTGCACTTGGTTAGTCAAGGCATCCCTCCTCCTCCTCTCTCCTCCCCTCCCCTCCTCCCTCCCGTCCCCCTGGTGTCATCATCACTTCCTGGCCTCACGAGTGTCTGTGACAGCTGGCCACTCCTTCAGTCCCAGCCCCAGCCCAGCCTCCCGCCCCAGCAGGAAGGTAAGATGAAGGGGTGACACTTGGCCATCGGAGGGTGGCAGCGGGCAACGGGAGAGGCATGTGGGCTTTGCCATCACTGCTCTGTCACCGCATGTGCAGCAGGCCTAACCCAAACCCATGACCTCCCCTCTGGCCCCCACTGACCCCCGACTGCTAAGTCGCATTGAGGCTCCTCCTTCCCCTCTTCCCCAAACTCACAGCATCCTGTGGCCTCACCTCCTCTGGGAGCTTTGTGCAGCCATCACCTAGTGCAGGGGCCCCTACCAGCACCTCTCACCTCCCTCCCTCCCTCCCTCCCTGCAACCACTCCCTGGCCCTGAGGTGGGTCCCTCGCAGCCTCTCCTGGGAATGACACGGTAACAGCCTCTGAGCAGGTAATCCTGAGTCCCTCTGCCCGCCTCCATCCGTCCTGCCAACAGTGGCCGAGCATGACTCCTGGTCCATGAATCGGATCGCATCACTTGCTGCTCAGAAGGCTGCACTGGCCCCCATGGTGCTTCCATGAGGCCCAGCAAGGCCTTTACGACCTCCCTCGGCTGACCACCGCCTTCCCCACCTGGCCTCCTCACTGACCCCCACAGCAGCTGCTCCACTCCCCCACCCCAGCCCGCTTTGCCTCTTCCGCCCCCTGACTTTGTTCACGTCACTTCCTTCTCTGCTGTGCCCTGTCTCCATCACCCACTGCCGTCCTCCAGGGCCCAAATGCGTCCCCTGTCACGAAGCAGCTCCAGAAAGTGTGACCTCACTTCTGTTACAGGGCTCAACCACACAAGCAGTGGCCCCGATGCCATATGGCAGGAAAAAAAAAAAAAAAAAAAAAAAGTGTGGGTGGGTCACGTGACCTTTGGCCACCTGCAGAGATAGACCCGGCTTTTGCTTGAGGGTGTTCATGGGTGACACATGGGTGAGTATGCGTTTAAAGTGAATCATGCTTTACCTGAACAACGTAGGGTTTGTCAGTGTGCTTGCCAAGCTCCTGAGGGCGCTCACCTAGGGACCTTGTAACCACAGCCATGTCTGGACCCTGCCCATGACCTCAGAGCCAGAATCTCGGAAGGGGTGTTGGGGGCAGGAATCTGTCTTCTTAGTAAGTCCTACTAGTGATCTTCCCATGTGAGGGTTGTAGTAAGGATGTCAGTGTTGAAGCGTTTAGAAAGCAAAGAGTTTCAATGAAGGGAATCACTATCTCATTATGTATGTATGATGTATGTACGTACGTATAGATATGTGGGATTGGGGTGGAGAATGTGTATACATATGTGTGTATGTGTATACGTAACATACACACACACGTGGTCGTCCCTCAGTATCCGAGGGATTGGTGCCAGGCTACCCACGGATACCAAAGTCCGTGGATGCTTAAATCCCTTATATAAAATGGCATACTACAGTTGACCCTCTGCATTTGCAGGTTCTGAACCCACGGATTCAACCAAGCGGGGATCTAAATTCAGAACCTGCGGATAGAGAGCACTGAGGCTAGGTACTAAGGGTAACTGACTGCTGGTCCAGTTACTGTGCTAAGACCTTATTCAACCCTGACTAACCCCTGATGAATCACAGTCCTTATTCCTCGTTTTGCAGATGGACAAACAGAGGCTCAGAGGGGGGAAGTAACTGCCAGACTGTCACACAGCTGGAGAGAGGTGGGGCGGGATTTGATCCAAGGGCCGACAGAGAAGTCCATGCTTAAACCACTCAGCGGCACTGCCCAGTTGTGCACTGGGATTTTCACGTGACAGGTTCTCTTTAACTTTCAAGATCAGGCCCCCTGGTTTATGTTAACCCCAGTCTCTCTCCTGACACGCCTTGGAGGCTGGGGTCCTGAAGGTCTGGGAGCCTTTCCCATCAAGGTGACCCCTTCCACTCTGTCCCCAGACAGCCTTGTCAGTATCAGGGAGAGGCATTCCTGTCATGATTTGGTTTTGAAATAGGCTGAGGGAACAGAAATAGGAGGCAGGGGACTTGCCGTACCTTAGTGCATGCAGGACTGGGAGGCCAGCCCTGGCCCCAAATACCTGCCCTTGCTTTAAAATGGTGCCTCCATCTTGACTACTTCTGATGAGTTCAGATGTATCTTAGTTGAAAAAGAAGGATCAGTAGAGTGAATACTGCCACAACCAGTCTTTCATACCATATGTAAAGTGTTTCAGTTACTCTTCCTTTGTGGAAAGAAAATATACTGAGAAAATCCCACTCAGGAAAGGGGAGTTTTAAACCATATTGTTTGTTTTCTGTCATCGGATGCAGACGTGCAGTGTTTCCAAAACGCCCTGTGGACAGGGAACGCTGCAAGGTGAAGGGGGTCCTGGGGTTTAAGGCCGGGCTTCTTTGCTACAGGAGTTGTCAGGGCTTTAAACACACTAATTCTCACTGTACATTTCTAAGAAGGCGATATAGTTCCCAGCATTTCCGAAGTTCATTTGACCGTGAACCGTTTTGCAGAATCTAGAGTGGCTAACATGCCCTAGAATATACTTTGCAAAAACTAGGATCAAATGTTACTAATACACATAACCCCTCACTTGTGCAGAACACTTTTTAGCTAGTCCTCAATGATCTCGTTCAACAGAGTTTTCTTGAGCGACAAAGGAGAGGGTCATTTGAGGCTGTGGTGAGCAAAGGCAAGACTTGGGAGGGGTCATCTGGAGACATGGGGCTCCTAGAGAGGCTCTGGGGAAGCTGGGGACAAGGGGCCCACTTCACCAGCCCCTCCACTTGGTCCCTGGTCTGCCCCAGGAGACAGGCCTGCACCTCCTCAGGAGGCTCCCTCTCCCCGGCACCCGAGAGAGGACCACCACCTCCCCTAGGTCCTCAGCCAGCATGAGGCCCCACCAGGCACTTTCTTGGACATGGCAATGGTTGCTGGGGAGCACAGCCTGCCAGGACATCCATGTCACGGCCGCCTGTCACAAGCGCTTGAGCCAAGGCTGGCCCTGGGTCACGTGGGCAGCTGACAGCCTTTCTCTCCTTTTAGGATGTTCAGGATCAGTGATCATTCGAATCATACCAGAGGGCTTCCCTGGTGGCGCAGTGGTTGGGAGTCCGCCTGCCGATGCAGGGGACGCGGGTTCGTGCCCGCTGAGCCTGCACGTCCGGAACCTGTGCTCCGCAACGGGAGAGGCCACAGCAGTGAGAGGCCTGCGTACCGCAAAAAAAAAAAAAAAAAAAAAAAAATCATGCCAGAGGGTGCTAATACCACCTGCTACCCCTCCTGGCATGCACCTACCTTTCAAAGGCAGTGCTTGTCTAATGGTGGGATTCCAGGCTCTGCTACAGAAGGATACGGAGATGGCTCTGACCTGCAGTGCCTTCTCAGGATCCCATGAATGATCCACCATAGATCCATCCCTATTAACTACTCTCCTGTTCCAGGTGCACTCTTCCATTTGCGTATCCAGCAGGAAAATACAGTGCTGCTTCGGAGTAACGAGCCTAATGTTCTGGAAGCAGCAGGAAGTCTCGGAGGTGTTGACCTACTGCTACTGAGCATCCGCTCACCTGGACCCCGAAGGTGGTGGAGGGGGTAGGTCCACATAATGACCAGAGCTAGCAGGGACTGAGCCCTGACCATGTACCAGGTCCTGTTCCAGGCACACTGTATGTGCTAACTCACTTAATCCTTACAGCGACCCATCCCAGTGGAGGAGATGCTATTTTTGTCTTCTCCATTTTACAGAAGAGATAAAGAAGGATGGAGAGTCCCAATGACGTGCCTGTGGTCACCCAGCTGAGAAGTGGAGCGCAGGGCTTGAACTCAGGCTACCTGGCAGAGCTTGGTGACCCCTCTGCAGGGGTGAAAGTCTGCCCAGGGCTGAAGGGCAAAGGACTGGCCTGGACCAAGAGCAGATGATACTGCAGAGGCCTGTAGAGGTAGAGCCACTCAGGCTGCTTAAGGAAAAGTACAAACTGGAAAGCATATGCTCCCTAAAATAGGGTCTTGGAGAAATCAGTGTGCTACCCCTAGGAAAGAACCTCAAATAGGCAACGTCCAGGAATCAGCAGGGGATATGCTGTGCGGCCAGAGAATGTTTCCAGGTAAAACAACCCCACACCCAAACTAACGACAAAGAAACGAAGCTAAACTAAACTAAAAAATAAACAGCAAAAGCTGCACAGAAAACCACCATGCAGGCAATCACTTCTTCTGCTTGCGGATAAAACTGACAGTTCTAGAAGTAAAGGGGAATAGATGAAAGGGTTTCAAAGTATGGGAGTGATTTTTGTTTTGTCGTTTAATGCCTATGTCTATGTCTGTCACTGTTACATACTCGTTCTGTTTAAAACCCACCCAGATGCCTCCATGGGCTCTATCAGGAGTCGGGGCGTCCTGCGGCTGCTCCCCAAAGCCAGCAGAGAGCTCTTCACGGGGAGCATGGAGCGCATGCTTGGTAGGCCCTGCTCACAGCCATCACTTCTTCTTGAACACCTGATGGCACACCTGGTCGCCGCACGTCAGCTCCTGCAACATCAGAAAGCAGGTGAGTGACTAATAAGCCAGGCCTTCCTTCCGCCCACCCCCAGCCCTCTGGGTGTCTGTGAGTTGGGGTGGAGCAGGAGCTGGAATAAAGAGGACACTTAGTCATTCTGGGCAAAGAGCATCTCAGAGACCCAATCAGCTGGCATGCCCTGCAGGTAGCAGTAATTTGATTTTGACACTTGAGTTGAGCTTGAACAACTATAAAAATGAAAAATGCAAAGAAATGATCCTCTTGGGCAGGATTTCTCCTACTCTCGTGATTAAAGCAACATCACTTAATTTATAAAAGGCAGCAAAGCTGCAAAGAAGGGAAGGATCTAGTGGGGAGCCTTTGGAAGGCAAGGGCCTGGTGAGTTGTCCCTGCACCCTGTGGATTTTCTGGCCTCTGGTGATCAGAACGTTGGTTGGTGGCCACACAGGCAATGACAGGGTATGGGCTGCAGAAGGGCTCCCCCAGGCCTGCCTGGGGAGACAAGAAGCTGCCTTTCATCTGGACAGAGGGAGCCCCCAGGCCTTATCTGCGCCTTGTGACCCTTTGAGGGAGGAGAGGAAAAACACGAGTGTGGGAACAACCACAAAAATCATTGCAGTTGATGATGAATCCCTTGGCTTAGCCACAGGGACGGTTGGGGTTTGTACTACAATTTAAAAAATCCACCTTCCAAGCTCGGGCAGGTAGGGAAAACTGTCGATGGAAAACAGTGACTGCCTCCCATTTATCACCAGTTGACATTGTCTCTGAAATAAAGATCTCAGGTGAGGCAAGGCTGGCTCTGAAGGGCACCCTGTGACATGAATACTGACACCAGAGCCAGGTACCTGCTTGACTCCACAGGTGAATGAATAAAGAGCCATCCATTCAATGAGCCATTCATGTAACAAACGGGTGACTGAATGCATGAAGGAGTGAAAGACTTCTCACTATTTGAGTGTTGGACAAATCACGTGTCTTAAAGACTGAAGAGTGAAAAATTAAGCTATCTAGACGGATATATTCTATACAAGGAAATCAGAAATAATTTATTCCAACTGTTCTGTTCCGGTGTCAAATTAAGCTAAAATATTTTGGGATCAGGTGGACATAGCTTAGGATGTGAGGCCAGTGCCTGTGGTCTACAGGCAGTTCCCAGTGCAACCCGCTCCCTTCCTAGGCTCACATCACTGAGGACTCCTGGTCTCACCCTCCTCCAGGGCATCTTAATTCTGTGCCTCGCATTTCTCCCCGGCTGGTCTTTGACAGGTTCCCTGCATTTCTCCTTGGATCTCGGCTTCCTAACTCAGCATCTTGAACTTTCCTTTTAATTGCAGCCGTTCACAGGAACAGCCATATAGATTTCCTCCTGGAGTCCCCTGAGCCAGATGGGAATGGCTCACGCATTTGACCACACACATTTGGCTGGAGCTTAGGGGAGGAGGGCAGGGCCATTTTTCTTGTCAAAGCGCCTGGCTGGGTGAACCGGCAGTTGGCATAAGCAGAGTGGAGGGGAGCCGGGGACTTACCAGGTGCAGCTTGCCTCCCTCGACCCACTGCTTCCAGCCTCGGTTCTCCTTTTCCCCCTTCTGCACGCACACGAGGGTATCACCTTCCCAGACGATCAGAGTCTGTAATGAGAGGTTTCCAGGCAAATCAAATGTATGGTCTTGATGGGGACTGAACACGTGTAAACCTGCAGCTGCATTTCTGTAGCCACTCATGGGCTTCTGCTCCGTCCCCAGAGCCGAGCTCTCAGCCACAGCCACGCCAGCCTCCCACCAGCCTCATTTCCACATACGCCCTTCGTTCTAGCCAGACCGACTTATCTTGGCCGGTTCTGTTCTCTTTGAAAGACTTCTAGTCTTCCATTTTACCATATGGTAAAGACAGCATTCCAAATTGGTGGGGGAAAAGATGATGAATTTAACTATGTCACAATGTAAAATTTCTGGAAGGGAAAGATACCTCAAAGTCAACAGATGAATAACACACTGGGAAAAATAATTGTAACACCTATCAGACAAAGACCTGATTTCTATACATACAAAGGACACCTGTACATCAATAAGGAAAAGATCAATAACCTAATAGGAAATTCAACACAAGACACCAAACCAACAGCTTACAAGGAAAAACAAAACAAAACAAAACACCCTAGCAGATGGCTTTTTTTTTTTTGGCTGTACGCGGGCCTTGTTGTGGCCTCCCCCATTGTGGAGCACAGGCTCCGGACGCGCAGGCTCAGCGGCCATGGCTCAGGGGCCCAGCCGCTCCACGGCATGTGGGATCTTCCCGGACCGGGGCACGAACCCATGTCCCCTGCATCGGCAGGCGGATTCCCAACCACTGCACCACCAGGGAAGCCCACAGATGGCTTTTAAACATAAGAAAATATATTCAACCTCACTTATAACAAGAGAAATGCAAATTAAGTCTGTTTATTTTTCAGATACAATTCATCCTGTAGTCAAAGATCAAAGAGTCTAATAACACACTGGGTTGGAGGCGGTACAGAGAAACATGGGCCCTCATACAGGGCTGGTGCATATATAAATCGGTATGAATCTTTTTGCAGGGCAATTTTACATTACCTTTAAACTATAACATTGTGTATACTCTTTGACCTAGAAATTTTACTTAGAATTTTCCCTACAGGAAACACATTGTGAGGACTGCCCACTGTAGGGAATAACAAAGGCAAGGAAGCTACCTAGTTTGCAGGGGGCTGCACATATGGCCCCAGAGCCAGCCTTGTCGTCCAGAATGGGGAGATGGACCTTCTCCTGGTCCTGGGTTTCCTCCAGGCAGCAATGCTGATCAATTAGCACAGGGAAGGCAGCAGAGATGCAGAGCTTGTGCTGGACAACCAGGCTGAGTTGACCAGCAGGTTGGAGAAGCCACAAGAGGCTGAACCACAAGAGGCTCTAACCCCTCTTATTAAATTTACATATTTACAAATTTCACACCCTGCCCCAGTTCCTCTTCCTCCTGTTCCCCCCACTTTACCTGTCTTAGTACCTGCCAGGGGACGATGTGTACTATCCCTAAGTGGTCCTTCAAGGCCACCCACCTCTGTGCCCACATTAGGCTTGCATGTGAGGTTGATTCCCATCCGGGCAGTGGTGGTGTGTTGGTGCTGCCCTACCTCGGGGATGACCCTGATGTGAGTTGGTTTTCTTCCAAGTATGTGCAAACCATATTATGCCTCTATGAACAATATTATGCTAAGGACCAGGCGTTTATTTTCCTCCCTATCTTGCAAACCCAGTTGGTGATAAACGAACCTGTGTTTTTTGTTTTTTTTTTTTAATTCACTTCAGGTCTGTTTTTTGGTAGATATCTGTTTTCTACAGATTGTTAAGTCTACCTGTTTCTAAAGCCATATTTGACCTTGACTATATTATATATTTTATGTACAATTTTATTCCTCCTTATTTTACTCTTCAGCCCATCGCAGCGTTGTTTGTTACAGCAAAGGCCTGGAAGCCTCATAAATTGCATCAGTGGCGGCTGGTTAAATACGGTGTGGTTCCTCCCCTCTCTGTAGCCCTTGAAAGGAGAAGGCAGTTCTGCACTTACGGAGAAGAGCAGTCTCCATAGTGTATAGTTTAAGTTAAAAAAGCAAGGAGGAGGGCCATGTGCATAAAAGAAAGGAGCAGTGGGGATGCATGCATATGTTTGTACACGTTCTCTCCAAGGAGGCAAAAAAACCCCTTAATAGTAATTGTCCCTCGGGAGGGAACTAAGGAGCTGGGGGCCAGGATAGGAAGGAAATTTCACTTTTTAGTGTTTAATTTTTTTTTAAAGCATGCGTATGTATTAATATTCCCCCAATTAATTTAAAAATAAAATTCTACATGTTTTCTAAAGAAAACATGTCTCCTCCTCCTTTAGGACCATCTTAAGCCTCACAGTTTTGAATGTCTTAGAGAAGCTTAATTCATAGGTTATTCTCTTTCCTCTTCTGAAAGCGAGATGTTGTCTGGAATATTCCAGAGATCCCTCCCATGCAGACGAGAAAGGACTCACATCTTCTATTTGGGCAAGGTCTGTGTCTTCCAATCCCCCAGCCCATATTGTCTTACACATCAAGGACACCTAATGCATGTTGATTGAATGAATATCTGTCTCCTCTCTTTCAGAGGGGCTCGTGAGGGTGACCAAGGAGTTAAGAAGTGGAGTCCTGGAGAATAAGAGGACAAAGAGGAGCACTACACGCACATGCAAGTGCACACATGCACACAGACACAAGATTTTTGTGCACTTGGGTGTGCCACCAAGGGTGGGCCACAGAAATTAACCAGAGAGATAGACTCACCCACTCCCTGCCACGCCTCTCCAGCTAAAGGGTTGCAGTCAAGTTACAGGAAGAAGGTAGTGCCAAGGGCACCTGCTCTGGGTTGTGATTCTCATGGGAACAGCCCTTTGCTGGAGGCTGGGCAAATTCTGTCTGAGTACTTCTCAATCTCGTGTGTGTGTGTGTGTGTGTGTGTGTGTGTGTGTGTGTTTATTAGCCCTGGCTTTTTGCTGCAGGCAAAGCAGACACCAGAAGTGAGAAAGGAGATTATCTCTCTCTGCAGGGCTAAGAGCCGATCCTGGAGAGAGGATGGAACTCAGAGAGGACACAGCATGGAAGCGAGAGGCAGAAGCCTAGGTGTTAACAAATGGAGCCCTTTAAGGGTCAGCAAGGGCCAAAAGGACATGATTTATTTCAGTAAGAGTGAGTTCTCCACCGTCAAAGGTGATAAAAAATGAGTCAGAGAGGACAGGCCTGCTTTTCAATAGCCCACGCCCAAAACTGAGAAGCAAGGGGAAAATGAATCATTTGGAACTGATTAGATTAGAACAGCAGAGGGTTGCAAAAATTCTGAGACAAATATTCCTATCATTTCTGGTGTCTGATGAATTGGCCTCACAGCCACACAGTTCAGAAAAGCTTGCCGATCCAGCAACTCCTCGGGGCGGGATTCTACAAGGGGCCGTTCCGGAGCTCGGGAGCTTAGCATCTCCTGCCAAGACTGGTTTGATGGAAGCATTTCCAAAGGGCTTTCCATTTCCCACTTTTCTTTTCAAGGAGCCCAAACGTCATTCAACCCTGACTCATTGTCTGAGATGATCAATGTGGCAGGACAACTTGATTGAGAAATAAGATGTGTTCTGCTCTTTTGGCTTTAGAATCATCCCCAAAGAATGGTGACAGCTTTTCCTCCCCACGCCAGGAGAGCAGCCAGAGCTTTGGGGGAAGAGTTGAGACTTCGACTTGGAAGGAACTCCTAGAAGCACCAGAGAAGAGTGGGGCTCTGTAGGCGGGGGGGCTCATGGGGAAAGGCGAAGGGCAGGGTGGAGGGCCCTGCTTCCTTGTGGTGCTCTGAGAGGGTGGCCCTCTGCAGGGCCTGAGAGCACGGATACCTGGGCACAGGAATCTCAGCCCGGCCCTCCTCAGCTTGGGAGCCAGGGCAGAGGTCCTGGTGGCTGCGTTGGCACAGAGGGAGTGGGTGCCATGAGGGCTCAAGCTGCCCACTCCTGTATAAACCACATGGGCTTGCACTGGACCGTGCAGTCCCCGGGGTTCTTGTATGATGCTAAGATTTGGGAGCGGGAATCCTTAAATGCGGCTGAGATTGGATTTTCCCCCATTTCTGTTGTTGGCACTGCCCAGGTGTAATTGGCTTTGGAAAACCAAAGATGTTCACACTGAGCGTGAATGCAGACAGTGCAACAATCGGTCACTGGGCTGTGATACCACCAGGTGACACAGGAGGAGAGGCGACCTGCCGACGGCCCCGCCTTTCCCACCACTGCCTTACTTCTCCCGCTGCCACCAACCTCTGCCTTATTCACAAACAGCCCCTTGGATGAGGGCCTGCCTATTCTGCAGACTCCAGTTCTCGGGCTTGGAGATAACTCCCCACTCTGCACTCAGAGTTCTCTGCTCATTTTAGGGGTCTCCCCACATCCAAAAGCTTCAAGCGGCTAGAAGTGTGCCTTCTGATGCACGGAGGATTTCCTCGATTATGTCCTGAGAGTTAAGGTGAGGCTGAGACTGAAGCCATAAGCTTGCCAGAGATTTATCTGGGTTTCTAGGATTGGGGAAAGCCTGACTTCATCTAGTCTACTGATTTTTTGGTGTGAGCTGCATTGCATTTTTCTAAAAAAAAAAAAAATTAGGGCTTCCCTGGTGGCGCAGTGGTTGAGAGTCCACCTGCCGATGCAGGGGACGCGGGTTCGTGCCCCAGTCCGGGAAGATCCCACATGCCGCAGAGCGGCTGGGCCCGTGAGCCATGACCGCTGGGCCTGTGCATCCGGAGCCTGTGCTCCGCAACGGGAGAGGCCGCAACAGTGAGAGGCCCGCATACCGCAAAAAAAAAAAAAAAAAAAAAAATTAAATCAGTTGGGATCATCTAAAATTGAGATATTTCATTGAAGAACATATGAATGCTCAACAGCTCCCGAAAAGAAAAAAAATTCTAGCAACACGAGGCCTCAGTCCTCCATGGCAATCCTTGGCTGCTGCTGAGGAGCTGCTCCCAGGATGAAGCTATGCTATCCCGCTGGCACTCTCAACGTCCTTCCCTACGAGTCCACCTGGCCTCTTCGCTTTGCCTGCCAGGCCCATGTCAGTGTATGAGTTGCCCTCCTACCCTGGATCCTGGAGAGGTCAGCATCCTTTAATCCCTCCTTGGCTTATAAGCTTCATGCAGAAGCCAGCCTGCTTCTTCCCACTAAACTTTCAATACTCGCTTATTACAGCATCATTAAGTCCATTCTGGTCCTCCTCTCCTGATGCCTCCCAGGTTGTTTCTGTTATTTTTTCATTGTGCAGCTAAACAGCCAGCCCCTGCACCAAGACCGTGTGGATGAAAACTCCACTCTGGTCAGTACCTTAACATTCCGGTTGTCCAGGCCCTTTGTGTACTCGTCAAACTCCACCCCGACTGTGAAATCCAAGTCATAGTTTCGGAATGTGCTGTTGGTTTTCGTCTTGAACTTATCACCGTTTTGCTCAATGATCTTCGTCTGATTCAGATGGATGGCGATCTTCCGGGTGGCAAAATCAATATCTGTTGGCAAAGGGAGTTGTGGAGGTTATGATGTGCTCAGCCAGACTCATTCATTTCTTTAACAAGGCTGAACACTCAGGACCAGAGACGCAGATCTCAGGCTGGCCACATGTTTCGCTCAAGTGGGAAACAAGAGCTGTCTTGCACACGGCCAGTTTGGGCATCTCAGTCAACTGTCGGGAAACCCAGGGTGCCTGGGCATCTCCTCGGGAGCCCTGGTGGGAGGGGAGGTAGCACCCCTGAGCTGCAACTCCCCAGTGTGTGTGTGTGCACACCCATGCACACATACACATATATACACGCACACGCCTACATATACACACACACATGCCCCTGCCCTCACAGCAGTTCCCTTCTATCTATTTGACATATTGGTTTCCTCCTAAGAGTTTGCTGAACAGAAGACTTCATGGTTTAAAAGGAAAAAGACTGTTTAAAAATAACCAGTCTAGATCCTGGGTAAAGATGGCTCTTTTGTTCATACCCACTGAAGGGAAGAACACCTACAAGCTTCCATTTTTACAGCAGATCTGGGGGATGTTCTGCCTCAGTCATGGCCCCAGCACAGCTTAGGCATATTTCAGACCCTTAATAAACACGTGCTCAGAGATTTCTTTTGTTGTTTTTAGGGAAAAGATGAATAATTGTTTATATTTTTATTATGAAAGATTACAAACCAACCACAGTAGCGGGGAGAGTACAAGGGACCCGGCGCACCCATCATGCAGATTCAACCACTGTCAAGGGTTTGCTGCACCTACTGCATTTACAGCTTCTTTTTGCCTTGATATTTTAAAGAAAATCTTATTCGTTTCTTAGAGACCATTTGTAAGTAAAAGGGAACATGCCCTTCAATAGAGTGTCTCATTTCCTAAGCTTTACATTTTACGGTAAGAAGCTAAGTGCTGAGCCCACCTCCTGTTAACCTCTGATTGTGCATAAAATGTCACCCAAGCCAAAACGTCACTGTCCTATCGAAATGATGCAGAAACAGGATAATACTGGAACTGCTAAATGTCTACCCTTGCTACAAACATCATTAAGCTTTTTGTCTCTAGCCAAATCGTATTTGACCGTTGACCTCCTTTATGCCTGTGAATTCTCCAGATATCTTCGGATGCCAATATAAATCTTTAATTTTTTTTAAGAAAGTTTACCTGGAAGATTTCAAAAAACACAGATTGATTTGCTCATAACCCAAGGTAATAATGACTTCAAGAGTAAGAACAGTTCAGATTCACTGAGTGCTGTTTCTCTGAGAATTCCAGCCTCATCGTTATGGTAGTAAGTGATCAAACTTCACACTGTGTGCTATCTGGTGGGGGATAAATACTAGTGTGCCCAGCAGTGAGACTGGCAGTTACCAACAGTTCATGGAGCTGCTTTCAATTCAGAGAATGAACATCTCCGACGGTCGCATCCCCACCTCTTCTGCTGTCCTTCCCTGGTAGCCAAGCATCACTTCCCTCACCCTCTTTCCCCATTTCCCTTCTGACACATTTCTTCCTGAATCCCTCTTTGGTCATTATCACCTTCCTTCTCCTAAAGGACCAAGAAGAAGAGGTCCAAGCTGGATGCTTGGACCACAGCAGAATCCAGGAGGGACCTTGGCTGGTCTTTTGGATTCTAAATTGTATAAAGTCAGCTTTTATCATAAGAGAATAATTTCAAGTAATAACAGGCATCCCAACAGGTAAAAGGATTATATACCTGTATCCTAAGTTGAAAAGAGAAATAGGTTCAAGTTGGCCTGAGGTGGTGTATGAATGCCAGTGCTTTGCTCAACTATTGTTCACTACTATTGGTTGAGAACTTGCCCGGTCTAAGAATTCACCAATGGTTGCCCATCAGGATTATCTGGGAAGATGTAAAAACTACAGATTTCGGGGCCTCATCTCAGACAGCAATTGTTTTCTAGGCTTAGGGCTCTACAAGAATTCGGAGCTGGAGCAACCACGTTCCAACGCTGGACATTTTCTGAGAGCTTCAGCTTTGTGGCATATGAAATTGTACCGGGTCATGTCCAAGCCACACAGCCTGCAGGCCCCAGGGCATGGGGGTAGATAAATGCTGTCTCTGCTGCTGTGAACCCTCCTAGGCATCTAGGCCAGTGTTCAAAGAGCCCAGGGTGCCCCACTGTATTTGCCATGGACTCAGCCTATAAAAGACTGGTGGTCAAAAAAACATTTTTTAAGGGGAGCTCATGATCAGCTAAGTTTGAGAAATGAGCCATTAAAACCAAGACAGGCTGGCTGCTTTCACAGAGACTTTAATTTGGGGAAAATGCTTTGTAACTCCAAGAGCAGGACAGAAGATGCAGGCTTTCCCAATCTTAGGTGGCTGTAGAACCCTCTTTGGTGGGGTCTCCAGCTGGCCAGGGTTCCACAGAACATAATACAGGAAGGGTTGACAAAACCCTTTCTGAGGCATTCATCTCTGTCATCTGGTCCCTGCAATTATGGTAATATCCCTTGTTTAATTTGTCTCCCTTTAAGGCAACTGCTGGCCTGTTTGGAAAGGAAAAGACTAGACAGGACCAAGTGGTCAACTATATCGGACTTCAAAATGAATCCTTCCTTAAAACTGCTAAAAGCCGCGAAAGAACGTTTTCTGCATTCTAGTCGGTATAAACACGTGCTTGTGCTAGGCAGAGGCTAACGTGTTACACTCCAGTTCGTGTTTCTCTCCTTCTGCCCCAGGAACACAGCCTGAAGAGCCAGGTGACATCTAACTTCAGCTCCATCGCTGGACACTAGGGTCCAGATCTGGAAGCAGCAGAGAGCAGTAGCTATAAGTAGAGTTATTACTAATTGCATCAGGCTATGCTTGATGGTGTTTGTGAAGAGATCTGCCCAGTGGCTGGTGGCTTGTGGTAATGGCCCCATAAGTGGTAGCCGCTGGCACCATCATAATCAACTCCCTGATCTTGTAAGCTGGTTTCCTCGGAGCCCTCTGCATTTTTCCAGATACTCCCCGCACATCTGGCCCCTGAATCCCTGCCCCTCTCCTCCCAGCCCCAGCCTTGCCTGCACCAGCATGTCTGTTCTTTCTTGTCTCCTTCCTCACCTGCTTTCCAGGCCCAGGGTTTAACCCGCAGGAGGTACTACCTGGCATTTTCCTCTTTTTCATGGAGTCTATTATTTTTTTCTCCAAAATCTCAGCTCTGTGAGGACAAGGATGATGTTGTCTCTTCGCTCCTGTGTCCCCATAGAACCAGGCCCAGGGCTGGGCACACAGTAGGAGCTCAAGAGATACTTATGGTTTGGTTAATGTGGGCACCGTGGTCTAGGACGGTGGTTCTCAAAGTGAGGCCCCTGGGCTGGCAGCATCCACAGCACACAGGACCCTCTTAGAAATGTAAATTCTGGGATCCACCCTAGACCTACAGGGGGTTGGGCCCCTCCTGTTTTTACAAGCCTTCCAAGCGATTCTGTGCATGCCAAAGTTTAGAACTTCTGGCATAAAAGAGTGAGGGTCAGATCCAGGCATAAATCCTGTCTCTGATCTCCCAGCTTTGTGACCTCAGAGAAGTCACTTTCCCTTTCTGAGCCTCAGTTTCTCACAGTAAAATGGGGAAAAGAAAGCTTATCTCATAGGGTTATTTATGTAAGGATTCAGTTAAAATAATGGCAAAAGTGCTTTACACAGTGCCGAGGAGCTGGTGGGTATTTGATGCACATTGGCCTCCACTCCTTGGCCTTTTCCACTCTGGTCAAACAGTGGTCACATCGGCATTCAGTCCAGAGTGAAATATTCAGGTCATGTTTATGCATCTCCACAGCCGTCTGCCACTCCATGCAGTCCAAGTGTCCTGGCCTCTGAAGAAACAGTCAGAATGGTGGCTGATCTACCCCTCCCTCCGTCACATAGCCCTGGCCTGTCACATGGGCATTTAATCCGGCCTGGCCAAACCTTGTTTTGCATGGACTGGTTTCCTCATTCCATAGGTTGGCCAAAGGGTAGAAACGACTTTAGTTCCTGCTCTAGCCCTCTGTGCTGAGTGAGGAGAAGCTTAGGCTGTGCTAAACCATGCTGGAGCCACAGTTAGGAGCTGCGGAAAGAAAACCACAGGTCATGTGTTAACCAGATGAAACAGAGGGGAGGGCACCAGGCAAAACTGCAGTTGACCCTTGAAAGACGTGGGTTTGAACTGCACGGGTCCACTTACATGTGGATTTTTTTCAATAGTAATTACAGAACTACACCATCTGCGGTTGGTTAAATCCACGGATGCAGAACCACGGATACGGAGGAACTGCATATATACGGAGGGCCAACCATAAGTTACACGCAGAGTTTTGACTGCAAGGAGAGCAGGGTCCCTAACACACCGCTGCTGCCTCTGCCCCCACCCCTGTTGTTCAAGGGTCAACCGTACTAAGGAAGAATTGGGAATTACAGAGAAATTTAGAAGTCTACATTTAAGTGGTCTTCAGAGAGCAAGTCTATTTTCACTCCACAGATGTGGAAATCAAAGCCCAGAGAATTTAAGTGGCTGGTTCAGAGTTGCCCAGCTAGGACAGCACTCCTGGCAGTTTGCCTGCAAACACATTCTGTTTATCGTTCACAACTAAAACACATTCTGTTTAAGGCTTCCCAAATGGAAATGACTGCTTGTCCCTGGTTGCCCAGAGAGGTAGATCACAGCTAAAAATGTCTACTGCCAAGAGAAGAGGTCAGTCTTTCCGACCAGAGCCGGGGAAGCTTACTAGCGGCTCTATGCAAATTGAATCAAACATTGCTTCTTCTCTGGGTTGAAAAATGTCTTGGCCTCTTGCTACGCTTCACCGTGTGCGCAGGCTAGTTAATCATGTCACCCCTGCTCCACCCCAGGGAAGGGAGCCAAACATTCTGTCGGTGGATTTGTGATATTTCTAATCAAAAGGAAACATTTAACTGCAGCTGTAGAATACACAGGCATACACACACAGATTACAAAAACACTTACTCTTTGTACTTTGCAGGGAAAATTATTTTCCTGGTATGGTGTCTGAACACCAGGGTTATCAAATATGTTTCATCTGCTTTTCTGGATTAAAGGTATCTCCGAGCCTGATTTATAGCCAGGTGAAATGAATTTCTATCTCAGAGGAAAACGTCCAAAGGCCAGCTATCTCTGAATAATATATATGGCTTATAGTTGCTGCAGAAGAAAAAAATAACCCACTGAAGTGACTTTATTAAAGCATGCTTTTCATAACTGCATTTTGAACAATGCAGGCCATAACGTTGAAATATGAGTATGCTACTCAACATTAAAATGCTTTGTAATATGCTTGTGGAAAAAGCTAAAGTTGTAGGCTAAAAGGGCAGGCGCAATTTGTAAATTAAAGAGCAGAGATGCACACATTTTCATCATATGAAATCTGAAACCCATTCTAAGTGCAGCTTCCACGGGCTTCGAACCTGAACTCCTTAATTCACAAATCCTCAGCACTCAGGCATTGTGAGAAGCAGAGTGGAAGGGCAACCTTCTCCGCCTTTCCATGCCATTTCCGCCTCCAGATAATCCACGGAAAGAGGAACTATCCTTGCCCCTTCCTGGCTCCTTCTCTCTTACCCTCAGGGACACCTCCAAATGCATTCAACCCCTTGCCTAGCCAGCGGAGGCAGGCTGGAGACCCTGGGGTGCCTCCCTGCTCCCCTTGTACTTTTCACCTCCCCCCCATAGTCTAGTCTGCACCATTGGGATGGGGGTCGAGGAGGAGAAGCTGCCACTACACGCCAGGCGAGACCCATAGGAAGGGACCAAACTTATCTTCACCTGGGCTTTTCCCACCTACAGCACTGTCCCTGTTTGAAAGTCCAACCAGATGCCACACAAGTAAAGTCTTTGGCCAGTGTCTAACTTTATTGACTTGTGAACACTGGCAGGAATCCAAATGCCGTGAAATTAACTCCTCGTTGGGTCATCAGACATTCATTCATTCATTCATGTATTCATTCATTCATTTTTACCCAGGGACTCTGAGTGACCCTCTTGCAATGTATCTGAGGGTCCTGCTTGCCTGCTTCGGAGGTCCCCATCCTGATGAACTTTGCTCCGCAAGAAGCTCCCCCTCCCTTAACCCCACACTTAGCACCTGCACCTGGAACCGAGCTATGGCAAGTGCTTGGGGGTTAGAAGCAGGCAGACCAGGCTCCTCTCTGAGCAGCACCAATTTCCAGCCACAAGTGATCCCAGGAAAGTTCCTTCACTTCCCTGACCTTCAGATTCCTCACTCCTTAAAATGGCAAGCTTTATTTTGGCTTTATCCAAATTCTTTTGGCTTTATCCCTGACTCTACCCTAAGCTCTAGATCTTATATCAACATGCCAATTTTCATACTCCACTTGGATGTGTAATGGGCATCTGTAATCAAAAGATGTAAATCAGAATTCTTAATGCATTCCCCCCTGCCTGGCACCCCTGTCCAAACTCACTCCCCGCCATGTCTTCCCCATATCAGCTGATAGGGTCACAGCCTTCCCAGCTATTCAGGCCTAAGCCTGGGGCTGTCTTCATTTCTTCCATTTCCTCTCGCTTCATTTTTATCTGCAAGCCCTGTCAGCTTTACCATCAAAATATACACTGAATCTGTCCTCTCTTCTCCAGCCCTGGGCACCGCCCTAAACCAACCATCATCATTTCTTGCCTGAACAACACAGAAGCTTCCTTAATGGGCCTCTGTGTTTCTAGTCTTGCCCTCCTGTGATTCATTCTTCACGCTGTAGTCATAGCGAACCTTAAAGAATATGAATAAGATGGATTAAGTCTACTCATCATAAGGCCTGACCTACCCCTGGGCTCACCACATGCCCAACACACCAGACTTTGCTGTGCCCTGTGCCCAGAACAACACTTCTCAGCATTCAAGCCTCGGCTCCAATGTCACCTCCTCAGACAACCTTCCCTGACCACCCATCACTCTCCACCCAAGAATTCCACTTACCACTACTCAAAGAGTCTTAAACTATTACCCTCTCTCTCTCCCACTAGCGTGCCCACTCCACAAGGGCAGGGAACTTGTTGCCTCGTTTACCAACGCTTCACCAATGCCTAGAGCTCTTCCTGGCATGTCATAGGTGCTCAAGGCATTTGTTGAAACTGAATTAATTAAATGACATAATGTATAGAAAGCTCACTCTAGCACGATGCTTATCATGGCATGAGAATGTTTTGTGCATGTGCTCACCTCTGATGTTACACTTTGGCCCCTTACAGTCAGGACAGGCTTTTGAACATTGTGGGTAATCAGGAAAGATTTCCTGGCAAAGACCACTCAGGTGGCACCTGTTTGACTTCAGCCTCTAAAGCTACCGCTTTCCTGGTAGAATTTTCCAGAGACCAACTAGGACTTTTTGCAGTGGCCACTGCTCTTTTAAATCTGTACATGTTGATTTCAGTGAAAAGATGCTCTTTATAGAAGATGATCCTCACCTTCTTTTGTGAATTAAGAGAACTGGATTTTTCCTAATGGCTACAATTTATTGAACAAAGATTTCCTAAAATATGTCTAAGTTTAATGTTAACTGAGTACTTTTATTTTTATTTATTAATTAATTATTTATTTTTGGCTGTGCTGGGTCTTCATTGCTGCACGAGGGCTTTCTCTAGTTGAGGCAAGCAGGGGCTACTCTTTGTTGTGGTGTGCAGGCTTATTGCGGTGGCTTCTCTTGTTGCAGAGCATGGGCTCTAAGTTCGTGGACTTCAGTAGTTGTGGCGCACGGGCTCAGTAGTTGTGGCGCATGGGCTCAGTAGTTGTGGCGCACAGGCTTAGTTGCCCCTCGGCATGTGGGATCTTCCTGGAACAGGGCTCAAACCCCTGTCCCCTGCATTGGCAGGCGGATTCTTAACCACTGGACCACCAGGGAAGTCCCTGAGTACTTTTGGAACAGATGCCTTCCATTATACATTCCTGTCTTCCTGATTAAAGTTACATGGTGGGGTTTTATTTCTTAGGCTCACCCCCTGCTTCTTCTCCACTTAGTTACCAAATCTAGTCAGTTTCCTGCTATGGACAACCCCTTGGACACCCTCCTTGGCACTGCTCTCACATCTTCCCAGGAAGACTGCAACCACTTCCTCCTTCAGTTCTCTGACTGTCTCTGCTGATCTATTCATGCCCTGGCTGTCAGGGTGCTCATGGCCCTTCTCTCCTCTATACACAGTTCTTTCCAGGACCCTCTCCTTACCTGATGTCCTTGGGTGATGGTCACACATGGTGTCACACCACTTCAGGATCCAGCCCTGGTACCTTTCTGGCTCTTCTTACCCCTGCGGCCGCCCTTGCACTTCACTCCCTGGTAATATGGCTTCTGCTTCCTTTGGCCACCCACATCCTCATCAGTCTGACCTTGGCACATGCTCACAGGTCCAGACCTGACTCTACCCTTGTGTGGAGCACTCCTCTCCTTCCTTCAAAACCCCACCCAGAAGTACTCAGGAAACCTTCAATGATCCATCTATTGTAGCTCCCTCCAGCCTCACCACCACACACACTGTTTTAAAAAATTATGTACATTTCAGGTGTACAGCATCATAATTCAACATCTCTATAGACTGCAGAGTGATCACCACCACAAGTCTAGTTACCATCCATCACCATACAGTGCACACACTTCCGGTCACCATTGTTCTATTGTCACTATAGTCATTTCAGGCCCAAGGGACAGAATCACCCACTGTCCCGTCTGTGGCAGACTATACTTTCTTTAATGGCTGCAACACCACCACCTCTCATCCTACAGGCTGTTCTTACAATATGATTTTGACATTTTGAGAGGCGGGGTCTATGTACCTTCCCCTTGAATGTGGGTGGGCTCATGACTGCTTCAACCAGTAGAATATGGTGGAAGTGATGCTGTGTGATTTCTGAGTCTGGGTCATAAAAGGTCATTCAGCTGCTGCCTCCTGTCTCTTTAGACACAACCAGAGTGCTATGAGGAAACGCAGGCCACATGGGTCACCATGTGTAGATATATCCACAGCCCCTTCTGAGGTCTCAGTGGCTGGCCAGCACCAACTGCCAGATACAGGAGCCAGAAGCCTTTGAGATGGCTCTGGCCCCAGCCACTGTCCTACTGCAATGGAATGAGGGCCTCCTAGCAAGGACCCCCTATGTGAACCTGGTCAGCTCCCATAACTATGAGAGACAATGATAAAATCTCTGTATAATAAAATCAAGCCACCACATTTTGGGGGGGGCTATAATAGAGAACAGGAATGAAATTTGTACAAGGCTATAGCTTGACTGTCTGCACCAGTTTGAGCTCCTTGAGAACAGAGGCTGGGCCTGGGCCTGCTGCAGATGGCACCGTCCCTGGCTTCCACGGGTGACGTCTAAAGCTTTGGTAAAGAAGCTGAATGATTCCCCATGTATGTGCAGTGCTGGTCTCACTCCAGGGCAGAGTGAATGGACTCTCCCCCAGCGTTCTTTCACAGCACGGGGACCTCACTTTGAGAGGTCTGCCCTTTAGATTGAAGACCAATCCTCCACTCCCTGACCCCCCGATCCAAGCTGAAGGAGGACCTCAGGGCATGACAGATTCCTCAGGGTAGAGGAGTTCACCAGCTGCTCTCGTCACTGTCAAGAAAGAATCTAGGGCCTCAGGAAACACAAGGTCTAAGAAGGCAGGAGAGGAGGTACCATTGACCCTTGTCACCCATTCTCTGAACAGCGAATGACTGAAAATTTGGGGCAAACCCAAAGGTTGCCCTGACATGTCATTGCTGAGGCTGGCAGCCAGGTCATGTGGGGAGGCTGGGGGTGGAGTGAGTCACCAACTGGGAACAAAGACAGTTTGTCCCCAGACCCACCTCTCGACAGGAGTATCTCCTTCCTAGGGAACCAGCCGCCAGGCACACAGAGAAAGCCGACTCCCTGGTGCTAGGGATTAACATCTAAGAAAGAGACAGCTCTTTGGCAGGGAATGGAGTTATACTTAGTGATATTTCCATATCTGGGGGTGTGGGAGGATCTCCACATATGTTTTTCCCAAATGCGAAGGGCCTCGTGCTCAAAAGGGCTAGAAGGCAAGCTTCACTGACTTGTCAGTGTTGGGAAAGCCACCCCTGTCTTGTGGGGTGGATGTGGAGGAAATTGTACAGATCTGCTGGGTTGTGTTTTGGGTTTTTTTGGCCACACCACATGGCATAGTTCCCTGACCAGGGATTGAACCCAGGTACCCTGTATTGGAAGCATGGAGTCTTAACCATTGGGCCACCAGGGAAGTCCCTGCTGGGTTGCTTTCAGCAGATTCAATTGTGGGAGGCCGCCCCACCCAGCTGCTTCTGGCTGAGCCCTTGAGACCTGTCTCCAGTCACTGCCAGTGCCTGTCTGCCCCACTTGTGTCCCCATGGGCAGGTGAGAGGGGTCAGGTGTCCCATGTCCATGGTGGGAAGGTGACTCTGACTGAGTCGTTTCTGCACAGAGCCTCATGGATTCAAGCTGGGGCAAGCTCCTGGGATACTGTAGGCCATCAGCAGCTGGGTAAACCGAGGCACCAAGCACATCCACATTCTGGGTATAGCTAGTACCACCCCATATGGTGCTAATCTCCATCAGGAAAGTGGGAGCCCACCTCTCTCCACTGCAGAGACTCGTACAAAGAAGTCAACCCGTTTGCTCATTAGAGTGAAATCAATGTAGTTAAGTTGTTGAATTGGAAGTCATGACTGTAGCTCTGAGATGAGAGGTGTCCGATACCAAGGAGAACTGGAAAGGCCACTCCCTTCAAAACTTCCTCGACAGAGACATCCAAACATCACATTCACGACCCACGCACCCCTCTCCCACAAGGAGGGTGTAAGTGGGTGTGAAAGAGTCCAGAGGAAGGCTGCTTTTAGGAAGAGGATGTTTTGGACAGAGCTGACAGGGTGCCCTGCATCCCGGCATCCCCCAGAGGGAATAGGGGATGGTGACAGGAGTGCTTGCCTCTCACCTTAAGACTAGAAAGAGGGGCTCCAGGGGCCCACCCTGTACAGCCGAAAACTAAACTGAGACTCGATTTTGTACCTAAAGTCACCATAGGACTTTATATAATTTAAGAATAAGCAACAAAGGACACAAAATTGCTTTCTTATTATATTCCCTGAGTTGGGCTTGTTCAGCTCACTGCTGAAAGCTTGAAACCACCAAATAGCTCTTGTTAAAGTACTTTCAATCATTCAAAGCAACAACCAACATCATCTGGAGAAACAAGGCTGGTGTTATTTCTCTATCTGGTGGATGAGGAGACTGGTTCGGAAAGGTTAAAAAATTGGTCAAGGTCAGAGAGAAAGCCTCAGCTGGCCCACTGGTTTGGTTTCCTCCTCTGTATGATCTTGTTCGGAATTCTAGTTCTGAGCTCATTTCCAGCCCATTTACTCACATATGGAAGCAGGATTCCATTTCTAGCCTCACTCAGGGTACTAAAAGCAGGGGCAACAGGGTTAGTGTTCTGATAGGGGGATTTTTGTCTCCTCCCTCCTCTCCCAAGTATATTGGTAACATTCTGTAGCCAGGAGGGGAAAAAAAGCTATCCAGTGTTGTAAACATGTCTAAAGTACATGAAGAAATTTCCAACCTCTGTAAATTGCAAAACATGTCACATGAGCTCTCCTTGTTTGTTGACACGGTGGAAGTGTCATCAAGCTAGAAGTGAATTGCACAGAAAAACCCACAATTCCCATTCTTGATGAGACTTCCCATCATCACATCCAAATTATTGGGCCTCAGACCGCACCCGCAGCCATTTTTTCTCATGCTTCATGTAGGGAAGTTCCAGCTGGGAGCTCCCTATGCAGAGAGATCTAAAGCTAGAAAAGGTGATCAGGAGGTCATTGCAGAAATAAGGACAGGCAGACAATGCTCCTTGCCGGGGCCTGGCCTATAATATCTGCCCCCAAAAGTGAGCTCCCCTCTATGGGCCCACTTGCTCTGGTTTTGTGTGTTTTCTGCCAGCCCCACAAGAGAGCCCACAGGAGAGTCAACTCAGGACACATGATGATGGAGCCCCTGGCTTGGAGCCTAGTTCAGAAGTCAGGTGAGCAGTGAGTTGTTTGATGTATATGATGAAAGCCTTTCCTAGCCTGATTTTCTCTAGGCTGAGAGATGTTATCTACTCTTTTTCTGCTTCTCTACTACAAGACTAATAAAAGAGCAATGCAGAGGTCATATGTGCATAATATCAGATCCAACTGGTTATCTAAGAAATGGCAATCACAAGGCAGGGGAGCTACTGCATTTTCCTCTCAAGTCTGGCTTTCCTCACATATGCATGTGTGTGTGTGTGTGTGTGTATGTGCCTCCTCCATTCAGTGAATCTTTTCTGTACGCCAAGGACATTGTAGACATAACCCCATTTATTATTGTTCCCAACTTGCCGATGAGGAATCTGAGCCTCAGAGAATGCATATGACTCGCCTGATATTACATAGCTGGTAAGGAGCGAGGAGTGAGGCTTGCACACAGGTCTGGGGAAGTCCACAGTGGCACTGCCAGGAGGGCCAGATCACAGTCCTTCCAAAGCTGCCCTCCCTCTCCCTTTCCCACCTCCACACCCTTTCCCACCTCTGGCATCACCCTTACCCAGAGCCTTCATGTAGCCTTCAAAGTTTTCATTACTCTCCATCTCCCAGGTTCCACTCTGGTCCCTTGTCATGGTGGTGGCCTTTGGTTACCGTGGATGTGTGCTGGATGGCAAGGAGCAGGCTGCAGGGCAAACGTGTTAGAATGAGCTACTTTTATAATCCAGTGGACCAGGTTTATGGCTTTGAAGATAACACGCTCAAAGGTCACAAGCACAGCCCAAAGGAACTTTCCTTTCCTTTGCAAAGTTCAGCAGGACCATGAACAACCCATGCTCAAAACCTGACGTGGCCGGGCGTGGGTGTCCTTGTGACCTCCAACATACACAAGGCCTGGAACAGCTCATTTTTGGCTGGCTGGGCTCCCACAGAGCCCCTGGCCCCATGCAGAATACTCTGTCCAGCAAACACTCAGTACCCACCCAACATGCACAACAGGCCATCAGATTCCAGGCTTCAAACCTGGAGTCTCTCAGCTGTGTAGCCAGAACTTCTGACCTGGCTGGTAAAGTCAAGAGGAGGGGAACTCATGCCTGTAGGCCTCCACTCTACTTTGTGCTGGGCAGGAGACACCTTTCATCTTGTTTTCTTACAAGAGCCCTGAGCTATGTTTGACCATCTCCATTTTACAGATGAGAAAGGCTCAAGGAGGTTAAATCACATGCCTAATAACTACTGGTCAGTGGCCGAACTGGGATTCAAACTCAGTCCTGTCTGGCTCCAAAGTTCTTTCTAAGGAAAAGAGCTTTGTGAAGACAGTGTGCTAAGTTTAGCTTGGCAAGGGCACCTTGGGTTAGGGTTTGAGTTGAGAACCTGATTCTCACTTGCTTCCCAGCAAGGTACCCTGAGAGCATCTACACAGTGGGGTTACTCAAGAAAAGCATTTTCTCAGAGCATGAATCTACTAAAAGCAAGCAGCACCCAGAGGGAGGCCAGATGGAGGGCAGCAGGGTAGTGGGACTCTGCTTTAGACCCCAGGAAAAATCTGAAGATCACCTGACTAAGCTGAATCGCATGGCTGGCATTTGGACAAGGACTCTTGGTTCAGGACTGTTCTTCAAACTGGCTATCCCAGTGGGTCAGAAAATGGGTTGGCTTACTGCTCTGACACATGGTTCTGAGAATTGGGGCTTGAACAGGGGCTCCTATACTCTGAAGAACGGAGGTGTGAGCTGAGATGGATAAACCATGAGTCCCCAGTTTTAATTTTGACACTTTGAAGCTCTAATGTATATATCCTTGTGCTATGAAATCTAAGCAAGTGGTTCTGCTGTGTGTGGTTTGAGAGGTATAAAATGACACATTTATTTTTCAGTAAATATACTGGAGTCAGAAAGACACACAGTAAAAATTGGCCCAGCTGTTGTCAAAAGACCGATGTAAGTTGAAGGGAAGAGGGTAGTAAAGGACAAGTTCACTACAAATGGAAAATGAGTGAAGGCATCAGAAGTGGACAGATAAGGAGCCTTGGACTTCATCCTTTGAGGTCCAGCCAGAATCTGCTGTATGCTGAGCACTCAGCCTCCTGGGAGCTAGGTATTCCCCTCCAGGCTCAGATTCTGATTCCTATCTGAGTTCCCTGTAGGTCTCCCTTGCAAGAAAGTAACAATAAGCTGGCCACGTAGGGGAGGAGACTGGGGACAAGAATGTGTTTGCCAGTTGCAAAAAGCCAGGGACTTGGGTTTTAATGGGCATGCGGGTGGGGGTGGGGGTCATTTACCCTGTGTAAGGCAGGAAGTTGAAACTGAGATGCTTGCATAAAGCCAAAATACTTGATGGACTAGTCCCTCAGTGAGAGTGTGAAATAGTCAAAATCTACCTAGAGACAACAAGAAAGTTTATTTGGCCTGGGTTCTACGTGAGTTAAGAAAAAAGGTTCTTCATTGTTCTGACTCTGGTTTGGGGTTTGAATTTATGCTGCCTGGTAGTCAACATATTAAAATAAATGCAGTCTTGAGCTTGCAATACTTATAGGCTGTTGGAAAGAAGTAAATGTAAAAGCTGTCTGGAGGGACACACCTTCAACCCAGACCAACCAGAATTCTCTGTGATAAAGCCATGCCAAATGTGAGCTCATAATCCAAAATTTCAAAACACACATGAAAATAATCCACCAAAAAGTGAGCACCAGCAGAAACATACAGTCCAATTAGACTTCTAAGAGCTTCAGATAATAAAGACTGTCAGATATAAAGTATAAAATAAGTATGTTAAAATTAAAGAAATTTAAAAGCACTTAAAAACATAAAAAAGGATAAAATGATTTTTTTAAAAGATAGATTAAAAATAACCAGAGAGTAGTAGAAATTTAAAAATATAGTCATTAAAAGTAAAAATGTAATAGAGGAGTTAAACAGCTGATTAAACACAGCTGAGGAGAGAATTAGTAAATTGGAAGAGAAAGCTAAGGAAATTACCCAGGATGTATATACCACAGAACACACTGGTGGAAATTTAGAACATCAAAATAAAAATAAAATTCTAAAATCTTACAGAGAAAACAAAAACAATCATATACATTACCTATAGAGAAACAATACAATAATCAAAATGATATCAGACGTCTCAACAACTCTGATGGAAGACAGTGATGGAACTAAGGGGAAATACTTTGAGTAAGAGTTATTAACCCACCCAACTTCATTAAATTATGAGGGTTTTAAAAACTAAAATAGTTTCACATATTATAGTCCCAAACTGGAAATATCCTAAACATCCATCAACAAGTTAATAAAAAAACAAATTGTGGTATATTCACACAATGGAATACTGCTCAACAGTAAAAGGAACAATCTCCTGATATATATAACAACATGGATGAATCTCAGACATTATGTTAAGGGACAGAAACTTGACACAAAAAATCACATACTGCATGTTTCCATTTATATGAAAGTCTAGAAAAAACCAAATCTCATCTGTAGTGATAATAAAATAGGCCAGTGGCTTGATGGGTATGGGAAGAGAAGGTGAAATAGGAAAGGGCACAAGGAATATTTCTTGGGGAGGTAAGATGGAAATGTTCTACAGTTGAGATGGTTGTTGTAAGAAAATTGCCAAACTCAAACACTACAATTGATATCTCTTCCTTTTTATTGTATGTAAATTTTGCTTAATAAAAATGAATAAAATTGTTTTTATTCATGTATTCATTCATGATTGTTTCTGTAAAAATATTTAGTTTCAACCCAAACTAAAATCCCTTATTATGCCCACCTGAGAAGTTAGCTGACTGACATGAAGTAAACATGTGCTAAGGAGGCTATAATTGTTGATTGACTAGATGTTTATAAGAAATAGAGGTTTAAATGATGAACAACACAATAAATGAAATTAAAAATTCTCTAGAAGGAATCAATAGCAGAGTAACAGAGGCAGAAGAACAGATAAGTGACCTGGAAGATAAAATAATGGAAATAACTACCACAAAGCAGAATAAAGAACAAAGAATGCAAAGAATTGAGGACGGTCTCAGAGACCTCTTGGACAACATTAAATGTACCAACATTCGAATTATAGGGGTCCCAAAAGAAGAAGAGAAAAAGAAAGGGACTGAGAAAATACTTAAGGAGATTATAGCTGAAAACTTCCCTAACATGGGAAAGGAAATAGTCAATCAAGTCCAGGAAGCACAGAGAGTCCCATACAGGATAAATCCAAGGAGAAACTCACCAAGACACATATTAATCAAACTATCAAAAATTAAATACAAAGAAAACATATTAAAAGCAGCAAGGGAAAAACAACAAATAACATATAAGGGAATCCCCATAAGGTTAACAGCTGATCTTTCAGCAGAAACTCTGAAGGCCAGAAGGGAGTGGCAGGACATATTTAAAGTAATGAAAGGGAAAGACCTACAACCAAGATTACTCTACCCAGCAAGGACCTCATTCAGATTTGATGGAGAAATTAAAACCTTTACAGAGAAGCAAAAGCTAAGAGAATTTAGGACCACCAAACCAGCTTTACAACAAATGCTAAAGGAACTTCTCTAGGCAGGAAACACAAGAGAAGGAAAAGACCTACAATAACAAACCCAAAACAATTAAGAAAATGGTAATAGGAACATACATATCCATAACTACCTTAAACGTATATGGGTTAAATGCTCCAGCCAAAAGACACAGACTGGCTGAATGGATACAAAAACAAGACCTGTATATATACTGTCTACAAGAGACCCACTTCAGACCTAGGGACACATACAGACTGAAAGGGAGCAGATGGAGAAAGATATTCCATGCAAATGGAAATCAAAAGGAAGCTGGAGTGGCAATTCTCATATCAGACAAAATAGACTTTAAAATAAAGACTATTACAAGAGACAAAGAAGGACACTACATAACGATCAAGGGATCAATCCAAGAAGAAGATATAACAATTGTAAATATTTATGCACCCAACATAGGAGCACCTCAATACATAAGGCAAATGCTAACAGCATAATAGGGGAAATCAACAGTAACACAATCTTAATAGTGGATTTTAACACCCCACTTTCACCAATGGACAGATCATCCAAAATGAAAATAAATAAGGAAACACAAGCTTTAAATGATACATTAAACAAGATGGACTTAATTGATATTTATAGGACATTGCATCCAAAAATAACAAAAAACACTTTCTTCTCAAGTGCTCATAGAACATTCTCTAGGATAGATCATATCTTGAGTCACAAATCAAGCCTTGGTAAATTTAAGAAAATTGAAATAGTATCAAGTATCTTTTCTGACCACAATGCTATGAGACTAGATATCAATTACAGGAAAAAATCTGTAAACAATACAAACACATGGAGGTTAAACCATACACTACTGAATAACCAAGAGATCACTGAGGAAATCAAAAAACACCTAGAAACAAATGACGATGAACACATGACCACACAAAACCTATGGGATGCAGCAAAAGCAGTTCTAAGCAGGAAATGTATAGCAATACAATCCTACCTCAAGAAATGAGAAACATCTCAAATAAATAACGTAAACTTACACCTAAAGCAATTAGAGAAAGAAGAAGAAGAAGAACAACAACAACAAAACCAAAGTTAGCAGAAGGAAAGAAATCATAAAAATCAGTTCAGAAATAAATGAAAAAGAAATGACGAAAACAATAGCAAAGATCAATAAAACTAAAAGCTGGTTCTTTGAGAAGATAAACAAAATTGATAAACCACTAGCCAGACTCATCAAGAAAAAAAGGGAGAAGACTCAAATCAATAGAATTAGAAATGAAAAAGGAGAAGTAACAACTGACACTGCAGAAATACAAAGGATCATGAGAGATTACTACAAGCAACTATATGCCAATAAATTGGACAACATGGAAGAAATGGACAAATTCTTAGAAAAGCACAACCTTCCGAGACTGAACCAGGAAGAAATAGAAAATATAAACAGACCAATCACAAGCACTGAAGGTGACACTGTGATTAAAAATCTTCCAACAAACAAAAGCCCAGGACCAGATGGCTTCACAGGAGAATGCTATTAAACATTTAGAGAAGAGCTAACACCTATCCTTCTCAAGCTCTTCCAAAATATAGCAGAGGGAGGAACACTCCCAAACTCATTCTATGAGGCCACTATCACCCTGATACAAAAACCAGACAAAGATGTCACAAAGAAAGAATACTACAAGCCAATATCACTGATGAACATAGATACAAAAATCCTCAACAAAATACTAGCAAACAGAATCCAACAACACATTAAAAGGATCACACACCATGGTCAAGTGGGGATTATCCCAGGAATGCAAGGATTCTTCAATATATGCAAATCAATCAAAGTGATACACCATATTAACAAACTGAAGGAGAAAAACCATATGACCATCTCAATAGATGCAGAAAAAGCTTTCAACAATATTCAACACTAGTTTATGATAAAAACCCTCCAGAAAGTAGGTATAGTGAGAACCTACCTCAACATAATAAAGGCCATATAAGACAAACCCACAGCCAACATCTTTCTCAATGGTGAAAAACGGAAACCATTTCCTCTAAGATCAGGAATAAGACAAGGTTGTCCACTCTCACCACTATTACTCAGCATAGTTTTGGAAGTTTTAGTCACAGCAATCAGAGAAGAAAAAGAAATAAAAGGAATCCAAATCAGAAAAGAAGAAGTAAAACTGTCACTGTTTGCAGATGACATGATACTATACATAGAGAATCCTAAAGATGTTACCAGAAAACTACTAGAGCTAATCAATGAATTTGGTAAAGTAGCAGGATACAAAATTAATGCACAGAAATCTCCAGCATTCCTATACACTAATGATGAAGAATCTGAAAGAGAAATTAAGGAAACACCCCCATTTACCATTGCAACAAAAAGAATAAAATACCTAGGAATAAACCTACTTAGGGAGAAAAAAGACCTGTATGCAGAAAACTATAAGACACTGATGAGAGAAATTAAAGATGATACAAACAGATGGAGAGATATACCATGTTCTTGGATTGGAAGAATCAACATTGTGAAAATGACTCTACTACCCAAAGCAATCTACAGATTCAATGCAATCCCTATCAAACTACCAATGGCATTTTTCATAGAACTAGAACAGAAATTTCACAATTTGTATGGAAACACAAAAGACCCTGAATAGTCAAAGCAATCTTGAGAAAGAAAAATGGAGCTGGAGGAATCAGGCTCCCTGACTTCAGACTATACTACAAAGCTACAGTAATCAAGACAATATGGTACTGGCACAAAAACAGAAATATAGATCAATGGAACAGGATAGAAAGACCAGAGATAAACCAATGCACATATGGTCACCTTACCTTTGATAAAGGAGGCAAGAGTATACAATGGAGAAAAGACAGCCTCTTCAATAAGTGGTGTTCTTTAAATGGGACAGCTATACAAAAGAATGAAATTAGAACACTTTCTAACACCATATACAAAAATAAACTCAAAATGGATGAAAGACCTAAATGTAAGGCCAGATACTATAAAACTCTTAGAAGAAAACAGAGGCAGAATACTCTATGACATAAATCACAGCAAGATCCTTTTTGACACATCTCCTAGAGAAATGGAAATAAAAACAAAAATAAACAAATGAGACCTAATGAAACTTAAAAGCTTTTGCACAGCAAAGGAAACCATAAACAAGATGAAAAGACAACCCTCAGAATGGGAGAAAATATTTGCAATGAAGCAACTGACAAAGGATTAATCTCCAGAATTTACAAGCAGCTCATGCAGCTCAATAACAAAAAGACAAACAACCCAATCCAAAAATGGGTGGAAGACCTACATAGACATTTCTCCAACGAAGATATACAGATTGCCAACAAACAAATGAAAGGATGCTCAGCATCACTAATCATTAGAGAAACTCAAATCAAAACTACAATGAGGTATCACCTCACACTAGTCAGAATGACCGTCATCAAAAAATCTACAAACAATAAGTGCTGGAGAGGGTGTGGAGAAAAGGGAACTCTCTTGCACTATTGGTGGGAATGTAAATTGGTACAGCTACTGTGGAGAACAGTATGGAGGTTCCTTAAAAGACTAAAAATAGAACTACCATACGAGCCAGCAATTCCACTACTGGGCATATACCCTGAGAAAACCATAATTCAAAAAGAGTCATGTACCACAATGTTCATTGCAGCACTATTTACAACAGCCAGGACATGGAAGCAACCTAAGTGTCCATCGACAGATGAATGGGTAAAGAAGATGTGGCACATATATACAATGGAGTATTACTCAGCCATAAAAAGAAACGAAATTGAGTTATTTGTAGTGGATGGACCTAGACTGTGTCATACAAAGTGAAATAAGTCAGAAAGAGAAAAACAAATACCGTGTGCTAACACATATATATGGAACCTAAAAAAAAAAAAAAAAAGGTTCTGAAGAACCTAGCAGCAGGAAAGGAATAAAGACGCAGACGTAGAGAATGGAGTTGAGGACTCGGGGAGGGAAGGGTAAGCTGGGAGGAAGTGAGAGAGAGGCATGGACTTATATACACTATCAAACGTAAAACAGATAGCTAGTGGGAAGCAGCCACATGGCACAGGGAGATCAGCTCGGTGCTTTGTGACCACCTACAGGAGTGGGTTAGGGATGGTAGAAGGTAGACGCAAGAGGGAGGAGATATAGGGATGTATGTATAGCTGATTCCCTTTGTTATAAAGCAGAAACTAACAGACCATTGTAAAGCAATTATACTCCAATAAAGATGTTAAAAAAAAAGAAATATAAGTTTAAATATCTTAAGAACTTGTGAGAAACCTCTAGAGCAGTGGTTCTCAAACTCTAGCAAGCATTGTATTCATTTGGAGGGCTTATGAAAACAGAGATTGTTCGATACTACACCTAGAATTTGATTTAAAGGGTCTGGGGTTGGACTGAAGAATTTACATTTCTAATAAGTTCCCTGCTGCGGGTCCACGACCACGATTTGAGAACTACTGTCAGAGAGTAATAGAAATAAAAAAGGAAATCAATGGAAAAATAAAATCCTTAAAAAATTTTGGAGCTGGACATACACAGTTTTGAATCAAGTTTCACTACTTCCTAGCAGTGGGATCCTTGGACACCTATCTTGTTTGAGTTTCAGATTCAGTTTTTGAGTCTTGATAAGGATTAAAGGAGATCACAAGCATAAAGCTGTTGGCAGAGTCTCTGCCACATAGCACACATTTATTCCAAGGTAGTGGCAGTGGTAGGTGTCGTAGCTCAAGCTCTTAGCAATGCTTGACATATGTCCTCAACAGAACACAGCTTTGACACGCTCTTCCATCTCAGATCGTGTGTGTAGAGGATGGGGTGGGCAGGGGAGGGTTCTAAGGGGAAAAAGTGAGGGACAGTGGATGAAAGAAGACAATTGTCACTCAACAACTCAGCCAGTATTGTCCCCTACACCTTCTATTGAAGGAGGACCACTCATTTTAGAATTGGCAGCAAGAGCCGAAGTTTCAAAAGTTCTGTCCTAGGGCCTCTTAACTCTCCACTCGTAGTAACAAATCACATGCTTGGATGTTTCATTTTCTCAGGTGCCTGGTGTCTTCACTTCTGAATTTATGTACCTGACTCTTTGTGGAATCACTCAGGTGACTCTTAAGACTGGGAAAACTCATCAGTCATAAACTAAATCTTTCTAGGTTGCAAGAAGCTTTCTGGAGACCACACTAAAAAGTGAAGATGAGCTTCCCTGGTGGTGCAGTGGTTGAGAGTCCGCCTGCCGATGCAGGGGACACGGGTTCGTGCCCCGGTCCAGGAGGATCCCACATGCCGCGGAGCGGCTGGGCCCGTGAGCCATGGCCGCTGAGCCTGCACGTCCAGAGCCCGTGGTCCGCAACGGGAGAGGCCACAGCAGTGAGAGGCCCGCATACTGCAAAAAAAAAAAAAAAAAAAAAAAAAAAAGTGAAGATGTGGACCTGTCAAGAAGCTTGGGTCTGAGATAGATCAGTCAGCTAAGAGCAAACACAGCCAAGATCCCGAGGCGTTTACCGTAAGTCCTGTGGAGCATCTGACTGCGGGCAGCTGGGGTCCTGGCTGGCTCCTGGAAGCCAGGAAACCCCTCCATCCCAGGCCTGCTTAGCTCCGCCCTCTCTCCTTCTCTTGAGCTGAGAAGGCGTTTCCTTAGAAGACAAATGGCATCAGCTGGGTGCTCATTGAGCTTCTCTGCATGGCCCACTCCTTCCCTTCCCATTGAGCAACGCCCTTCCTTTTTTTTTTTTTTTTTTTTTTTTTTTGTGGTACGCGGGCCTCTCACTGTTGCAGGCCACAGGCTCTGGACGTGCAGGCTCAGCGGCCATGGCTCACGGGCCCAGCCACTTCGCGGCATGTGGGATCTTCCCGAACCAGGGCACGAACCCGTGTCCCCTGCATCAGCAGGCAGACTCTCAACCACTGCTCCACCAGGGAAGCCCTAGGTCTTATTTTCTAATTGAGGAACATAGTAGTTACCTCTTAAAGCAGGGTTGGGGGTTAAATTGGATGTCTGAAAAAATTTAGTGCAGTGGTTCTCCAACTTTGGTCCTATCGGAATCACCTGGTGAACTTGGTGAAAACACAGAGGTCAGGCTCTCTGCTACTTTAAGGATCCTCAGCCTCTGTGTGCCTTATGCCTCCCCCAGGTGATTCTGATACCTGCCAAAGAGGGAGAACCATTGATACAGTACATTACATACACTAAAACATGGGGAGAGATAGAAAACAAACAAGCAAATATAGAATTCCCAAGAGGTCAGGTGTAAAGAGAAAAGAGGGTGGCCAAAGATGTTGGGCCATAAAAACCACCAGATTTTGATAGTCCCCTCAGTGCCCTGCTCTCTGGAGGCTCTGCCCCCTGGACTTGGGAGAGCCAGGCCTCAGGAACAGGTATTAGTAATGGCTATGGCCATAGCCACGGCCATCCTCGTGCCCACAGTGTCCTCAAGACAGCCACTGGGAGCATGTAAGTGTGTTTGGATCAGTGCTGGGCTGGTGAGGAACATCTGGTCATGCTGCCCTTGGCTGGGCAGACTGCCCACCTCAGCCATGGACGTGAATCAGATTGAATGTTTCCCGAAGAAGCCACTGGATTTGTCTTCACCTGGAGACCCAGGAGGAAGGGGACCTGGGACTTCCTTCAGCCACCAGGCAGCAGTGGGCCTTGCTTTAGTTTTATATAAATTGTGCTGCTTCTCCACTTTTGCTCCCAGAAGGCAGGACGGGAGAGCAGGAGTCATAAACCCTCATTGTGGGATCAGATTGCTCTGACCCAGGAAGGGACCCATTTGCAGTTCTCTTGTCCTCCACCCTCCCCATCCCCTTACTCAGGAGAAGGTAGAGAGCTGGCAGGGGTCACCCTAGACCACCTTTTCCCAGGGGGGCTCTTCCTGCCTCTCCAGGAATCCCTGAACTGCCCTTGGCAGTCACACCTGATGGAAACTTCTTCCCACTGACCTTTCCTTCCACCAGACCTAAGGAGTGTCTGACATTTCCATTTAATATATCTTGGAAATCTTTTCAAATCAGCACATGTGATCTACTTCATTCTTATTTATTTCTCTCTTCATATTTTACTGCATTTTTGAACAGGTAACATATTCACATGGTTAGAAATTCAAGTAGTATGAAAAAATATATCAATAAAATGAAAATTCTGGGTCACCTGTGCTCAGGTCCCACTGCTGCTACTGCCAAATACGAAACCATTTGTATTAATTGCTTGTGTATCTTTTCAGGGTTTCTTTATGCACAGAAAGCCAAATATCAAGACAGTTTCTCCCTCTTGCCTGTTTATCCAAAAAGGAAAATACAACAAACTTGGATCTGCATTTTTCTTTTTACTTATCTTGGCAAACTTTCCATATCAATACAGAGACTTTTCTCATTCTTTCTGACTGTCATATAGTATCCTATTGATTACAAGCACCATAATTAATTTAGCCCGTCCTGAGTGGAAGGTCCTTGTGTTGTTACTATTACTTGCAGTTACAAACTGTGCTATTCTGATCTATCGTGTACATATGTTTTTGTGCAAATTACAGAAAATGTCAAAGTGGTTTTCAAGTAGGTTGCCCCAGTGTATGAGAGTTCTTATTTCATCACATTCTTGGCAACCCAGTGTATGAGCAAATAATTTTTAAAAACTTTGTCATTCAGATAGGTTTTGTTTGTTTGTTTGTTTGTTTGCGGTACGTGGGCCTCTCACTGTTGTGGCCTCTCCTGTTGCGGAGCGCAGGCTCAGCGGCCACAGCTTACGGGCCCAGCCGCTCCACGGCACGTGGGATCCTCCCGGACCGGGGCACGAACCTGCGCCCCCTGCATTGGCAGGCGGACTCTCAACCACTGCGCCACCAGGGAAGCCCCAGATAGGTTTTTAAAAATGTATTTTGTTGTTTTAAAATAGATTCTTTATTATAAGTACAGTTGAATGTATTTTCAAATATTTGTGAACCTTTTTTCTTTTTCTATGAGCTGCCTTTTCATGTCCTTTGTTCATTTTAAATTTGATTGTTAGTCCTTTTTATTGATTTAAAGAGTGTTTTGTATATTAATGAAATAAATCTTATTATATAACTGTTACAATTATTTCTCTCAGTTGCTTTTACCTTTATTACACCGTTTTTTTTTTGTATTTTCTACTTTTCTCAAAACAGTGCATGCAGATATTACAAAAATCAAAGTACTACGAGGCTTATAATAAATGGAGAAGTTTTTCATATGACTCAGTAATTCCACTCCTGGGTATATGTCCAAAAAAACCCAAAATCACTAGCTCAGAAAGATACATGCACCCCAATGTTCATAGCCTCATTATTTTCAATTGCCAAGATATGGAAGCAACTTAAGTGTCCATCAACAAATGAATGGATAAAGAAGATGTGGTATATATACACAATGGAATATTACTCAGCCATCAAAAAGAATGAAATTTTGCTATTTGCAGCAACATGGATGGACTTACAGTGTATTATGCTTAGTGAAATAAGTCAGGCAGAGAAAGAAAATTATGTATGATATCACTTATATGTGGAATCTAAAAAATAAAGCAGACTAGTGAACATAACAGAAAAGAAACAGACTTCAAGATGTAGAGAACAAACTAGTGGTTACCAGTGGGGAGAGGAAAGGGAGAAGGGCAAGATAGCAGTAGGTAACTGAGATATAAACTACTGTGTATAAAATAAGCTACAATGACGTGGTGTAGAGCACAGGGAATATAGTCAATATATTATAGTGACTATAAATGAAGTATAACTTTAAAAATTGTGAATCACTGTGTTGAACACCTGAAAGTTATATAATGTTGTACATCATCTATACTCAATAAAAATTTTTTTTAAATGTAGATGTCTTTTATCCCATCCCTACTCACTAACTTCCTACTTCCCAGAAGCAACTCTTTGACCACTTTCAGCTGTTTTGCTGGCCCTTGCCTCTGCATTTCTAAAGAAAATTATATCACTTCTAAAATTATATCAATTTTAAACATTTTCTATTGACTTCTGTCAATGGGTGTTGAAGATGTAGCACTCATACCAGCTCCTCCTTCCCCTCCCACATATACATTTATGTCCTCTATTTGCTCTCTTTTATATATATATAATATATATATATATATATATATATATATATATATATATATATAGTCCAGTAGAGAATATAAATCTCTGTAAGTCAAATCCTCATTTGAATCAGTTGCAACATCTTATTGTTTGCCTCATTAATTAATGAGTTAATTTAAAATCTTTGTTAAGTGTTCATTTTATGTTTGCATGAGAGTTATGATTTCATCTTTTTAAAAAATCATCTTTTAACAGTTTTGGAGTTCTTGCTGAGATGCACAATAGATTCACCTTGACAGAGTCAGGTAGTCTCTGTGCCCAGAGAATCCTGCATGAACAGCTGAAGCCAGAGCACATGTCTTTCTTGAATCCTAGAGGTGAGTCCCAAGTGTCAGTAGAACTTTAACTTCGCCAACTCTATATTCTCTGGGTTTTTTCCAACTCTCAATTAGTTTTCTGTTTTGGTTTTGGTTTACTTAGAGCCCATAAGTTATACCTCACTGGTGACAGCAATGACTGGGAATTTGGCTTAACGGTCTGACCATTTGGTGATTTCTGTAGATGAATGATAGGTACCTATTCTCTGCTGGGTGAGCGATAACAGAGAATCTGGCTATTTATTTATGTTTGCTTATGTGTTTGACTACAAATTAGTTAAAAAATTCATGCCCACTAGGAAAAAGAACAGTTCTTTTGGATATATGAAATGGTAAAAAAAATTTTTTTTGACTAAAATCCGAAAATTAAAGCTGTAAGCTCTCTGTCTGTAATTTGGAAAGGCCTTACCTTTCTTCTTTTTTAAAAAATATTTATTATTTATTTATTTGGCTGCGTTGGGTCTTTGCTGCTGCCTGCAGGCTTTTCTCTAGTTGTTGCGAGCAGGGGCTACGTTTCGTTGCGGTGCGCAGGCTTCTCATTGAAGTGGCTTCTCTTATTGCGGAGCACGGGCTCTAGGCACGCGGGCTTCTGTAGTTGTGGCACGTGGGCTCAGTAGTTGTGGCTCACGGGCTCTAGAGCACAGGCTCAGTAGTTGTGGCACACGGGCTTAGTTGCTCTGCGGTATGTGGGATCTTCCTGGACCAGGGGTCGAACCCGTGTCCCCTGAACTGGCAGGCGGATTCTTAACCACTGTGCCACCAGAGAAGTCTGGAAAGGCCTTTACCTTTCAATGTGTGTGTGTATATTTTCCTATTTCTGGAGGGTGTAAATGAATTAAATTACAAAGTTTTTTAAATTAAAGGAGCTATGTCCTGATTGGTTTATGGAATAAATGAGTGCCAACATAAAATCCTGAAAAATAAGATAAGTAAACTTCTAATACTTTAAATGTGCTATAAAAATGTGCCAAGAATTGTTCTTTGTGCAGCTCATTCAGAAACATTTTAAGAATCCAAATTCACATAATTAAAGTAAATGTTTGGCAAACAAGACCAGTTTACTAATGTGGGTTTAATAAAAACAACTTTGTCTTCCTCTAATTTATCACTGTTAAGTATACAGCTGATCCTTGAACAACACAGGTTTGAATTGTGTGGGTCCACTTATACACAGATTTTTTCACTAAATAATTTTTTTCGTTACACAGTCCACAATTGGTTGACTCCACAGATACTGAACTGTGGACAGGAAGAGCTGACTGTAAAGTTCTATGGGGATTTTCAGTTGTGTGGAGGGTTGGTGCTCCTAACCCACCTGTTGCTCAAGGGTCAACTGTAATACAAGCAAACACTTTTTTCTAATTGGATATATTTTCCCCAAACATTATAACAGGCTTGCTGATTCAATTAGCTCACTTTACTCCTCCATAATGTTTAAGATGATGAAAAATGTAAATTTATGTCTGACTCAATCGAATCATGATTCTGACAAACTTAATTTCAACAGTAATTGTGTTTTGTAGTATGTCAGCTTGAAGATCATTTGCAAGATCTCTTGGTAACTTAAAATTTTTAAGCTGATATTAAATTAAATTAATCATGTAATCAATGGATATCTAGGCACTTTCTAAGTAGCCTGGAACACTGACACATTGATTACTAAGCATAATTTTTCTTATTTGTATGTGCTATAAGTAATAACCACAAGTCATGTTAATGAATGTGCTCATTTTTGCCACACAGGAATGCGTGTGACTGTAAAAAATTGTATTATAAACTTCGCTAATCTGCTAAAATGCTTCAGTGTGACAGAAAGTTCTCAATGATCTGCTCTCTAGTTTTCTCTGTGAAATAGAAGTTAATTACTTTAGTGAAAAGTTATAATTAATATGAGTGGTTGCAACTGCAATAATCAGAGAAATACAACTGAGAATATGCTTTTGCTTTTCCATAAGCAGTGGTTCTTGGGATTTTCGTTCTTCAAACTACTTCGCGTGTATCGAGGGACACAAAGAGCTTTTATTTATGTGGTTACAACTATTTGTGTTTACTCTATTAAAAATCAAAACTGAGAAATACTTAAAATATTCATTTATCCATTTGAAGATAGCAATGATGAATGCATAGCATGCTAATAGAAATAGCATCTAAATACTATTATGAAATTAGAGGTGAATGTGTGGACCCCTTGAGATCTGTGTTAGAATAAAAGTGTCACCAGAGTATAAGAGAGCATAATAAAGGATAAAACTTGGATTTGTCCTGAATCAAGCAAGTGAATTTTACTTGTCCTGGTTTATAATACTAAATCTCACAAGCTACAAAATGTGTTAAAATGTTTGCAAAGTTCTCAATCTTGATGGACTTGCTCCCTTGGTTTTCTGATTAACGTCTTCAGCTACAGTGTGAATGGTTATTCTTTCTAGGGTGATCCACCTTTCTGATTGGCCTGGGACTATGGTGTTTCCGGGGATGTGGAATTTTCAGTGCTAAAACCAGGAGAGTCTTGGGGAAACCAAAGTGGATGGTTACCTTATTTACTCTCTGTGTAATCTGCCTAGAAAGCAAAGATTCTGTGATTTACCCGAATAATTTTGCATGCTGTATGTTGATTTTTACACCCTTAATTATAAAAAAGAAGAGGAGGAGGAGGAAAAAGAGGAGGAAAAAGAGAAGGAAAAAGATTCCTTGTTTATGAAAATATTAAGGTTCTTGTTTATTTTTAAATGTTTTATTCTCCCTTTGATTCAGTAAGCAACCAAGTATTGTTTCACAGGTACTCATGAACCTGTCTTAATCAAGTGCCCAAATCTCCTCTGACAACTCTTTTGATTTTTGCCTTCCAAAAACCAGGTCTGCAAAGTAGAAGAAAATAAAACTTGCCAGACATCTTATACACCTAAAATAGTCTTAGAGATTTCCCATAGGGTTCCTGGAAAAAAATCAGGAAAATTTGTCTTTTTACCTTATAAAAAGGGATGCTAGAAGTAATCAGGTTTGGTGAGTTGCGTGGGAAGAGTTGTCAAATCAGAAGAGATGCTCACCCTTCCATAGGTTAAATTTGTATAGGTGAGATGTTATTAATAAAAATATTTCAGAAACTTTATGCTTTATGGGAAGCCCCTGGAGATTTTTCAATGCCTCACTTTCTGTATATGTTTTAATTTCAAGGAAAACACATTGAAAGTCTTATAAAATTGTTCTGTTGAATTTCCCCCTATTTATCTGAGCCTTGGTAGTGTTTTACCTGATGATATTGAGCAACAATATATTTCAATTATTATTTAAAATGTTGATTGCCACTCTTTTTTCTTTTTTAAAAGACTTTGAACCAAGTCATTTTTAGGCCAGTGGTTCTCAATGCATATCAGACCTAATTATGAAGTTTTACAGCAATTCAGATGTCTAGGCGCTACTTCAGATTTATTGATTCACTTTACTCAATAGTCTAGGTATATTATATACATATCACATCAAAGGATTATCATGTTATATCTCAAGATTCTTTTCCTCTATAAAATCCAGCTTTATAAATCAGATGCAGCATTCACTGGCTTCTTAGAAAGTAGACTTCATCATTGAGCTAAGAAACATTTGTTTAAAATTTTTTCTTGGAGAATGGGTTTATTATCTTTGTTTTGCATGTCATCAACCAAACACCCATATATCCTTGTCAGTTGTATTATTCTTTTTTTTTTTTGCGGTATGCGGGCCTCTCACTGTTGTGGCCTCTCCCATTGCGGAGCACAGGCTCCGGACGCGCAGGCTCAGCGGCCATGGCTCACGGGCCCAGCCGCTCCGCGGCATGTGGGATCTTCCTGGACTGGGGCATGAACCCGTGTCCCCTGCACTGGCAGGAGGACTCTCAACCACTGCGCCACCAGGGAAGCCCAGTTGTATTATTCTTGCATTATATTTGTTATAAACTCTCATCAGTCCTTCCACACTTGAAATTTTTCAGTAATAAAATAACCACAGCTTTGTCATTTATAAATAGTTTGTGTTTTACTCTAATGCCTGCTGAAGTCTCTCTTATCAGCAGCAAGTCAGAGTTTGTGTCTTCAACAAAGAAGGAAAATCTCAGAGCCTTGTGGAAAGAGGTACTTCAAAATATTGACCTTTCAAAGAATCAAGTCTTGGATAGAAGTATCTGAGCTGGAATCACTTAAGCAACTATATCAGTTGGACTGATTTAGGATTTCCAGACCATATCAGTGGACTGATTTAGGATTTCCAGAACTCTTTCTAGTTGAGAAACAGATGGCTTCATGTGACTACTAACCCAAGATCCAGTAGAACAAGAATTAATTATATAGAACTGAATGAATCAATGAGCAAAATTTTATTGTGGTTATTTACTTGGAATATTGCTAATGTTGTTTTAATGTACTATTTTCTATATCTGTAAGGAAGCCCTTGCTGTTTCTTCTCATGCTCCCTGTAACCCATAGCAATTTGGTGGACTCTGCTTTTTTAAGCTAAAGTGAAACATTTAAAAGTGAGATCTAATTGTACCAACTCCCTAGAGTTCAGAAACTCTGAGCCTCCTTTTCATGGCAATATAATTATTTGAGTAAGTTTAATAAGAATCTGTCTTTCTACCAGAACATAATTAAACGAATTGATTAAACATCCAAGGCCTTCCTGCAGTATCATACTTGAGTACGATGCTCTTTTAATCAGGCTTGACAAGTCACGCTTAAGGTACAAAGTCTGGTAGTACTTAAAGAGACATTGCATATTATGACCTCCCAGGAAAACTGGCCTGAGTGCCTCATTTACAGGGTTCAGTCTCACAGGTAGTAAGGGAGGTCACTTCCTGGTGGGCCAAGAGACCTAAGTTATTTTGGGAACCTTGAGAAAAGAAGAATTCATCGAACTTTACAAGTAGAATCTGGTAGAGGGAGTTTCTTAGCCTTGGGATGACAAATAATAGACATTTTTATTTTACTTATTTATTTATTTATTGGCTGTGTTGGGTCTTCGTTGCTGCGTGCGGGCTTTTTCTCTCTAGTTGTGGAGAGCAGGGGCTACTCTTCGTTGTGGTGTGCAGGCTTCTCATTGAGGTGGCTTCTCTTGTTGCGGATCACGGGCTCTAGGCATGTGGGCTCAGTAGTTGTGGCACGTGGGCTTAGTAGTTGTGGCTTGCGGGCTTAACTGCTCCGCAGCATGTGGGATCATCCCAGACCAGCGATTGAACCCGTGTCCCCTGCATTGGCAGGTGGATTCTTAACCATTGCGCCACCAGGGAAGTCCCAATAAACTTTTTAAAAAGTTCAGTGAGATGCCTTATGAAGATTTTCAGATGGAAGTTAATTTTGTAATTGTTCAAACTTGTTTTGCCCTTGGTATCACAAAGCAAATTTAAAGAGACCTGTATGAACACTCCTCCTTCACCTATGTAAATAATCAGGCCAAACCTTATGAGAAGAGTGTTATTTTGTCATCAAGAATAATCTTTCTTGAGATTATTATGATTACAAATGGGGGAGACTATCAGGAAAATTGCAAAAGATTTTGAAATGGGCAAAAAATGTTAATGTCTAGCCTACCCGTTCAAGTTATCCTTGGTTGTCTTTGACTAGGCTGCTTTCCAACTCTGCAGGGATAGAAATTAACTTGTAGGACTAGTAATAATGAAAATGCTTCCAGTCTACAGCTATGCAAAGGACTCCTGGACAGGGCCATGTGAACAGATTCTGTTAGGTGGGGAATATAAATCTGTAAGCCAAAGCTTCCTTTGTAAGAATTGTAACATCTTTCCAGTTCCCTCATTAATTAATAAGTTAAATAAAATCTCTGTCAAGTGTATATGTTTGTATGAGGGTCATGATTGCATCTTCTTTAAAAATTTTTTTCTTCAACACTTTGTCATTTTAGTGAAATTTGGGGAAAGAGCAGTGATAAATTCATGTAAACAATCCACATTTTTAAACTGAAAGTTCTGTGCAGACATTTTAATTTATAAGTACTTAAAGATATCAAACTTACTTCATTGGTTCTGAAGTTTGTGTTTTAGACTAGCCTTCCCTACCTTAAGATTAATTTTAAAAATACAAACAAAAACCTCTCATTTACTTCTAGAACCTTTACACTTTCATTTCTAGCTTATAAACTTTGGTTCAGCTTAATTATTTCCCCAAATGTGTGATTGATTATCTAGCACCATTTCAAATCATTTCCTCACTAATGTAAAATTCCATTTTGTTATGAAAATGAGAAAATTTTCATATTCAATTTATATATTAATTTAGGAAGAAAGGACATTTTTATAAGGTTGAGTTCTCCTATACAAGAACAGGGTAGGGCTTTCCATTAATCCAAATCTTATTTTATATGAAGACCTGAGTTTAAAGCTTTTTGTGACTATATCTTTCATATTTTTTATTAGTTATTTCTAAAGATTTTGTCAGTTGTTACCACTATAAATGGAATATTTTCTCCCACTCTATTTTCTAATTGCTTCTGTTTGTATATAGAAAAGCTACTGACTGACTTGAGCATATTTTGTGGCCAATTACCTTTTGGAATTTTCTTATTATCTGTAATAGTTGTTTTTTTGTTTTTGTTTTTGTTTTTTTTTTGCGGTACGTGGGCCTCTCACTGTTGTGGCCTCTCCCGTTGCGGAGCACAGGCTCCGGACGCGCAGGCTCATCGGTCATGGCTCATGGGCCCAGCCGCTCCGCGCCATGTGGGATCTTCCCAGACCAGGGCACGAACCCGTGTCCCCTGCATCGGCAGGCAGACTCTCAACCACTGCGCCACCAGGGAAGCCCTATCTGTAATAGTTTTTTAGTTGATTTACTGTATTCTTGTATTTTCATGAATATAATATCATCTACAAATAATGATAGGTTTGCTTCCTTATTTCCAATTTTTATACTTTTACTCCTTTTGATTGTCCAGCAGCAATGTCTAATCCTTCCACAAAAATATTAGTGGTATCTATAGCTTATTCTTGACTTCAGTAGAAATGCTTTTAATGTCTTGCCAATAGGACTGATTAGTTTTTAGTCTAATATATCTTGTTAAGAAGTCAATCATCTATGTCTGTTTTACTAAGCTTTTATTTTTAACTTAGACAGAAATGGATGTTCATCTAAGGAGATGATCATATAATTTTCTCCTTTGACATATTAATGTGATGAATTACATCAAACCTACCTTACTTTCTAGGAATTAACACCATTTTTCTGGGTGAATTGTTCTTTTAATGTACTTTTTTATTATTTTTATTTAGAATGTTTACATAGATATTTATGAATTAGGTTAATATGTAGTTTTCATTGTTTAGACTATCTTGTCTGCTTTGGGTATAAATACTGCACTAGTTTGTAAAACGAATTTGGAAGCTTTTCTTCTTTTTCTCTCTGCTCTTGACTGCTTTATATAAGCAGTGTAGGGATTGGAAGACTTAAAACTGTCATTATTTGAGGTGATATAATCATTTACCTAGGAAAAATCAGAATCAACACACAATTTGTTAGAACTGATAAGAGATTTCAGAAACTGCCAGGTATAAGAGCAAACTACAAAAATCAATAGCATTGCCTTATGCCAGCCATAACTTACTAGAAAATATAATAAAAAAGAAGAAATTTTTCACAATGGCAGGAAATCTACAAAGAGTATAGGAATTAACAAAAATGAAAACATACACAGTCTCTCTGGAGAAATCTTGAAACCTCTATTAAAGGACACATAAGATGATTGAATAAAAGAGGAGATGTGCTATACTCTTGGATTAGATAATTTAACATTCTGAAGGCTTCTATTCCCCACAAATTCATCTATAAGTTCAATATACTCCCAAACAAAATTCTAGGTAGAAATTTTTAGTAGGGGAAAATGATAAAATTGCTGTGAAATTTATATGGAGGAATAAAGGTCCATGAATAGCTTAGTTTAAAAGATTGAAGTGTGGGGATTTGTCTTAACAATATTAAGATATACTACCATGCCCAAGTAATAAATACACTATGGTATTAACACAAGTAGGGACAGATAGGCCAAAGGAGAAGAATAGAGAGCTCAGAGACAGACCCCTCTGTGTATGGGAAGTTAATGTATAATAGAAGTGACACCACAAATCAATGGGAAAGGGACAGAGAGTGAGCAAACTGATTCATTATACAGAGAAAAACAAAACCATATATCTCCCTGATTCCCCATGCAAACGTGTGTTCTAAGTGAATTAAAGACCTCAGTGCAAATGGTAAAACTATAACATTTTTGGAAGAAAATGTAGGGGACTGTTTATGGGCCTAAGGGCAAGGAAAGACTTCTTACAATTTCGGAAGCACAAACCATAAGGCAAAACAATGATTACATTTATTACATATAAAATGAGGATTTTTATTCAACAGATACCATTGACAAGTTTAATTTACAACAGGATGGAAGAAGACAGTTGCAATATCTAAAACCAACAAGTAAATAATATCTAGAATATTCAAGGAATTCCTGCAAATCAGTGAAAAAAAGACAGCAATCCTAATTTTTGAAAAATTGTCAAAGGACATGTACTAGCACTAGTACTGGTACAGAAGAGAAAACTCAAAATTCTAACAAACATGTGAAATGATGTGTAAACTCATTAGGACATCTGGATTTTTTTTTAGATTTTGGCTATTACACATAAAGCAGCTATGAACATCCACACACAGGTTTTTGTGTGAATATTTTTCATTTCTCTGGGGAAAATAGCCAGGAGTGTGATTGCTGGGTGTATGATAAGTGTACATTTAATTTTTTAAGAAACTGCCAAACTCATTTCCAGGGTGTCCCTACCATTTTATATTCCCATAAAAAATGCATGAATGAGCTAGGATCTCTGCATCCTTGCTAATACTTGGTATTATCAGATTTTAAATGTAGCCATTCTATGGCAGAAAGTATTTGCAAATGATGTGACTGACAAGGGATTAATTTTCAAAATATATAGACAGCTCATACAACTCAATATCAAAAAAACAAACAACTGAATCAAACGATAGGCAGAATATCTAAATAGACATTTCTCCAAGGAAGGCATACAGATGGCCAACAGGTGCATAAAAAATTATCAACATTGCTAATTATTAGAGAAATGCAAATTAAAACTACAATGAGGTATCACCTCACACCAGTCAGAATGGCCATCAACAAAAAATCTACAAATAATAAATGCCAGAGAGGGTGTGGAGAAAAAGGAACCCTCCTGCATTATTGGTAAGAATGTAAATTGGTACAGCCACTATGGAAAACAGTATGGAGGTTTCTTAAAAAAATAAAAATAGAGTTATCATATGATTCAGGTATCTCACTCCTGGACGTATATCCAGAGAAAACTATAATTTGAAAAGATACATGCAACCCAATGTTCATTGCAGCACTATTTATAATAACCAAGACATGGAAGCAACCTAAATGTCCATTGATAGATGAATGGATGAAGAAGATGTGGTACATATATACAATGGTATATTACTCAGCCATAAAAAAGAACAAAATAATGCCATTTGCAGCAACATGAATGGATCTAGAGATTATCATACTAAGTGAAGTAAGTCAGACAGAGAAAGACAAATATCATATATCACTTATATGTGGAATCTTAAAAAAAGATACAAAAGAACTTATTTACAAAACAGAAACAGGCTCACAGACACAGAAAACAAATTTATGGTTACCAAAGGGGAAAGGTGGTGGGGGAAGGGATAAATTAGGAGCTTGGGATTAACATATACACACTACTATATATAAAATAGATAACCAGCAAGGACTTACTGTATAGCACAGGGTACTATAATCAGTATTTTGTAATAACCTGTAAGGGAAAAGAATCTGAAAAACAATGTATATATATATATATGTATACACACACACACACACATATATATGACTGAATCACTGTGCTGTAACTAACACAACGTTGCAAACCAACTATACTTCAATTAAAAAATATAAATAAATAAATTAGCCATTCTAACAAGTGCATCAAGGTATGTATTGTGATTTAATTTGCATTTTCCCAATAATAATGATTAATGAACATCTTTTAATGTTTTTACTTGCTATCCTTATATTTTCATTGAAGAAGTATCTAATCTGGTCTTTCACCCATTTTTGAACTGGATTCTTTGTTTTCTTACTGTTAAGTTTATAGAGTTCTTTACATATTTCATATATGTGTCCTTTGCCAGATATGTGATTTTCAAATATTTTCTCCCATGTAGTCTTTTTATGATTAATTTCTAACTATTTTTCAATTTCAGTTTTGATTTACTCTTTGATCGAAAATTTTCTTAAGTGAGTTAATGGGCCACAAATAAGAATGGAATTTAATAATAATACAATGTTGGTCTGGAGAGGGGTCATCCAGGGCTGATGGGAAAATGTGTCTTGCTTAGGCAGGGCCTTTATCTGAGTCTTAAAGAATAAGTAGAGCTTGGGGAAAAAGTCTGCAGTGATTACAGCAACCTTGAGGGTTATCAATTAGGGGCTATAAAATGGTAAGAGTCCCAAAGTACAAAATAGCAGAAACTTTCTTAAGACATCCCCAGGCATTATCTTGATACCCCAGATTAGGTGATGCAATGCCCACTTCATCTGAAGAGCAGCACCCCCTCAGACGTGGCCTTTTTTGTGGGCCAAAGGTCCCCACCTACTGCTGCGTGGCAGGGAGATTTCTTAACATGGTCTGGAGGTCTCCTTAGAAGGGCCATAAATGAAAGTGTGGCCAAGGTTGGGCTGATAACCACAGGTGTGTGAAGGTCGGTCTATTCATTAACTTACTTGCACAGTCCAGTCGCTCAGAGAACACAGGGTGAAGTGAGGAGGGAGAGCAGGATGGCAGGAGACCAGGTCCTGCCTGGCTGGAGAAAGCCTGATGGAGGTCATGCAGGGATCAACAAGAGAGAGCTCCTAGATGGGAAGCCTGACTGGCCCTTTTCTGCCAAGTTCACAGCAGCACCAAACCAATCAAAACTGAGTGGAATTTTTAGGAAAGAGTCAGTCAAAGAAGTCTTCTTGGAGAGGGAGGAACTTTTTTTTTTAATTGAAGTATAGTTAATATATTTACAATGTTGTGTTAGGTTCGGGTGTACAGCAAAGTGATTCATATATATATATATATATATATATATATATATATATATATATGATTCATTTCAGATTCTTTTCCATTATAGTTAATTACAAGATATTGAATATAGTTCCCTGTGCTACACAGTAGGTCCTTGTTGTTTATTTATTTTATATATAGTTTGCTTTTCGTTTTTGTTTTTTGGCCACACCTCATGGCATGCGGGATCTTAGTTCCTTGACCTGGGGTCGAACACGTGCCTCCTGCAGTGGAAGCGCAGAGTCTTAACCACTGGACTCCAGGGAAGTAGTGTGTATCTGCTAATTCCAAACTCTTAATTTAATCCTTCCCCCCACCTTTCCCTTTTGGTAACCATTTAGGAAACATAGGAAAAGTTTGTTTCTGTTTTATAAATAAGTTCATTTGTATCATTTTTTTAGATTCCCCATATAAGTGATATCATATGATATTTGTCTCTGTCTAACTTACTTCACTTAGTATGATAATCTGTAGGTCCATCCATGTTGCTGTAAATGGCAATATTTCATTCTTTTTTATGGCTGAGTAGTATTCCATTGTGTATATATACCACAACTTCTTCTTTTTTTTTTTTTTTTTTTTTTTTGCGGTACGCGGGCCTCTCACTGTTGTGGCCTCTTCCGTTGCGGAGCACAGGCTCCGGACGCGCAGGCTCAGCGGCCATGGCTCACGGGCCCAGCCACTCCGCGGCATGTGGGATCTTCCCGGACTGGGGCACGAACCCGCGTCCCCTGCATCAGCAGGCGGACTTGCAACCACTGCGCCACCAGGGAAGCCCTATACCACGTCTTCTTTATCTATTCATCTGTTGATGGACATTTAGGTTGCTTCCATGTCTTGGTTATCGTAAATAGTGCTCCAATGAACACTGGGGTGCATATATCTTTTTGAATAAGAGTTTTCTCTGGATATATGCCCAGGAATGGAATTGCTGAATCATGTGTAACTTTATTTTTAGTTTTTTAAGGAACTTTCATACTGTTTTCCATAGTGGTTGCACCAGTTTACATTCCCACCAACAGTGTAGGAGGGTTCCCTTTTCTCCACAGGAGGAGAGACTTTTTGAGCAAATTCGTAAGAATTTTCTAGAAAGGGAAGAACTAGACATTTTTCAGGGGGAACAGGAAGAACACTAGTGTGGGGCAGGAACCGTCACATCACTTCAGGAGACAAGTCTGGCTCAAACAGAGAGGGTGTGTCCCGGAGCTTCAGGGGAGGGTCTTCTGAAGGAGGCCTTGAACATCAGAATGAGGAGACAGGTACTATAGTGCAGGGGTTAATACGCCCCTTGTCCCTCTGGTTTTCCGCCCACATGATGGACCAGCCCAGAGTGCATCACCTGGGGCTGCATCTCTGTGCCTGCTAGAAATTTCCACCCTCTCATCTTTCCAAATATCTACCCAACTTGCTCAGTCCACCCCCTGCAGGGGGCGTCTTTCTAGATCCTGTACTCCACCCTGCTCTCTATATGCCAGCGAGCTCCTATAGCACTGGTCCGTCTGAGCAGTTCATTTGGCCCCTGGCCCTGATGTAAAGTTTCCAGTGTGAACGGCCCAGACATGGCCCTGGCACTGATCAGGTGATCAGTGTACATTTACAGAGGAATGAAAGACATCAGGGAACATCCCAATCCACTAAGGCCATTTTGAAACTGGTATCTGTTATGGCCCCACTATTTATTTAATATCATTGGCAGGGGTTTTGATTTTGGATATTTTGGGGTTTGTTTTTGTTTGGCTTAAAATAACAGAAATTTAGTTTCTCACTTTGGGAAGCCAGAAGTCCAAAATCCAGTTACTGACAGGGTTGTTTCCTTTTGGAGTTTCTGAGCAAGAATCAGCTGAGTGCCTCTCTCCTAGCTTCTAGTGGTTACTAGCAATCATGGCATGCTTTGGTGTGTAGACACATCACTCCAATTTCTGCCTCCATATTCAAATTGCCCTCTTCTGTGTGTGTCCCTTTCTGTCCCATATAAGGATAGACTTGTTAGATTTTCGGGCCCCCCTAATCCAATATGCTTTCATCTTGATCTCTACCCTAATCACATCTCCACTGGATTTTAAATAATTAAATTAATAAGAGAAACACTGGGACTTCCCTGGTGGTGCAGTGGTTAAGAATCCACCTACTGGGCTTCCCTGGTGGCACAATGGTTGAGAGTCCGCCTGCTGATGCAGGGGACACGGGTTCGTGCCCCGGTCCGGGAAGATCCCACATGCCGCGGAGCAGCTGGGCCCGTGAGCCATGGCTGCTGAGCCTGCGCATCCGGAGCCTGTACTCCGCAATGGGAGAGGCCACAACAGTGAGAGGCCCACGTACTGCAAAAAAAAAAAAAAAGAATCTACCTACCGATGCAGGGGACACGGGCTCGAGCCCTGTTCTGGGAAGATCCCACATGCCACGGAACAACTACGCCTGTGCGCCACAACTACTGAGCCTGTGCTCTAGAGCCTGCGAGCCACAACTACTGAGCCCGCAAGTCACAACTACTGAAGCCCGCGCACCTAGAGCCCATGCTCTGCAACAAGAGAAGCCACTGCAGTGAGGAGCCCGCGCACCGCAACGAAGAGTAGCCCCTGCTCTCAGCAACTAGAGGAAGCCCGCGTGCAGCAACAAAGACCCAACACATCCAAAAATAAAAATAAATAAATAAATAAATAAAATAAGAGAAGCACCATCTTATTCTGTCCTCTAATTCTTGGCCTCTGTCAGATTCAAAGGAACAGCTTGAGGTTTCTCAGCTCTTCTTTCCTGCTCTTCCAGCTCCTTGACATCCAGACGCTGAAATATGGGCCCATGAAAAGGCACAGTCTTCGGCATCACAAAGACCCAGTTGCCAACCCCAGCGCTGCCTCTGGGTTCTGCCTAGAAAGCCCTACAGAGAAGAAAGGAAGTCTTGCCATTGGCAGACGTCGTACTCATGGGGTTCAGAGGACAAGGCATAGCTGTCAGTTATGGTTTCCACTGAGATACTGTCAGTCCACACAGAGGCCACCCTGACTGTGTATCAGACAGTTCCTGTATTAGTTATTAATTGCTGTGTAACAAATTACCCCCAAAACTTAGCAGCTTAAAACAACATAAACATTTATTATCTTGTAGTTTCTGTGGGGGTCAGGAGTTTGTGAACAGCTTAGCTGGACTGGAGGATCGGCTCTGGAAGGTGGCTCACAGGTTGTTGGTGAGAGGCCTCCACTGCTCTCCCTGTGGACAAGGGCTGCTCACGTGTCCTCATGACGTGGTGACTAGCTTCCCTCAGACTGAATGATTGTAGAGTGAGCAAGGAGGAAGTTGTAGCCTTCCACGACCTGGCCTCGGAAGTCACGTACCATCACTTCTGCCACCAGTCCACATTCAAGGGCTGGTGGCTGGGGGGGGTCTGGGGACAGCGAGGCTTCACCTTTCGAAAGAAGGCATGTCAAAGAATAGGCCAAAATATTTTTAAAACACCACAGCTCTCTTCTGCACTAGGTCTCCACCTTTTTTCTACTCTGTCTTCAGCTACTTGGTCTAATTACTATTCTGCTCATCCCACCTTCTCTCCCAGAGCCCCAGGGTCCAGGGTCTCTGCCAGAGTGGGGTGTGTATGTGTGTGGGGCTGATAGGGTGCTGGATTTGCTCACAAAAATCTCTTCCTGTTCTGTATGCCGAAGAACCTTCTCAATAAAAGGTGAGGACAGAGAGAAAGGGGCTGGGGGAAGAAAACATCCTATTTCACACATGAAAGTGCGTAATTTTAAGCAATTTCACTGACGTGTCAGAGATTCCGTTTTTTCCTCAGGAGGTTGGGGATGCTAATATTTATCACACAAGATTGATATATTAGGACTATTTTAGTCACAGGTAATGGAACTCTGACTCATACTAGTTAAGGAAAAACAAAGGAGCTAATTGGCTCATAAGTCAACAGCCCAGTGTTAGGGTTGGCGTCAGGCAGGGCTGGATCCTGATGCTTAAATAATGAAGCATCTCTTCATCTCTTGCCTCTGCTTTCCTCCGTGAAGGCTTCAGTCCAGTAAGGCTCTCTCCATGTGATGGCTCTCAGCAGTCCCAAGCTGACATTCTACCCTTTCAGCATCCCCAAATGATAGAGAATATCTCTTTCCCAGTGGTTTAAACTAAAAACCCAAGATTATGTGCCAGGGCCAGTGACCCTGGGTCTGATTGGCCAGGCTGGTGTTGTGTGTCCAACCCTGGAACTGGCTGGGGGCAAGGGAGTTAAGTCCTGTTTGAACCACATGGACCAAGTGTTATTACCAGAAGAAAGGGGATAAGACTTGGAACAAGCAAACTGTCAGTGGTCTACTACACTGATGGTGAAAGTTGAAAGAGATAAAGTGAATAAACTGCCTGGCACTTTATGGGGAATGTTTTTTTCTAGATTCTTCTCTTTGCCTCTCTCCCCAAATTTAATCATTTGATAAGTCAATGGATTCTCTGTTAGGTTTGTTGCTTGCAGCCGCCCCTCGTCTCCATCCTGCTGCCTTGCTATGGCCTCTCACTGCCACTCTCCTGGACCATTGTTGGAGGACCACTTCACTGACCCCACTCCAGCTCTCTCAGAGCACCTAAACCAGAATCTGGCTCTGAGAGATCCATCACCTCCACACACTTTCCAATGTCCCCTCGGCTACAGAGGTCCATATGGATGGTTTATGGCAGAGAAAGCTGGCTGCAGTTGGGGGACAGTTAGCTAGCTGGGATGGAGTAGAGATGCATGGTAGCCATGGAGCTGGGCACCACAGTTCCCATTGCAGCCCTGGAAATGGGAGCATCTATGGGCTGAGGGAGACCAGATGGCCAGAGTGTACTACAGATTCTCAGCCTCCACATCCAAGTAGCTCCACCCTCCATCTCCCCCAGAAGAGAAGAAATTGCTTCCCATGCTTTGATCTAAAACGGCAAGTGCCTGGCTAAGCCAGCCCATCAGTTCTGTAAGGGTGTTCATAGTTAAGCCAGATGGAGTTTGATTTAATGCAGAATCATCTATTTATTTTAAACTTTATTTATTTTAACTGGTTTTTAAAAACGTTTTTATCGTGGAATATTTCAAACATCTACACAAGCAGACAAGACAGTTTAATGAATTCCATACACCCATCATCCAGCTCTGACATTTATCAAGTCACGGCCAGTGTTATTTCATCTCTATTCCTTCTGCTCTTCCCCTCCATAACTATCTTGAAACAAATCCCAGTCCATATGCCATAAATATTTCAGTGTGTTATCTCTAAAAGATAAGAGCTCTTAAAATACATGACCATAATGCCATTATCACACCTAAAAATTGAACAGTATTTCTGGTAATATTATCAAATGTTGTCAGTGTACAAATTTCACTATTTATCTCCTGTGCTTTGTGATTTGTTTTAGTTTTTGTTTTTGTAGTTCATTTGTGTGAATTAGGATTCAAATAAAGGCTAAATAGTATGATTAGTTGATATGTCTCCTGAGTCTCTTTTCATCTATAGGTTCCCTGTCCGTATTTTTTTTGTCCCTTGCAATTCATTTGTTGAAGAAACCAAGTTGTTTGTCCTCTAGTTTCTCACATTCTGAGTTTTGCTGATCACATTCCTGAAATGGCCTTTAACATGTCTTTCTACCCCTGTGTTGTTTGTAAATATGTAGTTAGATTGGAGACTCGACCAGATTTAAAGTTGAATTTTTGGAGAGACCACTTCAGAGGTGGTGTGTGTAGGAAGCACACAGGTCTGGTGGCCTCTCTCTTTTGCATCCACTGCCAGTGTAGATGGCAACCATGACACTGGACACCAGGAACCGTAAGCTCTGCCACGGTGCCATCCCAAAGCCAATCCCTGTGGATTCCCAAAGAATCCAGTCAGCATTATCCACCTCACATAGTTCTTTTTCCACATCTTTTCTGTTGGGGGCATATAATTGAGGGCACTTCGGTCTTACACCTGGAGCCTGGGTGCAAGTAGGCTGGGAAAGCTAGTTCTCCCTTCTATTAATACCTTGAAGAGATGGAATTCCTAATGAAGAAAGTTCCTTAAACATGGGAGAATTGCTCACAAGATGGCAGACAGCCATAAATGTGACAAATGTCCACTAGGGTGTCTGAAACAATGGTAGGACTGAGAGTTAAGTGCTAGGAGTTCAAATAGGGCTTCCAGTGGGAGCCCGCGGTGTTGGGGAAAGGGACCCATTGGCCCAGACATCACATTCATGAGGGGCTCTTCAACTTTTGACATTATCACCAAAGGAAGTTACACATGAAGGTCACAGAGAGACAGTAATGAAGTTCACCCTCCACCTTTAAACTTGTGAACCATTATTGGACCAGACTGCGTCAGGGACACTACGAATTCGCTAATTTTACAAATTTTGTAATGATCTTGCAATTAGCACAGCATAATTATATTACACTGTACTTTTGTCTGCTAAACAGTTGGTTACATGCAACCATTTAAAATAAACAACAATTTTGTCCTTCTGATCTGGTATTTCTTTATTGAGATCATCTCAAAAAGGGGAAATGGCCAGGATCACCCTTGAGAGGATGAGAACTCAAAGAAGCAGGGGCTGTGGGCTGTGGAGAAGGGAAAAGAGGACCCCAAAATTGTCTCTGAAGGATGGGTCGGGTTTTGGTTATTGGAGGGGAAGTGGGAGATGTCATGAGTGGTAAGTATCCTTCCCAGAGCAAAACAAGTCCTTTCTTCCAAAGAGTCAGCCATCCCCTTCCTTGTCCCAACTCTGCCTGAGAGGAAACCCATTCCTGTGACGTGGGTGATTAGCAGGTCCCCGCCACCTCTGTTGACTCAGCTCTGCAGGTCTGCAGGTCCCCAGCTCAGGGCGGGATGGGGGGCTGGGGCTGAGTGGGTGAAGGCCCTGGAGACTCAGCTCTGCAGGTGGGGTCGGGGAGCGTGGATAAGGGATATTTCAGAGAATTAAGCAGGTTGAATTGCAATGCAGCATAGAGCTGTTTAATTTGCACCTGAAAGGAACGGTAGTGGTGTCCTAATTAACTGAGACAGAGGTTATGTATTTGGGCGTCCAGAGAGGTCCTTGGGGTTCACGTGTTAGAATTTTCTTGTGGGAAGGTTTGGGAAGCTGCCCAGAGAATGACATTTTAGGGGCCTTAGGGGTTTCATGTCAGAAGTCCATCCTCCTGCCAGCCCTGGGATGGAGGGTCACTGTGTCTGCATCAGAAGCTCCGGGGTCCCTGTCAGTATCCTTTGGGGGTGTGGTGGCAGACAACCTGCACTGGGGTCTGCACCCCCAGGAGGTCGGAGAGAGGCTCTGCACGAGCCTCCTCCACCCACCCCCGCCGCTGAGGCAGCCTGGGGGCTTCCTGCCCTAGAAACCCACCCCTCCTGATTTCTGTTAACTGCTTCCCGGCTGCCCTGACCTTGGCTTCTCCCACTCTTCTGTCACACACACCGTGTTGTGTTGTTGTGTCTGCAGTGAAGTTATGTTGCTTCTACCCTGAAGTGCCTCTCAGATCTGATATTTTTTTTTTTACCCATACATAAATTGGCTTGTTATACAACAGGCACTGTTCCAATCTCTTTGCAGATAAAATATGCATCTGCTCTAAGTTGCTTACATAGATTAATTTAATCCTCACAAAAAGTCTATGAGGAATTATTAGTCCCAATTTACAGATGAGCAAACTGAGGCACAGAGAGGTTGCATGACTTGCCTTAATCTCACAGAGCTAGGAAGTAGCAGAGATGGGACTCAAACCCGGGTCACGTGGCCAGAGCTTAGCCACTCAGCCACTTCACCCCGAGTTCCCAGTGAGGGCCTTCCATTGCCCGAAGCCCAGCCTCAGCCCTCCCATCTGAGTTGCTGCACATGGCAGTCCTGGTTTTTTTGGGTTTTTAAAATTCTTTTATTTTTAAAATTTTTGGCCATACCATGCAGCATGGGGGATCATAGTTTCCTGACCAGGGATCAAACCAGCGCCCCCTGCGGTGGAAGGATGGAGTCTTAACCACTGGACGATTAGGGAAGTCCCCTTAGGTTTTGAATATTTGAAATTATGTGATGTGAATACTTTAATAAGTTCTCACTTCAAGTGTATTTTGAAATAATGTAACCCTTCCGTTTGAAAAATGTGAGAAAAACAGCAAAAGTTTCCAAGTTGGCAGGTCCAGGGATTCGCGAAGTGGAGTGACACAATTTCCACAGCCTCGTGGCACCAGGTGAGCTGGTAAATAGGCAAACTCCATCATTTGTCATCCTGTGGGCATCACAGTATTTTTGCCATGCTTTGGAAATTCAGTAAGTGAATCCATTCCTAGTGCCCAGTTGATCAGTCACTGTTGTTAGAATTGAAAATCTTTTTTATAGCCAGTAACAACGGCATCCAGTGTCAGTTAAGTGGTGGAGCTTGCAGTAGTGTTCCCAAAATGGAGCCAACATCAAGAGCTTTGCACTGGAAGTCAGAAGTGCTAAACTGCCTCAAAGAGGGCTGAACAACCACCATGATACACACAGCTGCCAATTTAGGAGCAAGCCCTTTCCAAGCCATTGGAAATGGAGCTGAGAAAATGGAAAGCAGTGGTTAAAAGCCCAAAGTCTGCTTCCCTGGTTATAGATTTATGTACAATAAGAAACATCCCTCCCACTTGACCTGTACTTCTTTGGGAAGATTAATCTCATATGAAGTGAATTTCAATTAAATGTGACTGCCCTGTGCTAAACACCAACTGGACTCCGCACCTTTTCTTACTATGGAGAGAACGGCCACCAGATTAGTTCTGCTGAAAGGTGGATCATGCCAGTCTCCCGCTCAAAAACCTCCTGTGGCTCCCACTGACCACTAAAATAGGTCCTAGTATTCAAGCTATTCAATCAGAGTGAGGAGTCTCCCCTGGGTACCAGAGGCTCCCAAGGGTGGGGTCAGGACCCCTACATCACATGCACACGCACACCAGCAGGGCCACACCATTGAGACCCCCGTCAGAACCTAACTGTTGGGTTGAGGCGTTTATGTATCGGGAGTGGAAGTCTGATGGGGTCTCAGTACCTGGGATGGGATGGGAAGGCCTGGATCCCCAACAGGTGTGGTGTTCAATCAGTGCCTGGCACACAATAGGCCTTCATTAAACATTTGTGTGATGAATGAACGAACGGTCTTTACAAGAATCTTTGCCTTTGAGTTCTCTACCCTCAGGGACAAAGACCAAGGCCACAAACGTGAAGGGGGTCTCCAGGATCTTAGGCCATTCTGGGCTTTCATCTCCTTGGTGTAGGCTAGGGAAATGACCTCGGTAATCAAAAAATTTAAACATTTCTTATTTCTTCTAGGGCAGGGTTTCTCAACCTTGACATACTGGGCTGGATAATTCTTTGTTGTGGGAGCTGTCCTGGGCATTGAAGGCTATTTAGCTGCATCCCTGGCTGCTACCCAACTAGATGCCAGGAGCGCCACCCCCCAGCCCAAGGTGTGAAATCAAGGATATCTCCAGACTTTGCCAAATGCCCCTGGGCGGGGGCTGGATTACCCCCAGGTTAAAAACACTGGTCTAGGGCAGTGATTCTCAACTCCAGTGGCATACTAGAATCACCTGGGGAGCTTGGAAAAAAAAAACTGATGCTTGGGTCCCACATCGAGACATTCTGATGTAAGTGGTCCTGAGTAGTGGCGTGGGTACACGGAATTTTAAAAGCTCCCCAGGTAGTTCTAAGATTTAGCTAAGTCTGAGAGTTACTGGTTTAGCACTGGGCAGTCTACAAGTTTTATATGCATGACAAGCCTCGCGAACCTATCTGTGCAGGAGGGGAGCAGGATTATTACTGTGAGTTTCTGACTAGAGAAGTGAGGTCCAGAGCGGTGTGGCAGCCCTGTGAGTGGTGGTGTTGGGATGCCATCCCAGCCCATCTGACTCCTAACCCAGTGCTCTTCCCAAAGGGCAGGGCCCAGCCTGGGCAGGTTTGGTGTTCAGGGTCCTCAATGTGAGTCTTTCCTCTCCCAGTGGTTCTTCCTACCCATGGTGTCCCACCTCCTCACTCAGTGTCCCCATTTCTTTATGCAAAGGCACAGCTAGCAGTCATTTACACTTTAGTGAGAACACGAGGCTGCTTTGCTTCTTCCAGGGGGATTGGCAAGTTATGCCTCATCTGTAACAGTGAAGAGGAAGGCTTTACATAAGCCCATAGATGGGGTGCGGATGGTTTTGGGGTGATGAGGTGTGTATTCATGACATCTCTGAAATTAAATCCAATTGGCAATTGTCTTTCATTAATGTTCACCTCATTCTAGCTTTGAGTTTAAAAGTCTATCCAGTTCCATTTCGTTTACAAACAATTTTTGGAGCATCTCTTGTACACTTGTAAGTGCAGTCATGAAGTCACTGTTGGTCTGACCTTAACAAGGCTCTAAGTTCCGAGGTAGAGGGCATCCTGGCCTGCTTCTGGCACTCACTACACCTTGGCCCTGACTGGACATATGATATGGTAGGTACTTAAAACACAGATGACTGAATGTCAGGCCACAGAGCCGGGACCCAAGCCTGTGCCCTGGAGAGAGACCGTACAGGTGTAACATCAGGACTAAATCTGCAGGCGTGTGGCTGAATCTCTCCCTTCTGCTCAGGGCTGGCGTCAAGAGCAGCCAGCTTCAGGAGCCTTCAGAGAAAATGTGAGCACAGTGGGGTTTCAAAGCTTTTCCAAAATAGAGATATCGAGCAGAGACCACTTTTATTGGGATGGCTTCGTTTGAAGAAAAGGGAAAGAGACAAAGCCAGGAGACAGACCCTGCTAACAGATGCAGGCTGGCTCTCTGCCCCACGCCGAGCAGAGAGGGGGACCCTGGCCCCACCCCCCATCCATGCCCCTCACTCCTCAAGACTAAGGTATGTTCAGGCTTCAGTTCACCTTTTTGAATACTTGCTTGCAGACCACACCCTGCACTCTCATCTCCTGAAACAAAAACAGATTCTTGTTATTGGCCAAAGCAAAGTCACACTTGGGGCTCAGCGGATCCAGGGGCAGGGACTTGGAAAATACTCCGTGACTGCTATTTTTCCCCAAGAGTTGGTCTGAACTAGACAATTCCTTGGCGAGTCAGTTGAACTGGATCAGGGGACATCGGTCTTGGCTATGCCCTATAGACAGAGCTGGCTGGAGACAGATGTGGCTCAGAGCTGACTGACAGGACTCTCAGATGCCTCCCTCCGTCTACTACCCTCAACAAGCCAAAGGCTTTAAGAACGTCAGGCCTGAGCCCAGGTCAGAGTCTGTGTGCAGGGCTGCAAGAAATCAGGGCCAGACACAAGGCTCAACCCCCAAAGGGGTCACTGCAGACCAGGGCTGCCAACCAGCATGGTGGTTCCAAGCTTCAGGTGCACATTATAGAGTTACTGGGGAGTTTGAAAAATGCCTGGGTTCTAGGCTAGACTGGTATCAGTATCTCGGAGGGTGAGGTCCTGCAATTGCTATTTTTAAAAGCTCCCAGGTAGTGCTAAATGCAGCTAAGAAAGTCCAGGCTCTGCCTCCAGGACAACCCCTGCTGAGTGGTGCCAGCAAGAATGACCGCACCTGCGAAGCTTTTTGTTTGTTTGTTTGTTTTGGTAGGAGTCTAGAAATCTGAATATTTATGTGACATCTCCTAATCTTTAAATTACTGGCTGAAGGAATTTGAAGCCCATGGATGGCCAAATAAAAGAGGGCTGTGGCCCGCACATTGCAACCTCTGGCAAAAAGCCACAGAACTGTTGAAGCTGACAGGGCCAGTGGAGATCACATAACCTACACTCATTGCTCTGCAGGTGAGGAAACAGAGGCTCAGGAGGGAGAAAGGCTCAAGGTCAGGCATTGCAGCCCAGGCTCTACACGAGCCGAAGCTGCCTCTGAATATGATGTGTCTCCTCTCAGCGCTCACATGTCCCAAAGCTCCTGCAGACCCTGACTTTGGCAGGAGCCCTATGTGCTAGGATGGCATTTTGCAGATGAGGTTGAGGGAAGGAAGGCACCTCCCCAAAAGTACCTGGTGAGTCAGAATAGACCCCAGGTCACCTGGACGAGGCTCCTTTCTCAGAAGGAAAGTAGCTGGGGAGTTCCAAGGTGGCAGACGGAATGACAGGAGGTCTCTGCTCAGAGGGCAGGTATTATTTTTAGCCCCCCAGAGGCTAAGGCCCTTACTCTGGATTTGGATGTGCTTTTTCCAGACAATGGATAGAGTAGAAGTGGCTTTGACGAGCGATCCCAGGCTGGAGGACAGGGTGAGTGGGGCCCACACCTGAGCCGAGAAAGGCTTCTCCTCCTCCAACCTAGATTGCAGAGACTGTAAGCAGATAGGGTAGGGAGTGCCCGGACAATAAAGAAGCCATTTTTGGCCTAAGTCGTTTTGCGATCTAAGCCTGGCTACGGTGCTTGCCCTTGAACAGGTCTCAGTAATTACTGATCTTAAGGGAAGTGAAGACATGCAGGAGCCAAGGAAAAGCAGTCAAGTTCAGTGACTTGTTTATCACAGTTCAGTGATAAAACAGAGGCTTAGTTCCTCCTCAAGGAATACACAACACCATCTTTGAGCTCCTCAGGAACTAAGGCCTCCACCCAGGTGGAGGATGGGATTATGATGTGGACCTTTCCTGACTTTCGTGACTTCAATCAATTAAAGCTTGGACTCTGTTGACCTTTGCCCCATTTCAATGCTGAATTCTCCTCTGCTCAAGCCCCTTCATGAATACACATGTGCCCTTGGTTTAAAACTTCCCCAATTTTGCTATTCAGGGAGACACAGCTTTGGGAAAGGTCCCCGCTGTTCTCCTCACTTGATCCGAGTAAAAACCCCTTCCTTCTCCCGATCTCTGGCTTGGTTGTATCTTCTGGCTCGACACCCACCAAGAGGGGAACCCAATTTTCAGGTAACAAGATCATGTCTTGAGAAGCTTAGAGAACTCGCCTGGTTCTGGCTAGCCACAGTTTGGCATGGTGACAACAGGAATCGTTTGGGAGCAAATGTAAGTTCTGCTACCTTCTGGCTGTGTTACTTCGATGTGAGCCCCTGTGCCCTCATCTCCAGAATAAGAACCATAACAGTACCTGGCCCATCGGGCTGCTGAGACAATGGAAAGAGATACAGAATGCTCCACGTCTCATGCTTAGCACGTGCATCTCCTCACCTCCTCCCTCGGATCGGACAAGTGGGTCAGCCTACACCTTGAAAACATATCGCTCAGTTTTTAAAGTCACTCAACCATCTTCCCCAGGGCCTTGGAAGTGACGCTTCAGAGCAGAACCAAGGTCCACCCATGGTGCATACTTCCAAAGTCCATCCAGACCCCAACATGCCCAGGGCCTCTGGGGCCCAGCTTGGCTTACCTACCCCTGTACCCCCCGGAACCTACCAGGTGCAGCTCGTCACCCTCAATCCACTGGGTCCAGCCACGTCCCTCCTTCTCGCCCTTCTGCACACACTCGAGCTTGTCGCCGTCCCAGCTCACCGTGGTCTGCGGAGCCAAAAACCACAGGTGTCAGTCCGGAGCCAGCAGCCCCTGGGCACTGGGGGAGGGGCAGCCCCAACCTTGAGAATCCAGGGTGCGCTCAAGTCAATTTCATTCCGGAAAATCTGCAGCCTCACACTCCTTGTCCATCACGTGCTCTTATTAAAGCAGGCAAATCGGTTTTAAAATTCACAAAAACCTTCATAAATTTCATTTAAATGGATAATTAGGGGAGAAAAAGTCACTGGGGCGGGAGCTGTCGGTGCAAAGGCTGAGAATGGGGCTGGGAAGGGAGGAGGGGTTTCTGAGGACTGAGCGCACACGGGGTTTGGGGGTGCGTGAGGGCTGCTGGCCTGCATCTCGGTGGTGAGAGGTAGACTTCTTTGAATATCCTGCTCATCCTCAGACATTCGTTCATTCATTCATTCGCTGTTTCAACCTTTGCAAGGTCTTGGGACACCAAAAAAGAGGCCCCACCCGCCTCAAACATCTTTTCACTGCCTGGAGAATGACCTTAGATACACATCACCATCTGCGGGTACAAACGGCAGCTCTTCCAGGCACTCTCGGCGCTGACTCTGGATCCTCATGACTGTCCACGTGGAGCACGGGCTAGCATCTCTGCTCTACGGATCAGGCTACGGGACTTGCCAAGTCCACCCAGGGTCAGAACACGGATCTGTGATGTTCAGAGGTCCCCCTCCCCACTGGACTACGCTGCCTCCCTAGGTGCCCAGCGTCACCAGAGTTACAGACCAGAGGCTGCGGGAGCCCAGATGAGACTCAGGGAAGGGAGGCGCTGGGAGGAGAAGGCACCAGGCTGGGCTTTGAAAGACAGGAGAGCAAAGGGGAAGCAGAGAGAAGCAGGCGCTGGGAGAGAGAGCTTCTCTGCAGACCACGACCAGACGAAGGCACAGAGACTGAACAGCACGGGGTGTGCTCAGGAAGCTCCTCAGGCAGGTTCCACATTCCAGGGGACCTTGGGGGAAAGAGGAGGAAGCACCCGGTCTGCCCGCCCGGTCTGGCCTCCACCCCTGCCTCTGGCCCCACCTTTGAGCGCTCACATCTTCCCTGAGCCCCGTGTGCCCCGCCAAGTACTGGGCGAGCTGAAGGGCAGACAGATGGCAGGAGGAGGTCCAGCCTGTGCCCATGGACCCACCCAGAAATACAGGGCTCCAAGTGCTGGAATTTAGAGGGGAGATGGTCCAGGAGCTCACGGTCTAGACTGGGACCTGTGTGCAGTGGGCATCTCCCATATCCGCAGCTACCCACCTCCCATGCACATGGGCCCTGCCTCCCCCTGTAGAGGTTAGAACCCCATTTGCCCCTTCACTGTGTGGCTCTGAGCAAGTCCATCACTTCTCTGCACCCCCCATCTGTCATATGAGGTGTCAGAGGCCATGAACTCAGAGGCCTTGGCTTTACAGAGGTAAGGTTCTAGGATTCTTGTGTTCCTGCCATGCTCAGCTGACAGGACAGGCAGCTAGAGCCTGATAAAGATTTAGGCGAGAAAGAGGAATCTGGGAAATGGGTGCGGAGCGACGGGGCCTCTCCCTAGGGAGCACCACCTCCCCCTTCCTCGCCAACCCCCAGTCTCACGCCTGAGCTTGTTGCTCTCTACCGCCCTCTACTGTTGGGATGAAGTCTGCAAGGAGAGGCGGGCACAACGGGGACCGGTGGAGCCAGTGAGCCCCGGCTCTGCACAGGCATCAATCTGCCCTCTGCTCCTGCAGCCCGGAGGGAGAGAGGCACAGGAGGACCTGGTGGGGGGCGGGCGGCTCCCCCCCTGGTGCGCGGATCACTCGGGGCACATGTCCAGCCCCAAGCCAGAAAGAAGGTCCCACCTCCAAGTCAGGCCACAATGAAGTGAACGTCTGACGAGGTGGCTCGAGGGGAAGGGCCACTAACGACCTCAAGCCACAGACAAGATGCCCATCACTGGGCGCCTGGTCCGCGCCCAGACTGTGAAGGGAAGTGGGGACTGAAATCAGACGGTCCTCAACTTCAGGGAGCTCGTAAGGACACTTGGCCTCCTCATCAACTGAGCTTCTCTTCATGTGTTTATCCAGAAGTCTACCCTGCACACTGAGGGCTCCAGACACTATCAGAGGCCAAGAGAGACTCACTGGTGCTCAGTTACAATAGATACACTTCTGTCTCTACCGGAAATATTAGAGTCTATGGGCATATTCATACCCTCTGTCCTGGAAAACTCGAGAAATGCTCAAAAAAGAATATAGTAGTAACAAGAATACCTAAAATCTTGCTTCTTCAGAGATAATTAGATTTTGGTGTATTTCTGTCCAGTCTTTATATGTGTGTGTGTGTGTGTGTGTATACACACATATATTTTTATTTTTAAAAAATTCGGATTGCATCATTTATGGTTTTGCACCCTAGTTTCTTCACTTAATAGAAGCAATTTTCCACTTCAACAGATATTCTTCATAAGCATTATTTTAATTGTTATATAATATTTAGGAAATGGCTATGTAATTTGTAGTGCCCACCTAGCACAAAATGAAAATGAGGGCTCCTTTTTAAAAAATGATTAAGAATTTTAAGACAGTGACAGCAGAGCATTAAACCAAGTGAGGGGCCCTTCTGGGCACAGAAGCCTCTGGGACTGCACTGGTCACAGGCCCATGAGGACAATCCTGGTAGTATTTCATTGTACATACATACTTATTTAGCCCATTACCCATTCTTGGACTTTTAGGTTATTTATAATTCTGTGCTACTACAAAGAAAACTTCCTTGTATACAGTTTTGAGCACAGCGTTTCTTTAGAATAAATCTCCAGAGGAAAAACTGTCGCATGAAGGAGTGAGCATGTTTTTAAGGCTTTTGATAAGGATCATCACCTTGATCTCCAAAAGGCTCACACCTGCTTCCCTTCCAATGTCAATGTCAGAGAATGAGCACGAAAGAGATGTTCATTAATAGTAAAGCAGGTTAGGTGCTTCCCTGGTGGTGCAGTGGTTAAGAATCCACCTGCCAATGCAGGGGACATGGGTTCGAGCCCTGGTCCAGGAAGATCCCACATGCTGTGGAGCAGCTAAGTCCGTGCACCACAACTACTGAGCCCGCACTCTAGATGCCCGGAGCCACAACTACTGAGCCCACGTGCCACAGCTACTGAAGCCTGTGCGCCTAGAGCCTGTGCTCCGCAACGAGAAGCCATCACAACGAGAAGCCTGCGCACTGCAACAAAGAGTAGCCCCCACTCACCGCAGCTAGAGAAAGCCCGTGCGCAGCAACGAAGACCCAACACAGCCAAAAATAAATTTAAAAAAAAAAATCTAAAAAAAAATAGTGAGGCAGGCTAGGGAGATTGGGATTGACATATATACATTAACATGTATAAAATAGATAACTAATAAGAACCTGCTGTATAAAAAAAAAAATTAGGGCTTCCCTGGTGGCGCAGTGGTTGAGAGTTCGTCTGCCGATGCAGGGGACACGGGTTTGTGTCCCGGTCCGGGAAGATCCCACATGCTGCGGAGCGGCTGGGCCCGTGAGACATGGCCGCTGAGCCTGTGTGTCCAGATCCTGTGCTCCGCAACGGGAGAGGCCACAACCGTGAGAGGCCCACGTACCGCCAAAAAAAAAAAAAAAAAAAAAAATTAAATTAAAATTAAAAAACCCCAGTAAAGCAGGCTTTGCTCCTGTGCTAACACGTTACACTTTCTGATTCATTTGACATCTTTTAACAGGGACCGTTTGGAGATAGGTAATAAAAATACCTTACCAGAAGAATGGTGGATGGTGCAATTTCAGGCTTCATGACAGATCGAGGGATTCAGGGAGCGGAAGGCTCTTTGAGCGTAGAGAACCCCTTCTTGGAGCCCTACAAATCAGACCCTCAAAGAGAAGGATCCTTAACGCACAAATGTTATGGCAGTGTCCAGAGCAGGCACTTTCTCAAGCCCCGAGTTCCCGCTGACTCTTGACCCAGAGTGAGTTGGACAGAAAAGAGACTATTCGCGTCTGTATTGGATATACAGAGGAGGCTGAGCTCAGAGAGGTTAAGTGACTTTCTCAGTGTCACCCAGCTAATGAGGAAAACAACTTGGGCTGGAACACAGGCCTTGCGTGACTCAGTGCCCTCTTATTTCCCAGGCCAGGCTACGCACCCAGCCGATGTCTGCTCACTTTTTGGGGGGTGCAGAGAAAACATGGGCATTATGCTCAGACTCTGAGAAGCCCCCAGGAGGAACACACTTCAGTTCAGCCCAACCATTGCTGGGTGTGGGGTGCTGGGAGCCAGAGATGGGTCCTGAAGACCCCTGGGCTAAGAGATCACCGCAGAGACGGGCAGACAGAGAAGTGCCGGGCAGTTACGTCTCAGTGTGGTAGGTGCTGCCATCAGGGGAAGCACAGGGGCTGCAGTGCCCAGGAGGGCCCCTCATTCTCAGAGGAAACACAGCTAGTTTTTTAAAGTGGGAAGGCATCCCAAACAGGGTGAATAGCGACAAGCAGGCCGGTGCTGAAGGAGGGGCAGGTATGAGGCTGGGGGGTAGACAGGGTCCTAGCGCCCGACTGTAACTGGGACTGTGGCCTGGAGCATGTTTTCCATGCCCCCCAATGCTGCCCCCGCCCTCACACAGCCCCATGGCTCTGATCTGCTGGTGGAACACTCCCCAGTGGGCCAGGGAGTCTGCCGGGCTGTCCTCTGGGAAGCTCAGCTGTAATTTACCCTGGGTTTCTGGTCCCTGCCGCCCTCCCACCCTGTATCAGGCTGAGCCAGTATTGTCAGCATAGAACGTGTTCCTTGGAGTCAACAGACCTGGGTCCTCTGTCTCTAACTGTGTGGAATGACCTTGGGCAAAACCTCTCTGAGCCTCAGTGGCCTCATCTACAGAAGGGGGATTCATGGTACCTGCTACGGCAGACTGTTCCATTGGGGCTCCCAATGGGTCACATGACATCCACGCCCTTGTGAGGCCCCTCCTACATTGATTCTGGCCTTGGCTGCGTGACTGGCTCTGGCCAACAGGACAGCAGCAAGCGTGAGGTAGGAGGCGCCTTCAAAAGCCCTTGTATGCTGGGCGCTCGGCCTCTCAGGACCCTCCCCTCTTGGAACCGAGCTGCTGTGCTTTAAGGAAGTGCAGCCTATTCTACTAGAGGGAAAGTCCACATGCTAAGCCCCAGAGGATGAGAAAGCAGTCACTGCCAGAGGTTGTGACAGTCTGTTGGTCACCCCAACCGAGCCTTTAGCTGAGCGCAGTCACACGGAGCCGTGGACACTGAATCAACCTACAGCATCCTGAGAGCAAGTGGTGGTTGTTTTAACGTATTACATTTTGCGGAGGTTTGTTACGTGGCTTTGGATAACTGCAGGACCTGCTTTACCAGTGTATGCGGAGGATGAGGGAAAATATACACAAAATGCAGAAGGCTGGCACAGGGGGCCCGAGGTCATGGTAATCATGATGTCCAGAGCTTAGATAAGGGGGGGATTTGCCTGTCGAAGCAGAACAATAACGAGAGCCTTTCTTTTTTAAGTTGGAGATTTGTGAAGAAGTGATGGACAAGCTATTCACCATGGCTAAATGTTTCAGAAGCTCCTTCTTTTCCGGGAGACTTGGATCCAAGAAGAGACCCTGCAGGGGCTGCTTACTGAGCCGGGTGCCCAGGAGCCCTGCGATGTCCGCTTCCCCTAAAATTTAATTAGTCTTTGTTTAAGCAGAAGATCTATTTGGAGACTCCCCACTGACAGCCGCGATGGCTCTGAAAATGCGATTTAGTTCTCCCACTTTGCTGTTCCATGTTCACATGTGGTGGGCATGGATTTTTCTTTCTAAGCTTTGTACCCTGTGGGAATAAACCGGCCATTTCCCAGAGGATCAGATTTGTCCTAAGAACAGAAAAGGGGGGCGGGGAGTCAGGGGGAGGACGATCACCTACAAACAAATGAGAGGAAAGAAGGAAAAGAAAGAACGTTGGGAGGGGGATGTAGCAAACAGTGGTCACTTGTTTTCTTGTGACACGAAACATAGCTTCTGATAACGAGGACTCCTTCTGTGACCTCCCTCTGTGGTGAGCAGCCACCTTTGCCGCACCAGGCAAAGTCTGGGACAAGGCTCAGCTTGCCCTGTGAATGCAGATCTGAAAGGGTCCTTAAGAGGTCATTCAATTCAGTCGCCCAGCTTGGACACTCACCATTGCTTAATCCACTTAATCAGGGTCTAGTGGGGGAGTTTCAGGCAAGAAGATGTTCCTGGTGCTTTTCAAGTGACACAGGAAGGCACATGCCAGTGGGGGTTGAGGTGGGCATGGTACCAACCACGGGGATAGGCAGAGCTGCCCAGCACCCCACTTCTGGGAACTCCACCTTGGAAACAAAGCCCAGACAAACCCAAGAACAAGGGGAAAGTATGGCCACCTTCAACTCCCCTCCCAATGGTAATTCTCACCGCCTAGACCATCTGAAGTCTGCAAAAGAGCTGGTGCCCAGGGCAGATGGTTCTAAAGCAAAGCCGGTCTCACTTTTCTATTAAAAACTAATAACCTCCAACACTTTGGCCTTGTCAGCAGCTTTCCCGGAGATACATGCACCAAAAGATGAGTGAAGACAGCTTTGTATTACTGTGACAGGGGACTGTCACTTCAAAAGCCATTATCCAGCTCCCCTGACCACTTAGAAACCCGAGCTGGCCCTGGGGTGATAGAGAAAACTCGGCTCCCGCAGGCAGCCTGGGGAAGCTGGCTCCAAGGAAGCCTCGAGGCCCCTCACCCTGTATGAGTGACCTATACTGGGAGTGACAGACCATTCCCACTAAATGGACCCATCTCTTGGCAGTGACCTGGCATGAACCACAAATAGTGGGGTTCAACTTGGCTGCCAAGAATTTGTGACGTTCCTTAAAGCTCCCACGTGCCCCAAACATCCACTCTCATGAGCAGGGGCAAGATGGATCAGTGGTCTCCCCCACTCACCCGCCCAGCTCTGGGAGGCCCTCTGCTTACAGAGCCGCTTCCCAGAGGGCTGGGACTGGACCTTACTGTCTCTGTGGTTCCAGAGCCAGGTCCTCAGAGGGGAGGTCTTGTCCATGGTGGTTCTGCTTGCAAAGGGCAGAGCCAGGACTGACCCAGGTCTGACTCCCAAGCCTGTGCTCTTTAAATTTAAGGGGAAAATGGAAAAAGCAGACAGTGACTAGACACTTTCTAAGCGTGACGTGAATCGCTAAAAGATACAAACTGGCCATTCCTCCTGGAGTTTGATGTTACAGTGTGCTTCACCCTTTGAGGGTTTCTGGAATAACGAGAAGGTTCTCAGCCTCCGGTGCCTGTGAAATAAGTGGGTGGGTGGGAAGGGCCGGGAAGGTAACTGAGAACCTGCCAAGTGCCAGGTATGGTGCTGGGGGCTTTCCACCTCAAGATTTAGAGCCAATGAAAATTAGGCTTGTTAAGGAACCAGCCCAAGCCTCCTCGGGGTCAGGGGGTTGAGCCATCATTTGAACCCAGTTCTTTCTGGCTGAGTCCATGAGCTTCCCTGCCTGGGGGGTCAGGTTAGGTGAGCCTCTGATCCTTTCCCAGGGGAATGGCAATGACCTAAAATCAGCATATTCGGGGGAAAAGCCGATTCATTCTGTAAGCATATTAAAACTAGATTAATAAGGCCTTAAAACACAAACGAGTAATTAGGCACATAAAAGCCATTAGAAGCAACAGCGACAGACCAGTAAAGCCACAGCAGGCCTTCGTGGGCATGGGCAAGTGTGATTCCAACACCATGAAGAAGCGAACAGCAAATGATAACACGATTCTTGGGACAAACTAAATGATAAAATGTTAAGACTAATCTTGACATGAAATTTTTTAAATTCCTTAAACATTCCAGAAAGTGCCCAGGCTTAATTTTAAAACAACAAACCGCCAGAGAGCTCAAGGCCCAATGAGGCCAAGGTTCTGGATGCGGTGGGGGGGAAGTGAGGTTGGAGAAGGTCATAGGGATCCTGTGGAACTGGGCTCAGTCATTGCAGGGGCCCAGCACTGAGGGTGGCCCTAAGGCTGGGCTGGACCCAAGCTCTGCCATGGAGCAGCTCAGGCTGTAGGGAAGACACACATGTAAACTGGCATCGACAGCATCTGTGTGTTCTGTGCTGGGTACTTCCTGGTATAAGTAATAACAGCACTGTCATTATGACCATCACCATCATCACCCTAAAATCATCTATTTAATACTCATTATGTGCTGGGCAGGGTATTAAAGAGTGAGTCATATCAAGTTGATTCTTTAAACCTCCTGGAGCAGTTATGCTTCTCCCCATTTTACAGATGTGGAGACTGAGGCTTTAAGGTCACCCAGCCATGAAGTACAGAGATGAGGTTTGACTCTACAGCCCATGCTCTTGGCTACTGGGCTCTGCGGTTCCCTGGTCTAAGCTGACCCTTGAATGAGCAGTAAGACTTTGCATCATGGCTCTGTGTAAGGAAGCATCATTCAGCAAATGCAGGTTCCACACCTGCAGACCAGCCTTGTGTGCTAGAAATAGAGGCAGGGAAGGTGAGGATTCTGTTCTCAAGAGCTCACAGGCTATTGAAGACAAGCAGGCAGAGAATTCCAGCAAAACGGCAAGTGCTGGGTAGAGGCAGGTGATGGTGATTTTGGAAGTGGGAAGGCACCTCGTCCGCCTCTGAAGTAGAGACAGAGGTCCATCAGGGAAGGCTTCCCAGAGGAGGTAATGCTGGAACCGACACCAAAAAACATCAAGAGTTAGGTGAAGAAGTAGAAACTGGAAAAGAGGAATGAGGGAATCCCAGGCAGAGGGAACAGCCTGCACAGATGCAGGGAGGTCAGGGGCTGCATGAGTGAGGCTTCTAAATGGGCTTTGCCAGGCTGGACTCGCATGGCATGATACTCCCCAGGGAGTGTGATCCTGCACCTCCAACCCTAGAAGTTACCAGCATCTCTTCTTCCTCACTTCACATCTATGTGGCTCCAACCAGCCAAACCTGGTACAATGGAAAATCCAAATATTTGCTTATCTGGCAGGCAGAGCTGGTTTTGCTACTTGGGCAAGTGTAAGAAATCGGCCTATTCTCAGGTTCACCTGCAGTGGGGGTGGAATAAAGGAGAGACCGTCCTGCGAGAAGGTGCTCAGAGGGGCTCAGAAGGGCAGAGCCCACCCAAGGCCTCATCTCTTCCACGAGAGCCTCTAGCCCCTATTTTTTATCTTTCAAGGCGAACAGAAACAAAAAGTTCCCAGAAGATAAAAGATGGTAGCTCAGTAACCAGGGAAGAGTGAGCAGGTCAGGATCTCTTGACCGAGAGTTCTTTGGGCTCTGGAATCCTTCTATTCACTGTAGGATACCAGCCCCTACCTTAGAATCTATGGCAGAGAAAATGCACATTACCATTTGTTGAATCAATAGAATGAATGAATGGCAGAAAACATTCTAGGGGTACTCTTGTAATTTACACCTTTTTTTAAATGACAAAATATCCCAGGCCTGTGTTTCTTCTTCCATAGATTAGCCTTATATAAACAAGTCAACCATTGGAGTGACATTGGCCCCGAGTTTCTGAGGCCTGGAGTGCTTAGTCATCATGCCAGGAAGAGCATGAGTCATGGTTTCAACCCCCTTCTCCCCAACTCTGAACCCATGTCCTGCCTACTGCTCCCACACGAACATCTTGCTGCCATGGATGCCATTGCCAGTGAAACTGGCAGGCTGTGGGGCTCATCTGGCCAGCAGACAGCAGCTTGCCTGACTGAGCTGGGCGTTCAGGAGGGACCCGATGATGGCCTTGGATAGAGGCGAGCCTGAGCTCCAATCCATCCCCACCTCTTTCTAGCTGGGTGACCCCAGCAATTTACCTTTTGAGCCTCCATTTCTTCATCTGCAAAATGGGGTTAATGAGTCCCGCTCCAGAACAGAGCCATCAGGATGAAATGAAACAAGGGGCTGCAAGGACCTGTGGCAGCTCTGGACTCCCAGTAAGCACTGGTTTCCCCTCTGCTCTTGGCCTTGTGGCCCACCCCACTGCCCCGCACTGTCCTCCATCAGGGTGGAGAGGCAAGTGCCCTTTCAGGCCAACCTCTGCACATGTAACCCTGCTAGCTCTTCTCTGGATGGCGAGGTCTCCCTTCACACATCGCCACCTCCAGAATTTGTCTTCTGGAGCACACAGTTTACAAGGTGAGAGAATTACTAATCACAGCTCATATCGATGGAGCAGTTGACTGCAGGCTTTCTTGCATCTAATCCTCATTGTGAAGTAGCTTGTGAAGTAGATCCCTTACTTGATAATAACTCCCATTTCACAGACAAGTGAAGGCACAGGGAGGTGAAGTAACTTGCTTAATGCCACCCAGTTTGTCAGTGGCAGAGACGGGATTCCAAAGATGACCGTCCGGTTCATGGACTGAACCGGTTATGACACAGCCGGACTGCCAGGTCGTGCCTCAGAGGGAGATGGGCTGTGGACAAGTAAGAGCTTAGAGGAGGGCTGGGAACAGCTGCCCTCAGCCCGGAAGCCGCACATCTCGGCCAGCAGCGCCAAGCCTGGCACATAGTAAGCATAAGAGACATTAATTATTATTATTACAGGCAAGAGATATTCAGAAGATGGGGAAAGGGGAGAGATATATTAAGAAGCAGAATCTATGGAACTTGTGGACTGATTGCCCATAAACACTTTCCATTTATCTTCACAGCGATCACTTTCATGGCTACCTAGTGGCCTATGGAATTAAAAACCCACAGTCAGAGGGCTTCCCTGGCAGCGCAGTGGTTGAGAGTCCGCCTGCCGATGCACGGGACACAGGTTCATGTCCCGGTCCAGGAAGATCCCACATGCCGCGGAGTGGCTGGGCCCGTGAGCCGCGGCCGCTAAGCCTGCGCATCCGGAGCCTGTGCTCTGCAGCGGGAGAGGCCACAACAGTGAGAGGCCCGCGTACCGCAAAAATAAATAAATAAATAATTAAAAAATAAAAATTAAAATAAATAAATAAATAAATAAAACAAAAACCCACAGTCACTCTAATGGCCTGTGGTTCCCGGGCACTTAGGGACACCAGCAGAAGGCAGCCTGTTCTGTAAACCACACAAAGTTGGGAGTCAGAGAGATCTGAAGTTCAGTCCCTGGGCTGTAGATAACTGGGAGTGCGACCCTGGCAGGACCTCAGGTCCCTGTCTGTTAAATGGGAGAGTAGCCCCTCTGTGCTAGGATTGTTGGAGGGTTGAATACATAACATATATCAAGTACTTTTGGAGGTGGGTGCAGGGCTGAAGGTGAAGCCCTGTACCACTCCCAACACTCTGAGGCCATCCTTTTCCCCTTCAACTCACACGCCAGCCTCCCATGCAGGGCCTGCCTTGAGTGGCAGGCAGCCCACGGAGGTGGAGTTCCCACCCTGCCTGCAGAGACCCAGCTCCAGGCACCACATACCTTCTCCCACCTCCACAGAGTCCTTGTGGTCTCTGCTGCTACTTGAGATCAGCCAGAAACAAGACCCCAGCCCTGACAGACCTGCAAACTTCAGCCAGAGAATAATATTCCAACTCCCACTGTGTACTCACCAGACACCAGGCACTGTGGTCACAGCTTAGTTTGCATATAGCACACTGAACTTTTCTAAAGTATCTTCCACCCGACGTGCTCCCCCACTGAGATGTGGAGTCCATGTCCCCTTCCTTGGGAAGACGGGTGGGCCTTTGTGACTGCTTCAACCAACAGAGTATGGCAAAATTCTTGCCATATGACTTCAGAGGCTAAGTAGATTATAAGAATGTCATACACTCTGCCTTGTTCTCTTGGCCCTCTCGTTCTTGGAACCCAGCTGCCATGTTGTGAGGAAGCTCAAGCAGCCAGTAGAGAGTGAGTATGAGTGAGCCATCTGGAAATTGGACCCTCCAACGCCTCATGGACATGGCATACCGCAGGGACAAGTCATCCCCTTTGAGCCCTGCCCTAACTGCAGATTCATGAAGAAAATAAACAACTGTTATTGTTTTGGAGTTTCGGAGCACTAAGTTTTGAAGTGGTTTGTTACATAGCAATAGAAATTTGAAATAATTCATCACCACATTTAATCTTCACAACATCCCATCAGTGGTACTACCTCTGACTCCTTTTTACAAATGAGGACACTGAAGTCCAGAGGGATAGAGTACCTTCCTCAAGGAAACACAGTTGGAGAGTGGACCCAGGATTCAAATCCAGGTTCATCTCACAGCCAAGGCTCCCAGCTGCTCTGCTGTATCCCACTCTTGTCCAGCTGCACACACTACTGGTATCACTTACTCGGACCCTCAGGTGCGAACCATCATGGGCTGCTGCAAGTTTGGTGTCCCCAGGCGGACTCCATCCACAGGGACTGCATCTCTCCACTCTCATTCATCCCCCACAACTGGGCACCCTTAACCCCAGCACAGGCTTATTACACTGAATCATGACGAGAACATCACTGGAACCCGGGCGTGGGCCAGCCCACTTCTTCATTTCTCTTTCTTAGTAGTTATCACAAGCACGATCTTTGAACCCACGGCATCGGCATCAGTCAGGAACTTGTTAGAAAAGCTCTTGGTCTCTACTCTAGACCTTCTGAATCAGAAACTCTGGATGTGGGGCAAGTTCAAGTCTGAGAACTACTGTTTTAACTACTTACGTGGTTTTTAACCTATGATCTGTGGGCTCTGTATGTCATAGGATGTTTTTAGGTGCAAGCAACAGGAAACCAGTTCAAATAGTTTCAGGGGAAAGAAAGGGCATGTATTTTTGCTGGTTCAAGTACAGACGAAAAGTCTCAGAATGGCATTAAGTGTCAGGAGTTCCAGCAACCCTCCGATGCTGAGGTTTCTCTCTCTCTCTCTCTCTCTCTCTCTCATTTCTGCTTAGCTACCAGCCTCATCTTATTTTTTCCTTCTGTTGGATTTCTGCATGCAGCCATGGAGGGTGGCAGGAAACGTACGACTGGCCCAGTGCAGGTCAAATGCACAATCATGGGACAGGCCACGGGACACTGTCATGGCCCTGGTTTAAGGTGCTCATCCCAGGAGACAAAATGTACTGGGATTTGCAGCTTCACCAGAACCCACAGTTAAGTAGGGGTCATTCCCACCACCAAATAAGGGGAGCAATGTCGGTCAGAAAAACAAACAGCTGTAATCCTCCAGTAAACATCTGGCCAACACAAGTTCGCTTTGCCTGCAGTCTAGGGTATCAGAAGGGCTTTGCCCGCTTATTGCACATAGTATTGTGGCTTCACCAGGCCCTGTCTTCTGTGCTATCACCATGGTCCTCAGAATTTGCTGTGAGCCAGGTGAGGCAGCAATCATGATGCCCATTTTGCAGATGTGAAAACAGAGGCAGCGGGTCCAGTCATTTAAGGTCACTTTGTTAAGTAAGTAATAGAGGAGGATTCAAAACCAGATGTCTGACTCTATTACCAGCACTCCTTCTCCACATCCCCAAGCCTTGTCAGTACTGTCTGTGCTCACCTACAGGTTGCGATGAGCCTCACGATAAGGGACTGAGGTGCTGGCCCTCAGCAGAGCTCCATAGGAGACCTTGTAATAGCTTTATAAATAAACTAGTTAGAACCCTTCCTCTGCCACCAGCTGGCTGCATGACCTTGGGCTGAAAAGGTTCCTCAACTGGGAGCCTCAGATTCCCATCTGTAAAATGGGCATAATGATACTCACCGAACAGCATTTGCTGTGGGGACCAAAAGAGAAAAAGTGCTAAAATCATCCAGGACAGGCATGGCTCTCAGTAAGGATTTAGCACATTATTTTCCTTTGTTCCTGCCTAACAAAAAACAAAACCTAACAAACAAGTGGGATTCTTGAAAGTTCCTTTGTGAATTTTATTTGGGTTGCTTTAATTCTTCCTTTTGTAATCCTCAGAAGTATGCAGCTGACACCGATTTCAAAGGTCGAAGAACTTTAGCTAAGACATGAAAGAGACTCCGTGTTTCCTTCCTGGAAAAGACCCTGCCAAATGCTGGGGGCCTGATCTGAGCAGGGGCGGCTCTACAGAAGACTTCCAAATCCAATGGCATTCTCAGCTCTGCAGCCCAGGGAGTGAATTCTGCCTTTGGCATCGTGGTTTTTAAAATAAGAACCAAAAAAAAAAAAAAAAACAACCTCTTTAACGAATCAAGAATAGGATCAGAAGAAAGCTGGCAAAAGAATTTAAACCAAAGCATTAACAGCAGTTTGGTAGATATCATGTATTACCATATATACTTAGATGAATGGATGGATGGAGGAAAGTAAGTCAGGGAGGGAAGGGAAGGAAACATGTACATGCTGATAAGGAAAGATGCCTAAGAAATATCGAGTGAGAAAACAATGTGTTAAGAAGTAGATTTTTTTTCTTTCTTCCTTCCTTCCTTCCTCCCTTTCTTCTTTCTTTCTCTCTCTGTCTCTCCCTCTTTCTTTTTCGGCTTTAGATAGAAATATTGACAAATCACCTCCTCAATAACTGCATGGCTGGATGGCTTCTATATTCGAGGAAGATTTCTGCACAGATCCACCAGAAACAGTAACCGTGATAACCTCTGGGGGATGGGAATGGCCAAGTAAGGGAAGGGGTCCTTTCCTTTTCAGTCCACTTTCTCCTGTGCCATTTGAATTCTTTTTTTCCTTTTACAGTGAGAACAAAGAAAGCAACAGAGGGCTGGAAGTGGAAGGCAGGCTCTGTGGAAGGGGTCATCCTGAGTTCAAGGCTGGAGATGAAGGCAAGGCCTCAGCCTGGGAGGAGGTGCTGGCTGCTGAGTGAACAAAGCTGCCTCCCCCCAGGGAAAACCTGACCTGGTGTCCACAGGGATGACAAATGGCCCTTCTGCCACCACCACGCAGAGCCAGGCTCCCCGCCGGGATTCCTGCCGAGGCCCGTCTTCTCCCACAAAAGCTGCTTGTGCCGGGGGAGCTGGGAACCAGGAACCCGATCCTTCCTTGTGCCGAAGGGCTCCCTGGACCTGGCGTGGGGAACGGTATTTGAAGCGAAGGAGCATCTCCTTTTTGGAAGGTCCCCACCCTGCCAAAGCCTGCATCTGCTAGATTCAATAAATAATACTGGTTTCAAACTGGGCCTGAGATTTCATTTTAATGGATAAAGGCGTGCAGGAGGCGGTGGAGAAAGGCTGAGTCCAGTCTTGATGCACTTCTACCAAAACCACAGCCCTGGCTGCTTGTGGTCATGTAAAGATCTGACTAGAAAAGACTGAAAATGGGAGCTGAGTGATCCCGGCTACACAGATCTGAGCCCCTCCACCCACCAGCCTGGGGAGAGACCGCAGAGCCATTTCAGGTGGTTCTGGGCATGGACTGCCACGTCCACAGGGGTCCAGCGATGGACTAAGCCAGCACGTGGCCCTCTACACTTGAGGGCCTAAGAAATATCATGAGTGTTTTCCACTTTTTACAGAGACACAGGTCCAGAGAGGTTTCTTTTCTCCAAAGCGGTGGTTCTCAAGGTTTAGTTGCACCAGAACCACCTGGTGGGCTTACTGAAACCCAGATTGCTGGCCCCGCTCCCAGAGTTTCTGATCCACCAGGGGTCTGGCTGGAGAATCTGTGTTTCTAACAAGTTCTCACGCTGCTGCTGCCACCGCCGCCGGTCTCAGCTTCGGGAACCAGTGCTCTAAGGAACACATGGTGCAAACAATGACATATGGCTGTTTGATCCTTGACTTTAGTTACTAGGGTTGGGGGAGGGCTGTGGAAGAGTGGAGAAGGTCCCACCTGAAAGAAGGAATTGCGACAGTGTCCTGGGGATCCACAGGGTGCAGGAATAAAAGGGCACCCAGCATTTTCAGCAGTCTTGATTTTACTGGGGTACAAATAGCCAGAAATATGGATTTTTCTATGACATCTTACAATCTTTGGCAAAATTGGCAACTGGCTCTTAAATTTGTCAAACATTGTGTGAGCCAAACAAAACACACCTGCAGGCCAGATTTCATCCTCTGGCTGCGGTTCCAGAAGACAGATAAGGTTCCCATGGAAAGAGGCAGGAGCAGAGATCTCTGAGCCTCTGGGCCCTCTGGGGAGGATGGCAGCCTGACCATGCCTCTCCCAGAAGGCTCCCTGGGGCCTGTCAGGGCCACATCCAGGCTCCCCACTGGGTCCTCAGCACTGCCCTCTTCCCCAGCCACACCCTGCGCTCTGGCCACATGAAGTCTTTGCAGACTGCACCTCCGTCCCGGATGAAACCCCTCCCAGCCAGGCCTTTTCTGACCTCTGGGCCTTTGTGCACATGGTTCCCTTCGCCTGAAATGTTCTCCACATCCGCCCTAATTCTGACTTGTCCTTCAAGGCCCCCTCAGCCGTCACCTCCTCCCGGGAGCCCTCCCTGACCACTGCCTGTCCCCCATCCCCCCACCCCTGCCCTCCTAGCCTGCTGTGCTTCCATCACTGCACTGGGCTGTAATGGCCTGAGGCTGTGTCTGTCTCCTCCACTGGCCTGGGTGCTCCAGGAGCCCTTGCTGCCTCTGTGTCCCCAGGCTGAGCCCAGGGCTGGTGTGGGACAGATCTGAAATAGCACCTACCAAGTGCTGTTCTCTTGGCCTTGGCCTTCCTCTCGGCCCCTTTCTGTTTGCCTACTTCCTGCCTATCCTTCAAGCCACTACTCAGACTCTACTTCCTGTGGGAACAGCCCCTGACCTCCCAGACCCGGGGGGCCCTTCTCTGCCTGTCCTTCCCCATCAACACACCATCTCAGTATGATTGACTGCTTTGGTCTGCTGCCCCCACTACACCGAACTCCACGAGGGCGGGGCTCTTGTGCGATTCATCTTATTAACGCAAGGGCCACAAAGACAGCGTGAGCACCACGAAATGCTTATAGACCGAGAAAGGAATGAACAGAACAGGGGAGCAATGAGATCCTTGTAATGTGCTGGGAAGTACGTGCTAGCATGAGGCCAACCTGATGCTGAGAGCCGGCTTCCTCCGGCCACTGCTCCCGGCTGGTGTCTGCAGAGCACGGGGAGCAGACGCGGTAGCGGTGCGCTCTCTTTGGCAACCACCTTGCCCAGGACCCCCCGAGGGGGGTCCCCGAGGACCCTCCAGGCCTTGGCCATGTGGCCTATTGCAGGCAGCCCCCCTTCATTCACAAGCATGAGGCTGGACAGTTGTCATCCTTCTATTATCCTATGCTCTCCCCGAGCCGTGCTCTTCCCTGTGGCCTGCCTCCAGCTGGGCAGCAGGGGAAAAGGGCTTCTCTGCAGTGCAAGGGCCAAGGGAAGGCCAGAGCAGAGGGCCGTCCATCCTCCCAACAGGCAACAGCACGGTTAGCGCGTGCCATCTGTAATACTTGGGAGGGGGCCGCCCTGAGTCCTGGGACAGCAAAGGGGACCACGAGTCCTCATACAATGTCATCGAGTTTGCCCAGCTGCTGGGCTCCCTGCTCTGTTCACCCACCACCGTCCTAATGCTTAATGGCTGAGTGCCCCTTCCTTTGTGTCCAAACCCGTCCCTTCCACCTTTTTTTTTTTTGCGGTACACGGGCCTCTCACTGTTGTGGCCTCTCCCGTTGCGGAGCACAGGCTCCGGACGCGCAGGCCCAGCGGCCATGGCTCACGGGCCCAGCCGCTCCGCGGCATGTGGGATCTTCCCGGACCAGGGCATGAACCCGTGTCCCCTGCATCGGCAGGCGGACTCTCAAGCACTGCGTCACCAGGGAAGCCCCCCACCTCTTTTTTGTTACGAGTAAGTGGAGAAGTCACCACCTCCAGAATTCCTTCTGAGATGCCCTCCTCTGGAGCTTCGCTTTGTCACCACTGATCACACTGTGTTCTGACTGTGTGTGTGTCTGTCTCCACCACAAAGACTGTGAGTCCCTGGACATCAGAGATTGTGACATGTTCCGCTGGGTCAGACCACATTCAAATCCTCCCTCTGCCACTTTCTTAACCTCCCAAGGTCACACAACAAGAAATCCTGCCTTGGTTTTCTTATCTGTAAATTGGGGTTGAAACCAGCATTGTGAAGATTCACCAAGTTAAAATAAAATGGGAACGGTACTTCAGCACTTGAAGAGTACAGGCATACCTTGTTTTATTGCACTTCAAAGATATTGTGTTTTTTACAAATTAAAGGTTTGTGGCAACTTTCATCAAGCAAGTCTATTGGTGCCATCTTCCCAACAGCATTTGCTCACTTTGGGTCTCTGTGTCACATTTTGGTAATTCCCGCAGTATTTCAAACTTTTTCGTTATTTGTTATGGTGATCTGTGATCAGTGATCTTTGACATTACTATTGCAAAAAGATTACTACTTGCCAAAGGCTCAGATGATGGTGAGCATTTTTTAGCTATAAAGTAGTTTTTCTTTTTTTTTTTTGGCCGCACCACCTGTGAGATCTTAGTTCCCCGACTAGAGCTCGAACCCATGCCCCCTGGTTTAGAGGTGTGGGGTATAAACTACTGGACCGCCAGGGAAGTCCCTAAAGTAGTTTTTTTTTGTTGTTTTTTGTTTGTTTGTTTGTTTTGCGGTATGCGGGCCTCTCACTGTTGTGGACTCTCCCGTTGTGGAGCACAGGCTCCGGATGCGCAGGCTCAGAGGCCATGGCTCACGGGCCCAGCCGCTCCGCGGCATGTGGGATCTTCCCGGACCGGGGCACGAACCCATGTCCCCTGCATCGGCAGGCGGACTCTTAACCACTGCGCCAGCAGGGAAGCCCCCTAAAGTAGTTTTAAACTAAGGTATATACACTGTTGTTTACACAGAATACTACTGCATACTTAATAGACCGCAGTATAGTGTAACCATAAGTTTGATATGCACTGGGAAACAGAAAACTTCGTGTGACTTGCTTTATTGTGCTGTTCATTTTATTCCGGGGGTCTGGGGCTGAACCTGCAATATCTCCGAGGTCTGCCTTTATTAACTAGTATTGCTAGGTGATCAATAAATGTTTCATACAGTAATGGATGAGGGTGGGAATGAAACAGCCAAGATAATTAGCTAAGTGAGTACAAGCCAGCACATTCCAGCAGTGGCAGTGACCCAAAATAAATAGAGATGTTTGCTGTGCCCTGTAAGTACCTCATGAGTGGGCTGAGGATAAGGATTGTTCTTACAGGGACAAGGATTGTTCTTACATGCATTTCCAGGCAGCGAGCCAGGGACCAGACCTTGGGCAGTGGTCCGACAGCCCGGGCCACCTCCTCACCAAGGCAGGCCCTGTCTGAAGGTCTCCTTTCCCACTGTGGGCCTCTCCGAGGATTAAGAGGCCTTGGGCCTTTTACAGGAACGACCTGACATTTCCCTCCAACAGTAGTGTTTTCTCCCCACAGTGGCCTCTCCAAGCATCCTCCTTGGCGGCCACCCCTTCCTCCGCCGCCATTCCACGCGCAGACTCAGACACTCACTCAGATCCCCTTCAGATGAATCAACAAGTAGGGGGGTGAGTCATCCTGGCCTGGGGTTCCGCATCCCCAGACACCGGCACTCCTTCAACCACAGTCCTGACAAACCTCAGACACCTGGTTTCTGCAAAGGCTAGCCACAGAGGAGCCTGGCCCCGAGCAGGAGTGTGGGCCTCAAAGTCCAGTCTCCGGAATCTCCTCTGGGAGCCTCAGTCATTGTAAAATATGGGATTACTAACCCCTCCCTCACTGGGCTGTGGTGTAAAATAGCTGGCACGGTGCAGGGCACGGAGCAGACCCTCAGTGAAGGGTAGGAGGGGGAGGGGAAGAGGAGTCAGGGAGAAGCTCAGCGTAAGCAAAGCAGCTCCCTGGGGGTGGGAGTGAGCTAGCTCTGGACCCAAGACTGGGAAAGGCAGACCGGGAGCGCCCTGACCTCCCAGCGACCCCAAGAATGTTGATGGAGGCTTCCGGAGGCTGCTGTGGTGGCGCTAATTGGGGTCTCCGGGTCACCAGCTTCCCACCCTTGGGAGCAGGCAGCTCAATCCCTTCCCCCACTGTTGCCTCCTCTGGCCTGGGCTGCTGTGGCACTGACCTAGTGAGTAGGTTGTTGGCTGCAAGCTTCAAAGGAAGCTCAGGGGCAGGGGAGGAGAGGGTAGGGAAGGGGACGGCCAGGAGTCAAACCCCACTTTGGGGATGAAGAGGGGCAGGTCAGAAGGCAGAGTCACGGTGTCCCCTGCTGCCTAGAGTGGCTTCACGCTAGGTCCTGTAGGAAGTTTACACTTCAGAAGGGTTGCCTGCGTTTCATCTTGCTTTCCTCCCTTCTCTCCTTCCTCCCCCAGCCTACGTAGAGTTCAGCCAGAGAAGAGAGTCAACAGATTTGCCTGGAATTCCTGCCCAGCCCCTCCCTAGCTGTGTTACTCTGAGCATGTTGCTTCATCTCTTTGAGACTGTTTCTTCATCTGTAAAATGGGCGTACTGAGACCTCCTTCAGAGGTTGTCATGAGGATTAGATGAAGGCAAGTGTATAAAGCACCAATGCCGGGACACAGTAGAGACTCAACAAACCACAGCTTTCATTTCGGAGGGTATGCTTGGTAAGTCGAGAGCTGCCTACCTTGGGGGCTGGGAGTGTGAAGATCTTGGGTCCCTAAGAACACAAAGGCGCTTGCTCCCCACTCAGATGAACTAGCCCTGCCTTCGGTCAGGACCCCTGGGCAGCAGATGCCCAGGTGTACGCAAAGCCTCACCATGCACTTGCGGTCGTCTATGCCCGTCAGATCCTCCTCAAACTCCTCCCCAACCTGGAAGTCCATGATGTAGTTCCTAAAAGTGCTCAGCGTTCGGATAATCATGTGGTCGCCGTTCTGCACGATCTCTTTGTCTGGCTTCAGCAAGTTGGCGATTTTGCGCAAGGCCACATTGACATCTGCAGGGAGTGCCAGGGCAGAAAGGAGCAGAGAGTTGACTGGAAAATTCAGAGAACTGTTGCCAAGGTAGCAGGCCCTAGGAGCCCGCTTCTCCCGCACCCTCCCCCAAGAAAACCATGGGGTCCTCGCTCGATTAGCAAGGCCTCTGCGTGCAGCTAGCCGGTCTGTGTCTTTTTCTTTCTTTCTTTTCTTTGCTTTGTTTTTTTTTTTTTTTTTTACAACAAAGTTTTCTACCCTTATGCTAACCTTTTGAAAACTAAAGCTAGCCAACCAAGCCCAGCTTTCCTAATGAAATTATCCACTTCAAGAGCCAACCATCAGACATTGACCACCATGAACCCTAATAACCCCCGTCCTCCAATTCGCACTTGCTGGCCCCCTGGAGACGCCCCTTCCCCGGTCGGGGTGCTCAGGACGGCGGCTGGGCCGGCGGAGGCAGGCGGGTGGGCGGCCGGCTCGGGAGGGCGCCGGGATCCCACCTCCAGCGGCCCGGCCGGGCGCCCCGGGCAGAGCGCGGCGGGCAGCGCTTACCCAGCGCGCGCAGGTACTCCTCGAAATTCTCGTTGGCCAGCATCTTCCAGTATCCGGTAAAGTCGACCGGCATTTCAGGGGGCGACTGGAGCCGGACCGGGACCGAGCGGGCGGGAGCAGATCTGGGCTCGCGGTGCGATCCGGGTGGTGGGCGGCCCGGAAATGTGCGCCCTCGGGGGGCAGGGGCTCGTGGGGGCGGCGACAGCTGGATTGCAAGCGCGCACAAAGCCAGCGGGAGGATCCACCGTAGCTGTCGCTCCTCCCCCCTCAGCGGGGCGGGGCCGGGGATGTCGGAGGGCCAGGTTGTCCCCGGCCCGCCGCCGCCTAGTTCAGACCTCCAGTTTCCTTCCCTAGGAAGGAAAAGGAGATGGCGGTGGAGGTGAGGGGTGTTTTATTGATTCCAACTTTTCGGTTCCTGCGGGATCCCTTCAAGCGCCTTGAACTTCTCACATTCAGCGGCCACTTGAGGGTGGGGAAACATTCTCCTGCGTTTGCTGGAGTAATTAGGGAAAGAGACCACTTACAGGCTTACAGCGCGGGTGGCCGGTGGGGATCCAGGATCCAGAAAGCTAGGCAGTTCAACTCCGGGAAAGAAAAGTGGGGCACTCCCCACATCCCTCCCCCCAATTAAAGCAAGGCTGGGGGACTTCCCTGGTGGCACAGTGGTCAAGAATCCGCCTGCCAATGCAGGGGACACATGTTCGATCCCTGGTCCGGGAAGATCCCACTTACCGCGGAGCAACTAAGCCCGTGTGCCATAACTACTGAGCCTGCGCTCTAGAGCTCGTGCGCCACAACTACTGAAGCCCACACGCCTCAACTACTGAAGTCCACGTGCCTAGAGCCTGTGTTCTGCAACAAGAGAAGCCACCACAATGAGAAGCCCACGCACCTCAACGAAGAGTAGCCCCCGCTCACCGCAACTAGAGAAAGCCCGCGCACAGCAATGAAGACCCGACACAGCCAAAAATAAAAAATTAAAAATAAAATTAAAAAATGAATAAATAAATAAATAAATTTTAAAAAGCAAGGCTGATGTTGCTTGAAGTAAGTATGGTTAAAAAAAGGCCCTCTGCAGAGTGAAGTTTGAGATCCACTGCTTTATGCAAATGTAAGCAATTATCAATACACTGTTGACTTCCCCTCTGCTTTTACCTAATGGCAGTACAGCACTCCACAGTGTTGTGCACTTAGCTTTTTTCACTTACTCTGTTCTGGAGACCTCATTCTTTTGCAGGATATTCCATTGTGTATCCAGCTTGTCCCCCACTGCTGGACATTTATGTATATATTATTGCCTGATCTTATACTATAAGAAGCCGTACTGCAATGAAGATCTTTGAGCACATCTCATTTCTCACCTGGTGGGTATGTCATGGTGCTTTAAAACCTCTGTCTTTGCCAGCAAGGAGATGACATAATCATGCGGGTTGACTTTTTGACCTCTATTAAAGACTAAACGACCGGGGCACGAACCCGTGTCCCCTGCATCGGCAGGGGGACTCTCACCCACTGCGCCACCAGGGAAGCCCTAAACAACTCTTTTAAATTGCTTTTTGCACAACTCACAGCCTAGGTGACAGCAGGTACATTCTCCTCCCACTCTAGCTCTACCACGGCTCCAACCCCACCCCCTCCCCGCCCACCCTCCCCAGGCTCTTGTGAGTCCTCACACTACATCTGGCTGAGTTAGGAAAAGATACCTCTTCATCAGAGTAGGGGCAGCTTCATCCCAGGGAGTGGCTTGGATTTCAGCCTCTCTCACCTGCCCTGTTCTACACCAGGGTTTCTTAACCTTGGCACTGTCTCCAGTTTGGACCACATAATATTTTGTCGGTGAGGAGGGGTCTGTCCTACGTAATGTAGGAGGTTTAGCAGCATCCCTGGTTTCTACATGCCAGATATCAGTTGGCACCTCCCACAAAGATGTCTCCAGGGCTTCCCTGGTGGTGCAGTGGCTGGGAATCCGCCTGCCGATGCAGGAGACACGGGTTCATGTCCCAGTCCGGGAAGATCCCACATGCCGCGGAGCGGCTGGGCCCGTGAGCCATAGCGGCTGAGCCTGCGCGTCCGGAGCCTGTGCTCCGCCACGGGAGAGGCCACAACAGTGAGAGGCCCGCGTACCGCAAAAAAAAAAAAAAAAAAAAAGATGTCTCCAGACATTGCCAAGTGCCCCAGGCCGGGGGCCAGGGGGAGCAAAATCACCCCTGGTTGAGGGCCACGGCTGTGGACAGCTGCACCCCTCATCAGGCCTGTTTCCATCTCGTCTCACACTCACACCAGCAGTCGTTCACACAGGCCTTGTCTCTGCAGCCTTCCCTGGCCAGCCCGAGGCTCATCTCAGTGGGACAGCGGGGCAGCCTATCCCCGCCCCGCCCAGTCTGAAGGTGCACAGCAAGGACCGGTCAGTGCTGGCTCTCTGCCATGCCCAGAGGGTCCCCTCGTGCACTAGGCAGAGGCCCGCCCCTCCCCCACCTCTCTAGTCGGTTCTCCTTTGTTCATCCCAAAGAGCCAAGGTCTGGCCACTCCTCCCTCCCCTGGCAACTCTGGTCATCTGCTCACCCAGCCTCAGTCTTCTGAGCTGGCTGGCCGGGCACATGGCACTTAGTTCAGCCTGGTTTTGCCTGGTTCCTGTCTGTCTTTGTCTAGTCTCCCAGTGGCTAAGTATACTCCTGCCCTGCTGGGTTTCCTCCCAGGAGGGCTCTCCCAAGTGTAGCCCCTGCTGGCTGTGCTGTTACCTGCAGCTGGGGGCTGGTTGTGAGGGCAGGCTTTAGAGGCAGAACACCTGGGTTGAAGCTGGCTGTGTCACTGTGTAGTTGAGTGATCTTGGTTAAGTTGCATATCCCTTCTGTGCCTCAGTTTCCACATCTGTAAAATGGGGACACTCTGGCTACCTACCTTTTCAGGTGGCGAGAAGCAAAGGAGATAAGGGATACAAAGGGCATGGCACAGAGTACTGCTCCAGATACACGGCTGTTGGAGCCAGAGGAGTGAGGGAAAAGGCAAAGGAGAGAAGAGGTGCTGGGCTGTGCCCCCTGCTTCTGGGGCCTTAAGATCAATCCAGTGAGTTGAGTGAAAGTGCTCTGTGGAAGTGTTGCGGGAGCATTAAATATCATCACCCTTATCCTTCCTCAGCCCACTCCATCATGCTTGCTTTACTCCATCAATCAGTATTGTTGGGTGCTCCTTTCTATCTGGGGTGATATCTCTTGGGATGTGTAAAGCAAGGAGAGCATCTGAAGACAGAGTGTGAAGAAGAGAGAGGGGACCCGTGAGGGGCTGGCAGTCAGTGAGGGCTCCCTGGAGGGGGTGAGGCTCCAGCTGGATGTTGAGGATGGCCGGGATCAGAGAGGTAGGGGAGGGGGGAATGCACAGGCCAGGGGAGGAGGGAGAGAGGTGAACAAGGGGGTGCTGAGGGAGGGGCAGACTTGTTAATGGCTGAGAGATCTGTAAACACTCTAGGACATCCTAACCAGACTTTTGTCATTCACTAGCCGTAGAGAAGAGCAGTGGAGATCCAGAGGTCCATGACCAGTCCCAGAGAGCCAGCAGGACCACGAAGGAGGGGAACCAGGCCAGTGGGGAACCACCCTGAGGCTGTATGTGTGAGGCCTGTGAGCAATCCTGGGCTGGGTGGTGGGAGGACGGGAGAGAGCCAAGGGCCCCCAAGGTGGTCGCCTGGGGGAGAGGATTGCTCAGAGGAGCTGGGGAGGAAATGCGCCGTTGCATTCTTTAGCTGATCAGTCTGCTCCCTGGGGATAAATCAGAGCTCAGGGAACCATCTCCATGAAAGGATACCTTGATTTCCCATGATCCTTACAAGCTCTGTGTGAGGCAGGCAGTCCTATTCCCGTATCACTGAGTGGTCAAGCAGCTTGCCCTGTGTGTCCCTAGCTGGTGGGGCAGCAGAGCTTCCCGAGGACAGTGGGGTTGGAGCAGAGAGCCCTGGGACAGACCCTGAGGCTCCATCCCTCCCCCAAAGGTGCTCGTCACAAGAAGCTGGGCAGGAGCATGCCTTCCAGTGCCTGCCCTCTTTGCTGGGTTTCCAACTCCCTGAGACTCAAGCGTCCTAGCCGGGGACAGGTGGCCTCATACTCCTGCCTCATGCTGATACAGAAAACCTTCCTCATCCACGTTTCTCTTCTCAAGAGCTCTTTTTACCTTAGAGACTGGTAAACTCTTCTCTTTTCCTGTGTTCAAATATGTGTCTGGAGTTATGTTGTGGAGAACAACCCCCCTCCAGTCCCTGAGCTGTTGCCGTGCCATCTGTGAAGCTAATGCCTGAAAGTATGACGGTGGCCCAACAAAGCTGCCTCCCTGTGTCCACCATGTTCGGGGGTGAGAGGGCTTGTCAAGAGGCCACGGGGGCTGAGGGGCACCAAGGTCTACACAGGACGCTTGTCTTTGATGCATTTATGAATATGCAAATATGCAAATGAAACACCAGCTCTTCAAGTCCCAGAATCTTAAACCTACTTTGGGGAGGTGGACTGGGGATTTATTTCTGTATAGAAAATGGTTCTGCAGAGTGGGTTAGCTACCTTTCATTGACACATGACAATTGTTTCTACAGACTGTGATAAACCCTGCGTGGGACGTGTTTCTCTTTGGTTCTTTCTTTCTTCCTTTCTTTCCCTCCCTCCCTCCCTCCCTCCCTCCCTCCCTTCCCTCCCTCCCTCCCTCCCTCCCTCCCTCCCTTCCCTCCCTCCCTCCCTCTCTTTCATTCCTCTCACTGTTTTTTGCTTTCTTAACTACTTTATTATGGAAACATTTAAACCTCCATAAACAGAGAGATAATTAATTGTACACTGACCTCCCACGGATTCAACCTCACCAGCTTCAACAATCATTAACCCATGGCCAATCTGGTTTCATCTATATCCCCACCCATGCCTCATTTTCCAAAATTATTTTGAGTCAAATACCAGATATCACATCCTTTCATCTGGAAACATTTCAAGAAGTATCTCTAAAAGATAAAGACTCGTTTAACAAAAATAACACAACTCCATTATCACAACTAAAAACCAATAATATTAATTCCTTAATATCATCGAATATCCAGAAAGAGCTTACGTATAATTTTTTGTTTCCGTTTGTTAGTTTGAATCAGGATCCAAACAAGTTTCGTACATTACGCAGTCATGGTAACAGGCCTTGGGCATGAGCCTCTGTGCAAGCCGGCCAGCCCAGAAGGAACAGAACATCTGGTGGAGTACGGTAGACAGGGAGGTGACTCATTTGCCCGCCAGGAGACTGCAAGGGCTGCACAACGCAAGCACAATTGTCTTGTTCCTTTGTGACCATGCCCCCGGGCTCTAGGGATGAGAAGTAGGATGTGAAAGAAGGCAGAAGGCAGATCCAGGACACTCAATGAGGAGACATTTTTGGTAGTGGTAGTTGTGGGAAGACCAGAGCACCCTTTACTTTATCTACTCCAGTCCACCTCCCCAGCCTAACATCCTGCAAAATACCTGGGTCCCAACTTTCCAATCCTGTGGCCGCACAGACATATATCTGCCATTGCCTCCTGGAAAATGAAGCCTGGGTCCTGTGGAATCCTGTGATTTCTGTGGGGCAGGCATAGATGTCAAGTAGGTAGGGGGATTACCCATAAGCTCTGTCGACTGAAAAAAATGCACAATTGAGAATTATGTTTTATTCGGCGGACAAAACTGAGGACTTAAGCCTGGGACACAGCCTCTCAGATGGCTCTAAGGGACTGCTCCAAAGAGGGCAGGGAGGAGCTGGGATACACAGGGGTTTTTGCAACAAAGACCAGGGAGTTGGAACATCAAAAGATTACTGTTAATTAAAGAAAACCAGAAATCTCAAGTTCATGAATTTAGTGCTTTTCTACATATGGGAAGATGCAAGGGTCTGGGCTTGCTAAAATCATTCCTTTGATAGGCACTGCAGCTATCTGGGGCCAGTATCCTCTGTTTCTCATACTGAGTCTCCTCAGGCTGTACTGTCAGGGGCAGCTGCAGCAACTGACTGCTAGATGGCCGGCATTCTGTGTCCATGCTGAGTGCCTTCGGGGCTCACCGTAGGGGCGGCTGTAATGTGATGGTTTGATGGCTGCAGCATCCTTTGCTTACTGATATGGCAGGCAACATTTTTTCATCGGCAGTGGGTGTAAGCCCCCCACCACATGAGTTCCAAAGCTGTGCCAGGGAGGCAACTGTGCTGGATGTCTCCTGACCTGACAGCCCTAGAGTGGGATGAAGACTCTATGGAATAGAGGCTCACCAACCCAGATGACAGGACCAGGAGGATTTGGGTGGAGTTACAGATGTCTGACAGGAAGGTTCCCCAGGGCACTGGTTCAGCTGAGACATCTTGTGTAGTGGCATAGCTGGTAGGAAATCAGAAGTCAGTCTTTGAGTTCCAGTCTAATTTCGGTCTTTAAGTGGCCATTTCACCCAATGAAATGGATGAAATTATACAGTGGATGGAAAGATGGGAGATGTCACGATTCCATGCCTTGCCATGTCATGACAATGGTGCGGGAAGGGTTTTTGGTCAAAAGCAAAGCAGAGGAATTTTTAAGTGAGATGTCATTAGCAGTTGGGTCATACCAGGGTCACTAAAAGGTGGGAAAAGGGTCCACATAATTTGTCTGCCTACTGGTGGCCAGTCAGCCTACCTCCCTGGGACATGCCCACAAAAGGACTAAAGTGGGACGTGGCATAGCTTATCTGAGAAGCTAGGCAACTAAGAGCAGCCCTTGCCAACTAGTAGATAGAAAATAGGTGTAGGCAGATTCTTGACCCACGTGGTGTTTGCTGTGGTTTCAGTAGGTCCATTGGGCCAGTGGCTGGGTAGAGGTGGCCAATTTTTTTTTTTTTAATCGCTTCTCTTGAGCAGCCTTTCTCTAGTACTTGGTGTGCTTGGCCTTGAGGGTTTGAGATTTAACAAAAGATTTATAAATTTTGTGTTTTCACTTTGATGATACTCTTTTTTTTTTATTGAAGATTTACAATGTTGTGTTAATTTCTGCTGTACAGCAAAGTGATTCAGTTATACATATATATATACACACACACACATATATATATGTGTGTGTGTGTGTGTGTATACACACATAATGATACTCTTAAAATATATTTTTGGCCAGTAATGAATTTGAAAAAAAAATGCATCATACATATTCACAACTTTACCCACCTCCCTGCCTTTTATGGAGGATTGTGGTTTTGTGTACTTTATCCCAGGCCTTCTTATAGGGCTAGTCAGAGGTGCTGGGTGGAAGGGAGGATTAGAGGTGGCCCCCAAACGTTGACTTAGTGGACAGAGAAAGAGCAGACAGCTACACTTAGAAGAAAAGGGGAGGCTGGACAAAGGTGAGGAATGGGGCTGAGGAGACGGGAGTCCTTGCAGAGTCAAGGACTTTTCAAAAGTAATTGTTATGACTGTGTATGGGTTTTGTGCTGATTATACAACCTCGGGTGAGATATGACTGCCTTGGGTCTTCATTTTCAGAAGACAATGAGACATAGAGAGGCTTGCGAATTGCTCAAGGTCCCACGGGTGGAGTGGCAGTGCTGGGGACTGGATTTGTGTCTGGCTTTGTGTGACCCCAAGCCCAAGGTCTCCTGACCTTGCAGATTATCTCCTGAATGAGGCAAAGATGTATGGAGATCTTGGTGTCCTGGCTCTGATGAATAAGCCCACAGAAGAAAACCCCAGAGAGAACATAAGTCTCCCAAATCGTCATCAGTATGGAAGCAGAACTTGAATCCCCACGTGAAATGTAAGCACAGGGCATATATTCTAAGTGGAAAAATCTATAAAGAGTTAAAGATTAATGGCCTTAGTGAGGCTCCAGCCAGATTTAAAAGGAACAAATCTTGCCAGACCAATGTTTTTGCGTTCTGGGGGCAGAATTATACAATGAAGAGATGAAGGGGAAGCAGCTGGTCAGACACACATTGATTTCTGGGCAGCACGTGACCTGTCCTCTGAGGATTTCCCTGAGATGGAACACAGAGCTGGCTGTGCTGACCAGGACAAGGGGAGGCCTCGGAGGGGAGGCTCGCTGGGGTAGGACGGGCCAAGGTCACCTGTTTGGTCCAGGGCTAGTCTCAAGGCCTCGGTCTCTGTCCTGTCTCCTTAGAAGCAGTGGAGGTAAACACACTGTTTAGGTGGTTCATGGAGAGAGTTTGTGTTTCCAACAAGGGAAGAAATAGGCCAGGAGCTCATTGATACAGGGACAGAGAACACAGTTCAAATAGCGTTATCGTAATCTTTGTAAAGACTCTTCTCATCTGTGACCTCCCTTCCTGCTGCATCCTGCCCTCTGCCTCTGGATTAGAGTCCAGTGGAATAAAGAGCTGGGCCTTAGAGTCAGACTGGTTTTGAACCCCAGGCCTACCATTTCCTAGCTGTGTGATCTTGGGTAAGTTGCTTAACGTCTCTGAGCCATCATCTCATAGGGTAGTTTTCAGGCGCCTGGCCCACACATCCTCAATAAATTCTAGTGTCCTTCTTGTCCTTGTCATCTGAGGCCCTTCACTGTCTGATCTCAGCATCTGTTCCCAGCCCTATACGCTTCTTTCCCTTGAGTCACCCTCTTGGGCTGGTGGCTTTGTCTTCTGTGTCCTCACAGCCCAGCCTCACTCCTGCAGGTCCCTGGCCCCAAGAGCCTTCTTCTCCTCCTCATCCATCAAAGTCCTCATGTTTCAGTGTCACTGTGATCTCTTCCCTGAGTTCTGAGTGCCTGAGCTCTCCCAACACGTTCCTGTTGCTCACTGCCTCAAGCGGACAGAGCTTTGATTTCCGGGGAATCATGTATGCACACGCCTGCTTCTGCTTCCTCAACGAGACTGTCAACGCTTTATGGCCAGTGACTGTGTCTCTCAGCACCAGGTCAGGAGCTGGGCACACAGTGGACACACACCGAGAGAACAGGGGGGACGTGTCAAAGCTGCAAGGGATGGATGCTTTCAGCAAACACTTACTAGGTGCCTAGAACTGGGCTGGACGCTGAGGACACTGCCATGAGCGAGACACGACCCCAAGCAAGTTAAGTCTAGTGGAAGAGAGAAATGTAACTAGTGGAGGCTTGTACAAGGTGCCTCAAGGACAAGATGGCGGTTGAGCACAGGGATGAAGTCTTGGAGGACAAGTAGGCGTTTGCCTGGCTGAGCGGGGAGAGGGTATTCCCAAGAGGGAACAGCACATGCAACATCAGAGAGGTGTAGGAAAGCCTGGTGTCTTCAGGGAAAGTGGGGGGTCACATGTGGCTGCAGCATGGCTAAGGGGGAGTTCTGGGGGGACAGGAGGGATGGCAGGGTGTGACACAGTGGAAGAAAGTGTTGAAGGGACAAGTGGAGCCAGGCCATGGGGACCCTTAGATGCTGCAGCAAGGCACCTGGCCTCTGTCCCGAGGGAAAAGGGCGGCCACTGAAAAGTTTAAGTACAGGAGTGTCACCACGAGGGAAGGGAGAGACACGCAGTCATGGTAACAGGCCTTGGGCGTGAGCCTCTGTGCAAGCTGACCAGCCCAGAAGGAACAGAACATCTGGTGGAGCGCAGTAGGCAGGGAGGTGACTCATTTCCCCGCCAGGAGATTGCGAGGGCTGCACAAAGGCAAGCACAATTGTCTTGTTCCTTTGTGACCATGTCCTGTGCAAGCCAGGCAGCCCAGAAGGAACAGAACATCTGGTGGAGCGCAGTAGGCAGGGAGGTGACTCATTTGGCCGCCAGGAGATTGCGAGGGCTGCACAAAGGCGAGCACAATTGTCTTGTTCCTTTGTGACCACGCCCCCGGGCTCTAGGGAGGAGAGCAGGATGTGAAAGCCTCTGTCCACCATCCCCAAATCCACCGTCCATCCAAACAACCTCCGTTTATCCACCCTCTAGCACCCAGAATGCGTCCAGCACCTACCCATTCACCCATGTACCCACTCATGCATGCACAGCAGTGTCCCAGTCCATTCCAGTCTTTCCAGGTCAGGCAGTTTCAATGGAGTTCACCTCACTGACCCTCTAACCTTCCTCTGACTCAGAGGGACGGGAAACCCTTTGTCAGCCTCAGTCAGCTGATACAAAGCGATCCCAACATGGGTTATGAGGAGGGGAGGTCCCCGGGGACCAGAGTGGGGAGGGAGGGCTTTCTGGAAGGTGGAGCCTGGGAGGGTCCCAAGGAATGAGTGGTGTTGAGAGAGGCTTAGAGAAGCAGGAAGGGTGTCCCAGCTTAGAGAAACGGCTCACACAAACAGTGGGAAGCGGGAAACCATGGTTGGTTACAGACATGATCTCAAGCTGTCCAGAGGAGAGGGCTCCTGGATGACCATTCAGAGAACAGGCAGGAGCAAAGGAGAGTGACCAGGGCTTCCCTGGTGGTGCAGTGGTTGAGAGTCCGCCTGCCGATGCAGGGGACGTGGGTTCGTGCCCCGGTCCGGGAAGATCCCATATGCCGCAGGGCCCGTGAGCCATGGCCACTGAGCCTGCGCGTCCGGAGCCTGTGCTCCGCAACGGGAGAGGCCACAGCAGTGAGAGGCCCGCGTACCGCAAAAAAAAAAAAAAGAAAAGAGAGAGAGTGACCAGACTTGGAGGCTTAATGCTGACTGAGAAGTTGGGCTTTTCCCATGAGGTGAAGGAGGACGTTGAATGTTTTTGACACCAGAGAGACAGCAGCACAACGTAAACATAGTTTAGGAGGAATTGCCTTGGGAGGGGGTGAGGGACAGACGCACTCCATCTTCTCAAAGCTCTACAGAGGATCGGCCAAGCTGCCTGCTGAACAGGACACACCCCTCTGAATTTCTTCTTCCTTCTCTGGACTCTTAGATAGTGTCTTCCAGAGAGAGTCTGCTCGCCTCAGGCTCCTGGGGTTTTGTTAAAACTTGGATCTCTGGGCCCACTCCAGCTCATTGAATCACAGTCTGGGTGAGCCCAGAAAAGGGCCCTTTTACCAGGCTCTCCAGATGATGCTTATGCCCCCGGCACTTTGAAGGCCTGACTCCTGGCATCTTTACTGCTTGGTTGTCCTGGCCCCTTCCCTGCACCCTGACTCAGCACTAGAGGATGCCGGGTGTACACTGGATGTGGGGTTCTCCCATGAGGCTGGGAGCGACCAGAGGGTGGAGGCCTGGGCTTTCCTGCCTCTACTAGCAGGAGCTTGGTAGCTGTCTGTCAGTACCATGACGGGAGGACACCCGGAGCCTGACGGCATTTGTGAGCGCTAAGGGAATTGTCTGAAACCATCTCCATGGCTGGTCCAGCATTAACATAGATGTGAATGTATGGGCTTGGCCTGGCTGTTCCAGGAAGACAATACTGCTCATCACGGCCACCATCACCCCGTCCACAGCTGCCCTGCTGATGGCAGGCTTTCCAGCTGGACTGCGGTCTGGTCTCAGTCGCTCACTCACCGCATGTTTGAGTTAGCTTTCCTCCCTCCCTTCCTTCTTCCTTCCTTCCTATTCTTCCTCTCCCCCACTCCCCCCGTGGTTACACGCAACAGAAACAAATTCTGGAGAATTTAAGAAATGAGGAAATTTACTAGAAGGATTACCAAAGGCACACGAATTTGGGGAGGGAAAGAGGAAAAACAAATGGGACCCTCTATTGTGGACTGTCAGGACATGGCCTCCAGGACAGACCGACTCCAGCCATTTTTAGTGGTCGATGTGTTCCAGTTTTAAATTCCGGGGAAGGAGCATCTGGGTGTGCCCTGCCAGACTCAACCCAGTGAGGAAGAGAAGTCCTTAAAAGGAACTCAGGGTGCTGTTAGGAAGGAGAGTGAGTGCTAGGCCTTCACTAGTCCATCTGGATGTTCACCGCGTGGGGCACTTGGTCCGGGCACTGTGAGACATTGAGCCCCTTCCTCTTGTAATAGGGAAGAACAAATCTGACGCCATATTGGATGTTTCTTTTACTTTAACCTTTGTATTCTATTGCTTTTGCTACAAGTTTGTCACTAAAGGGATGTTGCCTGTAAGCTTAAATTATACATAATGGTCCATCTCTGGGAACCCTGCCTCCCATGTAATGAGTGTTAAGCTAAAACACATTTGTTTAGCTCACAGAAAACCTCCTGACCAGGCCCACCTGGCTGCAGGAAGGAAGAAATTAATACATCCCCAAACCAGGACTTTACCTCCTCCTCTTTTAGTGTAAAAGAAGCCTGAATGCTAACTCAGGGAAGATGGTGCTTTGGGACACTAGTCCACCATCTTCTCAGTCTGCTGGCTCTCTGAATAAAGTCTCTGTTCCTTTTCTCAAAGACTCATATCTCTCAATTTACTGGCCCGTCATGTGGCAAGCGGTACGAGCTTGGACTCAGTAACACTCTCTGGGTGCAGTCAGGTCAGGGAAACAGGGGCACCCAGGGTGGCTGGGGCCAGGACGGGGACAAGCAGGGGCTCTAGGATCACCAAGGAGAGGCTCTTCCCAGAGGAGAGAGAGGGAGGTCAGGGCAGAAATTGGGAAAGACAGGTCTCTGGATGACATCACATCTTGAGAAGCCCGGGAAATCCACACTCACCTCACACACATCCATGTACGAACTTGCTGTCCTGCCAAGAAGCCAGTTGAATTTTGGCCAAGTTAGGACACCCAGTGAGGTTGTGAGGTCCGGACAAGGCTCTGGGCTGCTGCCGAGGACCGGGACCCGCCCCTGGCTTGACACTTCATGTTCTATGCTTGATGCTGCATCTCTGCAGGATCCGGCTGAGGGGACCGGCTCACTAGTCCAGCTGCAGCCCATGTACTCTGCCCCATCCCCCCGGGAGGCCAGGCTCTCCCAGACCCACGGCTACTCAAGCACAGGCCTGTGGGCCCTGGGGGACTCCCTCTAGTTTCTGCCCTACCCGCCCTGGGCCCCGGTCCATCTGTCCACAGTGGAGGGAGGAGAGATTGACACCTGGCTGTCATTCTACGCTCCCTTCCCTTTCTCCCTCCAGGAACGTGCATCTTCCACCAGCATCCTTTCCTATAGCACCACCCGCAATGGAACAGGAGCGTACACAGATGGCTGGGTTACTGTGCGATTTTGTGGGCGCTTACCCGAGTGTGGGAAGTGTCCGTCACTTCTTTCCTGCCCACCCTCCCCCCTTGCAGAGACGTCACTGCCACATGGGCCAGGTGGACAAGTCCATCCAGGGCCAGTGAATCTCCTGGGGACTCTAGAATTGTGACACTGAGACAGGGGTTAAGGTGGAGGGTCACGTGGGCACAGGTGTGCCAGCTGCTGGATGATGAGCAGGGGCTGCGGAGCAGAGATAGTCTGGGGACGGGGCAGAGAAGGAGGGAGAGAGAGAGAGAGTGAGAGGAGGAGGAGGGAAAGAGGGGAAGGGAGTGGGGGAGGGAACGCCAATTTCTTCCTTCTCTCCAGAACCCCATGTACATGTTCTATCCTTGGGTCCTCCCATTCCTGACATCCTTATGACAGCTGTGCTCCCACCTCTGTTATTTGGGTGAGTTTGAGGAGTTCCTGTGTACCAAAAAGAAAAAAGAATCCTCGACTGAGGCACCCAGCAAACACTAGGAACAAGGTTTGCCTGCAAACTGCTATGTCTCTCTAAGGCGAGTGAGTCCCTGAAACTCTTCCACACAGATTGTCTGTTGGAATAAAGAGACGGATATTGCAGTGGCTTGTATGAAAGGTAATGAAGGTGACTCCCTGCAAAGGAATAAGGAGATGAAATTTTCAGCCGCTCTATGAGATTCTGTTTTTTTAAAAAAATTCAATTTACTTGAAAAAAAATCAATCTGGTAACACTGATTAGAATAAAAAGTACACATACCGTTTGACCCAGCAGTACCACTCCGGAATCTATCCCACAAACGCACTAGCTTAAAGGGCTTATGTATAAGGGAGTCTATTGCAGCAAAAAACTGGTAGAAAACTTTAGATAAGAACTTTGTAAACTGCTCCTTTGAGATCTGTGTTCCTCATACAGATACACAGCCTCATGCAGAGGCTGTGTTCCTCAAGCGTGTGTGTATAAAAAGGATTCCAAGTGCAAACATGCTTCAAAAACACTGATTTATATAAAGTCAAACAGGTGTGTTTATCCCGGGCTTCTCAGAGCTCATAAGATTCTTATTTGGATATTATTTTATGAAATATTTATTGAGCCCCTACTATGATCCAGGAGTTGTGCTGGGGAAAAAGAACAATGATCGAGACAAATTCTTGCTTCAGGGAACTTGGTGTCACCATCGAATCAGTCATTTCATGAGTGATGAAATTCTCTCACAAAAGAGAGCAGGGAGCTGGGAGTACTGTGGGCAAGTCTAACTTAATCAGGACTCAGAGAGGGCTTCCTGGAAGAAGCGACTTGAGGCTGAGAACTGAAGAAGAAATGGGAATTAGCCCAAAGAAGAGGAGACAGCTTGTGGGCAGAGGGAAGGGTATATGAAGAAGCGCTGATGGGCCCGGGAAGGGAGAGTGTGAGACACTGAAAAATGCCCTGGGCTGGAGCAGAGAGTGAAAGGGCTGCGGGCCTGGGGTGGGTAGGGCAAGGACGGTGGCGGGGGGGTGGCGGGGGGTGGGAAGCAGGCCAACCCCAGGAGAAGCCGGGTCTTCACTCCGAAAGCATGTAAAGGAAGCTCAGGAGGATTCTTTTTATTAAGACACTTTTATGGAGGTGTAATTTAAATACCACAAAATCTATCTGTTTTATGTGTGTAGCTTGATGAGCTTTAGTAAATTTATATAAATGAGTAACCATCACCACAATCTAGTTTTAGAACACTCCTAACAGCCCCAAAAGTTCCCTTGTGCCCACTTGCGGCCAATCCCCACTCCTACCCTCAGGCAACCACTGGTCTGCTTTCTGCCTCTATAGTTTTGCCTTTTCTAGACATTTCATACTAATGGAATCATATAATATGTCGTCCTATATGCCTGACTCCTTCCACTTGGCACGTCTTTGAGATTTATCCACTTTGTTGCAGGTATCCAATACTAGCTCTTCCTTTCAATTGCTGAATCATATTCCATTGTAGGGACAAAACACACTTCTTTATCCATTTACCAGTTGATGGACCTTTGAATTTCCCCAGGTTTTAGCTTTAGTGAATAATGCTGCTACAAACATTCACATTCAATTCTGCATAGATAAATGATTTCCTCTGTCTTGGGCGGATACCTAGGAGTGGGGTTGCTGGATTGATGCTAACCATTCCGGTGGGTGGGGAATGGTAGCTCACTGTGGTTCTCTAAAGACTAACAGGCTGAGCATCTCTTCTGCACTTATTTGTCATTCCTGTGTCGCCTTTGGCGAAGTGTTTTGTTTCCAGGATTCCATGTTTGGTGACTTGCTTGAAGGATTCATAGGACTCAGAGGCAGTTACCTGTCTTGGCAATGAGTCATTGCAGTGAGGGGACACACGGCAGGGCTGGCCAGGGGAAAAGACACATGGGGTGGAGTCTGGAGGAGCCCAGGTGAAGGCTTCCCAAGTTCTCCCTCCGAGAGAGAACACACACAGAACACGCCTCTTCCTCCAGCAGTGAAATGCCGCAAACACTGTGCATTGTTTCTGTCCAGGGGAGCCTGCCTGAGACTCAGAAGCCAGGGTTTTTATCGCGGGCTGGTGATGTAGCATTCTGCCTGCACGACCTGCTGTGATTACCAACATTCCAAACTCCTAGAAGGAAGGCAGATGTTCACTACAAATCACATTGCTTGTACAAACAGTCTAGGCAAGCTGGTATACCCAGATTCAGTGCCCCAGGCAGACAAAACAGCCTTATCAGTTAGACACGTAGGCAATATTCCAAAAGCCAATTTCTCAGATGCCAGCCAAGGGCCAGACTTCTATTGAGCAGCATCAGGCCTGCTGGGTTAACCCTCTCCTGCACACATCCAGTCAAATCTTTGGATTGTTTTTAATTGGGTTTTTAGGCTTATTTTTAAGAGAGTCCTTTACATATTCTGGACACGAGTCGTTTATTAGATACACATTTTGGAAATGTGTTCTTCAGTCTGTGGCTTCCATTGGAGTCCCCTGGTGTCCCTTGGAAGGAGTGTGGGTAGGGGAGGGATATGCCCAGATTTGCACACACATGTAACTGCTCTGGGTCTGATGTGGAGAACAGGTCTCAGGGGCTGGGAGTGGATTAGGGAGGCCATCACAGTGGTCCAGGTAAGAGAGGATGGGGGTCTAGATTGGGAGGGGACAGGGCGGATGGAGAAAAGAGGCTGCATATGAGGGATGTACAGAAAGTAAGACTGACAAGGCATGCAAACACTCATTGTGAATTTCCAACAGGAGGAAGAAAGTTAGGTAGGGCTCCCTAAACTTAACCACAAAACACAATACTATTGTTTCTAATAGCGCTATTTCCATACCTTTGTGGGATTTTAGTGTTCTGATAATTTGGGAAAGGTGGGACCAACCAGATGAACTTTAAGGTCCCTTAGAGTGCCATGAGCAAGTCTTCTGGGGATTATTTTAACAATTCTAAAATATTCTGAGGTGTGTGACTAGGTGCCTTATGATGGACTGTTTAAGAGTTACACACACACGTGTATCTAACATGTTGAGCTTTGGTCCAAGAAAATAACTTCATGACTGAGATGGAACACGGTCTATGCATGGAGATCCTTGTAAAAAGTGAAGGCAGAAACACTGTTAGCATAGGAAGTGTGAGGACGGGGAGAAGAAATTCATATTCATGTATTAACTCAATTACCACATGTGCCTTGCAGACCCAGAGCACTATCTGTTTAAAATGGGATTTCACATCATTCCGTCCCAAGTGATACAGACAGTACTGTAAATGAAAAATCCTCTCCTCAGGCCGGCATCCAGAGCTCCGCTCGTTTGTGCAGCTATCACAGGAGAACCTTTATTTAAGGTTGGAAATTCTATTTACCCAGGAGCCCAAACCACTGTTTTATCTGTTCTTGCAAAATAAACAAAACACCCTGGCAAACTAGATGCAAAGAAGGCCCGAGGGAATGGAGAAAAACGTGAAATCAGGTACACAGGTCGGTGTCAATGCAATAAATCAGGAGCACAGCAGTGATACATATTTTCTCTTCTGATACTAAAAAAAGGGAGGCTACATGAATCAATGGGACAAAACGAGAGTATAAAAATTTACATATATGTATAAGTATAAATAAATAAATATATATATGTGTATACACACACATATGGTAGGGTTTCTTTGTGCTGTTTTATTTTAGGGGACAATATATGTAAAGGCTAAGAAATGAATGTTTTGCCCGGTGGGAGCCACAAGATACAGCCATGAATCAGATAGATGAAAGCATCTCCTCCAACCTAGCTGGGCCTGGTGCCCTGAGCCCATGGAAAGGTTGGACAAGGGAGATAGATGGTGGCGTGCCAAGATGCCTGCTATCGGGTGCACACGGTGATGTTCAACCCCTTCTTAAGGAGGTGATGATGAATCCAGCTAGTCATGCTATTTTGCCCTCTCCTGCCACAAGGCCTTTGTACCTGCTGTTCATTCTGCCTGGAAGCCAGTTGCCTCCATCCATCCCCAAGTCTTGTGGATTCATCTTTCAGGTCTCAAATCTATCCTTTCTTCCCTGCTGTCTATACTGTGTCATCAGGGTGAATCCCTGATGCCTTACGGAGCCTAAACTTTGTACAGTCTTGAAGGCCCCTTTCCAGAAAAAGAATAACAATTATGAATGTGAAATTAGATACCTAAATAATTAAGGTCCCTCCAGAGTGTTGAGAAAGGCCTGGTGAGCGAGGGGCTAGAGCTTAAGCTTCCTTACTTCACAGGGAACCTGCTGTCTCTGGCTGGCCTATCACGTGGTGTGTTTGCCCAACAGAGCCCTCAACACGCTTTGCAATCATGTTTAGTGGCGTGAATAGTTGATTCCTAGCCATCTCCACCCTGGACTGTAAGCTTCTTGAGGGGAGAGACCGTGTCCATTTTGCTCATCGTTGTTTGTTTTCCTACTGTTTAGTCTAGTGCCTGGCATAGGTGAGGTCCTCAGTAAAAGGATGTGAGTAAATGAATCCTGAATTTTTTTTTTTTTTATGGCTGTGTTGGGTCTTCGTTTCTGTGCGAGGGCTTTCTCTAGTAGCGGCAAGTGGGGGCCACTCCTCATCGCGGTGCGCGGGCCTCTCACTATCACGGCCTCTCTTGCTGCGGAGCACAGGCTCCAGACGCGCAGGCTCAGTAATTGTGGCTCACGGGGCCAGCCGCCCCGCGGCATGTGGGATCCTCCCAGACCAGGGCTCGAACCTGTGTCCCCTGCATTGGCAGGCAGATTCTCAACCACTGCGCCACCAGGGAAGCCCCATGAATCCTGAATTTTGAATCATAATTATAATCACAGTACTACTAGCTCCCACTCATCAGGAGTCTACACTTGTCAGGCCCTGACCATCAGGACTGAGGGTATGGGGGCAGGGTGGGGGGTGTAGGTTGGAAGCCTCAGCCTGTGAAACATGGAAGAGAAAAGCACTCTGAACACTGGGAGTAGAGGGAGGCTGAAGTTGGGGTGCCTCTGAGTCAAGGATGTAGCATCTAATTCCTATTGTCTACAGCACTGTGTCCCCCAGAATAAACATGACTTCACGAGCGGTAGGGATCCCTCCACCCCCAAACTAGTCCTTTGTAAGATTAAGCTGCGGCTTCCTAATTGTCTCTCTTGGGAAACAGAGACCTCTTCCTCATATACATATCCTCCCTGCCCAGCCATACTCTTAAACTAGTGGGCCTGGTGATTATTTTGTGCCCAGGGGACACGTGGCAATGCCTGGGGGCATTTTTTGTGGCTACAATGGGCAGGTGTTATTACCAGCTAATGAACAGAGGCCAGGGATATTGCTAGGCACCCTACAAGGCACACGACAGCCCCTCCCAGCAAAGAATTCTGTGGCCCAGAATGTCACTAGTGCTCAGGGTGAGAAGCCCTGCCTCAAACCCACGGGCTCCCTCTCCATCACTTTTCCTGGGCACTTACAGCTGTTTGCTGTTTTCCTTTTGTTTTCATCCTTTGCCTTCTGTACTCCACACAGAACAGTGGGGGCAATGTTGGAAAGCTATTCACCAGAGTAAATGTGATGCAGTTTCAGCCATACGTTCAGTTTATTCAACACAAAATGAATATTTATTATTACAGGGGCTATTCTAGACCGATGCATTGAATGGCTTGCGAACCTTATTCAAATACAAATACTGAGTCAGTAGGTCTGGGGTGGAGCCTGAGAGTCTGCATCTAACCAGCTCGCAGCCTGAGAGTCTGCATTTCATCCCAGGATGAAAACACTGGGCCTGGGAGCACACTCGTAGTAGCAAATTTCTTGGCACTTAGGATACAGCAGCAAAGAAAACAAAGACTCCTGCCCTTGGGGAGCCTCCAGTTGGGCTAGAAAGTGTACTGGACCCAAAGAAGGGTGGAGAGGCTGAAGTCAGAGGCACTCAGAGTCTTAGAAAATCAGCTGGAAGAGAATTTAGAGGATGTCTAATCAAACCTCCCCATTTTAGAGATTGGGAAACTGAGGCTCACAGTTGGGAAGGGGGCTAGTTAACATCACCCAGCTTGCTGTGCCAGCTTTTGGGCAGGGCTGTTTGATTCCTATTCCCCTGAATTATCAGGGTCCTTAGGAAGTTCTTGAGGGCAGAGCTCATCAGGGTGGGGGGATGGCCAGCAGCTTTAGAGGTTGCAGGCGTGGAAGTCTGGAGACGCCCACGGGATGACCCCACTGCTCTCCATGCAGGAAACCCTGATTTCCTACTTCGCTCATGTGCATCCTGACACACCTGCAGACACTGGGATATATTTGGGGAGATACCAGATTCTTCCCACTGACCCTTTGCGTTTCTGCACGATTAAATTTGTAGCAAAGATGAACCAGGGTAAAATCCTGGAGAAGTAAATTCTAAATGAGTTCAGTCATTTGGTCAGCAAGTGGAAAGAGTAAACTCAAACAGAGTTCGCCTAGTCAAACCCTCTTCCTAATCGGGAGTGGAAGGAAAAATCCTGAACACACACACCAGCTCCTGTGGGCACCTTTCGGGGCTCCCCAGAACACAGCCATCAACCCAGAGCTTAGAGAACCATTTGCTTGGTGTTGAAAAGCAATTGCTTCCTCCACAGCTGGTACCCGGGAATGGAAACTTTTAAATTCAGGCCAGTTCGATTGGAACAGTAGCAAATTTCATGGAGTAGCTAAAAAGAAAAGCAACAGCTGGTACATCAGGCGTTAATAATATAACAAAGAAAGAAAAAAGAGAAACTTTTCATTAGTGCTTTTTGATGTCAATTTATTATTTATCCCTTCGCCAATATTCAAACAGGCAGGCAGTCATAAAACATTCAAAAAGATCTTCTAAAACAGTCAAGGCATCTGTTTTACCTCTGTTCTTTTTTAGAAACCTGGAAATCAGGAGCCCTGGCATTTATAGAATAGCTGTGTTTAAAAAAAATATATATATATGTATTGTATCAAAAATATTGTTTGAGGGGCTTCCCTGGTGGCGCAGTGGTTGAGAGTCCGCCTGCCGATGCAGGGGACACGGGTTCGTGCCCCGGTCCGGGAAGATCCCACATGCTGCGGAGCGGCTGGGCCCGTGAGCCATGGCCGCTGAGCCTGCGCGTCCGCAGCCTGTGCTCCGCAAATGGAGAGGCCGCAATGGGAGAGGCCCGCGTATCGCAAAAAAAAAAAAAAAAAAAAAAAATCTATATATATATATATAGTTTGAGGATCACTACCTAGAAAGATTTTAGTTTAAATTTTATCAATGGCCAGTAGGCAGGCAGACTACGGTTTGTAAAGGAAGATTCAATGTCAATCAGCAAAGTGTTGCTTCCAAATTTTGGACTCCTCCATGAGCATTACTTTGTGGAAACAAAGCACTGACAAAGCCCACTGTTTGGTAATTAGCATACTGTCAAGCCTCTCCAATGAAGACGGGCAAGCTGCACCTGGTCCTAGTTAAAACAAGCTTTGTGGGCAATTCTGATCTGACCCTCAGGGGCCCCCTGGCCTGTGCAGAACTGCCTTCAGTGCGCAGCCATAACTACCATTTACAAAATAAGAAGGCCTCTTCATCCAGAGGTTCTGAGAGCTTTTGTCTAAACCTAATGACCTGCCACACCACTTTAACTTCTGTGATAAATGTCCATCCTTGTGATGCAAACGTTTGCTCCTCCCCGAAGAAGGTATCTCTTCCTGGGACAGAAGATGCCTCACAAACAAAATCATTGTTGAAACAAACCAAATGAAAAATGGAGAGACTCTGGAACACAAAGACTGTAAGCGCCCTGTCCTCAGGACGAGGCCAGTGGAGGAGGAGGTGGCCCTCCCCGGCTCGGCTAACCTTCATTCGTCTCCGGGGCTGGCGTAGAGGTCGTGCTCCTTGATGTAGGCGATGACGGCATCAGGGAGCAGGTACTTGACGCTGTGCCCTTGGCCCAGGGCCCACCGGATGTATGTGGCACTGATCTCGTTCTGCACTGGCTCCCTGGCCAGGTGGATGTTGTCCTGGTACCTCTGCAGGATGGGCGAGCCCGAGATGTACCCCTTTGTGTCGTGCCCTGCCCGGTCCACGCACACCAAGCCGAACTTCTCCACTATTTCCTGGATGTGCTTGTCTTTCCAGAGGTTGGGGGTCTGGAAGGTCTTCAGGACATCTGCTCCGCAGAGGAGCTTCAGCTCAGGCACAGCTGGAAAAACAAGGGTGGATCCCAAGAAAGTTACAGAAGGGTCATGGCCGTGAATGATAACATCATATTCTGTTTGAAATTTTCAAAAAATGCTTTTCTTGGAATGTATGGGGAACTCAATGTCTCCGTGTTCTTGACTTAAAAAGAAAAAGCATGTAAATGAATCTGAAGCTACTTCAGGGACATACAGTTGTAAGTAATACTTTAATCAATAAATCTTTTAACATTGGCAAAGTGCCAAGTAATACAAAATGGATTTTTTTTTTTTTTTTTTTTCAGTGTTATTCCACAAGGCTGTCTGTGGTTGCTGGACCCCATAGCAGAGTCCAAAGGCGGCTGTGCTGTACCTAGAACCCCGTCTTCTGATAGAAGGTGAGGTTCTTAAAGCCCTAGGACTAACAAGTCACTGCCTTTCTCAAAATCTATTTCAGCCCTAATACCTGGTATTTTTATAAGTATAATCTCATCCTAAAGGTTAATTATAAAGGACCTGTGGGTAATTAAAAGGTCTCTAAGACCCCAGCTGGTGACCTTTTCATCTGTTTTCAATAAAACAAAGCTCTAGAACAACTGATCAATGTGGCTAATCCTTTGGCATTTGTGCTACTAGAGAATGATGATTATGATGATTAAAGAATACTTAACATGTATGGGTTGTTTACTGCGGGCACTATTGCTAAGCGCTTTATGTGTTTAATCTCATTTGAGCCTCAGAACAACCTCAGAAGGTATGTGTTATTGTTGTGCCCACTTTGCGGAGGGGGAAACTGAGGCACAGAGAGGTGCATGACTCATTTAAGCAGGGAGTCAGGATTTAAATGCACACAGCCAGCCTCCAGCTGGGGCATTTGAAACCGCTGGGCTCTGCCTCCGCCTGCTGGCAGGAATTGTACATGCATCACCCTGCCTGGATATTCCTGGCACCATTCCTGTTCAGGCCCCCTTTGAATGGGCTAATCGGAAAAGGAAAAACCAAGTCCATGCTAGAAGCAACCAGCAGGACCTCTAGTCCTTCTGGAAGCCAGTTCTAGCTTCAGTGAATGGCAAAGGCTGGGCTTGTAGGGCACAGGCATTTCTCAGTCACCCTGAAATCTCTGCTGGGAGGGGCTTCAGGGATACCAGCTGCTGGGGAAAACCTGATGTAAATGGTCGGTTTAGGATCCTCTATTGTGAAACCTTCGAAGGGATCTGGACGTGGACCAGAGAGATGAGGTTACAAAGGAGCACTAGACCAGCCGTGCACTGGGAAGTCAGAAACTAGAGATGTCATGGACAGGTCAGAGTTCTGGCCTCAGTCGGGCACAGGCTGCTGTGGGGCTGGAGCTGAGATCCTTCTCTGGGCCTCAGTTTCCCCATCCATGAAATGGTGGCACTGGACTTGTTTACTCATTTTAAAGCAGCAGATGTAATTACAGAAAACACACTTCAAACAGTTTAGCAGTGTAACTAGGACTCTAGTGCCAGACTTCTTAGATTCAAATCCTGGCTCTGCCGTTTGACAGCTGTGTGACCTCAAGTTTAAAATGGGGATATTAACAGTACTTATCTCATAGGATTAGCTTAGAATTGAATGAGCTTATAAATGTAAAGCACTTAGAACAGTGCTTGGAACAGAGTAAGTGTGACATATGTTAACTACTGTCTGTTCGTCCGTCCATCCATCCATCCATCCATCCATCCATCCATCCATCCATCTTTACCTACTTATCCACCAATCCATTCATCAGCACATCCATTCAGCACTTATGGAATATCTCCTAAGTACCTGGCCTTTTAAAATCAATAAAACTGCATTTAAAAATTATTCAATAACTTAGACCTTTTTCACTCATTTGGGCTGGTCCCGTTGCTTACAACATGTATGTGGATCCAAACTACTCTGAACCTGTGAGATTTTACTCTAATTTCTTATTTATTTGACCATTGTAATGTAGCAAGAGACCACTGTTTGACCTTTCAAGCAATTGGGTTGCTGTTCTGTGGTCTCCCTATGGGGGAGGTTAAATGATGTGCACTGAATTCCAGGGTCTTCTGGGGTCTGAGGCACGCCTCCCTGTTCCCTCAGGTCAGGGATTCTTCTCCTGTGGATTTTTGTGGGAACGATTTCCACATATCCACTTCGATATTGGATATTGTCTGACTTCATTAACAATGACAGTGTGGAATATGAGTCACTCTGAACCCTTGCCCAGAAGAGACAAGTGCCCACACCTGCCCCGTCCCCCAAGTCAAAGGCATGTCTGTGGGACTGGTGTGATGGCCATACGCGTCTCAGATCCCAACTCTGGGCAGTCCTGTCATCGGGCCCCCCAGAGGTTTTCACATCTCCCTTTCAAATCCATTCACATCACCCTTACAAAATCTGCAGACCGAGTGACTCTGACGGTGAAGTCCAAAGTCTGTAAGTCTGAGGTTTTGAATAAATACTGCCAATTTGGTTTGTCCTAACAGTGACATAGTGACATAAATAGATGTCCGTGGGCATTCTGGGGCAGGGTGCTTTTTGAATGGCCACAGGCTTTGGAAAGCAGATGAAGTGGAGATTAACACAGAAAATGGGAGAGGTGCCACCAGGGCCTTTCCCTTTGAATGTCCAGTTGCCCTAACTCTTTGACATCAAAAAGCACCAACCCTGAGGCCAGTCAGCCCTGGGTTCTAATTTCAGATCTGCGAGGACCCTGGGATAGTTATAGCTGGTGGGTCTGTTTCCTCAGCTGTAGTAGGGATAATAAAGCCTCCTTTGGGCGTTATGGAAGTTGAGTGATGGAGAGAATGCAATGGAAATCTCCTGCTTAGTGCAGGCACCGAGGGTGGTGTCTGGAGCATAGGACTTCTGGGTCTAGACAGGACACCCAAGATGAGGCCAGGTATTGACAACTGAAGGGTGGCACCCATATTAACCTCGGAACAGTCAGTGTGAAATGGAACCAGATGAAGCGTCTGCTCTGGTTGTATGAAAGGAGAATGGGGCTGAGCTGTGCTCGGGCCCCATCAGCCAAGGCAGGGACCACATTCACAAGCGACAGAGGCGGCCTGTTAAAGGACTGAGGCATCATCCACCCCAAAGCATGACGCCCAAGCAGCCCGGGACAAGGCAATTCACACGCCTCTGGGTGAGTCCAAGGAGGACTGCAAATCACAGGAGTGATGGGCAAAGCGGGGCTCCGGCGGCCAGAAAATGCTGAGCTCAGCCCCAGAGGAGAAGAGTGCGTGACAAAATACACGGCACACAAAGTGGTCCTTTAAAAACATGTCACTAGTAACATACAAGCGACCTCATCAAAAGCCAAACTTACGGTGAGAAAAAATCACCTGCCTTTTTTTAATTGCTCTAGTTTTTTTTTTCTGATGACAAACATGAAATCTATGTCAATTATGGGACGTATGGAAAATACATAAGCATTTAAAGTAGAAAATAACAGCAGCAATAATTCTTTCTACAAAAAACTCAATATTTTGGTGTATTTCTTTAGTCTTTTCTATTTAAACATGCAAATAGATGTGAAAGTATATTTATATATTTTTATATACTTGAGATTACACAGTATTGTATCCTGATTTTTTCCCATTCACCTCCTAAATGTTTCTCCATATCATGAAAACCTTTTGTGTGGATTCTTCATCCTATATATACAGAACATCCTATATACATCCTATATATATACATCCTATATATACAGTGTCATTTACTTATACATTCCCTTACATTTAAACACTGAGGTTGCTTTTATTTTCTGCCATTCTAAAAATTGCCACGATAAACATCTTTCTGCATGTCTTCATCCCAATTTCTAATCATCTCCTCAGCCAGATTCCTAGAAGGGGAATGTATCAAGCAAAGGGCACACACATTTTTAAGGCCCCTGCTCTATTTTGGTAAATTGAAAAGCTCACTTTTCATTCAATGCAAACTTCCTTTTGTAACAGTTACTTTGGAAGAGAACAAGATGAGCAGGATTTAGGGTTTGAACAGAGAGAAAGGGGATAAGGAACAAACCCCCAACATCATAGGGCCAAACAGAGTGACTAGTAGCCCACTGGAAAGATAAATCCAAAAAGAATGTGGGGTGAGCTCTGGGGGAGGGAAGGACTGGTTTCACCACAGGGAAGTGGGTTCCAACCTGAGCCTCACAGGACAGACAGGTTTTCAACAGGGCAGCCAAGAAGGGAAGGGGGAGGAGGGGCCCACCAGGCAGAGACAGGGATTCTGGAAGCATCTGCAGAGAGGTGAGAAGCTGGGAGCCTAAGCACGGCCCTCCTCCTACCTCACGGGAAGCTACTCCCTTCCTTCGCCGTGGGCTCCAGCATCCTGAATGGCATGCAGTGCCCAGCAAGCACCTCCTGCCTGTGTGCCTTACTCAGCTGCCCCCCTGTCCCCGAAATATCCCCAGCCCCAGATAGCCTGCTGATCCTATGAGTCATGGTGCAGGCGTCACCTCCTCCAGTCCCCCTAATCCATGTCGGAACTCACTGACATTCACAGCCTGTCTCCAGCTCAGGGCAGGGGCTGGGCACCGGTCTCTGTTCTCAGCCAGCATCTCTAGAACCCTATTAGGAGTGACTGCTGAGCCAGAGGGGATTCAGAAAGAAGGCAGAGGGCTGAGAATGCACACTGTGTGCTGTGCTCGGGACTGGGGCACAGATGAGGAGCCCATGCTGGCAATGGAGGGAGGGCAGACAGGGAGACCAGGGGAGTGTACTAAACATTGTAGAAGCTGATCATATAGGAGACTCTGTAGCTCCTTCTTTCTTGGATTCCTACTCTAGTGCACAGTTCCCCAAACTGGCGCTAAAGCAGTTTCCCAGCGTGGCAATTAAGCATCCAGAGTCCCAGGCCCCATTCCTCCTCAGCAGGTCTGAGGCATGGCCTGGGAATTAGCATTTTTAACAAGCCTCACAGGTGATTCTGCTCTGAGTGGTCCTTTGACCAGCATTCAGGAACTGCTGCAGGAAACCTTTAGGGCGTTTTCAAGTCCTTTTAATTAATTGATTAATTATAAACATATATATATATTCTTTTTCAGATTGTTTTCCATTATAGGTTATTACAAGATATTCAGTATAATTCCCTGTGCTATACAGTAGGTCCTTGCTGTTTACCTATTTTATATATATAGTAGTGTGTATATGTTAATCCCAAACTCCTAATGTATCCCCACCCACCCTTCAAGTCCTTTTAGAAGACTGTTTCCCAGTCTGTGTTCTGGGGAGCACTGGTTCTGAGAAATACTAATATGCATTAAAAAGAGTCCCATGATTAAAAAGTGCTAAGAACGGCTGCGAGCCTCTTCCCTTTCTTTCAGAGTCACAACGCACATGAACATAGTAAGGCTCTGAAAAGTCCTGCCGTAAAGACACCACTTTAAGTCTGTTTAACCGTGACATTCTGGAGCCCTTCTAATAGGGAAATAGTGTCCTACCAACTAAAGGTGGGAGAGCTGCTGGAGTGTTGGCCCAGTGGGACCAGCGGTTCCCTGCTCATGGCACATCCTGCCCCCCGCCCCCCATCACTGGTGCTCCTGCTTACGTGCCTGAGGGGCTATGCATTTGACCCCCGGTACCAGGGCTGTCATGGGAGGTACTCTGAAATCACAGCTGACAAGATTCCATCAAACACCAGGAGTTGACAACAGGGTAGAAACCCAGGGCTACAAATTAAAAGGATAATCCAAATCGACTTTACATGCCTTAAAAATAGGTTTCCTCTTCCAAGTAAAACACTGAGTAACACTGCTATAAAGTATTAGTTTAAGGGATATAATGGCACATTTTGTTTTCAAAAAGGCTAAGGCTTTCAAAAGCAGCCCAGCAGCACCCAGAAGTTTATCTCTGTGTAGCCCTGACTGTAATCCAGGTCACAAGCACAAGTCACAAGTGTAGGTAAACTCCTTTGGGGCAGAAAATCCCAATTTAGCATAACAATTTACAAGGGATGGTGGCAGATTGGTTAGTTTGACCTTTCAACGTGGGAAGTGTCACCCCTAGCAGGCTTCGAAAACTCTTATCTGTGCCCAGGGGGCTGTGACTCCCGTTGGCTCTTACCCGAAGCCCTGACATCTCACCCTCCCACAAAGGAGAGGGTCAGCACCCACCTGCGGGGGCTGGAGAGTCAACCTTGCCTTGGTCCAGGCCTTCCTTCCAGGGCAGAGATCTGAGCAGTTCGCTGTGATGATGCCTGTGTTGTAAGCATATGGGTTCAGGGGGCATCCATGTGGCCTACAGTTCCCCCAAACCACCCAGGGGGGGTCTCTGATTTTAGGTCTCAACCTGCTTTTGTCCATTTTAGGTAGCTCATTCCATAAATATTTGCTGAAGGCCTACTATGTGCCAGGCCCTGTGCCAGGTGATGCGTCTGGGTCCTCACAGACCCCCGCATCCAAGGCAGCTCACTGCCTTCTGTGAGCCCCGACTGAAAGGAGGAAATGAGCAGATTTCTACTCTTTCAGTATTTTCTTTCACTACCTCACTTTTTACAAAAAACTGAATAGGGATTACGGACCTGGGCTATTAGAATCAGACCTGAGTTCAAAATACAAATTTTCAGTTGTAAAGCTGGGATAATACACCTACTTTTTAGACTTTAGTGAAGGTACATGAGCTAACACGCAGCAAGCACTGGCACAGTGCATGGCCCACAGCTGCCTCTCAAGATAGAGGCTCTCTCGGATCATGAGCTGGTACTTTAGAATTTGACAGGGTGATGCTCAGAGCCTGGCTTGGAGCCAGACTGCCTGGGTTGAATCCCAGCTCCCCCGCCGGCCAGCGGTGGGATCCCGGGTGGGCGGTTTCCAGTCTCGGCACCTGCAAAACGAGGAATGATGACAGTGCCAGCTTCCCACGGATGGTTATGAAGATGAAAGGAGTTTTGTACATGCAAAGCCCACAAAGTGGTGTGCAGCACAGAGGGAACCTCATTACGTGCTAGCAGTTCAGATACGATTAGACTTACACCCATAGGGCAGGCCCGGCTCTTTAAGCAATCTATGTTCTGCAAATCAAGAGATACCTGTGCCTTCTTCTTTTCAACAGAGCACAGGTAATCACTATGTCTTGTATCAATCTGATCTTCCATCTTCCACCTCCCGTATTAACTAGAGCTGTGTTTGGGAAGAAGTGCCTGGTGGGAGAAGCATGTGTTTGTAGCCAGAGTGGCTGGGTTCAAGTTTAGGCTCTCCTGCTCCTACGAGCCTGGGTGAGTCACAAACACCCTCAGGGCCTCACTGACCTCTGTTAATTGGTCAGGAAAGTTAATGCCGGCCTTGTCTACCCTGAGTATCACAAGACCATGAAGGCGCAAAGGCTTCTCCCCGGCTGGGGAAGCGGCTGATGCTGATTATTATTTGGAGCGGGTGCAGTGTAGAGGTTAAGTTCTAGAATGAGATTGCCTGGGTTGCAATACTGGTTCCAACTAGGAGCTGTGGAATCTTGGTGGGTGCCTTAAGCAATCTGCCTCCACTTTCCTCATCTGTAGAATGGCAGACAATGACAGTACCCACCCCAGAGAGCTGTTGTGAGGATGAATTAAAGAGCTTAGCACAGCCCATCCACAGAAAAGTGCCCAGTCAACGTTAGCTGTTATTAGTATCCTTACTCTCAGTCTGTCTTCCCCACCAGATTGTGAACAAGGAGCTCATGTAATTCATCCTTATATTCTTGGTGCCTAGGGAACTGCTTAGTAAAGTCAGCTGAATTCACGAAGGATGGAAGGGGGGTAAATACATTTAATTCAGGTCCAGATTCCCTCCTGATGGTCTCAGAGACTCAGCTGAGTCTTCTCAGGGCCCTGCTGAACTAGTCTGTGTTTCCATTACTGTCTTATTGCTTTAGTTTTAGAAAGCTTCACCTCTGAGGATTCACTCCCGGGTTAGCCTGGAATCTCGCATCAGACTGAAGTAGGTTTGGGTCTCACCTCCACTTTCTCGCTGTAGGACTGTGAGTATGTTGCTGACCCTTTCCGAACCTGTTTTCTCATCTGTGAAAGGAGGCCAAACTCACCTACTTCTCAGAGTTGCTGAGCTGACTAGATATTATATACTTGGCACACACAGTAGGTGATCAGTGAAAGCTGGTATTATTTTATTTTACTTCCCTTGATGTTCCTGGTTCAAGTTGACCCTACTTTGAATATTAGCTGGAGCTCTGAACTCTGGTGTGCAAATGATTTCAACGCCAAATGCATCTTCCTCACAGACCTCCACTCCGCCTTTGTTTGGTGGGAGGTCATTGCTTCCTCTTGTTGCCTGCCTGAGGGGCACCCTGGTGTGCCCAGCCTTGGGCCTGATGACTGCCCCTGGCAGCATGTTCTCTGTGTCCTCAGCAGTCCCTGGTCTCCAACTATACCCAATCAGAAGGTTACTGTGGCAGAAGCAGAGTCAGCCACATCGTGGTCCCACCCGTAGATCACTGGTTTTGAAGATGGCCATAAGCATGGCTTCAGAGTTCAACAGACTAGGGCTCCACCACTTGCTTATTTGTTGTGTGACTGGGGTTAACTTAGCCTCTCTGAGCCTCAGTTTACTCATCTGTAAAATGAGGACGACATAAGAGCATGTTTGCCAAGGGGCACATGAGCTGCTGCTGGACCACATCAAATGGCATCGTGACGAGGCCCTCCCTCAGCATGGGGAGAGGGCAGGTGAGATCAGTTATCAAGTGCCCTAAAAGCATGAAAGCTGGCCCAGGTTCCTTAAAAAATTAGAGTAAAAATAAAAAACCTACTAAGGAGAAAAAGAATACTCAATAAGCCCTACAGTGAACTGACTTCATAGTGACATATATCACTGTCACCATGATGTAGATTCACTGCTGAGTCCACCAAGAGGATACTAATGGAGCAAAGGGTGGGGTGGATTTCTACAATGCTTCTAGAATCACCTAACTTTACAATTTTAACCAGATTTTCAATCTTAAAAAAATGATTTTGGTAATTTTAGGAAAACATTAGTAATTAAACAAATTTTCTAATGAAGCCCACCCCAAATACTGACAAAAATCTTAATCAGCTATCTGATAAAACAGTGTTGACTGTATCAGTGGATTCTCAACATTGGCTGCACAAAATAAATCATTTGGGGACCTTTAAAAGTACCCATGCCTAGACCCTGTCCCAGAAAAATCAAAATCTCCGGTAGGGGAGGGTGAGCATTTAGAAATAGCTTCCCAGGTGATTCTTACAGCCAGGATTGAGACCACTGGTTTGGACTGATCCCAGTACTAATCATAAGCATGATTCACACACTTGGTGACTGAGGCTGTGGATCTCAACCCTGGCCACACATTAGAATCACCAGGGAGCTCTTAAAAATCCTAAGGCCCCATCCTAGACCAATGACATCTCAGTCTCTGGGGTAAGACTCAGGCTTCCGTACTTTTTTGTTTGTTTTTTGGGTTTTTTTTTGCGTTATGCAGGCCTCTCACTGTTGTGGCCTCTCCAATTGCAGAGCACAGGCTCCAGACGTGCAGGCCCAGCGGCCATGGCTCACGGGCCCAGCCGCTCCGCGGCATGTGGGATCTTCCTGGACCGGGGCACGAACCCGTGTCCCCTGCATCGGCAGGCAGACTCTTAACCATTGTGCCACCAGGGAAGCCCAGGCTTCCGTACTTTTGAAAGCTCCCTAGGTGATTCAAGGTGCAGCCAGGGCTGAGAAGCACTTGTCTAAAGGGTACAGTAAAAAAAAAAAAAAAGAAAAAGAATGTGTCCTGTAAAATCTTAAAAAAAAGCATTTTGCAGCAGGATATTAATTACGTGGTACTGCGGTCAAATCCTACTTACCTACCTGTGAATGGCTTATCTGTTATGAGGAGACATTATGGGCCTGTTAGGGATGCAGGGAAGGTAGCTAACGTTATTAAGCACCTACTATAAACCAGGTGTTTTCCGACATCATCTCATGTAGTTCATACAGTATCCCAGTGAAGTAGGTGGTGTCATCCCCATCTTATTAGGTGAGGAATTGAGGCTCAGAGAGGCTAACTCATTTACATCAAGTCACTTCGATTGTAAATTTGGCTCCAAGATCTGGGCCCGAGGCCACACTGCCCCTCACAGGGTGGAAAAGGAGAGCGTCTCTTTGTTTCTGACTACGTATTAAAGCTAAATGATTTGTTGGATTATCTGATTTGTTTCTACTCCCCTCTGTTAGCCTAGATAAATGAGAGCTGACTACACTGTTTATTCTAAAAGAGTGATCTAGGTGTAAATGTATTACTTAAGTTAAAAAAAAAAGAGAAGCATAGATCTAACAATTATTTCATATTTGCTCTCCTTCAATTTGACAACAGATTTTGAAGTAGCACTGTAACTGCTCAATGCTTCTAGCTGGTTCTTTCCCCAGTAAAGGGTAAGTAATAAGAACCAGGATGTGGAAACTAAATGTTTACCTTTGCTTAAAAAGGCAAACATTTTTCTCCCAAGTGACTTTGAAGATTAGTAAAAAATAAAAACCAGGGCTTCCCTGGTGGCGCAGTGGTTGAGAGTCTGCCTGCCGATGCAGGGGACAAGGGTTCGTGCCCCTGTCCGGGAAGATCCCACGTACCCTGGAGCGGCTGGGCCCGTGAGCCATGGCCGCTGAGCCTGCGCATCCGGAGCCTGTGCTCCGCAGCGGGAGAGGCCACAACAGTGAGAGGCCCGCGTACCGCAAAAAAAAAAAAAAAAAAAAAAGTAAAAAAAATAAAAAATATAAATAAATAAATAAAAACCAATCAAAATTGTGGACAGGGCTGTCAGTCATTTAACCTGGTCCCTTGTGTCTCCTATTCTCTGACAATCCTAGTGCTTCCACACAGATCAAGACACAGCCCACAGTTTGCAATCCCTTCCAGCAGAGCTGGCTGTCATTAGTGACAGGCAGCCCCGCCTCACAATCCCCTCCGACGGGCAGGACAAGTGAGACTTCTTGCTTCTCTAGCAATCTCCCAGGAAAGCTTCCCAGACAAAAGTCAGAGACCCACTGTCCTAAAATACAGGGCTTTTAAACGGCTGCATTACTTGTGCTGAATGCTAATAGCAGTTCTAAAAGAAAAAAAAATCCTGTGTAATTATTTCTAGATTCATAGTTTTTTCTTAAAGTCTAGATTTATAGAACCTAGGATTTGTACACTTGGAAAAGATGGCCTACTACGTAGATGCAGTTTTCAACCTAGTCAGTGATGACAATAATAAAGGGTCTCACTTACTGAGTATGATTATGTGTTTCTGGGTCAGAAAAGTGATTTACATTTTCGTAATGCTCATTAGGTTATGCTGTCCCCGTTTTGCAAGTGAGAAATGTGTCCCAGAGAAATGTCATGTGCCTAATGTCACACAGCTACTGAGTGGCGGCCCTGGAGCCTAGATGCTACAACCCTCTGAAACAAGATGGGGCTTTCCCACAAAGTGTACCCTGAAGGGAGTGGTTTGTGATTTTTCCACTTAGGACCTCTCTGAGAATGTGAATCTGTTGGTCTCTCTCCCTCTAAGGAGAAACTCTTGCAGGATTTGGATGAGAGGGGCCGGCTGAAGCCCCACTCAACACTCCATCCCTGCCTGTCACCCTGTGGGCTCTGCAGACGTGACCGTGGCCCCTGCTCATCCCAAGAGCACATGCCCACCGTTACCTCAGCACCTTGACTGTCTCCGTCCACTGCACCTGCTCACTCTCCCAGGGGTCCACCTGGATCCAGTCGGACGTCTGCAGGGCCAGCCGGGCCATGGCCACCCGGTGCCGGGCAGCCACGAGGTCCTTCTTTCCGTAGCTGTCATTGACAGGAGAGATGATACCCCCGATCACCTGGTACCTGCCTAGGCAGCAGAGAGCAGTGGTGTTGCTGGTACAGGACCTTGTCACCTGGCAGCTGGAATTCAGGCAGGTGCTAAAAATCTTGGGGTCTCGTCCTGAGTGGGATCAGACCCTAGCATTCTCTGCTGGGCGGCCCAGCTCCCTTGGGCCAGGTAAAGGTGCTACCTCAGGAACCACATGCCTCTCCTCCAGAGGCTACTACACCCTGGAGTAGCTCAGAGGATGCCGTGAGGGTGGAGCTGAGGCAAGGCTCCCAGATAGCAATGTGGGCGGTTAGGGTCAGAATATGTTGGAGGAACACGATGACTCCCCCTGCGTGGGACTTACAGGGGCACTACTGTCCTCTAATCATGTTTGGGACAATAGTTACACATGGTTTCTTAGCTCAAATAGGGGATTTTGTGGATCAAAGAGAAAGGATGATATTTAGCCTGGACCAGGTGGGTGGGTGATGGGATGCAGACTCACTGCACAGGCCCACCATTGGCTTTGGAGGACTGTGCTGTTAAGGGAATGGGAAGGCCTACTTTGGAAAAGATGGGAGCCGTCTGATGAGAGATGCTGCATGGCTCAGTGACTGAAGAATGGGGCATTACAGGTTTAGAGCTGCAGTGAACTGTAGAAGCTACAGAGAACCACCATGGAAAGGGTATGAATGGGCCTCAGAGAGACTGTGGCTGGGACTCGGGTGAAGCTCTAGTTCTCTCACTCACTAGGATGTCTTAAGCAAATTACCAAGCTATTTGCAAAAATAAAACACTTAGCCATTTGAACTTCAGTTTTCCTACCTGTAAAATGGGATAATGCCTGCTTGGCAGGACCTTGTGGTAAGGATGAAATTAGATAATGTTTAGGAGGGGAGATAATATTTTGACTTTGTATATGATACATTTAAAAAAATTGTATTATAAAATATCATATGCATATAAAAGGGCATAGAGTTTGACAAAGAGTTATAAAGTATATCCTGTTCTAATCCTCACCTAGGTTAAGATACAGAAGTTCTCTAGCACAGCCTCCACACTCTGATGGAAGCTCATTACTATTCTTACTTTTATAATATTAATTCTCTTGCTTTCCTTTATAGCTTTACCATGTATTTATGCATCCTTAAGAAACACAGGTTGATTTTGCCTGCTTTTGAAACTTTTAAATATGGAGTCGTACTGAATGTATTCTTTCATTAAGCCTTTTTCACTTTGATAAAATTCATGTAGTACAACCAGTTTTATTGCTGCATAATATTCTTTTGCATGATTATATACCAAAGAATTGACCTATCTTACTGTTGATGGATTTGGTTTGATTCTGGCTTTAGACAGTTACCAACAATGCTGCTATGAAAATGCTTGCACAAGTCTCCCTGTGTGCACAAGCATATCTTTCTTAGGATATGTACCTAAGAGTGGAACTGCTAAGTCATTGGGTAGATGTATTTGCAGCTTTACTAGATAATGCCAAACACTTTTCTAAAATGGTTATAGATATTTACTCTCCAACCAGCGGTGTATGAGCGTTCACTTGCTTCACACCATCGAGCAAATAACCATACAGGGTTATTGTCAGGATTTTCCCATCTGATAGATGTGTAGTTATATCTCATTGTGGTTTTAATGTTCCTTTTCCTGCTTACCAATGAGCCTGAGCATTTATTCATATATATTATTAAACATTCAAGCTTAATTTTTTTGCCAAGTGCCTGTTCAAACCTTTTGCCCATATTTTCAGTTGTCTGCCTTTTTGTCATTGATTTGTAAAGTTCTTCATCTATTCCAAATATTAGCCCTTTGTTGGTTGGTTATATGTGTCATAAATACCTTCTCTCACTTGATGGCTTGTCTTATTCTTTTTATGGAATCCTGCGAAAACAAACGTTCTTAATTTTTATGTAGTTGGGTTGTTAGTTCTTTTCCTTTATGGCTAGTGCATTTTGTGTTATGAGGACATTTTCCTATATGATCTCATAAAAGCTTTATAGTTTTGTTTTTCACATTTGTGTCTCTGTGCATGATGTGCATCCTATTAAATTATTTTCCATTTGGATAGTCAATTATTCCAGCATCATTGACCAAAAAGACCTCTTCTGCCCCACTGCTGTGCCTTGTCACTCGTGTGGAACTCCTAGTGTCCATCTGAGCATGGGCCTGTTTCTCCGCTCTCTGTTCTGCTATGTGGCTGTATTTGCCATCCTTGTACAATGTCACACTGCCTTGTTTAATAGAGCTTTAGTACACATCTTGATATCTGGTTAAGTAAATCCTCCCACCTGTTATTCAAGAGTGTCTTCGCAATTCTTGACTTTTTGCATTTTCCACATAAATTTTAGAAAGCACTTGTCAAGTTCCACAAAGATGGAACAGCTCCCCAGCCCCCCAAAAAACCTGCTGAAATTTGATAGGAATTGAATCAAATCTATAATTCAATTTAGGGAGAACTGACATTTTTACAATAATGAGTCTTCCAATCCACGAGCATGGTATATCTTTCCATTTGTTTAGGTTTTCTTAAATGTTTCTAAATAAAATTTTACAATTTTTCTTGTAGCACACTGAACACATCTTTTGTAAGATTTATTCCTAGATTCTTGATCTTTTTGATGCCACTACAAATGGCATTTTTAAAGTTTTAAAGCTGACTTTTTTTCCTGCTGTTGATATGTAGAAATATAATTGATTTAGGTATCTTGAATGTGTATCTAGTAAATTTGCTAAACTCTCTCATTAATTCTAATAGTTTATCTGCAGAATCTTTTGAAGCTTCTATGTCCAAAATAATACCATCTGAAAATACTGACAATTTTGCTGTTTCATTTCCAATCCTTTTACATTTTACTTTTCTTGTTACATTGTTTAAGGCCTCTAGAATAATGCCATATAGAGATGGTGTTAGCAGGCATCCTTGTGTTATTCCCACTATCAGAGGAAAAACTTTCAAGTTTCATTATTACGTATGATGTTTGCTGCAAGTTTTCTGTAGATATCCTTTTTCAGTTGTGGCAGAGACCATGCCATGTGTTCATTAAGACCCATTTTTATTTTTCCTCTTTCTGGGCATATAGGAAGCTAATATTTCTGTTCCTCTTGAAATTAGGTTGTGTTTTTGTGATTTGAATGAGTTATAGTCATTGGGACGTGGGTGGAAGTGATGTATGCCCCATGTAGACTTGGCCATAAAAACTCTTGCATGACACTCTAGCTCTTCATAGTGAATCTGAAAGCTGCAATTAAGATAGCAAAGCATATGGGGCCTACCAGGATACCTGAGACACAGCTTGGAAGGGAACTACCCTGTAGATCTTCTGAACCTACACAGGATTTATCTGATGAGAGATAAATTTATTTAATGTGTTAAGCTCCTCAACTTGGGGGATTTGTTACTGCAACTTAGCCTGGTCTATCCTGACAAATATGTTATTTTAAAAGAGACATTTAATATCCCAAATATATAAAGAACACATACAACTCAACAATAAAAAAAAGCAATTTGAAAGTGGGCAGAGGAGCTGATGGACATTTTTCCAAAGAAGACATACAGATGACCAACAGGCACATGAAAAGATGCTCAACATCACTAAACATCATGGAAATGCAAATCAAAACCACAGTGAGATATCACCTCACACCTGTCAGAATGGCTATTATCAAAAAAGACAAGAAATATGTGTTGGTGAGGATGTGGAGAAAAGGGAACCTTCTTGCATTGTTGGTGGGAATGTAAATTGGTGCAGCCACTGCAGAAGACAGTATGGAGATTCCTCAAAAAATTAAGAATAGAACTACCATACAATCCAGCTATCCCACTTCTGTATATTTTTCCAAAGAATACAAAAATACTAATCTGAAAATATATACATACCCCTATGTTCCCTGCAGCATTATTTACAATAGCCAAGACAAGGAAGCAACCTAAGCGCCCATCAACAGATGAATGGATAAAGGAGTTGGGGTGTGTGTGTGTGTGTGTGTGTGTGTATATATATATATATATATATATATACACACACATATGCACACATACATACACAATGGAATACTACTCAGCCAGAAAAGAGATGAAATCTTGCCATTTGTTAGAACGTGGATGGACCTTGAGGGTATTATGCTAAGTGAAATAAGTCAGATGAAGAAAGACAAATACTGTATAATTTCACTCATATATGGAATATAAAAAACTAATAAACTAAAAAAATAATAATAATGAACAAAGGAAACCAAACAAAAACAAACACAAACCCGTAGATACAAAGAACAGAGTAGTGGTTACCAGAGGGGGAGGAGTGGAGGGAGGGTGAAATGGGTGAAGGAGATCAGTCTCCTTCACCATACATGTCTCCTGTATGGTGACAGATGGAAACTAAATCTTTGATGGTGAGCACTTTGTAGGGTATACAAAAGTAGAAATATTGTACACATGAAACTTCCATAATGTTATATATCAATGTTACCTTTATAAAATAAAAAAGAGACATTCCCAGCTAGTCACAGTTTGAGCTTTTGTCATAAATGAATTCTCTGAAACTCTTGAAATGACTGTGTGATATTTCTCCTTTAGTCAGTTAATACAGTGCATTGCATTGATTAACCTTTTAATCTTTAACATTGCATTCCTGAGATAAACTCAGTTTGGTCAAGATATATTATCTTTTTAATGTGTTGATGGATTCACTCTGCTAATATATATTTAGGAAGCAAGAGAAGTCTATAATTTTATTTTTCTCTTAATGTCCTAATCAGGTTTTGGTATCAAGGTCATGCTAGCCTCATAAGAAGTGTTGGGAGTCCCCTCCTTTTCCTATGCTCTGAAATAGCTTGTGTAGGATTGAAATAACATTTTTTCCATTAAGTGTTTTCTAGAACCCATCAGTGAAGTCTTCATGAGGTTGGAGTCTAATTTGTGTGAAATTTTTTGACTAATGATTTAATTTCTTTAATGGTTGTAAAATGATTCAGATTTTTATTTCTTCATTATACTTTTTGGCAACTTGCATTTTTTCTAGGATTCTTTTCATTATATCTAAATTTTGAAATGTACTGGCATAAGGTTGTTTCCAATATTCTCTTATTTGTTTAGTGTTGACACCATCTGTAGGGATGTTCTTTTCATTCCTAATGTTGGTTGTGTTTCCATTCTTTTTCCTTGCTCAATCTTGCTAGAGGTTTATAATCTTATTAGTCTTTTCAAAGAACCAACTTTTGGCTTTATTGCTCTTCTCTACTGAATGTTTGTTTTCCATTTCATCAATTTCTGTTCTATTTTTATTAATTCTATCCTCCTACTTTCTTGGTGCTACTTTGTTGTTCTTTTCCTAACTCCTGGTGAAGGATACTCACCTAATTTGCCATTTATCTTCTTTTCTAATAAACACAGTTCTGGCTATAAAAATTCCCTCTAAGCACGACTTTACTTGTATTCTTTAAGCATGACTTTACTTGCATTTACTTTTTGATATGTAGTGTTTTCATGATCATTCAGTTCAAAATATTTTCTAATTTTTATCATTACGACTTTTTGATCCATGAACTATTTAGAAGTGTTTTTCCTAATTACCCAACATACTGAGATTTTTGGTAATCTTTTTGTTACTGATTTCTAGCTTAGTTCACTGTAGTCAGAGAACATACTCTATTGATTTCAATCTCTTGAAATATGTTGATACTTGCTTTATGTCCTAGGATATGATCAGTTTTGGTAAATGTTCCATGTGTACTTAAAAAAATGTGTATTCTATGATTGTTGGGTGCAGTGTTCTGTCCATTTACTTAATATTGCTAATTGTTTTGTTTAAATCTATGTTCTTACTGATTTTTTGTCTGCCTGTGTATTATTTATTGAGAGGCATGTTAAAATCTCCAAGATTGTGAATTTTTCTATTTTTCTTTTTAGTTCTTTCAACTTTTGTTTCATATATTTTAATGTTATTAAAATATATGTTATTTAAGTTCCTATATATTTATGATTCTTACATATCTGTGAATCAAGCCTCTTTCTCTCTAGTAATAGTTTTTACTTAAAGTCTATATGCCTGATAGTACTATAGTCTCAACAGTTTTATTTTGATTAGTATATGCATGTCATATATTTTTCACCCTTTTACTTTCAATCTTTCTATACTTTTGTTTTGTAAATAGCCTTTTTGTTTTGTAAAGTCTTTTGTAAATAGCCTAAAGCTGGATTAAAACATTTTGGGGGTCAAATTTGACAGTTACTGACTCTTAATTGGAACGTTAAGTTCACTTACATTTAACGTGAATGCTAACAGATTTAAGTTTAAAGCTACCAACTTCTATTTTCTTTCTTCCCACACAAGTCTATGTTATTTTTTCCTCTTGTCCTGCCTGTGTTTGGGCTTTATTTCATTTTTTTTCCTCTCAGATTGGAATTATATATAGTCTCACATCCAAAGTAAATGAAGACCTTTCCCCTCTTCCTCAACAACATGGGGACTAGAGAGCTCTGTCCATGCTAGTGTTGTACATATTTTAAGCCTATTGTTTCTCCTAACCCTGTTAGACCTTATCATTCTGTTTTATACAACCAATGCTCACTTAAATTTACCCATGTGTTTGCCATTTTCTTTGCACTCCATTTCTCTTTGCATATCAGACATGCTCTCCGGGAATCACTCTCCTTCTGACAGAACATATCCCATAGAATTTCCTTAAGTTAGTGACTTCATGCTTGAAAGACATTTTCAAGATACTACCCTCACACCCAAAATATATTTTCACTGTGTATGAACTAATGGATTGGCAATCATTTTCCTTCAATACTTTGAAGTTATGGTTCTACAGTTTTTTGACTTTCAATTGATGCTATTGAGAAGCCACCTATAATCTATCTGCCATTCCTGTGAAGATAATCTGTATTTCTCTGGTTGCTTTCAATATTTTCTTTGTCTACACAGGGATTTCTGTTTATCCTTCTTTGGGATCACTGGGTTTCTTAAATCTGGGGATTGGTGTCTTTTATTAGACATGAAAAATTCTTAGTTATTATCCCCTCAGAAAATGCCTCTGCCCCTGTACTCTGCCCTCTTCTTCTAGCTCTCTGATTGTGTATATGTAGCCACCATGTCTCCTACCCTCTCTTCTGAAATTAAAAACAAATCTTTTTATCTCTCTCCTCCACTCTTCATAATTTCATTTGATCTATATTCCAGTTCACTAAGTTTGTATTTTTCTATCTCTAGTCTGATTCCAAATTATTCATTGAAATTTTTTTTAAGTCTTTTAATCTAAAAACATGTAAATATCTCCATTTGTCTAGGTCTTCTTTGATTTCTTTCTCAATATTTTTGAAAATTATATAAGTATTTTGTTGATTTGTACCTAAGTATTTCGTTTTATTTAGATCAATTGTAAATGGTATTATGTTTTAAATTTTGGTTCATATGTTTGTTATTAATATACATAAACAAGATTGATTTTTGTTTGTTGATGTTTATCTCACTTATTCTAAGAGATCTAAACAAACAGATTCCTTGGCATTGTGTACATAGATAACCATGTCACATGCAAATAGAGAAAGTTTTATTTCTTCTTTTCCTACATGTATGCCTTTTATTTTCTTTAATTTATTTTTTTATACAGCAGGTTCTTATTAGTCATCCATTTTATACACATCAGTGTATACATGTCAATCCAAACCTCCCAATTCATCACACCACCACTCCCAACCCCCCGCCGCTTTCCCCACCTTGGTGTCCATAGGTTTTTTCTCTACTTCTCTGTCTCAACTTCTGCTCTGCAAACCAGTTCATCTGTACCATTTTCTAGGTTCCACATATATGCGTTAATATACGATATTTGTTTTTCTCTTTCTGACTTCACTCTGTACGACAGTCTCTAGATGCATCCACGTCTCTACAAATGACCCAATTTCATTCCTTTTTATGGTTGAGTAATATTCCATTGTATATATGTACCACATCTTCTTTATCCATTCATCTGTTGATGGGCATTTAAGTTACTTCCATGACCTGGCTTTGTAAATAGTGCTGCAATGAACACTGGGGTGCATGTGTCTTTTTGAATTATGGTTTTCTCTGGGTATATGCCCAGTAGTGGGATTGCTGGGTCATATGGTAGTTCTATTTTTAGTTTTTTAAGGAACCTCCATACTGTTCTCCATAGTGGCTGTATCCATTTACACTCCCACCAACAGTGCAACAGGGTTCCCTTTTCTCCACACCCTCTCCAGTATTTGTTGTTTGTAGATTTTCTGATGATGCCCATTTTAACTGGTGTGAGGTGATACCTCATAGTAGGTTTCATTTGCATTTCTCTAATAATTAGTGATGCTGAGCAGCTTTTCATGTGTTTCTTGGCCATCTGTATGTCTTTGGAGAAACGTCTATTTGGGTCTTCTGCCCATTTTTGGATTGGTTTGTTTGTTTTTTTAATATTGAGCTGCGTGAGCTGTTTATATATTTTGGAGATTAATCCTTTGTCTGATGATTTGTTTGCAAATATTTTCTTCCATTCTGAGGGTTGCCTTTTCATCTTGTTTATGGTTTCCTTTGCTGTGCAAAAGCTTTTAAGTTTCATTAGGTCCCATTTGTTTATTTTTGTTTTTATTTCCATTACTCTAGGAGGTGGATCAAAAAATATCTTGCTGTGATTTATGTGAAAGAGTGTTCTTCCTATGTTTTCCTCTAAGAGGTTTATAGTTCCTGGTCTTACATTTAGGTATCTAATCCATTCTGAGTTTATTTTTGTGTATGGTGTTAGGGAGTGTTCTAATTTCATTCTTTTACATGAAGCTGTCCAGTTTTCCCAGCACTACTTATTGAAGAGACTGTCTTTTCTCCATTGTATATCCTTGCCTCCTTTGTCATAGATTAGTTGACCATAGGTGTGTGGGTTTATCTCTGGGCTTTCTATCCTGTTCCATTGATCTATATCTCTGCTTTTGTGCCAGTACCATATTGTCTTGATTACTGTAGCTTTGTAGTATAGTCTGAAGTCAGGGAGTCTGATTCCTCCAGCTCCGTTTTTTTTCCCTCAAGACTGCTTTGGCTATTCGGGGTCTTTTGTGTCTCCATGCAAATTTTAAGATTTTTTGTTATAGTTCTGTAAAAAATGCCATTGGTAATTTGATAGGGATTGCACTGAATCTGTAGATTGCTTTGGGTAGTATAGTCATTTTCACAATATTTATTCTTCCAATCCAAGACAATGGTATATCTCTCCATCTGTTGGTGTCATCTTTAATTTCTTTCATCAGTGTCCTATAGTTTTCAGCATACAGGTCTTTTGTTTCCCTAGGTAGGTTTATTCCTAGGTATTTTATTCTTTTTGTTGCAATGGTAAATGGGAGTGTTTCCTTAATTTCTCTTTCAGATTTTTCATCACTAGTGTATACGAAGGCAAGAGATTTCTGTGCATTAATTTTGTATCATGCAACGTTACAAAATTCATTGATTAGTTCTAGTAGTTTTCTGGTGGCATATTTAGTATTCTCTATGTATATTATCATGTCATCTGCAAACAGTGACAGTTTTACTTCTTCTTTTCCAATTTGGATTCTTTTTATTTCTTTTTCTTCTCTGATCGCCATGGCTAGGACTTCCAAATCTATGTTGAATAACAGTGGTGAGAGTGGACATCCTTGTCTTTTTCCTGATCTTAGAGGAAATGCTTTAAGATTTTCACCATTGAGAATGATGTTTGCTGTTGGTTTGTCATATATAGCCTTTTTTATGTTGAAGTAGTTTCCCTCTATGACCACTTTCTGGAGACTTTTTTTTTTTTATCATAAATGGGTGTTGAATTTTATCAAAAGCTTTTTCTGAATCTATTGAGATGATCATATGGTTTTTATTCTACCATTTGTTAATATGGTGTATCACATTGATTGATTTGTGTACATTGAAGAATCCTTGCATCTCTGGGATAAATCGCACTTGATCATGGTATATGATCCTTTTAATGTGTTGTTGGATTCAGTTTGCTAGTATTTTGTTAGGATTTTTGCATATATATTCATCAGTGATATTGGTCTGTAATTTTCTTTTATTGTGGTATCTTTGGTTTTGGTATCAGGGTGATGGTGGCCTCATAGAATGAGTTTGGGAGTTTTCCTTCCTCTGCAAGTTTTCGGAAGAGTTTGAGAAGGATGGGTGTTAGCTTTTCTCTAAATATTTGATAGAATTCACCTGTGAAGCCATCTGGTCCTGGAATTTTGTTTCTTGGAAGATTTTTAAACACAGTTTCAATTTCATTACTTGTGATTCATCTGTTCATATTTTCTACTTCTTCCTGGTTCAGTTTTGGAAGGTTATACCTTTCTAAGAATTTGGCCATTTCTTCCAGGTTGTCCATTTTATTGGCATAGAGTTGCTTGTAGTAGTCATTTAGGAGGCTTTGTATTTCTGTGGTGTCTGTTGTCACTTCTCCTTTTTCATTTCTAATTTTATTGATTTGAGTCCTTGCCCTCTTTTTCTTGATGAGTCTGGCTAATGGTTTATCAATTTTGTTTATCTTCTCAAAGAACCAGCTTTTAGTTTTATTGATCTTTGCTATTATTTTCTTTGTTTCTATTTCATTTATTTCTGCTCTGGTCTTGATGATTTCTTTTCTTCTGCTAACTTTGGGTTTTGTTTGTTCTTCCTTCTCTAGTTCCTTTAGGTGTAAGGTTAGATTGTTTATTTGAGATTTTACTTGTTTCTTTAGGTACGGTTGTATATCTATAAACTTCCCTCTTAGAACTGCTTTTGCTGCATCCCATAGGTTTTGGATCATCGTGTTCTCATTGTCATTTGTCTGTAGGTATTTTTTGATCTCCACTTTGATTTTTTCAGTGATCTCTTGGTTATTTAGTAATGTATTGTTTAGCCTCCATGTGTTTGTGTTTTTTACGTCTTTTTCCTTGTAATTCATTTCTAATCTCATAGCATTGTGGTCAGAAAAGATGCTTGATATGATTTCAATTTTCTTAAATTTACTGAGGCTTGATTTGTGACCCAAGATATGATCTATCCTGGAGAATGTTCCGTGCGCATTTGAGAAGAAAATATAATCTGCTGTTTTTGGATGGAATGTCCTGTAAATATCAATTAAATCTATCTGGTCTATTGTGTCATTTAAAGCTTGTGTTTCCTTATTAATTTTCTGTTTGGATGATCTGCCCATTGGTGTAAGTCAGGTGTTAAAGTCCCCCACTATTATTGTGTTACTGTCGAGCTCCTCTTTTAGAGCTGTTAGCAGTTGCCTTATGTATTGAGGTGCTCCTATGTTGGTTGCATATATATATATATATATATATATATATATAAAATTGTTATATCTTCTTCTTGGATTGATCCCTTGATCATTATGTAGTGTCCTTCCTTGTCTCTTGTAACCTTCTTTATTTTAAAGTCTATTTTATCTGATATGAGTATTGCTACTCCAGCTTTCTTTTGATTTCCATTTGCATGCAGTATCTTTTTCCATCCCCTCACTTTCAGTCTGTATGTGTCCCTAGTTCTGGAGTGGGTCTCTTGTAGACCGCATATATATGGGTCCTGTTTTTGTATCCATTCAGCAAGCCTGTGTCTTTTGGTAGGAGCATTTAATCCATTCATGTTTAAGGTAATTATCGATATGTGTGTTCCTATTACCGTTTTCTTAATTGTTTTGGGTTTGTTTTTGTAGGTCCTTTTCTTCTCTTGTGTTTCCTACTTAGAGAAGTTCCTTTAGCATTTGTTGTAGAGCTGGTTTGGAGGTGCTGAATTCTCTTAGCTTTTGCTTGTCTGTAAAGCTTTTGATTTCTCCATCGAATCTGAATGAGATCCTTGCTGGGTAGAGTAATCTTGGTTGTAAGCTCTTCCCTTTCATCACTTTAAGTATATCATGCCACTCCCTTCTGGCTTATAGGGTTTCTGGTGAGAAATCAGCTGTTATCCTTATGGGAGTTCCCTTGTATGTTATTTGTCAATTTTCCCTTGCTGATTTCAATAATTTTTCTTTGTCTTTAATTTTTGCCAATTTGATTACTATGTGTCTCGGTGTGTTTCTCCTTGGGTTTATCTTGTACGGGACTCTCTGTGCTTCCTGGACTTGGGTGGCTATTTCCTTTCCCATGTTAGGGAAGTTTTCGACTATAATCTCTTCAAATATTTTCTTGGGGGGCTTCCCTGGTGGTGCAGTGGTTGAGAGTCCGCCTGCTGATGCAGGAGACATGGGTTCGTGCTCCGGTCGGGGAAAATTCCACATGCCGCGGAGTGGCTGGGTCCATGAGCCATGGCCGCTGGGCCTGTGTGTCCGGAGCCTGTGCTCTGCAATGGGAGAGGCCACAACAGTGAGAGGACTGCGTACTGAAAAATAAATAAGTAAATAAAAAAAATATATATATATTCTTGGGTCCTTTCTCTTTCTCTTCTCCTTCTGGGACCCCTATAATGTGAATGTTGTTGTGTTTAATATTGTCCCTGAGGTCTCTTTGGCTGTCTTCATTTCTTTTCATTCTTTTTTCTTTATTCTCTTCTGTGGCAGTGATTTCCGCCATTCTGTCTTCCAGGTCACTTATCCGTTCTTCTGCCTCAGTTACTCTGCTATTGATTCCTTCTAGTGTAGTTTTCATTTTAGTTATTATATTGTTCATCTGTTTGTTCTTTAATTCTTCTAGATCTTTGTTAAATATTTCTTGCATCTTCTCGATCTTTGCCTCCATTCTTTTTCTGAGGTCCTGGATCATCTTCACTATCATTATTCTGAATTCTTTTTCTGGAAGATTGCCTATCTCCATTTCATTTAGTTGTTTTTCTGGGGTTTTGTCTTGTTCCTTCATCTGGTACATAGCCCTCTGCCTTTTCATCTTGTCTATCTTTCTGTGAATGTGGTTTTTGTTCTACAGGCTGCAGGATTGTAGTTATTCTTGCTTCTGCTGTCTGCCCTCTGGTGGATGAGGCTATCTAAGAGGTTTGTGCAAGTTTCCTGATGGGAGGGACTGGTGGTGGGTAGAGCTGGCTGTTGCTCTGGTGGGCAGAGCTCAGTAAAACTTTAATCCGCTTGTCTGCTGATGGGTTGGGCTGGGTTCCCTACCTGTTGATTGTTTGGCCTGAGGTGACCCAACACTGGAGCCTAGCTGGGCTCTTTGGTGGGGCTAATGGCGGACTCTGGGAGGGCTCATGCCAAGGAGTACTTCCTAGAACTTCTGCTGCCAGTGTCCTGGCCCTCACGGTGAGGCACAACCACCCCCCACCTCTGCAGGAGACCCCCCAACACCAGCAGGTAGGTCTGGTTCAGTCTCCTATGGGGTCACTGCTCCTTCCCCTGGGTCCCAGTGAACAGACTACTTTGTGTGCCCTCCAAGAGTGGAGTCTCTCTTTCCCCCAGTCTTCTCAAAGTCCTGCAATCAAATCCTGCTAGCCTTCAATGTCTGATTCTCTAGGAATTCCTCCTCCCGTTGCTGGGCCCCAAGGTTTGGAAGCCTGATGTGGGGCTCAGAACCTTCACTTCAGTGGGTGGACTTCTGTGGTATAAGTGTTCTCCAGTTTGTGAGTCACCAACCCAGCAGTTATGGGATTTGATTTTACTGTGATTGCACCCCTCCTACCATCTCATTGTGGCTTCTCCTTTGTCTTTGCATGCAGGGTATCTCTTTTGGTGAGTTCCAGTGTCTTCCTGTCAATGATTGTTCAGCAGTTAGTTGTGATTCTGGTGTTTTCAAAATAGGGAGTGAGAGCTTGTTCTTCTACTCTGCCATCTTGAACCAATCTCTCGCCTTTTATTTCTTGATTTGAGACCTTTCCTTTTTTTCCCTAAAGTAAGCATTTAGTTTTATAAACTTCCCTCTCTGTTCTGCTTTAGCTGCCACGTTATTTGCTATATTTTATTTTTTAATTTTTTAATTTTTTAATTTTTTTTGTGTTATGTGGGCCTCTCACTGTTGCGGCCTCTCCCGTTGCGGAGCACAGGCTCTGGACGTGCAGGCCCAGCGGCCATGGCTCACTGGCCCAGCCACTCCACGGCATGTGGGATCCTCCTGGACTGGGGCACGAACCCGCGTCCCCTGCATCGGCAGGCAGACTCCCAACTACTGTGCCACCAGGGAAGCCCTATTTGCTATATTTTAATATGTTGTATTTTTACTTTCATTCAGTTCCATGTATTTAAAAAAATTTCTTTTGAGACTTTCTCTTTGACCCATGGATTATTTAGCAGTATGTTGTTTAATTTCCAAGTGTTTTAATATTTTCCTGTTGTTTTCCTTTTATTGATTTCAGTTTGATTCCATTATGGTCAGAGACCATAATCTGTATGACTTCAGTTCTTTAAAACTTGCTGAAGTTTGTTTTATGGCTCAGAATATGGCCCATTTTAGTGAATCTTCCATGGGTGTTTGAAAAAAAAAGTGTATTCTGCTGTTGTTGGTGGAGAGTTATACACACATGAATTAGATCCTGTTGGTTGATGGTGTTGTTCAGTTCTTCTATATCTTTGCTGATTTTCTGTCTAGCAGTTTTGTCAATTGCTGTAAGTGGAGTGCTGAAGTGCCACCTGTGACTGTGAACCTGCCTATTTTGCTTTTCAGCTCTTACTAGTTTTTGCTTCATATATTTTGAGACTCTGGTTTTTGGTGTGCACATATTTAGGATTATTATGTGTTCTTAGCTGACCTTTATTGAACTTTTAATTTCATTTATTTTAGTTGTCATTTCTAGAAGTGCTGATTTATTCTTCATCAAATCTGATAAGTCCTTTTTATAGTTTATTTTTTTAAAAAAACATAAGCGTAAGTTGAAAAATCTATATCTGTGCACAACAGTGTTCATAGTGGTACTACTGACAATAGGTAAGACATGAAAGCACCCTAAGTCTCCATCAACAGATGAATGGATAAAGAAGATGTGGTACATATAGACAATGGAATATTACTCAGCCATAAAAAAGAATGAACTAATGCAATTTGCAGCAACATGGATGGACCTAGAGATTATCACACTTACTGAAGTAAGTCAGACAGAGAAAGACAAATATTATATGATATCACTTATATATGGAATCTAAAAAATAGTACAAATTAATTTATAAAACAGAAACAGACTCACAGACGTAGAAAACAAACTTATGGTTAACAAAGGGGAAGAGGGGAGGGATAAATTGGGAGTATGGGATTAACAGATACACACGACTATATATAAAATAGATAGGCAACAAGGATTTACTGTATAGCACAGGGAACTATATTCAATATCTTGTAATAAACTATAATGGAAAAGTATTGAAAAAAAAGAATATCAATCTATCTATATATATATGCACTGCTGAATCACTTTGCCATACACCTGTAACTAACACAATATTGTAAACCAACTATACTTCAAAAAGCAGAAAAATAAATAAATAATCTGTATCCGACAATGCCAATTTCAAAGTCTCTACAGGTTATTTTTGCTGCCTGTTGATTCTGCTAGTTCTATTCATATTGTTCTGTTTCTTTTGTGCTTAGCTGTTTTTGACTGTGTGCTGGTCAATGCCACTAACTAGTTATCTGGGGGCTCCCCAAGGCCTAAGATAGATATGCCTTCCTCCAGAGAGGCTTCATGTGTGCTTTCACCAGGTACCTGGCTGGGGTTATTAAAAGTCATGGATGACCTTAAGTCAAGTTCTCAACTTGAGCTTCTTTGACTAATCCAGGCAGAGGGCTGATGTGTGGCCATTTCTTCCTAGCAATATTTTATGCTTTCCTTTTGCTTCTGCTTGCCTTAGTGTCAAGGCACTAAGGCTTTTCTGAAGTCCTCTAGGATTGGGGGAGGAAAGTGGGTTAAGATCTAGTTCATCCTGGTCCTGAGGGTGCAGGTCCTGGGAATCTAGCTTCATGTGGGAGAAGTCACCCATAAGGCTCCCAGCTTGGGAGGGCTCCAACTTTGTATTTTTTCCCTCTTGGCTTGTATGGCCACTGAGTCAAACCTTTGTGAGCAATACTGTCAAGTGTCCACCAGGGGTCCCGGTGGCATACTTACCTCTCTGGTTATAGGTGTTTATCTCTTAGCTGGTCTGAGACATCCCCTCTGTCTTTTCCATTTTAAAAGTGAAGTCTGAAAAGTGGTCTATCCACCATTTCTTGTTGCTTTAGTGGGAGAGTTGATCCAAAGAGTGCAGCCTGTCCTCTGGAAGGTGGAAGTTCTCTGATGCATTTTTCCATCTCTGGGAAACCTGGCTGCCCTAGGGCCCTCCATCATGGAGGCTGAGGCTCCCACTGCTCAGGGGGGTGGCAGAACCAGCTAAGACTAAGGAGAGGACATTCAGCTTTTGACTTCCAGAAATGGCTCCTGAAACTCTTTTCAGAGGAGTGCTTGTTAAGGTCAAAGCTTTCATTTGGAAGATCCAGGCGTTGTTGAGAGAGAAAGATTGATTTAAGTTGCAAAAGTTACCCTTAAAAAAGTCAAGAACCAGAGCCCAGGGAGTCAGAGGACACAGTTTTACTAAAATCCACAGAGCGGTAAGAAGGAGAGAATATGAAGATGGAAAGGGAAGGCCCTTTCTGGGCTGAGGGTGGGGTGGGTGGAGAAATGAGCAGCAGAGCAGAGAAGAGCTTGGTAGGAAAGGTTTGTGTGATGGAGCATTTAGACCTGAGTTGAGGCCTGCTCCCTACACCCTCCTAACCTTCAGAGACAAAACCTGGTGTGTGTTGGGTGCGAGAGGCCATAGTGAAGAGGTCCAGTTGGGTTTGGAAACTGCAGAGCAGACGGACTTGTGTTTTGATTCCCACCTGGAATTCTAGGAGGAGACCATCTCCCATTGCCCTGTGCCAACACAGAACAGCATCAACACAGTGGAAATGGCAGTGTGTCAAGTACAGGCAGAGAGAGCTTCAGAAAACACCCCCTCCTGTGCCTTCCAAGTCCCCCTCAGCTCCAGCAGGGCATGGTAGAAACCAGTAAAAATTCTCAAGGTTCTTCGAGAGGAGTAGTGAGGGAGGCTGAGAATTAACAGTCAGTAGGGCTACTGGGCGGGCGTACAGGGTACAGGGTGTGCAGCCCAAAGCCAGAGGCCATGGTGTTGGCAGTGCCGGGGAGAGTCCAGCATGGGCCCAGATAGCAGCAGTTGTGCCTGAGCCAAGAGAAGCTGAGGCGGCCTCAATAGTGGAGGCAGAGAGAATAGAGGCCAATGCCCAAGGTCAAGGGCAGACCCCTCGGCTGAAGGACATTGAGGGCCAGATGCCCCTTTTCAGATGCCAGGATGATAAGCCACCTCGGATGCTTAACTTACTCTTGGGAAAATAGGCGGAAAAGAGAAACTTGATTGTAAAGTGACCTATAAGAGAATAAGCTTAAAATCAGAAGATAGTTACCTTAAAGTAGCAATTTTCTTTTCACCGTTCATGGAAATGGTGGCTTAAGAGCAAGTCATGTGTTGTAGAAAGCAAAGGAAGTTATTCTTCTGCACATCTGAGTCTCATGTTAGACATGGAAGATGTTAGTTCTTTCTCTTTTCCTCTTTAAAAGAAATGGGGGTCAGGAGGACTAACTCCTGTTGGGTGCCGACTCTCTTGGGTAATTTACATACATTTAACCTTCACTGTAATCCCTGTTTTACAGGGGTGGGGGGCCAGGGGCTCCTCCAAGCAGCTCTGCTGAGCATCTTGGATACTCAGGTGTCACCTGGGATGGTTTAGCTCATTTTGACAGGGGAGGTTGTACACTGAGAAATCAATGCTTAGTTATAGCTCCCAGGAGAGGAGAGTCAATAAAAATGACAGTTTGAGCTAGAACTCCTTCTTGCCCTCTAACTGGTCGTGCGTTTGAGCCTCTTTTGTTCTCCACAACGCTACAACCCCAGTGTTGTCTCATGTGATCCCCTCCCCCTCTTGCTACATGGAGGTACGTCTCCGGTGACCCAATGCAGCCCAGACACACCTCCATTACAGCACTTGTATGTTAGTGATCTGTTTGCCTTTGTCTTTCTCGTGAGGCTGAGAGCTCCTTAAGGATGTAAGCCTGTCTTTTCATTCTGGATAACATGGTCAGCACTTCACTTACTATGAAGCTACCCCATCCTTCCCTTGGAGTTATCATAGTAATACATGGCTATGTGTTTAACATGGCTGATAGAATTCCTTTTTTGTTTATCTCTACCCCTCTGGAAATTCTAACAAAATGGCAGTAAAGGAATAAAAGAAATACGAAATCACAAGGGCAAAGAGAGTGGGAAAGGAGACAACAGTAGGTGGGAAAGGTCAACACAATTTTGGAAGCTGGAGAGCTGATGAACAACGGTACCAGAGCCGGCAGAGTCTGCAGGCAGGGAAGGCAGTAAGGGTCAAGCTGCCACGCACGGCAGAAGCCCAGAGGAGCCAACAACCTCCCAGTGGGGGTGGGTGCCAGAGGGCCCGAACACAGGAGGACTAGTTGAGGGTTTGTCTAAGGAGCCCTTGGATACAACCAATGACCTTGTTCTCCCATCCTGGCAGAAGGCCAGATTTCTGCTTTCTGCGGAGTTTGGACCAGAGACCCTTGACTCCCAGGCATAGCTGAGGGGATGTGGCATTACTATCCCTAAGACAGGAGGGTCAAGTCTGGCTTCCAGAATACCAGATTGGAGCCATCTCTCTGGACACGTACAGACACAGTCAGGGGTCTTGGACCTAGGGGCTGGACATATGCCATCAGGCCCACCAACTTCACCCACACACCCAGAGTTTCTGGATGACACTGTGGCCTGATCTGCAGATGGTAGTGGACAGCTCAGGAAGACACCAGTTTTAGGAAGGTGCTGACCATGAAAGACAGAGACCAAAACAGCCGTCTGGAGAAAAGGAACTAGGGGGACACAAAGGTAAGGCAGAAAGCAAAAGGAAGCTTCAAAAATCTCCAAATAATATTTTCAGAAGACAAGAGACGATATCCCATCCATGAAACAAGAATGGCTATTTTTTTATTAAAAAGAAAATCAGAAAACAGGACAAAGCTCTTAGAAATTAGGAAAGTATTCACTCAGTTGACAATATTCACCAACTGACTATCACATGCCAGGTGCTGTGCTGGGTGCTGGGGAAATACAGTGGGGATGAGGCAGACCAATTCTTTTCCTCAAGGAGCTTATACTCTGGTGGATGACAGCAGCAACAAAATAAGTTAGGAGAAGAACTGGAAGATACATTTGAGGAAATCATATGCTAAAAAGAAGATAAACTTAGAAGATTGATCTGGGAGGTGAAGCATCTAACTAATAGACATCCCTGAAAGAGAGAACAGAGGGAGGAAAACATCAAAGAAGTAACACAAATATCTTCCCAGACTAGAAGGACCTAAGTTTTCACAGTCAAAGACCCTCTGAGCGCTCAGCACTCTGAATAAAAGAACACACTGGCAAACCACTGTAAAATTTCAGACCACCAGTTTTAAAGAGAAGATTCTAAAAGTTCCCAAAGAGAAAATAAGAGATTGTATACACAGGACTGGGACAGCATTGGACTTCTCAACAGCAATTCTGGGATCCAGGAGACAGTGAAGCAAGTCTTCAAACATTACAGGAAAATTATTTCCAGCATGGAATACTATATTTGGCCAAAACAACCAATTAATTAGGATGGCTTTGGCAAACTTTTTCTATTAAGGAACAGATATTAAACAGTGTAGGCTTTGTGGGCTGCATATACTCTTGGTGGCATATTCCTTTTTTTTTTTTTTTGGCTGCACCACAGGGCATGTGGGATCTTAGTTCTGTGACCAGGGATCGAACCTGTGCTCCTTGCATTGGAAGTGCAGAGTCTTAACCACTGGACCACCAGGGAAGTCCTGGCATATTCCTCTTTTTAAACAACGTTTTATAATGTAAAAATATCATTCTTAGCTCACAGAAAGCATGAAAACAAGCTATAGGCCAGATTTGGCCCATGGGCTGTAGTTTACTGATCTGTGCATTGGAGTGTGGCATAAACTTGTGTTCATATATGTAAGCTCTCAGGAAGTTGATCTCCCATAGATTCTTTCTCAGAAAGATGCTAGAGAATGCACTCCACCAAGACAAGAGAGTAAACCAAAAATAGCAGAAGGCTAAGAAACTAGGGTTCCAAATCAGGAGACAGGCAAAGGGAATCCCCAGGAAAACAGCATTGGGAAATCCCAGTTGACAGTGGTGTAGCAGGCATAGAGAGCTAGCTGTCCAGATAGGACCTTGAGGGCTCCAGGAAGGATATGAGCAGAAACAAAATGGAATAGACAGATTACCATGAGTTTGTTTGTACTAAGAAGAGTTTTAGAGAATGTTTTGGGGGGAAAATTTGGGACTAAATTAGTGATAGGTATAACGAACCCAAGGAAACAGATAAATGCAGCAATGACAGCGGCCCTGTCAGAGTCTGGGTAGGTCCTTGCTTAATTACTTTGTTCACGGCTAAAGGAGAAAGGCAACATTTAAGCTTACTGTACTTTTTCTTTGTATATTAGAAATATTTCAAGCAGGGAGCTGCAGGTAAAAGGAAACAGCAATTGAAGGGAATTCCTCACTCCTAAGGTTTATCTGTAGTATTTTACTGGCTGAGCTAACTAAGGTAGGAAAATATTGATTTTTTTCTTCAAATACGTAGGTGACTGTCCTGTTTCCTTTAATTAAATAATCTGTACCCCCATCACTGTTTTTTTTTTCCCTTACTGTATATTTTCTTTCACATAGACTTTATGTTCCATTGTGCTATCTTGAGTCCCTATCACACTCATTTAATCTCTTTTTTAAAGATTACATTTTAGGAACTTCCCTGGTGGTGCAGTGGTTAAGACTCCACGCTCCCAATGCAGGGGACCGGGGTTCGATCCCTGGTCAGGGAACTAGATCCCGCATGCATGCCACAACTAAGGAGCCGGAAAGACGCAACTAAGGAGCCCGCCTGCCGCAACTAAGACCCAGTGCAACCAAATAAATAAATTTAAAAAATATTTTTTAAAAATTACATTTTAATGTCTGAGAGAGCTTTCTGAGCACATGGTCAGTCTTCTAGGAGAAACTTGGGATACCTTTCTCACGTTAAATAAAGAAAAATACCCATTGGTGTTCTCACTGAAAAGCCAATCAGTGAATGCCCATTCCAGTGAGGAGCTGGTCATATTTCATTTGGTCAAGTCTCTCAGCAGAGGACAGAGCCACTGCCCTCAGTATCCTTCACGTTTCTGGTTCAGGTTAGCCTTGGGGGCAGATGTCCTTAGCTGTTTCTCTTGTGAATAGATCTTTTTTCCCTCATATTTTAATATATATATGTATTTTTTTCATTACATTGTATTACAACTGTTACATAGAAAACTGTACTTTGGTTTGTTTATTTTGCGTCTGGGCTACGTTACTGAATTTATTAGTTCTAACAGCTTTTCAGATGCCTCTCCTGGATTTTCTAGGGATTCAGTAACACCACCTGCAATAATGAAAACTGAGTCTCCTTTCTATAACTATATTTGATTGACGCCATCAGAAAATAATAGTGGTGAGTAAGCATTCTTTTCTATTTCCCTGCTTCTGTGCGAATGCTTCTGAAGTGTTATGCCATTATGTATCATGCTAGCTAAGTATACTAGTTCTACTTTACTAAGAGCTTTAAAAAAAAGTCCCTGAGTAAGTGCTGGATTTTTATTGAATGGCTTTTAAGTGTGTATTGAGATGATGATTTAAGTTTCATAAAAATATATTGCCTTAGTAATGCAATACATTAATAGACTTCTTTATATTATACTGTCCTTGAATACTGGGATGCATGCTACCTGGTCATGTTGAATTATTCTTTTAGTAGTAACTTGATTACCTACTACTTTATATGGGTATTTTGCATCCAAGATTATGCTGTCAAACACTAGCTGTAATGTCACAATATCCTTATCCAATTTTCTTCGTTCTAGAAAATGGTGATGGTAGATTGGATTATTGGTCCTAATTCCTCACTCTGCTATTATAATATCGCACACCCACACCTCTGCCACTGCCTCACTAAGGCAGAACATACTTCCCGCCCCTTGATTTTGGGCTTGGCTGTGAGACTTCCTTTGGCCAATGGGATATTAGCTGATGCGACATGAACAGAAACTTAAAACTTGCTTGCTTGGTGGCCATCCTGTGCTTGTGCCAACCCTGTGAGAGGATACACGAGGTAGCTACTACCCCTTGTGTTCTCCTAGCCCCCAGGATTATTTAAATGCTTTACACTAGTAAGAATTTGATAACATATGAACAGTTTGTGGTGCGTGGCTGGTGCTCAGCCATTGTGACTCGCTCAACTCCCTGGCCTGGCCGGTCAGCAGAGGAGGGAACTGTGGCAGACCGTATTTTACAAAGATGGTCACATCATCATCTCCCAGCCCGCATGCTCTTCTAGATCTGGCCATTCCTCCATCCAGAGGTCCCCTTGGACCTGGGTGGGTGCTTTTGTTTGGGGCAGAAGTGAGATTGTGTGACTTCTGAGACTGGGTCATAAAAATGCCATGTGCTTCCACCTTGTGATCTGGAGACGCTTGGTCTTAGAACCCAGCTACCAGGCCGTGAAAACCCCAACCAGCCTATGCAGAGTCCCCCTAGCACAGCCAGGAGTATGGTTAGGGTCAACGTCAACGTCCCAGCTGACGCCATGCCGGTACGCAGCATCAACTGCCAAACGTGAGAGTGAAGAGGTCTCTAGGTGATTTCTGTTCCCTGCTGTCCACTCACTCCCAATCTTTTGAGTCTTCTCAGCTGAGTCCTCAAACACCATGGAGTGGAGACAAGCCATCCTCACTGTGCTCTGAGCATAACAAAACAGTCAATTTACACCTACAAGTCTGTGGTGGTTTGTTACTAGTAATAATAACTAGAACAGGAATAGAGATTCAGAAAGGTTATGTGATTTTTCCCACGGTTATACTACCAGGAAATGGCAGGACTGTGATCTGAACGCAGGTCTGCCTGTACTTTTTCTGTCGCACTGCACTGATGACGAATAGTGAGCTTTGGGGACACATAAGGCAGCCAGGCCTCAGAAGGGTAACCACTAGGTAGCCCCACCTTTGTCTTGTACATCCCCAAAGCAGGTCTCTCAGGCATATGACAGAGATTCTGCCCCCTCTAGAGCTGACCTGGACAAATGAGACCATCTCCCCCAACAAGATGGAGCTTCAGTAAAATGTTACTGCTGCTTAAAATGCTTAGCAGGCTCACGAACCATGAAGCAAAGACTTAAAAGCATTCCAAACGGTAAAGACTTCATTATTTCCATGGAGCATGCTTTGGCACATTTATCAGCATTTTATTAAGAATTACCATACATATTTAAAACAAAACTACACTTGTCAAAACAGCTGAGAGAAGTGTTAGGTGACGCTGGGAGGCATTTGGCAGCCTCCAGTTCTGGGGCTTTTGCCGTGAGAGGTTCAATGTTCCCATGAGCACACACACAGTCCCACCCTTACCCACTTCATGGACCCTTTTGTCCATTTTCTTCTTTCTTTTGTTATTGCTGAAAAGCACCCTTGGAAATGAGGCCTTGAAAGGCAGGAATCCTTTAAGAAATATCAAGAGCGACTGTTGCCAGTGCTGTTAGGAACCAAGTAAACAAGGAAAAGAAGCCAGAGTGATGATAAGCAGGTTGAAAAGAAACAAAAACAAAAAGGCCAGGTTCTCAACTAAATGGATCTACCTGCTTTAAAAAAGCAGCTGTGATTACCTGGGCCTCCAAGCTAATGTAAGCAGCTCCTTTGCCTCTTTTCTGTTTGATCATCCCTGTTTTCTTTAGACCTTAATCATAAAGATGAGATCATTAGGCAACATTTAACTTAGCTCCTGATTTCTGCTTTACTAAATATACACAACACCCTACCTAAGCTGTTGATTCCTTTCCTGCATTAGAAGGAGTAAGAATGAAGAATTAAGGAGTTAAAGAAGGATTGACCCTCTATCCCTAGCTTCCCCTTAGTAAATTTGCGGGGGGACCTCTCTGGCGCAGGCAGACCACGTGGGCAAGAGAACATTCAATTGCAGAAGGACCTCGTGAGCAAGACGGTGTCCCAAGGAAGATGTGGGAAGTCAGCAGGTCTGTGCGCAATGGAAAGATGATGAAGAATCTGACCTCCTGCCCGATGATCAACTGAGATTCTTTCCCCCTTTTCCCTTTAAAAGTTGTCATGGCTGAGCAGAATCATCGGAGTCGGTCTCTGGACACAAGTCCACCATCGCCCCAGATTGCTGGCTCTTCTGAATAAAGTACTTTTCTTTTCTGCTGAAGCTCACCCCTCGATTTATTGGCTGTTGAGCGGCGAGCAGCCGAACCTGTGTTCAGTTACACTAAGTCTAACGAACATGATCTGGCTGAGGCTGCTGAGGCTTTGAGGCCATTTTGGCATCTTTTCTTTATTTTCTTTATCAGCTCTCAAGCTTACTTAACAAGTTTTGCTCTTTTCTTCATGTATATGTTCGTTTTTCAGCTGGAATGCTCTTTGCTCTCGTGGTCCAAATGAACTTGAGACTGCTCTGCTCTGCTCTGGGCACTACTGGCCAGAAGCACCCATCTATTTTGATGTCCACTGTGGGCCTGGGTGGCAGCAGAGAGGAGACCAGATCCAGCATTCCCAGTATCCCAAGTAGAGTGGCAGCCCTCTGGAAGCACAGTGGGCCAGCTGGGACTGAGCGGGCCGCTCCTGGAAGTGTAACCATCCTTCCCCCCTCTTCAGTGCCCTTGGTGTATGCTCCTCGTCTTGTCTGCCCTCCACTTCCCTCACCTCTTTCTGTGCGAAGAGTCTTTCTTTCAACCGGCAAACTCTTCCTGCACACGACAAAGTCCCCTCTGGTCTGAATCTTTCAATGCCTGAGCTGGTCAGCGTGAGGCTTCTTTCTTTCATTGCCAAATGTCCTGCTTTGTGTTTGTAATTTCTTAAACACTTCACAGAGTAAACAACAAAGTGGTGATATTTCATAGGGTTTAAACTTCCTTCTGGTCTTGGAGAGAAAGGACTTCTTGGTTTCCTCTCTGTCCCGTCCCACTCTCTGCAATCATCCCCCCGAGTCTCAGGCACTTGGCACTGGGCTGTTGGCAGTGCCTTCATCTGTCTGAGCACCGACAAAGAATCCAGGGGAGTGGCTGACTCCGTGGGGTCCTACGTGCTTTCAGCGTATCAGAAATTCTTTTTCTTTTGTGCGTCTCTATTTTTCATTATTTAACTCCTGGCGCTGCATCTCTGCCTGCTGAACGGAATGACTGTCCTTTCAGAGAAGGAGTTTTTAAAAGAACTCAGCAGAATCCCAAATGCTAGGGTCTCCTGGCGCCTCAGAAATTCGTTACCATCTCATCGAAGGCCTTAGATCCGGCAGGAAAAATACAGGAAGGAAGGCAGTGGGGGGCAGGTTGCAATCGGGCAGTTCTGGCTCGGTGTGTAGTCCGCTGAAGGGGTCAAGGGAAAGCTGCCCGAACACTGCCCCGGGGCAGCTTCTGTGCCTGGAATTTATGCAAAGCAGCCTCGTTTCCCATTAATGAATAACTGGGCCTGGGCAATCAGTCTCTTCAACTGTCCTCTCCTGACAGGCTTTATAGTGGCAGGAACTCGAGGGCGAGCAGGCAGAGACACACCTGAGCGTGAGCCTCAGCTCTGCAGCTTCTGAGCTGTGTGACCTGGGGCAAATTACTTAACCTCTCAGTCCCCCATTCTCTCCACCTGAATCAAATGAGCTCACGCAGGAGATAGACACCAGTTCAGGGCAGACACATGGATGGAGAACATGCTAGAAATATCAATTGGATCTGAATTTTCCCCTCCTTCTCTTTTGTTTTCACTACAAACACCATTTCTCTTCTTAAGGCAGGGGGGGCCGGCTTGGCAGGCACTTTAAGTCGGGTAATGTACCAGCATTGTGAATTCTGAAATGAATATGGTGGGAGCTCTGCCCTCATGGGGGTTCAGTCCTGGGGAGACGAATGGTCACCACAAGGTGGTCAACATGGGGCAGAGGTACACAGGGAGCACTGAAGAGGCTCTGAACAGGTAGAGCAGGTTTTCTGGAGGGGGGACAGCTAAACTGAGTCATGTACGATTGCTGAAGGCAGATGGTAACCTATGAAAGGTAAAGTCTTGTTAATCAAATCAATTCTTTCCACTTTAACTGTATTGAAAGAGACTTTTTTTTTTTTTGCGGTACGTGGGCCTCTCCCATTGCGGAGCACAGGCTCCAGACGCGCAGGCTCAGCGGCCATGGCTCACGGGCCCAGCCGCTCCGCGGGATGTGGGATCTTCCCGGACCGGGGCACGAACCCGTGTCCCCTGCATCGGCAGGCGGACTCTCAACCACTGCGCCACCAGGGAAGCCCGATGACCGTGTTTTAACATCAGTACTTTTCTGGTACTTTTCAAAGTGAGGTCTGCATTGATGTCATTATTAAAAATGCATATTCCAAGCTGCACCTAGATGTGCTCTCTGGCAGTGAGGCTTAAGAACTTTCCTTTTTCCCAAGCATCCTAGGTGATTCTTACACGTGAGCGGAGAACCGTGGGTCAGCACTGACTGTAGAGGGACGACTTCCTTTCAGTCATCCAAGGTTCCTTGATTAACCCAGCTCTAAGGTAAACAAGGACCACTTTGCTATTATGACCAAATGGCCAATTTTATGATTATGGAATAAAAGGATAAAGTCATTATACCTCAAGAAAATGTTTAGTTAAAAAAAAAAAGGATATGAATTTCTTAGGTTGTAAATGTTTTATAGAGTTTAATGCAATTTCATTTTTGAGGTTGGTTTCTAATAATACCCTTAATTTACAGGTCTAATATATGCATCGGTCAATTCTGATTTATGTAAATTGTAGATGGTCTTGTTCACTTGCAATATAGGACATAATCTAGAGTTGCAAAAGTAACCTAAAGCTAACTATTCTCACCAAGCACTAAAAAATCAGTCCCTTTGGGGGACCATTTTTCTTAAAAGTTTTTACTTTTCATTTCAAGTGTTGTTTAGATTAGTGCTTCTGTAGCTGTTCTGTGTAATGGTTAATAGGTACCTACCAGCTCCCCCAAAGAAAAAGGGTTCAGTGATCCAGTAGGCTTGGGAAACACTGGGGTAGACAAAGTGAAACAGGTTTTTACTGCAGATTAAAGATCCTCTGAGAGCCCCTAACATGTGGATGTGCACAGTAACTCTACAAGAAAGGGATGGAAATCTCAGGGTTTGCCAAGCTCTTTTAGTTTCATGGAACATTCCACTGGATGAACATTCAGAGGACCACAAGTTGTCAAATACTCAGTTTAACCCACCGGCAAACTCTATCAGGGGGATCAGGCTGCTTTTACTTAGATGCACTGCCCTTAAGACCCAGGCCTAGGAAAATGTTTCACAACTGGGGGTGTACATTAGATCACATGGGGAGCTCCCTCAAACACAAACCTCCCACTCTCGACATCCAGGTTCAAGCACTGATCAAAATAATGGGAATCACAGACTACTTGATCATCACCAACTCCCGCTCCCACCATCCTCAAATCATGACCAGCATTTTTGACTAATACTACAATCCCTACCACTCCCATTATACTGATAGTGCCACCATCATCATACAATGACCAACAAGACCACTGCCATGACCATGACCATCACCATCACCATGACCTAGCCATCACTACCACCACCACCACCATTACCACCACACTGAGCAACCAACACCACTGTTATTATTACCCCGTGACCCACACTACTACCACTGCCACTACTGCAACCATCCCCCGCACTGTAGCCACTACAACTGCTGTCAGAGCAAGTCACCACCACTGCTCCCCTGTTGCCACCATCTTTCTTATGTCCAGTCTGGAGATAAAAAACACAGTGTTATTATTCCAGGTTGCATTCAAAGGTTGGAAGACGAGATATAATTGCACATATTTATCCCTAGGTACCAATAACCACCAAGTGGAACCAGACATAGTGTCCCGGTAGAACCCTGGGATCTAGAGTCTAAATAGAATCTCTGATCCAAGGTGTGAGTCCCTCAATTACCTCTGTGACAAGAGTAAAAAATGCCACACAGGGCTGCCATGCCAGTTTATCTGATGGGAAAATTCAGCCCCAATCTGCTTTCAGAAATGTGGAAGCTGGACCTCAGCTAATTGTTGGGGAGAGACCCTGGTGCTAGCCATGTGGCAACCATAAGGGGCTTTAAACTCAGCTCAAAATGCAGCTTGTTACTGCTTAAGGAGCTAGTCCTGGAGGATCACAGCAGAAAAGGACTTAACTTACTCAACTATATGCTCTAGTTTATGTAATTAAATTATTTTAAAGTTATATTTTATGTATGCACTGCATTTATTGTACATATGTAAATGTATAATAATAATACAGACAGTCCTTGACTTTTTGAAAGTGATATGCACTCAGTAGAAACCATATTTTGAAGTTTTAATTTTGGCCTTTCCCAGGCTAGTGATATGCAGTACATACTCTCTTGTGATGCTGGGGCAGCGGTAGCAGCCACAGCTCCTGGTCAGCCACGCGATCACCAGGGTAAACAACCGCTATACTTAGAACCATTCTGTACTCATACAACCATTCTGTTTTTCACTTTCAGAACAGTATTCAATGAATTACACAAGACAGTCAACCCTTTATTATAAGATAGGCTTTGGGTTAAAGAATTTTGCCCAGCTAAATGTAAATGTTCTGAGCATATTTAATGTAGGCGAGGCTAAGCTATGATGTTCGGGAGGTCAGATGTAGTAAATGCACTTTCGAATTTCAGTGTTTGCAACTTACGATGGGTTGATCGGGACGTAACCCCATCATAAGTGGAGGAAGATCTGTAATGAGTGGCATGTACTGAGTGCTAACAAAGTATTGGGAACTGTGCTAAAGGCTTTACCTATACCATCTCTTTAATCCTCATACTCTCTTACAAAAAGAAGAGAGGTTAAGTGCCCCAGGTCACAAAGTGAATTCATTGTAGCACTGGAGTGTGAACCGAGGTAGTCTGGTTCCAGGGACACTCCTAACTGAAACTCTACACTGAGCCGTACACATGTCATCCTGCATGGAGCGATTCAAGGTATGTTCAAGGGTATTACTGATTATATGCGATTTGTCTCATGTGCTAATTTTTGAGCCTAGTCTCAGAGGAGATGTAAATCCACTACATTCCAAGAGGTAGAAGAGACATGAAAGACCACCAAGTGCAAAGCGATTCGGTGCAAAATATGAAGGTGGAGAGACAACTACTCTCCAGGCAAAGTTCTCATAAATTCATGGAATAAGCATGCGATGAGGGGCAGTGGTGTGCAGGGCACTGGGCAAGGCAACGCCAGCCTCCTGCTTCTTATTCCATAGCTTGTGTGTGTTGAAGTCCTCAGCAGGCTCAGGAAAAGATATCCTGGGTTCAAATAGCTTCAAAGTTTTCCAAGCACTTCCAAAGATGGCAGCAGCACTAGAGACAGATGGGGGATGATTCAGAGAGCAGTGGAGGGGCTGCCTGCCAGGGGATCGCCATTCTTCCTCCTCACCCTAGTTCATTCCTTACACACCTTGATATGAGAAATGGTCACTTCGCAAATGTACCTATTGTTAACTCTTAAAAATACACAAATATATGCAGACTTATGTGTATATTCTACACATACACAGACATACAGATAGATTTTTTTAAAAAAGAGATGGACTCCTTCAAATATCGTTAAGCTGTGTCCTACTCTGAGTGTCTACAGTGTGGCCAGGACCATTGTCAGGGATGCTCTGACTACTGTAGATTCTCACAATAATCTCAGAATCCCCAAAGATTTCATAACTGGCTTGGCCAAGGTTGCAATAGGATGGAAGTGGCAGCGCTGGGATTTGAAAGGTCCCAGGTCTATTTGTCTGGCTCTGAAGTTTTGCTTCTTGACATGATCTGTGCTTGTTTTAACCATACCAAGTAACTCTTAGATTAAGATTCTTCATCTCTAAAGTGGGAGGAAAACAATGTTACCTCATGGGCTTGTTTGGGGGGATTAAATAACAGAATGTATGTAAAAACATTTTGTAATATGTAAGGAGCCATTCAAATGTAATATTATTACTATTATTTTGGTTTCAAGTGATAAAATTGTTTTTACTATATAGCGAATTTGCTTAGTTATCTGGATAATGGTTTCAATATAATTATTGGCTTCCTTTGTAGTTTTACATCTTTTAGCTTTTTATTTCAGAATACTTTTAGACCTCAATGAAGATAGTACAAAGACTTCCCACATATTCTTCACTAGACTTCCACTAATGTTAACATCTTATATAAGCATGATACAGTGATCTAAACCAGGAAATTAACATTAACACTATTCACTAATCTATAGACCTCGTTCATACTTCCCCTATTTTGTCCACAATGGCTTTTTTTCTAATGTAGGGTCTGATCCAGGATTCCCAGTCACATAGCATGTGACTGTCCTATCTCCTTGGTTTCCTCTAATCAGGGACAGCTCCTCAGTCTCTCATAACCTTTAGAAGAGGAGTGGCCAGTTATTTTGTAGAACATCCCTCAGTTTGGTTTGTCTGATGTCTTCTCATGAGTAGATTGAGGTTATGTACCTTAGGCAAGAATATCTCAGAGGTGACGTTGTGCCTGTCTCGGTGCACCATATCAGGGGGTACATGATGTTGATCTGTTTTGATTCTGGTGATATTACCTTTAATACTTTGTTGAGGTGGTGTTTGCCAGATTTCTCTATTGTGAAGTCACTATTTTCTCCTGTGTATTTGTAATTAACAAGGATCTTGTGGGAAAGCGCTTTAAGACTATGCAAATATCATACTTTCACCCACTAATTTTAGCATCCATTGAGGATTCTGGTGTGCAACAATCATTACTATGATGTTGGCCAAATGGTGACTTTCTATTTCCAACATTCTTTCTACTGTATTAATTAGAATTCTACTGGAAGGAAGAAATGTTGCCTTTCCTGCACTTGTTCATTAAATCACTTATTTATGTCAATATGGACTCATGAATATTTATTTTATTCTGTGGGGTGGAATCCATTATCGTTATTTATTTTGTTCCTCAGATTATCCCAGATTTGCCCAATGGAAGCTCCTTTAAGTTGCCTCCTATGTCTTTTTGACATGCTCCCATCATTTATTAAGTATTCCCTTGTTTTCTGAAACCACAAGACATTCATGCTCATCCTGTACTTTCTCTGCCCCTGCTCTGGAATTATTTTTCTAAGAAGCTTGGGTTTCTTTTATTAGAGACCAAGAGGGCTAGTTGTGCTCATTGCTTCTGGAATTTTGTGGTCTCTAGGCACCTCTTAGAAGACAGAACTAGAAATTATATATACATATATACTCACACTTATGTACACACACCTTGCTGTATTTATTTCTGTAACTATCCATCTGGATATATATTAAAAACCATGAGTTCATACCGAAACTCCTGATTCTAATCTGACGCCACAGAGTTCATTCTAGCCTTCCCTTCCTTTCCTTATTTGTAACTCCTTTTTTTAACACTGAGATACCTGGCTCTGTCAACCACAATAATTCACTCATTTGCTTGATCCTACTATTATTTACATAGAGTAGTTTCAAAATTGCTTACCTACACTCCCGTGGAAAATACATTTTCTGACTAGAGAACAGTATTTATGCACACTTTTTTTTGGGTCTTTAGCCTTGCAGTATCCAGTCACAATGAGGCTTTCCAAGTTACTGAAGATGGTTCTTTCCTTTCCCATTGGCTTCAGCGTGGTAATGTATTCATTTATCATAGAGATAGGCTCATTTGTTACTGTCTGTATTACAGCTCGGGTTCCCCTCACAGCCTGGTTGACCTTAATTATACAGTTAGTTTTTTGGGGTGTGAGATTCTGTGGTTCTAAGAGACAGACTGAAAACAGTGGTAAGCTCAGAGAAGGCTCTCCCCTCCCTCTTCCTAGTTTCTACCCCATTCCCATCCTGAATTCTTATTCACTCTGTTCCCATTCACCCACTTGAAGGAACCAATCTCATTAGCTTATAAAATCCATTCTTAAATGATTTTGTCCTCTTAAGATTTATCTTCCCTATAATTATCAGTTAACTCATCAATCTCCCCAAGGTCGAACCCTTTCTCAACAACCTCATCTTTAGAAGTATTTATACAGACACATCTTTTCAATGCGTTTTAATTAATGTCCTTTGTGCTGTTGGGAGTGTTACTTCGCTGACTGTTTTATCTGATGTTGGCTTGGATTTTCTGAATGCTCTTGCATGAGTTCTCTTTATGATCTGCTTAGAAAAGCAGGCAAATGCTGGTGCCTGATTCTGAATGATCTTTGCTTCCCATTTGGAAGACTGAGATGGTTGCAGGTCCTGGCATATTAACTCTGCAGCTGTCTCCTCAGGGAGTTGAAAAGTTCACCTGACTGGCTGGTATGGTGGCAGGAGCAGCAGGTAGAGACAGCATGGTTTGCTCAGGAGATGGGGACCCCCATGGAGAGATGACAAGAGCACTGGCTTTGCATTCTAAGAGACTGGGGCTTTGTCTTTTACTTGCTGGGGAGATCTCATGCAAAATGTATCACCTTTCCAGGCCTCAAGTTTACTTACACCTGTAAAATGGGAATATTAATACTCACAGCACTGTTTTGAGGATGACATGATTCTATTTAAAAACCCCTGGTGTGGAAGAGGTCCACTGAAAAGGCAGTGTCACTTCCTCACTTCACCCTTTCATCCTTACATTCATAAAATATGTTGTTTCAATCTTTCTTGTTTTTTAAATTAAGCTTTTTGAGATAAGTGCAGATTTAAAAGCAGTTGTAAGAAATAATGCAGGACAATCCCATGTGCCCTTTACCCAGTTTCCCCCAACGGTAACATCTTCCAGTATGATATTTGATATCACACCCAGGACTGAGACTGATAGAATCCACCCATCTTATTCAGCTTTCACCAGTTCTACATGCACTCACTTGCTCATTTGAGTGTGTGTGTATAGTTCTATGAAATTTCATTTCATCTGTAGGTTTCATGTATCCACCACCAACAGCAAACTACATGATAGTTCCCTCACCACTAGGAACCCTCGTGTTGTCCTTTTATAACCACACCCACTTCCCTCCCATTGCTCCCAAGCCCTGGCAATCACGAGCCTATTCTTATTTATGTAGTTTTGTCATCTCAAGACCGTTATATAAATGGAATCATTTAATACATAACCTTTTAGGATTGGCTTTTTTCACACAGCCATACTCCCTGGAGAGTCATCAAAGTTGTTGTGTGTATAGTTTGTTTCTTATTATACTGAGCCTATTCTATGGTATGGATGTATCCCAGTTTAATTGTTCACCCCCTGAAGGATACCTGGATTGTCTCCAGTTTTTAATTATTATAAATGAAGCTGTAATGAACATTTGAGTACAGGTTTTGTGTGAACGTAAGTTTTTATCTGTCTGGGATAAATGCGCATGTGTGCAATTGCTGGGTTATATGGTAGTTGCACTTTTAGTTTTACAGGAAACTGCCAAACTGTTTTCCACAGAGGTTGAGCCATGTTACGTTCCCACCAGAAATTATGAATGGTCCTTCTTCTCTCCATCCTTTCAAGCACTTAGTGTCATCATCATTTTTTATTTTAGCCATTTTAATAGGTGTACGGTAATACCCTATTATGTTTTTAAAGTTGCATTTCCCTAATGACTAATGTTGTCAAATACCTTTTCATGTGTTTATGTGCCATCTGTATATCCTCTTCAGTGAAATGTGTCTTTGCCCATTTCCTTATTAGACTGTTTGTATTTTTATTAAATTTTGAGAATTATTTATTTTAAGTGAGGAAAAATTGGTATATAACATTAGATTAGATTTAGGTGTACAACATAAGTCGATATTTGTATGCACTACAAAGGATCACCATGATAAGTCTAGTTACCATCCATCACCATACAGTTGACCCCCTTCCCTATTTAGCACCCCTGCCAAACCCCTTCCCCTCTGGTAACCGCTAATCAGCTCTCTGTATCTATGAGTTTGTTTTTGTTTTGTTTGTTCATTTGTTTTGTTTTTTAGGTTGCACATATAAGTGAAATCATATGGTATTTTTCATTCCCTCTCTGACTTATTTCACTTAGCTTAATACCTTCTAAGTCCATCCATGTTGTCGCAGATGGCAAGATTTCCTTTTTGTTTTTAACGATTGAGTAGTATTCCACTGTATATATATACCATATCTTCTTTATCCATTCATCTGTTGATGGGCACTTTGTATCCATATCTTGACTACTGTAAATAATGTTGCAATGAACATAGGGGTGCATGTATCTTTTCGAACCAGTGTTTTCATATTTTTTGGGTAAATACCCAGAAGTGGAATAGCTGGATCATATGGTAGCTCTATTTTTAATTTTTTGAGGAACATCCATACTGTTTTCCATAGTGGCTGCACCAACATTCCCACCAGCGGGGTATGAGGGTGAGATTCTTTATGTATTCGGGACTCCAGTATTTTGTTGTGCTTTGCAATTTCAACTCTTTTTGAAGAATAAAACAGCAAAAAGTTAAACAAAAAACATTGATTTCTTTTAGCTTTCTATCTGGTTGGGGGAAAGGAGAAGAGGGTGAGAAATGAGGGGAAAAGGTGGGAAGCATCTTATGGTTTATGAGGACACAAGCGATGGCTCCCATTTTTCACAGCATGTGCATATGAGCTGCAGTGAGGCAGATGCAAACCAGAATACAGGGGGTGCAGGGTGCTTGGGAAGTGTCTGAGGGCCTTGATACAAGGCACACTCACAGGTGAGGTTCTGTTCACCCCCTAACCTGGCACAACCGAGTCTGGTGCAAGAGTACATACCATGGAAACTGCCCCCTCAGAGACCCTGCCAGGATCTGTTTCCTTCAGGCTACATCCCAAAGTAGACATAGAAGGATAAGGAAAATGCTGATTTGTTATTAAATCAGAACAGCACCTCCTCTTGAAAGAATTTGAATGTAACACTTGTGCAGCCTCAAACCCTTAAAGCCTCACAAGATGAGGAACAAATTGTCTTGGTTCCAAACAATTGCTGGAGTAATTCAACATTCTTAAATCTATCTTCTCCAGAAAAATCTCTTAAATTAGAAACGTGAAAATGAACAGTTTTTCAGACCAGGCTGGAGTAATGCCCATGAATACATATTAAAATCACTCTGATTAATAAATGTCTGTGTGAGTCCAAGATTAAAGTAACATGCTGAGCTTATGTAATATTTACTCATGCTCTGATGATATCTCCGAAAGCCCAGAAGACCCAGAACCGGGGCTGTCACTGCCTTAAATAGAATTATTACAGCTTAATTTTCCCCCTTACCTCAGATTGTACTGCACCACCATATCATGGTGCATTTAATTCTCTCAATATTCACTGTGTAATAAAGGATCAAAATTAAAGTCACAGGGGTAGCAAAAGTAATGTGCATCACACTGGACACTGACCAGACATTTTTATTTAACACAGAAAACTGCTGGTGTAAATGATATTGTAATAAATATGCTCCAATTTAAAATGCAAGTCACTGAGAGGAACTCCTGGGAGCCATAAAATACCTTTCCCCTCCTCAAGGTTGTCCAAAGGGAAAAAAAGGACAAGGCTTTCAACCAGGTTGTTATCTTTACGATGCAATTTAATCTGGGATGCCACAAATGTGTGAGGCAGGATTGTTAGGCAATAACATCATAAAGTATCAAGAAAATGCTAAAGAAAACAGAAGAAACAGTTCTGCGGTTTTCTCACTTCCATGCGTAGATGTGAGAACATTACGTTAACCTGTCTGGTGGTGGCCATGGGACCAGGAGCTACTCTGAGCCCGCACTGAGGGGGCCCTGCTCAGGATACAAGTGGAGAGACCAAACATGTATTGGATTTGTCGAGTAGGTTAGACCCTTCATGTACATCATCTCGTTTAGCCCTTATAATAAATAACCTTTAAAGTTAGGAGATATTTTTCCCATGTTGCAGTTGAGGAAACACATGTCAGAGGGGTGAAGTAAATTGTTCAAGGTCATGCACTAGAAGGTGGATTTGATGCTAAGGCTGCCTTCAAAGTCAGTGTTCTTTCTGTGACCCCACGGTCATAGGGAAGGGAGCATGTCCTTTCTATGGTTCACCATTCTGTGATTCTTTCTCCTGTAGGTTGTGGCATCCAAGTGAAAGCAGGGAAAGAGATGAGAATCTCAGGAGCAACACCAAGTCAGAGCCGAGTGTGGCTGGGTAGCAGCCAGGGCCGGGTGGGGCCTGTGACCAGACAGGCTGCCAGGCAGAGGCACGGCCTCCCGGATTCTGCCTAAGCCAGGACAGAGATTTGGCTGAGAGCAGATCTGTGCCCACTTCTGCTGCATGCACCTAGAAGACCAATGCTCTTCCTTCTGGGGGCATCTATTGAATCAATTATAAACAAAGCACAAAGAATAACTTCTGGAAAATATAGTTTGGGAAGCTGAATTCCAACCAGAGCGAAAATCGGGAAACATAGTCTGACACTGACAGTTTCTGAGCACTTGGAAAAAGTGATGACTGTGCAGTTAGCAAGAGTTTGCTGAGAATAAGTCATTTCCCTATTTGGTAGCGTTTCCAGATGGGCAGGCAAGTAACCACCATGAAGGCAGAACCTCATCCAGGCATTTGCCAAGGTCTCATAAGATCACCTTGGCAACAGGGTGGGAAATGCACACTGGGCCACACTGCAGGCAGGACTTGTCCAGGGCTGTGCACTTGCCCCCAAGGCTGAGTCCTGGTCACTCTGGGGAAGAGGGCTTGAACTCTGAGTCAGCCATCCCTGGCACCAGATGGGGTCTGGCTATCCAGGTACAGGCTGCTGAGAGTATTCTAGCAGGTGAGTTTCTGGAGGCCATCTATCTGAGGATCCCTGTGCCCAGGTTCCATCCATGGCAGAGACCTTACTTCGTAGGCATCTGATGAAGACACTTGGTCAAAGGGTTTCAGTGAGTTCCCTTCACCTAAAGTCCACATTCCTTCCCTGGCATTTCAGACTCCAAAATCAAGCCCTGACCACCTTCCTACCTTCTATGAGTTCACCCAGACTTTGGTCCCATCAAATCTGTCTTTGGGACTTGCACATTCAGGAGGCCTCACAAGAGCCTGCTGGTGCATCTCTGCGGCACAGGGCAGTGAGAAGAACACTGGCCTCGGGGCCCAAGGCCTGGGTTCAGGCCCCAGCTCCCCCATGTACTAACTTTGTAAGTGATAACCTCTCCAAGCCTTGGTTTCCCTGTCTATAAAGGTAGGGACAACACTACCTCCTGACCTTGAATACCTGCTGTGCTCCAGGCTTGCACTTCCACAGTCTCCTGTAATCATTAAAGCCCATGTGATGTTCTCTCATGTGGGTCTCTCAAAGTCAACAGGTCTGAAGCTGAACTTGTCCCTCCCCAAGTCTGCTCCACCTCCAGACTCTCTCGTTCTCCGGGGGTGGCGCTCTCTCTCCCCCTCAGACCCAACCACTATCAGGTCAGCTTCACCCTCTAATGACCTTCCCCATCCACCAACTTCTTTCCATTGTCATGTCACCCTCTCATCAAAAGTACTGCTTAAATTGCCTCTTAACTGGCTTCCCTCCGCCCACTCTTTAGTGCTAGGATGGTGGGGGGGCGGATACAAAGAGGAGGGAGGGAAAGGCAGATCTTCCCACAGCTCTTAGGATGAAACACAGACTCCTTAACAATGGCCGGCAAGGCCCTCACGGTCTGCCCCCCGACCCTTTCCTCACCTCCTGTAACACTCCCCTCGGTTCCTGCTTCCCGGTCATCCCTCAGCGGCTCTGTCCTCTTCCCACAAGGAGCCTTTGTACACGCACTTTCCTGGTCCAAGAGTGCTCCTTCCCTGCATCCCCTGACCCAGGCCAACCTCACTTTCAGCCTAAAATGTGCCTCACTACTCTTCTCCAGCTCAGTCCTTACATTTTCAGAAACACTTTCCCTGGATTCCCTGCCTCTGTCAAGTTGCCTCACTGTTCACCCTGATAGCAGCAGGAACTCCCCTCAGAGGCATGTGTCGCCTGAGTAATTTTACCTCTGTGGGATCTGATTAACGTCTGCTTCCTTGTTACAGACTGAATACTTGTGTCCCCCCCCAATTCATATGTTGAGAACCTACTCTCTGATGTGATGGTATTAGGAGATGGGGCCTTTGGGAGGTAACTGGGATTAGTCAGGGTCATGAGGGTGGGGCCCTCGTGAATAGGATTTGTGACTTTATAAGAGTCACAAGAGAGCTTGCTTCCTCTCTCTGCTCTCCTCCATGTGAGGACACGATGAGAAGTCAGAGTCTGCAACTCTGAAGAGAGCTCTTGCCACAAACTAACCATGCTGGGACCCTGATCTCAGACTTCCAGCCTACAGACTGTGAGAAATAAATTTCTCTTGCTTACAAGCCACCCAGTCTATGGCATTTTTGCTTATAGCAGCCTAAACTGACCAAGGCACTCCCCAGGGGCAAAGGGCCCACTTTTGTTGCCTCTGCTTCTAGCGCAGCTTCCAGCACAGACAGGCGCTCAACAAGAAGTTTGTTGAGTGAATGGAGACAACACGGCATGGTGGCTACAAGTACAGACTTCAGGGCAGACTGGTTCTACCCTGTGTGTGATGCTGGGCAAGTCACTCAACTTCTCTGAGCTTTAGCTTCCCCATGTGTAAAATAGGGAGAGTGACAGCATCCACCTCATAGGGTTGTTAGGAAGATTCAATGACCTTTGTTTAAATGTAATGTACTCAGAACACTACCTGACAAATAGTAAGGATGGTATGTGTTTGTTAAATATGTAAAATGAACAGGTGCTAAATAATCATTAAATGAATAAGTATTAAGGAAGCTGACAGAAAACCTGATTTTAAAAAAGAAGTACAAGTGGATTGTTGTTGAAATATAGGCCAATGGCCAAATCATGCTGACTAGAAATAACAGACTGTCAAAGTAACAGAAAACAGGATTTAAATTTAATTCAACCTTCGTTAGTAAGTTTGCGACTACATGTTGGGAAAACAACTACTTACAACTGGGAATACATCCAACATCTTAGGAGAAATGCGGGCTCAAATTCTTAATCCAAAGAAAGCTTTAGGTATGTCTGATGCTATTGATTAGTCATATGCTGGGCTGAGTCATTTCTGTCAAAAATCAGCAAACCAAGAATAAAACTCCCAAATGAACTTTTTAAAACCACCCACACCCACTACACAAATTCATCCATCAAGGCTTTGAGAATCTTCTTTGAGAGTTCCCCACACAGCACACAGTGCAAGGCAAGAAAGCGCCTACGATTAGAGGACAACACTATAAAATACAGAAAATCCACAGATATCACACATTCCTACCGGCCCTTATCATATTCCCCAACATTCTTTCAAGTAAAGGAGTATAAAAAAAATAGCTGGCTCAACTTTTCATCCTTTGAGCATGTATGACTTTTTGTCAGGGTATTAACAATGAAAACCTTCAGACCTAAGTTTTCATCCAATGTAAAATTTTTTTACTATAAAGGGGTGTGTTATCACAGGACTAAAGACAGTAAAACGTTGTGATCTATTATAGTGCCTCTGTCAGTTTTTAAGGTTTTGCTGTTGCTTCAGGAGAAAAAGGAAGGAAGGAGAGTTGCAGTTTAAAGAAGTGGTGCTTGGCAAAGGGGAAAGGGCTCAGAACAACAAAGTAATTAGAGCTACTGCAGCAAACGAGGAATAAACTACTAATTTCTCCTCAAATGTACGACACAAGTTGTTTCAGCTTGTTCAGTTCAATTTATATGAGTGTAGTATCGAATTAAAATTGTGAGTTGTTTTAGTGAAAATACACCAACAGAAGGGAGATTTCATTTTCTTTATGAAAAAAGACAGTCAGCTGTGAGGCCAGATTTTCATCCAGCGTTACTTGTGAGCTGATTCTGATTGAGAGAAAAGGCCCTGTTTAAATATTTGTCCCCGGAGAAATGAGGGGTCGGGTGATGGCTTGATGAACAGCTCTGCTGGCTATGGGAGGCTACAGCTGGCCACTGGGGCTGTGGGTAGGGGGAGAGGAAGCCCAGCTGTGCTGAGAAGGGAAATTCTCACCACGCACCCCTCTCCATGACCTGGTTCTCCCTACCTCCAGCCTCATTTCTCTCCCATGTGCGGGAACGTGATTCTCTTCCACCTCTGTGTTACCAGTGCTGCTTTCTCTGCCCATAATGCCCTCTAAACTATGCTTGGCTAAGTCTTTCATGTTCTTCAAGCCTTGGGTGTCATCTCTTCCAAAAAGCTTTCCCTAACTGCCAGGTGACAGATGTCTCTCCTTTGCATCTAGTGCCACAGTTACTTGCTACCATGTGTCTCTCATCACCTACATTGTGCATCCCTCTTGGGCAGGAGATGCAATTTAATCAATTCTATTTCCAGCAACAGTGCCTGGCATGAAGAAGATGCAGTAGGTATCTGTGGAACGTTGAAAGATGCCAACCCGCTGTATAACACACAAAGACACAGGCAGCAGAATCCATTCTGGACTTTCAAAAATGACCAGGTACTTTCTATGCAAGAATGACTGAGAATAAAGGCAAGAAGATGCTCGAGGTCACATGTGAGGCCCCTCTACCTATTAATACTTTAAGTTACAGAAATCATATACAATATAAAAATATACTGTAGCCATATGATTAATTATTCATGCATTCTGTGGTTATCATGAGCTTTAAGGATGAGGAATATTCTCTGACACCTCGCTGGCCCACGCTAGAGCCTGACCATGTGCTAAATGAGAGTCTGCAAGTACATGAAGTATCCAAAGTCCCCAATACAGTGTACAGATGTTCCTGCCTGGGAAACAGCACATTGCACAAAGCAGAGTACAGGCCCTGCCCTGATAAACCTCAGAGCGAAGACAACAGGGGCATTTCTGATGAGTCAGGGTTGCTGGGAAAAGCCGCTTAGTGGCTAAGAGTCAAGCAGATGTTTATACCAAGCAAAGTAGATGCTATACACCCTGAAAAGAACATGATTCCACACACTACTTTAAGACATATAGGGAATACATTCCTACTTTCTCCCAAATAGAAATATTCTTTGTTTCCCCCACATACTTGCCTTAGGATAAATTTTGTGAAGTGGAATTGCTAGACTATGGATATATACTTTTTTTTTTTCTAAGAGATAAGGACATTTTATTTGTGACTTGTAAGAGATTGACAAGCTGTTTTCCACAGCCATTGAACTATTCACATTCCTTCCAGTAGTGTATGAGAAGTCCAATTACTCCACATCTTTGCCCATAGTTGGTATGACTGGTCTTTTTAATTTTAGCTGTTCTAATAGGGGTGGAGTGGTATCTCATTGTGGTCTTATTCTGCATTTTCTGTATGCAATTAAGCATCTTTCTGTGTGCTTATTTGCCATCTATATAACTTCTTTGGTGAAGAGTCTGTTCAAATAGTTCCTCCAATTTTTACCGGGTTATTTGGTTTTTTAAAAAATTACTGTATTGAGATGTCCTTACATATTCTGGATAAAAGTCCTTTAACAGATTTATGCTTTGCAATCCTTTCTCCCAGGCTATGGCTTGTCTTTTATTCTCTTAGTGTCTTTTGAAGAGGAGAAGCTTTTAATTTTGATGAAATCTAATTTGTCTTTTTTTTTTTTTTTTCCTATTTTGGATCACGCTTTTGGTAGTGTCTTATCTAAGAAATCTTTAACCTAAGGTCACAAAGATTTTCTCCTGTTTTCTTCTAGAAATTTCATAGTTTTATGCTTTACATTAAAGTTTATGATCTATTTTGAGTTAGTTTTTGTATATGGTGCCAGCTTCGGGTTGAGTGTTATTTTTTTGGCGGGGGTAGGGGGGAACATATGGATATTCAATTGTTCCATACCATTTTTTGAAAAGAGTATCCTTTCTCTTCTGAGTTGCCCTTTGCAACTTTGTCAAAACTCAGTTATCTATGTAAGGGGTGGGGGTCAAATTTCGTGCTCACTATTCTGTTCCATTGATCTATTTAACTATTTTTACACCAATACCACACTGTAACAAGTACTGTAACTTTATAATTAGTCTTGAAATCAGATAGTGTCAATCTTCCAACTTTGTTCCTTTTCTTTCAAAATTACTTTGGCTATCCTGGGTCATTTGCATTTCCATATGAATTTTAGAATTAGCTTATCAATTTTTACCAAAAAGCTTATTGGGATTGAATTGAACCTATAAGTAAATTTGGAGAGAACTGAAATCTTAACACTGTTGAGTCTTCCAACCCACAAAACAAGGCATATCTCTCCATTTTAACTAGGTTGTATTAAATTTATTGCAACAATGTTTTGTAGTTTTTAGCATATGGATCTTGCACACTTTTGCCAGATTTATCCCTATTTCTTTTTTTATGCTATTGTAAATGGTATTATTTTAAAATTTTAATTTATGATTCTTTGCTGCTTGTATATAGAAATGCAATGATTTTTATGTATTGATCTCCTATCTAGCAACATTACTAAACTCACCTATGAGTTCTAGGAGCTTTTTTGTAGATTTCTATGTATTTTCTCCATAGATGATTATGTCATCTACAAACATTTGTTTTCCTATTCCAGTCTAGATGAGTTTTATTTCTTTTTCTTGCCGATTGTTTTGGCTAGAACCTCCAGTACAATGTTGAATAGAAGTGATAAGAATGGACATCCTTATTTTGTTCCTCATCTTCTGACTGGAGAGTTTAATACATTTACAGTTAGGGTAATTACTGATAAGGAGGGACTTACTTCTGTCATAGTGCTATTTGTTTTCTATATGCCTTATATATTTTTGTTCCTCATTTCCTGCATTACTGTCTTTTAGTTGATTTTTTAGTAGTGAAACGTTTAAATTCCTTTCTCATTTTATCTTGTGTATTCTATCGCTATTTTATTTCTGGTTACCATGGATTACATTGAACATCTAAAAGTTATAACACTCTAATTTGAATTTATACCTGCTTAACTTCAATGACCTACAAAATCTCTGCTCTTTTAATGCTCTGTCCCCAGCCCTTTTGATTGTTGATGTCACAAAATTACATCTTCATACGTTGTGTGCCCCAACTAGTAATTCTTTTTTTTTTTTGTGGTACACGGGCCTCTCACTGCTGTGGCCTCTCACGCCGCGAAGCACAGGCTCTGGACGCACAGGCCCAGCGGCCATGGCTCACGGGCCCAGCCGCTCCACGGCATGCGGGATCCCCCCAGACCGGGGCACGAACCCGCATCCCCTGCCCCGGCAGGCGGACTCCCAACCACCGCGCCACCAGGGAAGCCCTAGTAATTCTTTTAAATGAATTAATCTCTTAAATTATGTAGAAAGCCAGACTTGAAGTTACAAACCAAAGTTACAATAATACTAGCTTGTTTTAGACCAAGTTTTTTTTTCCTTTAAGTGCATTAATCTCTTAAATTGTGTAGAAAATAAAAACTAGTTACAAACCATTGTTACTAGCTTTTACAATTTCCCATGTATTTACCTTTATTGAGATCTTTATTTCTCCATACAAATTTGAGTTACCATCTTGGGTCCCTTCATTTCACCTGCAGGACTCCCTGAGCACTTCTTGCAGGTGTAGTGGTAACAAATTCCCTCAGCATTTTTTATCCAGGAATGTCTTAACTTTCCTCTCACTTTTGAAGGATAGTTTTGCAAGATATGGGATTCCTTTTGGTTTTTTTTTTGGCCATGGTGTGCAGCCTGTGGATCTTAGTCCCCTGACCAGGGATTAAACCCACATTCTTGGCAGTGGAAGAGCAGAGTCCTAACCGCTGGATCACTGGGGAATTTCCCAGATATGGGATTCTTAGTTGACAGCTTTCTTCCAGCCCTTAGAATATAACAGTACACTGCTTTCTGGCCTCCAAAGATTCTGATGAGAAATCTGCTGAAAATCTTATTGAGGATCCCTTGTACGTGATGATTTGCTTCTCTTGCTGCTTTCAAGAATTATCTTTGTCTTTGGTTTTTGAAAGTTTGATTATAATGTGTCTTAGTGTGAATCTCTTTGAGTTCATCTTACTTGAAGTTGGTTGGGCTTCTTGGATGTTTGTATTTATATCTTTCATCAAATTTGGAAAGTTTCAGCCATTATTTCTTCAAATATTCTCTCTGCCCCTTTCTTTCTCTTTTCCTTCTTGGACTCTCACAACGTCCACCTTATGGTGTCCCATAGGTCGCTTAGGCTCTGTCCACTTTTCTTTAATCTTTTTTCTATCTGTTCCTCAGACTTGATAATTTCCATTGTCCTATCTTCACGTTTGCTAATTCTTTTTTTCTGCCTGCTCAAATATGCCTTTGAATCTCTCTAGTGAACGTTTCATTTCCGTTCTTATATCTTTCATCTCCAGAATTCCTTTTTGGTTTCTTTTTAGGTTTTCTATCCCTTTATTGATATTTCCATTTCGTTCATAGATGGTTTCTTGACTTTCTCCACATCTTCCTTTAGTTATCTGAGTATCTTTAAGACAGCTCTTTTAAAGTCTTTGTCTAGTAGATCTGCCATCAGGTCTTTTTCAAGGGTGATTTTTGTTTATTTATTTTTTTTCCTTTGAATGGGCCATACATGCCTGTTTCTTTATATGGCTTCTGATTTTTTTGGTTGAAAACAACATTTGACTCTAATGATGTGGTAACTCTGGAAATCAGATTATTCTCCTTCCCCAGTAATTTTGGTTGCTTCCTTCCCCTGATATTTTTGATAATTTATCCTTCCCCTGATATTTTTGGTTGCTGTTATTACTTATTGTTTTTTGACAGTTGTAGGCTGTCTTTGTGCTGAGGATCAGCCCAAAGTATAAAGTTAAAGTCTTCTCAGTCTTTTTTCAGACTTTCCCTAGGCATGTGTGGTCATTTCTAATTTTTCCCATATATGCAGTTAATTTTGAATGTCCTAGTCTTTAATGTCTGGCTCCCAAAAGGGGAAAAAGAGAAAAAGGAGGGGAGGGGAAAGCGTGCTGATTGTTTAAATCCCCTGGAAGGAGAGGGAGGGGCTTGCAACAATGAGAGGAGATGCAACAATGGCTGGCCACCTTCGTCTGCACATCAGTGATCAGAGGCAGTAACCAGAGATCAGAGCATAGATCCCCAGTATTCGGAAGACAGAGGCCCTTTCCCCCACACTGGCTTCCACAAGCTGTGTGCAGGCTGTTCCAGGAACATGGGCACAGCTGCCTGCCATGTGGCTGGGGGTGGGGGAGGGGTAGCTCTTACTGGGCTAAGAGCTGAAGTTGACTAAACTTAACTGCACTTTATCTGTCCATGTCTTCCCCTGGACGTAGTCCATCTTCAACAGACTTCAGTATTCCAAAATGGTTACATCAGACAGATTCTGTTGGTGCAATTATTGTTTAGGTGGGGAGACAGATTCCTGTGGCTTCCTGCTCTGCCATCTTCCCAGGAACCTTTGTGGGATGGTTTTTAAATCACAAATTAAACCTCTTTTGTTGGTATAAAGCTATTTAGGTTACTTGTTTCTTCTCATAAAAAAAAAATCTATTTTTGAATGAGCTTTGGTAGCGTGTCTTTTGAGGGATTTGTCTATTCCAATTTTTAAAATGATCAAATTTGTAGGCATAGAGTTGTTTATAATATTCCCTTATATTTTCTATATAAGTTTTCAAAATCTATAGTTATGTCACCTCTCTCATTCCTGATAATAGTAATTTATGTCTTTCCTCTTTATTTTCCTGTTAGTATGGCTAGAGGTTTATAACTTTTATTGATTTCCTCAAAGAAACAACTATTGGCTCAACTGATTTTCTGTAAAGTGTTTCTGTTTTCTCTTTAATTGATGTCTGCTCTGTTCTTCATTATTTCCTTTCTTATGCTTATTTTGTGTTTCATTTGTTCCTCTATTCCTAATTTCTTAACATAGCTGAAGTCGTTGACTTAAAACCTTTCTTTTTTTTCTAATATAGTGTTTAGTTAGTGCTACAATTCCCCCTAAGTATTGCTTTAGTGACATCCCCAAATTTTTGATATATTCGACTTTAATTTTCATTCAGTTCAAAATATTTCCTCATTTCCATCTTGATTTCCTTTGTGACACATGGGTTTTTTAGAAGTGTGTTATTCCATTTTGGTATTTGGGGAATCTTCCAGAAATCTTTCTATTATTGATTTCTCATGTAATTCCATTGTGGTCAGAGAACACATTTTGTAGGATTTCAAGCCTTATACATTTATCAAAGCTTCTTTTATGGCCCAGAATATAGTCTATCTTGGTAAATGTTCTCTGTGCCCTTGAAAGGAAAGTGTATTCTGTTGATGTTTGGTAAGTGTTCTATGAAAGTCAACTAAGTTGAATTGGTTGATAGTGTTGTTCAAGTCTTCTATATCCTTAATAATTTTCTGCATATTTATTCTATCAATTAGTGAGAAGAGACTTAAAATATCAGACTGTAATTGTGGATTTGTCTATTTCTCCTTGTTGTTCTATATGTTTTTATTCTTATGTATTTTGATATTCTATTATTACATTTTAAAACGGTTTCGGATTATTATTTCCTCTCAAAGAATTGACCTCTTTATAATTATGAAATGACTTCCTTTATTCCTGTTAATATTCTTACCGCTGAAATCTCCTTTCTCTGACACTAGAGCTATTTCAGCTTTCTTTTAATTAGTGTTTGCATGGGCTAGTTGTCTATTCATTTACTTTGAACCTAATTGTGTCTTTATATTTGGTATGTTTCTTGTAGGCATCAGATAATTGTAGTTGGGTCCTGCTTATTTTGTCCAATCTGACAATGCCTGCCTTTTAGCAGAATGTGTTAGACTATTTATATTTAAAGTGATTATTGATATGATTAGGTTTCAGTCTACCATTTTGTTATTTGCTTCTATTTGTCCCGTCTATTCTTTGATCCCCCATTCCCCTGTTTCTTCCTTCTTAGATTAACTGAGTATATTCTCATTCTATTTTATTTCCATTGAAAAAGCTTATGAGTTATAACTGTTTGTTTTTTTTATTTTAGTGGTTGCATTAGGGTTTATAATATATATCTTTAACTTATCACAGTCTACCTTTAAGTGATATTATAACACTTCATGTATAGCATAAAAACCTTACAATACTATTCTTCTATTTTTCCCCTCCCAGTTTTTGATACTGCTGTCATATATTTTACTTCTACATATGTTATAAACCCCACAATATATTGTTATTTTTGTTTAAATGGTCAATTATCTTTTAAAGAAATTTAAATAATAAAAAATATATATAATTGCCCACGTGGTTATCAATGCTCTGTATTCCTTTGTGTAGATACATTTTTCCATTTGGTATCATCTTACTTCTGCCTAAAGGACTTTAGTATTTCTTGTGGTGCAGGTTTGCTGGTGGTGAAATCATTCAGCTTTTGTAGATCTGCAAATGTCTTTACTTTGCCTTTGTTTTTGAAAGATATTTTTGCCAGATATAGAATCCTAGATTGACATGTTTTTTTCTTTCAGTACTTTAAAGATCTGTACCACTGAATTCCCTTTTGCTGAATTCAGAAACAAGAAATCTGCTATCTTCTTTATTTGTTCTTCTGTAGCTGCCTTTAAGATTTTCTCTTTATTATTGGTTTTGAGAAACTTTATTATCATATACCTTGGCGCTGTTTTCTTCATGTTTCTTGTGCGTGGGGTTTGTTGAGCTACTTGATTAAATCTGTTTTCATCAAATTTGAAAACAATTCAGTGATTACTGCTTCAAATATTTTTTCTGTTCTTTGTTTGTTTTTTCCTTCTAGGAGTTCAGTTACAAGTATATTAAGATGATTTAAATTATCTCATATCTCACCAATATTCTTTATTTTTAAAAATTCTTTTTTCTCTTTATGTTTCATTTTGGATTGTTTCAGCTTGGATAGACTGTTATAGCTTCAAGTTCACTAACCTTTTCTTCTGCAGTGTCTAATCTGTCGTTAATCCTATCCAGTTTATTTTTCATCTCACCTACTGTAGTTTTCATGTCTAGATATTTGAGTCCTTTTAATATTTTCCATGTCTCTACTTAATTTTTGAACATATGTCACATAACTATTGTAATCTTTAATGTCCTAGTCTGCTAATTCTAACATCTGCATCAGTTCTGGTTTGACTTCCATTGATTGATTTTTCTCCTCATTATGGATGTGTGTATAGACTTCAGTTCTCTTTTTCTATGGAAAACCAAGTTGCCCTCCAAAAATGTTTTATCATTTCCCATCACTACCAATACATGAGTGTTTGTTTCCCTCCCTATCCTGCCAGCACTGAATTTTGACAATCTTTAATCTTTGCCTATCTCATAGGCTAGAACTATTTACTACCACAACGGATAGTTATTGGGCACCAGCTATAAGCCTAGTGACAGACGGTGGCAATTCTGTGGTGTTCAAGCAGTCACAGTAGCTGCCCTCATGGTGCTTATTACCTTGGGGTGTTTATGTTTTTATTTGCATTTTCATTGATTATTAGTGATGTTGAGCAGCTTTTCTCAAGTGTACTGTCCATTTATATTTCTTCTTTGGTATATGGCTTACTAATGCTCACTGACCAGTTTTAAGTTAACTGTTTGGATTTTTTATTCCTATGTCAGAGCTATGTATTTACTAAAAATAAATACTTCAGTTTTTGAGAAATTAAAAAATGTTTTGTAAACAAAGACATTTCTTTAAAATAAATTAATATTTGTAAGTAATTTCTTTGAAGAAATGATTTACATGTTACTCAAATATTTTTTTCTATGTTAAAAGTAAATAGAAATTGATTTTGGTTTAAAAACAGCAAACATTTTTGAGCAATGCAAAAATACAAAATACATATATGAATACATAAGATATACATAAATACGTAATGAATAAAACTTTCACATGTATCTGACATCAACAAATAAATGACTTATATTCTTTAGAAATAATCATGCAGATTACAAATGCCAATTTACTCTCTTACTAATGAAATGGAAAGTCAAGGAGATGGAACATTTCGAGATTAAATATTTCCAGCTGATTAAATATTTCTGGCAAAGCCATGCCATCTGTATTAGAAATGCCCTATATACAAGTCTGTTAATTTGTAATTGTCTAAGATCTATTCTCTCAAAGGAGAACGGGTCAAAATCCCCATTATAGAACGTTTGTTTACCCACTGAAGAGTAGCAGGCGTTCTCAAAGGTACATGCTACCTATTCATCTGGCTGTGTGGGTAAATGCTTCCTGGAGCCCCAGGAAGGATGTCCTGATTGAGACACAGGTTCTATAACGTGCCCAGTTGTCTTTTTAGCATTAATGGTCAATGTGAAGTGGACAGGGAGGTAGTGGATCCTGAGAAGCATTTCAACTCTATGGCCAGGGATATGACTTGTACACATGTCACACGGCTAAGGGGTGTTAGCTCTCTGAATATGATGGAGGAAATGTATGTCACCAGTTATGCTGTGAATGAATAAACTGAACAGTTTTCATAATGGGGGTGATGACAGCAGCCAGCAAAGCCCCAAGAGGCCCAACCCACCAGTTCTTCCATTGGGCCTGGGCCCCGTGACTGACCTGTCTGGTGAAGGTGGTCTCTGGCCACCTCAAACAAGCGCAGGTGCATGTTGGTGATGGGGTTGAAGGAGCCACAGGCCAGGAGCACCACGGGGATTCGGCTCTTCATCTTGTCAGGCACATTCACACTCGCCGCAGCAGCCACCCTGCCTTCATTGGGACAAAAACTCACGTCAGGGAGCGGGCACCAAGACAAGGGCCAAGATCAGTGTCTCTAAGCCACACCCAGGCCATTACTTCTCACTTGTAGGATGACTGAGGGGGCAAGAATAACAATAACAACATGTACAGGAGGTTCACCATGGGCCAGGACCTGTGCCAAGCACCACACCAAGGTACCGCTCTTATCTTACCAAACGCTTTCAACTGAATCCTGAGTAGTTACTTATACAGCTCAGGGACCTTAGAAGCTGCAAGGCCAGGGCTGGAAGCCAGGCAGCCTGACCCAAAGACCATGTTGTGCCCATAACCTCTACATCCTCCCTGTGCTCTGATGGATCACCTTAGGGTCAAAAGGCATATGTGAGATGCCCCAAATGTCATCTCTGAGAGTCCAAATAGAAGTCACAGGCCTCAGAGCAGAGTGGAACTTTTTAAAAACTTATTTTAAAATAATTTCAGACTTATACAAAAAAAAGTTGCAAAATCTGTACAAAGAATTCCTATATACCCTTTACACAGAGTCCCCAAAAATGTTAACATTTTACCACATTTGCTACATTCATTCTCCCTCTCCATATATACACACATATCTGTAAATACCTATAATTTTTTTCTGAAATGTTTGAGAATAAGTTGGAGACATAATACCTCTTTAAATACTTCAGTATGTGTTTTCTAAGAGCAAAGACATTTTCTTATATAACTGCAGAACAACGATTAAAATCAGAAAATTAACATTGCTACAGGACTATAATCTAATCTACAGGTCTTTTCTGATTTCACTCATTGTCTTTATCTGGGGCCCAAGCATTTTTTGAGAGGGTCAGGCCCAGACACTCTCCATACATAGTTCATTTATCCTCACAACAACCCTACAAGTGTAAGTAATATTATCCTCATCTTGCATATGAGGAAGCTGAGGCTCAGAGAGGGACTATCATTTGCCCTAGGTCACACAGCCAGTAAGAGGTAGAACTAGGAGTCAAACCAAGGCCTAACTCCAGTGAAGCCCTTCATGAACATTCCAGGAGGCAGTGCCTCAGTGGCAGGAGAGCCCTATCAGCCAACCTGCCCTGGAGCCCAGGCTGTTTTCTGCTTTACTTTAACCTCACCCAGGTGCTGAAAGCTACAGAGTAAGAAAACAAGAGAGTGGGCCCAGAGGAGGGCTGGGTGGAGACTGAAAGGGCACCGGCCAGCTGGGAGTGGACCTGCCTCCTGGTACTGGGAAGGCTTAAGCACCTCCTTGGGTACATAGAGAAGTTGTTCTGGCAGCGTTCTGAGCTATGGTGGTGTGAGGATAAAAAACTCTCAACATAGGTGGGCTGTGGTTTCTTCCCACTTTGAGGCAGCAGGGACACCCCCTGCTGCATGAGAAGAAAGCAGACTGCATGACAGCTGCTGGCCCTGGCTTCTTCCTGGGGAGGGCGGATCTTTAATGAGATAGTATTTGCAGTGTGTGCTGAGCTACTCACAAGAGCAGCCTTGAAATGAGTGTATCTGAAGAGGCTGGCTGTTTTCTACAACTGTTAGGAAGCCTTTCAAAATTCTACTTCGATCTGACAAAATATCATTTTTTTTTAGAGCCCTTCAAACATGGAACTGCAGCATCTCAGGTAACATGGGTTTTGATCCATTTTCTCCAAAGTTCCCCAAAACTCTAAATTAGAACATTAGTTTGAATGGTGGCATCAATGCGATGCAGTGCGACGATGGGAAGGAGAACAAATGATATATTGGAAGTGTGTGTCTGTCTTTTCCTTCCTTGCGTGGTCACACTGAGCCACGCTGCTCTGACAGCGACTGACTCTGTCTGAGCCGCACCTCAGGCTGCAGGTCGCAGTGGGTGCACATTCCCAGGCTCAGGAACGAGGTCAGCGCTCCTGCGTCGTCTGTTTACGCCAACGTGCTTCAACTAAACACCCTCCCAAGCCCAAACCCAGAGAAATACAATGATAGGGCTGAAATGGACTCCCTCTGGGGGGTCAGCAGAGAATACACCAGGCTCCGATTTGAGCGCATCTCAAAGGTCGGATGCATGCCATAAAAGTGACTCATCTGCCCTATCATGTCATAGTATCTAGCGAGATGAAGCAAGCGTGGGGGACTTGTGCTACTGGGAAAGGCTTCTCACCAATAAGCATTTAATAGAGGTCCACCGAGTGAACAGCAATTGCAGCTGAGGGATTTAACAAGTTGAGAAGGTGGCATACGGTCTTCTTGGAATGTATCATTAAACTGGAGGCAAGGCAAACAGATTCCACCTACGGACCCCGCCCCCTCCCCAGTTTACCGCCTCCCACTTCACAGTCATCCCGATAGCATTTCATCCAGTTCCTCAAATACAACACGCAGCTCCTTTCTCCTGCTGGTGTAAATGCTCTTCCGGCCACCTGAAACGAATGCCCTCCTTGCCCCTGCCTTCAAGGTGTTCTCCTTGGAGGCCAATGCCTCCCCACACCCCCATCATGCTAACTGTACCTGTTACTTTTTCACTTTCTTCTTTCATGGACCATAGACCTGCCACTGCCTTGTTTCCGTGTCTCTCTTCCCCCAAGTAGAAGGTGAACTCCTCCAGGGAGGTCTCTTATTCATCTAGGCCCCTCAACTCCTGCAGGGTGCCTGGCACACAGGTACTCAGGAATGCGTGTGGCACAAACGAGAGAATGAGGGAGTCTCCCTGACCAAGCATCCTCCTTTTCAGATGGGGACCTCCTCTCTTTGTTTCTGTCCCAAGCAGTCAATGGATTGGGCCTTCTAGGGATATAAGTTGACCTTTCCAGCTTCCCAGGGGCACCTAAGGCCCCTCCCCAAGACCCCACTCCACCCAACTCAGACTGAAAGCAAACAACATATTCCTGCCTTGCTGTGCCATCTTCGATGCCAGGAGCCCATCAATAGGGATATACCAGCCTCCTCCACACTGACACCAAGGTCATTCCTCCACCCTAGAGGTCATCAGCTGTGGCTTTGCCAGGTGAAGGGACTTTGAAGGTGCGATTAAATTAAGGATCAGAAATGCAGAGGTTATCCTGGATTATCCGGGTGGGCCAGTTTTAACATGATTAGGGTACTAATAAGAGTGAGCAGGAGGGTCACTAGAGGAAGACATAAGGGCCAAAGCAGCGATCAGAAGGCAGGAAGGTGCTCTGCTGCTGGCTTTGAAGATGGAGGGAGGGCCAGGACCCAGCAGGGCGGGAGGAATCAGCAAGGAAACAGATTCGCCCCTAGAGCCTCCAGAAGGAGGGCAGCCCTGTTGACACCTTGATTTCAGACTCCTGACCTCCAGAATCATAAGAAAATAAAATTGTGTCGTTTTAAGCCAATACTTTGTGGCGATTTGTTACAGCAGCCGTAAGGAACTCATACACTCACCTATTTGGGGCAGGCGCTCTGAAGTGACCTTCAGCCTGGGGCAGGATAGGGCACAGGGATTGAGCTGATAAGGAGGATATGGAAAGGTGTGTCGGGCACAGGGACCAGCATTGCAAAGGTTCAGAAACCACCACTTAAGGTGGGTGATGGACTAACGGCACGTAGATGTGGCTGTGTGTGGTGTAAGTCGGTGAGTGGGTGGCCCAAGACGGGAGTGCAGAGAGTGCACGGATCACGCAGTCCCCCAAGGGGGAGTCTAGATTTCATCCTATAGGCAATGAGGAACCCCTGAAGGATTTTAAGAGCTCTCGAGTGCTCCCAGGACGGTGTGTCAGGAAGCAAGCCCCAGGATGGCTACCCCCGGGACCCCTCTGCCTGGCAAAGGTCAGGCAGTCCCCAGCTTCCCAGAGGATGGCCTTTCCTGCTGCCTACATTTCTCCTCAGTCACCGGGTAATGTGATGCTGGCCAGTGCCCCACACGTACTAAATTCTAAGTGTGTGCCCCTCGGCCCATTTGTCACAGGCCGTTGCAGAGATACAGAAAGGAAAGGCGAGCCAGGAAGGTTAAGTGCCATCACTGCGGACATAATGAGGTAATGCTCATCAATTGGGAGGCGGTTTACCTTTCCCTGTGGTGAGTGCCTCTAACGGGACCTGGCCCAGGAAAGTGGCCGAAAACTATTCGTTTATTATAGACATAAAGCAGATGGATTTGGGCAGAATGGAAATGGATTCTACAAACATCTTTCATTACATAGACCTCTTGACCGGACTCCTTGTCTTAAAGAAAACAAGAGGCACGGTTTGGATTTGTGGGGTTGCTGAGCACATTTCTCAGGACCCGGGGAGATCATTTCCATCTGCACAAGAGTATCAACTTCTCCGGGGAAATCAACCTTCACATAAACTCCGGGCACTTTTTCTTTTCAACTTTGCCGGATTCACTCGCTGTTGCTATGGGCACACAGTGCTGCTAAGAACAAAAGCAGAGCCAGCCTCTTCTGTCGTGTGAGGATCCTCTGCCAGCCACCCCTTGGAGGAAACAAACATGCCAATTAAGCACTCGTCCTAATTATGAGAGTCGCAGGAAAGCAGGCAGCCTGGCTCTTCAGTTCTGAGAACTTTCAAAAGATTTGGAGGAGCCCAAGGAAGGGAACGAGCTCTCTTGCAATCCCACACTCAGGAGTTGGGACTGATTTCGACTGTCATAGGAGGGAGGAACTGAGTAACAGCTACTGGGTTTACTGAGTGACAGGCTAGGCACTGGGCAGAAAACCTTATACACATTGGCGCTGATTCTTTCAACACGCCTGGAAGGGAAGGGTTGGTGCTTGTGTTCTGGTAGAGTATAATCAACTTCTCCGAGCCTCAGTCACATGGAAAATGGAGATGATTACACATACCTTCTAGGGCTGTCTTGAGGGTTATCAGAGTTGATCTGCTTAGCACAGTACCTGGCTCATAGGGGGTTCTCCAGAAATATTAGCTCCTTCCTCTTTCATTATACTGAAAACAGAATTCGTTATCCCCACATCTGCTTCCACATACCTATTCACCTTGTTTGAAAAAGAGCCTACCATTTTGTAGTCACCCACTGATCAAAACCTGGCAGGCTTTAGGAACGCGTCAGCATCCCCCGCCTGGCAAGCAGCAGCTCAGTCAGACCAGCTTGAGTTGTCACCAGAGAAGAATGCTCCCAAAAAAGGCCACTCCCACATACCACTGCTGTGGTTTCTGTCTAGCTCCAACCATAACAATCAACTCAAAGCATCACTTATCCCTGGAATTGAGTTAAGAGTTGATATTGAGAAACAGAGGAATGAATAGTTTAATGTCATTCAGGTAGGAAAAACATCTGAAAATGAAGAAGAAACATGCCCCAAATCGCAACCAACTTGCCAACTTTAGAATAACATCTTTTTTTTGTGTGTGTGTGGTACGCGGGCCTCTCACTGTTGTGGCCTCTCCCGTTGCGGAGCACAGGCTCTGGATGCGCAGGGTCAGTGGCCATGGCTCACGGGCCCAGCCACTCTGCAGCATATGGGATCTTCCCAGACCGGGGCACGAACCTGTGTCCCCTGCATTGGCAGGGGGACTCTCAACCACTGTGCCACCAGGGAAGCCCAACTTGCCAACTTTAAACAAAGAAGATATAAGAGGAGGTGGAAGGTGAGAAGAGGCGCCTGGGGTCTGCTCTGAGGAGTGCAGAGTAGCAGATCACATGCCAGCTATTGTGCTAGTGCCTTGGAGGTACAGGGATAAAGGAAATCTGGCCCCTTCCTCCCAATCTTTCAGGAAGAACGGATATCGAGGACATCAGGTAGGGCAGAGTCTGCTGGTGAGCTCCCAGCATCCACTCTCCTGGCTGGGCATGCTGCTACATTCCCAGTCTCCTTTTCAGCAGGGTGAAGCCACGTGACTAAGGCCTGGCCAGTGATCTATGAATAGAAGTGTTGGGTGGGACTTCCAGTAACTCCTTTTTTTTTTTTTTACAACTTTATTGGAGTATAATTGCTTTACAATGGTGTGTCAGTTTCTGCTTTATAACAAAGTGAGTCAGCTATACATATACATATGTTCCCATGTCTCCTCCTTCTTGCATCTCCCTCCCACCCTCCCTATCCCACCCCTCCAGGCGGTCACAAAGCACCGAGCTGATCTCCCTGTGCTATGCGGCTGCTTCCCACTAGTTATCTACCTTACGTTTGGTAGTGTATATATGTCCATGCCTCTCTCTCGCTTTGTCACAGCTTACCCTTCCCCCTCCCCATATCCTCAAGTCCATTCTCAAGGAGGTCTGTGTCTTTATTCCTGTTTTACCCCTAGGTTCTTCATGACATTTTTTTCCTTAAATTCCATATCTATGTGTCAGTAACTCTTTTTAAAAGGGAAAGGCATGCCTTCCTCCTCTTCTCCCCACCTCCTGTCTAGAATGTGATGGCTGGGGTGTGGCAGCTAGATTGGACCCTGAGGATGAGGATCAACTCTAGGTCTGGCAGAGAATAAGCCAAGAGCAAGTCAGGACCCTGAGGACCTGGACTGCCGACCTCCAGGTTTTTTTTTTTACTGGGTAGAGAAATAACCTCCTAAGCCACTATTATTTTCTATTTTCTGTTATATGCAGCTAAACCTAATTCAAACGGATATACTGATACCTAATGAATGTTTATTGAATTTGGATATAAAGGAATGAAAAGTGTATAAACTTTTAGAAGTTCCTATTGCCCCAGTTAAACCTATTTTATATCCAGAAACTCAAATAGATATTGTTTGAAAGGAAAAAAAAATTCTACCATCACTTAATTTTTTCTATGAATTTTTCATGGGAGGAAAAATCCTTACTTAGGACTCTAGAAGGCTGAAATGTGCAGCAATGAATCTGCTTTTCTGTAGATCACAAAAGCCAGACTCTGTCCTATCTCCTTACCCCCAAGACAGATTCATTATGGTGTGCTGTCGCACTCTGCTTTGAGTGGGCATTTGCCATATGGCTTGGCAGTTTAATGGTTTTCTGATACTTGACAAAAATGAAGCACAATCATTTTGCAAGGAGTTTGCACTCCTAGATGGGTCTTTTCCAAATAACAGCTGTGCCTCAAAATTGAGTTATTCAATTTGCAATTTGTGGACACAATACTCAAACGTTTACAAGTGGGCAAAACCTCAAACCACTTGGGCTATTTCCAGGCTTCAGAGTTTATGAAGTTTTTAGCGACGTTATAAGTGTGCAGCTGTTGACAAACTCAAGCCAACGTCTCTGAACCACCAGACCCGGCAGGCAGCAGTGATGTCCTACTTAGCAGGCATGTGAAGCCAGCCACAAACCCTCGGGATAGAAAGAACATGAGGGAGAGAGATGAGCCTTATGCCAAAGTCCACAGACTAACACCCTATCTCTTCCTCTCCACTCCCTAACCCATGTGTAGAGACGACACCCAAATCTATTGTTCTAGTCCTGATCTTGCTTATGGGCCCCTACAGGTCCATGGGTGGCCACACACTGGCTTGATAACAAGCCAGACAGACGTGGATTCAAAACCAACAAGCACTTCCTAACGGCATGACCTTGAGTGTATCAGTCAGCAGAGGCCAGGTGAGGCGCATTAACAAACAACCCACAAATCTCAGTAGCTTAAAACAATGAAGGTATATTTCATGTTCCTGTACATGCCCAGTCCATGCCTACTGGGGGCTCTGCCCTGCCTCATCTTTGTCCCTCAATCCAGGACTCAAGTCGATGGAGGAGTCACTACCTGGAATATAGTCAATCACTGTAGCAGAGAAAAAGAAGGTTCTGGAAGGTCACTTGGCCTCAAATGGGCACATGTCACTTACAACAACAGCACCCAAGTTCAACAAGTTAGAAAATACAATCTGACTCTGTGTCCCAAAGTTAGAGAGCCAGAAATAGTTGGTGAATAGCCCTGCAGTTATCAGTTAATTAACCATTCTGAGCCTCAGTGACCCATACAGAAAATGGAGATAATTACACATACCTCCTCAGGTTGTCATGAAGATAATTGCTGTTGACCATGTAGGGTACTCAGAATAGTGCCTGGCCCATAAGACTTTCTCCAGAACCTCTAACTTTTCCGTGTGTCCAAAACAGAATTCATCACCTCCCATACCTGCCTCTGGCTGCCTGTACCCCTTATCTGTGTTTCCAGTCACCCATGATCAAAACCTGACAGTTAGCTATGACACCTCCCCATCCTTCCTCATGTCCCCTCAATACAACTAGCCTCCGAGTGTGTCCCATGTTCTCTGCATAAGGTCACCTTCCATCACGACCAAGACCTGCCCTACTATAGGATTTCATTATTTTCTTGTATCAATTAGGGAAAATGCAAACAAGAGAAGGAGGCTCTGGTTATCTTAGTTCCCCTCCCCACCAAAGGCAAAGCAATGAAGGAGCACAGAATGATCAGAAGGCCACCAGGCCATTACACAGAATAAAGGAAGAGCTGGACATGAGACCTCAGGGTGGACAGGGGACAGGGCAGTGTCACGGTCCCAGCCTGGATGGGGTCCTGTGGTACAGACATGGTCACTGGGGCTCACACCAGTGTACAATGCTGTTCCCAGAGAGGGGCAGTTGATGTGGACTGGACAGTCCCACCCCTGCCCCCAGCGTGGGCCTCCACACTTGGTGAGAGAAACTCTGGAATCACCTCCCCAGCACCAATTTGGCCTCAATCCAATCTTTTCTCAATATGCTGAGCAGATTAACTAGTTCTCAAGTTTGGGTTCAATCACTCAGACGAATGTGATCAACTATTGCGTGTTTACTATGCACCAAGCACTGTATAAAACCTGGGCCTTTATGCCAAGCCAGTGATAAAGTCTTCGGTAACTTGTTCTCCATTGGCATTTATGTGCTGGATCATGCCCTTCATCTGGCGTCAGAACTCTGGAGATTCTGGCCTCATTCTACGTCTCCTAGTTGTCTCCTGACTGCCCTCTCTGTTCCCTACATGTGCTCCATCTCCTCACCAAGCTGGGACCACCTGCCATGCTCTGACATGTCTTCTGAGTCTTTCTGCTTCTGAGATCTCTGTTTATTGACACTTCCTAGAGCTAGAATCTCTTCCAGACCAACCCTCCCACAGAGCTCCTCCTGGTGGCCCACCTGGAAGTCAGTGTTCCCTCCTCTGACCTCTTCAAGGTGACACTCTATCTATATGGCTGAGTCCCCACACTTTTCTAGCCTAGCAGGCTGTAAATCCCTAAGGGCAGGGATCCCAGGGGTTCTAATACAGAGTGGAAGGCAAATAAATAATGTTCACCTCATTCATAGAGGGACAAGGTACAAGTGAAAAGTAGATCAAAATGAGAGCCAGGGAGCACCGTCCACTTCAGGGCATGGTCTAGGCTGAAGCAGGAAGAAGCAACTGAGGAGAAAACATCCCTCAAACCAGAATAGCAGAGCCCCAGCTTTGTCCACCCTCCTCCCACCCCCACGCCCGTGCTTCCAACAACCAATTCTTCCTAGTCTCCAGTTTGCTTTATTTTACCCCATGCAGACTCCTGTCCCTCCATGTCGGGTGTCAGCTCCCTTCCGGACTCGAATATTGTTCTCACCCCGTGAATCGTGTCTGCTGCCTTGGCTGGGCCCCGTCCAGGATCCTGATTCCTGATTGCCCCTCAAAGGCATCATCTGACGCCTCTGTCCTCTCTGTGTCTCCGTCCCCATGCCTTGTCCAGGGTGCATGCCCAGGGTCCTGCTCCAGTCCAGCAGGGGGCGATGAGCCACAGTTCATGTTGGGAAAGCAGTCCCACACCCTCTACAGCCCTAGGGGCTTCCCTATTTGTCAGCAAAATGCAGAACTGTTCATAATGATGGCAGGGGATGGCACCAGGGCCCTTCTAGGGCCCAAACCACAGAACTGGCAGCAATGTGGGCTCTTCCCCTCCCTGGTCTTGACAGCCTGTCAGTTCTACCTCTGTAACATCTTTATGATCCAGCCCTCTCTCAAATTCCACAGTCGCTGCCTTGGATTGGGGCTCATTATTTCTCAGTTGGACCTGAGTGCACTCTTAACCTGGTCTTCTGTCTCCAGTCTCACCTCTGATCCATCTTTGGCTCAGTTGCCCAAGGGACCTTTTAACATGCTTAATCCCCTGCCGACCACCCACATTCTGGATAATGTTGAAACTCCTTAGTGTGGCATCCATAGGCCCTTATAACCTGGTCATGACCTGTTTCACCAGCCTCATCACTGACCTTCCAACCCCTCCCTGTGTCTGCTTCATCAAACTGCTTTCTATTCTATCCCAAGTCCCCTTGCATTGAACTTTAGGACCAGCCTTAAAATCAAATGTAAAAATTCTAACAAAGAAGGCAACCTTGTTTACCTTGCTTGTTCATTCATTCACTAAAAAAGAAAACAAGTTGCCACTGCTGTCAAGTTCCCCCAGGCATCAGGATGACGACAGGGAGCTCCCGAAATACCTATAAAGATGAGGAGCTGGCTGGGCCCTCCATGAAGGCAGGTCAGGCCAGTGGAGACCCAGTGAACCACAGGAGGGGAGATGTGGGCAAGCCTTACTGCTAAAAGATACGTGTTCACTTGAGAATTTCACTGGGCACAACATAACCAGGTCCAGAGCAATCCTTTCCCATCTCATGTAATATAATTTCCTCCAGAAATTATAAGCCAAGCAGCCCATCTTCCCTTCTTTATGGAGTTATAAGCAGAATGAGATGGTCATGAGCAGAAAACTGCAAATCTGTGCAGTGATCTATGAAGTCAGATCAAACCTGAGCCAGGTTTGGGGCGGTAATTAATTAAAAATTTTAACCAAGTTCATCCAACATATATTTAATGTTATGCATAATCACTTTTGTGTTGGCCAGAGATGAGGCCTAAATGGTGGGCAGTTCACAGGAACGACTGCAGTCTCTATGAGTCTTTAACAGACAAACCTTATCTTGTTTCTTCCCTCAATTACTGCTTCAGAAGCCATTAGCAGGACAGGCAGCTCAGGCCCTGCCCACGTCCCCACCGAAGCTCACGCACAGGCCAACATCTCTCATGTGTACAAGGACACTCAAACAGTGAAGCCCGTGGGGCACTTCTTCTGGCCTTGAACTGAGGTTGCCTGTGCTTGCACCTGGAATGGAAAATGCTTGGCTTTTTGTTCCAAGCTTTATGACTTTGAATAAGCCCTCCAATTCTCTTTAAAATGAGGATATCCCAACATCCATCCACGGGGGTGCCATGAATATGAACAAAAGAGACACATTAGGAGTACATCTCCTACATGGCTTTGAGAAGAGGAGGAAGCCTTCCATTACAAAGTTAGGAAGCAGGATTCATGTGTACCAACCCTGTGTAAAGACACCACTGTCCATGACAGATTCAACCTGTTCCTGCCAGAGCAGGCCAAATGAGCCCACTATTTATCTCAGGGCATGAGCTCTACATGCACAGAATCAAGGATTTAATGAAGCCAGTGTTCCAGCCGATTTGGGTCTGGGCTGGGAGAATCAAAGAGGCCCAACATATCTACCAGTAGGTCATACACAACACTCCAGCTGACCTGCACCAGGTTCCCTCCCACGAAGTCAGGAATTGGTGACTTTCTTTACTATGCATGAATTAAAAAACCAGCAAACACGTTAATTTGCTCCTATGATTGCTGAAGGACCAAATGTATTTATCTGGTAGCCACTGGCTGCTGGCACTTTTTACAGGACATTGTGATACATGGTAATCCATGAGTGTGCATGCACAAGCACGGGGTTCCTGGGAGTTGGAGCAGAGAGGCTGCCCAGAGGCCCAGGCAAGGAGGATCCTGGCTCCAGGGGAACAGGCAGATCCCGGGGCCTCAAGGTCAATGGGTAGAGCTAGAATCCAGTCAGGCCATAAGAATTACAGAGCAAGAGCACCTTACGCCCAGAGACTGGGGTAAAGCCACACATAGACACCTGGAGGTATCAGCTCCAAAATTAAGACAGGGAAGCTTCATCCACCAGCCTCTGGCTCGTGTGAATTCTCCTGCATGTGCTGGCCTCGCTAGATCAACAAAATAATAACTTAAGTGGAAGAGAAAACGTAGCCAAAATGAAACGACTTAAGCTCACTGTCTTCCATGAGCAGATGTTCCAGAGGGACTGTGATGTGGCAGAGGTTCTGCTGGTCCTTCCCGCGGCATAGTGACTGTCCTCTTCTCCTTGTTATCAAGCTCGGTTTTGTTCAGGGACAAGGGGGACCTATCCACACAGGAACCACGGCACCACGTCCGCCACGGCAGTCTGTCCCCTTTGCTGTGATTGGTCGGGTGTGGGCATGTGACTCAGTCCCAGCCAATGATATTTAACAGGAGGACCCTGGAGGCCTCTGGGAAAGACCTTCCTACCCGCTGAAAGAGCAGCGACGCGGAAGCCCTTTCTCTGCCCCTCCCCACCCTGGACACTGTGGTGTAAGATGTGCCACCGGCGTTGCCACGGCCCCTTGTCACCACAAAGGGAAGCCCTGGAGAGCTGCAGAGGTGAAGGACCACCCAGAGATGTGGTCTCATCAAGTCACTGATTTACTCTAGTACTGCTTCTCTCTAGATTTTATTACTGAGCTGCTAAAATACCTTTACTGCTACAGCTACTGCTGGTCAGGTATTTGGTTACTTGTGGCTCGAAGCATCCAAACAGATATACCTCAGGAGGCCTTGGTTCTGGCTGTGCCTCACAGTGCGTGCAATTCTGCAGGCCAAGTGTGACCCCAGTGTGAAAAGACAGGGACCTTCTGCATGTCATGGTCCCTAAAGCCAAAGCACCCACTCCATCTGGGTTGCAAGCTGGAGAGAGGCACTACGCCTGTGCTTGAGGGCATCCTGCTGGGTGGGACCCAGGGAGGGGTGGTATGTTAGACCCCAATGTGGCCACTCTACTGGGAATTTTCCAGGGACTATTTTGAACAAACATGATTTTTGGTTGACACTGGGCCCTCAGAACCTAATCTCGGGGGAAACTGCCTCCTGAGCCTCTTAACAGACCTGTCTCAACTGCATTCACTGTCCCCATGTCCCCGCAGGGACCTCTCTGAGGGCAGCTCTGTATCTGGTGGGACCGTCTTCGCATCTTCAATGGCTCGCCGGGGGGGCATGCACCTCGCTCCACCTCTCCACAGGCGGGGACAGCTGTGTCTTTCCTGCTTCAGTGCCAGCTGCCTGCCTGTCTGTGCCTTTGGCCCAACACAGCCTGGTGACTTGAGGAAGCCTCAACACATCCACACCGTCATCTGTGCCTTTGCTCCTGCTGGCCCCTCTGCCTAGAATGCCCTTTCTACCCATTTGTACCTATTTAACTTTGCTCCCCTAGCACTCAGCATATATTAGGGCAACATAAAAGGTCTCCTTAACAACAACAGAAACAAATAACCCAATTAAAAAAGGACTTGAATATACATTTCTCCAAAGATATACAAATGGCCAACAAGCTCATGAAAACATGCTCAACATCACTAATCATTAGGGAATGCAAATCAAAACCACAATAAGATTCTACCTCATACCCATTTGCGTGGCTACTATCAAAAATACAGAAAGCAACAAGTGTTGATGAGGATGTGGAGAGACTGGAACCCTTGTGCACTACTGGTAGGAATGTACAATGGTGCAGCTACTGTGGAAAACAGTATGGGGGTTCCTCAAAAAATTAAAAATATAATTTCTATATGATTCATCAATTCCACTTCTGGGTATATACCCAAAAGTATTGGAGGCAAAGTCTCAAAGGGATGTTTGGGGGCTTCCCTGGTGGTGCAGTGGTTGAGAATCCGCCTGCTAATGCAGGGGATACGGGTACAAGCTCTGGTCTGGGAAGATCCCACATGCCGCGGAGCAACTAGGCCCGTGCGCCACAACTACTGAGCCTGCGCGTCTGGAGCTTGTGCTCCGCAACGAGAGAGGCCACGATAGTGAGAGGCCCACGCACCGCGATGAAGAGTGGCCCCCGCTTGCCGCAACTAGAGAAAGCCCTCGCACAGAAACGAAGATACAATACAGCCCAAAATAAATAAATAAATAAATAAACAAATAAACAAATAAATAAGCCAAGCATTTGAAGCCCTTAAAAAAAAAAATGGGATGTTTGTACACCCACGTTCAGAGCAGCAATATTCACAGTAGCTAAAATGTGGAAGCAAACCAAGGGTTCACTGATGGATAAAGAGATAAGCAATATGTGGTATTTACATACAATGGGCTATTATTTGCCCTTCAAAAAAGGAAATTCTAAAACATGCTTCAGTATGTGTGAAACTTGAGGACACTGCTAACTGAAACAAGCATCAGAAAAAGACAAATACTGTATGATTCCATTTACATGAGGTACTTAGAGCAGTCAAACTTACAGCGATGGGGAATAGAATGGTGTTTGCCAGGGGCTGGATGTAGGAGGGAATGGGGAGTTGTGTAGTTTCAGTTTTGCAAGATGTTACAGTTTGGGATATGGTTGTATAACAGTGTGACTGTACTTAACACTATTGAACTGTATACTTAGAAATGGTTAAGATGATAAATTTTATATTATGTGTATTTTACCCCAATTAAAATCTAAAAATAAATGGTCTCCTTTGGTGAGCATTCTCTGATGCCAGGGTCTGACTGCGCTGGTTGCTCATTAACCTCTGCCTTGCTTCCTTGTTTTCTGTTCTATCAGGATTGTTTTGAGACCTACCCAGGTGCCTAAACCAAGAGAATCACAGAGAAATAGATCCAGAGCCCTTATTAAACTGCTCCTAAAGTCAATCCTAACTAGGCATCTCAATTATGTGAGCCGGTAAATTTTTTTTAACATCTTTATTGGAGTATAATTGCTTTACAATGTTGTGTTAGTTTCTGCTGTATAACAAAGTGAATCAGTTATACGTATACATATGTCCCCATATCTCTTCCCTCTTGCATCTCCCTCCCACCCTCCCTATCCCATCCCTCTAGGTGGTCACCAAGCACTGAGCTGATCTCCCTGTGCTATGCAGCTGCTTCCCACTAGCTATCTATTTTACATTTAGTAGTGTATATATGTCCATGCCACTCTCTCACATCGTCCCAGCTTACCCTTCCCCCTCCCCGTGTCCTCAAGTCATTCTCTATGTCTGCGTCTTTATTCCTGTCCTGTCCCTAGGTTCATCAGAACCATTTTCTTTTGTTTATTTTTAGATTCCAAACATATGTGTTAGCATACGGTATTTGTTTTTCTCTTTCTGACTTACTTCACTCTGTATGACTCTAGGTCCATCCACCTCACTCCAAATAACTCAATTTCGCTTCTTTTTATGGCTGAGTAATATTCCATGGTATATATGTGCCACATCTTCTTTATCCATTCATCTGTTGATGGACACTTAGGTTGCTTCCATGTCCTGGTTTTTGTAAACAAACAGTGCTGCAATGAACATTGTGGTACATGCCTCTTTTTGAATTATGGTTTTCTCAGGGTATATGCCTAGTAGTGGGACTGCTGGGTCATATGGTAGTTTTATTTTTAGTTTTTTAAGGAACCTCCATACTGCTCTCCATAGTGGCTGTATGAATTTACATTCCTGCCAACAGTGCAAGAGGGTTCCCTTTTCTCCACACCCTCTCCAGCATTTATTGTTTGTAGATTTTTTGATGATGGCCATTCTGACTGGTGTGAGGTGATACCTCATTGTAGTTTTGATTTGTATTTCTCGAATGATTAGTGATGTTGAGCATCCTTTCATGTGTTTGTGTGAGCCAGTAAATTTTTAACCATTAGGCAGCTTTGAGTTGGTGTCCTGGGACTTGCAACCAAAATCAACCTAATTGCTAATACACTTGACCTGAAATATTGCAACACTAAGGATAAAGAAAAGATGCTAAGGATTTTCTAGGGAATAAGAAAGTTCACAGACAAAGGAATGAAAATAAGACTGGCATCTGACCTCTCATTTACAACATTAGATGCCAAAGATAATGAGCAATGGCTGCATACTTCTGAGAGAAGATGACTTTGAATCTGGAATTCTCTATCCGGCTAGACTCTCATTTCAGTATAAAGACAGAATAAATACATTTTTAGACATGAATGGACTCAAAGTTTACCTCTGAGGCATTCTTTCTTAAGAAGTTCATTGACAGTGTGTTCCAGCAAAACAAGGAAGAAAAACGAATAAAGTAGAAAGAAAGGGATCCAACCTAGGAGGCTGGTGAAGCTAGCATGAGAGCTGTGCAGGCTGCAGAGCACGGCCCAGGGCAGAAGAGGAAAAGGTGGGCCTCTAAGTAAAAGGTGCATGCTGAGAGCCCAGGTACACTGAGGTTACAGTGAAAGCTTTCTCTCTCAACTGTAACCAGAAAAAAATCCGAATAAAACAAAAAGCTACCTAATAATATAACGTAAATTATAATGTGATACAATTTTAAGCCCTGATGGAATATGAGAAAAGAAAATTCATTTGACTGATATTTCCCTTTGAGTGGTCCAGGGCTACTTGACCCTGGAGTGAACATTCATGTAGTCAAAATGACTTAAATGCTATTTAATGGTGTTCAACTTTTAGAGTCAATTTAATGAAAGGCACAGAAGGCTTAACTGTGAATACATTATAGAAAGATAATGTTAACACCCTTGGTAATGTAAGAATACAGCCACCAGAAGGGAAATGGTTAGGGAAAGAAAAATGGGACCAAGAGGAGAAGTTCCAGTATTTTCCTCTTACCTCACAGAGAGTCTAGATGCTGATTACAGTTTAGGAATAAGAAACAGAGATTTGATTGTGAATAATAGATATGGGGAAAGTAGCGCTTTAAACAAGACAGGGCATAAACTTCTCTCCCATAAAATGAAGCTGGAAGGTAGGTGGTTCAGGGATAGTGCAGCAGCTCTGATATCACCAGTATCCCAGGATCCCGCTAGATTTCTCTGTCATCCTTAGAATATGCCTCATCTGGTCTCATGGTCACAAGATGGCTGCTACAGCTCTAGCCATCATATCTGTGTTCCAAGTAAGAAGAAGGAAGTGGAAGTGGGAGGAAGGGCAAAAGAGGCCAACCTGCTGAGTCACTCCCCTTATAAAGAGCTTTCCTGAAGCCCCATCCAACAGCTGCTTATATCACAGTGGCCAGAACACAGTGACATGACTGTCCCTATCACAAGGAAAACTGAGAAGTGTAGTTTTTTTAGATGGCACATTGCTGCTTTCAACAAACCTGAGTTTGTTTGTAAGAAAGAAGGGGAGATAGATATTGGGAAAGCAATTCATCATTTGTGTCTCAAGAAATAAAAGTATATTATTTAAAGTAAAGTAACAATAAGATAATAAAAAATAACAGAACCATCAAAAATTAGAGGAAGAAGGAAGGTAGGGTGCAGAGTATAAGCGAATTAAGTCAATCCTTCTTAATGGGACTCAGTGGCTATCTTATCAGGGTACAATTTAGAGTTGTGCATTTAATCCCCCAAATAATTTAAAAAGACTAAAGAGGCTACCTTTGGGAGGTAGGCAAGGAGGTAGGGATGAAGCTGTAACTTTTTATTAAAAAGCCCTTCTGAAGTAGTTGTATTATTTTGATTACAAATGTATCAGTGTTTATTATATTGGGAAGCCAAGCATCCCTATATTTCCTTTACCCTGGTTCAGTGGTGGGCATTCTAGTACGTTTTTTAGTTTTTTAGTTCCCCTCACTGGCTTAGAAAGTGACATATACCAGCCCTATTCAGGGCTTTCTTTATTTCACTTCTTTCAATTGATTTCTTATTTTTTAAACTCTAGGCATTCAAGGTTCTTTATGAGAAGAAAGACTGGCCGACACACCACCTCTTGTGTTTCTGGTAGGGCAGGTCCGCCCAGGCCCCACCTGAAAGGCGGCAGCAGCATCAGCCAGTGTCATCCCCCTGGGTCACTCCTGTCTGCTGGCGGACCTCTGTGCAGGGAACTGTGTGTGCTGCCTGCCTGGTCTGCACTCCCAAATCACTGTCCTAATATCTCTATTATATATTAACATGCGGTGGCCAAAGGGAGTTCTGCTGAAATAGGCAGTAGTTTGGGCCATTTTGGACTAAATCCTAGAATGCACACGATAATGCTGAGCGATGCAGTTTAATTTATGAGTATGCGGGTCTGCTGTGAGATTGGGAAATGGAAGTACAAGACATTAGCATTCACATGGCAAGGGCAGGGCCAGGTCCAAAACTATAATAGGCATTTCACACCGGCGAGTTTGAAGGAGCTGACACTCTTGTCAGTTAAGTGTGTGCTCATGAACCTCATCCTTTTATTTTAATGCCACCAACCACCTGGGAGGTATGTGCTGCTCCTGGCCTTATGCCCTTATTATCGCCCAACGCCCCCCCATTGTTTTCACAACAGTAAAACATTTGTATGTACATCCTCTGGGCAGGTTTAAAAGTTGAATTTCATGGTTGGGATGTGGTTTGATCTGCAGGAGGTAAGGTAGAACAGACGGCGTCTCAACTCCTTCCAGCAAGGGCATCCAAACTATTATATGGCTAAGTATTTCCAAATTAAAAAGGGAAGACAGACAAGTTTGTAATTTAATTCATAGCAGCTGTACATGCGGTTCATGCCATGTAGTCTCCAGTTGAAAGAACTTGTCAGCCAGAGATTTTCTGTCTGACCTGGACTGTCTAGCCCATTTTTCAATGCACAGAGAGAAATAACATCTCTTTCTGTCTTCCTTATGAATGAAAATACATTCTTCCAAAGTTCAAAAGAAATATCAAGTGTGCCCCAGCCGTAAGTTAAAGTATTCTGGAAAAGAGGTTGGAAAATCCCACAGTAGCAGGCTGAAGGATGTCCCCAGACCTATCAGGTCTTAATCCCTGGAACCTGTCAATGTGACCTTATTTGGCAAAAGGGTCTTTGCAGATGTGATTAAGTTAAGGCTCTTGAGATGAGGAGGTCATCCTGGATTACTCAGAAGGCCCTCAATGCAGTCACATGATCCTTGGAAGGAGGAGACAAAGGGAGATTTGACACACACAGAGAAGGAAGGCCATGTGAAGACGGAATAAAGAGATATTTGGAGGTGCTGGCCTTGAAGACTGGAGTGATACAGCCACAAGCCAGGGAATGCCAGCAGCTACCAGAAGCTGGAAGAGGCAAGAAACAGACTCCCTCCCCCTCACATATACTCCCAGAATCTCCAAAAGGCATGTGGGCCTGCTGACACCTTGATTTTGGCTCAGTGACACTAATTTCACACTTGTGGCCTCCAGAACCCTGAGAGAATACATTTCTGTTGTTTTAAACCACGAAGTTTGTGATATTTTGTTACAGCAGCCCTAGGAAACTAACACACCCCTAGAGGTGCTGCAGGGGAAGGTTTCAGTTTGTACAAACCCATCCCTTTGATGGTATTTGGCAGAATTCAACTTCCTGCCTCCAAGCAAGTGGAAAGTGAGAGGGTTGAATGTAGGTCAGCCAGGTCCATGAAGCACAAGGGTGAGAAAAGCAGGCAGCCACGCTCCCGGGTCCTTGGGAACAGCTCCAGGCAATTCCCCTCCTGAAACAGGGGGCTGAGTGCATGAAGAAAACATGTCTAGTTCTTAAAGCAAATATCTGAATAGGTCAGTGTGAAGGGGGTACCAAGGATTTAAGAAACGTCCCATAAATTAACCTCATAGCTCAGTTAGGGCTGCGTTGCGCATGTGTGTGTGTGTGGCAGGGGAACATATCTTCAAATAAATTCATTGTAGTTATTAATAAACATGGCCAGATGCCTGCGAGCATATGTTATGAGGCTATTCTCTGCAGGTTTATTTGGAAGAGTGAAATATTAGAGACCCAAATGTCTACCAAGAGGGGAACGGTTAAACCCCATATTATACCATTCAGCTATAAAAAAGCAACATGTTTCTATGCATATACTGACATGGGAGGTTATTAATTAGTAAATGTTGAGGGAAAAGAAGCATGTTACAGACAGTCTTATAGTATTATCTCATTTTGGTTGAATGAAGCCATCTATGTTGTAATATATAGGAATAATCCATAATATATACACCTATATATGTATATAGATCCACTGGATGGGTGCTCATCAAATGTTAAGTCATTACCTCTAAGGAAAGGGAAGGGTTGTTGGGGGGACGGACTTGGACTTCTTACTTTACACGAATGTGCTTTTTCCTTTAAGTGTGTACTCTTTTTGTAGTTTTAAGGAGGAAAAAATGCACACGCAGTAAAGACAAGCTGTGAGAACCTTGTCTAGTAGATGCCAGGCACGGTGTGGCCTGAGGAAGGGCCGGTGGTCCGCAGAGACTGGCTGTGGCTTCTTGAGGTCGCCTGCAGGCCTGCCAGTGTCACAGGGCTGGAGGCAAAAATGCTGGCTTTTACACCAGGCTCCCTAGTGGGGCGATGTTTTTATTTATAAAACAAAACCCGGCACAGTCAGGAGATCAACGTCCCAGGCACGTGTGTCTACTGTCTCTTCACAGAGTGAGGCAAAGCCACTATTCACTGGCTCCTCCATTTTGCATGAAAGCCAAGGGGAATCTGTCTTCAGAGCACTTCCAGAGAAATCCTACGTGAGGATGTTTCGAAAGGTTGTTTTGCCCCCTGGAAGGCTGGTTTCCTCGCTGGTGAGCGGAACTGTCTCAGCACAGCCCTCCTCCTGTTGGTGAGCTGCCCGGAAGGACAGGAGTCTATGCCTTGGAAAAGGACCCCTCAGTCTCCCTCCTTGGAGTACACCCCAAAGTGCACCCCAAACACGCTCCACCACACAGGAAGCCAGGCTCTTGGATTGAAAGAGGCCCCCAGTTACCTGCCCACTGGAAGTGCTCTTTCAGACTCATATACAATCAGGCTTATCAACTGTGCACCATAAAGGCGTTAATACAGCTGGGGGAAATATGCACTGACCTCCCACCGTTCAATTCAGGGGCACTAGAGATGTGATGGGAGTGTGTCTCGGGATGTCAAAGCAAGATGAGATTTCTGGACGATGAAAAACCTTGAAGCGCAATTCCCCTTTGGATAAAAGCAGGGGCGTGGGTCATTTCCATCTCAAACACCGTGCCACGTGAGCGCAGGGCTTTGAAGGTAACAGGTCTCTGCAAACACTTCTGCAGTGATGGCTCTCAGTGAAATTACTGCTTTTTGTGGAAGGAAAGGAACCATTCCTCTCTCCCCTATAAAATATGAAGTGTTTATTTTTCCAAGTATGTTTCTCCGAGATTTGCTGCAAATCATAAAAAGTCGTGACATTTTATGATCCCTTATTAAAATTTCAAAAAAGATTTTCATCTCCTTTAAAGGAATTGTTGCAAAAACAAAGATTGGGAGCTGGATCTGTACTTAAGCAGAGGGACCGCTGTATCTAGAAGGCTTATGCTTAATCAAAATATTGAACCCTGTTGGTTTTGTACTTCCATTCGCAGAATCTTAGCATCTGGTCCAAACCCCCTGTTTTATAGTTGAGGAAACTGAGGACCAGAGAGGTGAAGTTGCTGATTTAAGGTCACACAGTAAGGTAATAACAGAGCTAGAATCAGAACTTGGGCTGAGACTTGTATCACACTGCGATGCTGCCTTCTAAGCCAAGCTCTTTGGTTATGGAGATTTTTAAGTTTTATCCAAGGACTGCAGCATGACATATAATCCTCATCACTAGGCCTAATGAGGCCGGCAGTCTGGAACAAAAGCAGGGGATGCAGAAGACCCCTTTTGCACAGGTAATAAATTCAGAGAAATATGAGGTTGGAAAGGACCTGGAGGGATTCTCTACTCCATTTCTTTTCCTGAAGGCAGAAGTTGCAGACATCATTCCAGGGGAGAAGGAGCTATCTTATTTCTAAAACCCTTCAGGGAAGATTTTGTCACTTACAAAAAGGAATATCTGATTTGCTCTCAACAATAGGATGCAAGAAATAAGCAGAAAAAACCAACACATAGTCTTTTACATAAAAATATAAAATCTTCCTCACCCGATACCTCAGAAGTGATTATTTAAAATCATCTCCTAGAAAGACAAATTCCGTATGCTAACACATATATATGGAATATAAGGGAAAAAAAGGTCATGAAGAACCTAGGGGTAAGACGGGAATAAAGACATAGACCCACTAGAGAATGGACTTGAGGATATGGGGAGGGGGAAGGGTAAGCTGTGACAAAGCGAGAGAGTGGCATGGACATATATACACTACCAAACGTAAGGTAGATAGCTAGTGGGAAGCATCCACATAGCACAGGGAGATCAGCTCGGTGCTTTGTGACCACCTAGAGGGGTGGGATAGGGAGGGTGGGAGGTAGGGAGACGCAAGAGGGAGGAGATATGGGAACATATGTATATGTATAACTGATTCACTTTGTTATAAAGCAGAAACTAACACACCATTGTAAAGCAATTATACTCCAATAAAGATATAAAAAATAAAATAAAATAAAATCACCTCCTAGTTTAATCCAACGTGGACATTTCTATTGTAAAAGGAAAACATTTTGGAAAATATGAAGTACAGAGTTGTTGTGACACCTTAACTATGATTTCTGTAAGAATCTGTAAGAATGTAGGAGACTCACTCGGGCCTGACTATACGAAGAACTTTGACAGAGAGGATAATACAGAGAGAACTGCAGAGCATGAAACACTTGCAACATGAAAACTCCTGAGTTCGAAACTATACAGTGGCTCCCACTGTATGATTTTTCTCTCTAAGTTTCATATGAAGTCCCCTTTTTTTGCAAAGCAGTTTTTGTAGTGGGCCTTAGCTGGAGAAAGTACATTTCTAAGTAATCTGAAGGGGAAAAAGTTTGATTAAAAACTCCACCAATGATTCCACATATATTCACGCCAAATAAGTCGAAAGCCAGAGGTGATTCTGAGAGAAGGCAGTCTGCCTAACATCCGTGATATTAAGAGAGCGGAAGCTAATAATGTGTGGCACTTTATCTAAGACGATACCGCTGACCCACCGCCAACGGCTTTGAACTGCTTTCCCGTCAGATGATGAGATGCCAGGCTCCATGCCGGGCTCCTGAGAATCCAGGGGTGCATCTCAAAGGCAGCTGCTGGAGCTAAGGTGGTCCAGGCCAGTGGCACAGTGTAGGCCACTCACAGCACCTATGAGGGGGGCTGGCAGGTCTGAGGACAGAGCAAACACCGGAGTCTTGGTCTCAGGGTCCTGGGCAAGGGTGTGAAACAAGGACCGTCTTCAATTCTCCCCCCACCCCAACCATCCCCCTCCCGTGACCCGTCAGAGCTTCTGTAGCCATGACTCAGGGCTCCTGTTCCAGCCGTTTCTCCTCTGTTGTTCCAAAGCAAGGATTTCTCTGAATGCCCTCCTCTCCTCCCCCAGGTGTTCAGGAACCTCCCATCCACTGGTGGAATATCTGGCACCCACTGCTTGATCTGTGTCTGGCCCTCATCTTCCACCCAGCTTCAGGCCTGAGAGGGAGCCCAGGCTGGAGGTGATGCTGGGAGGACAGGTGCCCGGGGAAGACTTGCACTCTGGGGTCTGACCTGAGACAGCCAGCGCCCAGGCCAGATGTGGGCTCCGGGCTCCCAGAGGAGATTCAGCCGCATCTCAGCCCAGAGGCAGCCCATGGCTGGTGGAAGAGGCCCATGAGTCAACAGCTATAATCCAATTAAGTGCGGGTACCCACAAATGCAAGGGGGCCCAGAAATGAGGCTAAGTGGCTCTGAATGGATGAGCTGAGGAAAGCTGTAGAGTTAGCACTTGAGCTGGGTCATGTCATTGCTATTCATGGGACACTGCTGCTAACTGCTTCCGCATATTATTTCAATTAGATGCTAACATTCCCCCTTTGCAGATGAGGAAACTGGGGTTCAGAGAAGTGAACTACTTTGTTCAAGGTTACAAAGGGAGGAAGAGTGAGCTGGGATCTGACCCCACACCGCGGGCTCTCCAGCTGTCTTCCAAGACCTGTGAACCAGAGGACAACAGCGTGGACCCGTGAGCACACACTTGGGGGTACTTCACAGCCTGGATTCCCAGGTCCCCAACAGCATAATGTTTAAGAGGAACTGTAAAACTCTCAAAACTAAATTCAGTTCACTTTAATTTTGGAAGCAAGAGCGAACAGATGCCCCGCAGCCTCTTTCCCTAGGAGAGGGATGGAGAACCAGTAAAGCATCATCCTTTCTCTCCGCTGAGAGAAACCGGGAATCACTATAGAACCAAATGCAGCTCTGCTTCTGCAAGAGTGAACAGTGTTGGTTGTAACTCTAGAAGTCCAGAAGCAAAGGCAAGAGAAGAAAAACCTGAGCTTGAGGCCCTTAACTCAGGAGATGTACATCCACTCAAGAGAAGATTAAAACCATTCAGATTCAAAGCACAAATTGGGTTTCACAACAAGCATCCTACCCCTATTTTACTGAGATAATGGAACTAAAATGTTAAAGGAACAGATACAGGGAGAAAAAATGCAAGACGTTCCAGTTTAAGGGATCTCTGCTTCATAAATGTCCACCTTACTGGAGTTAGTCTGTCATTTCCTGTGTCTACTCCAGTTTATAAAAATACTTATGCTTGGATTAAAAGGTTCCTAAAAGGTCATTCTGCAAATAAAACCAGACTCAGAGATGGTTTTTAAAAATATTCTGATGCAGAAAACCTCACACCTCTCAATGCGTCATTGAATGATGCAAAAGGTAAGTGGTATTGTTTAAAACCCCATTAAAAGGATTGTTTTTAAAGAAAAAAAAACTGGTTTAATTAAAAACTAGTAGAACACTATAAAATGCTGACCTCTCCCTTTGCTTCTCTGCCTCCACTTCCTAAGGTGAGCTTCTGGCCTCTGTCTGGAACACCCCTACCCTTTACCACCTCCCAGAACTCAACTGGTCATGACTCACTGTTTTCCCACAAGAGCGGCTCCTCATCCCACATCATTAGCCCTGGGGATGGCACTGTGGGGTGAAAAACCCCAGGCGTCGCTGCCCACCCGGCTGCCAAGCACCTCTCACAGGCTGGCCCTTCCTCCTCTGTGTCTGAGACCAACATGCTTGTTCCTAGCATTCCTGGCCTTCAACCTGATACACAGATGGTGTTTAATAAATGCACCTTGAATAAATGATGCAGGCACCTGGCCAGAAGCCTCTTGCTTCCTCCCTTTCCTTGGAGCTCTTCTCTCCACCTGGACTGCTCTCTCCCCTCAGTTTATCTATACCACCTTCTCCAATGTCCCATAAACAAACAGCACCATCCTCCAGGCAGCTGTGTGGGAGGGATTCTGGGCCCCTCTCTTTTCCTCCCACCACCCTCCTCTCAATCCGTCCGTCACCGAGTCCTGTACGCTCCACGTCCTAGATCCCTCTCCGATCTCCTTTCTTCTCCATCACCCCGTAATGCCTGGCCCCAGCCTTCCTTGCGTCCATGGGGCCACCACACGCTCCCCCGCTCCGCACTCCCCTGTCCAGCCCTTCCTTAATACACACTGAGCCCGTCCCTCCCCTCCGTCCTCAGGATGGAGCCCAAGCTTGCTGACAAGGCAGAGAGGTGGTCCATATGACGTGGCCCCGTAAATCTCAGCTCCTAGCAGGCAGCTCTCAGCCCCACGCCAGCTGCCGCAGAAGCCCTCTTACCCTCGTTGCTGGCTGGTAAAGCAGGAACAAATGGCCAAAGCAGGGAATCATTCCCAAAAAGTCTAGGTGAACTTTAGCTTTCAAGTAAACCTATACAAGGGAGCGGTCTGACGCAGGGCCAAGGCTTTGTTTTCGGAGCATGGCTTGGAGCTTTCACAGACCCCATCCGCCCCTTCCCCATGCCAGCTCCCTTTAGGGGGAGAGCACACCTAAGGATGCACCAGAAGAACCTGAGGGGAAGGGTCTGTCTTGACTCTTCTGATCTGCACGCCATCCCCACCTCCACCCAGCTTTTAGAGTCCAGGTCTCTCACCAACACCCGGGGGGCCAGGGGAGGCGAACCACTCTCACTATCTTGAGTCTTTTCAAAGCATCCGATTCATTCCTCCAAAAAAGCCTACTCTTTCCTTTTGTACTCATAATCCATCAGTTTATGTAACATTTAATAACACTATGTGATCCGTTACAAGTACAATGGGCACCAACACATTTGGAAACAAACGCAACTGACTGGTAAGTGCCGCAAGCACACGGTGGGGCAGGAGAAGGCAGGCAGCGGGCTCGGCCAGGCCTGGGGGGTGGAGAAGGCAGGCAGCGGGCTCGGCCAGGCCTGGGGGGTGGGGGGCGGTGTGTGGGCGTGGCCTGCCTCCCCCACTGGATTATGCGTCCCAGACCAGAAGCGCCTGGCTCCACTCACTGCCTTTAGGATCTCTGCGTCTGACGCAGGACTGGCACATAATCTGGGCTTAGGAAATGCTGGCTGAAGGGAGAAACGAGGCTCCCCACAGACCAGCCCTACCCCAACTCCAGAACCTCCTCTAGCAAATCCAGGCAGCCCCTCCCCTCCCTACTTGGACTCACTCACTGCCAGAGTCACATAGTGGACAACACGTTCTAACTCAGACCCAGGGCGGGACTGCATCTCAGAGCCGGAAGCAAATACGAGGGACCAGAGATCCTGGCTAGTGCAGATGCATGGTCCACAGGTCAGGAAGATGGAGACAAGCTAAGGGATGCGGTTGGGGCACGTGGTGCCTCCCACCTCCCTGCCTGGACTCCTCTCCTCTCTCGTCCCTGGGTCCCAGCAGCTGGGAGAGCACACAGCACCTACAGAGTCCTGAGATGGCACAGCCCCGGGCCAAGGATGGCTCCGGAACATCCCCACTCTACGGGAGTGTCTTACAGGTGAGACCCTTTGGGCAGGAATCACACCTTCCTGCCTTCCTCCCCGTGGCCTGGGGCATGAGAGGTAACTGATTAGCAGGAAAGCGAGCCTCCAGCAAGTTAACCATAGATAGCTAGTGGGAAGCAGTTGCATAGCACAGGGAGATCAGCTCGGTGCTTTGTGACCACCTAGAGGGGTGGGATAAGGGAGGGTGGGAGGGAGACGCAAGAGGGAAGAGATATGGGGATGTATGTATATGTATGACTGATTCACTTTGTTATAAAGCAGAAACTAACACACCATTGTAAAGCAATTATACTCCAATAAAGATGTAAAAAAAATTAAAATAAATAAATAAATAAAAAGAAAATCAACTTCAAACCAGGCGACTGATTTAAATGTAAACGTGGTACCCCTACTGCCCATGAGCCTGGAACAAGCTGAGAATAAGTGCAGTGGTGAGAAAGCCAACCACTGGCGGACGTGTCTAGTCAGCAGCAGGCAGAGAGAGAGCTGGACTCTGGGTTACAGAGGAAGATCATAAATAGAGATAAACCTGATTCTGGGCTCAGAAACTCTTCATTAATAAGACGGACCTCCTTTTCACGCTGAGAGCATTTGTGTGCCCTTCCATCCTTCCAATAAAATCACAAAAATAAGATGCCAAGCTGTAAGCACATTGCTGTCCTGATTATGATACAGAGGCACGTAGAACTGAAGACAGAAGCAAAACCGTGATGTCTCTCGGGCCAATTGTGCTTTTGACTTGAACACTGGGCAGGTCAATCTCATGATCCACCCGTTGGTTCATCACAAAAATGAACGTGGACACCAAAGATACAAATCTCCCAGCTGGCTGTAGAATGCATCCAGGATTTATTTGATCAATGGGATCACTATTTTTTTGTTGTTGTTGCGGTACGTGGGCCTCTCACTGCTGTGGCCTCTCCCGCTGTAGAGCACAGGCTCCGGATGCGCAGGCTCAGCGGCCATGGCTCACGGGCCCAGCCGCTCTGCGGCATGTGGGATCTTCCCGGACTGGGGCACGAACCCGTATCCCCTGCATCGGCAGGCGGACTCTCAACCACTGCACCACCTGGGAAGCCCGGGATCACTATGTTTTAAAGACGGACTTTAAAATTGTTTCAAACTCCTTCACTGCCATTAATAACCCCTTCATTTAGCAAACATCCATCAGCATCTGCTATGTGTCAGGAAGTACACCAGGAACCAGGGAGACGGAAGGGTAAGCCCCATTCCTGCCTACAGGGCTCCCCTGACTGTGCTGGTGGGGGGCAGACAGGCTACCCGATGTACACAACACATATTGGAACTGGCATAAAGGGAAACAGAGGGAGCCTGAGGGCACAGAAGAGGGCTCCCAGCCCAGCCAGGCTGAGAGTGTGCAAAAGGGGTACGGAAGGGTTCCAAGAGGAAGTAGCAGGTGTTTGGGGTTTTGAAGGATGAACGGGAATTAGGCAGGAGGCAATGAGGTGGGAAAAGAGTGTTTGCAAACCTGGGGAAGTGGGAGGCCACGGGGCATGTCAGGTTCAGGGATGCAAGAGGGTCAACAGAGGAGCTAAGGTTGGTGGAGGGGTATGGGGTGGTGACGGGACGGGGGAGACGACAGCGTTCTCCAGGGCCTGTGTTCTATGTTGGCAAGGTTGAACTTGATCATGATGGTGGTGGCTGGTGAGCCTCTGCATGGTTACACAGGGGATGATCAATCCAAAAGTGATCAGCTGAGGGTCTCCTGAACGGCAAAGCAGCCTCCAAGGGACACCTTCCTTTATTCACTGCTCCTGAGGCAACAGCAACTTACAGGCCTCATTAGCAGACAGATCTCCAACAAACAAGTCAGCCTGCCTTCCCTTCCATAATCCCTCTCTCTGAGGCCACAGCTACTTTCAAGTGCGTTCTAATCTCGAGAAGCGATAAGCATATGCTCGTTTCCGTTTACAAGTTTTTGATTATCAGCCTGGCACTGTAGCTGTAAATTACCCATTTTCTATGATATTTTTACTTCTCTAGATGAGGAAGGACAAGAAGCGCTTTTAAATTACGAAAGTGCCCGAGCCACAAAGGCAGGGAATAATTAAGCATCTTTTGCCAAAAGAAATATAAAAGCAAGGGTTTGAAAAATGAAATGCAACCTCGTGGGCCGTGTCAGACGACCAGGCTCTCTGGACATCTCTCTGGACATCTCACAGGTGCACCTGCTCACCATAATCAGTTTACCTAAAACCAGGAAGAGCTGGGCTGGCAGCAGAGCTGCTGCGATGAGAGCTCTTAAAATGGCTCCCTGAAAACCAGATGCTTTAGGTAGCAGGTAGGCCCCTTGCGCTTTTGGGCACTAACTCCTGCATTTTCTGCTTCTAGGAGGGATTTTTAAAGATGGGATTGTCACTAACTCAGATGCATCCAAGCAACTGAAACGTTTGGTCAAATTCTGATTGGAATGCCACAGGGAACCAGCCACACTCATTGGTGGTGCTGCCAACCCCTCTCCCAAAGGAGACCCAGCCAGAGCCATGTCTGGTGGTCTTCCTGTCCCGGTGAGGGCTGGAATGTGGGTGACGAAGAGCCTTGGGAAAGGATGGGAGGCAAGGAATTCAGCTCACTAAGTGAAGTGGAGAGGATGCTAGCGTGCAGAGTCGCATGCCTCCTGGCAGCTTAATGTCCCATTTAACTGGCATGTAACGTTAATTGACAGAGTAGTATGTAAATGAAAACACGACTGGGGCTTTGTGGCTTTAAAAGGTGCCGTTGGCAGTTTTGTTTCGAAAGCCCAGCTCTGATGAGCTACACAGTTTCATTATTGGGATGACTTGCTCATCAAGAAACCACGCCAACCACCAAATTCCTAACATCTTCCATGTGGGACTGTGCTCAGTCCTGGGGACCAGGGTACAGAGGACCCGGTCCCTGCTCTCGAGCGGGGGTCAGACATGGAAAAAACGACAAGCAGCTTCTTAAATGTTCAAAACGCCATGTGTGGTCAAAGCAAAAGCTCGTATCATCAAAGCTGGGGAAGTTCTAAATGCTGCCCTCTTCACATTTTCAACCCTTGTGGATGACAATAATAAATCACAGTCATACTAAATCAATAATCAATAGGAACAGTGACAATGGCTAAAACTTATTTACTGTACTGTGTACTAGGCACTTTTTAAGTCTAACTCATATTTTGACAGCACCTATACCAAGCCTGTTATTACCCTGTCTTTTGCGTTATCTTTAATCTTTGCAAACACGATGCAGAGAGGTACGTATTATCATCTTGTTTCTGATGGTCCCCTGAAGCTCGGGGCTCATCCAAAGATGCGGTACCAGGAAAGGCGGAGCAAGGACAAGCTCCCGTCTGATCACAAAGGCTGGGTCATTTCACTCCCCACTGCCTTGAAGGCGCAGAAACCAAGAGGGACCCCAGACTCCCCCTCCACCCAGGCCCCAGGCTCTTTGGTATTCAAGATGGGCTCATTCATTTTTGCAGGAAACACTAGATGTAATAAGCATATTAACCATCTTCTAGACGTCAATCACAAATCCTTCCCTCAAGAGTAAATTGTCCTCCATCCTGCGTATCTCAAGATCCTTGCACAAGTAAGGAGAGGTGAGAGCAGGTTAACACGCACACTCTACCCTCAACAGCAATGGCAAGGGGGCCTCTATTCAAAGTTCAGCAGAGTGTGTGTGTGTGTGTGTGTGTGTGTGTGCGCGGGCGCGCGCGCCTGAAGTGAGGAGTGTGCTGTGGCTGTGTTGGGCGTGTGTCGCAAGGGTGTCATGGAGGGGTTTGATGGAGGGTGGGTCTCTGGCCTGTCTCATGGGGAGGCGTGCAGTGGATGTGGGGAGGTCAAGGGCAGGTGACAGGGGCTGGGCTGTGCTGCGTGTGGTGGAAACCACAAGGCAGGGGACATCTCACGAGGGGTGTGCCGTGGGTTGCATCATGGGGCTGGGCCCCCTGGGTGTGCTCTGGAGGCTTTGCTGTTGGGGGGTGACGTGGAGGGTGCTTCAGGGTTGCAGCTGGGATGTGCCAACTAAAGAATGTCGCTCTCCACCTGGTTCTACCAGAATGAAGTCCTTAGCCACCATAGTGGCTGACCTCCAGCACACCTGGGGAGGAGCTCAGGGTGGAGATCAGGAATAAGGCACTCTGTGCTCTGGGAAAAGCTTGCAGAACAGGCCTTCAGAGAGTTAGATATCTGCAGGAGAAATTTTTATGAACCCCTGCTGGGCTGCACCCCGCAGGCCTACAAGCCCTGGGCTTGCTCAGCCTCAAGACCAAGGAAGAGCCCGGAGTCGGCGACGGAGACATCAGTGATTCAGAGGATGGGGGAGCTTACACGTCTGGAGCAGAGTCCTGGAGCGACACCGCACCTGCGGGCAGGACGTGGAGGCCGTGCTCGCTCCTGGGGGCAGGGGGAGGTTGCCAGTTATAGGGGGAAGTACTTCAGGTCGGCTCATCGGTTACCAGGGAAACCAGCAGAGGGGCACACCCCTCACCACCCCTTTTTTTTTTTGTGGTATGCGGGCCTCTCACTGCCGCGGCCTCTCCCGCCACGGAGCACAGGCTCCGGACGCGCAGGCCCAGCGGCCATGGCTCACGGGCCCAGCCGCTCCGTGGCATGCGGCATCCTCCCAGACCGGGGCACGAACCTGCATCCCCCGAATCGGCAGGAGGACTCTCAACCACTGCGCCACCAGGGAAGCCCCTCACCACCCCTTTTGATGAGAAGAGTCACTAGCTGGGGTGGGGACTAGTACGTAGGAAGGTCAGTCGTGTGCGTAGGGTGTAGGTGAAGCAGGCACTAGTCGAGCAGGGGATGTCTGGAGAGCAAGAGAACAGCCGTCTTGAGTGGCCTGACCATACCACCCCAATTCTCGCATCTTTCCATACATAGAAAGGCACTAAAACCATCAACCAAGGTGCCCCATCCTCGTGACTGGCAGCAACCTTCCCCTGAGATCTGTGCTTGATTATACCTACCTTTCACCAAGATCATATATATGCTGACCTCTTCCCTTACCTCTTTGGAACAGATCCTCAGAGCTACTGAGAGGATGTCCCCCGGGCTACGGTCCTCGGTAGGACACTGAGTAAACTCAACTCACAGCTCTTATGTTGTGTGTTTTGTTCTAAGCCGGCAGATGTCTTGTGGGGTTGTGCTGTGGAGGTAGGTTACCAGTCTGCTGTATCACGGGGGTGTGCAGTGGGGGTGCGTGGAGGGCGGGGAGGACTCTGCAGTCCAGAGAGGTGCCTCAGGTCCCCGTCACAGCTGTGGGGGACCCCGGACGGCCCGCTACTACCAGGCCTGAAAAGGCCGCTCTTGCCCACTGCACCTGCCTGATACCCGTGACGGGAAGCTCATGCCTCAGCACCCTCATTCTCCCCCAGGGAGACACCGGGGTGGCATGTTCTGGAATTCTGCCAGCTGGAGGGGCCTGGGAAGCCCCTCTCTTCCTCAGCCACTCACATCTGCCTTTCTGTGACAGGGTCCGGGTGGTCTTTGCGGGTCACATCTGACAACGCCTCTGCACAGCCCCTCCCAGGGGACACCCAGGACACAGCGTAGGTGGAGGAAGGCAGTGCCCTTAGCTTTCTCCTCTTGCAGGGGGCCCAGCACAGGGAGCCACAGGCTTCTCTCCCAGAGCAGCAGCCTCTTTCAAGGGCCCCGCCCTCCCACACCTGGCTCAGCCCTCTGACCCTCTGGCTCATCTTCTAAGGGAGCTGCTGGAGTGGCAGATGCCAGAGAGCTCAGGTATGCGGGGAAAGCACTTGTTTGTTGTTTTGAATGTATATGTCAAATTTTCCTCAATCTTCAATAGGAAAGATTTTCAAACATCCTGCCAAGTTGAAAGAATTTAAAAATGAACACCTGGCTATCCCCCACCTAGACTCTACCATTCATATTTTATTATGTTTGTTGTGTAATATATCTATCCCTCCATTCATTCGTCAATCCAGCTTATTTTTTGGATGCCTTTCATAGTAACCTGCAGACAGCAATACCCTTCTCCCTGAATACTTCAGCAAGCATATCACTGACTGGAGTTCTGTATTGGTTTAGCATTCTTTTCCCCAGTTTCTGAACATAGAGTGAAATGCACAAATCTTGAGGGTGCCCTTCAACGAATTTTGACAAATGCATGCACCCATGTAACTCCAACCCCTATCAAGACACAGAACATCCTATTGTCCCAGAAAGTCCTCTCACGCCCCTTCCCACTCAATCTCCCAGTCCCCCTCCGCGCAAGCAACCACTGTTCTAAATTACAGTGTATAGTCTCTGTGTCTGGCTTCCCAGGGTGTGTGTCCATCAGTAGTTCCTCCTTTTCACCGGCACATAGTATTCCATTCTCTGGCTGTACCACAGTTTATCCAGATAATTTTCCCATTGGTGAATTCCTTTTTTAAAAGTAAAGATTACTGCCTCATCAAGGTTGTTCTGGAATGAAGTCACGCTTGCATTCTAACCTGTCTCTCTTGTGGGGAGAAGACCAAGTGTGCTCAGGGTTAGCACAGCCCTGCCTGACCCATGGGAAGGGATAAAGGGCAGAAATAGTGTATTTCATCACCTTTGTGGAAAAAGAGTGAAAATCACAGTTCTAGAGTAGAGACTCTCAAAGTGTGATGGGATGCAAGATGATTCTAGGCCAGAACTTTAATATGTTTATTGTTACAAGTATGTCCTATAGCTGGCCTGTGAAACTAGTTTTCCTACAGGAAAGGGATATATAGTTTGCTTTTTTGTGGTTTTTTTTGGCTTCACCTCTTAGCATGTGGGATCTTAGTTCCCCAACCAGGGATCGAACCCGTGCCCCCTGCATTGGAAGCTCGGGGTCTTCACCACTGGACGGCCAGGGAAGTCCCTAGTTTGCTTTTAAAATAGGTTTATTTACATAAAAAACTTTAAAGAAATATTAAACAAATACACAGGGAGTAAAGATAGGGGAAAAAATCATGAGAATTGTATGCAGATGACTGTGGCGTTGGGAAACATTCCCTAGAGCAGTGGTCATGAACCCTGGATGAACATTCAAATCACCTGGAGCTTTAACATCACCCATGCCTGGGTCCTACTTCCAGAGCCTCTCATATAATTGGCCAAGGTGTATCCAGGCGTCAGTAGGTTTAAAAAGCTCCCCAGGTGATTCTAATGTGCAGCTGGGATGACGAGAATGGTTTGGAAAGCCACGGTTCTCCAAGTGTGGCTTCTGGGCTGGCACATATCGCATCACCTGGGCACTTCTTAGGCATGCAAATTCTTAGCCCCCACTCCAGAACTACTGAATCAGAAATTGGGGATGGGGCCCAGCAATCTGGGGCTTCACAAGCCCTCCAGGTGGGCCTGATGCAGCTCAAGTTTGAGAACCACTTCTCAAGGGGCATGGGCAACAAACCCTAAAAGCAGCCTTCATGGTACCAATCTGGCCAAGGTCAGCTGGCTCTGCCTGAGCCAACCCGTGGGAAGCCCTTCTCCTCCCTGGGACAGAGAGGGTAGGTGGAGACTACCCTCACTACCCCAGGTGGTGAGAATTACCAAGGTGATCACAACCTGGTGTCCACTGTGTCTCAACCTCAATTAATTCAGAAACCAGTAAATCAGCCTTCAGAAAATCCACTGTTGACTACAATTTTATTTTCACCATGATTTTTGATTATCACTGCCCTCCTTCCACTCCATTACCCTTGTTAATGGAGAATTGACTATGCAGTTAAAATGAATGTTTCCTCTACTGACAGAGCTGTACCAGATTCATCTCAGAGTCCCTCGCAGCCCAGAAAATGTGATGAGTCTACGGATGTATCGATCTGATACAATTCATTTCACCCAGAATATACGAAATTACCACTCAGAGGTCACCTATTATGTGTTCCTATGTCCAAAGGCTTATAGGGAAGAAATAGAGTGTTAGTGGAAGAGTAACACGGTATTTAGAGAGCTAAACCAGTACTTGGCCGAGTCTGGCCTCTTGACTGGCAGTAACGTCTGTACTAAAAGATGCTCAACACAGTTCTACACATTTGTCAAAGTCCTTGGAAATATTGAGAAGATAAGAACAAACACTCTGAGGGCTGCTTTTCTTCACCGGCTGGCTTTTTTTTTTTTGCGGTACGTGGGCCTCTCACTGTTGTGGCCTCTCCTGTTGCGGAGCACAGGCTCCGGACACGCAGGCTCAGCAGCCATGGCTCACGGGCCCAGCCGCTCCACGGCATGTGGGATCTTCCCGGACCGGGGCACGAACCCGCATCCCCTGCATCGGCAGGCGGACTCTCAACCACTGCGCCACCAGGGAAGCCCCCCAAAAAGCACTTTTTGTTACAGAAAATTTCAAACATATACAAAAATAGAGAGAAGAGCACAGAATTTTTTTTAACTCACTCCCAGGCCTACCACCTCCAATTCAGGTAGTCCTCCCAGTCTGAAATTTGAACTTTGAATCACCATCTGCAGTGGGCCATTCCATGTGTTGGTCCTGCGTCCCTTTGTTTTAGAAACTGCTCTGCTACCACTCCTTATGATTCTGGAAGGTCTGTCAATCAAGATGGCCAGAAAACCTTAACTATAGGACAAATCAGAGCCCCTTTTCAATATGAACACTGGACAAAAGAGTATCTTCTTCTGAAATCAGGAGCTGTAAACTCCACATAAGCCTGGAGCTGCCATTCTCACTACCTTAGAGAGTGAAGCCAACACAGTGGTGTTCACAGTGGAACTGCTGAAAGATAGAGAAGGTGTACTTCCTGGTGCCATGATCTGAGCACCTGGATCCAGCTGTGCCTGATACCCCGAAACTTTTTTATTCTAATAGCCATATTCCTAGTTTTGCTTGACTTAGTTTGAGTGAGGTTTCTATTCCTTTTAACAGAATCTTGAACATCCCCAGAAAGCCTTCTTTAAAACAACTAGCATAACTGTCCATTTTTCCTGTGGGAGTTAGAGATTAGCCTCCTTAATTTAACAAAAACAATCTATATTCCTTAGGGAGTACATTTCCTAGGAGAGAAGAGTGAAAATATGTGACTTAAGGATACTTCCTCAAGCAGGAAAGGACAAGCTGTCAGAGAGTGGTCCTGGGTTGAACAGGGAGACTGCACAAAAACTGGGCTTTGGGCCCAAGCCTCCTGGGGTACAGCCATGAAGCTAGGCAGGATAGGGTGGGACCAGGTTCCAGTTTCAGTGACTGAGGGAGGACCCACTTAGGCCTCAAGTGGTACCTGTCACTAAGAGATAAGGCTCCAAATGAAATTAGAGGAGGTGGATCACAGGCCACCCAGAAACCTGTACTCAGTCACCTTTCCCTACTCTTCTTCCTTCCCCGTCCTCGCCACAGGCCTCCTCTGCACACTGTGGACACAGAGCTCCCTGTGCCAGGCAGTGTACAAATGAGCTACAACGGCTACAGCCCATGACCCGTGGGAGCCCACAGTCCAGTGAGACGAGGCAGGTAAGTGCACGATGGAAGTAGCTGCAAGGCATTATGGGAAGAGGATGCACATAACAGGCTGGGGCCCTTGAGGTAGATTTCCTAGTTTATTGTCTCACATGAAGGATGGCACATGTATGTTACGCACTGCAGTAGCATCTGTCATAGAGAAAGACTGCGAACAGCCCGGGGCCCACGCACAGAGAACTGGTTGAGTAAACTGGGGTAAAGCCGCTCAGTGGAATACTGTGCATCTGTGAGGGAGGGAGACGGAGAGGGAGGGAGAGAGGGAAGGAGAGAACGCTTTAGGGACTGATATGGAAATCTCTCCCAGACATATTGTTAAGCAAAGAAAAAAAGCAAAATGCAAAATGGTGAGTATAGAATACTGTGTTTTGTATAAGGGTGAAATATAAAAAAGACCTATAAACTCTCAAAGAAGTATAAAGAAACATAACAGTGGTCGTCTATGGGGAGGTAAGGGTATGGGATATGGGATGAGAAAGCCCATTTTCATTGAATACATTTACATTTATTTTTTTTTAACTTTCCAATCATGTAACTATGTTACCTATTCCAAAAAATTTGAAATAAAAGGTAAAGCTCCTGTGGCATTTAGGGTAGTTCTCAAAGGGATAGTCAGACACGTTTGGGGAGTGTGGCTTAGATGCATTTCCAACACAGCTACAACATGATGCTGACGTGCCTTCTGTTGAGAAGCAGATCTATGTCCTGTCCCTCTGTAGCTGGGCAGGCAGGTAAATATGGCAGAAATGACACTCTGAGACATCTGAGGGTGTGCCACGAGAGGTGACGGAACTTCCACCTGGTCCTCTTGGGATGCTTGTTCTAAGAACCCAGCTGTCCTGCAGGGAGGAACCGAGGCCAGCAGCCCAGCCCGGCCCAGGTCCCAGCCACTAGGCCCTGAGTGAGGGGAGGCACTGAGATGGCCAACTAACTGCCACTAGATGAGAGCCCCAGGGTGGGACCTGCTTCACTGAGTCCAGTCAACCCCCAGAACTGTAGAGACAAGAACCAAATAACTGTTTTCTTTCAATCCCTTAAGTTTTGAGGAGCAGTTCTTGGTTTGTGCCTCTGTCTTACACTTGATTTTCCAAGATGGAAGCTTTCTGACACACTCAGAACAGGTTACCTATGAGCCCAAGGGGGTAGCAGAAACCACCCTGGGGGCACGTATTTAGTTGGTCCTATGAAAGTAGGAATAGTCTAAACAAATGAAACATATGACTCTGGATGCCCATGGGGACCACAAGGGGCACCATTCAGCAGGCTGCTGGGTGCCAAGGTCTGTGCTCCAGAGAGGGGATGGGATGGAGATGAGGATGCAGGAGGCGTCTAGGTAAAGGTGGTCATTAAAAACCAGGGTTGGGGGCTTCCCTGGTGGCGCAGTGGTTGAAAGTCCGCCTGCCGACGCAGGGGACACGGGTTCGCGCCCCGGTCCGGGAAGATCCCACATGCCGCGGAGAGGCTGGGCCCGTGAGCCATGGCCGCTGAGCCTGCGCATCCGGAGCCTGTGCTCCGCAACGGGAGAGGCCACAACAGTGAGAGGCCCGCGTACTGCAAAAATAAAAAATAATAATAAAATAAATAAATAATTAAATAAAAACCAGGGCTGGGAATGGAATCATCCAGGTGGAGTGCACAAACAAGAGATGAAGACCCCTGGGGATGCCCCACTGAAAATGCCAGCAGAGGACAAGGAGCAGGTAGAAGTCAGAGAATCATCATCAGGGAAGAAGGAGGAAAATGCAAGAAAGAAGAGTTCAAGAGCTGGGCATGGTCCGAGGTGTCAAATGTTACACCGAAGATACAGAGAAAGCTCTGGAAGATTTGGCAATGCAGAGGTCGCTGGTGACCTCTCTATAGGAGAGTAGTCTTCCTGAAGTGGTGGGGAAAAAAGGAAAATCTCAATGCATTCCCATCAATATAAATCACTGCAACCAAACTTGATGAGACCAAACAGCAAATAATTTGGGGCTCCCTACTTTATCTTCTGAGCAACATTAGAGGGGAAAAGGCAGAAAGGGAAAAATCAAAATGCATATAATAGAGCGAAACAAGGGAGATAAACATTAACAAATTGAGTAGATACCGTCTGCACAACAAAGAGGTGGCTGAAAAGCACAAGGTGAGGAAAAACTACCTCTTGAATTGTCTTTTTTTTTTTTTTTAGAGAGAGACTGTGAAAGATTCCTTTGTTTTGTTGACCATGCACAGGAATGGCAAGACCAAGTAAAAAGGTGTGCAACAGCATGGGGGAGTCCATAGGCTTCACCTAGTCAGCCAGTACTGATGAGCTGGAGTGGCTGCAGGAAACACTTTGTAGAGGAGGATGCAGGCTTGGGTATCAGGGAGTGATGTCTGCTGTGTGCACAGGACACAGGAATAGGGCACTAGCACCAAGCATCCGCCATCCTGGTCTTTACGGAACACACATTAAACCATACCTTAAAGGGAAATGGCCTCATTTCTCTAAAATGCCAGGATCTTGAATGAATGCCCTTCTATGCAAATACTAAAATGTCCATAACTCAAAGCATATGAGATTTAGCCACTAAATCCTATTGAACTTGTTACATGAACAATTTTAAATCTTCTCTTGGAGTAAGGCTTTCATTTGTAGTGACAAATATGCCAACAGACAATAATAATAAATACATGGAAATGTTTCTAGAATCTGCAATATGCCCCCAAATTTCTGCCATTATTCCTCCTCCATGCATAGAAAAAAACAGGCATATAAAATGGATTGGGACTCAAACTATAGAGTGAATTAAGTTGAAATGTCAGCACAACCATATTATACTCCTCAGTTGTTAACAGATACTTTGATGAAGTGCTTACTAAATATTTAATTGGAGATGGAGTGTTTCTATATAAAGGCAATGACTACAAAACATTTATCACAGTGTCTAAAGCCATACTACAGACATTCTCTCCCATCCTCTGGTATCAGTGTCAGTATGGTGAATCCAGCATTAATATTAAAACACGGCACTGGAGACATAATTATGGGTTGATACAAATGAGGTTCAATGTTTTCTCCCAATTAATTTTTCTTTTAAGGTCATCTTAATGTATTACACTTGAAAAATAACAGAAAAAAAATCGAGCTACAAGAGAGGGGGAAACATTGCCAAAATAAAGATAACTCTTATTACATACTCAGGCCGTCTTTTTTTTTTTTTTTTACATCTTTATTGGAGTATAATTGCTTTACAATAGTGTGTTACTTTCTGCTTTATAACAAAGTGAATCAGTTATACATATACACATATTCCCATTTCTCCTCCCTCTTGCGTCTCCCTCCCTCCCACCCTCCCTATCCCACCCCTCTAGGTGGTCACAAAGCACCGAGCTGATCTCCCTGTGCTATGCAGCTGCTTCCCACTATCTATCTACCTTACGTTTGGTAGTGTATATATGTCCATGCCTCTCTCTCACTTTGTCCCAGCTTTTAAAGTGTTGGGTCTCAGAGTGCATGGCTGCAGAATACTAGTGTTCTGCCACTTAAATCAAATATTGGTAGCCTAGCCCAACTCACAGGGGGAAAAAAATGGTAATATTCTTCTTATCTATAGTTTTCTTCCCATGAGTTTTCATAAACTTTGAGGGTTGGCTACTCTTACGGTAGTCTTCAACTGAGTACAAACAGGTCTGATTCAGCACAGAATTATGGATTTGGTTATTTTCAGTTTAGTGCACTGATCACGGTCATGGTGTTTAGGGAAGAACAGCACAGCAGACGCTGTCCATGCTCTGCCCTGAGCTCTCAGGCCTCATTGTTTTAGAGTAAGCCGGCGTCTTCTGTGAGTCAGCACCTGCATCCCTTTGCCCTGGTGCTTTACCTGGTGACTGGAAGCTGCCTGAAGTCCCAGAGAATTCGCTTCCCTTAAGGAGCCTTGCTCAACCAATGACGGATCGCAAGGGTGTGTATATACCCAGCCGCCAATCCCCAGGAGAGGCCAATTCTGGGATGGGTGCTCTATGCACTGGCTGCCGGAAACTCCCAGCAGGTTTAAACTCCAGTGGTCCACGCTGGTGACCTGCTCGATGGTGCGCCTCTCTGGCTCATTTCCCTACTTCCGTATTTCCCTTCTTTATTTGGGATTTCTTTCCAAATAAACCACACAGACTCAAATCCTTGTCTCAAATAAGGACACGTGCCATGATTTCCCAACGTATGGCCAGCTTAGTATGAGAACTGCTGCTTTAGGACGTACCATTGGCCAAGCACTGGGCCCCTGCCGGCACTGGGCAGCAGAGGATGGAGGGGGACAGGGCCGACACTGGGAGAGCTGGCATCAAGAACGTAAAATCCAGGCCCTGAGGTACGGGAGTACCAAGGCCTAAGCAGGACAAGAAGCCAGAGTGATGTAGGGCCGCCCCAGGCAACTGCTGACTTAGGGAGTGAGTGTGTGTTTGGGGCCGGGGGGCAGAGTTTGCTGAAACTTTACCAATGAAGCCCCCAAAGGATGCAAACCCAACCCCCCCATCCCTACCCCACCACTGGGGACTAGGTGGGGAACAGGGATGAGAGAGACTGGCAGAGGGGTATGAGGCTGCAGGGCAGGGAGGGGCAGTGGCCTCCTCCAACTTATAAGATGCTGAGAATCTAAGTCTACACAGCCAGAGGGAGCACATCTCCTGGCCACTCAGCCAGTGGACCCAGAGGATGTCCCTCAACCAGAGACACCGTGGCAGGGAGCCAAGCCTGGCCTCAGAAACTGCTGAGTAAAAAATTTAATCAGGATAAGGCCACGAATGCAGTGACCTTAAAATTGCAAACAGCATAAAGATCATTATTGAACTTGGCTCGTTTTAGAATTTAAAAAAGATTTTACAGGAGTAATACAACAATATAGAAAGTTTAAAATATGGAAGAAAGTTATCCATTGTTCCACTGTTCAAATGCAATTCTTGTCCCCTTGAGGCAACCCTCATAGACCATTTTCCTGAATACATCTTTCATGTAACAGTATTCTGTTCACTGAGCGGGTAATGACTTCTCTCATTACTAATCTTCCTATTTTGAAATATTCAACCAACCTGGTGTTCTGTAACTTGACTACCCTCCTATACTGGATATTCAAGTCACTTCTAAGTTTTCACCATTATAAATGATGACACATCTTCATACAGTGGCATTTTCCAATTTTCAAATTATTTTCTTAAGACAGAATTCCAGAAGCAAAAGGTAGCAATGCAGTGACATCTGAAACAGGAAGCCCCCCTACTTTTATCATCTACAGTCCTTGGATTAGTCATAAAATATAAACCGGGTAACAGAAACTGGCATCCTCTTTCTCACACACAAAAAATATTAAGACGAGGTTGACCAATAGCATCATAAAAGTTACACAGAAGTGGTGCTGGGAAAACTGGACAGTTACATGTAAAAGAATGAAATTAGAACACTCCCTAACACCATACACAAAATTAAACTCAAAATGGATTAAAGGCCTAAATGTAAGACCAGACACTCTAAAACTCTTAGAGGAAAACATAGGAAGAACACTCTTTCACATAAATCACAGCAAGATCTTTTTCGACCCACCTCCTAGAGTAATGGAAATAAAAACAATAATAAACAAATGGGACCTAATGAAACTTCAAAGCTTTTGCACAGCAAAGGAAACTATAAGCAAGACAAAGAGACAACCCTCAGAATGGGAGAAAATACTTGCAAACGAATTAACAAAGGATTAGTCTCCAAAATATATAAACAGCTCATGCAGCTCAATATTAAAAAAACAAACAACCCAATCCAAAAATGGGCAGAAAACCTAAATAAACATTTCTCCAAAGAAGACATACAGATGGCCAAGAAGCACATGAAAAGCTGCTCAACATCGCTAATTATTAGAGAAATGCAAATCAAAACTACAATGAGGTATCACCTCACACCAGTCAGAATGGCCATCATCAAAATATCTACAAACAACAAATGCTGGAGAGGGTGTGGAGAAAAAGGAACCCTCTTGGACTGTTGGTGGGAATGTAAATGGATGCAGCCACTATGGAGAACAGTATGGAGGTTCCTTAAAAAACTAAAAATAGAACTACCATATGACCCAGCAATCCCACTACTGGGCATACACCCAGAGGAAACCATAATTCAAAAAGAGTCATGTACCACAATGTTCACTGAAGCAGTATTTACAATAGCAGGACATGGAAGCAACCTAAGTGTCCATCGACAGACGAATGGATAAAGAAGATGTGGTAATATATACAATGGAATATTACTCAGCCATAAAAAGGAACGAAATTGGGTCATTTGTAGAGACGTGAATGGACCTAGAGAGTGTCATACAGAGTGAAGTCAGAAAGAGAAAAACAAATATCGTATATTAATGCATATATGTGGAATCTAGAAAAATGGTACTGATGAACCAGTTTGCAAGGCAGAGATAGAGACACAGATATAGAGAATAAATGTATGGACACCAAGGAGGGAAAGCGGGGGCGGGGGTAGTGGGATGAATTGGGAGATTGGGCTTGACATGTATACACTATTATGTGTAAAACAGATAACTAATAAGAACCTGCTGTATTAAAAAAAATTAAATTGGGCTTCCCTGGTGGTGCAGTGGTTGAGAGTCCGCCTGCCGATGCAGGGGACACGGGTTCGTGCCCCGGTCTGGGAAGATCCCACATTCCACGGAGCGGCTGGGCCCGTGAGCCACAACTACTGAGCCTGCGCGTCCGGAGCCTGTGCTCCGCAATGGGAGAGGCCACAACAGTGAGAGGCCCGTGTACCGCAAAAAAAAAAAAAAAAAAAAAAAAAAAAATTAAATTAAATAAATAAAAAGTTACAAAGAAGAAGGCCCGATGGGAGAATTAAAAAGCAAAGCAGTCTTTGATACTAAGTATAGGGTTCGTGCAATAAACACCAATTTCTGATCTTTACAATGAACATTTGAAAGTCAATAATAATTTCAAGTTAGACTCCTACACACTAATTCGTGTAAGAGGCATTCTGTTCTAATGATCAACTGCTCACAGAGAAACTTCTAGCCTTTTAAAGCCTGCTCTTTACCTGGCCTGGTGGGATTCCCTGACACTGACATTCATTCTCTCCCATATGCCACTTACTGGGCCCCAATGCAGCTTAGTTGGCATCACTTGTTTTCATCATTCCTCCCCCTGCGCCCTCCAATTGCCCACCCTTTTTGGCGAGCAGACTGGCTGAGAGAGAGCAGCTGGTGGCTGTGGTTAGGGGCAATTAGGCTGATCTTGTTGCTCAGCCTTGCTGCACACTCCTGTCTTCCCAGTGCGGTAACTCGGTGGGAAGGACCGGAATCAAGGCGCTAACCCTCACACGTCTGCCTTGAATACGTGAACTCTGCAAGTCAAGAGAGTCCCCACACTCCTACCTGGGCTGTGTCCTGCCTCGACAGTTCATTTTTATAACGGGGAGCAAGGGAGGGGGTGCTGACGGAAGGCGGAAGGCAGGAGGGAAGACTGGCTCTAATTTAAAACCATCTTGGAAGCTCTAAAAAGTTCCAGGCTGACTGATGGGCACATTTACACCTTAGAACCCTTTTCATAAACACCTACCCCTTAACGTGCACTTCCTAGAGGCAGTAAATACCGTCACTGTGTGTCAGCCTCATGGAAGGCAGATTTCCAGAGCCACTTCTTTTCTCCATGGCTCAGAGCCACACGATTACAAGCCTATTAGGCCTGTACCCCGAGAATACAGCGGTCAAGCCCAACCCCACCAAGACTGGCGCGGAGGCCTGCTCAATTTCTGCACAGCGATGCGACTTTCCTTCCTTTGCTTCAGGGAAGACGGCAGCCCATCTCTTGTAATAAAGTCTACCTCTGAGACAGGTGGAGATCGAAGATGTATTTTGTCATCCGCGCTGGCCAAATAAATAAAATAACTCTAATAATACTTAGTCATGGAGAGAGAATGCTTCCTGGGGCTGTTTGGATCACGTCTTATCTAAAACTGGACTTTGAGTATGATTTTCTCTTTGTTCTCAGAGGAACGGACTGGGCTTGCAGGTAGGCGTGGTGTGCCTGTGGAGGACGCTGGCTCCTGGCGAGGGGCCACGCTGGGGTGGCGGGGCTCTGAAGGGGTAGGTCGCTGCCAGCTGTCCCGCCCTCCCCCAGCTGCGTGCAGACAGGTGCCCTCCACACACCGGACAACAACAGTCAGCTTTGCCCTTCTTTCTCCTCAAATGACAGGCCTCTAGACGCCATGTCATAAAGTCTATGCCAGAACCTCAGCCTGATGTGCCCAGAGATATCAAAGAAGGAGAAAAAAAATAGGCTCTCGGCGGTCCCTGGCACTGTGGAGGGAGAGGGCCTCAGTGCCCACCATGCCCGATCCACCCCAGGTGAGCTGGACACCTGTATGTTGCCGCCAGCCAGTATGAGACATGCTGAGAACTAGCACACCCAGTGAGACAACATCCAAGGAGGGGCTCTGTAACTCTAAAGGGTTAAGTAAACTGGAGCATTAGCATTATTTTCCCATTTTGAAGCCAAAGCTCAGTGATTTGTAAAGTACACATTCTTAGAAGATTACTTTGGCTGCATAAAATATCGTTTGCCAGAATTCATAGAAAAATACTATCTAACAGTCTTCAAAGGTATATAAATAATTCAGTTTAAGCCTCCAACCAACATTTCTGGGCCCCCTCTATCTATATCAATACTGACTAAATCTCTATACCTATCCCACCTTTATGCGTTCTCCTGGCATGCCAGGCTTCTCATTCGTGGCAGTTAATCTGGTTTATAACTTGACGTTGTGTGTGTGGTCATGTGCTTAATTCTGTCTTTAACAATAATCTGTCTCATGATGTCTTTGGGCCGCATGAGGGTGGAGACTGGGTCACTTTGTCTCAGCATTCTAATCCCCAGGACACTGCCTGAGAATGTATAGAAAGAAGAAAGGGAGAGAAGGAGGGAGGACAATGAACAAGACATGGTGCTGGGCACCAGGGGTGCTCAACCCAGTAGCTGTGGAAGCGCTCACAGCCCACAGAGGAGGTAATGCCAGGGTAGCTGGAAAAGTGATGCCCAGCAGAGGTGCCCAGTGGGACCATGGGAATGCAGGATTGTTTTGGAAAGGCTTCCCTGCAATAGGCTGTGCCCCTGCAGGTGCTGCAGGGGCTCCAGCTTTCGGGGCAGATCCGGCCAGAGACAGGGACAGCAGGAAGGCACGGGGATGCAGATCAGACCTTTACTGGGCGGGAGGCCAGACCCAGAGATGGCACTCCTGGGTGGAAAGGGCAGACAGCCCTGACTTCTAGAAGACGCTGCCACCTTCATCCAAGGCGTTTTCACCACCCCCCCAAACCCATCACTGAGAACCTGTGATTTCCCCAGAGTTGATTTCCCCAGATTCACACTAGCCACAGAACGCCTTTCTATTCCTAGTTCCAAGATTGGTGCTGTGGGTCTATGTGTACGTGAGAGAGACAATAATGAGGGAATCACAAGTCCACTGTGGTTTGTTAAACACACCGTGCAGAACCACACAGCTAAAACGGTGGGGCAGGAGCTGCCGTCCTGAGGCCTGCCCTGCAAAATGGGATCTGTCTGTCTTTACCAGGGAACTATGATAAATGAGCAAAGACAGACACTGGTCAGGATGAGCCACTTTATTTAAAAGCTTCGACAGCCCAAAGTGGTTTAACATAGATGCACGGAAGATTTATCTAGATGATAAAATACCTGAACTTGAAAGACCCATCAATTAGAACTTTGCAGTTTTTTTCCTTTTAAGATTTCACTAGTCAAGTGCTTTAAGTAATGCATGAAATGCACATAAAGCTGTCTGGTTAGCGTCTGCAGAGAACCTCTGCTTCCAGATGGGACAGGGTTCAGGATCGACGCCACCCATCTGTGTCTGTGGCCTTCCGTTTCCTCATCACAGTGGACAGCACTGGGAGGATTAATCAATAGAATAATAATAACAGCAGCTATTATAGTACTTCCCAGACCTTGAGCTGTGCATTGAGGCCGGCACACCACACACTTATATATGAGCATCACTGACTGCTCATGACAGCCCTACAAACGAGGGGCAGTGAGTCCCATGTCACAGATGCAAAATTGTACTTCAGAGAGCTTCTGTCATGCATGTGAAGTCACACCGGCAATGTCATCTGATTCCAAAGCTGCAGTGTTCACCACTAAGCTGCAACATACATGAAAATGCTTGGCCCTTAGCAAGGGCCTAAAAACGTTAGTTCTCTCTCCCTATCTTCATACTCCCTTCTTTTTTTTTTTTTTTTTTTTTTTTTTGTGGTACGCGGGCCTGTCACTGTTGTGGCCTCTCCCGTTGCGGAGCACAGGCTCCGGACGCGCAGGCTCGGCGGCCATGGCTCAAGGGCCCAGCCGCTCCGCGGCATGTGGGATCTTCCCGGACCGGGGCACGAACCCGTGTCCCCTGCATCGGCAGGCGGACTCTCAACCACTGCGCCACCAGGGAAGCCCCATACTCCCTTCTTTTAACAGCACACTTGCACATTGAGAAATTTGATCTGTGGGTTTAGGTTCCTTTGTTCATTCGTTCATTCATTCATTCATTCATGCATTCATTATGGGCCCAGTAGTCTGCTGGGTACAGGGCTTACAGGATTGGATTCCACAGCTCCTGGACCGGCCTCAGGCAATTACCATATCCACAGGAGGGCAGGGGTCAGCATGGCGCAGGGGCAGCTCCTCACCGGGGACCCACACCCAGCTGCGGGTTAGGGACCACCCAAACAAGACAACGTTGGATCTTTTTCAACCCTCGTTTTCCCCCCACGCTTTTGCTGTGTTTTCTTTGGCCTGAGTCTTCAGGCCTTCTGACAGCCTGGCTGCCCAAGAGGCCCTTTATCACCCAGAACACGGCTTTTTCCTGCCAGGGCTGATGCTTTCCGGTAAAACCACTGCAACAGATAACACAACTCCCCCACTAATCACCCTGCCCAGTTCCTCAGAACCAACCTCTCACCCCCACCTCCTATCTTCTGCCTGCCTTGTTTCACCAATTTTTACCCAGAATAAGGAATAATAACAATAGCAACAGCAGCAGTAACTTCTACATGTCAGGCACTGCTCTGTGTCTTTTAGGTACATTAACTCATGAAATCCCCATAACAACCCTCTTAGGTAGGCACTATTATTACTCCTAGTTTAGTTCATTTAGGGGAAGAGGGAGGGAGGTTACATTTCTTCAGGGCCAACTAGATGCCAAGCACTGTCTTAAGCTTTTGCACAATCAGATAATAAGTGACCTGCCCAGGAGCAGGCACAGAGCTGGGAAGTAACAAATAAGAACCTGAACCCAGGTCTGTGACTGCCTAACGCAGCGCTCTCCTTTGGCTCTCCGCAGGCGGCATTGCCTCGGTCTGCGAGGGGAAACAGAGTGGCTGCACAAAGCCTGCTCTCTCCCCCTCTTCCCCCAGCACCCTTCTGTTAACACCTGTCCTCCGCTTTTTTTTTTTTCCTTAACCCCTACTCACAAACGGTGCCAGACTCTTCCCTCAACTGTATTCTCCACTCTCTGGGCCTCCCCGGCCTGTTTTCATGGAGCGAATCCACAGTCTCCACCAAGTGTATAAACCGAGCCAAAGAAGGAATTGGCACCATCCAAGCCAATAAAAAATACCAAGCAGTCACCAGCCAGGTGTTTTCTGAAGCTTCCAAACCTCTCCTAAATCCCTGGGGGTCCTCAGCAAGGGACCAGTAGGGTTGCTGCCCCTTGGGAGTTTTCCGGCCAGTTTTGGGGGGTGATGCCACCAATGAAAATAAGGAAGTAACATGCTCAGTGGAGGACTGTGAGCCTTATGTTCTCAGGGGATTCATGGTGTTGGCACTAACAGGTGAGCCTTTCTGGGAAATGTGTATCTGGCCCTGACGGAAGCAGGAGGCTTTCTCTGGCAAGGCCATTGGATCAGGCTCTCTCCTCTGGGCTCCAGAGCACCACGGCTGGGACTACCAGTGTACTTCACCTGGCCCACCCTGCATGAGCTCCATGAGGGCAAGGCCAGTGTCAAGTGGGCACCAGTTAAATATTTTAAGAATGAATGACTAAAGCAGGCATCATTTTAGAGAACAAGCTGTTTGAGAGATTCTACTCAGACAAGGAGACAGGGCTCCAGGAGAGGGGAAGTGAGTGCCCAGAGGCAGCACACTGCGTTCTGCTCCACCCACAGAAATCTGCAACTTCACTTCACTTACTGCACGCTTGGGACACCACTAAGTCATTTACATGCAAAGTCTCAATCGTCAATGGGGAGGAACAGTCCCATTTTGCAGAGGAGGAAGTTAGGAAACTTGCTTTGCTCCCCGCTCTCAGTGGGCAGGACCTTCCTTTTCTCAAACAAGCCACACTCTCTCCCAACAAGTGTGTTTGCTCCGTCGTTCTCCACCTTGGGACCCTGCCATTCATTACTGACGTGTGAGCTCCAGAATCCTTTATAGATGGGGACCACCGGCTAAAGGCTCTCCCAGCACCCTGCACTTCCTACCTTCACAGATCTTTCAGTTTTAACTTTTACACTCACGTGTGGAGATTACCTATTTGCTCTGGGTCTCTCTTACCAGACTGCGAGCTCCACGGGGGGTGGGCACTACGTTCGTTGGACCGCACTGTACCCCCCAGCACTGAGCCCAGTGGCGGGCACTCAATGGATCCTTATTTGCATTTGTTGAGGGCTCGAGTGCTGAAGATGGGCTCGGGTCTGAGCCACAGGGGTGCTGCGGTTAGGTCGATAACGCTGTGGCGAGAATGGGTGGCGCCGGCTGTAGACAGGAGGCGTTCTGGGGTTCATCCGACCCAGACGGCCTACCGGGCTCCGCACCCCGCCGCCACCTGTCGCCCCGGCGCAGGCCAGGTCTCGGCGGGCGCTCAGCAGGGCAAAGGCGGCCTTGGTTGCGCTTACCTGCGCGTCGCGCGGCTCCGCAGAGGCACTCGGCGAGCCTCTGGGGACTTCAGGGGACTGGAGGCCCGGCGGCGCCGAACCGGGGCTCTTCGCCCGCGCGCGGCCCCGCACCCAAGGCCGGGTGAGGACCGCTCCAGGCCTCCGCACGCACCGCCCTTTACGGTGGGGCAGCCGGTCACCTGCCCTTCCCACCCCCGCGCTGGGGAGAGGGCCTAAGGCGAACTGGACCCGGCGCTTCAAGGGCTCCCCGAGGTGGGCGGAGTCAGAGAGAAACCGCGGCGCCCGACTTCCTCCCCAGGGGCGGGCCCTAAAGAGACTCCGTCCCACGTCCCGCCCCTTTGGGCCAAGCCCCGCCCACTGCCCCCACCCCCGTCTCTGCTCCCACTCCCTGGCTTGTGTGCGCCTTTGCATTTTATTTCTGTTTTGCGTTCCGTTTTATTTCTTATTTTTATTATTATTATTATTATTATTATTATTTTTGCGATACGCGGGCCCCTCACCGTTGCGGCCTCTCCCATTGCGGAGCACAGGCTCCGGACGTGCAGGCTCAGCGGCCATGGCTCACGGGCCCAGCCGCTCCGTGGCATGTGGGATCTTCCCGGACTGGGGCACGAACCCGCGTCCCCTGCATCGGCAGGCGGACTCTCAACCACTGCGCCACCAGGGAAGCCCTATTTTTATTTTTTACTTTCTTTTTTTAAAGATCAAATTTACAAATATAAGTAATGCATGAGCACTTTTTACAAAATAAAAGTACCTGCATGTTCTTATAATGGAAGCAACAGAGCCCTCTCCCTTGCGCCCCACCACGCAGTCCTTTATAGCACTTAACTCCGTTGAGTTCTGCTAGTGGTTACCCGCTTGTCGCTAAAAAATAAGCTTACACAGAGGTTTCTTGAGTTATCTGTTGACTTTCTGCCATGTCCGATGAGGTTTACTCTCTTCCTGCGCCCCTGCCTTCCCTCTCCTGACAAGTTTACACCTCTGTTCTCACGTCCTGCCCTGGTGAGCTCTGAGACCTCAAACCAGGAGTGGGTGAAGGCTTTCTGGAGCCTGAAGCCTATACAATTGTAGGGGGAGAGGTGTAGGAAGGCTGTTTTAGAAAGCCCTACAGAGTCAAGCCTTGCAAATGAACATTTACTTAGAATGGGAAAAAGCAATCACAACAAAATGCTGGGGCCTTGGAGATTCAGGTCCGTATCCTCTGAGATCTTCGCAGGTAATTTATTTCCTGAATTTGGTTCCCCAGTGTGGCCTGGCCTCCTCTGCCCACCCAGAACCCTCCATAACTCCCAGTCCTTACAGGGACAGTGAAGGTCAAGATGCATCCGTTTCTGCCAATCGGATTTCCTAATGGAGTGAACTGAAGTGTGCAAAAAAAAGAGATATCAAGGGTGATGTCAAGGTTTTGTGACTGCTGCACACCTCATTCCCAGCTTTTCCTAGCATCCGTGACAGGTTCTTAGTACGGAGTGTTTTGTAAAGCTGGCTCTGGGCCCCTGCCGGATCACCGGATTCTCACAGTGCTCCCATGACGTTGGCTGGACAGGCATACCGTCTCTATTTTTAGGAGGGCCCTTCCTTGTCCCCTCCCGAATCAGCACAGGGGACACACAGCTAGCACCCAATAAGTGCACAGGTGAAGGGGCTGGTCCACCTCTGCTTACTCAGACTGCAGAAGCGGTGTCCACACCCTCCCTGACACCCGTTCTCTCCTGAGAGTTCAGTCCTTCCCCCGCCTCCGCTCTGCCTCGCGTCTCTCCTGCTTCCTCTCCTCCCTCCCTCCCTCGTCCAGCTCCCAAGAATCAGAAGTGACTCCCTTACGGTGTGAAATGTGCCTCAACAAGGTGGCCTTGGGCAAAGTCCCTTTACCTCTCCGAAGCCTCGGGATCCTTCTGTGAAATTGGAGGCAACAACTTTTGGGAGAGGATTAAGTGGCTTCATAGGTATACGCATGAGGATTTTTTTTTCCTTTTTTACAGCCCTATTTTTTTTTAACAACTCAGAAATGTTAAACAGTGGTCAAATTGATTGCTCTTTACTTATTATTGCTTCTGGGTTTTGTATCATACTTAGAAAGGCCATTCCTACTCTGAGATTTTAAAAAATTCATGGATAATGATCTTTGGATGGTCTCTTATTGATAACACGGTTTGTCTCCCAGCAGGGTGGGAGGCTTGTGAGAAAGGTTAGGGACTTAAAATCTGTGTGTAGCATTGGTACCACAGGTTGGGTTCAAATCAAGGGCTAAATAATTCTGAGTCAAGGCCCTGACCCAGGGAAGGAGAGGCTGGACACAGAGAGCAAGAGGGGAATGGGCAATGACTTCTCCATGCAAGGGGTGCGTCTTTCCCTGGGGTAGTGAAGATTAAGGCTTGGTTTAGAAGGAAGCCTAGCTTCCCAGGTGTGAAGTAGTGCCTCCTAGTGGTGGGAGGTAAGAACCTCACATAATAACCATAATTACTTCACTTACCCCAAATCAAGGAGGGGCAAAAGGCTGTGGATGAAAAATCCATTCGGGGGAGACAACTAGCTCCTAATACTCTAGATAAGGGACTATCTACATGAGAGTCATGCCCTTTGCTTGAGGGCACACAGGGCTACTGGATCATGGGTATAACAGGGATAATATTTTTTTTACCTTTTTTATATGGGTAAGTTTTATTTCTCCTGAATCCTATCTGCCATTAGAGTCAAGGAAGTGACCAGGAAGGAGGAGGATTTTACATCTCAGTTTGTGTCCCTTACAAGCAGAGCCTGAGACAAGGATTCAAGTGCAAGTGTTTTATTTGGGAGTCCAATAAAAGATGCATTACTAAGGCAGCTACTGTTACAAATAATTGGAACTTGATCCTGCAGGAAAATTCTAGAAAGCAAAGAACATGTAAAGAACATGGCTCAGAATTATCCAACCCAAGAAAGAGCTGAAGGAGGGAGGTCTCTAAAGGAAAAAACCTGGAACTGACAGGTTAGCTCATTTTGAACATTTTACAAATTAGTTCTAGGCATATAAATGAGGTTACCAAATGAGATCAAGCTATAACTATTCTGCAGCTTCCTCTGTCACCTAATGGTGTCCTGATGAAGCACTTTCTGCATACTGTCTCAGGCCTACAGGTATGACCTGAGGACATTCTGGAAGACTTGCTTTTGGACAGATCATGATGGGACTGCAGGCTGGGTCAGCCTCTGTGGTTGGATGAGACCATAACCTTGCCTTCTGAGCTCTCAGAAAGGTCAAGTTTTGGCTGGTGAAAGTAAAATGTAAAAAAAGGAGACTGGTGGACTTTTAAAATGATCAGAGAGGGCAACCTTTCCAATCCCTTTAAGGACTTCAAAAGGTGGATGTTTTCTCATAGACAATGAACAGATAATGCCGATGTGAAGTCTTTCTTACTTGGCCGTTGAAGCAGGCCTCCACGAGAAACCACCGTTTGGTCAACCTGGCTCCACTGGCCATAGTTACTACTGAGTTAAAGTGATCCTTTTGAAATATGAATCAGTCCACAGCACTCCCCTGCTCAGAAGTCCTCAGCTGCTTCCACCACAATTAGCATAAAACACCAAGTCCTCCCCAATGGCCTCCAAGGCCCTCACAAGATCTGCTGTGACAAGCTCTCCCTGACATCGTCTTCTGACAGTGACCACTCCTCACCCCCAGTCTCCTTGGCTTTGCTGCTGTCCCTTGAACACACTGGGCCTGTTTGCACCACAGAGCCACTGCACTGCTGTTCTCACTGACCGAAATGGTATACTGCCCCAACTCCCAAGGTAATTTGCCCAATTCCTTAGCTTTCTAACAGGCCACCTACCTCAGACATAAACAACTAGCACTCCCATACCACCCTGTTCATAGCACTTATTATCTGTCATTGGAATCTTTATCTCTTTCTTATTTGTCTCCCTCACTTAAGTGAAAGGTCCCCAAAGGGCTGAGTCTTTATATATTTTGTTCCTTGATATATCCCCACATTTTTTTTTCTTTTGGCTGTACCATGTGGTATGCAGGATCTTAGTTACCCGACCAGGGATGGAACCCATGTCCCCTGCAGTGGAAGCAGCACGGAGTCCCAACCACTGGACTGTCAAGGAATACCCTATGCCCACGCTTAGAACAGTGCCTAGCACTTAGTAAGTAGTCAAGAAATATTTGTCAAATGAATGAATGCATTGAACCAATGAAAAATAGAAACAAAATCAGTAAACATACAGTTTGAAAATATTTTAGAATGCAGACTTTCAACTCATCCAGATTGGATTCCTCTCAAGTTGGGAAGAATTGTGGGAGCAGAGAGAGAAAAAATAAAATAAAATGAAGTGGTTGAGATGCATTATATAATCTGATTCATAATTACAGATGAGTATTGGACTGAGAACTTTGGCTCTTTTACATTTCACCCAATCCTGTGTTAAATATTTACGCAAAGGTTAGCTTGAAAGGCTACATGCTCATTTAAAAGTACTAAGAAGAAAAAAGTTTCCCCTGGTTATTTTAATAATTCAGAATGGTGTTCTGTGGCTTCTGCTGGCATCTGAGGGCCCAAGATGGTAACTGCTTACCTGGAAATAGAGGCCTTGATCAAATATTTAAGATCTCACTAATTTTTATTTTCTGCCAATTTTGTATTCCTGCTTCCCACTTTTTTTTTTTTTTTACCCATTTTGCAGCCGCACAATTCACACAGAAATGTTTCATGGATTATTGAATGCAGCTAAGCAATGAGCTTTTGCTGGAACATAAGGCCAAACTCGGGCCACTGTTCTAACAAAGTAATTTTTCCTTGAATGTATGGACTACGATTTTACAGAGTCCTCTGTCGTATATTCTGAAGTTTTGTAAGGCAGATGCATGTCTGCTGCAGAAAGGACTTTAAGGTGCAAACAAAGACTCCCTGAAAAACAGGTTTTACAGTGGTGCAATGAAGCAGTCTTGGAATCAAGAACAGTTGAAACCATAGAATTGATAAGTGGGTCCTTGACAACATGGCAAGATGATACCAAATGGTGCCTGTTTGCTAATGAAAACATTGCACACTGGTGCCACTAACAGTGGAGTGGTTTTGGTGAGCACCTACCTAGGCTTAATTGCCTAAGGAATGTTCCAGTTGCAGCACCTCAGTGCTGTAAATTAGCTTTCCTGATGGAGCTTTTATATTCTACCCTGTTGCTAAAACTCTAATCCTGCTGTCCATCGGGGCCCACTTGGTACAAAGCAGGCCTTCTGAAAGAGGTCAAAGTCATAATGCATCGTTCACGTCGGAAAGCACTTTAATAATAACCCATTGTTTTTTCTTTGTTTTTTTTTTTTTTTGCGGTACGCAGGCCTCTCACTGTTGTGGCCTCTCCCGTTGCGGAGCCCAGGCTCCAGATGCGCAGGCTCAGCAGCCATGGCTCACGGGCCCAGCCGCTCCGCGGCATGTGGGATCTTCCCGGACTGGGGCACTAACCGTGTCCCCTGCATCGGCAAGCGGACTCTCAACCACTGCGTCACCAGGGAAGCCCCCTGTGGGTAAATCTTTGTCCTCATTTGACTGGCCCTGTGTGCCGCCTTTGATAATGTTCACCGCCGCCTTTGTAGAAACTTCTCCTTTGGCTCTGCAAGCTCACGTTCTCCTGGATCTCTTCTTACCTCTTGGACGGTGCATCCTGCCTTGCCAGGCCTACTGATCAAGGCATCAGATCATACCCTAGCTACTGGGAGGACACTCTGACTCTCCCTAGAAATTGAAGAGCGAGCAGAGAAACTAAGACAACTAAAAATGGTGGCATTCTTCCATTTCCACAGCAGTGCCCTGGTGGAATTGCTGAAGAGCTCCTGCTATATGGGGCCCTAGAGCCGCCAGGTTTCTTTCTGCCTCCTGCCTGGTTCGTTAGCTCTCCTGTGGCCTCCCTGCAAACCCTTTACATTATCCACTGTCAATTTCTGTTGCTGGCAGCCAAAGAGGCCTGAGTGATACCTGTTCTTGCTCTGATTTCTAAACACATGTGTGCAGAACAGGCCATGGGCCCTGGTTTGTACCTGTGTCCTCAGGAAGCTTGCTCTTTAAGGCTCAGATCAAATATTCCTCCTCCTCCAGGCAGCCCTCCATGATCCATGTCCTGGCAGTCAAACCATGTTGCTCTTTCCACTTTACTGCCTCGGCAAGGCCCTGACCTCCAGTGGTCCCCGAGGATCTGGAGTGCTCTGTGGCCCTTTCACAGTCAACGCTAACACTCAGATTCAGAGTAGTCCGTCCAGCGCCAGTCTGCCCAGCTGGTCTGTAGGGCCACAGGGATAAGTCCTGGCCTTCCCCAGTAACCTAGTGTCTCCTAAATGGTGACAGCTTTAGAAAGAGATGACAGGGCTCTTTATGGAGTGTCAACTCTCAACTTTGATCTGTCTTCTGAGAAGGAGCTGGCAAGAAACGCTGCGCGGCCTCAGACCAGAGAGCTCCTGGTGTGAGATGAACCCGTGCTTTCTTTCCTCCCTTCCATGTTTCTTCTTCTGTGCCAGTGTGGTTTTCCACAAAGCAGACACTGAGATGGAGTTAAAGGTGCAAACGTTTTACAGGAGAATGACACCTGTGAAAGAGAAGAGGCAGGAGGTGGATCGGCAGGGGCAGCCGGCAGACCACGACGCAGACCCAACAATCTTTGCCAGCTGGTGGAGCTCAGATCGCCCACTAGAGGTGACCTGTGCTGGGTACAGACCCCCAAACCCCCACTTAGTCATTGGCTAGGGTTTACCCTGAGAGTAACTCGACCTTGGCTTGAAAACTGGGGCCACCAGCGGGAGGCTGTCAGGAAGCCATGCCCCTCCCACTAGGGAAGCCAGTCTTTTCTGAAGGCGGATCTGGGCAGTGGATCTCCGTGTCTGTCACACCTTCCACCAACCAGTCTTTGTCCACGGGAGCTCATGGACTGGTCTAGGTCCCCACACAGTTCCCGGCTCTGTGGCACAGTGAAACAGGGGTTAGGGCTGTGTCTGTAGCGAGAGAGAGGTTGTATTCCTGTCTCAGACTCTGAAATAATAGCTCAAACTGAAATCCTCCCCACTGAGTTCTTGTACCTGAGGAACAAAAGCTCAGCTGTGCATCGTGGCTCTGCGTCCTTCCCTCCCCTGCTGGACCCTGCCCACACCTCCTCTGTCCACCGGTCAGGCTGCTAACGTCTGGAGCAGTGCCGTGCCCAGAGGTCTCACTGGCTGAATGAATGAATGAAAGAGTGAATGAATTATAACATGAGGAAGGAAAGTATGATGGTTCAGATAAAAGAATGCAGGAATGAAACAGCCGGAGAGAAGAGCAAATGGAATAAAGATACTTCAGCAACAGAGCTACCAACTGAGTCACTTAGGGGTGAGAGGATCACCTCCATCCCTCCAGGGATTCTTGGAAAAATCACTTGACTTGCTTCATCCTGGGGCAGCAGTAGTGTCTTCTCTCTCTCCTGCCTATTCCTCAGCAATGACAGCAATTCTTTTTCCTCTGAACCTTCAGCTTTTGGATTAAGTCTCCATTCTTCCCTCCCAGGCAGCTTTGCTAAAGGCATGGAGAACAGATTGCCGGTGAAGGCTGTGTGCTCTTGTATCTCAGACCAAAAGTGATAATTGATTGCACCACCCCGAGCCTTCCCTCCGTCCATCTTTATTGCTCCCTGTTTGCCCAGATGGCACCTGAGCCTCAAGCCTCCAGTTGCGGCCGCAGTCAGTGGACACTCAGTTCTCCTCGAGGGGAGAAGTGTGGGCAGGGTGCTCCCTTCCACGTGGTCCCCTAAGACTTAGAGCCATGCACTAATTGGCCTGTGTCTGCTTGGGCAGTTCCAGAGCCTGTAATTGGGACTGATTCTGACAGTCTGGCCCCATCAGGAGAATGTGCTGAAGAAATACACCCTAGGGGAGGAGATTATTTTCCTAAGATCATTTTTGAAAAGGGCAAGTGGAACTTTGCACTAATGCTTTGGGCAAGACTCCCCCTATTTTTAGCTTCCAAGAGGAGGAAGTATGAAACATATTAGTGACCCCCTATGCATTTGAAGTTTTGCATATACGGAGTTAGTCTGCTTTAGGCTAAGCTGTGCCGTGGTAACAAACACCCACATCTCAATGGCTTACAAAAACAACCATCTATTTCTTGCTCAGTCTACATGGCCATTATGGGTCAACTACAGCTGTGCTCCGTGTTTGCACATGGACATTCCTGGGGATGTTGCCTTGGGGCAGAGGGGAGAAAGACACAGAGAACCATACGCTGGCTCCTACTGCTTTGGTGCAGAAGTGACATGGCCTTTCCATTCATGTTTTATTAACCTGAGCAAGTCATATGCCACTTTCAAGTTCAACAGGCTCAGGATGTATAGTCCTCCCACAGGTCACAGGCCTGATGTGGGAAAGTAGAATCCTCCCCCCAGGGAAGGCCAATATATATCTATTTTTAATTAGTTTCTGCTTTATAACAAAGTGAATCAGTCATACATATGCATCTGTTCCCATATCCCTTCCCTCTTGCATCTTCCTCCCTCCCACCCTCCCTATCCCACCCCTCCAGGCGGTCACAAAGCACCAAGCTGATCTCCCTGTGCTATGCGGCTGCTTCCCACTATCTATCTACCTTACGTTTGGTAGTGTATATATGTCCATGCCTCTCTCTCGCTTTGTCACAGCTTACCATTCCCCCTCCCCATATCCCCAAGTCCATTCTCAAGTAGGTCTGTGTCTTTACTCCTGCTTTACCCCTAGGTACTTCATGACATTTTCGTTTCTTAAATTCCATATATATGTGTTAGCATACGGTATTTGTCTTTCTCTTTCTGACTTACTTCACTTGGTATGACAGACTCTAGGTCTATCTGCCTCATTACAAATAGCTCAATTTCGTTTCTTTTCATGGCTGAGTAATATTCCATTGTATATATGTGTCACATCTTCTTTATCCATTCATCTGTTGTTGGACACTTAGGTTGCTTCTGTGTCCTGGCTATTGTAAATAGAGCTGCAATGAACATTGTGGTACATGACTCTTCTTGAATTATGGTTTTCTCAGGTTATATGCCCAGTAGTGGGATTGCTGGGTCATATGGTAGTTCTATTTGTAGTTTTCTAAGGAACCTCCATACTGTTCTCCATAGTGGCTGTACCAATTGACATTCCCACCAGCAGTGCAAGAGTGTTCCCTTTTTTCCACACCCTCTCCAGCATTTATTCTTTGTAGATTTTTTGATGATGGCCATTCTGACCGGTGTGAGATGATATCTCATTGTAGTTTTGATTTGCATTGCTCTAATGATTGACGATGTTGAGCATCCTTTCCTGTGTTTGTTGGCAATCACTTTCTAACAGCTACTGTGTTGCCCTCCCTTTTGCTCACCCTCCCTGGACTTCCTCCCAGCTCCTGCCACCCACCTGCTTTGTTTTGTGAATTCTTCTTGGCTGAGCTAGAGGAGGTGCCTCTGACAGGGTCCGTGGTGGGCTCAGTTATGGAAAACACGGCCTGAGTCACGAGATGAGTGATTGCCGTGTCCCTCCCACCTGTTATGGGAGCCGTCGCGAAGATGCTTCCAGAGCGCACACACAATTTTGTTATTTGCCATTGTGGTTACTGAAAAGATGAAATTAGAGCTTATGAGCACAACATGTAGGCAGCACCATAATTAGCCCTTTGGAAGGTGAAGGATCCACTTTAAAATAAAAGAAAATAGCTTTACTCCCACAATGAAATGGCTGCAATTTTCCAGCTAATGCAGAACCTGCAGTATATCTGTGATTATGTCCCCTAGGTCTTCTATTCACAGTAATTTCTTCCTTTTTTTTTTTTTTTTTTTTGCAGTATGCGGGCCTCTCACTGTTGTGGCCTCTCCCGTTGCGGAGCACAGGCTCCTGACGCACAGGCTCAGTGGCCATGGCTCACGGGCCCAGCCGCTCCACGGCATGTGGGATCTTCCCGGACCAGGGCACGAACCCGTGTCCCCCACATTGGCAGGCGGACTCTCAACCACTGCGCCACCACGGAAGCCTACCTTTCTTTTTCTCTCTCTTCCCTCTTTTTTTTTTGCCTTCTAAATGAATTCCCTTTGGTACCAAGAAGACTAAATAATATTATTTGCACACAGGAGGAAAAAGCTCTTCCCCTACATGATGAATGCATTTTATTTTGAAGGGTAAAAAATAAAAGGCCAAATAATTAAGTTCTTAACCTAGTAGAGCTGTGCTGTCTAAGACTTGGTCTTATTTCTTCATCTAAGGGCAGGTGTCCCGAACAAAGAAAGGTGGTTTCCTGGAGGTGACTGACAGCTGTGACAAATCACAGGCAGCTTGAGGCAGCGAGGGTGCTGGGGCCAGGCGACCTGGCTTCTGCCCAAGACCAGACCTTGAGACCCTCGCCTCGCATCTCTGTGCTTCAACTTCATCACCTGTAAGATGCGTAAAAATCCCTGCCTTGCAGGCCTGTGGTGAGCATGTGAAAGTGCCTAGCACAGTGCCTGAATCCCAGTCGGGATCCAACGATAGTAACGATTCCTTTTAGCCTGTGGTCATTGAGTGAATGAACATTTAACACAGAGAGAGCCTGAGCCGGTGACGACTCATCGCCTTTAGAAGACTTACTGCTCCGGGACTCTGGAAGATGGCCCAAGTGAAAATCTTTTGATTTTCTCAAAGCAGCATTTTGAGGAGTTTTGCAGCAAGCACTCTTGCAAGACAGGTGCCGTTTTACACTTGAGAAGACGGAGGCTCAGCAACTTGCCCAAGGCCACACATCTTGCAAGTGGCAGAGCCCAGACATCGATCCCATTCTATCTGACTCCAGAGCCTAGGCTCATCTCTCTGCAGCTTTGCTCAGATCCTGTCCTGGTTCTACTGTGTACTAATTTTTCATCTGCAAAATGGGCACGTTGTTTGTGAAAGCGGTCAAGCATGGCCTTTGTTATCAGACAGACCTGAATTCAAGCTCCAGACCTCCCATGCCCCAGCTGTATGACTTTAGGAAAGAAACTTAACATTCCTGGGTTCCATCTGTAATATAAGAACCCTAACAGAACCTGGCTTATAATGCTGAGGACATAAATGAGATAGTGTTCATAAAGTAAGTGTGTGCAGGTCCTGGCTTACACATCTTGTAAGCATCCAGTAAAATAATAGCTTTAATGATCTCTCCTCCTATGCTGTTGTAAAGGTTCAAGCAGGTCACACACACACGAAAGACTTTACAACTTGGGAAGCCTAGATCCACACTGGCCCCTGTTACAAATTTTATTTCACTAACTTCCATGCCCTTCCTGGTAATAATGGCCCTGATAACCCAGTACGAGAAAACTATGCCTACAACTCAGTGCTCTCAGCTTTGAACTATCCCTGGAACTGAGGGAACAGTTACCACATAAAATTGTTTGCAGGAGGCTCAGCAGCCAGTGCAGAGGCTTAAGCAACAATCCTTCTTCCTGATTAGTTTCACTGCAGATCCTTGGCAAACAGAGTCCCCGGTCCCTCAGCACACGCAGCACTGAGACTTGTCGGGGCAGCGGGAGAGGGAGGGGGAGTGGCTGATCTGTGATTAACAATTCACTGCGGATCACCAGCCAACAAATCGTGCCCCTTGGGAAGACTAAAAATTACCTGAAGGGTCAAATTACTGCCCCAGCCTGGGAATATGTCCCCTGATCTGGGGACAGAGAAATCAGTGACTTTGTTGGATCTGAGAGTCAGGTGGTATTGGGAGGTCAGACCAGGTAGGGCTGGAAGGGAGGTATGACAGGCCTGTGGGGGCCAGGATTCCTTCCTTCCTTCCCTCCTTCCCTCCCACAAATAATTCTTGAGTCCCAATTGAGCCAGGTCATGGTCTAGGCTCTGAGCTAGAGAATGAATCTGACCCAGCTTTGGCCTCAAGGACACAGAAGTCCGGGACAATGACCCTGATTGGTCAGCCATGAAAGAGGTAAGCACAGGTGCCATGGGACTCCAGAGGGAGCTCAGCCTTGGTGGTGGGGTAGGGGGATTGGGGGTATCCAGGGTGTATTCTTCCAGAAGAAACGGCATCTGAACTGAGCTTTGAGGAGTGTTGGAGAGGCAAAGGTGGAACTTAGAAGAGCCTGGCACTGGCCCAGGGGCACTTGGGGGACACAAATAACTCAGAGAGAGCAGGAATGGAGGTGAGGCTGGAGAGGCAGGCTGGGCATGAAGCATCCTATAAGCCAGGCTGCAGTGAGAAGAGTGAATCAGACGGGCCCGTGGTATGTTTGATGGTCTCAAATCCTAATTCTGCCATTTAGCAACTGGTATAGCTATGGGCCAGTTTCTCATGCTCAGGGCTGTTTCTCATCTATGCATATGGGAATTCTAACACCTACCTCATAGGGGTAAATCTCCAAGTCAGTGTCTGGCCCATTTGGACAGTCAGCAAATGGTACCTCATTCTTTTCCCCAAGTGTGGGGATTAGAGAGAATGTATGGCAGGAAACCAGACAGGCCAGGGTCTGGCCAGTAACCCTTTCCTCTCTGGTAGAATCACCTATTACCAAGCCCCTTGAAACTCATACTGTAGCCAGAAGCCTAGAACCCAGAGTCTGTTGGTGGGCTCCAGGTTCTAGCCTCTCTGTTGGGGTGTGAGGTTACAGGGTCGCCCCTCTGTATTCGTGCAGCCTGGAGGCAGTGACAGCCATCAGCCAATGGGGTGTGTGTGCCACGTGGTGGAGGCCCTTGCCTTAGGTAGAATGGATGCTTACAGGCTGAGTGAATGTATGTGGGTTTTCTTTGTATCCTCTTCCTAGAGCAGAAGCTCTTTGAAGAGGCAAACGTGGGTGCACTACAGCATCCAGCAGGACCTGGCACAAAGCCCAGTACGTGTTTGTTGAATGAATGCACAAGCTCTCTGTTTCATCTCCTTTCCTCTCCCTCCGCCCCCCAGTCATGCCTGCCCCACTCAGTACTGCAGGAAGCCCCAGGTCATGGGATCCAGGGAAGTTATCCTGGGAAGGAGGTTTCCCCTTGCGCTTCAATGCCCTACTTCCATCTGCACCCACAGAAGATGATAGGCTTGGCCAAGTGTGCAGGAGTTTGGTCCATCTTCTGGGAAGGGCCCCTTTCCATGCTCTGGGTAGCATCTTGTTATACCACTGAGACCCGGGACAGACAGGTGGTAGGATGGGGCTTCCTAGAGCCATCAGAGGTCACATCATACAGCTATGGCTCCTAATGTCTGAAAACCATCTTTACTTTCACGCTTCCAACCAGTTCCACTTCCTCCTCAGGAAGACTGCCCTGGGCCTCTTTGCCACTTTACTTTTTTTTTTTCAATAATTTTTATTGGAGTATGTTTGCTTTACAATGTTGTGTTAGCCTCCAGTGTACAACAAAATGAATCAGCCATACACATACAGATATCCCCTCCCTTTTGAACTTCCCTACCATTTAGGTTGCCACAGTGTATTAGGTAGAGTTCCCTGTGCTATACAGTATGTTCCCATCAGTTGTGTTTTATACATAGTATCAATAATGTATATGTGTCAATCCCAGTCTCCTAATTCCTCCCTCCCCACCCTTTTCCCCTTTGGTATCCATACATTTGTTCTCTACCTCTATTTCTGCTTTGCACATAAGATCACCTATACCTTTTTCCTAGATTGCACATATATGCATTATTATACGATATTTGCTTTTCTCTTTCTGACTTACTTCAGTCTGTGTGACACTCTCTATGTCCATCCCTGTCTCTACAAATGACACGATTTCATTCCTTTTTATGGCTGAGTAATATTCCGTTGTATATATGTACAACATCTTCTTTATCCACTCGTCTGTTGATGGACACTTAGGTTGCTTCCATGTCCTTGCTACTGTAAATAGTGCTGCTATGAACACTGAGGTGCATGTGTTTTTTAGAATTATGGTTTTCTCAGGGTATATGCCCAGTAGTGGGGTTGCTGGGTCGTATGGTAGTTCTATTTTTAGTTTTGTAAGGAACCTCCATACTGTTCTCCATAGTGGCTATATCAGCTTACATTCCCACCAACAGTGCAGGAGGGTTCCCTTTTCTCCACACCCTCTCCAGCATTTATTGTTTGTAGATTTTTTGATGGTGGCCATTCTGACCGGTATGAGGTGATACCTCATTGTAGTTTTGATTTGCATTTCTCTAATGATTAGTGATGTTGAGCATCTTTTCATGTGTTTGTTGGCCATCTGTATGTCTTCTTTGGAGAAATGTCTATTTAGGTCTTCTGCCCATTTTTGGATTGGGTTGTTTGTTTTTTTGATATTGAGCTGCATGAGCTTCTTGTATATTTTGGAGATTACTCCTTTGTCAGTTGCTTCGTTTACAAAAATTTTTTCCCATTCTGAGGGTTGTCTTTTCATCTTGTTTATGGTCTCCTTTGCTGTGCAAAAGCTTTTAAGTTTAATTAGGTCCCATTCATTTATTTTTGCTTTAATTTCCATTGCTCTAGGAAGTGGGTCAAAAAAGATGTTGCTGCGATTTATGTCATAGAGTGATCTGCCTATGTTTTCCTCTAAGAGTTTTATGGTGTCTCGTCTTACATTTAGGTCTTTAATCCATTTTGAGTTTATTTTTGTGTATGGTGTTAAGGAGTGTTCTAATTTCATTCCTTTACATGTAGCTGTCCAGTTTTCCCAGCACCACTTATTGAAGAGGCTGTCTTTTCTCTATTGTATATTTTTGCATCCTTTGTCATAGATTAGGTGACCATCGGTGGGAGGGTTTATCTCTGGGCTTTCTATCTTGTTCTATGGATCTATATTTCTGTTTTTGTGCAGTACCATACTGTCTTCTTTCCCACTTTTTACAGCATGGTTTCCGGACCACACTTACACTGGGACTTTGTGTAATCTAGAAGTCAGAACTGCAGACCAAAGCTATATCACAGCATGTCCCTGCCCCAAACCTTGGCCCTCCATCATCCCACCTCAACCACCTAAGTCACCTGTGTGAGCACACCCTTCCTGCAAGGTGGTGGGGTGCCATGAGGCAATGCTTGCCGGCTCCATTATACACGTGGGCAAACGGCCTCTGAGAGGTTAAGTTAAGCCGCCAAGTTCCCACAGCCACCAGGAGACACAGCTGGCAATCCTGCTCTTCCACGCCTCCTCTCTACACCATAATATAATATTCAGCTTTCTATTCCATTTGGATTGTGAGAGAAAAGGACTCTATAGTTATATTTTATTATATCTTTAAGTTTGATCACAATGCTATGCGCATTCTAGAGTCTGAATGAAGGAATTCATGGCAAGAAAGATCAAAAGACTTTGGTCATTAGTGATACAATCACATGTTGCATTTTTATTTCATGCGAGACGGTAAACACAGTGATTTAGTGCATAGACTAGGGCACAAGATGGCCTGTGTTCCAAGCTTGATTGCACTACTGACTGTGTGACTTTCAGCAAATTGTTAACCTCTCTGTGCCTCAGTTTCCATATTTGCAATTTTGAGATAATTACCTTATATGATTATTGTAATTAAATAAGGTAAAAGGTACAAACGCAACAGAGCCTGCATTTGAGTAAGGGCTCTATAAGTTTAAGCTGTTACTATAGCTAAAAATATTAGGGGCTCATTCTCTAGCCAGACTATTCTGGAAAAGGATAATAAAGGGAAAACAGTAGATGGGTCCTGTTCATTCAAGAGGCTTTGAGGTCTGGGCAATGGTTTTGAGGGTATTTTAAAAACTCTGCTGATTAATGAAAAAAAGAATTGATCAGCAGGCCAAACTTTTCCAGTCTTGGCCCAGGTTCAGACTTGACTCTAACTGCAGCTTAAATCACAGGCTGTGGCTGCCTCAGGGAGCCCAGGTGGTCCTCAGAACCCTGGGCCATGCTGATGCACAGGTCTGCACTGAAGCCAACAAAATAGAACAAGTTGAAGCAATGAGGATGGTAGAGAAGGTCAGGCAATATTTTTCCTCCCCTGAGATTAACAGAAGAGTAGGGTCCCTTAATGGAATATATGAATTTAACTGTCCATTACTTTAGGACAACCACTAAAAAAAATAGATCTCACATCCCCAAGCAATGGAAATTCCATTGATAAAAGCAAGCTACAACAAGAAGGCAATCTTAACATCAAATGCTGTGGATGGGTTTTTTAAACAAATGGATAATTTTATGAAACAATATGCTAGCTGTCACATCATATACCCAGCTTTCACAAAAGACTAAAGAGAAATATTTCTCCTATACTAGAATACTATTTCACGGCTGAGCGGAAGCAACCAGGCCTTCTCTTGCTGGAGGGCACTTGCACTTCAGCCAGCGCTCTGTTTCTGGTACAAAAATAGCCAAGATAATTGCAATGGATAAGAACAGTTTTGGGATAAGTTCTTCCCCTCCTCCTTTTAAATCTGTGGCATTCATGCCCTGCCAATCCCGCTCAGTGTCTGAGCCCAGACACAGAGCTGGTCCTTCCCGGGAAAGAGCGCTGCAGGACGGTGTGCCCATTTCATCACAAAATTACACACCGTGCTGTTTGTGATGCTTCTCAATTTCATAAATCCCAACCCATAAGAGCAAGGCAGACATTCTTTAGGAGAGAGCAGGGATTTTCTTTCCACTACAGTGAAGTCCAGACGTATGCATTTGCTAATACTTTGCTTCCACAATGAACACGTCTCAGCTCGATTTCCAGCTGAGTAGCTCCCTGGCCTTAATGGGCTGTAAGGGCGTTCATTTTTGTTAATTTCGCAGAGGACACTTTCTTCCCTGGTTTAAGCCGCCTGCAGACTGTAATTTGTTAGTCCTCATTAGAAGGGAAGAGGTGTAGTCCCGCACTTGGTGGCTTTCATAAATCACATTTTCAGGTGGCTTTAGCATGCTAGAACATTTGTGAGCACAGGGCCTGACAGGAATAATCCCGAGGATGTGGCTCTGGGTTGGGCAGCGGCACTCAGAGCACTTCTACGATCCCATCTGTGATTCACAGAACATTCGTGACAAGGCACAGACAAAGGGTGAATTAGTTCCAGACAAAAATGCATCAATGCTCTATTGAATAGTCAATTATTAAACACATAATGGAATCTGTGGTTAGCAAGGCATGCTGAAGATGTGCCATGTTTGCACAATTTTTAACAGGAAAGGAAGGCTGACTTCTAGTTTTTGAAAAATGAAACAGTTCAGTGTCATTTAAGGTAAAATTGAGAACACACATCTTTCCTCAGAGGTATGTGTGAGATTTGTGTTTATTATTCACATTTTCTTCCATTTTTCCCTTTAATTAGACCTCATGGCAGTTAACTGTTAAAACTCAACAGTCAGCGGTTCTGGAGGGGATGAATAAGGGTGGGTACTCCAAAGTGGTATAGCATCCAACAGTCTTTGCATTTTGGGTTTGTTTTGTCCTTTATTCAACTTAGAGTGAATATGGATGTGTGTTTTCTGAAACGCACAGGGCTTCAAGCAAAATAGTGCATTGTGCAGTTTGCCTTCCTACCCTGCATTCTGGATATCAAATTCTCAATGGGGGCTTCCCTGGTGGAGCAGTGGTTGAGAGTCTGCCTGCCGATGCAGGGGACACGGGTTCGTGCCCCAGTCCGGGAAGATCCCACATGCCGCGGAGCGGCTGGGCCCGTGAGCCATGGGCACTGAGCCTGCGCGTCCAGAGCCTGTGCTCCTCAATGGGAGAGGCCACAACAGTGAGAGGCCCGCGTACCGCAAAAAAAAAAAATTCTCAAATGGATGAGAAGCACCATCTAAGAGCTCTTCTCTTCCATCTAGGCTGCCTTCCACACTACCTCAGGCCGTCCTGGGACACGAGAGGTTATTCAGTGGTTTGGGTCCAGAGCGCTGCCCTTGTAGCCCAAGCTGGATGATTAAGGACAAAACCAGACACAGGCACTTCCTTTAACACGGTCAGGAGTCAGTGCTGCCAGTTCCTCTAGGTTTTGCTGCAAACTATATGTCTTTGAACAAACCACCTCCCCTCTCTGGATTTACTCATCTGTAAAATGGGTGGGATGACTTACAAAAATCTTTGGTTGCTCATATACACATTGAAATCAGATGCCAAATTTTGGATGCATGGATGGCTCACTGAACAGTCTTAACTAACTTGGGGTAGAAACATGAGATGATTTCATCTTTCTCTAATCATTGCCTGCAGCTGGGTACGTTGACTCTTTTCTCTCTTTAGCAACATCGTGGGCAGATCCTGTCACTTTTCTGTCACTTTCCACTATCAGAAGTTGAGTTCAGTTTAAAGTTTCGATCTGAAACTCCATCTAGAGCTCCTTTCCTCTCCTCCCCCAGGGAAGACGTTACCCATGTCCTATGGTTTGAATGCTCATGCCCCACCCCCCAGTTCATATGTTGAAGTCCTAACCCCCAAAAGTGATGGCATTAGGAGGTTGGGCTTTGGCAGGTGCTGACGTCCTGAGGGTGAAGCTTTCATGGATGCAGTTAGTTCCTTATAAAAGAGACCCCATAGAGCTCTCTCACCTCTTCCACCATGTGAGGATACAACAAGTCTGCAACCCAGAAGAGAGCCCTCACACGACCAGCCCTGCGATCTCAGACTTCTGGCTTCCAGAGCTGTGAGAAATAAACTCCTGTTGGGTATAAGCTCCCCAGTCAGTGGTACTTTGTTGTAGCAGCCTAGACAGACACTGGGACTCTAGGACCGGGAGAAAGGAGGGAGGTATGGCTTGCTCCCCCGCCTGGCACCTTAGAGTTGGGGGTTTGCAGTTTGCCATGTAGACACCTGCTCTTCTCCATCCTTGGATCTAGGGTCCAGGGCAAAGAGGAGAAAAAGAGGGAGCAGAAGTCTTCCCTCACCCCTGATAACTGGCCAGCGGAGGGAGGCAGGTGTTGCTGGCCTCACTGAGGTTTGGTGCGGAGGCAGCTCTGTCTGGAGGCTGATGTGGAGGGTCCCCATATCAATGGTGATCGTGGGCTTCGGGGGCAGTGCTCAGCTTTCCCATAGCTGAGGACTTCTCCAGAAAGGGAAAAACAGTATTTCCTTTATTTTATCCATAGTCCATTTTTCTAATGCCACTTTCCAGGTGAGACATGGATCCTGATCTCACTTAGGCCACCTGGAGAGCCTAAAGCTTCTGTGTGTTCCTCTAACCTCAGCGCTCCTCTTGGGGGTCAAGGGGAGGAGGGGTCCACTCCTGCACCAGCCACAGGTCTCCCGTTCACAGATGGTGGTGGTGGGCTATTGACACCATAATCCTGACTTACTCTGCTGGTGTGGGCTGCTACAGCCAGCCTCCCACCTTCAGAGCTTTCTAGCAGAGAAGCAGGCTGTAACCTGTGTTTAAATATATACCTTAAACTACAGGGAACACATGTCAAGCTTTCTCCCAAATTCATCACCAACCTTCCCTCCAACCAGCATCAGCACTAGACGGGCCTGTGAGGACCATGCCTACCAAGCCACTCAGGGGTGCGTGAAGCCAGCTCTCCTGAGGGGCTCTCTTGCAGGCTCCTCGGTCATCTCTTGGAGCCTCATGTGCCTACCTTCTGCAATGGCATGTGACCCTCTTCTCTGCTGACCTCCATTCTCCTTGGGATACTCCTCCTGGGCAACTGGCCTCCAGAGTCAAGCTGGTGCTGGTCTGAGTCTGCCCTGCCCCCGATCCCTGCCACCTGCATAAGGATGTATCCCCCTTTTCATAGGGCACACCAAGGAGCCCCTGCAGCCAAGGGGTCTTAAGATCAATGGTGTTCCTGTATCTGCAGGATGGGCCTGCCCGGCAGACTCTCCCCACTCATCAGACTCAGGCCTGTGATGTTATTAATAAAACTCGATTCGAGAAAAGCATAGATAGACTGGCAAAGGGCAGGGTGCCCAGGGCCGGAGGTAGCAGGCCATGTTCTGCCATTTCCCCCAAGCCCTGGGGAGGGGGCATCTGGCTCTAACTGCTTTGGGCTCACTTTAGCATGTAGTGTACACGTGACTCTCTTCCCCCAGTGTGGGGCTTTGCAGACAATCCTGAATCCACTGGGGAAATCCACACTCAACATTTTGTTACTACTATGTGTGTTTTTCTGATTGCATCACGTCCTCAACAGGGTCACATGACCCCCTCCCCAATATTAAGAACTATTGAAATATAGGATGTCTAAGGGACTTCGCATTCTCAAAGTTTGTGCTTTTAGCTGTAACTGAGGTGTGCTTGTGCTTCGACATGAATTGGGAAGGTTGGTAAGACGAGGCCATCCTTCCTGCACCTGCTCCAGTGGCAGAGACCAAAGGCTGGGTGAGGTTGGGTGATGTGCAAGTCTCTAAGGAAGTTCTAAGAGGAGGCCCATGTGAAGGGGAGACCCATGCCTCTGAGGAGGGGTGGGGTCTCTGTAGTCAGGGAGACCGTGGCTAATGTGTCCCCTTCAGACAGGGGAGGCGGGAATGTGTCTCCATGAGACTGGGTCCGACAGACGGCAGGCTGAGAGATGCACTGTGGGGCATCCTCATGGGAGGTACAGGAGACAGAGGAAGACACCCTGTGGCTGACTCCACATGGAAGATAAGACAGTAACATCTGGTAAGTGAACTCTCAATATTTCCAGTCCTGTCCCTGTTGACTCTCCCCAGAATGTTTGATGAAGCCTGACCCAGTGGCCCATTTCTGGTCTCAACTCTCCCTCCAGGCTCGAGGGAAAGGCCTCTGTACCTGAGTAGCCGTCTCTCTTCTCATCACCTCGTCACCATATATCTCCCTGGACACCCATGTAGGAGCCGCAGCCCTTCTTAGTTCAAGCTTCTTAGTCAGGGCAGGTTAGGCTATACTGTGGTAACAAATAAATCCCCAAATCTCAGTGGCTTAGCACAGGAGTTCATTCCTCACTTAGATAAAGTCTGATACGGGTCAGTGAGGGCTAGTCTCCACCTGGTGACTCTGGCCCCAGACTCCCACCATTTTGGGATGCCACCATGTTAACACGTGTCCTGAGATCTCAGGAAGGGAGATCTCTTCCTGCATCAACCTTGGATGCCCTGGGCTTTAATTTCCTTGTTGAATGCTGCATTTCTTCACAGGCACTCTAGACATTTGCCATGGGCAGAGGACATTTCTATCTGCACCGTAGATTATTGTAATGTACTTGCCCCATAACGTTACAATGAATTAGGGCCGGACTTGTCCGAGCCACACTAGATCCAGTAATGACACTGTGCATTTATATAGTCCTTTTATTTTCCAAGAGCTTTCAAATTTATCATCTCATTTCATTCCTTCAATATCTTTCTGAAAAGTGAAGGCCCACTTCCTCCTTGCACTGTCCAGGTGGAGAGGCCAAGTTCAACACCACTCGATGCCTCACTTGTGTCCCATAGGTGTGGCTGGACCACCCAATGGTCCAACGGCACAGTGAAATTAGGGTGTCAACAGAAGGATGGAATCCTTATGTCCCTCTGGACCCTCCCTCTCCTTTCTCTATCCCACCTCCTGTCCAGGCTGCCCCAAGATGTCTTCCTTCCCCTCCTGTCTGGAACCTGTCCTTCTGTGCTCACTGCTACCACCCCTAGATCTTGCAGGGACCTGAGTCTCTAATTTAATAATAGAATAATAATTCAGTCAACTCCCACTGACTACTTGATGACTGGATCCTAAGTAGAGCATACAGAGTTTGAACTGGGGTGGACATAGCATTTCTTGAAATTCCCAGAAGTTTTTAAGGCTCTTGAAAATATGTTAGAACTGTCAAAACTAAGAAATTTTGCAATTTAAATTGTGAAACATAAATCACAGTTCTGTTTGGTATGAAACAATATAACATTGTGATTTTTGAAACAGAAGAAGAAATAAAAGTAGAGACTTGGAGTTAAACAGGATAGTTTGCACACATGCATTTATCCCTACTCCCTCTTGAGACACTAATACAATGGTAGAAAAAAGGAAAGAAAATGGTATAAATCTGCCAAGACGAAGAGATTAAGAGCATAGAAAACAGTGGGAAGAGGGAGCAACGAGGTTGGGAAGATGGGGCTCTGGTGGTGGTGATGCTGCAGTGCATGTGGCTGCAGCAGGGACGCCTCTGAGAACCTGATGATTCCCACCCAGAGCCAGAAGATTCAGGGATGGGGGGGCCCGCGTAGCTCTGAACACAAGGGTAAGACTTGAGACAGGCAGACAGGAGTCTGTGGAAGGAGCGGGTAGACCCCCAGACCTCCTCTTCTTTAGCTGGTGATGGGGGGTGGGGGAGTCTTATCATCCACATGCAGAAGTCAGGAAAAATTTTCCAGGATGGAGGAAAGAAAGAAAGAAAGAGAGAAAGAAGGAAAAAAAAGAAGGAAGGGAAAAAGGAAGGAAGGAAGAAAGGAAGAAAGAAGAAATAAAGAAAAGAAAGAAAAAGAAAATTATGGATTCCATCTACAAGATCTAAATCTAACTAATAGGCATTCTATAAAGGGAGAGCAGAAAAGTCTGGTGGAGGAAATTATCAAAGACATCATAAAAGTACATTTCTCAGACTGAAGGACTTGAGTTTCAGAGACAAAAGTCCCGTCACATGCCCAGCACAGTGGGTGAAAAATGACTTGCACCAAGGCCAGAGTACCAGAGATGGAGCAAAGATCCTAAAAATGTTCAGAGAGAGAGAGAGGAAGGGAGGGAGGGAGGGAGAGAGAGAGAGAAAGAATCATACAAAAATAAGTGGGAATCAAAACGGCATCAGACTTCTTAACAGCGACCCAGGATGCTGGCAGATAAAGAGCAATTCTTCAAAATTCTTGGGTGAAATGGTTTCTAGTCTACAATTCTCTGCATGGCCAAACTGTCAAGAATAAAACAGTAACCTCTCGTGCACCCAGTTTGTAGAAGGATGTGCTCCACAAAAAAGCAGTCCACAAAAACAGAACAAAACAAAAACCAAGGAATCTAGGAGATGGAGGAACCAGCACAGGGAGAGGTGAAGGGATTTGCCAGCTGATGACAAAGGATGACAGCTGTGCGGTAGCTCCAGACAACGACTCTTCAGGCTGGAGCAAGAGGATGGAGGGGCCCAGGAGTGGTGTCACCAGAGAAACAAAAAGTGGAATGTAGAGATTATCTCATATATTTAACTGTCATGAGAGTTGTTTTACAACTGAATCCAACTTTAGCATGACTTAGTGACTGACGCCCAGAAAACGAGCAAGCGAAAATGTAAGGCAATTTCAACTTCAGGAAAAATGAAAACAAGTAGAAGAAAATAACTGTAGTTACAGTACACTATTTGGCTCAGTCGTGAACCATATTTATATGGTTCTAGAAATATACACTCTACAGTAAGCCTTCCGAAAATTGTGATGTCATGCAATTGGGCGGATGGGGAGGAAAGGTTGTGGGATGCGGGGGGGAGGGAGGGAATGTGGGAGGGGGAGAGGGCTCCCTCCTTACCTATTAGAATAGAAGATGGTGGACAATGCCTAACAGAGCAAGGACTGGCCCCGTAAGTGTCTTACTTAGCAAGATGAGGATACATACCAGAGAAAGGCATGCAGATGAGTTGGAATGTTTTTCCTCTGAGGAGCAAGACTGAGGTATAAATGATGTCGAGGAGGTCAGACTGGGGACAGATCCAGGTGTTGTGGTGCCTGAAACGTACACAATTTGGGGAACCTCTCAGACAAAGAATGACAAATACATAATTAGGGGCAAAGATTTAGGAGGGGTTTGTCAAAACGAGGAGATCGAGCATCAATCGCTTCAGGGTGCAGTGGCCTGTGAAGTCAGGAGATGATGCTGTTTGTCATCGTAAACTTGACAACATTGTTTATTGCTTGATTCCACGCATTGTATTATCTTATATGCAGTAAAAAAAGAAAAAGAATGAACACATGGTTAAAACCCAACTAATGATGTCACTTGGGTTAAACCATTTCTACTTGGCTTTACCTGGTGCTATGGAGACTGAACCAATTTGTGCACATGGATCCTTGCTCACCTCCTTGAATTGCTTCGTGCTCTCTCTTCCATTTGAAAAGTTTTAAAGTGAATTGTCTCATAAAGCTTTGTGCTTCTTTGGCCAAGAGCCCTAGTGCTAATACGTTAAAAAAAAAAAAATCTGTCCTCCTTCTCTCACCTGCCTCTGTGCCTAAGTTTCAGTCCTGCAAGGCACCTTGATAGAAGCACAGCTCCCTAAGCCTAGACAACCGTCACAGCTGTTGGGCCAGTACCCCTGAGGAGCGGAAACCCTTGTTTCAGGGGGAGAGCTCAACTGGCACCTTAGATGCCCCCTCTCAGTTGGCAGAGCTCAGCCCAGAACTCAGGGTAGGGGCAGGAAGGAGGCCTCAGAGGGCTGCCCATTTTGGAGAGACAGAACCTCTCCAGAGCATTCTTATTTTCTCCCCCAAAAACCATCTAAAAAGAAGGCCATCAGTCTGTCAAAATGGTATGGTTGTATTTGATTTTTCAAAGTATTTCAGCTGCATTCAATAGCCATGCATTGAATGTCAATTGTCGACAGGGCACTGTGCAAGGCTCTGTGTGGGTGGGACCCTAAAGTGAGTATTGTGGGGGACCCCCAAATGAGTAACACCTGGCCCTGCCCTTAAAGAATCCATGCCCCCAGGCCCAGGCTTGCCCTGCTCAGCTCAGCCTAGAAGCTGGCCTGCAGCTTCCAGGGCTAATAGTTCCCTTTCTTTGTGTCACGCTCTGCTCTCAGAGCAGGGGATTCAGACACAGATAGAAAAGATGCAGCGTCTGACCTCTGGGAGGTTTCTGTCTTGTCCCTCCTGAATGGTCCTTGCTTCTGAGAAAGCTAGAGTCCATCTGTGAACATAAAGCACATCTGTTGAAATTTGGAGTTGGATGTGATGGAATTCAGAGAAGGCAAAGAAAGTGCTTATAATTGGAGGATTTCTGGTAGATAGGGGTTCTGTCCTTTTTCTTTGACCAAGATTTATTAAATTTGCAAACAAATGAAGAAAAAATATCAAGAGTACAGACGTTCACTTACTCTGAGCATTATTGATCAGATAAGCTTGAACTTGCAGTCATAGCAATTTTCCCTCCTTCTGGGGTATAGACTGGCTGTGTCCTGAGCCAGGGATGCCTGAATGACTTCTATTAAATCATGAAGAGCCAGCCTGGGCTTCCTCTTCAAGGAAGCCTCCCAGGACATCCAGGCCCTCTCACTGTGTTCCTAAACCTCACTCAATAAAAGTGTGGATCACATGGCACAGAAACTGCCTCTTTCCCCACCAGAGTGTGATTAAATAAGGTCAGGGAACGCTTTGCTGAAGACTGTGATTCCCGGTCCAGAACCGGGCACATGGTACATACTCAGAGGATGCGTATCACGGTGAACAGGACACAGTCTGTGATCTGTGCTTGGGTACATCACTGACCTCCTTCAGGCTAGCTGGGTGACTGTGTGGGGTTAGGGAATAGGTGGGTGGGTGCATGACTGGGGGCCACAGTCTGAGAGAGAGAGAGAGAGAGAGAGAGAGAGAGAGAGAGAGCGAGAGAGAGAATGTTTGGGTGGGAGCTGTTCATACCTCTCCAGTCCTTGTAAAGCTGATAGGAGAGTGGATGGGGAGGGAGAAGTGGGCTGTGAAGAATGGAAGGACATGCATTTTCATTCCAGCTCAGCTAATACCTGACCTGTGGCTTGGGTTCTGGGACTCAGCTGCTCACCTGTGAAAGAAGGAGCTGGAGTTTAGGTCTCAGAGATGCCTTGGAGCCTGAACGCCATGTGACTAAGTCTAAGGGAAAGATCCTGATTGGGGTCTGGAATATTAGCTCTGCCACAAGGTTTCAAGGGGTTAAATCTCATTCCCTCTCCGGGCTATCAGTTTCCCTTGTGTACTAATTTGGGTTGGGTTCTGAGGACTCATTGTCTTCTTCCATCAGTGTGCTTCCACGTGGGAGCCCCTAGGTCACAGCCTTGGGCACTTGTTCTGCTGGTGGTCACATATGCTTGAGTCGAGGATGCTCAGGGGTGGCTCTTTGCTGTCTCCCCAATCCCAACTTGAGTTTTCACTTCCTCTCTGGACAAAACAAGAAAAGACAAAAACACAGGGCAGTGTGATTAGAGCATAGAGGAGTCAGGGGAAGGGGACGTGAGAGGAGGGCGATTGGGAGGAAAAGGAGCGGGGGAAGGGGAAAAAGGAGGACGAGAAAGCCCCAGTGGCCAGGGGAAGAGAGGCGTAGAGCAGAGTGTCTGGAATTTGCAGCAACATCTGATGAGGGATTCGAGGACAGTCAGGGGCAATAGCAAGCATAAGGTTGTGGACCTCAGTCAGCTACCCTTGGAGCCACTTTGGGTGGATGTCACGGCAGTAGGCAGTGACTGCTTTGGGATCCTGGCTGGCAGCAGGTCCCTGTCATTCTCCCTAGAATGGCTTTGCGTGCACCCACTTACCCCACCTCTACAGGGTCTCATCTCCCGCTGATATCATAATAAATAACAATCATTACCATATTTTCCGCATCAAGCCCTGAAGTTCCTTACCATCTCCCCAAGAGGTAATTATTATGATGTCCACTTTACAGATGGGGAACCAAAGTGCACAGAGACTAGGACAGCGGCCAGGAGCCTCTGCCTCTGCAGAACCCGAAGCTTCCACCCCACGAAGCTGCGCTGCAGTGACAGGGTCTGGGCTCTTCCCTCTTTGCACAGTCTCTTCCTCCCACCAGACCCACCACTTGTGTACGAAGGCACTCAGCCTATATCTACTGACATTTTAAGTTTGACCTGGACTTGATCCTGAAGTGACAAAGCTCCAGAAAGAATGGGCCTGGGTTGTGTCCCCAGTGGGTCACACCCAGGGTCTCCTTCACTGCTTCCAGCAGTGCGGTGGCCTTTGAGGGAGAAATAACCTCTCATCTGACTGAATCTGCCTTGAGCTCCTGGGAATAAGTGTCAGCTTCAGGAGGAAGGCATCTAGGCCTTTAGTGTCCAGCCCGTACCATATTCCCAAGTGGTCCTCTTAAGTCAGTGTCCCTGCTGCCACCAGACACATTCCCCCTCCCCACCCCGGGAGGGGACTGTAGTCACTGGCCATTTGGCCGAGGCCGGGTCAGATTTCACACATGCTGACTCTCCATGGCTACATTCTCTGGTATCCAGAATGGAGTCTGTCAAAATGCTTGTTAAGACTATTTTTAAAAAGTCCCATTTAACATTGAAGTGATGCCAGAAATGCAGCCTCTAAAGAAAGATGACAAATGATCACTTCCTCTTCCAATTCTGTCCCAGGCCTGAAGCTGCAAGACTTATGCAGAATCTATTCTTGGACATTCAAGACAGAAGTTTCTTTTATTACTATTATTCTTAAAAATGCCAATCAAAATGTAATGTTCTTAACACTCCTTGGGAGTCCATGGATACTGTGTGAGCCAATGAGGTAGATTATGATCAACAGAAGGATTGTCATTATGGAGATAAAGGCAGAGTGTTCTGGTAATATATATGTATCTATGTAGAGGAAAGTCAATCTCGTGCTGAATGCCACCTTGCAACAGTGTTTCTAGGGCAGCTCTGGCGTGGGAGAGAAGCTCCACAGGCAGTGTAGTATGAAGACCCCAGACAATAACAGCAAATGTTCTGCAGCACTAATACTGAGCCGGACACTGTTTTTTTTTTTTTTATTTTTTATTTTTAGCGGTACACTGGCCTCTCACTGTCGTGGCCTCTCCCATTGCGGAGCACAGGCTCCGGACGTGCAGGCTCAACGGCCATGGCTCACGGGCCCAGCCGCTCCGCGGCATGTGGGATCTTCCCGGACCGGGGCATGAACCCGTGTCCCCTGCATCGGCAGGCGGACTCTCAACCACTGCGCCACCAGGGAAGCCTAGACACTGTTTTAAGTAGTGCTTTACATATTTATATCATTTAATCACACTATATTACCTCCCTTTTACAGATAAGGAAACAAAGTCTCAGAGACGTTAAGTAACTAGCCCAAGGTCACACAGCTAGTACGTGATAGTGCTGGGATTCAAAACTCAGGCAGCCAGGCTTCAAAGTCTGGGCTCCTAACCCCTTCACTCACTGCCTTTCGGATGCTCAGATGATGCTAGCAGGGTCAGGGGAGGCTTCCTGGAGGTGGTAGATGGAGTCAGGTTTGGGCCTCCGCTGACCAGTCCCCCACTGGGGTCCCCACTGAGCCATGGGCTGTCTCTTACTATTGTGCCGACCACTCTGAGTTAGTTCCCAGTCTCTGTGACTGTCTCTCCCCTCACTAGCTCTGTGAGAGCAGAAGCTCTGCCTTTGTCTTCTCTGGCCTGGCCCCGGGGCAGGAGCTTAATGAACTAGGGCTGAACGGAGTGGCTGATGAGAGGGGGGAAGGAGTGAGAGGGCATCTCAGGATGGGCAAAAGTGTGGGGATGAAAGGGAGGTCAGCAGAGGGTCCGTGCGTCCGTGGTGCAGAGGGGGGCCTGGTCCGAAAGGCAAGATCGTGGAGGGTCTTGAAGGCAAGGTAGGAATAACATTCAACCGAAGAGTTACTCTTGGACGAGTAGGCTGCAGGCAGGGAAGAGGTTTGGAAATCTAAAGTGACCCTGGAGGACATTGCAGGTGTCTAAGCCAGGGACCATCAAAGGTAGGACAAGAGCCCTGGGAAGATTTCTCCTATCTGTAATGGGGGGTGGGGGTGGTGGAGGGGGCACTGGCAGGACCAATCAGCAGAATCGGAACAAACTCTAAATCAATTAAAAGCCAAAATGGATGGGAACTTGCCCAGTTGTGAAAGTCACCAGCTGACTGTGTCCCTGCTGGGCCCCATCAGCCCCGTACCGTGTTTCTCATCGCAGTCATCATTCCCAGCACGCTGGCGGAGCCAGCAACCCTTCATCTTTTCTCCAAGTCTGAAGTTTCAGACATAGTTTCCTCTCGTGCAAGAAACCAAACTCTTTTATCCCACTCCATCGTACTGGAGTGGGAAAAAGAATCACTCCCCCTCAGCAAAATTGATGCAAATGCCAACTCTGGTTTGAAAACAGCCCCTTCATTGGGAAGCTGAGTTTCTCTCTTATAAGCGCCTCTTGAGTTCCCAAGGGAAGTAAAATAGTCATTTATAAGAGTAATACAATCATTTTTGAGATCTGACAGTGCCTGCTTTCCAGCATGCTCAGCTCTGAAGCAGGTGCTGATTCCCAGCAATCTGCTTTGCTAACAGACGCCCTCCTGTAAGTTCTGGGGTCAGTTCCAGTTTCAGCACTGGAAGCCCACCACACATCCGTAGCTAGAAACTAGAGTGGAACTAAGGGCTCCTTGTTGGCGTTACACACACTATCCCATCCTCTTTTGGTCTTTGCTAGGGCGTTCTCACCTGATACAGAAGGTCTCTTCTCTCCCCCGGCACAAGTAATAGTATCAATTATTTACAAAGCACTGGTTATGTGCTAGGAGCTTTCTGCTCATCAGCACATTTCACACTCACAACAACTTTGTGGGGATGCTATTTTTATCTGTATTTGTGGATGAAGACAGTAAGACAGAGAGCTTAAGGAATGTGGTGAGTGCAGATCCAGGACAGGAAACCAGGTAGGTCTCTGACCCCAGAGCCATTCCCTTCCCATTCTCCTGTCCAGCTCTCAGCAGCATTGCCCAGGTCTTGTCTGATACAAAAGACATAGTGGAGGTCACTGAGGTTTCTAGGGAGAAGGTAGTTGTGACAGTGTCCCGGGTAGAACGAATAGCCTGCCAGTAAAACGAAACGATCCGTGCAATGGCTGATTAAAAGACCCTGTGCATGTCCTCATTGTCATGTCACTTTAAAGGCTTTTAAAGTACACGGCAGAATTGATGTAGAAACAAACATGGCTACTGTCCACACAGCCCGCACTGCTTATGGGTGCTGGGCATGGATGCTGCCTAACCATTCATTCAAAAGATCCTTTGATGTAGGTACTGAAAGCATTTCCATCTTACAGCTGAAGAAACAGAGGCAGAGTCTGGTGAAATAACTAGTTCCAGGCCAAATCTATCAAGTAGTGGCACCAGGATGAAAAGCCAGGCAGTTTACTCCAGGGCCATTGCTGGGGAAACGTTCTCTTGCTCCCGTGCTTTCTCTCCCATGTTCTTTCTTCCTCTGCTTGGGCCTCGGCAGCTCCTCATACCCTTTGGTTCACGCCTCACCATCACCATCCATCCGTGTGGGGCCCCTCTCCAGAGCTATTTGTTTGTTTACTATCTATTTGTTTATTTCCCCCATCTCTGATATCCACACCCATCTCCCCCTAACTCCCCATAGGCTCTTACTCTAACATGTTTTATGTAAAAATCTTAAAGATGCATGTCACCTTGTAAAATATCTGAAGTTGTTTTATGCGTGCTTAGCTTTAACTGATTTAAAGAGTATTGTGCCTTAAAACCATTCTGGTTCTGACTTTTCCCATTCAAATCTATGCTTTTAAGATCTATCCATGTTGATTTATGTGCTTCTAGACCACAGCTCCTCACCGTTGCCTGGTATTTTATTCTCCAGCACATTTCACTTAATTATCCCTCTAGTGATGGCCCAAGTTTAACTTCTTGCTATCAGAAATAATAACACTATTGACAAACATCCTCATACTGGTTCTCATATTAGATCTGTGGAAAAATCTCTGGGTTGTACAAACAAGAGTGGAATGGCCAGTTCATAAGACATAAATACCCATAATTGTACTAAATTCTGTTAAATTGCTTTCCAAAACAGCTGTACCAACTTAAAACTCCCAGCAAGCAGGGCACAAGTGTTCCGATCGCCTCACTTCTTCGCCTGGACTTGAATTACCCACTTTTCTAATTTCTGCTACTCTGATGGCTGTGAAACACTGCTTCATTTGTGATTTAATTTGCATATCTTTGATTACTAGGGAGTGAGAACATCAACTTGTTATTCATTTTCTGTTCAATTCATCTATTTACATCCTTGATTCTTATCCTTGTCCCTTAAAAAATAATTGGATTTCCTGTCTTTTTTCTTGATAACTTGAAGTTCCCGGTAGAGTCTAGAGTAGATACTAATCCATTATTGGCATTAGATACTGCAGTAGCTTCTTCCAGTCTGTCATTGATCTGTTAATTTTGTCTATGGTGCTCTTGTTAAACGCCGTGACTACAAGTTTTGATATCTACCTTTTTTTCTTTTCTTTTTTTTTTTTCGGTACGCGGGCCTCTCACTGCTGTGGCCTCTCCCGTTGCGGAGCACAGGCTCCAGACGCGCAGGCTCAGCGGCCATGGCTCACGGGCCCAGCTGCTCCGCGGCATGTGGGATCTTCCCGGACCGGGGCACGAACCCGTGTCCCCTGCATCGGCAGGCGGACTCTCAACCACTGCGCCACCAGGGAAGCCCCTATTTTTGTTTTTTTAGCCTTATGGTTTGTGCTTTGGGGTATTTGATAATAGATATCCATCTATATTTTCTTCTGTGAAGTTTATAGTTCTACTTTCGATGCTTATGTGTTTATGCTACCCAGAATCTTTGGCATAAAGTGACAGCGTGGCTTTCTTTTTTTCCTCATGACAAGCCAGTTTCCAAACACCACTGACTAAACAATCTTTCTTTCTCCCATTGTCTGGGGTACCACCTAGATCATCTGTAAAGTTCTGATATATACATGGCAGGAGCTTTCCCTTGGTGGAGAGTGCCCTTCCTGATGCTGACAGGCATTTTTGTGTCCCGTCCAGGGGGTTCGGGAGGGATCTGGACACTGATGGATGCCATGCTTAGAAAGGGTTGCTCTCAGATGGGGTTGTTGACCTCCAGACTGTTGTAATACACAGCAGGATGCTAATAAGGATCTCAGGATGGCCTTAGTCTCTGGCTCAAACCTGGCCTCAGAGGAGCAATCTATAGTTCATGTATGAGTATGTGTAGAGCCGGACTTAGATCACAATGGTTTGAGTTTGAAGCCCAGTTGCATCTCCTGTAAGCTGGGTGAACTTGGCAAATCACTTAATTTCTCTGAACCTTAGTTTTATCACCTGTCAAGGGGGAGCTAAGCATGCCTCTTTCATAGGTAGTTCACAGAAGATGAACTGAGCTACTTTGCACATTTACTGGCACATGGCAAGTCTTAATAAATGACAGCCACCCAGTGGAACCAAGAGAAAAATCTTCATAGAAAAGGTGATGCTTGAAAAATGAATAGACGTTTGCTGGGCAGCTACGCTGGCAGGGCTTCTGGCTGGGAGAGAGCATTAGAACAAAGGCCCCGAGGTGTGAAATAGCCTGACATTTCAGGAAGCTGTAAGTGGTTTGGTTTGGCTGGAGCATAAAGTAGGGGAGAGGAGGGACGTGCTTGTCTGTAACATGCACATAGACAATTATAGCTGTTCTTCCGTGGTTCTCTAATTGCTTTGCATGTGTGTCTGGTCATCTAGAGAAGAGGACTGTTTCCTGGCGGTTGGGGGCTCCTGTCTGGTGCCCTGTTTGGCAGAAGGACCAGGCTGGACATCACTGACACGGGCTGCTTCTTCAGATTCTGGGTGCAGCCGCTGGCACAGTGAGTCATGGCTGGGCTGGCAGGGAGGCTCCGGAAGTCTTGGTCCAGTGTAATCCCAGAATCCCTGACTCTGAGGGACTCCAGCCCAGCCCCATCTAGAGGCCTCTGCTGTCTTTCTACAGGCTGGAGGCAGGTTGCAGGTTGGGGCACCCCTTGATCCCACTACTTCTTTAGCTACTGCCATCCAGTTCCAAAGCCAATACCTCTTGTTTTCATTTTCTTTTTCAGCATCATCCCACTTCTACTACCAATTTCTGTATTAGGGCTTAGGGAAGTGGAGCCACTGTGCCATAGAATGCGGGGTTTATGACAAGAAATAGACTTCCCACACTTGTGGGAGGAGCAGGGAAGAGATGGTCTAAGTTATGGGCTGAACTTATGTCCTCTGCCCCAAATGCATATGTTGAAGCCCTACCCCTACTACCTCAAAATATGACTGGATTTGGAGATAGGGTCTTTAAAGAGATGATTAAAATTAAATGAAGCCACTAGAGTGGGCCCTGATCCAATATGACTGGTGTCCTTATAAGAAGAGGAGATTAGGATACAGACGTACACAGGGGAAGACCATAAGAGGACAAAGAGAAAAGTCACCATCTAGGAGCCAAGGAGAGAGGCCTCAGAAGAAACCAGACTGGCTGACATGTTGAACTTAGATTTCCAGTTTCTAGAGCTGTGAGAGGATAAATTCCTGAGAAGTCATCCAGCTTGCGGTACTTGGTTACAGCAGCCCAAGCAAACTAATACACTCTGGAAGGGGAAGCTAAAGGATCACAAATAATCACTACTCATCTTCCTATAGATCTGATGTGGATGGAAAGTTGGATCTCTCAGGGAAAATCTGAGAATCCAGGCAGGTCAGGGCTGCAGACATGGAAATGTGAAGAGGGAACCCATGGAGAGGTCTATGGGAAGCTGTTGCACAGCTGCCGTCTCTGTGGTTACCAAGAATCTAGTGGTAAACCAGTGACCACTGTTGGTGATTAGGACTAGAACCTGGGAAGAAGAGCTAGGCTTAGAGTGATAGAAAACAGCAAGTCGGAATCCATCAGGCTCCTCTGGGTCTGTCTGTCACCTCCTCTCACCTCAGAAACCTTCAGAAGGAAATGGTTACTGCTTCATTTCTACTTTTCAGATCTCATTCAAGTTCTACTTTTAGCCAATTTGAACTTGGGACCCTAGAGAGGAGGAGATTCTGGGAAACATAGCTTCCAACTTGACCCAGTAGACCAAAGAATTAACCCTTTGAGATGATCTGGAAAGAAAAGAAAGGGAATCTGAGATCTAACAGGCTGTAGAAGCACCAGAAAGTATAATCCTCATCATTTGCACATTAAAGGATATTCTTAGAAGTCTCACTGAAAAGAAACCCATTTGAATTTTTTTTTTTTTTTTTTTTTGCGGTATGCGGGCCTCTCACTGTTGTGGCCTCTCCCGCTGCGGAGCACAGGCTCCGGACGCGCAGGCTCAGCGGCCATGGCTCACGGGCCCAGTCGCTCCACGGCATGTGGGATCTTCCCGGACCGGGACACGAACCCGTGTCCCCTGCATCGTCAGGCGGACCCCCAACCACTGCGCCACCAGGGAAGCCCAACCCATTTAATTTTGATCAAACATTTCCCAAACTTCTTTGGCCACTGAAACCTTCTTTCTCCTGGGCATAGCAACTCCTGGGCATAGCATGACAACCTGGTGTCAATATCCACTCTCCTGCTCAATGTCCTTCCTGGCGTGCCCACCTCCCGGACAGCAGTTCCTTCCTCCTCTGCCTCCTCTTGCCAGTTCCTGCCCTGCCCTGGGGCCATAGCTTCTACCCAGAATGTTGAGCCTACCATGCTCTTTTCCCAGCTACCACCAGCATGCTGAATGGGCCAGAGGTGAGCAGTACTAACCTCAAGCTGAAGGGCAGACCTGGTGGATGACGTGTGGGAAGGGACCCTGGAGGAACTTGGCTGGTGGGTTCCTGGCTGCCCAAGATTCAACAGTCTGTCCCTAACAATCATTATTTGTGATAGACTCACTTTTGAGCAGATTTCTTGCTAATCCTCATAACAGCATCATGCTCACTCCTTTGCACAGCAAGCTGCTTCCTTGAGTGGTGACGATGGCAATGGCTTGGAGTGCAGTCTGGAAGGGAATTATGCAAGGTCCAGGGAAGCCCGTGGGCATGTGGCACTCACGTGACTCTCAGCCATCATGTGGTCCAAGTGCATACAATAGGAAGCCCAGCTTCTTTAGCAAATGATAGGGATTATTACTCGGATAACATTGTAAACAATCAACCAGATGTTTCCAAATCTATTGCCTCAGAGTCCAGGCTATTATGATGTTTACACGTTGTCCTACCAGGTTCTGTGGATCTGAACAAATAGGTTCTTTAATACTGAAGGTGCTGGAAAAGCTGGCCCAGACAGAAATCAGAGCAGAGGTAGGCTCTGCACTGTGTATTGATGCTCCTATGTTGTTTATCATTCCAAACATCCATTAAGGACTTTAAAGCTAAGTTGTACCTAAATCCAATCTTGGAATTGGAAAGATGAAAATAAAAAGACAGACATTGTTCTGACAAGACTGCAGCAATTGGTTAGCTTGACAGGGCTTTAAATAGCTGTTACTGGAATAGAGCTGAAGAGTCTAAAATGAGTGCATTCTGTTTCGCGCCTCTGCCCCCCCCCACCAGCTCCCAGGGGTCAGTGGTCAAAAGAGCTATAATTACACCTCAAGTGGTTTTAATGACACCGGAGGGAATTCTGAAGCCCTATGTCCTCAGAATTCCTAAGGGGCAAGATTCCCTGGACGGGGCCCAGAGATGAAAATAGATGCATTTATTTTAAGCAGCTTGTAATCTTGGCCTCCAAGGCTACCTCTTCTCTACCCTTCAAGTCTGGGTAAATTAGGGCTTGGAAGGCAGTGGAATTTGGATGGTTTTCCATACTCTTGGGGAAAACTATTCTGTGAGTGAAATTCCCAGTCTCTCCCTGAGAAATCAGAGTCATCAGAAACACGTGTGTCCTCCCCTCCCGGGAACCTGTGCAGCCCACCACTGCCAGGGTCCCGGGATCCAGGGACAACTTCCCCGGGAGAACGCATGGAGTGCCTCAGGCTGGTGTGTCACGCTGGCCTCTGCCGCCGCAGGCTCGCCCCGCATCCGCACCCTTCCGTCCCCCAGGCCTGAGTGAGCCAGAGCCCCCGAATCAGCGGCTCCTTTAACCCCATCCTGTCTGAGTGAAGAACAGACGTCCTCCGGCGACCTACAGGCAGAGGCAGGGCCAAATCCAAAGCTGAGCCCCAGGAGCTATGCGAACAAAGAAGAGAAAGGGAAATCTCTCCCAGAAACCTCAGAAACAGCGGAATAAATCTCCACAATCAACTTGATGTACCCTGCATCTGTGGAATACCTGAATAGACAACGAATCATCCCAAATTGAAGAGGTGGACTTTGAGAGCAAGATGTATTATTTTTTCCCCATTTCCTCTTTTTCTGAGTGTGTATGTGTATGCTTCTGTGTGACATTTTGTCTGTATAGCTTTGCTTTCACCATTTGTCCTAGGGTTCTGTCCATCGGTTTTTTTTTTTAATTAAAAAATTTTTTAATAATTATTTTTTATTTTAATAACTTTATTTTCTTTTATCCTCTTTCTTTTCTTTCTTTCTTTCTTTCTTTCTTTCTTTCTTTCTTTCTTTCTTTCTTTCCTTCTTTCTTCTTTCTTTCTACTTTTTCTCCCATTTATTCTGAGCCGTCTGGATGAAAGGCTCTTGGTGCTGCAGCAAGGAGTCAGTGCTGTGCCTCTGAGGTGGGAGAGCCAACTTAGGATACTGGTCCACAAGAGACCTCCCAGCTCAATGTAATACCAAATGGCAAAAATCTCCCAGAGATCTCCTTCTCAACACAAAAACCCAGCTTCACTCAATGACCAGCAAGCTACAGTGCTGGACACCCTATGCCAAACAACTAGCAAGACAGGAGCACAACCCTACCCATTAGCAGAGAGGCTGCCTAAAATCATAATAAGGCCACAGACACCCCAAAACACACCAACAGACGTGGGCCTGCCCACCAGGAAGACAAGATCCAGCCTCATCCACCAGAACACAGGCTCTAGTCCCCTCCACCAGGAAGCCTACACAACCCACTGAACCAACCTTAGCCACTGGGGACAGACACCAAAAACAACGGGAACTACGAACCTGCAGCCTGCAAAAAGGAGACCCCAAACACAGTAAGATAAGCAAAATGAGAAGACAGAAAAGCACACAGCAGATGAAGGAGCAAGGTAAAAACCCACCAGACCTAACAAATGAAGAGGAAATAGGCACTCTACCTGAAAAAGAATTCAGAATAATGATAGTAAAGATGATCCAAAATATTGGAAATAGAATAGAGAAAATGCAAGAAACATTTAACAAGGACCTAGAAGAACTAAAGAGGAAGCAAACAACAATTAACAACACAATAAATGAAATTAAAAATACTCTAGAAGGGATCAATAGCAGAATAACTGAGGCAGAAGAACAGGTAAGTGACTTGGAAGATAAAATAGTGGAAATAACTACTGCAGAGCAGAATAAAGAAAAAAGAATGAAAAGAATTGAGGACAGTCTCAGAAACCTCTGGGACAACATTAAATGCACCAACATTCGAATTATAGGGGTCCCAGAGGAAGAAGAGAAATAAAATGGGACTGAGAAAATATTTGAAGAGATTATAGTTGAAAACTTCCCTAATAAGGAAATAGCTAATGAAGTCCAGGAAGCACAGAGAGTCCCAAACAGGATAAATCCAAGGAGAAACAAGCCAAGAAACATATTAATCAAACTATCAAAAACTAAATACAAAGAAAACATATTAAAAGCAGCAAGGGAAAAACAACAAATAACACACAAGGGAATCCCCATAAGGCTAACAGCTGATCTTTCAGCAGAAACTCTGCAAGCCAGAAGGGACTGGCAGGGCATATTTAAAACGATGAAGGAGAAGAACCTACCACCAAGGTTACTCTACCCAGCAAGGATCTCATCCAGATTTGATGGAGAAATTAAAACCTTTGCAGACAAGCAAAAGCTGAGAGAGTTCAGCACCACCAAACCAGCTTTACAACAAATGCTAAAGGAACTTCTCTAGGCAGGAAACACAAGAGAAGGAAAACACCTACAATAACAAACCCAAAACAATTAAGAAAATGGGAATAGGAACATACATATCGATAATTACCTTAAATGTAAATGGATTAAATGCTCCCAGCAAAAGACAAAGACTGGCTGAATGGATACAAAAACAAGGCCCATATATATGCTGTCTACAAGAGACCCACTTCAGACCTAGGGACACATACAGACTGAAAGGGAGCGGATGGAAAAAGATATTCCATGCAAATGGAAACCAAAAGAAAGCTGGAGTGGCAATTCTCATATCAGACAAAATAGACTTTAAAATAAAGACAATTACAAGAGACAAAGAAGGACACTACATAATGATCAAGGGATCGATCCAAGAAGAAGACATAACAATTGTAAATATTAATGGACCTAACATAGGAGCACCTCAATACATAAGGCAAATACTAACAGCCATAAAAGGGGAAATCAACAGTAACACATTCATAGTAGGAGACTTTAACACCCCATTTTCACCAATGGACAGATCATCCAAAATGAAAATAAATAAGGAAACACAAGCTTTAAATGATACATTAAACAAGATGGACTTAATTGATATTTATAGGACATTCCATCCAAAAACAACAGAATACACATTTTTCTCAAGTGCTCATGGAACATTCTCCAGGATAGATCATATCTTGGGTCACAAATCAAGTCTTGGTAAATTTAAGAAATTGAAATTTTATCAAGTATCTTTTCCAACCACAATGCTATGAGACTAGATATCAATTACAGGAAAAGATCTGTAAAAAGTACAAACACATGGAGGCTAAACAATACACTACTTAATAACAAAGTGATCTCTGAAGAAATCGAAGAGGAAATCAAAAAATACCTAGAAACAAATGACAATGGAGACACGATGACCCAAAACCTATGGGATGCAGCAAAAGCAGTTCTAAGAGGGAAGATTATAGCAATACAATCCTACCTTAAGAAGCAGGAAACATCTTGAATAAAGAACCTAACCTTGCACCTAAAGCAATTAGAGAAAGAAGAACAAAACCCCCCCAAAGTTAGCAGAAGGAAAGAAATCGTAAAGATGAGATCAGAAATAAATGAAAAAGAAATGAAGAAAACGATAGCAAAGATCAATAAAACTAAAAGCTGGTTCTTTGAGAAGATAAACAAAATTGATAAACCATTAGCCAGACTCCTCAAGAAAAAAAGAGAGAAGACTCAAATCAATAGAATTAGAAATGAAAAAGGAGAAGTAACAACTGACACTGCAGAAATACCAAAGATCATGAGAGATTACTACAAGCAACTCTATGCCAATAAAATGGACAACCTGGAAGAAATGGACAAATTCTTAGAAATGCACAAACTGCCAAGACTGAATCAGGAAGAAATAGAAAATATGAACAGACCAATCACAAGCACTGAAATTGAAACTGTGATTAAAAATCTTCCAAGAAACAAAAGCCCAGGACCAGATGGCTTCACAGGCGAATTCTATCAAACATTTAGAGAAGAGCTAACATCTATACTTCTCAAACTCTTCCTAAATATAGCAGAGGGAGGAACACTCCCAAACTCATTCTACAAGGCTACCATCACCCTGATACCAAAACCAAACAAAGATGTCACAAAGAAAGAAAACTACAGGCCAATATCACTGATGAACATAGATGCAAAACTTCTCAACAAAATACTAGCAAACAGAATCCAACAGCACATTAAAAGGATCATACACCATGATCAAGTGGGGTTTATTCCAGGAATGCAAGGATTCTTCAATATACGCAAATCAATCAACGTGATACACCATATTAACAAATTGAAGGAGAAAAACCATATGATCACCTCAATAGATGCAGAGAAATCTTTCTACAAAATTCAACACCCATTTATGATAAAAACCCTGCAGAAGGTAGGCATAGAGGGAACTTTCCTCAACATAATAAAGGCCATATATGACAAACCCACAGCCAACATCATCCTCAATGGTGAAAAACTGAAACCATTTCCACTAAGATAAGGAAGAAGACAAGGTTGACCACTCTCACCACTCTTATTCAACATAGTTTTGGAAGTTTTAGCTGCAGCAATCAGAGAAGAAAAGGAAATAAAAGGAATCCAAATCGGAAAAGAAGAAGTAAAGCTGTCACTGTTTGCAGATGACATGATACTATACATAGAGAATCCTAAAGATGCTACCAGAGAACTACTAGAGCTAATCAATGAATTTGGTAAAGTTGCAGGATACAAAATTAATGCACAGAAACCTCTTCCATTCCTATACACTAATGATGAAAACTCTGAAAGTGAAATTAAGAAAACACTCCCGTTTACCACTGCAACAAAAAGAATAAAATATCTAAGAATAAACCTACCTAAGGAGACAAAAGACTTGTATGCAGAAAATTAAAAGACACTGATGAAAGAAATTAAAGATGATACAAATAGATGGAGAGATATACCATGTTCTTGGATTGGAAGAATCAACATTGTGAAAATGACTCTATTACCCAAAACAATCTACAGATTCAGTGCAATCCCTAGCAAACTACCACTGGCATTTTTCACAGAACTAGAACAAAAAATTTCACAATTTGTATGGAAACACAAAAGACCCCGAATAGCAAAAGCAATCTTGAGAACGAAACATGGAGTTGGAGGAATCAGGCTCCGTGTCTTCAGACTATACTACAAAGCTACAGTAATCAAGACAGTATGGTACTGGCACAAAAACAGAAACATAGATCAATGGAACAGAATAGAAAACCCAGAGATAAACTCACACACATACGGTCACCTTATCTTTGATAAAGGAGGCAGGAATGTACAGTGGAGAAAGGACAGCCTCTTCAGTAGTGGTGCTGGGAAAACTGGATGGGTACTTGTAAAAGTATGAGATTAGGACTCTCCCTAACACCATACACAAAAATAAGCTCAAAATGGATTAAAGACCTAAATGTAAGGCCAGAAACTATCAAACTCTTAGAGGAAAACATAGGCAGAACACTCTATGACATAAATCACAGCAAGATCCTTTTGGACCCACCTCCTAGAGAAATGGAAATAAAAACAAAAATAAACAAATGGGACCTAATGAAACTTAAAAGCCTTTGCACAGCAAAGGAAGCCATAAAGAAGACCAAAAGACAACCCTCAGAATGGGAGAATATGTTTGCAAATGAAGCAACTGACAAAGGGTTAATCTCCAAAATTTACAAGCAGCTCATGCAGCTCAATAAAAAAAACCCAACAACCCAATCCAAAGATGGGCAGAAGACCTAAATAGACATTTCTCCAAAGAAGATATACAGACTGCCAACAAACACATGAAAGAATGCTCAACATCATTAATCATTAGAGAAATGCAAATCAAAACTACAATGAGATATCATCTCACACTGGTCAGAATGGCCATTATCAAAAAATCTAGAAACAATAAATGCTGGAAAGGGTGTGGAGAAAAGGGAACCCTCTTGCACTGCTGGTGGGAATGTGAATTGGTACAGCCACTGTGGAGAACAGTATGGAGGTTCCTTAAAAAACTAAAAATAGAACTACCATATGACCCAGCAATCCCACTACTAGGCATATACCCTGAGAAAACCATAATTCAAAAAGAGTCATGTACCAAAATATTCATTGCAGCTCTATTTGCAATAACCAGGAAATGGAAGCAACCTAAGTGTCCATCATCGGATGAATGGATAAAGAAGATGTGGCACATATATACAATGGAATATTACTCAGCTATAAAAAGAAACGAAATTGAGTTATTTGTAGTGAGGTGGATGGACCTAGAGTCTGTCATACAGAGTGAAATAAGTCAGAAAAAGAAAGACAAATACCGTATGCTAACACATATATATGGAATCTAAGAAAAAAATGTCATGAAGAACCTAGGAGTAAGACAGGAATAAAGACACAGACCTACTAGAGAATGGACTTGAGGATATGGGGAGGGGGAAGGGTAAGCTGTGAGACCGTGAGAGAGTGACATGGACATATATACACTACCAAACGTAAAATAGATAGCTAGTGGGAAGTAGCCACATAGAAAAAGGAGATCAGTTAGGTGGTTTGTGACCACCTAGAGGGGTGGGATAGGGAGGGTGGGAGGGATGGAGACGCAAGAGGGAAGAGATATGGGAATATATGTATATGTATAACTGATTCACTTTGTTATAAACAGAAACTAACAGACCATTGTAAAGCAATTATACTCCAATAAAGATGTCAGAAATAAAAAAGAAACACGTGTGTGTGTGTGCGTGTGTGTGTGTGTGTGTGTGTGTGTGTTGGGGGACAGAGAGGATGCCAAAATGATCACCTGGCTGAAGGCCACAGTCCCGCTTCCCCTGGCTGCCTGGCTTTCCTGCCATGAGGCTGGTTGGGAGATCCGTGATAGGCACTCCGGGGACTGCAGGGAAAAGATGGGAAAGGAGGATGACACGTGAAAGGAGCTCTCTAGCGTGGAGTACCCTGGCTGCGGCCAGTTCAGTCCCGAGCATCGATCCTGGCCAAGCAGATGTATTTTCCAAAGAACCAGCAGAGGGAGCTTAGAGGGGAAGCCAGCAGCCTCCAAAGACCTCAGACCGGAGCATCAGCAGTTCTGATTTCCATCTGTTTCTCTCTTGTTTTGACCCCAAACACATAACAAAGGACCCCTCCTTGAAGTTGCAGGTGGATTTCTGTTCCTCTGCTGGTCAGAGGTGCCATCCCACTTTGGGCACCGGCTTCCCAGGAGGGAACTGGGTGGCCTGAAAGAGAGCAGCCCCCTCCCTTGCTCCACGCCAGCAAGTCCCGCCCAAGCGCGTGTGCGTGGGATCGTGAGGAGTGGGACCCGTTGTCACCACCGTGGAGGGACATGGCTGCCATGACCAGACGCCAAGTGACAAGGTGGCCTCTTAGGAAGGAGGCCACTCCAGTAGATATGTTTTCCTGGACCAATTTGAATAGAGCCAGGAGGGGGAGGCCCAGTCCTGCGTGGGAAGGATGACAACTTAGATAACAGGATGGACTTTCTGGCCAACAAGGGTGGATCAACGCAGGGGCAAGTTGGGAAAACTTTATGAGAGAGGTTTATTTATTTTGTTATTACATATTTTTTCTTTTTTAGTTGAGATGTATTGTATTATAATATACGCATCATAAAATGGATTGAATGCACTAAACTTGAGGGCACAGCTTGATTTGTTACCTATGTAGACGCCCATGTGACACCATCCAGATCAGGATGTTGAACAGTTCGAGCGCCCAAGATGTTTCCCTTGTGCCCCTTCTCACTCAGTACCTACCCTCCCACGATAAGGACTACTTTGATTTCTGTCACTATTGATAAATTTTGCCAGTTGCTGAATACGTACAGTATATTTACTTTTGTGTCTGGATTTTTTAAAAACCCAATATGACTGATGTCTGTGTGATTTGCCCATGTTGTGTTGGGTACAAGTAGTTTATTCTTTCTTAATTCCGGGTGGTATTCCAATGCATGAATATACCGTGATTTGTTTACCCATTCTTCTAATGATGGACATTTCTGTGGTTATCATTATTTTGACATAAATAAAGCTGCTATGAACATACATTCATGTGCAAGTCTTTGTGTGGACATATGCAATCACTTCTGTTGGGTATATATTGAGAAATGGAATTGCTGATTATAGGGTGGGTTTATGTTTATCTTCAGTCAATATGCCTAACGGTTTTGTAAAGTGTTGGACCAATTCACATTCTTGCCAGCAGTGAGGGCAGTTTTACTGGAGAGCTTTTAAACCAAGATTGTCACGGCCACCACCTCTAGCCTGACTCTCTACTGTTTTTCTGTTTCTCCTGCAATCTACACTTAGGCCAACACCCTGCCCTGCTCATGACTAGAGCCATAACTAAGGAGTTACCTGAACAGGATTTAGGAGTACAGTGAGTTCAAGGTCAGGGTCAGTCTTAGTCAGTGTTAGGAATCAGCCTGTGACCAAGGAGAGAGGAAGCCCATCTTCTGATGCAGGCACTAGCCAGCCTTTAGGCTGACACTTGCCTTTTTGACACTCGGTGTTCTTCACTTGCTGTGATGTCGGTGACCCGGATGCTGGTGGCTGTGAGTACCACTTACTGAGCCTCTAGCATGGACCACTGTTTCCTCTAGTCCTCATGATAATCTGATGTGGAAGATAACATTATCCATGCCTAGAAACTGAGGAAACGAAAGCTCAGCGAGGTTAGACAGCCCACGCCAGGTATACAGCTTGTAGGTAGAAGGGCTGAGACTCACACCCTCATACAAAACCCTTGCTTTTCTTTCCTTCTGTAAAGTTACTTATTCTTTGCAAATACACATTTGGCACACATTCAAAAGGATACAAATAGGAAACACAAAAAAGAGTAAGCCATCCTTTTACCTCCTCTTCCACCCAGTTTTTGTCCCAGATCTGATTACCATTACTAGCTCCTTGTGTGTTCTTCTGGGGACTGTGCATTTACAAACACAGACAGATATTCTGAATAATATTCCCCACCACCACCACTTTGCCGTGCATCTTGCTTTCTTAATTTAACAAAACATGCTGGATTGCTTTTGATTTAGGTATCCATCATGCCGTTTTTTTCACAGCTGTACTATAATCTATTTAACCATCCTCTTTTGATGGACATGTAGATTGTTTCCAATTATTTGCTACCACAATGTTGCACAAATATGCCTGCCTATGTACCGCCTTGCACATGTGTAAGTGTATCTGTATGATAAATATCTAGAAGTGGGATTGTTGCATCAAGGGTGTACGCATCTGCCCTCCATAATGCAAAACCAGTGGACTAACCCCAGAGAATTTAGGGGACATCTTGGCACACTGTGTTTGCCAAATGTGTGAGTGAAAGAACCACTCCCCTTGGTCAGACATTGGATAGGTTGTTGTGGCAGCTGTCAGCCACCAGGCACCAAGGCTGTTCCTTCACTTCTCTCTGATGGCTTTGCCCTTGTGGGGTTGCTTCCCAGATTAGATAAGAAGATCCAAGGACAGGAACGTCTTTTTCAGCTTCATCCATTACATTTCAGCTGTGACAGTTTGAGGCTAGGGTTTCTGAATGAGTGTGTGACTGTAAATTAATTATTGAATGATTACCAATTCATCAGGTTCTCCAAAGAATGCAAAAGTTCCTGGAACTTTTTCTACTCCCCACTCAGCCTTCTTAAATTCTCCCAGAGTAAGAACAGGATTAGTTTCAAAGGTAGGGCTAGGGGTGAACCTTGAGGGAGGAGCCAGATGGGGTAGGCATGAATTGAGCCCCTACTAGTGGGATTTCAGGAGCTGTATCAGATGGAAGGCAGAGGTGCAAGGGGGATGGGGGCTTCTCAGGACCCTTCAAACCTCATCTGCAGGGGGCTCTCTATACATACGCCCAGCAGTCTCATCCTCCATCCTGAGCCCCTCCCCCAAACAGCAGGCTGCAGTGGGAAGAGATGTCTCCTTTTCCAGGACAAAAGGCTCCTGTCAACCACTGTCTTCATTTACGTTGTGTTGACTTATTAAAGTGAGATCCAAATGTTTCATTGCTCTCAATTACATTTATTAATGGAAGCTAAAACTTCTGAGGGTGAAGCTTATTGGAACATATGGTCAACCTTCCACTCTGAGAGCCTGGGGCTAAGGAGCACGGAGAGACAAGGGACTGGGATTTTAATAACTATTTGGTTTTTCCTGATCTCCCCTTCCCCAAATAATTAAATAAAATGATCTCTCCTTCTTACCTTAATAGGAAGGATTAGACAATTTAAATCAAGAGAAAGCTAGGAGATATACTCAAATAATATTAAGAATGTCTATGGATATAGACTGCAGAGTTATTTCTCAAACTTTGCCCTATTTCTCCATAGTTTTAATACTCAATTGGAGAAAGTTGGTGGATTTGGGGCTGCATAAAAGTCTCCATCAATGCCTGCTTCACAGAGGAGGAAACTGAGTCTCAGAAAGAGAAGCATCCTGCCCAAAGTGACCATGTGCAGAGAAAGAGAAAGAGACAGTGGCTGATGGATTGGGGTCATCAGGAAAGCTTTTGGGAGGAGGTAGGTTTGGGTTTGGGTTTGAAGGATGGAGAGAATTTGGTTATGTGAAAAGAAGGGAGGAGGAACCAAGGTAGGAGACATGGATTGAGCAAATGTACAGAAATGAGACTAGCTAAGATGTGCTTTGTAGACAATGAACATGACAGTGTGGTTTGAAAGAAAAGTTCATGTAGGGTGGTGGGAAATTAAGTTACAAGTGGAGGTTGGGACTTTGGGAGAGATGGCTGAGATTTTATCTTTGAGCAATCTTTTGGGGGTTAGTGCCTGTGAGAGTATTGGAACGGATGATCTGATAGTTCAGCAAGGCGTGGATTTCAAGCTGGTCCATCAAACTTTCACTTGGCACCCACCATGTGCCAGGCATTGCAATTGATGCTGAAGACACATAGAGGAAAATACCAAACCCTGGCAGTGAGGAGCCCACTGTTTGCTCTGGGGTGGGAACCGAGGAAGATTAATTAGGGATAGACGAAGGTCTCAGGTGTGAAGAGATGTGAGTTTTCATCAGGATCTTTGTGGCAGTTATGGGGTGAAGAACAGATGAGGGGAGGATTTTGAACAAGGGAGCTAGCTAGAGGCCAAGGAATTGATGGGATTTTGATGGTGAGGTGGAGAGAGGGTGACATGTATCAAGTGCTTCATAATAACCCTGTGAGCAGGGTTTCTCAATCTCTGTGCTGTCGACAGTTTGGGCTGGATAATTCTCTGTTATGGAAGCTGTCCTGTGGGATGTCCTGTAGGATGTTTAGCAACATCTGGCCCCTATCTGCTAGATGCCAATAGCACTCGCCACCAATCATGACAATCAAAAATGTCTCCAGACACTCTCAAATGTCCCCTGGAGGTAAAATTGCTCCCAGCTGAGAAAAATTGCCCTATGAGGTAGGTGAATTATAATCTCCACTTTATAAGTGAGGAAACTGAGTCTCAGGAAAGTTAAGTGACTTCTGCAGGATCCTTCAGCTAGAAAGGGTAGAAAACAGGTTTTGAACCCAAGCAGTCTGGCAGCAGAGCCTGCATTCACTGTAGTGAGGTGGGATGAGAGGGGGATAGAGGAGTGATTCCAGCTAGGAGGATTTTTTTTTTAATACAATAAAATGTTTAATGAGCAAATTCGGCTTTAGCAAATATGAAACTGGAGAAATCGTGCTGAGCCTGGTGCCTCCAGGAAGTCATTCCCTATCAGCACTCTTGGAATGGGGCTGGATAGCTGGACGGGCTCAGTCCAGCACAGTACGAAGTGGTAACTGGTCAACTGCAATTCTCCCAAGCCAAGAACTCTCTGAATATTAAAAAGTCGAAGAGAGAAACTTTTATCTTTCCATAAAGCTGAGCTCCCAGGCTCCCAGGGATCTGTTACTGGTATGTTGCAATATTTCAGAAGTGATTACCCAGCCTACTTTGGATTAAAATGCTTTTTGTGGTTAAAATGTTGATAGGCTAAAAAAAAAAAAAACCCAAAAAACTTCTCAGTCTGGAGATGATGTTTGCTTCTCCCCAAACCTAATTTAAGCCTCACACTGCCACTATAAAATCTATTGATCTGCCAGTTGGTCTCACACTGGAATAATGTAAAGCAAATTTATAAACTCGAACACCTGGTGAATCAGTTAAAAACCACACTGCTTCTCAGAGCATCTTCCCTGCCTCTTCCAGCCTACTCATGCTGCTTTTAGCATTCAGTTATTTAGTTTAACAAATGTGATAGTGTGAATTTAATAGCATTAAGTTTGAGCTAGGGATATATAGATCAGATACAGTTTCTGCCCTCAGGGAGTTCACAGTCTGTTGATCAGTCTGGAGCAGCATGTGCATTTGTAGAAGGACTGTAAGGCAGCCCAGGTAGCAGACACAGCACATGCAAAGACCTGCAAGCAGATAGAGCTTAGAGTTTTAGAGGAATTCATGTCATTTAATTTGGCTGCAAGGCAGAGTACAGGTAATAACACAGTGTGAATTCCAGGCAAGGTGCATTCCACAGGGACCTTGTTCCTTTCCATTCTGTTCTTTGTTTCTGTTTTGTGGTTCCCCAGTCTACGTTCCAACACTTTTCCACCTTGCTAGTGTCAAGTCCCCTGTCCACAAAGCCTTCCTAAGTACTGCCATGTTCCCTGAACCTTCTCTGACTCCTCACATCTCTCAGGGTCCATACCCTAGATTGAGGTACTTTGAGGGCAGGAGTTGTGTCTTTTGATTCTCTGGTTCCTCAGCAGACTTTTCAGAAAAGGCTGGTACTCAGGGAACATTCCACTATATACTTCTTTTGGAAGTTTAGAACTTGAAGAGCTGGTGTTGCTCATTCTGGGCAAATTTGATTGAAATCCTACTTCTGGGGATTCTGGCACATCACCTGACATCGCTCTGTCTTGGGTTTCCTCCTACTTCTTTGGTTGGTCCTTCTTGGTCTCCCATGAGACCCTCTCTGCTTTATTGTAGGCTGGCTTCCCCAAGTTTCTGGCCTTGGATCTGTGCCATCTTTACTGTCAACCTGCTGCCCGGCCAAGCTCCCACTCCTTGATTTTAACTACCATCCACTTGCTAACAACTCTCAGTCCAGCCAAGAACTCTGCCTCCATCCCAAACCTATGTCCACCAAGGACTGCTCCTGCCCCCAGGGCCTCCAAATTTACCATATGCCCAATAGAATTCATCATCCTCACCATCCCACCTCCCCAAACTTGTTCCTTCTCCTTTTGTATTCAATAGTCTTATAAATGGCACCCAATGTCAGCTCAAGATGCCAATCCAGGAATTTAGATAACATTCTAGAATTCCCCTCCCTTCCCTAAGCCTATCAGACAAGAGTCTCCCATCAAATTACTTCTGGAAACTGCACCTTCCTCTCCATCTCTTTTCCCTATTAGTTTAGAATTCATTCCCTTTTGCTGAGATACCTGCGCTTAATTGCTCTTTCTGTCTCCATGGGAGCCCCACTATCTTTCTAAACCAAGACTGATCTTTCTATTCTTCCATTTAACTTTTTCAGGCAAATTTTAAGGATGATATTTAAAGTCCTTAGTTGAAAGCTCCATATACTTCATAACATTACTTCCGCCACCCTTTCCAGCAAGTTACTGGATGGCAGAGACCACGGAATGCAGGGAGTCCACAGTGTTTGTGGAATGAATAAACATGTTTTGACTCTTTTGGATGTGATGTGACTGTGTTTTTAGCTTGGGGTTGGGTAGCATAATCTCCTGCCCAGCTTCACCTCTGGGCCCTGTTGTTCAGATTAACAGGCTCAGAACTACAACCTTTCTGCTTGTTCTGACCCCTCATTATCTGTCCCAGAGAAGGTGAATTTCCTGTCCTGTCATTAGGTCATTGTCAAATGTCCTGCCTTATCACTTGAGATACATCAGGGATGGGTGTTCTTCCAAAGGGAGCTGCCTTCTTTTTATTAACAGGCTTGGCTGATTCCATAAAAAGAGGACTTAGAGCTTTACTCTATAGCATTTGTGAGAGAATCAGAACCTTAAGAGATTTTTATTTGGCAGGAGTAAATCTGTCCAACATGGCAATGCTTGCTTCACTATTTATTACTTTACTAGTAATAGCAATATCTTATGTCTTAATGCTTCTGTGATACCAAAGCGCTTTCTCCTGCAGTATCTCATTTTTATTTTTGATCGTTGTGAGGTTGGAATGGAAGGTATTACTAACTGAGGAGCAGAACTGGGATTTGGACTAGAGTTCAATGAACTCCCCATCCAGTGTGCATTAGACTGGGGCCACAATGTCCTCTTAGGAAAAACGACCTGCCTTTTGAACTCTGCAATTTCCAAAGCAGTCTCGTGTATGTTTTTTTCTAGCTTATTTTATTTAAGGAAAATCTTTCACTTTCTGCCTTTATCTCTTTGATTTCTATCTCATCTTCAGCACTGATAAGATAGTTGAATAAAATAGTGGCTAAGGGTCTTTGTCTGGTCTAGCATTTTCTGATGACTCACAGAGACATTACTGCTCTGGTATTAGTATTTCAGGACCTTGGACAGTGCCCAAACCACTGCTTGGGTTTCAAGTCCCTGTCTTCAAATTCATGCCTAAATTCCAGTCATGGTAGATGAAAAATTTCTAAAGATCTGCTGTACAATGTGCCTATAGTGACCAATACTGTATTGTACACTTAAAAATTGATTAAGAAGGTAGATTTCATGTTATGTGTTGTTTTTTTCCACAGTAAAAAATTCTTATCTGAGCACTTAAAGATATCCTTGCCACGTTTGGGTACCAAAAAGCCATTGCAACCCAGAAAACCAGGACAGACAACTAAGCTAGCTCCAGGAGACAAACCCGCACTTTCAGATGGTGAGAGCAAGTTCTCCTGGAGAGCTCACAAAGCAAGGGACAGGTTGCATGGATGGTGGACATATCTGGTCCCACAGGACTTGAGTGCCTAGGGCTTTGAAATACAGGCATCACCAGGCAGTGATAAGGGAAACAAGGCTTGGTGCACAGAGCTAAGGAGGATACCAGAGTGACTGCTCAGTCAGGTGATTCACTTTCTCTGACCTCCAGCTCTGCTGACCGAACTTTTACTCTTCAGAACTCAGCTCTGATGCCATCTCCTCTGGGAGCTCTTTCATCCTTTATCCTAGAGTGAATCACTCCGGCCTAGGTGATCCCATAGCCCTTTGTACACTTTTTGGTTCTGTCTCTTAGAAAGAAGCAGTGCAGTGTAAGGTCAAAATCTTAGACTCTCCAATCATACTATAGGTTTGAATTCCAACTCTACTACTTGCTAGCTGTGTGAACTCGGGTGAGTTATTTCACTTCTCTACTTTATTTATGAAATGGGGACAATGATGATGATGCTGATAATGATACTACCTACCACACAGAGTGGTTGCAACAAACAACATGCAGAGTGCCCTGTGATTGCCATTGCTAAGATTAGTACAGTTTGGCCAGGATTAGCATCACCTACTTGAATCCCACTGCACTGAGCACATAATTGGTTTAATTGGTATTTGTTGAGTCCCAGACTTTACATAATAGGTGCTCAATAGGCATTTGTGGAATCGTTTATTGAATTGAAATTAGTCAAGACTTATACAGGAAAAACAGCATTGAATCAGACAACCAATCAATGAAAATTTTATGTGCTGACTAAGGGACTAGCCTGTGTGAAGATTTATTGGTCTTAGTATAGTATAAAACATAGTACTCTCTATAATGTAATATTGCTGTTTACTATAATTATAATTAATGCATTTCAAACTCAACAGTCTAGCATAGGGCAGGATACTTAGTAGATATTTTTGAAAATGTCTAGTGAATCAAATTTCCTTCCTGGAGTTTAAATCAAAAGGATCCGTTTACAAAAAAACCTAGATCACTCAAACCCTTTCAGGAAACTGTTCCCTAGGGCAAGTGGTGACAGCCCCTTCACATCACGTGCCTTTCACCAAGCAGCTTAGAATGCACTCCTCAAAACCTAGTGTCTCCCTTTGAATTTTTTTTTAACTTAAAAAAAGTAATCACAGGGGCTTCCCTGGTGGCACAGTGGTTGAGAATCCGCCTGCCGATGCAGGGGACACGGGTTCGTGCCCTGGTCCGGGAAGATCCCACATGCCGCGGAGTGGCTGGGCCCGTGAGCCATGGCCGCTGAGCCTGCGCATCCAGAGCCTGTGCTCTACAGCGGGAGAGGCCACAACAGTGAGAGGCCCGCATACCGCAAAAAAAAATAAAAAAAAAGTAATCACAGATTGACAGGAAAGCAGTCCAGAGAGGTCCTGTGTCCCCTTAGCTCAATTTCTCCCAATAGCTACATTTTATGTCATAGTAGTATAATATAAAAACCAAGAAAAAGACATTGGTACAATGTGTGTGTGTGTGTGTGTGTGTGTATGTGTGTAGTTCTTCCTTTGAACTGTAAGTTTATTTTATCTGAGAAAGGAGTGGGAGAGTCTTCATTGGAGATAGTCCAAAGGCCCCGTCATAGGCATTGGGGTAAGGTGCCTCAGCCCATCACATCCACAGGAGGCCCCTGCAGGGGGAGTGTGAGGAAGCTTCCAGATCGTCCAGACAAGCAGATATGCAGGTGTAAAAGGAGGAAGGACATTTCAGACCTTGAGATTTATGTGCTGGTTTTCCTAAACCCTCTCTCAGTTTGTTCTTCACCTCCGTTCGGAGATTACCCGTGCACCAGGACATAATTCTTTAATGGATCCTCAGTCCTAGGCTGGGCTTGGTGCCTTCTGCCAGGCTCACACACACAGCGTTTCAAGGGTCCGATCCGCATTTACGAGAAGGAACCGAGGTAGAGCCAAGTGCAGCTGAGACACCCACAACTCACCCTGTTTATGAAGTTGCAAAGAACCCGCCCTCCGGGGTGTTGGCCATGGTATTTTATAGGGGTTTAGGACAACTCATAATGGACTTTTATTCAGCAGGCTTAATTTTAAGTAGATTCCTAAGTGGTAGGGCATCTAAATGCCAGTGTTCTCTGAATATTTATATACGTTCTTCGAAGAGAAAAACAGGAGAAATGGCCAAGACAAAGGGAAAGCCCAGGCTGCCATCCCCAGCTGCTTCACATGGCAAGGTTTGCAAATGATGGGAGGCAGTTTTTTCTCTTATTAGCGGGGCTTCAAGAGAGATGTGGCAATGAAGAGCCAGGGAGAAATGGTAGAGAAACCTCATCCGGCAAAGAACATCGCAGCTGGGGGTGAGCAGGACCCGCAGAATGTCACAGAATACACGTGACTGTGAAAGAGCCAGCACGTGATAAGGGACTCCTAGGTGCCAGGTTCATTTCAGAGCTTTATTTTGTCCTCATTACAACGAAATTAGGCAGATGCTTTCATTTCCTCTTCAGAGAGGACCAAAGGGAGGCTCGATACCGTGTGGCCAGTAAGCAGTAGACCCAGAATGCAGTTTCTGTTGGCCTCGGGGACTCACTCCCCAAGCCTCCTTTATTGCAAAAGAGGATGAGAAGAAAAGCAACAACCTGTGTAAGAATCAAATGAAACCATCACCATAAGCAGAGCCCAGTGCCAGGTATATAATACGTGTTTGATCAATATGAACTCCCATCATTAGTTTATTTAACAAGCAGTTATTATGTGCTAGGTACTCTTACATGTCTCAAGTCATTCCATCAACAGGACAGCCCTGTGAGGTGGGATCCTTACCATCTTACAGACGGGAGTGGAGGTACAGAGAGGTTAACTGGGTCACCCAAGGTCACACAGCTAGGCAAGCTGCAGAGATGGGGCTCGCTGCTTCTGTTGTGGGTTTCCTGTTCTCTGGGATTGCTGTGAGGGTTCATGGTCTACACACACTGCTAGCGAGACCAGAGCTTCTGCCATCACCTTGAGGGCTCATTGTAAGGCAGATGGCTGGGTCCCACCCTCGAGTTTCTGATTCCCTGAACCTGTGGTGAGACCTGAGAGTGTCCATGTCTAACAAGTTCCCAGGTGATGCTGATACTGCATGGCTGGGGACCACACTTTGAGAACCATGGGTACAGAACAAAGGCCGGGGTCTTCCTCTCCTGTATCCAGCATGGGATGGGCTGTGATAGCCTCTCTCTTCACCTCTGCCTGTTCACGTCTCCCCAGGCTTCAGAGTGAGGCCAGGTTTCACCTCCTCCTGGTGTTCATTCTGATAACCCGTTTCCCCCCTGCTCTTCTTTTCTGGACTGTCTAGAGACCCCATGGTTACTGACCCTCCATCTAGCCCAGAGCCTGCTTCATGGGTGCACAGCCACTGCAGTCACACAGGGCCCTGCATTTAGAAGGGTCCCACACTTGGGGTTTAATGCTCTGTGGTTGCTGTCTTGAAATTCATAATAATCGACCTTTGAACTTGTGTTCTGTAAGTGAAACACATGGGTACAGGGGACCATGGAGCTTGGACCCAAGGCTGACCCTCAGCTCATACATGGTCCCACCTCCTGCTGCCTCCTTGCGTCACTGGGACAGGCCTTCAGCTGCCCGCTCCTTTCCTGCTAGTGTCCCAGGCCCTGCCTGGCCTCCTCTTCCCACCGCTGCCCTGCTCAGCGTGGCGACCAGCTTGCATTGCTCGGAGGAGTCCCGTGATGTGCTGTCACCCTTTGCCCCCCAGATGGGCCTGGGTGCGGCCACAGGGAGGCTCAGATGGGTGAGTGCCCCACAGCATCTCAGGGTGGGTCAAGGGGAAGCTGCAGCGTCACAGCATATCCGGTGGGGACTTGCAAGTGTCCTCCATCCCCTTCAGTGTGGGTGCCGATCCATGTCCCCATGTGGAGGTGGAGGAAGTACAGGGCATTTGGATTGCCGGTGAAGGAGCTGCATGAGGGCCGAGACAGAGGAGGGTTACGGACCTCCTTCCACGAGGGCAGAGCTTGTGCAGACCGGCACTGATGAGCGAGGCAGGGAACTCCACCCTATTTTCTGTAAAAGTCACTCCACAAGGGTCAGAATTTACATGAGTGTTTGCAGCCTAGGAAGGGTCCACATCATGGCACGTGTCAGTCACATGGCCACGCGTCTCTGCAAGAGAGGGTGGGAGACACAGGCCAGCCACGTGCCCAGGGCAGCCATCTGCCAGCCTCCACCAGAGACACACACGCCACACGAGGTGAGCAGGGCTGTAGCACAGGAACACTGTTCAAGAGGAAGCAGGTAGTCTTCTGAGTAGAAAGTCTGGAAACTCCAAAAGCATGTCAGGTATTGGAATGAGGAGAAAGGGATGTGTCACTCTGGGGAGAACATGTTTTAGTTCTTGCTGCCCTTTGCACTTATAGGCTTTGTCACCCACTAGTTAGTTCATTTTTAAACAATGTAGTGGGAGGGGGTGGGAGGCACAAACTATTAAGATGAGCTCAGAGAGGTACTGCCCAACACGGGGAATAGAGCCAATATTTTGTAATAATTGTAAAGGGGAAGTAACCTTTAAACATTGTATAAAAATTAAACCAAAAAATTAAACTTAAAAAATAAAAAATGAAACAGTACAGTGATCACCTACAGGTGTGTCTGTGCATCTTACAAGTGACAGGGACTCTGGCAAACTGCGAGCTCTTCCCTACCTGCAGAGCTCCTGGTCCAGTGGGGCGACAGAGACCAAGGGCTGGTGCCGCATTTCAGGCGCTCAGCTCGATGTCTGCCTGGGGAGGTGGTGGGGAGGGAGACAGAGAATCTTCTGGCAGGGTAAACGGGAGTCAGGACCTCGGAGAGGAGGGGAACTGAATCCTGAGAGATGAGAGTGTGGTATAGAAGCATTAAGTTTTTAAAATCATAGAGTTTGTGGTGAAAGAGGTCTCAGGTCAAAATCCTAGTTCTGTTACTTGCTAGCTGAGTGACCGTGGACAAGTTACTCAATGTTTCTGTACCTCAGTTTCTTCATCTGTAGAATGGGTACAATAAACCATACTTGGCAGGAATATAACAACAGTTCTCAATATGTGGTATCACAGACGATCCCATATGGGGCAGAGCAGGAAAGGCATCCCAGGTATGGGAAGCAGCAAGAGCACCAGTGGGCAGTACTGCAATAGCCAGTGCTTCAGGATCACGGGAGAGCTGGGTGTGGAGGTAAGTGTAGGGCAGGGCTGGAAGGCAATGGATCTGGATGAAGGGTGCTTCTGAAGGACCCTGCAGGACAGAGGGCTCTTTGAGGGGTTTTAAACAAGAGTGGCAGAGTCACATGAAGCACGGCCACCTGTGTGTGCTGAAAGACCCCTAAAAACATCCTTTTGGGGACTCTGTGTCCTGGCAACTGTGATTGTAGAGAGAGGTCGAAGTGAGGGAAAGCATGACACCTTGTCCTCTCTGCTGCTGTTGACTTGGCATCCCCCGCTCTGGGTGGTACGTGGCAGTTGGTCGGCACATTCCTGGAAGGGCAAATGGTATCACAGCATTGATACACATCCCAGGAAAAGCCTCTAATGGAACCATTCAGCTAGAAGTGAGCCAAGAGCTGGCACAGAGAGAGAAGTCAAGCCCAGTTCACTAATTGTACTAACTTCAAAACAAACAGAAGATACGGACTCAGCACACGGTGTGGGGAAACATCAACATGCATAAACAGGAAGGCACAGGAGCCATATGTTGGCCACGCTCCACCCACGCAGCTTCTCCAGAAGCCGACCGCTCATCCAGTGCCGTCTGCGGATGACTGGCAGGGAAGCACACATATGGATCAGAAACGAGCAGGCGCGTCAACTCTACAGCAACTGCCTTCACAGGGGCTCCACCTCTGCTGTCTGGGCCTCCTTGGGCGGTGGTACACATGGCAGCCTCTTGGCCAGGTGGGAAGGCTGACCCATTTTGGGGGCATTTGTTGGCTTCTCTCTTGACAGTCTTAGGGTCTGAAGAGTGCCAACCCTGGGATCAGGACTTGTGGGTTCTGCCTTTCACTGGAAGGGGAAACTTGGACAGTTCAATTAATTTCTCGGACCCAATTTCCCTTAACTAAATGGAAAAAATAATGCCCACCTGACAAGTATGAGTCACTCATTCGTTCAGCAAACATTTCCTAGGCACTTACTCTTGTCCAGATTATGGGCTAGGCCCAGGAGATGGGGGATAAAGAAGACAGGCCCTCAAGGAATGCCCAGTCTAGCAGGAAAGGCAGCCACATAAACAGGCGTCTATGTTTTTCATGGCAGCCAGCAGTGAATGTCTAACTCGGCTTGCGAGGCTACGAAGGAAGCTTCCTAGAAAGTCTCCATTTCTGTGTGAAGCAGGACACACAGGTCATGTGCTGAGAGCAAAGGGCATGAGGAGATGGTAGGAACTTAAAGAATAAGGGAAGGGGGCTTCCCTGGTGGCGCAGTGGTTGGGAGTCTGCCTGCCGATGCAGGGGACACGGGTTAGTGCCCCGGTCCGGGAAGATCCCACGTGCCGCGGAGCGGCTGGGCCCGTGAGCCATGGCCGCTGGGCCTGCGCGTCCGGAGCCTGTGCTCCGCAACGGGAGAGGCCACGGTAGTGGGAGGCCCGCGTACCGAAAAAAAAAAAAAAAAAAAGAATAAGGGAAGGGTGTGGAATGACTGATGAGTTGAATATGCGAAGCCATTGATCAGGGGTGGCTAAGAGGATCTTTGGGACCATTGAAGGAAGCCATGCATGTTAGAGCAGGTGATAAACATCTAAGGGCAATAGCGCTGTCAGTTTGTGCTGATAGCTGTATTGGCACTTCGTAACACTTTTCTTTTCTTCTATTTTAAAAAACTTAATTTAATTGTATTATTATTTTTTAATTTCATTGAAGTATAGTTGATTTACAATGTCGTGTTAGTTTCAGGTGTACAGCAAAGGGATTCAGTTATATATATTCTTTTTCAGATTCTTCTCCATTATAGGTTATTACAAGATATTGAGTACAGTTCTCTGTGCTTACAGTAAGTCCTTGTTGGTTATGTATTTTACACACACACACACACACACACACACACACACACACACACTCTCTTCTATAGAGAACCTCCACTTGGTGTATTTGTTGAGTAACTTCCTGCTCTGGGTTCCCTGATGCACCTGTATACCCTGTGTATTCCTGCCCTGTCCTTTTGCTCATATGCTCCTGTTCCTTCCTTTCCATTCAGATAAACCTGCCTTATCCTTCAAGGCTCTGCTCCATGACTTTCTCCTCCAGGAAGCCACCTGGGATGTCGCTGTTGCTGTATCTACTGTGTGAGTACCTTCCCTTCCACCTGGGGGTGCAAGAGTGCCAGCTGCCAAGGCCTACCACTTGGCTGCTTTCCTATTCCCTTGGGTCTCTCTTAGGTGGCCTCCTGACTCCGAGGGACACTCATGGCCCCACTCTGAGAAGAACTGATGGGAAGCCCTGCCCTCAGAGAGCTGAGCCATGAGGTGGGAGACAGACCATCTCCAAGGCCCTCAGGTCTGAGCCATCAGGATGCTCCAGGCCCTGCAGGGCCAGGGACCACTCCCTATCCATCTCTGGATCCCAGATCCTGGCACACACAAGGAACTCTGCTTCCTCCTTTCTTCTTTTCCTTTCTTTCCCCTTTACTTCCCCGAGCCTTTGCAGGCACAGACACTATGCAAGGCCCAGAGGACGCAGAGTTGAGAAGATACTGTTCTCAGAATCCCACAGTCTTTGCTCCCCTAGTTCCTGGCGTATGGTAGCCACTCCCTAAATATTTGTCAATCTGAATTGAGGTTTCTGCCGAAGAGACACTTCTGACCTCCCGAGGGGTGAATCCATCCCACACGCCTCTTCATTTCCATCATCACTTGGTTCACAGAAACCGTGGAGCTTCTATTCTGCGCTCTGGGACCTCTGCGCTCTGAGACCTCTGCCCTCAGAGCTGAGTGGCCAGGGGGAGATGGGGTGAGGACACCTGAAGCCCCGAGGGTCAAGATGTGGGCAATTTTCCCAAAGCACAGATGCTTCTAAAATGCCTGAGTTGCTCCACCATGAGTACATTTTTTGCTCTCCGTGCTCTAATCTATAGGTTATGAGCCTATTGCTGAGTTGTGGGACTGGGGGCGGGGCTGACTGTCTTCTAGCTATTTGGGGAAAAAGAAAGCAGGAAGGTTTAAAGTGGGGAGACAGAGAGCAGCAGAGACTCCAACCCCAACACAGCAGTATGCAGGGGTAAGGACCTGTTTTCCTGCAGGAAGGATAGACCCCAAACTCCCCTAAGGGCAAAGAGATTCAGGTGGGATGGCTATCTTGGTCAGTGAAAAGGCACTACCCGGTGCTTCCCGGGCACTGGCAGTGTGTGCTAGGAACACCCTCACTGATCATTTTGCTGCCCTTTGATGGAGGCACCCATGTATTGCAGGAAAGGGGAGATGGAGCTTGGAGAAGTGGGGGCTGGTGAGGGATGGAGCCTGGATTCACGCCTGGGTCAGCCTCAATCTCTCTCCCACGTTCTTAAAAACCAGCAGCAAATGGGAAAGGACTTAAAGCACTGCTGGAATCCATGGGACTTACTTGGTCAGGTTGGCAAATCCACCAAAGAATCACATTTTGTTTATTACAGATTTGCCATCTGCCACCTAAGTGTCCCATGCTGAGCAGGGATGGGGGATGGGTAGGGTGGGGACCAGGACAGATGGAGAAGAAGGCCCAGTCAGTAGACGGTCTGGGGCACCCACCATGGCCCCGGTTACATCAAGGAGGGCCTCTAGGGCACGCTGAGGAGTGCAGACTCTACCCTGGGGACAGGAGGGCTGTTGCAGGGTTTACAGAAGGGCCAGGCAGGTAAATTGATAATTTTAGAAAGCCCACTGGATGGGAGAGGTGATGAGTCTGGAGGCTATCAGTTAGGACTATATTCTGTGGAAGGCTCTGTGCCAGGAGCTGTAGGGAAAGAGGCTGGGAATATCTTGGTCCTGCCCTTATGGAGCTGGGGGCCAGGCCTGGACAAATCCCTAGTACATGTTCTAATGTTGTAGGTGAGATAGGCCAGGGCAGGGGGCAGAAGAGACCGCCAGGATCAGAGGAGAGAGAGGGTGTGCAAGCAGGGAGGCTTCCTGAAGGAGGGGGCATTCAAGCTGAGTTCTGAAGGAAGGAGATGGTTCTGATAGGTCAATACTGCTAAGCTGAAGTGGCCAGGATAAGGCACCCGGAAGGGCAAGACCTGGGGCACAAGATGCAGTTAAGACTGGCAAGGTTTTCTCTTTGGCCAGAGGAGAGCAGGAGACGAAGCTGGGGGGAGGGTGGGGGTCTGGGACCTGCCAAGGAGCCTGGGCCTTTGTGAGAACTGAGAGCCTCAGGAGGGCTCTGCACATCAGAGGATGGGCTGGCGGAAGTGGCCAGGGTGGGTGCACAGTAGGTCAGACAGTCTGACGGGGAAAGAGAGGTCACACCACACAGTTCAGTGGAGCAAATTGGATACGGTTACGCCACTGGCAGCAGTGGCAGCTGAGGGTGCTGGTGAGGTAGGGGTGGGGACAAAGGGAAGAGGCTTGCCAGCCCATGATAGGGCTGCATGGGTGCTGGAACCACAGAGACTAGGGCTGGCCGTGCCCCCAAAGCAGAGAGAGCAGGGGATAAACACGCCGGCTTCTCTCTTCCTCCTCTTCCTCATTGGCTGAACCAGGTGGAAGCAAGCCGATCTTGGAGCTTGGGAAATAACAGCCTCAAGGGGTCGACCCCTCTGTCCTGCAAAGCAGAGTCGGGAAAGTAATGGACCTGGGGGAAACCAGTCCCAGGACCAGCAAGACCAGCGTGGGCCTGTTTTGTGACCACCGCCCACCCCAGTCCAAGGCTGTTCATATGACAGGTCCTCCATGGATATGCTGCATGGAGTGATGGGTATACTGACTCGTGCTCTGGTCCTTGGGTGTCATCTTTGGGGGTCCTGGAGGCTGGTGGTAACAGAGGACATTGGGCATGACCCCAGGGACAGGACGATCAATGCGGGCCCGCCTGTGGGTTCCAGGCCTCACCTCCCCACCACCTGCGGACTCCTCACTGCCCACACCCCTCACCCCCTTTTGCCCAGTTGGCATTTCCCTGCCTCTTCACAGTAATCACCATTGACGGCTATTGACTGGTGATGATAGGGCTGAAATCTGAAGCTGAGGGAGTGAGCAATTTCCTTATGTCTGTCTGTGCTGCCCCAGATACAGCAAGGCCAGGTGTCCATCTCCTGTCTGAGTGCAAAAGCCCAGCCAGTGTTCCCTCATCCCCCATTTCTCCTCCTTCCAAAGGGAACATTTTTGAGCTCTAGGTAAGGATCACCTCCTCCAGAAAGGCTTCCCTGACTTCTCTAGCCCACAGTGGCTTTTTCCACTCAAGTCAGCCATCAGGTGCGCTTGGCATCAACCCTTTAATGCCAGAACTAGGATATCTTAGCGCAGAGGTTCCCAAACTTGGTGCGTGTCGCATCTCCCGGAGGGCATGTTGAACCACAGCCTGCTGGGTCCCAACCCAACGATTCTGATTCAGTAGGTCTGACACGGGGCTGAAGAATTTGCATTTCTAACAAGTTCCCAGATACTGCTGATGCTTCTGGTCTAAAGTGATCATTACTGCTCATTGGGCCCATGCCATTTCCTTTATGACCCAGTAAGAGCCTATGGCGGGAAGGGACCCTTTTTACAAGGAGCGTTGCCTAGTGCTCTTTTGTTAAAAGCAGGTACTTAAGAAGTCATTGCTCATATGTTACCCGAAAAAGATGTTTTTTTCCTTGTGAGTGGCAGGGGAAGGAAAAGAGAGGAGAGTTTAAGATTATTGGCTGAATTTTATGATGCCGTAAAATCTTGAAATTTACCCTATAAAATGGCTCTTTCTCCTGCTGTTAAATGAGTTAATATGTGAAATGTTTACAATAATATCTGCAACATGTTAAGTGCTATAGAAATGCTTATAATTATTATTGTTGTCGGTGGGGTGGGCACTGGAATTCTGCCGAACCCCTTGACTTGAGTGTATCAGGACACATGTGGAGACAACAAGGGCTGCCTAAGGCCTTGGACTATTTAAGATTTTCTCTTTTCCTGGGGTGAAATATGCCCAAATGTCAGCAGCACCTACCTTTCCAGGGGTCGATTATGGATGAGTTTTATTTCCTTCTCTACACGTCTCTGTGCTTCCCTAATTTTCTACTGCAGACATGTATTATTATCATTATAAGCAGAAAAATGCTATTTACAAAACCCTGGGCATCTCTAAGACAACAGTACACAAGACACAATTTCAGTGCACTGGGCTGAACTATCACTTCCCCACCAGCACAGACATCATTCTCTCTGGGGCTGGGGGGTACTAATTATTCATTCTTTCATTTATTTATTCATTTATTTTCTTAAAATGTTGATTGGGCATTTAGCATGTGCTACCTCTGTTCTAGGATTCAAAGGTACAAAGGCAGGGTAGCAAGAGGGTAAGGGCATGGCATTAGCACCAGCAAGACTGGGGTCTATCTGTAGCTCTGCCACCCACTCGCTGGGTGACTGGACAATTTACTTCCCTTCCATGTCTCAGTGTCGTCATCTGTAAATGGGGACCACAGTGCTACCTTCCATACAGGGTCTCTGTGAGGATGAACTGCAGGGAAGCCCATTCCCAGCATGCAGCCGGCACTTGCTGAATGCTGGTTGTTGTTACCAGGGTCCTTGGTCCGAGAGCGGGCTGATCCGAGAGATCACGGTTTTGTGGTGACATCAGCAATCCCAGGACACACGCTCGGATGGATTTCTCTGCTCCCACAGCCTTAGGTTTGGAGAGGATTATCACCCTCGTCTTTGAGATGAGGACTGTGAAGTCTGCAGGATGAAGGGACTGACTGTGAGTGCCACACAAACCTCCTAACTCCTGCCCTGATGGTACCTCTGTGTCACATCACTGGGCAGGGAGGGTGACACAGAATCACCAACCTTCTCAGCGGATGTCCTTGCTTTTCACTCTGCATCAAGGAGCTGAGTCAGTTTGGCTGCTTTTGCTGCAAATTCTTCAGCTTGAATGTCCACTAAACTAAGGGAAGCCTTTCTTTCCATGGAGTGAAGGCCAGAGGAGGGATTCTAACTTAGGGCACGTGGCATCTCACACCTACCACCACAGAAACGAGGCCCCAAGGCTCCACGTTAAGTGTGTTGAGCTGCAACAAGCCTCCTTGGGAGCTGACAGCTGCCACCTGCAAGTAAGTATTCTATTTAATGAGCACATGAAGCCTCAAACACTAATGAAAACATCCTTCAATATTAATAGTGAGATTAGATGAAATTGCACAGCGATGGCACGCTGAATGTAAAAGGGGGTGTCCTGGGAATGGGAGAGTCAACAGACTGTGGGAGGTTCGCTTGCTTCAGGCAGGATGTGCCATTCTGGAGAGCAGGGTGTCACCTCTCCAAAGGAGAGACCTGCTGGGTCCATCAGAGGCCTCTGGTGTCCTTCCCAGAGAGGAGCCAGCGTGGAGAGGGGGAAACCCAACCTCTCTGCAGGGGAGGTGAGCCCCGGTCTGTGATCCCAGTTCCAGCCCTGACCAGCTGTGTGGCCTTGGATGTCATTTAACATCTCTGAGACTCAGCATTCTCATCTGTGAAATAAGAGGAACAATGATGTCTTCATAGAGATGTTGGGAACATAAAATTAGAGAATGTGTGAAGAAGTCACTCAAGAACTGGGGAGTGATGTATATATACATGTATGTGTATATATACACATACATATATATGGCATTTTTATAATAAATAAAAATTTGGTAAAGCTCCATTTATGGCAGTTGTTAGGGGGTAAAGTCTCCCCCAAATAAAATTTGGGTTTTCTGGTTCCTTGTTTTATTGAGAAGTCTCTTTACAATCTATTCCATGCCTCTGTCTTCTTAGACACTGCCTACTGCTTGTTGCTTTTTTGTTGTTTTATTTATCTTTTTGTTTCTCTTCACTATAAGGCTGTCAGTTGCTTTTTTTTCTTGTATTTTTCATTATGGAAAATTTCAAACATATACAAAAGTAGAGAACATAGTATAATGAGCTCCCATTTATCCATCATCTAGCTTCAATAGGTATCAATTCATAGCTAGTTTTTTTTTCCTTTATACTCTCTATGTCCTTCCCACCCCACTCCAGGTTATTTTAGAGTGAATTCCAACTATTGTATCATTTCATTGCTAAATATTTCAGGTTATATCTCTATAAGATAAGGACTCTTAAAACAAACATAGACACAATACCATTATCACATCAAAAATTTCAGAAATAATTTCTTAACATCAAATAACGAATCTGTGCTCAGATTTCCCTGAATGCTTCATACATATTTTTAATAGTTTATTTGAATCGTGATATAAATAAGGTATATACATTGTGATGGTCCGATATAACTCCTAAGTCTCTTAATTTACAGGTTTCCTTATATTTTTTCCCTTGCAATTTATTTGTTAGAAAAGGCTGGTCTGGGTCGTTTGTCCTGGAAAGTTTATCACACTGTGGATTTTGCTGATTGTATTCGTGTGGTACAGTTTAATGGTTCCTCTGTTGCCTGTATTTCTTGTAAATTGGTAGTTAAATCTAGAGGCTTGATATATTCAGGCTCAGCTTTTATGACCACTTCACAGGTAGTGCTGTGTATTTCCATCAGGAGGCACACAGCGCCTGTCTGTCTCTCTTTGTGACAGTGACGCTCACTGCCTACACCGTTAACCCATTGGCAGTGGCAAAATGTTGACACACCAATTCTATGATGCCGTCTTGGTTTATTAGCTGGAAACGTCTATAAATGGATGCTTCTCTTCGTCAACTCTGCAGTTACCCTGAAGGATAGTTCATTTAGGAAATGCAAGTTAATGCTTGATTGTTTCCCCTTCTCCTCACTAGTTTTTAAGATAATTAGTTGTTCATTTGTGTCTTCCAGGGATGACTATGAACTCATGGATTGAAACCTCTCTGATGTTTTGAATCTATTCTAGTTATTATCATTATTGAAGTTCAGATTGCCTCCCCTTGGCCAGCGGGAGCCTTTTTGAGTGTGCTCCTGAATCCTTTTGACCTGACCCTACAGGACTTTGATAGTTTCCCTGCAAGACGTCCTAGACTCATCTTATGAAATCCCTGCCCCAGACCTTTAATCAAACATTTCTCCAAGGATTCTTCATTTCATTTACTGGAAATGGGCACGAGGGGTGCTCCATGTTGCTAGTTTAGTCCTTATTTCTGGGGCTTTTTAGTGGACAGAGAAAGGGAAAAGATGTATATGTATGTATATGTATTTAAGATAAAATATACTGGGAGTCAATACTGCTGCTACCAATTCAGGTTTAGGACTATAGAGTTTTACTTAGCCTATTGATCTTACGTCTACATGGTTTTTTTCTATCATATTGCAAATGTTTCTCAATGTCAGTGGATAATTACTCATCTCCTCTGCTGCACAACATGTACACAATAGTCTGAGAATAACAATACAAATACCACCTTGAACATTACGATTCAAACATTAAATGTGAGTTTAAGAATTTTTTGCAGTTTTTTTTTGTTTGTTTGTCCTTAAGATGTATTCCACTAGGGATGGAGGTAAAGTCAAATTGCTGTGTTTTAAAATCGCATGGAATAATCCCTCTCTGTGTGGTTATGCTACCAACTGAGTACAGATTCACTTATTTTATTTTGCTTTTGATTTTAAGGGATTACTTTTCTAAAATTCAATTTTATTTTATACTTAGATAAAATATTTACATGGTTCCAAAATTAAATCTATAACGCAAGATATGTTTAAAGAAAGCTAGCTCTCATTTACTTTTCATATAACCAACTATGTTTCACATATTTATAATCCTCCTTTTGTAGGTAATTGGTAGCATACTCTACATTTTCTCTACCTTGTCTTTTGCACTTAACATATGCTAGAGATTTCTCCATAGTAATAAATGGACTTATTCCTCCTTCCTTTTTATGTATGATACCATTTCTTGTCAGTATCACTCTGCCTGTCTCTAGCAATCGACCTTCTACCTTACAGTGATGAGTCTGTGCCTTGGAGTGCAGATCTCCCAGACTGTGTGTCAAGTAAGAGTTAATATGTTCTGAGTAAGGACCCATGGAGCTGGAGCTCTACAGTAAGGAATGGTCTGGTCTTTCTGGTAGGTATGGTGGCCGCTGAGCCTTCAGCACATTTGTTGCTCAATAAAAAGTAGTTGAATTGTTTCAAAATGTTTTAGATACCTTTACAATGAGCAGTCACTGTAACAATAAGTGGCTCTTATTGTGCTTTACTCTTCACATCAGACTTATAGCATTTGGTCCCTTTGGCTGGCAAAGACATTGGTATTTGAAAATCATTATTTTGCTATTAGAATTTCTTCTGGAAAACCTATTGTTTCTGGGGACCATGCAGGCTTAAGGATAAAAAACATCATTTGGCAAGACTCACTGTAATAAAAGATTGTTCTGTAAACTAGGAAGGGGCTCATTGTCTTTCTTCCTTAGCATTATTTGATTGATTGATTGATTGATTCACCTATTCATGTGTTCACTTCATTTATAAAAGCTTTTTGTGCATCTGCTACATCCAGCCACCATGTTGGAAGCTGGAACTGAGGGGGTTTCCCTTCATCCTCTGAGCCCATGGACGTCTTTCCTCATTTTCCTGAAACATTCCTATATGACTGGTCCAGTCTCAGGCCCAGATGTTGATTTCTCCTTTGATAAGGGCTTGTTGAAACCCTGGAGGTGGGGAGGACTGCTAGTGTCTGCAAACACTTGTTCTGATGTAAGGAGAATAATGGATGCCTTCGGTCATGTGTCCTCAGTTCATCCCGCTAAAAGCATCTGTTTACATCTCATAGTTAAATCTTGAATGGACTCAGGTCAAGTACATTCAGGTCTTCATAAAATACTTGGGCATTTTTTTTAATGAAACCTTTTATTGGTTAAGCAATAATAATGTAGCTGTTTGTGGCCTGGAAATAATTGGTCCTTTTCTAAGTATGAAACTCTTCTCTGTCTTCTCCCAGCTGACAGGGTCTTCAGTTCTGGGCCACAGCTTGCCTTGGCCTCCGCAGAACCTGCTCTTTTTTCAACAACTTATGAACGGATTAGGCATAGTACTGCCATTAAAATGCTATAGTCTTTTGCCTAAAACAATTTGCTTTGAAAGGCTGTCACAGATTGCTGCATACACACCTCAGCCTGCATTTTTTTTTTTAGTTTATTTGATTGAAGTATAGTTGATTTCCAATGTTGTGCTAATTTCTACTGTACGGCAAAGTGATTCAGTTATACATATACATACATTCTTTTTCATATTCTTTTCCATTATCATTTATCACAGTATATTGAATATAGTTCCCTGTGCTATGCAGTAGGACCTTGTTGTTTATCCATCCTATATATACTAGTTTGCGTCTGCTAATCCCAAACTCCCACTCCATCCCTCCCCCACCCCGTTTCCCCTTTGGTAACATAAATTTGTTCTCTACGTCTGTGAGTCTGTTTCTGTTTTGTAGATAAGTTCATGTGTATCATATTTTAGATTCCACATATAAGTGATATCATATGATATTTGTCTTTCTCTGTCTGACTTCACTCAGTATGATAATCTCCAGATCCATCCATGTTGCTGCAAATGGCATTATTTTGTTCTTTTTTATGGCTGAGTAATATTCCATTGTATACATGTACCACATCTTCTTTATCCATTCATCTGTTGATGGACATTTAGGTTGTTTCCATGGGTTTCAGCCTGCGTTATTGAACTGCCTCTTGGGGCTACTGTGAGAACAGTGCCAAGGAGATAATGCAAAGGCCAGCAGGAGGCAAGAGCATTATGAGAGGGTAAAAGGCAGGACACCTTAAAACTGGTACACATACACATGCCCCAGCACACACATTCACATGTATGCTCACATGCACACACACACTCTCGTGTGCACACACACGCTGTCTCATGTGTGCACACACATAAACGTTCTTTACCTGCTCATACTCACACACTTGTACACACACATGCACATACTCACGCTCATATACACACTCACATCCCTAATAATACAGGCCTACACAGACACATACACTCACACACATTCACCTCCTCACATCCATACTCTCACAAAATCATGTACACTCACCATAAACACTCATGAAACACACACTCATATACACACTTGCACGCTCCCACCCAGGTTCGAATATACACATGCACTTATATCATTCTTCCTCATTATGGAAGTTTGAAATGGTCATTTGAGATGGAAGCTCTTCTGTTTTCCCACTGCTACCCTCTCCACTGTGTTCAGAAACCAGACATCTGGATGGAAAGTCACCTATTGCCACTACCTAGGTCCTGAGCAGCCTACTGGGCAGCAGGCTCTCTAATGGCTCCAACCCAAGGGACCAGTTTTATAGCAAACTCTAGGCCCAGAACCAGTGTCTGAGAACCAAGGGGCAAGTATGATACTCTCGGCTCCCCTGCTGGGAAAAGTGAGGCAGGAAAAGGGTCTGGGAGTTGCCCAAGGTCATCCAGGAAGGTCACAGGTGACTAAGCAGAGCTCAGAAGCCAGTTCCCCTGAAACCTTGGCCAGTCAGGCTTTGAGTTGATGTGACTTGCTCAGTGCTCCTAGGACGAGATGCTTGTCTTTAGTTTCTAAACATTCTCTACCATTAATGAATCCTTTAATCAGACTCATTAGCTGTGGTTTGCATTATGTAAAATGACCCCTGGATTAAGGCCCCTTACCATGTTCAGAGGAAGTAGCTGTATATTTTGCATCTCATTTATCAACCTTTTATGAAGTAGCAATTATGTGCATGCTTCAGGAGCCAGGCATGCTCTGAAATTGCTGTGAATGTAATTTTTCTGAGCACTATTTCATTGCTGCCTCTATGAGTGATAGATAAAGAAGCTGATGGTACAAGGGAGACTCTGCCTTCAGAGGAGAAATTAAAGAACGGCTTGCTTCACTCAGATCCTCTCCCTGGAAGACCAGAGTTACACTGATGTTTTCCTCTGGACAAAGGGGGTCTAAAATTCAGACCTTCACATCCCGCAGGGACCCCTCCCTCTGTCATACCATGGGGAGCCGTGAGTGAACCATGGCCAAATCAGACCTGCTCTGACCGGCCATGCATCACTCAGCACATCTCTTTCAGACTCTCCTTCTCATGGGTTTTGAAGGAGCGGGAGAGATAAGGTTTCTTTTCATTGACAATCACTTTGCATTTCTCTGACACCCCAGGGGGTCTCCTGTGTCAAGCCCCTGCCAACTACAGTTCTGTGAACTTTTTTGAGAACCCATTTCCCTTCCTTTCCTCTGACCAGTGGTTCTCCATGTGTGGTCCCTCAATGATCAGTAGCATCAGCATCCTCTGGAAATTTCTAGAAATGCAAATTCTCAGGCCCCAGTCCAAGACACACTGAATCAGAAACTGTTTAAAATCAATAACTAATGAGAACCTACTGTTCAGTACAGGGAACTCTATTCAGTGATCTGTGGTGACCTAAATGGGAAGGAAATCTAAAAAAGAGAGGATATATGTATATGTATAACTGATTCACTTTGCTGTACAGAAGAAAATAACAACATTGTAAAGCAACTGTACTCCAATAAAAATTAAAAAAAAAAAAAAAGAAACTCTAGCAGGTAGGGGCCAGGGATCTGGGTTTAACAAGCCCTCCAGGGGATTCTGATGTTTGTTCAAGTTTGAAAACCATGTTCCAGAAAAGAGGGGAGAAAGAGACATATATGTCAGCCCAGTGAGCATTTTTTCAGAGCTGGTCTCGGCTCAGTGATGAGGGAGAAAACTGTTGTGAGCAGCCTTCCCGGGCAAGAAGGGAAAGAACTGACCAGCTGGATCCCACTGGGGTCCCGGGAGGGGGCGGAGGGGTAGGGAGGCAGGGAGGGGTCCCCTGCCCTCTGCACTGTATGAGGGGCTCGAGACCAGTGGGTCTCCAACTTTGCCACATGATGGAATCACCTGGGGACCTTTAAAAACTACTGATGCCTGACTCCTACCTCCAGACGTTCTGATTTAATTGATAAGGTGTATGACCTGAGGACTGGGAGTTTTAAAAGCTCCCCAGGTACTTCTAATGTGCAACAAAGCTTGGGAGCCAGGGGTTTAACCTGGAAGTCCCGGTGCCCTGGTGGTGGGGTTTCAGATGGTGGGGAAGGCAGATGCGGGAGGCATTTAGCTGTCTTTCTCATGCCTCGTGCATTTGTAGAAAGTTTAGGAGGTCACCTACTCTGCCTGTAAAAGCTCGTCTTGATCGTAGGGGTTTCCCAAGACAAATGCACAGGGCACCCAGAGAGAAGGTTCCAGACAAATCATGACTTTTCCGAGGCAGAAAACACACTGCTGCTCTCCTGGTTCATTAAGTCATAAAAGTGCCATGCCCAGGCTGACCAGATCCCACTGGCAGCACACCTGTACTGCCCACACCCTGAGAGCAGGACAGCTACGGTCCCCAGGTGTCCCCAATTACTTGCTGTTCCCCTGTCAGCCCTTCCCGGTGGCAGGACAGAATCCTGAGAAGAATGAAGGCTCTGGGGTCCCACTGTGTTGGCGTGTGCCCTGCTGCTTCACTTCTCCAGCTCTGGACCTCACTGCGGACCTCAGGGTGATAATGCCCCCTCCTGTGTGTGGTGTGAAGATGAAGAGGAAGTTCAACTACATCACTATGGCACCTGGCCAGTTCCTCCACACCTGTGTCCTGTCCCCTTGCTCTCAGACTGGGCTTACCTGAGAAGCTAATCCCCACCAAGCTGTGGGTGGAGAGGTTCTCACCTGAGCCCACATTGAAAACACCTAGGGAGTTAAAACCTTCATGCCTGAGTCCCTGTCCAGAGGTGTTGATATAATTGGCCTGGTGTGGTCTGGGTTCTGGATTTTAAGAAACTCCTTGGGTGTTTCTGCTGTGCAGTCAGGGCGAGGCATCACTGTTTTACCAGAATAAATAATGGCTTCCCACGGTCATCATGTCTGATGTCTGAATGAGGACCCAGGGAGCCCTAGCCCAGAGGGGCATGTCAGGGCAGTTTTGGGCTCTGAGGCAGACCGGAGAGACCGTTGTTTGGTAAGAGGGGGCCCCATGGCACCCCTATCCCGCCTCTTCTGCCTTCCCAGAAGGCCAGCCTTGGCCGAGGCACCTGAGCCTGGTCTGATGCCCAAGTCCCCTGCGCACTCTCACATTCCTCAGCTGCTGAGGATCTATCTCCCGGCAGCCTCAGCAGCCAGCTTTTCCCAGGGACTGATCCTGGAGGGTGGGAGGTGCTCACACACCTCTATCCACCAGTTTCCCTGGCCCTGCCAAGTCTCCCCTTCTCAGCCGCCCACCCTCACCGAGGCGCTGCTTCCTCTGTTTCTCCATTTCAGACTTAACTGTGATGCTTCATTTCTGGTTCTCGGAGAACTGAGGTTGTTTAGACCAGGTGGCCCAAAGCCACGGGTGACATGAGGAAGGACAGTGTTTTAGACAACTCCCAATAGTAAGATGACTTGGCTAGGTCGCACCATGGGATACCACATATACCTTGTGGGCTGTGGAGATCGAGGGCAGCTTAAAATGTGGACGAGCTGTTGTGAAGCAAGAAGTAGCTTGGAAAATATTCTCAGCACTGGGTGTTGGATGGGCCACAGGTGTCAAGCAAGCCCTTGTCCAAACCTGACAGAGAGAGAGAGAGAGAGAGAGCATTTCATCAGACTGGCTGCTTCTCCCCCACTCACCATCCTCCCGGCATAAGCATAGCTCAGCCCAAACCACCTGGGTCATGACCAGGGAGCGGGGGGGATATCACGGCGGGCTGATACATGACCTTGCTTGAGAATGAAAGTTCTTGCTGGTCCCTTGGGTGAGGCTCAAATGTTAGCATGGTTCAACCTTTGAAATTCCACAGAGGTCATGTCCACAGGTCTTGGTGCCCACAAGCCAAACACCCCCATATGAGCTGGATGGTGTGTGCCAGATGACTGATTTGTCCTGCTGTGCCCAGAACCTAGCCTGGGCCTGGCACACAGCAGACATGTGAAGGAGGAATGCTCCAGCCGTGCAAGAACAGTAGCGAAATGGCAAGGCCATTGGCCAGACAATTGTTATCGGGTTCCTGCCTTGTGCCGGGCACCGGGCTAAGACAGTGAACAAAAACAGACCATATCGACACCTCACAGCCCAGAGGGGAAGGTGGGCAGGAGGCGATCATCACACAGTGTAGTTTTTCACAGTGGTTCAAGTCTGGTACGGGCAAGGGGTATTAGGGAAGGCTCCGAGGACGGGACTTTTGAAATGAGTTATGAAGTGGGAATTCACTGGGTTGAGAGTGGGGTCCGAGTTTTTCCTGCAGCTTCTGTGAAGGCTCTGGGGTGGGAGGAAGCATGGTTCATTTCCATTCCTTGTGGCTGAAACACAGACAGCGGAAGAGAGAGTGGGGCGGGATGCGTCAGAAGGTGGGGACCGTACCTGGAATGGTGTAGAAGGCCAGGGGTTAGGAGCTGGGTCTACAGCAGTTCTGCTGTGGAAGCCTTCTTGTGCAGGGCTGGACTTCTTGCTCTCACTACAGTCCCCGTCTCCTTGTAAAGAGGCCTGAGAGTTGATTTGTAAAATCACCCGCCCGCCGGGTGATTCTTCTATGCTCTCAAGTTTTAGAAACGTGGATTTAATAAACGTAAGGTTGCAAAGTTAACATAATTGAGTGAATTAATTCGTCTTAGACTCCATCCACGGGACAGTGGCACATCATCTCCAGGCAGGTGGGGCTGTAGCCTCCTGGACTGAGCTGAGGGCAGTTCTCTACGGAGAGGGTTGGCCTGAGCCATTAGTAGTCCAAACTCACCGCACGGGGGATGGGTGCATCCTCTCACCGCCTAAGCTGATTTCAACCCCACATTATAGGGCCAGATGGAGTCGTCTTTTCTTTCATACTCCATACTCCTACACCCTCAGAAAGGAGGGACCCCTTCCTTTGTGAGACCACAACCCTCACTCGAGGTGGTCCTGTCATCCCTCAGGAAGGGACCTTGGTGGTTTCTGAGAACTGCCCTGGGACAGGTCAAGATGAGGGTTTCTGTGAAGGAAGAATTCCGGTGCAGCAGGAAAGTAAATCATCCCAGGGAGACCTAGGGCTCCCAGCACATGACACACACTGAAGAGAGCCCAGTGCCTCCATCCAGGGCCAGGGAAACACCAGAATGGGGAGACAGGGCCTTGGACTCTAGTATGGGCCCTCTGTTTTATTTTCCTAACATCTTTATTAGAGTATAATCGCTTTACAATGTTGTGTTAGTTTCTGCAGAATAACAAAGTGAATCAGCTATATGTATACATATATCTCCATATCCCTTCCCTCTTGTGTCTCCCTCCCACCCTCCCTATCCCACCCCTCTAGGTGGTCACAAAGCACTGAGCTGATCTCTCTGTGCTATGCGGCTGCTTCCCGCTAGCTATCTATTTTACATTTGGTAGTGTATATATGTCCATGCCACTCTCTCACTTCGTCCCAGCTTACCCTTCCCCCTCCCCATGTCCTCAAGTCCATTCTCTACCTCTGTGTCTTTATACCTGTCCTGCCCCTAGGTTCATCAGAGCCATGTTTTTAGATTCCATATATATATGTGTTAGCATATGATATTTGTTTTTTTGTTTTTTTCTTTCTGACTTACTTCACTCTGTATGACAGACTCTAGGTCCATCCACCTCACTACAAATAACTCAGTTTCCTTTCTTTTTATGGCTGAGTAATATTCCATTGTATATATGTGCCACATCTTCTTTATCCATTCTTCTGTCAATGGACACTTACGTTGCTTCCACGTCCTGGCTATTGTAAATAGAGCTGCAATGAACATTGTGGTACTTGACTCTTTTTGAATTATGGTTTTCTCAGGGTATATGCAGAGTAGTGGAATTGCTGGGTTATATGGTAGTTCTATTTTTAGTTTTTTAATGGACCTCCATACTGTTCTCCATGGTGACTGTATCAATTTACATTCCCACCAACAGTCCAAGAGGGTTCCCTTTTCTCCACACCCTCTCCAGCATTTATTGTTTGTAGATTTTTGGATGATGGCCATTCTGACTGGTATGAGGTGATACCTCATTGTAGCTTTGATTTGCATTTCTCTAATGATTAGTGATGCTGAGCATTCTTTCTTGTGTTTGTTGGCAATCTGTATATCTTTGGAGAAATGCCTATTTAGGTCTTCCAACCATTTTTGGATTGGGTTGTTTGTTTTTTTGATATTGAGCTGCATGAGCTTCTTGTATATTTTGGAGATTAATCCTTTGTCAGTTACTTCAGTTGCAAATATTTTCTCCTATTCTGAGGGTTGTCTTTTCATCTTGTTTATGGTTTCCTTTGCTGTGCAAAACTTTTAAGTTTCATTAGGTCCCATTTGTTTATTTTTGTTTTATTTCCACTTCTCTAGGAGATGGGTCAAAAATGATCTTGCTGTGATTTACGTCAGAGTGTTCTTCCTATGTTTTCCTCTAAGAGTTTAAAAGTGTCTGGCCTTACATTTAGGTCTTTAATCCATTTTGAGCTTATTTTTGTGTATGGTGTTAGGAAATGTTCTAATTTCATTCTTTTATATGTAGCTGTCCAGTTTTCCCAGCACCATTATTGAAGAGGCTGTCTTCTCTCCATTGTATATTCTGGCTTCCTTTATCAAAGACAAGGTGACCATATGTGTGTGGATTTATCTCTGGGATTTCTATCCTGTTCCACTGATCTATATTTCTGTTTTTGTGCCAGTACCATACTGTCTTGATTACTGTAGCTTTGTAGTATAGGCTGAAGTCTGGGACCCTGATTCCTCCAGCTCCATTTTTCTTTCTCAAGATTGATTTGGCTATTCAGGGTCTTTTGTGTCTCCATACAAATTGTGAACATTTTTTGTTCTAGTCCTGTGAAAAATGCCATTGGTAGATTAATAGGTATTACATTGAATCTGTAGATTGCTTTGGGTAGTATAGTCATTTTCACAATGTTGATTCTTCCAATCCAAGAACATGGTATATCTCTCCATCTATTTGTATCATCTTTAATTTCTTTCATCAGTGTCTTATAGTTTTCTGCATACAGGTCTTTTGTCTCCTTAAGTAGGTTTATCCCTAGGTATATTATTCTTTTTTTTGTGTGTGTGTGGTATGCGGGCCTCTCCCATTGCGGCCTCTCCATTTGCGGAGCACAGGTTGCGGACGCGCAGGCTCAGTGGCCATGGCTCACGGGCCCAGCCGCTCTGTGGCATGTGGGATCTTCCTGGACCGGGGCACGAACCCGTGTCCCCTGCATCGGCAGGAGGACTCTCAACCACTTCACCACCAGGGAAGCCTGGTATATTATTCTTTATGTTGCAGTGGTAAATGGGAGTGTTTCCTTAATTTCTCTTTCAGATTTTTCATCATTAGTGTATAGGAATGCCAGAGATTTCTGTGCATTAATTTTGTACCTGCTACTTTACCAAATTCATTGATTAGCTCTAGTAGTTCTCTGGTAGCATCTTTAGGATTCTCTATGTATAGTATCATGTCATCTGCAAACAGTGACAGTTTCACTTCATCTTTTCTAATTTGGATTCGTTTTGTTTCTTTTTACTCTCTGTTTGCTGTGGCTAAACTTCCAAAACTATGTTGAGTAATAGTGGTGAGAGTGGTCAACCTTGTCTTGTTACTGATCTTAGAGGAAATGGTTTCAGTTTTTCACCACTGAGAACGATGTTGGCTGTGGGTTTGTCTTATATGGCCTTTATTATGTTGAGGTAGGTTCCCTCTATGCCTACTTTCTGGAGAGTTGTTATAATAAATGTGTGTTGAATTTTTTCAAAAGCTTTTTCTGCATCTATTGAGATGATCATATAGTTTTTCTCCTTCATTTCGTTAACATGGTGTATCACATTGGTTGATTTGTGTATACTGAAGAATCCTTGCATTCCTGGGATAAACCCCACTTGATCATGGTGTATGGTCCTTTTAATATGCTGTTGGATTCTGTTTGCTAGTATTTTGTTGAGGATTTTTGCATCTATGTTCACCAGTGATATTGGTCTGTAGTTTTCATTTTTGTGACATCTTTGTCTGGTTTTGGTATCAGGGTGATGGTGGCCTCATAGAATGAGTTTGGGGGTGTTCCTCCCTTTGTTATATTTTGGAAGAGTTTGAGAAGGATAGATGTTAGCTCTTCTCTAAATGTTTGATAGAATTCACCTGTGAAGCCATCTGGTCCTGGGCTTTTGTTTGTTGGAAGATTTTTAATCACATTTTCAATTTCAGTGCTTGTGATTGGTCTGTTTATATCTTGTATTTCTTCCTGGTTCAGTCTCAGAAGGTTCTGCTTTTCTAAGAATTTGTCCATTTCTTCCAGATAGTCCATTTTATTGGCATATGGTTGCTTGTAGTAATCTCTCATGATCCTTTGTATTTCTGCAGTGTCAGTTGTTATGGCTTCTTTTTCATTTATAATTCAGTTGATTTGAGTCTTCTCTCTTTTTTCTTGATGAGTCTGGCTAATGGTTCATCAATTTTGTTTATCTTCTCAAAGAACCAGCTTTTAGTTTTATTGATCTTTGCTATCATTTCCTTCACTTCTTTTTCATTTATTTCTGATCTGATATTTATGATTTCTTTCCTTCTGCTAACTGTGAGAGTTTTTTGTTCTTCTTTCTCTGATTGCTTTAGGTATAAGATTAAGTTGTTTATGTAAGATTTTTCTTGTTTCTTGAGGTAGGATTTTATTGTTATAAACTTCCCTCTTAGAACTGCTTTTGCTGCATCCCATAGGTTTTGGGCCATTGTGTTTTCATTGTCATTTGTTTCTAGGTATTTTTTGATTTCCTCTTTGAACTCTGGGTTATTAAATAGTGTATTCTTTAGCCCCCATGTATTTGTATTTTTTACAGTTTTTTTCCCCCGTAATTGATATCTAGAGTCATAGAGTTGTGGTTGGAAAAGCTGCTTGATCTATATCAATTTTCTTAAATTTACCAAGGCTTGATTTGTGACCCAAGGTATGGTCTATCCTGGAGAATGTTCATGAGCACTTGAGAAGTAAGTGTATTCTGTTGTTTTTGGATGGAATGTCCTATAAATATCAATTAAGTCCATCTTGTGTAATGTGTCATTTAAAGGTTGTGTTTCCTTATTTATTTTCATCTTGGATGATCTGTCCATTGGTGAAACTGGGGTGTTAAAGTTCCCTACTATGATTGTGTTACTGTTGGTTTCCCCTTTTATGGCTGTTAGCATTTGCCTTATGTATTGAGGTGCTCCAATGTTAGGTGCATAAATGTGTACAATTGTTATATCTTCTTCTTGGATTGATCCCTTGATCATTATGTAGTGTCCTTCTTTGTCTCTTGTAATAGTCTTTATTTTAAAGTCTATTTTGTCTAATATGAGAATTGTTACTCCAGCTTTCTTCTGAATTCCATTTACATGCAATATCTTTTTCCATCCCCTCATTTTCAGTCTGTATTTGTCCCTAGGTCAGTAGTGGGTGTTTTGTAGACAGCATATATATGGGTCTTGTTTTTGTATTCATTTAGCCAGTCTATTTCTTTTGGTTGAAGCATTTAATACATTTATATTTAAGGTAATTATCGATATGTATGTTCCTATTACCATTTTCTTAATTGTTTTGGGTTTGTTATTGTAGGTCTTTTCCTTCTCATGTTTTTCCTGCCTAGAGAAGTTCCTTTAGCATTTGTTGTAAAGCTGGTTTGGTGGTGCTGAATTCTCTTAGCTTTTGCTTGTCTGAAAAGGTTTTTAAGTTCTCCATCAAATCTGAATGGGATCCTTGCTGGGTAGAGTAATCTTGGTTGTAGGTTTTCCCCTTTCATCACTTTAAATATGTCTTGCCTCTCCCTTCTGGCTTGCAGAGTTTCTGCTGAAAGATCAGCTGTTAACCTTATGGGGATTTCATTGTTTGTTATTTGTTGCTTTTCTCTTGCTGCTTTTAATATGTTTTCTTTGTATTTAATTTTTAATAGTTTTGTTAATATGTGTCTTGATGTGTTTCTCCTTCGATATAGCCTGTATGGGACTCTCTGCACTTCCTGGAATTGGGTGACTATTTCCTTTCCCATATTAGGGAAGTTTTCAACTATAATCTCTTCAAATATTTTTTCAAACCCTTTTTTTTCTCTTCTCCTTCTTGGACCCCTATAATTTGAATGTTGCTGCCTTTATTGTTGTCCCAGAAGTCTCTGAGACTGTCTACAATTCTTCTCATTCTTTTTTCTTTATTCAGCTTTGCAGTGGTTATCTCCACTATTTTATCTTCCAGGTCACTTATCCATTCTTCTGCCTCAGCTATTCTGCGACTGATTACTTCTAGAGAATTTTAAATTTCATTTATTGTGTTGTTCATCATTGTATGTTTGCTCTTTAGTCGTCTATGTCCTTGTTAAAAGTTTCTTGTATTTTCTCCATTCTAGTTCCAAGATTTAGATCACCTTTACTATCATTACTCTGAATTCTTTTTCAGGTATGCTGCCTAGTTCCTCCTTATTTGTTTGGTCTGGTGGGTTTTTGCCTTGCTCCTTCATCAGCTGCGTATTTCTCTGTCTTCTCATTTTGCTTAACTTACTGTGTTTAGGGTTTCCTTTTTGCAGGCTGCACGTTTATAGTTCCCATTGTTTTTGGTGTCTGCCCCCAGTGAATGAGGTTGGTTCAGTGGCTTGTGTAAGTTTCCTGTTGGAGGGGACTGGTGCCTGTGTTCTGGTGGGTGGGGCTGGATCTTGTCTTTCTGGTGGGCAGGGCCTCATCCTGTGGTGTATTTTGGGGTGTCTGTGAACTTAGTATGAATTTAGGCGGGGTCTCTGCTAATGGGTAGGTTTGTGTTCCTGTCTTGCTAGTCATTTGTCATGGGGTGTCCAGCACTGGCATTTACTGGCCATTGAGTGGAGCTGGGTCTTAGCCTTGAGACGGAGATGTCTGGGAGAGCTCTTGCCAATTGCTATTATATGGCGCCAGGAGGTCTCTTGTGGTCCAATATCCTAAACTCGGGTCTCCCACCTCAGAGGCTCAGGCCTGACACCAGGCCAGAGCACCAACACCCTTTCAGCCACACAACCAGGTACATGGGGGAGTTTCTTGCCTCTTGGGAAGTCTGAGGTCTTCTGCCAGCATTCAGTAGGTGTTCTGTAGGAGTTGTTCCACATGTAGATGTATTTTTTTTTTTTTTTTTTTTTGCAGTACGCGGGCCTCTCACTGTTACGGCCTCTCCCTTAGCATAGCACAGGCTCCGGACGCGCAGGCTCAGCGGCCATGGCTCACGGGCCCAGCCGCTCAGCGGCATGTGGGATCTTCCTGGACTGGGGCACGAACCCACTTCCCCTGCATCGGCAGGCGGATTCTCAACCACTGCGCCACCAGGGAAGCCCTAGATGTATTTTTGATGTATTTGTGGGGAGGAAGTTGATCTCCACATCTTACTCCTCTGCCCTCTTGAAGCACTGCTTGCTGTCCTGGGAGCATGGCTTTCCCTTTCCCATCACACTGGTTCCAGAGTTCTGGGCCCTCTTATTAACCCCCTGGGTGAACCCTTCATCACGGGACTTGCCATGCTCTCTCCTCTATTGTTGCTGGCAGTTTTCATTTTCTGTGCCATTTTGGTTGACTGGCTGTGCTTTCTTGAAGAGGTACACTTCTGGGCTCCACTGAAAAGCATCCCATGGTTGCTTAGTGGTGCTGCCATGGCTGATGGAGAAGTTCACGTCTAGTAATTATATCCTTGACTGCATGGTCTTGAAGATCTCCAGCTCAGGCCTACAGAGGATTCTCCATGAAAAGTTCCCAGACTTGGCCCAAACACTTTCTTCTTCCCTTTCTTTCAGCTCAGGAAGTTTTTTGGTTTTGTTTTTCTTTTGTATTCAGGCCCATGGGCAGGAATAAAATACTGTCTAGTGATAGTTATGTTTTTATTTGGATATATTGTTGATAGATCATTTTCTTATCTAACACTTCACTCCTTATATAGATGATAAGCTCCTTAAGGACAAGTTCTCTGGTTGCCCTGTATTCCCTAGGGGAACTTCCTACCCAAATAATCTTTAATGTAAGCCTGTTGAAGAGGATGTGGAAAGGCCTCTGGTTTGATTTAGTTTTATCTGACTGTTGTTAATTGTGAAGCACTTGGCTTCAATTGGTCCTGGCCTGCAAACTTGATTTATAATTTGGACAGTTATGATGGACGCTGTTGGTACCCTGCCAAGCTCCCCTTCACCAGGCAGATACTAACCCTGACCCATCCCCCCAGCACTGCAAGTATTTGCTGCCCATGAATCACAGCTGCTGTTCTCCAGGGAATTGCCCTCAGCTGAAAGGGAACCACCCTGTCCAGGAGATCACACAAGGGACTGTCTACCAAAGACTGATGGACTCTGGTTTGGGGGTGCGGGTGTACAAAAGGCTGACCCCCTTGACTCAAGGAGGGACTGGCCTTGCTCCGTGGGATCAGGCTGAAGCTGGGCTCCAGCTGGGACCACAGCTTGCTTGGCTCTTCTCCTGCCCTTTGGGTTTCCCTCACTCCCCTCCTGCTGAGAGCACAACCCAATAAAGACCCCATCTCAGGGCTCTGCTTCTAAGGCGCGTGAGCCAAGACAACAATGATGTTTGCATTTTATTCTAATTTGATTCAATTTCATCCATCAGGGGAAAAAAAGGATTTATTCAGTTAGCCTCCTGTGTTGCTAGTTCTGGGCCGGGGTCTGTGGAAGATTTAATGAAAAGGCCTTGTCGACCCACATATGGGCCTTTCAGCAGCATCTCATTTTAGACAACTTGTACCACAGTATCTCTTCATTCTGGAGATGACCCAGGAAGTTCAATATTTCTGCATCTTCCAAACTGAACCTCCCAGGGAGCCTCCTCTGTGTAGATCTCGCTCCCAAATTCTTAGCTTACCCTACTTATTTCCCCCAATATGGTCACTTTTGTGCATTTTCTGAGTTATAAATTAGGACTCATGGTAAAAATGGAGCAGAACATTTTGAATCTGGACTTTCCAGGCAAATCCAGAGTGTGCTGTCATGATGACTTCTGTTCCTTAGCATGGATAAGCCATTGATGAGTGGGCTCAGGTGGGGGTCCCCTAAAGAAGTGACGGGTGTCCCGTTCGGGGGGGAGGACCATGGAGCTGATTTCTGGGGGACCTGGGTCCTTTGTGTCCCACTATCTGCAGGATCTAAAACTGGATTACCTGTACTGAAGTTACAAACTAGAAGAAAAGTGGGTTTGGAGCATGACAGTAGTGACGGCATGGGAGCCACCCTCAAGGAGGCTGTGTTAGATATGCAATCAGGGCCAGTTACTTAACCTTTTTGAGCTTTGGTTTCCTCATCTGTAAAAATGGACATGATGATAGCACCTAACTCAGTGGATAGTTGGGAAGATGAAATGTGATAATGTATGCAAATTATTGTACAGGAAACATCTAGGAAATTTTTCCCATTATTATAAGGCACACCCAGATATGTTGAACTATCAGTGCTGCCACATGCTAAAGGCTGCCCTGATGATTCTGGGAGCTTTGTTTGCCACCCACTTCTTATCATGGTCCATGTGAGGTTTGAACATAGAAATCTCAGATCTTGGGAAAACCTCAATACTATATATCAGACCATCACTACTGGCCTTTCCAAGGCTAGGCATGTCTTAGATGGTATAAGTAGGAATGGATAGAGGTGGGGAGCACCCCCAACCCAACTCAGGGCCATAGACCTAGGAGCAGTCAGGTTTAGAAGATGAAAAGGGCCAGGGAAGGAGAGAAGACTGGCACCTTGAGGTAACCAATGGGGTCACACAGAACTGGGCCCAGATCCCAGCTCCATCCCTCTCACTAGCTCAGTAAACTTGGACAACTCACATGCATTTTCTGAAACACAGTTTTCTACTCTAAGATGGGGTAATATGGACCCTGCAGATAAGAGTCTGTGCTGTTGTAAATAAGATGCCTGATGTATAGTAGATCCTCAGTAGTCAGCCACTGCTATATTTCAGAGTCAAACTTTCTAAACTGGGCCATATACCCCCCTGTCCAGCCCCACACACTGCTGACAAAGCCCTTGATTCTGAATGACAAGCCTTGAGGTTCCTTCTATCCTGGGTTGGAGGACCCAGCTTACAGAGAATGGGGCTTGTTTTGGTGTCTCTGAAGCCAGTTCAGCCCAAGTGGCCCACTGCTCTGGGGTTCAAATTGCTGACAGTCCTCGGATTCCCTGTGCATTCCCCAGGGGCCAGCCCAGGAGAGAAACAGCACAGTGGAATGTGGGCAGACATTCATCCCCGCTCTCCTGCCCTGAGGTCTGCAGCAGCTGCTCTCCAATTAAGCACTCCGGTTCAAACGAGGCCACTGACCTTCAGTTCACCTACATAAATATACTTCTCCAGGAATGCCGAGGACTTCATACAGGGCTCACGTGTCTTCCCTTGGGGCTTTTGAGTTACAGAGTCTTTCTATGATCCCACGGTGGCAGCACTGGGTTCTGGGGTATTGGCTATGCCCTCAGAGCTGGGAGAGCACACGGTGTTTCTCCATCAGTTGAACTATGGTGGGCTGTGGGGGAAGTTTCCTCATCAGGGAGTGGGTTACCCTCTGGAGGGTTGGCATGACATTGTCCTTTCCAACTTGCTTCTTCACACTTAATACCCTGAGGCCCTTTTCCCTGGTCTGAGATGGCTTATACGAAGGGTCGGAAAATTATGGGCCATGGGCCAAATGTGGCCCACCACCTGGTTTTGTAAATAAAGTTTTATTGGAACACGGTGGTGCCCATTTGTTTACATATTGTTTATGGCTGCTTTCCTGCTATGACAGGAGAGCAGTCACAACAGATACCATATGGCTGTAAAACGGTCTAGCTCTTTACAGAAAAAGTTTGCCTACCTCTTCCCTATACCATCTAGGCAGAGATGTACCAGATCCCATGCTGGGACTTGGGTAGGGAGGGGATTGGTTCAGGGAGAGACTGAGCCAGAGCTTCCCTTCTGACAAGAAGCCCCTTCTCCTGGGAAACATCATAAACATCTGGCAGAGGCACCCCTGAGGCTGCAGAACTCAGGTTGTCCAAGGCATGTTCTGCAGACCCCTAGTCCTGTAAGATGCCCCCAGACAGAAGGTTTAGAAGTCAAAGATGTTTGAGAAACACATTCTTTAACCTCCCCATTTTTGTTTATAAATTTATTTATTTTATTTATTTACTTTTGGCTGTGTTGGGTCTTTGTTGCTGCATGTGGGCTTTCTCTAGTGGTGAGCGAGGACTACTCTTCATTGCGTTGCGCGTGCTTCTCATTGCAGTGGCTTCTTTTGTTGCGAAGCACAGGCCCTAGAGCACATGGGTTTCAGTAGGTGTGGCACGCAGGCTCAGTGGTTGTGGCTCATGGGCTTAGTTGCTCCATGGCATGTGGGATCTTCCCGGACCAGGGCTCGAACCCATGTCCCCTGCGTTGGCAGGTGGATTCTTAACCACTGTGCCACCAGGGAAGTCCCTTAACCTCCTCTTGAAGAGACACAATGTATTCTAGTATATGAAAGGCTCTGAGAGATCCTATGGGTGACAAATCCATTTACCTTGTTTCACAATGCTTCTCTAATGGAAACTGGTCACAGAATGTTTTTCTACATGTGTACCCCAATCATAGCCCATAGAATCTAGAAACAGATTTGGGAAATAATGGTCTAAGAGAAAAAATCAGTTTCATGGATTTGAGAAATTATTTGTTAATTCCAACATCCTCTCACCTAGTTCTAGCAAAGGGTGGAAAAACTATTGGTGCAGCCTTTACTGGCACTACACCACCTCTGTGGGTATTTCAGAATCTGGGGTGCTTAGAGTTCTCTTTCCTTCTCTTGATGACTTCTGGGGGCAATGAGACATATTGTACAGGAGTTAGAGAGGGACATACACACTGGCATTATGGTTGGTGAGGCTGGATGGCAGAGAGAGGTCATTTTGCATCCGAGATCATTTGGGGCCTTCTTGCTCCTTATCTCCCCCGAACTGGGCCAACGTCGGCACCAGCCACAGGGGAGAAGCCTCATACTCCCAGCTGTGGAGAAGGTTGGGCATTGGAAGGGCGGGCAGGCAGCCCCACCAGAGAGTCCAGAGCACAGCTTGAGCCACGCACATGCACAACCCTTCTTGGACATCTTTCCCAGCTCACAAGTTGGCAGGAGTGACTAAGAATGGAGGAGGGATATACATGTCTATGTGGTACTTTTGGCCAGAGTTTGGGGTTGGACAATTCCTACTTTAGGCCAAGCATATGAGAGTCCCTCAAGGAGCTTACAGTCTAGTGGGAGAGGAAGGCTCATAAGCCATCATAGCACTCCATCCTGATTGCCAGACCTTGATGTGTGACGCTCTCCTGGAGGCCTCTTTAAGATCCTGAGTCAGTGAAAGAAGAAGCCAGACACAGCCACAAGACAGTGGGACTAAGGTAGGAAAGTGAAAGGAACATACTGAAACATTTAAACAAGGGCTAGAGAAGGAATTTTGGTTCAGTTCACCACTGTGGACTGAGACCTTGTCTCTTAGGAGATTAGATGTAAGATACAGGTTTATGCAATGGAACACAAACAAACAACAAATCCGCAAAGCAGAATTAAACCCACTCAGAAAATGAATAAAACACCTAATAAGTAATTCTAAAAATCTGAATGAAGCAGAATCCTGTTTGTCTGGATCAGAATAGCAAGACTTTTTAAAAGGAAAATAATTAAGTGATGCACAGGCTGTGGGAGCTTGGCCCTGTCCACTCCGCTGATGGAAATGAACTACATTTCTGCAACATTTCTGTATGCCGCATGAGCCTTCAAACTGCTGCTACCTTTTGACCAGATGGCGTCACTTCTAGAAATCTGTCTAAGGGAATGATCAGAAGTGGAGAAGAAAAAGCTTTATGAACAGAGATGTTCGTGAAATACAGTTTATAATACTGAAACATCGGAAGCCATCTAAACGTTCAGCGATGGGGGAAATAGATTGACCCCTCACACAATGGAATATTTTACAGAATGTAAAATGATGCTTACAAAGGTGTTAGTGACATGAAATTCTTTTGACATAGCATTAAATGAAAAATTCAAAACTGTTTGTAGAGAATTACCTTCACCATTTACGTATATGTATGATGTGATAGGTAACAAAATGTTAAAAATACATATTTATGCATGGTGGGATTATGAGTAATTTTAAGGTTTTTTTCTTTTACGTAGTTTCCAAATTTTCTACATTGATCATACACCCTGTTTTGCATATTTGAAACATATTTGAGCAACTTCATTAGCATCCCAGAGAAGGGAAAGAACATTGGCCTGGAGTAATTGGAAGATGTTTCCGGAAAGAGATGAGAGTTGAGAAAGGCTCTCTGTAAAATGCCCAGCACCACTGCACGAGGTAGATCAGGTGGGTTTACTCTTCCCACTTGACAGCTGGGGAGCCTGAGATCTGTGGGTACGTGCATAGCTCAAGGCCACTCCTGGCATTAGCAGTCAGGATGAGAAACCACCTCCCAATTCCAGGCACGTGGGTTTTTCATTAGGCCCAGCTGCCTGGCAATGGGAGGAGACTGTGGGCATCTGCTGGTTATCTCTCAGTCCTCACCCTCTGATTGTTTATCTGGAGTGGATTGTTTATTTGGTGTGACTCTGCGGAAGTGAGCCTGGGACGCCTGTCCCTGGCTGGGCTGCCTTGTTCGCTTACATCTCTGAATCACGAGGGCACTGCTTGGAGCTGACAGCATTTGGGAGTGCACTCCTCCAGGTTCACTAAGTCACAGTGAACCAGCGCAGTGAGCACAGAACAGGTAACGTGCTCTTCCTGTCAGCAGTGTCTCAAGCTAGGGAGACGCTGAAGCTCTGGGGTGCCATCCAAAAGCAGCCATTGTTTGAGCAGCACTTGATCAGAATGTGCATTCTGGGTTCTCTGCAGCTTTCCTGGGGGAAAGCAGCAGCAGAAGTGGCTGGTACCAGGAAGCAGAATGTGGAGTGAAACAGCCCACAGAAAAATAGCGGGTGACTGGGTGTGAAGGACTGGAACTTTGGTGTCAGAAAGGCTTGGGTTTGAGTCTTGTCACAGCCTCCTCCCAGATGAGATTCCTTGATTAGGTCACTGAATCTGAGCCTCAATTTTCCTCATCTGTCAAGTGGGCGTGATGATACCAACCTCGCAGGGAGAATTAAACAATCAGACAACGATGCTCCTTAAATGTGATACTATGACTAATGACAATGATGACTTTAAAATAAACTTTACTACTTACCTTTAAATATGATTGGGTAATATCTAATTGAATTCTAAACACATTGTAACCAAATGATGCAATATGGATCATAGAGGACCAGTTTGGAGCAATTGGAGCTGTTTGTCTGAGAGACCGTGAGAAGGTTGAGCCCGTTGTAGTGCTGGGAGGACTGCGTTGCTATGTGGAGGGCAGGGCAAGTCAAAGGGCAGACTCTGCTGCGGGCCCCACAGCTTGGTCAACACTGAGAGAACTGGGAAGTGATCTGAGTTCGGCTTGGGTTGAGTCCTTGCTGCAGGAGGGAGACAGACCCCTTGGCCCCTTCACTCTGCCCCCGGACCACACCACTCCATCCACATGCCTCTGCTCACTTCATTCCCAGCCTGGAGAGGCTTCTCAAACTCTCTGAGTCCCACTCTCCTTCCAGATTTGCTCCAATCTTCTTTTCCTTCTCTCACCCCTGCCTCTTCATCCGGGAGTCACCAAGTGTGTCAACGTGGTTTTGTCCGGTCTCTGCCACTATCACTGTACCTTGTCTGAGGGGCTGTAAAGAGGAGTGGGAAAAGCAGTAGGACCAGACAGAACCTGACAGTCTCTGCCACGTATTGGTTCCATGGCCAAGGGCAGGTTCTACAACTGCTCTGGATATCAGTTGTATTATATGAAAATGTGAATCATAATTATAATTACCAACTTTTGAGCACTTATTATGTGCCAGGCACTGTGCAGAGAGCTAGAAAGACATTAGTTTTTAAAGTCTCTGTGCATATGAAGTGGGCAGTAGCATGCTGGTAAGTGATTAACAATTGGCTCTCTAAAAAAGAACAAGACTTATGATCCAGCAATCCCACTCCTGGGCATATATTGGAGAAAATCTTAACTTGAAAAGATACATGCACTCTAATGTTCTTAGCAGCATTATATACAATAACCAAGACATGGAAGCAACCTAAGTGTCCATCGACAGATGAATGGATAAAAATGTGGTATATATACACAATGCAGTGTTACTCAGCCATGAAAAAGGAATGAAATAATGCCATTTGCAGCAACATGGATGGACCTAGAGATTATCATACTAAGTAAAATAAGTCAGTCAGAGAAAGACAAATATCATATGATATCACTTATGTGTGGAATCTAAAATATGATACAAATGAGCTCATTTACAAAACAGACACAAAAACAAACTTACAGTAACCAAAGGGGAAAGGAGAGGAGAGGGATAAATTAGGAGTTTGCAATTAACATATACACATTACTATATAGAAAATAGATAACCAACAAGAAGCTATTGTATAGCACAAGGAACTATACTCAATGTCTTGTAATAACCTATAATGGAAAAGAATCTGAAAAATAATATTTATATATATAATATATATGTAACTGAATCACTTTGCTGTACACCTGAAAGTAACAAAACATTGTAAATCAACTGTACTTCAATTTAAAAAAGACAAAAAAATGTGAAAAAAATTAACTAAAAGCAAACCTTGATGTGCAGTTTGCCAATTACTATGGTGTAAATTTTCTCACCGTGGTTAATTTCAACCTGCCAACTTGTAGTCACTGAACCGAGAGCTGGGAAGAAAGGTGCACAGTCAGCTCCCGTAAACTATGAGAGCTGGTTTCTAGTGTACCTTGGGAGGTAAGGAGGCGCCATCATCCTGGTTGTACGGGCAAGGAAACTGAGTCTCAGAGGCTCCAGTGACCTGCCTAAGTTCCCCAAGGTGGTAAAGGCAGAGCAGGAGCTCTAACTCAGGCTGTCTACCTCCATAGCCTGTGTTCTTTCTGCTTCATTCAACCGTAGCACTGTTACAGGCTCAGGTATACCGAGGGCACTTTTGACGCAGCATGGCACCCAGTGCACACAGTAGGTGTTCAGAACTGATGGTTGTGGTTGAAATCATTGTCAGTAAGCACATTTGAAAAATGCTCTCTCAGTTAAACAATGACCTGTGCAGCTGCCAGAGGACAGTTTGGTACTTCACACTATTTAACACAAAGTTTCATAAACACATTTAAGCTGGTCCATGTCTGTAAGAAAAGGAATGGTCAGAAATCATTCTGGTCACTGTGGAAGTGGCCGAGGAGGAGAGAGCACGTGCTCCCTTGGTGGTCATCTGCAGAGACAGAAGCTTCCAGAGAATCTGTGTGATTACCCCTTGGTCATTTAAAGAAAGTCTCTCCCTAACCCAAGTACATGTGCATGCACACACATACACCCATACTCCCGGATGCTATGGAGTCAGGAGTGCTGATTGCATTATGAAGACGAGTATCAATATGGGTATGCTTTGGGTATCACTGAGGGAAATACTAGGAAACCATGTGTTTCCTCGTATGGAGGCATAGGTGGAGGGACACAGCTGCCTTTGGGGTTGGGCCTGGAGGTGGGATCCTCCCTAGGGCACAGCTTCATCGTGGAGATCAATCTTAGGGCACATGGCTCTGAGTCTCAGAGCCCAAGCAATGGTAAGAACAACAAAACACACCAGATACTTATCCCGTGAATCACCTGCTTTAACCCTCCTGGCAGCATGGTGATGTAGGGGCTGTGTTATCTCCCTACTTCATGGCTGAGCAGACTAAAGCTTAGGGAGGTTAAATAACTTTCTCCAGGTCAGGCACTTGGCTAAGGATTTAATAAGTACAACATCTCATTGGATTGACCCAGCCCTTCATGCAGCTGGTGCTACTGGTTTTCCATTTGATAGAAACGGGGGCTCAGAGATGTTAAGTAAATGACTCAGGGTCACAGGGCTAATAGTGATGGAGTGAATGGGCACATGGATGCCCCTGACTATGGAGTCTGTACCCATAATGACTACCCTGTGGGATCCCTTGGAAAATCTGAGATGGTTGAGCCCACCCAAGTCCTGGCCTCCAGCCTGCCTTCAGGGAGCAGCTCTGGCCCTGCACCCCAGCATTCAGCCCGTGTATGACCTCTACAGGAGAAATGTGTTCTTATTCCTTGACGTTAGACCTGCAAACGCCTCCTCACTGCTTTCAGGTACTGCACGGGTTGCTTCTCTCTGTCTCTCCAAAGGAGGCCAAGTGGATAAGAACCATCCCTTCTTGGTTGGAAGTGTTGTTGCAGCCTGGCTAGAGGAAGGCTGTGCATTTCTTTGGTCTCTGGACGCTTTCCCTCAGGCGACCTGGTTTTGTGCTAGACCTGCAACGATCAACTCTGTTCCCCCAACAGCCCCTGCTGTTGGTCGGTGACCAGGGCTTGGGGAGTGAGAAAAATGGGCAGTGCTTTGCCCAAGAGAAAGGTGGCCCTTCTGTTCTCATGGTCACTGCTCTGGTTCAAACCCAGCTATCTCTACCCCGGGACTGGCTCCATAGTTTGCAGGACCCACTGCTAAATGAAAATGCAGGGCCCCTTGTTCAAGCGTTATTAAAAATTTTGAGACAGGGACAGCAGAGCAGTAAGCCAAGCGTGGTCCTTTCTAAGTGCGGGGCCCTGTGTGACTGCACAGGCCACACGCCCACGAAGGCAGCCCTGCTCTCCCCTGGGCTATGGCAACCGCCTCCTAACTGGTCTTCCTGCCCCAGCTCTCTTGTCTCATCTTCAAACCATTCTCCACACTGCAGCCAGTGACTTTCCTTGACGGCACCTCCATGTAACTCTATGCACTGATTCATAGCTGTACAGATTGAAAGCCAAGGTGAACACAGCAGGTACCCCAGAACTGTTCCATCTAGACCCGTGCTTCTCATCCTCAGCGCTATTGACTTGTAGGGCCAAGTAACTGTTTGCTGTGGGAGGTTGCCCAATGCACTGTAGGATATTTAGCAACATCTAAATATCTAGATATTTTGCCTCTACCTGCCAGATGCCAACAGCAGCCCCTTCCCTTCCCTTGTGTATCATGACAATCAAAAATGTCTCCAGGGCTTCCCTGGTGGAGCAGTGGTTGAGAGTCCGCCTGCCGATGCAGGGGACACGGGTTCGTTCCCTGGTCCGGGAAGATCCTACGTGCCGCGGAGCGGCTGGGCCCGTGAGCCATGGCCACTGAGCCTGCGTGTCCGGAGCCTGTGCTCCGCAACGGGAGAGGCCACAACAGTGAGAAGCCTGTGTACTGCAAAAAAAAAAAAAAAAAATGTCTCCAGACATCACTGAAGGTCTTGGGGTAAGGGAGGGGGAGAAAAATTATCCCCAGGGAGAACAACTGCTCTAGGCCCAGAGGTACCAAGGCGGGGCAGAGCCCACGGGATGCACGGGCAGTAGGTGAGGAAGGAGCCACACCCATTAGGTCCTAAAGGTCACCGTTCAGGCTGTGTTTGGCTCTGAGGGGATTTTGAAGGGGCATGGTTGTCCCTCCTGACCTCTCTAACCTCTTCCATGATACCTAAACACACCCAGGTAAACATCAGATCCAAGTCACTAAAACTTTTAAAAACATCTGTTTCAGCTTTCAGCTTAGGTCATTCCTTGCATATTTTAAGGGATTTTAGCGATTTCCCAGATGAGGCCCATCACCTGTGTTATAGATGAGGAAACCAAGTCCCAGGGAGGCACAGTGATCTGCCCAACACAGTGGATTTCTGATGCTTTTGCTGGCCTAGTTCCCATTCCCCTTTTATAAGGTAGCTTTGCTATGAATTAAACCTTCCTGCTTTGGGGGTTATCACATGACCCCAAACTGGCCCATCAGAATTAGTCCTGGAATTTGTGCTGAAATTCTCAGGAGCGGGACCCCTCTTATCTTCCAGGGCTGCTGGACTCATAGGATGGAAGCTTGGGGTTCTTGGGAGGTCACTTGGCAGGGAGTCTGAGTGAGTGGCAGCATGAAGAAAGGCTTTGCTGTGGGATGGGAGCCTGGGGCCTGCAGGCCTGGGTTGAGCTCCCGAGTCTGGTTGGGTCTGCAGGCAGACGTAGCACTGGATTTTGCCATTTTGTGAGCCCATAAAGTCCTTTTTGTACTTCAGGCAGTTTGAGTTGGGTTCCTGACACTTGTATCCAAATGGATGGTGACACCAAAGGCCCATGTCCAGCCTTCCCATGACTCCAAGTTCAGGGCTTATTTACAGCAAGATGCTGCTCATAAAGCCTTCTGCAAAAGCTTCGATGGTGCCGATTTTGCGATGATCCCAGGAATCAGTCCCTGCCCCTGGCAAGGGTCACAGTGAGATAAAACTCTGGTGGCACACACTTACCACGGCTGCTGTGAGGTTTCTATACTACGCGTTAACGCATTCTAAGGGAACGTCTATCCAGAGACACAGCAAGGAGTAGGCCTCATAAATCTTTTAAACTGACTTGAAAGAAAGGCTTTGATATTTCCAAATCCGGAGTAGAAAGGGTAGCTTCTCTGTTTCAAAAATATTTATCTTTTAAGCATCTTCAGGACCAGAGTTCATCAGGTGAATCTTCCTTTTAGCCATTAAAGTGAACTGTTAGAAGCAGTCAGAAAGGAGGTCTATTTCTCTTTCATTTTGCTACCCCATGGCCCCAGCTTCTTCAATGGGGTCCCTTTGCGGTGAACCCAGACTGCTCTGGCCAGCCCTCTGGCTTTTGCATACTCTGGTCTGGTCCCAGAGCAGCTGCTATATAGTGGGGGAGACAAAGAGTAAATAGGAAATTGAAATATAGGGGGCTAAGTATGCCATAGAGGGGAGCATGGGGGCTGTGTGGGTATGTGGTGGGGTACCCAGTCCAGCCTGGGGATCAAGGAAGACTTCCTGGCAGAGGTGACAGCTTACTTGAATCTTGGAGGATGATAGGGATTAGGTAGCTGGAAAAGAGCAGGAGACATTCCAGGCAAAAGAAATGAATATGTGTCCGGTGGGAGTGGGGAAGGAGAGCTTTGTTTATTCAGCCCCTTACTGAAAATTCCTCATGTCCAGCACCGTTGGACCCCAGTGATTTCTATATCTTTGAAATGGACTCAGGCAAGCAGGGGTTATAGCCTCAGGCCCTGGTCAGAAATAGTAGGGCACAGTCTTAAAACAAATCTGATGGGAGTGAGTGTGCAGGCAAAATGGACAGGTGACAGCTGGCGGTGCGGGCGAGTGGCAGGTGATTCATTTGTTACTGCTGCCAGCCCACATTTGTCACTGTTTACTGTGAGCCAGGCCCTGGCTGGGCCCTGGGGATACAGAGACCCTGCCTTCGAGGAATTCACAGACCAGATGAGGGAACAGATGAGGCTGGTACTGTGTGATGGGGGTTCTGGAGATGCCGACACCTTATGATGGTATCTCTGCCTCTGGTAGAGATAGCACAAGGGGTTTGGGAGCCCCAAAGAGAGCAGCCTCATCTTCCTGGAGAAGTCCCAGAAGGCTTCCTGGATGAAGTGGCATCTATGTGGAGTCCTGAAAGACAAATAGAAATCAGTCCAAGAAGATTATACAGAGGGAGACTTACCAGGTGGAGTGGGTTCAGAGGGTGAAACCCTGGAGGGGAGAGAAAAATCATGCCTTCAGCAAACTGAAAATGGCTCAGTGTAGCCAGAGGGCAGGATTCTGGGGCAACAGGGGGTGGCAGGAGTAGACGGGGGCAGATGATGAGGGACAGTGTGAGGCAGAGGCAGAGAGAAGGCTGAGAAATGTTACACAGGCGGAATCAGCAGGACGAGGCGTGCGGAGTGGGTGTGGGCGGGAGAGCAGAGCCAGAGGGCTGAGCTCGGTAACCAGGAGGGGGACCCGGGGGGAGCGAGTCTGGGGAAGAGCTGGTGAATTCCATTTCCCACGTTGAGCTGCGAAGCCTGCGGGCTATCCCACGTTGTGGCTGGAAATGTGGCCCTGAAACTCCGTGGGGAAGCTGGGGCGGAGGGACAGGTGTGTGAGTCGTGGGTGAGCAGTGAGATTGAAGCCGTGGGGTCAGCCATGTCCACAGCGGGTAGAGGACAGGGGAGGGGGTCTCGGAGGGAGCACTGCTGCACTGGAAGCAGATCCCTGGGCACTAGCGAGAGTCTAGGACGGGCCAAAGGGGACCAACCGGAGAGAAGGAGAGAGAGAGAGGAGGAACCAGGAGCAGGGAGACAGAGGGCCAAGGAGGGAGTGGCCTCCAGTGTCCACAACTACAGAGAAGGGGGTCATGGGGCCCAAGTGAGGTAGCACACTTCTGCTCGCCAGACAGGCTGGCACTAGAGGGTGTGAGTCAGGTAGAGGGGACCTAGGTCATCACATGGGGCTTGGTCACAGTGGGGAGCCTGGTTCTAAGTATGTGCAAAGACAGATGATTAGCTGATTTGGAGCTGAGTCACTGTATGACCTAGTGGGGGGGGATATGGAACATTTTTTTGGGGGGGTCATTGCTTTTTCACCCTTCCCATTGTTCTTCTCTCCCACATCATGGTATCCAGATGCAGTATCCAGGCTCTCTCTATACTTCATCCATTCACTGGATTCCGTACTTCATTCATTCATTGGGTAATGCTTAGAGAGGCCTTAGAACAGTGCCTGGCACATAGTAAGAGCTCAATAAATGTTAGCTTTCTTTTTTTTTTAATGATCTGTCATTTTGAGTTACTGATTGTGACAGGCCTCCCCAAGGTGACCCCCAGTATTCTCCTGCTTCTAACTGGTAGAATATGTCAAAGGTGATGGGTTATATTAGGTTGATTAGGTTACATTATATAGCAGATGTGTTGGGTTATGCCTCCCCTGGTCACATTATGTTATGTGAGACTCCTTCTTAGCCGGTAGGGTGGTGGGGAGAGAGAGAGATAGAGAGAGAGACACGCTCTCCTGCTGGTCATGAGGATGGGAGCCTCTATGATGCTAGCTATCTAACCTGGCAGGGACATGCAAGCAGCCTCTAGGAGCTGAGGTCCTCAGGCCTACAATGGCAGGAACTGAATTCTGCCTGACCACATGAGCTTAGTGGAGGACCATGGCTCCAGATGGGAACAGAGCCTGGCTGATGCTTCGATTGCAGGCTGTGAGACCCTGAACAGAGGATCCTTTGAAGCTGTGCCCAGGCTCCCGAGCCACAGACACCGTGAGGTGATGCATGTGTGTTGCTTCAAGTTGCTCAGGTTGTCATACTTTGTTAATGCAGCAATAGAAAACTAATACATCGATATTCACCCATGTAAAAAACGATTATTAAGTGAACGCCAGCTGGCACAAGGTTAGGTTCTGTGTCAGGGAGTAGCCACATAAATAAAATAGTGCTTCTCTTCAAGGGCTCTCCGTGGGTTCCTGAAACAGTGGGTTCCCAAAGCAAGGGCTTGCCTGTCAGCAGAGGATGGGGGGGTGAGGGAGGACTTCTAGAGCTTGTAGCAGGCCCCACAGGCCTGAAGGGGCTGGAGCATCCTGGTCGGTGAGAGCCTCAGTGGAGGAAAACTTGGTACCCAGGGTAGACTGAGTGGGCGTCACGTCTCCTACGGCCTTGGCCGTCACAGCACAGAAGCTGCAGAAGCACTCCGAGTAGAGAATGACCATGGGGAGTGGATGCTGGGTGGAGGGCAGGCACACCGGTCTTTGCTGGTGGTGCAAGACCAGCACGGCACTGATGTGCTTCTCCTGGGATGTGAGCTGTCATCTTCTCGGCCTCCCTGGAGCCTGCAGGGCAGGAGGTGGCTCCAGTCAGCTCGAGGTTGGAATACTACCTGTCGGGTTCTCAGAGCACCTGTGGAAGGTCTTTCCTCCCAGAGCTGTGGCTACAGCCAAGACATTCTGGGGTTTCTTTCTCCATCACTGGAGAAAATGCTTTTGCCCTGTGCCACACAGAGGAGGAAGGAGATAATTCAAAGCAACCTAGAGGAGGTGACGGCAGCCCCTCACTCCAGCAGCAGAGGCCATGAAACCTCGCTGTCTCTCTCCCATCAGCTGTCCAGGAATGCAGACACGAGACATGGGTTTCCAAGCAAGTACATGGTCTAACTTCTGAACTCAACTTTTCTTCTCTACCCAGAGCCTCCCTGCTCAGAAGAAACCCTGACACTGTGTCTTGTATGCACCACCTCTGATTTCTCCTACAAGGAAGAATTTTACTTCTTTGCAGGACAGGGATGGAGCAGGGGTGGTGCTTCATACGGGGCGTTTTACTGGAAGGAGGTGAGTGTGGGCTCTGCACTGGGATCAGGTGCCTTTCTCCCTGCTCTCCTAGCTGGCAGCTGCGCCTGGCAGTGTCTGGAGGATCAGCCACCCCTGGAATGCACGCAGGAGGCTCTGGGAGAATGGCGTGGTCTTGCAGGCCCTGAGACCGACAGACATTGTTATATTCCTTTGGGAGGCGACTGGCATCGCCTCCCATCTCAGCGTGAGCCTTGTGAATCACAGCCTTGGTGACAGCTGTGTTGCTGTAGATATCCAGAAAATTGAGTGCTTTCTGATCCTCAATTTAAGAAGTCATTTGCTGGATGGCGCTAACTAAGAAGAGTCATTACGCTTGAGAAAGCACCATTCTGCCTCACTCCTTCGTTAAGGCGGGGAGGGAAACAAAAACCCAGGTTTGGGAAGCCTCAGGCTTTGAATGGAAATGCCTAAGAGGGAGGAGACTCCGATATGGTCTGGCTGCTATTTCTCTTACATGTGGCTGGGTGAAGGGAGTGAGTGTGCATGCATATTCAGAGATCTGAACCCTGCATTACCTCCTGGCTGGACTCAAAAGGCAGGGCAGGATGGGGATGGGGAAAGATGTAAGTCAGGAAAGATGTAACTGTAAACGCTGAATTATGTTCCCACAAAATTCATGCTGAAGCCCTAACCTCAAGGGTGACTGTATTTGGAGATAGGGCCTTTGAAGGGGCAATTAAGGTGAAGTGGGTTCATAAAAGTGGGGCCCTAATCCCACAGGACTGGTGCCTAATAATAAGAGGAAAAGACACCAGGGTGTGTGAACACAGAGGAAAGGATGCGGGGAAGATGGTAACCTACGAGCCAAGGAGAGAGGCCTCAGGAGAAACCAAAATGACCAACACCTTGATCTTGGACTTCCAGCCTCCAGAGTTGTGAGAATAGACATTTCTTCTCTTGAAGCACCCAGCCTGTGGTATTTTGTTATGGAAGCTGGAGCTGACTGATACAGGGGGCTCCATCCCCTGAGATTAGAGCACGCAGAAGGGCAGGAGGGCAAAGCTTAGAGGGTCAGACAGGCCCCAGAGGCCAAGGCCAGTGAGGCGCCCTCACTCTCTCACTCCAGCCAGAGGAGGGTGGTAAGGACTTAGGTACCAGGGGTGGAGCTTTGCTGTGATGGACACAGGTTTTTAGAGCTCTGCTTTGCTTGAGGCATCTCTCTCTCCTTTTGAAACTGCCTTCTCTGGACACTCTTCTTTGGTTTGGCTGGGTGGGTCAGAGGAGACCAGGGTCCCCTCTGCTTGGGAGTATGCCTCTTTGCCTCCCTGTGGAAAGCCAGGGAGGCACCAACTCAAGGGTCACTAATGCAGGAGGCCCTGCAGTACCTGGTTTAGGGCAGTGGCCCCGGCTGGTGCGGAAGTGAGGAGGCCCTGCAGGTCAATACTGGGCTGTGGACCCAGGGAAAGGCGCTCTGAAGCTGCTGTGGTGGCTTTGTGTCAGATCAGCTTAGACCAGCCTCTAACCCCAGCAAAAGGAATCCTCCTCCATGAGGCTGCCCGCACAGGGCTTGGGGCCGAGCTAGAGGGATGGTGTGATTGGGCTGGAGTAGCCCACCTTCCTAATCCTCAGTGACCTTTGGAAGTGGTGGGCAGCTGGAGGAGGACCCAGGCTGGGGTCCTAGCCATGGCTATTTCTTTCTAACACAGAGCTGGACTCAGGGGTCTGGTGGGGGGTAGGGAGTGATTCAAACATTCTCTGGGGCTTCTAGGAAGCTTGTCATGTCCAGCGATCTTTGCTCCATGGCTGAAGCGCTAGTCACGAAGATGCTGCCTGTCTGCCTTAGCAGAGGGCCCCTGAAAGTGACCAGTTCCCTGGCAGGAAGATATTCATGACCCGAGGGCCTGACCTGGATCCACCAACATTCCCGCATCCTCTGCCGCTCCTTCCCTGACCCCAGGCGTAGCCACTGAAGGCCTCCCTGAGACGGGCCCTCTGACCCCTGCCTGCGCCCCTGGGGGGTCTCCAACTCTGCCTTGGGGGAGGGGAGGAGCACAAGATTAAACACCCTGGCCTGGCCCTGGGGTGGGGCCCGGCCCAAACCCCTGGTCATCTGACATGTGAGCCAACACAGACTGGTTTGAGAATAGCTTCTATCAGATAGCGTCCTGACAAATACTGTGAATTTGGACATTTTCTTCACTTTGTCTTGTCCTCCATATGAGGATAATACAGTCTACCCAGGAGATGTAGCAGGGATTAAGCAAGCTGGAGTTCTGGACGGCCTGGAGTCAGCCCCCAGGGCCGATTAGTGCTCAAGGAGCAATTCTAGCATAATTATTAGTAATACGACAGCATCCTCAGTGTCACACGCCTGTTCAGCCCTTCTCTGTTTTCTCATCTCCCCGGTCTTTGTAATCAGCCTCTGCACCAGTTCTCCCTGAAGCCACTTACTGCACCCTCATCCCCATGGCATCACCCACACAGAGGGGACAGGTGGGTTGCGGGGGGTTCTAGCCACGCCCTGTTCCCTGTTCCACTGCCCACTGCTCTGCGTTCTCCCACTGCATCTTGGAGGGGCTGAGATGATTCTGCCTGATACCCATCCCATCCCTTAAAGACTTGATAGTTTAGATATTTGGGTATGTTCTTTCTGCAGAGAATGTGTGTAAAAAGATTCAGCGTTCTGTTTCACATCGCATTGCATGGAAAGTTGTTAGGCAATAATCCGTGCACTGATGAACACAACATACTAGTGTGAAGTCTATCAGTGAGTTTCAGGCTCCTGAAAAATAGGCGCTTTGGTAAGACAATGTAAGTTTTTCATAAAATTAATAGATATGTATCTGTTGGTGAAGTGTCCTAATGTCTGCACCTTACTTTATTATCTTAAATTTATTCATATTTCAGGTGTACAGCATTTTCGTTTGGCATCTATACACTGCAGAGTGAGCACCAGCACAAGTCTAGTTACCATCCACCTCCAGACAGTTGACCCTCATCACTCCTTTTGCCTACCCCCCCAACCTCCTTTCCCTCTGTAACAACTGATCTGCTTCCTATCTATGAGTTTGGTTTTGTTTTTGTCTTATTTTGTTTGCTCTTCCCCACCTCCTCCTCCTTTTCTTTTAGATCCACAGATGAGTGAAATCATATGGTATTTATCTTTCTCTGTCTGACTTATTTCACTTAGCATAATACCCTCAAGGTCCATCCATGTTGTCACAAATGGCAGGATTTCATTCTTTTCTTTTTTTTTGGTTATATTCATTTGGTTGTTTTAATTTTAGATTTCACATGCAAGTGAAAACATACAGTATTTGTCTTTCTCTTTCTGGCTTATGTCACTAAGCATAATTCCCTGCAGGTCCATCCATGTTTCTGCAAAGGGCAAAATTTCATTCTTTTGTATGGCTAAGTAGTATTCCATTGTGTATATTTACCACATCTTCTTTATCCATTCATCTATTGATGGGCACTTAGGGTGCTTCCGTATCTTGGCTATTGTAAATAATGCTGCTATGAACATTGGGATGCATGTATCTTTTCAAATTAGTGTTTTTGTTTTCTTTAGATATAGACCCAGGAGTGGAACTGCTGGATCATATGGTAGTTCTATTTTTAATTTTTTGAGGGACCTCCATGCTGTTTTCCATAGTGGTTGCACCAATTTACATTCCCACCAACAGTGTACAAGGGTTCCCTTTTCTCTACTTCCTCGCCAACATTTGTTATTTGTTGTCTTTTTGATAATAGCTGTTCTGACAGGTGTGAGGTGATAGCTCATTGTAGTTTTGATTCACATTTCCCTGATGATTAGTGACGTTGGGCATATTTTCATGTTCCTGTTGGCCATCTGGATGTCTTCCTTGGAGAAATATCTATTCAGGTCTTCTGCCCATTTAAAAAATTTTTTAGATTGAATTGTACGAACTGTTTATATATTTTGGGTTAACCCATGATCAGATATATCATTTGCAAATATTTTCTCCCATTCATAGGTTGTCTTAGCATTTTGTTGATAGTTTCCTTTGCTGTGCAAAGGCTTTTAGATATAATTATGCCCCATTTGTTTATTTTTGCTTTTGTTTCTCTTATCTGAGGAGACAGATCAAAAAAAATATTGCTATGATTTATGTCAAAGAATGTACTGTTTATGTTTTCTTCTAGTTTTATGGTTTCTGGTTTTATGTTTAGGTCTTTAATCCATTTTTAGTTTATTTTTGCATATGGTATGAGAAAATGTTCTAATTTAATTCTTTTACATGCAGCTGTCCAATTTTCTGTGCACAGCTTATTGAAGAGACTGTCTTTTCCCCATTGTATATTTTTGTCTCCTTTGTCATAGATTAATTGAGTGTGTGGGTTTATTTCTGGGATCTGTATTTTTGCTCCATGAATCTACGTGTCCGTTATGGGCCAGTACCATACTGTTTTGCTTACTGTAGATTTGTAGTATATTCTGAAGTCAGGGAGTGTGACCTCCGGCTTTGTTCTGTTTTCTTCAGATTGATCTGGCTATTCATCGTCTTTGTGGTTCCATACAAACTTTAGAATCACTTATTCTAGTTCTGTGGAAAATGTCATAGGTATTTTGATAGGAATTGCATTAAATCTGTAGACTGCTTTGGGTAGTGTGGACATTTTTTTTTTTTTTTTTTTTTTTTTTTGCGGTAGGCGGGCCTCTCACTGTTGTGGCCTCTCCCCTTGCGGAGCACAGGCTCCGGAGCACAGGCTCAGTGGCCATGGCTCACGGGCCTAGCCACTCTGCGGCATGTGGGATCTTCCCAGACCGGGGCACGAACCCGTGTCCCCTGCATCGGCAGGCGGACTCTCAACCACTGCGCCACGAGGGAAGCCCCTAGTGTGGACATTTTAACTATATTAATTCTTCCAATCCATGAACACAAGATATCTCTCCATTTCTTTGTATGCTCTTCAATTTCCTTCATCAAGGTTTTATAGTTTTCAGAATATAGGTCTTTCACTTCCCTGGTTAAGTTTATTCCTAGTTATTTTATTCTTCTGATGTGATTATAAATGAGATTGTTTTCTTGCTTTTTCTTTCTGATAGTTCTTTATTAGTGTATAGGAAAGCACCAGACTTCTTTATATTAATTTTGTATTTGGCAACTTTACTAATTCATTTATTAGTTCTAATAGTTTTTTGGTGGAGCATATAAGGTTTTCTATATATCATATCATGTCAACTGCAAATAGTGACAGTTTTATTTCTTCCCTTCCAGTTTGAATGCTTTTATTTCTTTTCCTTGTCTATTGCTATTGCTAGGACTTCTAGTACTATGTTAAATAGAAGTGGCAAGATTAAGCATCCTTGTCTTGTTCCTGATTTTAGAGGAAAGGCTTTCATTTATTCATCATTGAGTATGATGTTAGCTGTGGGTTTGTCATAAATTGTCTTTGTTATACTGAGATATGTTCCCTCTATACCAACTTTGATGAGAGGGTTTTTTTTTTTATCATGAATTGATGTTGAATTTTTTTTTTTTTTTTTTTTTTTTTTTTTTTTTTTTGCATTACGTGGGCTTCTCACTGCTGTGGCCTCTCCCGTTGCGGAGCACAGGCTCTGGACGCGCAGGCCCAGCAGCCATGGCTCACGGGCCTAGCCGCTCCGCGGCATGTGGGATCTTCCCAGACCGGGGCACGAACCCGTGTCCCCTGCATCGGCAGGCGGACTCTCAACCACTGCACCACCAGGGAAGCCCTTGATGTTGAATTTTGTCAAATGTTTTTCTGCATCTATTGAGATAATCATGTGATTTTTATCCTTCCTTTGTTAATGTAGTGTATCACATTGATTGATTTGTGGATATTGGACAATCTTTGCATCCCTGGAATAAACCCCACTTGACTGTAGTGTATGATCCTTTTTTATATATTGTTAATTTGGTTTGCTAATATTTTGTTGAGGATTTTTGCATCTATGTTTATTAGAGATATTGCCCTGTAATTTTCTTTTTTGTGTGTGGTGTCCTTGTCTGGTTTTGGTATCAGTGATGGCTTCATAAGATATGCTTAGAAGGTTTCCCTTCTCTTCAATTTTTGGAAGAGTTTGAGAAGGATAGGGAGGATCGGTATTAAATCTTCTTTGAATGTTTTGTAGAATTCACCAGTGAAACCATCTGGTCCTGGGGTTTTGTTTGTTGGGAGCTTTTTTTAAATTACTGTTTCAGCCTCTTTATTAGTCTATTAAGATTTTTATTTTTTATGATTCATTTTTGGATGATTGTATGTTTCTAGAAATTTATTTCTTCTCGGTTGTCCAATTTATTGATGTATAATTGGTTGTAGTAGTCTCTTATGATCCTTTGTATTTCTGTGGCATCAGTTGTAACTTCTCCTCTTTCATTTATGATTTTATTTATTTGAGCCCTCTCTCTTTTCTTCTTGGTTAGTTTAGCTAATGGCTGGTCAATGTTGTTTATCTTTTCAAAGAACCAGCTTTTAGTTCCATTGATCTTTTTATTGTTTTACTATTTCATTTATTTATGTTCTGGTCTTTATTATTTCCTTCCTTCTGATAATTTTGGAGTTGTTCCTTTAGGTGTAAAGTTAGATTGTTTACTTGAAATTTTTCTTGTTTCTTGAAGTAGGAATGTATTACTGTGAAATTCCCTCTCAGAACTGCTTTTGCTGAATCCCATAGATTTTGGTATGACATATTTCTGTTCTCATCTGTTTCTAGGTATTTTTTTTATTTCACCCTTGATTTCTTTGATTATCCATTGGTTATTCAGTAGCATCTCCATCTTTTTGTGTTTTTTTATCCCTTGGGGTTGATTTCTAGTTTTATACCATTGTGTTCAGAGAAGATGCTTAACATGATTTTAATCTTCTTGAATTTATTGAGATGTGCTTTGTGACCTAACATGTAATCTATCCTTGGCAATGTTCCATATGCACTTGAGAAGAATGTGTATTCTGCTGCTTTTGGATGGAATGTTCCATATATATCAATTAAGTTCATTTGATGTAAGTGGTGTGTTAAAGTCCCCCAATATTATTGTATTGCTTTCAATTTCTCCCTTTAAGTTCAATAATATTTACTTTATATATCTTGGTGCTCTTATGTTGGGTGTATATACTTTTATAATTGTTATATCTTCTTCCTGCATTGACCCCGTTATCATTATGTACTGCCCTTCTTTGTCTTTTATTACAGTCTCTGTTTTAAAGTCTATTTTGTCTGATATGAGTATAGGCACTCCAGTTTTGTTTTTTTTTCCATTTTCATATGCATGGAATATCTTTTTCTATCCCTTAACTTTCAGTCTATGTGTGTCTTTATTTCTGAAGTGAAGTTATTTCTTATTTCTCTTGTAGGCAGCACATAGCTAGGTCTTGTTTTTTAATTCATTCAGCCACTCTATGTCTTTTGATTGGTGACTTTAGCCCATTTACATTTAAAGCAGTTATTGATAGGTATATAATTATTGCCATTTTGTTCATTATTTTCTGGATCCTCTCTGTTCCTTTCTTCTTTTCTCTTTTCTTTTGTGTTTTTGTGGTTTTCTTTAGTGCTATGTTTAGATTTCCTTCTCATTTTCTTTTGAGTACTTATTTTAAGTTTTTTTTGTGTGGTTACCCTGAGGTTCACATATAACATCCTGTGTAAATAGCAGTCTGTTTTAAGTTGATAGCAACTTAAGTTTGAACATGTTCCAAAGTTTTATCTTTTTACTCCTCTCCATGTTTTATACTTTGATGACACATTTTACATCTTTTTATTTTATGTATCTCTTAACTAATTATTGTAATTTAGGTAGATTGTTCATCTCTGTTTTGTTTAGGTCTTTTTCTGAGATTTTTGTCTTGTTTTCTTGATTGGAATATATTCCTGTGTCTCCTTATTTTGAGCCTAATTCTCTGTGCTTGTTTCTATGTATTAGTTAAGTCAGCTACCTCTCCCAGTCTTGAGGAAGTGGCCTATATAGATGTCTTCTGGGGCTCAGAGACACAATCCACCAGACACCAGAGCCAGGCATTCAATGGGTGTCCCTATGTGGGCTGTATGTACACTCTTGTTGTGGTGGGGGCCACGGCTGCTGCTGCAGTGTACTGCTGTGGTGTGCTGGTGGGCAGGGTTGGCCCTTGGATAGCTGCTGGCCCAGTCATGGCTGCTGCCAGCTGCTAGTGGGTGGAGTTATCACCTGTCAAGCTGTGAGTCCAAGTGGAGGCACAGGGGTGATCGGGGCTCTCAGCAGCACGTGCCCACTGGTACTAACAGATTAGAGGGAATTCCGGAAAGGCACCTGAGAGCGTTTGCATTAATATGGTAGCCTGAGATTGCAAAAATGGCTCCCATCAGTGTCTCAGTCCCCAGGAATTATCCTAACTGGTTCCTGCTCTCTGGCAGACACTTCAAGGTTAGCAACTGGATCCCCTTCTATAGCCTATGAGCCTTTCAATCTGGAGTTTTTGCACTGTTTTTCAGGTTGAGTGAGTCTGTGCACAAGCCCTTTAAGAGTAGGTTTTTCATTCCCTCCCTGTAGTTCTATAATTTTTCTGGACATATTCCCCATTGGTTTTCAAAGCCAGCTGTTTTGAGGGCTCATCTCTCCTGTGCAGGATATAAGAGTTGGGGTGCCTGATGTGGTGCTCACATCTCTCACTCCTCAGGGAAAAAAGCCATAACTTTGTGTTCCTTCCTGACTGTGGATTGTTGCGACTGGGGTGTGGTCTTTCCCTTGGTGAGTCTGTATCTCTGTTTCTTCTACCTATATTAATGCTGTCCTTTTACCCTTTGTTGTGGAGACTATTCACCCAGGTTTCAGGTACCTTTCAAAGGGATTTATTCCATATGTAGCAGTGGGTTTGTTTTGTCCATGGGAGGAGGTAAGTTCAGGATCTTCTTATGCCACCATCTCAAACCCTCCCTCTATGTCTTATTTTAAATAGTTTAGCTAAATAATTTAGCCAAACTATTGGAGAGAGTGGGTAAATGTGATGCAATTATGTGGCAAAAATATAACTTGATTATAGATGAAAGTTATATGGGTCTTCCTAATACAGTTTGTTTTATTTTCTTTAGATTACTATTTTCTAAGTAAAATGAGAAACAGAATGGTTAAAAGCCATCTGATGCTGTGCAAAGTAAAAGTGGGTAATGTTAATTGTCAATAAACATCCTAAGTCAGGTATACATATATTTTGAAACTGACATATTTTTTATTAGGCATCTCAGGTATTTTTGTTGAACCATCTGGCATCTTGAGTCACGTTCTCAGCATTCATAGCTTTAGTTCTGAGCAGTTTGTCCTGACCTATTTCTCACACCTGCTGTTTTCTACCTCCCCATACCCTTGGCTGTGACCTGGATGTTCATTCTCCTCTTTCTACCATTTCCTTCCCTGGCTTTGAAGGTGGGTCCTTGGGAGAACAGATCTAGCTCTTGGAGCTGACCATGCTGTATCTGGTGGCCTTGGGTAAACACCCTCCTGGTGGTGGAAGTTCTCCTATTCCCACAGGGGTTCCTGATGCTCAGACAGAATTTGTATAAATGAAACCAAATTTCCCTGTGCTTACCTGTTATTGCGAAACATAAAAGTGGTAAGTTTGATTTAGACCAAGCTTAGGGAGTACATCTGGGATGGACTGCCTTAAATTATAGGCCATGTGGCCTCTGTGAAAGCCTTGCGGGGGGCACCTCAGGGCAGTATGCAGACTGCTCTACAACAGCTGAAATAATGTACAAGGAGAGACCCAAGGACTGCCAACTGGAGGACACAAGGCCTGTCTATTAATACACTGTGGTCCCAGAAAGCAAGCATAAGTTCCCAACATACACTCTCAAATAAGAAATCCCCAGTGTAGGTCTTTCCAGGTATACAGATTGATTTGTGACTGAGCTGCTTCCCACACAGGTAACGTCATGAAGCATGCTCTTGGGTGAGTAGCAGTAGGAATTTCATTACTTAAAAACCATGGGTATGGGGCTTCCCTCGTGGCGCAGTGGTTGAGAGTCCGCCTTCCGATGCAGGGGATAGGGGTTTGTGCCCTGGTCCAGGAGGATCCCACATGACACGGAGCGGCTGGGCCCGTGAGCCATGGCCGCTGAGCCTGCACATCCAGAGCCTGCACTCCACAATGGGAGAGGCCACAACAGTGAGAGGCCCGCATACGGCAAAAAAAAAAAAAAAAAAAAAAAAAAAAAAAAAAAAAAAAAATAAATAAATAAATAAATAAAATAAAAATAAAAACCATGGGCAGTCACAAGCAACTCAGGGCAGAAGCTAGTGAGAAACGAGATGGTGAACCCAGACATCCTGCAGAACCTCCTCTCAAACAGTTCAGTTTTCATGCCCCAGCAGAGGTCCCTCTGTTCCCAGAAATCCATCCCTACCTTCTTGGTTGACTGGGAGCCATCCTCAGGGTTCTTCATCCCTCTTACTCCCTGTGGCCCTTCCCTGTGCTGTGTCTCGCCCAGAGTGACCATTCTGTGGTTTTCCATCAGTTTAGTGAGCTGCCCTGGTTGTCCAAGACAGGACCTTCACCTTACCCAACTTCAGGGAGTTCCATTCACATGGGAAAAAATGTTGGGAGAAGAAAAAGTGGCTAAAATCCACATACAACATGGTAGCCCTGGCCCTTGAGGTGTAACATCTCACTTCCTGAACATTATGAACACTATGGAAATCTTCTATTCCACCAGTGGAATTCTCTCATTGGTTGGCTGGAATGTCTTAGGATCTATCCATCAGCAAAGTCTACACTCATTAGATGAGCACAGTCTTCAGATGGACCCAGCACAAGGACAGCCCCCATTCAGAGGCCATGAAGCCTGGGCCTACGGTGCTCTGTTCGTCTTTCCTGGTTGTGGCTGACTGGGGCCCTGCTGATCTGAGCCGCTGCCCTCCCAGAGACAGGCAGCCTTCTTCGAGACTCACCTGATGTCATGCTGAAGACGGCCCATCCACATGTGTGGGTACTCACTTCCTCCACCAGAGGTTCTATGAGGAGAAAGCACACAGGCTGGTGACTCTTTGGGAAGACGGTATAAATGGTGTCCAGGACTGGGATTTTTCTCTCAATAGCTATATTTTGGAGGAAACTATGAGCCCCTGCTTAGAAAGCAAGGCCTGGGTGAGGATTCTTTCCCTCCAGAATCTTTCATATTATAGCAGATTGATCTGACCCACCAAGACTTGTCTTAAACTCTCCTGCATCTGCCCCCAGGAGTGACCCCTGGGTCCTTCCTTGGGGAGATAGTCCTGAGAAGGGACCCCTGTTCCTCACTTGCCCCTAGAAAAGCTAACTGGGACATTTCCTTATTAGGTGCTGTGTTAGTTTCTGGGACTGCTGAAGTAAATTACCACAAAACAGGTGGTTTAAAGCTACAAAAAAGGATCCTCTTAAGGTTCTGAAATCAAGCCACAAGGCCACCCTTCCTCTGAGGGCTCTAGGGGAGAATCCTTCCTTGCCCTTCCTAACTTTTGGTGGCTCCAGATGTTCCTTGGCTTGTGCCCCATGATTCCAATCTCTGCCTCCAAGGTCACATTGCCTCCTCCTCTGTGTCTTTTCCTTTGTGTGTCTCTCTTATAAGAATGCATACTATTTTAACACATATATATATGGAATCTAAAAAAAATTGGTTCTGAAGAACCTAGGGGCAGGACAGGAATAAAGATGCAGACATAGAGAATGGACTTGAGGACACGGGGAGGGGGAAGGGTAAGCTGGGACGAAGTGAGAGAGTGCATTGGACATATATACACTACCAAACGTAAAACAGATAGCTAGTGGGAAGCAGCCACATAGCACAGGGAGATCAGCTCGGTGCTTTGTGACCACCTAGAGGGGTGGGATAGGGAGGGTGGGAGGGAAACGCAAGAGGGAGGGGATATGGAGATATATGTATATGTATAGCTGATTCACTTTGTTATACAGCAGAAACTAACACACCATTGTAAAGCAATTATACTCCAATAAAGATGTTAAAAAATAAAAAATAATAAAAAAGAATGCATATGATTGAATTCAGGGTCCACCTAGATAATCCAGAATAATCCCCCCTCTAGCGATCCTTAACTTAATCACGTCTTTGTCATATAAGTTAATAATAACAGGTTTCAGGGATCACAACACACATGTGTCTCTTTGGGGGCCCACCATTCAGCCCACTACAGATGGTTAGCTACTGGAAGGGTCTGCATACTATCCTGCTCTCCATGAGTGAGCATGGGCCTGGCAGAGGGGAGTGCTCATTTGATGCTTGCAGAATGGATGGATGAAATGCACACAGGGTGGCCATGAATCCTAAGAGGTGTCAGGGGCTGGAAGGAAGATGGTGTAAATTCTGCTCCCATCCCTGTTCTTGACAGAGCCGCCTTCTTTCCTGGTCACATGCTTTGAGACCAGACATGGCTTGAATCTCTGAGAGCCATGCTCAAGTAGGGCAGCTGTATTACATCCCAAAAAGTCATAAATATTTGGAGAGTGAAAGCAGTTCCTGCAGCAGTGCTGGAGAGATGGTAAGTTAGATGTTTGATTTTGATTCTGGCTCAACCAAGAGGTCATGCGTGTGTGGGAATGGGATGGTTTTGCTTCTCTTCCCAGCAGGGTAATTGCTGTAGGAGTCAACTACCTGTGACCACGTGAGATGGATTAAAGACTTCCCAGGAGGTGGGGCTGGATCTCTGTCCATGGGCCTCCTGAGATGGTGACAGAGGGGAGCCAGCATGCGCCATTTGTCCTCTGGCTCCTGCCAGCAGTGGCTGTCTGGGAAGACATCCCCAGGAATGAGTAGATATAGCCAGGAAAGCTGGGGTGATAGTGGGTGTCCCTGTGGTACTCTGGGAGTAGATTCAGTCTGAGGAGAAGTGAGTAGAAACACAGGTAAGAGGGACATGGCTTGAGAACCAAGGCCAGTCGGAAGAAGCTGACAGGCACAGGAACAATTCCTCTATGGCACAGAAAATAGAGTCTGACTCCCTCCATTGGCCATGCTGGGTCTCTTCTCTGCACACAGCCCCTGAGCACGGTTGGGAATGCTAATTCAGGCTCCCCACATGTGGCCATTCTGAGCTGCTATTTGGAATCTATTGTGGGCTCCCCAGTTTGCTGGAGGACTTCCTGAGCCCCCAACAGGAAGCAGGACATAAGCCCCTCTACGTTAGTTTCCCCTTAGCCTATGTACAATCCTCCACCACCTGGAGGGGAAATTCAGAACAGGCCTCTCACATCTGCTTCTTCTACCTGTTTCTCTTTCCCTTTCTCTTCTTCACTAAGGATGGGATTTCTCCTTCTGGTTCCTATTTAAAGGGAGTTTCCCATATGCCATTTCTGCTCCCTCCCTTTTTCCCACAATAATGGCTGGCTGGAGGCTGAGAAACATGCTTTATGCAGGAAGAGGTGAAAAGCACATTAATTTAGTGTTTTCAGAATTTTATCTTATTTTATCTACGAGCATGGGTGACTATGTAGCATGCATAGAACAGTGTCAACAATGTTTTCTTTCCTTGTGGAGCTCACCATTAACAAAAGAGGAAAGAACCTATATATATATATATATATATATATATATACACACACATTTATATTATATATATATATATATATATATTTTTTTTTTTTTTGCAGTACGCAGGCCTCTCACTGTTGTGGCCTCTCCCGTTGTGGAGCACAGGCTCTGGACGCGCAGGCTCAGCAGCCATGGCTCACGGGCCCAGCCGCTCCACGGCATGTGGGATCTTCCCGGACTGGGGCACAAACCCATGTCCCCTGCATCGGCAGGTGGACTCCCAACCACTGCGTCACCAGGGAAGTCCCTAAATATTTTTTTTAAACCACCAAACCTGTAAGAAAAACTAACAGCCAAAGCTAACCATTCTAATCAAGGAGGAGAACAGAGCTCTGGAGGACACTTCTCAGTTCTCTGGAGCATGGAATCTCCAGCATGGAATGGAGCTTGGAGATGAAGAATCAAAAAAGAAGAGTGGTTTCAGTGTCCTGGCTAAAGACCATATGTTTGCAATATTAAAGTAGCAAAACTGTTTATTGGGGTCTCCTTGATGTTCCATTGCCAAGGGGAATCATTTGCTTCCCTTGCATTAGAATCATTATTGCTACTGTTTACTGTATATTGTATAATGTGTACTATCTTGTCTTTCCTAGCAAAGATTCCAGTTCTGCCTGCATTTTCCTGTGGTTCAAAGTTTGAAGTCTCACTTAAGCTAATAAATGTCTGACTTTCCCAAGGGAAATATATACAAAACTCTGACTTCCAAGTATTGTGATCGTTTCTGCTAGAGACGTGGATTGGCTCATCATCCCAACCTTGAACTCTTAGATCCTTATGGCACACCAGATTAACCAGTTTGCAGTTTATTCAGCCAGTTACATATTCTTCACAGGCAAGGGTTTAACTTTTAATCTGGTGCCAGATCCAGCTCATGCAGTTTTAAGATGGTCCAGTGATTTCACTACCTTAAAAGTTGCACACAATTTGATTAATAACCCAGAGCTCAAATGTTTCCAAAAGGAAAAGAAAATTCATTTCACAAATCAATTTCCCAAATTGTTCAATATTTTTTGTCATTAGCTCTCAATTTAGCCACTGGAAATGGATCATTAAAAAAATCTATTCTCAGATCATAACATCTGAGAGACCAAGCGTATTCCTTAAGAATAAATGTCAAACAGTCTCTTAATGTTTCCAATTATTTGCATTTATTTTAATAGGTTTTTCTGATCAAGAGCAATGCATGCACATTGTGGAAGAAAATTAACTATAAAAGAGCACAAACAGTGAAAATCCTTTTGAAAGCACCAATAAGACATCCACAATGAGCATTTTGGTGTATATCCATCAGATATTTAGGTTAGGTTGAACTACATGAAGTTGCCAATATTCAATCAATCATTTTTGGTTTACAAAATGGCAGTTTCAGTGGTTCTACCTCATATAGATATGTGCATACAAGCCTCCATATTTATTTCAAAACTTGATTATATTTGCCTAATATCTCTGGAACAATTCTCCATGTTGAAATATATCTTTTTTTTAATATATCAAGTATTTATTTCTCATTTATTGCAGATTACATTTTTGTTAATTACATGGATTAACACTAATGACACTTGATCAGTTTCTTGTTATTAGACACTGTTTCAAACACTCTCTATATTAAAAACAATAGGTGGATAAACATCTATATATTGACATATTTATGCACAACCATAATACATCCTAAAGATAAATTCTGAGGAGTGAACTTCTGGCTTAAAGGACATGTAAAAGGTTAAGAGTTTTGATGAGCACTGCCAAATTGCTCTGCTAAAAAAGGAGAGTATGAGGGTGTCCATTTCCCTGTTTGGGCTATCTTTGCCTTAATCTTGACTTATATGATAGTTTGGAAAATGGTATCTAACTGTTTTAATTTGCATGTATTTGATTAACAGAGAAGTTTAACTTTTTTTTCATTAGATCATCTCTTTTCTTTTTTCATTGAAGTTGACTTACAACATGATATTATTTTCAGATGTACAACATAATGATTTGATATTTTTATAGATTATGCACCATACAAAATCATTACAATATTATTGACTGTATTTCTTATGCTATCCATTATATCTTTGTGACTTATTTATTTTATAACTGGTAGTGTGTACCTCTTCGTCCCCGTCACCTGTTTCATCCATTCTAATTTTTAATGGGTCGCTTATATTTCTTCTTTTATAAAATGCCTTCTTATAGGTCTTGTTTTGCTTGATATTTAGAATTTACATATTTATATTTGTATTGATTTGATGAAGTCCTTAATATATGAAGGATACACTCAATGGTATTATATTGCAAATTTGTCATTTGTCTTTTACTTTTAAAGCTTTCAAATTTTGAAACCCACAAACCCCTTTTCTTATCATTTTCCTAGAAATGTTTTCAGTTTTTCAGGCCTCTGATAGCCAAATATTTTTACCATGGAAATCATGGAGATAACATAAGCTGTAGCTAGAAACCAAACATGGTTTTGTATCATATTCTTGCCACCTAATTACTGTGTGATCTCAGGAAGTAATTCAGCATCTCTGAGCTTCAGTTTCCTTATCTATGCTAGACAATTTCTAATATCCTTTCTGGTTCTAAAATTTGGTGACTCTATGAACTGGCAAATATTAAAGTTTACATTTGATGTGCATTTATGTTTTAGAGGAGCATTTTTTCTCAATTTTAGTAAAAATTGAAAAGGAATTTAATGGAGAGAAGAGCCTGCTAAAGCAAATGATTTATTTTTTAAAAAAGCTTTGTACTCAGCATAAAAATATAGTCAATCTTAAAAGAATGCCCATTTGAAAGGTAGATCTGGGAGCCTATCTTCTGAGGGTAGATAAATATATCTTTAATGAAAGTATTACATGGATTTTGTTAAATGAGTCCTGCCATTTATTTAATTAGTTTTTTGTTATTGGATGTTTGTGCTATTCCCTCTCCTCACTTTTAAAATTTGCTAGTGTAAGTAAGACTGCAATAAACATTCTTATTCCCATCTGACTGTTTTCTAAGAAGAGACTTTTAGAAGTAGATTTTCTGGGTTAAAAGAATTGAATGTCTTAAGTAATATTGATGGTGCAGAACAAAAAAGGGAAGGGTGGGTCTTGGAAAGAGATTAGACAGGGTTTTCCACATGCCTGGGTTTGAAACATGCCTCATCCAATAGCCTAACCTGTTTTTATCCTTTGGTGAATTGTGTTATATTGACCTTAAAGGGTTGACATAAAGATTAAATAAGATATATTATACAAAGTGTCTGCTGCCTTCTCGGCCATGGTGTTAAAGTTTTACTGAGTTCTGCCCACCAGAACAACAGCCAGCTCTACCCACCACCAGTCCCTCCCATCAGGAAACTTCCACAAGCCTCTTAGATAGCCTCATCCACCAGAGGGCAGACAGCAGAAGCAAGAAAAACTACAATCCTACAGCCTGTGGAACAAAAACCACATTCACAGAAAGAGAGACAAGATGAAAAGGCAGAGGGCTATGCACCAGATGAAGGAAAAAGATAAACCCCCCCCCCAAAAAAAAACTAAATGAAGTGGAGATAGGCAACCTTCCAGAAAAAGAATTCAGAATAATGATAGTGAAGATGATCCAGGACCTCGGAAAAAGAATGGAGGCAAAGATCAAGAAGATGCAAGAAATGTTTAACAAAGACCTAGAAGAATTAAATAACAAACAAACAGAGATGAACAATACAATAACTGAAATGAAAACTACACTAGAAGGAATCAATAGCAGAATAACTGAGGCAGAAGAACGGATAAGTGACCTGGAAGACACAACGGTGGAATTCACTGCTGTGGAACAGAATAAAGATAAAAGAATGAAAAGAAATGAAGACAGCCTAAGAGACCTCTGGGACAACATTAAACAAAACAACATTCGTGTTATAGGGGTCCAGAAGGAGAAGAGAGAGAGAAAGGACCAGAGAAAATATCTGAAGAGATTATAGTTGAAAACTTCCCTAACATGGGAAAGGAAATAGCCACCCAAGTCCAGGAAGCGCAGAGAGTCCCATACAGGATAAACCCAAAGAAAAACATGCCAAGACACGTAGTAATGAAACTGAGAAAAATTAAAGACAAAGAAAAATTATTGAAAGCAGCAAGGGAAAAATGACAAATAACATACAGGGGAACCCCCATAAGGTTAACAGCTGATTTCTCAGGAGAAACTTTACAAGCCAGAAGGGAGTGGCATGATATACTTAAAGTGATGAAAGGGAAGAACCTACAATCATGGTTACTCTACCCAGCAGGATCTCATTCAGATTCGATGGAGAAATCAAAAGCTTTACAGACAAGCAAAAGATAAGAAAATTGAAATCATATCAAGTATCTTTTCTGACCACAACACTATGAGATTAGAAATGATTTACAGGGAAAAAGACGTAAAAAACACAAACACATGGAGACTAAACAATACGTTACTAAATAACCAAGAGATCACTGAAGAAATCAAAGAGGATATCAAAAAATACCTACAGACAAATGACGATGAAAACACGATGACCCAAAACCTATGGGATGCAGTGAAAGCAGTTCTAAGAGGGAAGTTTATAGCTATACAAGCCTACCTCAAGAAGCAAGAAAAATCTCAAATAAAAAATCTAACCTTACACTTAAAGGAACTAGAGAAAGAAGAACAAACAAAACCCAAAGTTAGCAGAAGGAAAGAAATCATAAAGATCAGAGCAGAAAAAAATGAAATAGAAAGAAAGAAAATAATAGCAAAGATCAATAAAACTAAAAGCTGGTTCTTTGAGGAGATAAACAAAATTAATAAACCATTAGCCAGACTCATCAAGAAAAAGAGGGAGAGGACTCAAATCAATAAAATTAGAAATGAAAAAGGAGAAGTTACAACAGACACTGCAGAGATACAAAGCATCCTAAGAAACTACTACAAGCAACTTTATTCCAATAAAATGGACAACCTGGAAGAAATGGACAAATTCTTAGAAAGGTATAACCTTCCAAGACTGAACCAGGAAGAAACAGAAAATAAGAACAGACCAATCACAAGTAATGAAATTGAAACTGTGATTAAAAATCTTCCAACAAACAAAAGTCCAGGACCAGATGGTTTCACAGGTGAATTCTATTAAACATTTAGAGAAGATCTAACACCCGTCCTTCTCAAACTCTTCCAAAAAATTGTGGAGGAAGGAACACTCCCAAACTCATACTATGAGGCCACTATCACCCTGATACCAAAACCAGACAAAGATACTACAAAAAAAGAAAATTACAGACCAATATCACTGATGAATATAGATGCAAAAATCCTCAACAAAATACTAACAAACAGAATCCAACAACACATTGAAAGGATCAAGTGGGGTTTATCCCAGGGATGCAAGGATTCTTCAGTATATGTAAATCAATCAATGTGATAAACCATATTAACAAATTGAAGAATAAAATCCATATGATCATCTCAATAGATGCAGAAAAAGCTTTTCACAAAATTCAACACCCATTTATGATAATAACTCTCCAGAAAGTGGGCATAGAGGGAACCTACCTCAACATAATAAAGGCCATATACGACAAACCCACAGCAAACATCATTCTCAATGGTGAAAAACTGAAAGCATTTCCTCTAAGATCAGGAACAAGACAAGGATGTCGACTCTCACCACTATTATTCAACATAGTTTTGGAAGTCCTAGTCATGGCAATCAGGGAAGAAAAAGAAATAAAAGGAATACAAATTCGAAAATAAGAAGTAAAACTGTCACTGTTTGTAGATGACATGATACTATACATAGATAATACTAAAGATGCCACCAGAAAACTACTAGAGCTAATCAATGAATTTGGTAAATTTGCAGGATACAAAATTAATGCACAGAAATCTCTTGCATTCCTATACACTAATGATGAAAAATCTGAAAGAGAAATTAAGGAAACACTCCCATTTACCATTGCAACAAAAAGAATAAAATACCTAGGAATAAACCTACCTAGGGAGAAAAAAGACCTGTATGCAGAAAACTATAGGACACTGCTGAAAGAAATTAAAGATGATACCAACAGATGGAGAGATATACCATGTTCTTGGATTGGAAGAATCAATATTGTGAAAATGACTATACTACCCAAAGCAACCTACAGATTCAATGTAATGCCTATCACATAACCAATGACATTTTTTTTACAGATCTAGAAAAACAAATCTTAAAATTTGTATGGAGACACAAAAGACCCCAAAGAGCCAAAGCAGTCTTGAGAAAAAAGAACAAAGCTGGAGGCATTAAGCTCTCTGATTTCAAATGATATTACAAAGCTATAGTAATTAAAGCAGTATGGTATTGGCATAAAAACAGACACACAGATCAATGGAATAAACAGAGAGCTGGAAATAAACCCACATGTATATGGTCAATTAATTTATGACAAAGGAACCAAACGTACACAATGGGGAAAGGACAATAAATGGCTTTGGGAAAACTGGATAGCCACATGCAAAAAAAAAAAAAAAAGACACAACCACTATTCTATACCATACACAAAAATTAACTCAAAATAGTTTAAAGACTTGACCATAAGACCTGAAACCATAAAACTCCTAGAAGAAAACAAAGGCAGTAAACCTCTTTAACATCAGTCTTGGTGATGATTTTTTTGGGTTTGGATACCAAAAGCAAAAACAACAAATGCAAAAATAAACAAGTGGTACTACATCAAAATAAAGAGCTTCTGCATAGCAAAGGAAACCATCAACAAAATGAAAAGGCAACCTATGAGAATGTGAGAAAATATTTGCAAACCATATTCCTGATAAGGGGTTAACTTCAAAAATACATAAAGAACTTACATAATTCAGTAATAAAAAAAAAACCCAAACAATCTGATTTAAAAATGAACAGAGGACCTGAAGAGACATTTTTCTAAAGAAGACATACAGATGGGCAACAAGTACATGAAAAGATGCTCAGCATCACTAATCATCAGGGAGATGCAAGCCAAAACCATAATGATCTATCACTTCACATTTAACTATTATCAAAAAGACAAGAAATTACAAGTGTTGGTGAGGATGTGGGAAAAAAGGAACACTTGTGCACTGTTAGTGGAGAGTAAGTGGTACAGCCACTATGGAAAACAGTATAGAGGTTCCTCAAAAAATTAAGAATAGAATTACCATATGAATCAGCAATTCCACTTCTGGGGATTTATCTGAAAAAAATAAAAACACTAATTGGAAAAAATGTGTGTACCCACATGTTCATTGCAGCATTGTTTATAATAGCCAAGCTACAGAAAAAACCTAGGTGTCCATCAATGGATGAACGGATAAAGAAGTTGTGTTATACACTGTTGTTCAGCCATAGAAAAGAATGAAATCTTGTCATTTTGACAACATAGATGGACCTCCAGGGCATTATGCTAAGTGAAAGGTCAGCCAGAGAAAGATGAATACCACATGACCTCACTTATATGTGGAATCTAAAAACAAAAAGAAAAAAAGACTAAAACAAACAACCTCTCCAACCCAAAACCAACCTCATAGATGCAGAGAAAAGATTGGTGTTTGCCAGAGGTGTGGTGTGGAAGGAGATGAAATGGCTGAAGGGAATTAAAAGGTACAAACTTACAGTTAGAAGATAAATAAGTCATGGGGATGTAATGTACATCACACTGACTACAGTTAATAACATTATATTGCATATTTGAAATATATGCTCTCTCACTCTCTCTCTCTCTATATATATACATACATATATATATGTATATATATACTCAGCAAAAGGCACATAAAATATTTTTTAATTTAAAAAGTAAATTATTTACAGTAGTACTTTGCTTGTGTCTTACCAACATGTAGCTTACAGTTGAAATTTCATGATATAGATAAAATACATAGGGGTATATAAGAGCTACAAGAAAAACCCATGAACCCCCAAAAATTGTTCAAATGTGAAAACAGAGAAAAGTTTTAACATTGAAGAATTTGCCGTGGTGAGCCCAAACAATATAATATAGAGTCTAGAAAAAAGGCTTAGGTGTTAAATAAATTGTGATTTCCTTTTGTTTAGAAAATGCCAGAGTACTGTAAAGGTCCTTAATGCGACTGGCACAGCCCTTCACAGCTGCATATTTGAAATGAGAGTAGATCTTAGGAGTTATCACAAGAAAAAAAAATTGTGACTATGTAAGGTGACGGATGTTAACTAGACTTATTGTGGTGATATTTTTGCAACATATAAACATATCAAATTATTAAGTTGTACATCTGAAACTAATATAATGTCATATGTCAATTACACCTCAATTAAAAAAAAAACCCAAAACTCTACGATAGCATTGCACTTGAAATCTAAACTCTGAAAAAAGAGGGAGAGAAAGAAAGAAAGAAAGAGAGAAAGAAAGAAAGGAAGAGAGAAAGAAAGAAAGAAAGAAAGAAAGAAAGAAAGAAGGAAAGAGAGAAAGAAAGGAAGGAAGGAAGGAAGAGAGGGAGGGAGGGAGGGAGAAAGAGAGAGAGAGAGAGAGAAAGAGGGAAAGAGAGATGATGTAAGCAGAAAATCAGAGATGCTTATAAAAGCCAGCAGGATTGGGGTTCAGATGGTCCTTCCTAGTTTTCCTGCTTGCAGGTAGATCCATGCAGGCAGGACCACAACAGTGCTCCTGGGCATCCCTGGTTTCCACATCTGTGACTTAACAAGACTTACCACCCACCCAGGGCAGGCTGAGCATCAGACAGGGAAGAGAGAAGTGTTGGGTCACAGAGCAGTGCACAAAAATCCAGTGACAGGATGATGTGTATCAGCTAGCTTTCGTGTATAACAAACCACCCCAAACTCATTTATAAAACAAACATTAATTCTCACTCACATAACTGAAGGTCAGCAGGGTGGTAGACTGGCTGATCTAGCTGGGCTGGGCGGGGCTCGGCCAGACTTGGCTCCAGGCTGCGGATGGTCTGGATCAGTGTCACGTGTCTCTCCTCCTTCTTGGATCAGTGGCCAGCCATGGCATGTTTTTCTCACGGTGATGGCAAAAGCACCCCAAGTCAATACCGATCACTCAAGCACATCGCCAGCTTCAAGTCTGCTAACATTCCTTTGACCAAAGCAAGCCACACAACTCATCCTAGAGTGGAGGGTTGGGAAAGCACATGGTCCCATCATGAGGCCACGGTGACAGTAAGGTTTAAAATACTATTGCAGGGAAATGGAGAATTGGTGTTTGGATGTGCAGTGGAGTACCTGGCAGGGGATGGGGCTCTTCTGATTAGAGTTACCCAGTTAACCTGAGCTGGCTTAGTTAGGTTCTTCCTGGAATTCACAAGCTGTAAATGGAGTGCTTCAAGGGAGCATCAGAGAGCCCACCAGGGAGAGCGGGCCAGTCTGCTCGGGACTGGAGAAGGTAACCCACTCCACGCCATTGTGTATGGAGACCAGGGGGACAACTCTGCTGCCTGCCATCCTACTGTTAGTGCCTTATTCCTCTGAGCAATGTTTGGGTGACAGCAAGATGGGGATGCAGGTGAGAGCCTGCTGAGGCAGAATAGCAAACTGGAGGTAATGAGCAGGAAGCGGCGTGGAGTGGTGTGCTACGGCAGGATGGAGGTGAGGCTGAGCCCTATTGCCCTGTGAAGGCAGTAGTCTTGTTTATCAAACGGAGAGACTGAAGCCTGATTGATGAAGGACCAGGTCCTGGGATCCCACTGCATGAAGAGCTGCAGTCAAGGGCTTCCTGACTCCTGGTTTAGAGATCATCCCACCTGGATGACGTCAGGGGAATTGTAGGTTCAACTTGGAGAACAGGCTGTCCAGAGCCTCTGTGCCTCCCACTCATCATCAGAGATGCCTCAGTGTTTCCGGTGACAGCAGCCCCCAGGTCAAAAACTCCAATGCCTAGGGGTGCCGAGCTGCCGGGGGTGGGTGAGACAAAAGAGTGGGAGTGGGGAGCTCATACTCACCTGGGGAGGGGAGGTAATATAGGTCCAGTGGGCTATGCCATGTGGGAACGTGGGCTTGGTGTTGCTGGATCTTCCAGATTTTCATCACTATCTGGAAATCTGGATATTGAAGTTAAAACTTAAAATTAGTTGCTAACACTGCAGGCAGGAGAAAACATGCCTGTGGACTTCACTGGGTACTCAGACCACCAGCATGTCATCTCCACAGAGATCTTTTGGGCCACATTATGTGCCAAGCAGCTCGATAACTCCTATAAAATTAGGTTTTTCCTTCAAGCCAGTGCCACCCTCTCTGGGGAGCTTTGGAGTGGTCCTGGCTGCTATGCTTGGAGCCCTGGGGGCTGTTTCTGCTGGCTGCCTCTGATTTCACAGATCATATTCGGTTTTATTCATTCAATCAATATTTATTTAGCTGAGGTCAGCACAGGAGATACAATAGGAAACAGGACAGACACGATCTATGATTTTAGGAGCTCAGAGTGTACTGGGAGACATGCACAACAGACACCTAATCACATTAATAAATACAAGATAACTCATGATACATGCCAAGAATTAAAGGCAGAGATAGGAGACAGAAATGCTGTGGGCGTCAGATTTAGCCTGAGAGAGTGGTCAGAGAAGGCCCGGGAGACCCAGGTGATGAGTAGGGAGAGACTTCTGGGTGGAGGAGCACTGCGTACAGGGCTACGTGAGGCGGAGGAGCCTGATGACGAAGCGAAGGGCTGCACAGCAGCAGGCCGGGAACCTGGGGAAAGATCAGGAGAGAAAACGACAGACCTGGGGGCGGGGACCTCGGTGGGGCGAGGCAGGATTTCAGCAGAGAGGGGCCTGATCTGATTAATGTGTCTCAAATGTCCCCCTAATGCTGACTGTGGAGGACACGAGTGAATAAATGGGAGATGGTGACCATAAACCGGATGAGAGAGGCTGGAGAAAGGGTGGGGCAGTGGAGAGAGATAAAAGTAGTCAGAAGATATATTTGGAGGTAGAGCCAACTGGACATGATGATTACAATATGTTTCCATTACATACTGCTTGGGATAAGCCAAGAAATGCTGCTGCTGGAAGCAAAGTCCCTGGTGGAGAATGACATTTGCTTTTCCTTTCTTTTTTTTCTTTTGTGGTACGCGGGCCTCTCACTGTTGTGGCCTCTCCCGTTGTGGAGCACAGGCTCCGGACGCACAGGCTCAGTGGCCATGGCTCACAGGCCCAGCTGCTCCGTGGCATGTGGGAGCTTCCCGGACCGGGGCACGAACACGTGTCCCCTGCGTCGGCAGGCGGACTCTCAACCACTGCGCCACCAGGGAAGCCCCTGCTCTTCCTTTCTTAAGTGCTGTGGATCACTCCCCTTTCCAGAGAGAAGCCTGCTGGCCCCGCTGCACCCACAAGCCTCGTCAAATGAGGGCTCAGTGTCTGCAGGCTAACATTTGCTTTCTGGATTTGGTTTTAACCAAACAAGTGTTTTCCAAATACCTGACACCTGCTCCCCTTAGGCTGAGTACTGGGTGTGAGGGACACAGCAGAGATTTTCCACTCAGGAGATTTGCCTCCCAGAAGAGTAGTGATAGTAGTCAGTTCATTAATTGCCTGGCACTGTTTCTAAGTGCTTTGCACGTGGTTGATCAATTGAATCAGGTTCTTATCCCCATTTTGCAGATGAGAAGACTGAAGTATATTTTCGGTCTAGGATGTCAACTGGCAGTTGAACCCAGGCAATCCATTGCAAAGTCCATGCCCTTAAGCCCTACTCTACATGTGTGAGCAAACACAGATGTCTTCAGACGGAGGGTTGTCGTGTGTAGCTTCATTCTGTGTTGATGTGAAAGACTCGTGAAGTGACTCTGCCTGCATTACCCCCATCAGTGCAGCCAGCAATGCTATCAGAGGGGATTTGTCCTGGACCTGCCCAGCTTTGGTGCCTGTGTAGCCAGAGTCCTTCTTCAGCTAGTGGGGCTCTGCCTTACTCCTGGTGGAAGAAGCAATGTGGTGTTTCACCTCCTGCTGCTGATTGGACCAGGGATCAGCACTTGATCCAGGAGGGATCTGTTTATAGGGTGCCAAGAGTCCAGAGGTGGCCAGAAATAAAGGGCTGACCCAACAACAGGGATGGTTGTGAGCTGAGCCCATTAGCAGCTTCCCTGCAAAGCTTTGCCTGGAGGATGCAAATGCAATTGGCCCATAAGTGATGAGAGGCCACAGGGGAGATGTGCAGCGTCTAGCGGGAAAGATGGACAAGATAGCAGGAATGGCAACAGAGACACCATAGCCAGGCTTCCACACCTGAGTTTTCCTTCCCACACATTCCCTCTGAACAGCAATGCATTTTTCTGATAAGGAGGTTTCTTAGAAGGCTTAAATGCCTCCAGAAGCGTTTTCCTGATAAGGAGACTGTAGGGCAACTAGGCTGTCTGGCAGCTGATGGGGACTTGCCAGCTGCTCTCAATTTGCATTTCCAGGGAAGCTGGTGCAAATGAAACCCCAGACTCACAGGCAGAAGAAACCCAACTCCCTGGTTACAGGCTCCTGTAACAGAAGCCTGTGTTTTGCTATTCCAATAGAGCAGGGATCGTTGGGATGCATGGCCCATCTCTTCAAGCTCCCCAAATGCCATCTTTCCAGGGGGTCGCATGCTTTGCTTCCTTTTTCAGATTCTTAAATTTATGAGATGCAACCTCCTGCAAGCCAGTCTAGGACAGTGTTTTCTGAAGTATGATCCACGGACATCTAGTCACCTGACATTCCCCGCCTCTCCATTCTTAATCTCCCCCTCCCCCTCGGTGTTCAAGTTTAAACAAGTTTGGGAGGCCCTGCTGTTAGTTTGTTCTTAGACATTCACAGGGCACATAAACATGTCATAGAGTTCTCAGAATTCCGTAACAAGGAAACTTCTTCAACATTGCCTTTTCCCAAATTTAACTGACCACAAAAACCTTTTTTTCATATAACAGCTAGTAATAACCCCTGGAACCAGGATTCTGTGGAATATACTTTGGAAATTTTTAAACTAGGAGATCTCAGGCATGTTCATTCAGCATCCCACAGACTCCCTGTAGCTGAACTCTGCCTCAGGCCTTGTGCCAGGCACTGGAGCCACAAAAGCATCAGGCTCAGGTCCCATTCTTAGGGAGTTTGGGTGAGGGAGACAAGTAGGACACAGAGAGGGGCACCCAGGCCATCTTGAGGCAGTGAAGGCTCCCTGGAGGAAGGGACACCTGAGATGAGTCTCTAAGAACAAGGGGTATCCCACCAGACAAAGACCCAAGGCCAGTAGGAGCCATGCTTGTCACAGAGTTTGTAATTAATACAAGTCATTTCAGAATGAACTAAGCACAATATTCAATTTAGTAAATGCATAGCCATCACTTTCTAGTTAAAGGAGGAAAACTATGGATTTTGGTTCTCAGCTAAAGCATCTTTAATGATTAAGGTATAGACATTTTTCAGGCTCATTTCCTTTGTAATTGAGAAACTGGTGATTTGGGAGATATCTTGGAACCCTATGCAAAACGTACTGACCTGTTTTTTTGTTTGTTTGTTTTTTTCGGTACGCGGGCCTCTCATTGTTGTGGCCTCTCCCGTTGCGGAGCACAGGCTCCAGACGTGCAGGCTCAGCGGCCATGGCTCACGGGCCCAGCCACTCCACGGCATGTGGGATCTTCCCGGACCGGGGCACGAACCCGTGTCCCCTGCATCGGCAGGCGGACTCTCAACCACTGCGCCACCAGGGAAGCCCCGTACTGACCTGTTTTTGACTTCACTGGAGCATGTGGACTTGATGCTGCCAAGGGCCAGTTTAGATAAGACTGAGCTGAGAACCTGGCACAAACCTGTCTGCCTGCCTTTGCAGAAAGTCAGCAGGTGGAGGGAGAGGCTTATGCTTTCTGAACAGTCATTAAGAAGCCACTTAGAAACCATATCAATCCACTCTGCAGAGAAACAATGTCTTCCAAGTGTGCAGGATAGAATGTAGTAGTTATGATACCTACTATGCACCTAGCCCTGGGCTGGATGTTTTCATACCAGTTTGTCCTCCTATGATCCTGGAGGAAGGAAGATATTGTGTTCATTTTACTTAGGAAAAAACTGTGATTTGGGGGAACTAAAGTGACCTGCCAAGTGTGTGGCTAGGACACTGAGGAATGTTTGAGGCTAGATCCAAGTGCCCATCACACTGTTTCATAGTGTCTCCTCAAGAGATGGGGAAATAAAGATTGTCAAAGATAAGCCTCTGACACATGCTTTCCCCAAGAGGTAGGCCAGGTGTACAATGCTCCTGCTTCTGGCCAACCAGCCTGTGTCCTGGAAAGCCAGGGCTCAGACCTACTCCTGACAGTCTCCTACGACCAAGGAGAATTTGTCCTTTTCCCTCCTATGCTTCTTGCATGGTGGGGGTCAACGTTCACCTTGACCTGTGAGATGATTCTTTCAGCAAAAATCCCCCCTTACCATCAAAAACCCATCATCCCCAGCTGTGGTTTATTGGCTGTTTATTAGCATTTAGTAGAGAACACAGAAAATATTAGGGGCCCTCCCTCAGCTCTCTTTTCTTTTGTCATTTCCTGGAGGTGAGTAGTATACCTTTATATTTAGCATGCTATTAAGGCTAATTATACCTCTAAATCAAAGGAGATTGTTCAAATTAGATGGGAAATGATTTCAGTGTGGTGGAGTCTGATTTTCTAGTAAGATGGGGCCCCGAAGACGCTTAAACATAGACCTGGGATTTTCATCAACTGGGAAGATGCAGGCACAGCTCTCACATGGGTGGGGCGTGTAGAGGACCTGAAGCTGGAGTCTTTTTTGTTACTTTAACATCTTTATTGGAGTCTAATTGCTTTACAAGGGTGTGTTAGTTTCTGCTGTATAACAAAGTGAATCAGTTATACATATACGTATGTTCCCATATCTCTTCCCTCTTGCGTCTCCCTCCCTCCCACCCTCCCTATCCCACCCCTCTAGGTGGTCACAAAGCACCGAGCTGATCTCCCTGTGCTATGCGGCTGCTTCCCACTAGCTATCTATTTTACGTTTGGTAGTGTATATATGTCCATGCCACTCTCTCACTTTGTTCCAGCTTACCCTTCCCCCTCCCCATATCCTCAAGTCCATTCTCTAGTAGGTCTGCATCTATATTCCCGTTCTTCTATGTCTAGGTTCTTCATGACAATTTTTTTTTTTTTAGATTCCATATATAAGTGTTAGCATACGGTATTTGTTTTTCTCTTTCTGACTTACTTCACTCTGTATGACAGACTTTAGGTCCATCCACCTCACTACAAATAACTCAATTTCGTTTCTTTTTATGGCTGAGTAATATTCCATTGTATATATGTACAACATCTTCTTTAACCGTTCATCTCTTGATGGACACTTAGGTTGCTTGCATGTCCTGGCTATTGTAAATAGAGCTGCAATGAATATTTTGGTACATGACTCTTTTTCAATTATGGTTTTCTCAGGATATACGTCCAGTAGTGGGATTGCTGGGTTGTATAGTACTTCTATTTTTAGTTTTTTAAGGAACCTCCATACTGTTCTCCATAGTGGCTGTATCAATTTACTTTCCCACCAACAGTGCAAGAGGGTTCCCTTTTCTCCACACCCTCTCCAGCATTTATTGTTTCTAGATATTTTGATGATGGCCATTCTGACCGGTGTGAGATGATGTCTCATTGTAGTTTTGATTTGCATTTCTCTAATGATTAATGTTGTTGAGCATTCTTTCATGTGTTTGTTGGCAATCTGTATATCTTCTTTGGAGAAATGTCTATTTAGGTCTTCTGCCCATTTTTGGATTGGGTTGTTTATTTTTTTGATATTGAGCTGCATGAGCTGCTTGTAAATTTTGGAGATTAATCCTTTGTCAGTTGCTTCATTTGCAAATATTTTCTCCCATTCTGAGGGTTGTCTTTTGGTCTTGTTTATGGTTTCCTTTGCTGTGCAAAAGCTTTTAAGTTTCAGTAGGTCCCATTTGTTTATTTTTGTCTTTATTTCCATTTCTCTAGGAGGTGGGTCCAAAAGGATCTTGCTGTGATTTATGTCATAGAGTGTTCTGCCTATGCTTTCCTCTAAGAGTTTGATAGTGTCTGACCTTACATTTAGGTCTTTAATCCATTTTGAGGGTTTTTTTTGTGTATGGTGGTAGGGAGTGTTCTAATTTCATTCTTTTACATGTAGCCATCCAGTTTTCCCAGCACCACTTATTGAAGAGGCTGTCTTTTCTCCACTGTATATTCTTGCCTCCTTTATCAAAGATAAGGTGACCATATGTGCCTGGGTTTATGTCTGGGCTTTCTATCCTGTTCCATTGATCTATATTTCTGTTCTTGTGCCAGTACCATACTGTCTTGATTACTGTAGCTTTGTAGTATAGTCTGAAGTCAGGGAGCCTGATTCCTCCAGCTCCATTTTTCGTTCTCAAGTTTGCTTTGGCTATTCGGGGTCTTTTGTGTTTCCATACAAATTGTAAAATTTTTTGTTCTAGTTCTGTGAAAAATGCCAGTGGTAGTTTGATAGGGATTGCATTGAATCTGTAGATTGCTTTGGGTAGTAGAGTCATTTTCACAATGTTGATTCTTCCAATCCAAGAACATGGTACATCTCTCCATCTATTTGTATCATCTTTAATTTCTTTCATCAGTGTCTTATAATTTTCTGCATACAGGTCTTTTGTCTCCTTAGGTAGGTTTATTCCTAAATATTTTATTCTTTTTGTTGCAATGGTAAATGGGAGTGTTTCCTTGATTTCACTTTCAGATTTTTCATCATTAGTATATAGGAATGGAAGAGATTTCTGTGCATTAATTTTGTATCCTGCTACTTTACCAAATTCATTGATTAGCTCTAGTAGTTTTCTGGTAGCATCTTTAGGATTCTCTATGTATAGTATCATGTCATCTGCAAACAGTGACAGCTTTACTTCTTCTTTTCCAATTTGGATTCCTTTTATTTCTTTTTCTTCTCTAATTGCTGTGGCTAAAGCTTCCAGAACTATGTTGAATAATATTGGTGAGAGTGGGCAACCTTGTCTTGTTCCTGATCTTAGTGGAAATGGTTTCAGTTTTTCACCATTGAAGACGATGTTGGCTGTGAGTTTGTCATATATGGCCTTTATTATGTTGAGGAAAGTTGAAGCTGGATTCTCTTGCTGGATCTCCCCTTGTGGTGAGCAGCACAGAGCTGAAACATCCTGTCACTGTCCTTGGTGCTGAATCTTTTTCCCCCAGAGTGGTGAAGGAGGGCTCGGAAAACCATGTCATGGCTTAGCACCTTGGATAAGTTGGGTCCTTATTTCTCTTCTAAAGTCACAGCCTCCCTCTGGAAAAAGAAATTAAATCAGTTCCTCCTGACCTCACTGCATTATTCCAGAACCCACCAGCATGGCTGAATGGCAGAAACAGGGAGACCCTTGTTGAGTCTGGGACTCCATGGGACCTCTCCCTATCATAAACTACCTCTGTACTTCCAATACGAACCCACAAGCTCATGAAGCCTGTCTCAAGTTAGTAGGCACAGACTCTGGTATATGGTTTGCTGGTTTAATGTCTTTTGATTTTTTTTAGATGCAGAATATTTGATTAAAAATCTTGAGTTGGTTCCCAAGATATACAAGAGATTAAAATCCCCTGCCTTTGTTGAAGTGGAGGAAGTGTCTGAAACTCTGGCCACATGGTCCTACCCCCCAGGAAGGCCCTCAAAAGTCTATGTGGGGCTTCCCTGGTGGCGCAGTGGTTGAGAATCCGCCTGCTGATGCAGGGGACATGGGTTCATGCCCTGGTCTGGGAAGATCCCACATGCCGCAGAGCGGCTGGGCCCGTGAGCCATGGCCGCTGAGCCTGTGCGTCCGGAGCCTGTGCTCCGCAACGGGAGAGGCCACAACAGTGAGAGGCCCGTGTACCACAAAAAAAAAAAAAAAAAAGTCTATGTGGATGCCCTATGGGTCCGGGGTGCAAGCCTGAAAACCACTATTTTAAGTTGATACTTTTCCTGGCCCTTCACTGCTTATTTAATTCCTTTTTATCGTTTGAAACTAAGTTCAGTTCACCTCCTACTGGGAGCTTTCCTTGACCCCTGTGCTGAGTTAAGGGCTGTGCTCCCTGAGCTCCGTGGTCCATTTTATCACTACACTGATCACTGCTCACATAGTTGGGTAACTGTGTGTCTTCTTCACTGGACCCAGAGGTTCTGGAGGGCCAGGATCATGTGCCCAGAACATGGTAGATGCACACTGCATACTAATAAGTTGATGTTAATTAGCCTCCAAGTCAAGGTAAAGCAGCTTTCCTGAGAAATAATTTCACAGCCCCTAATTCAACACCTCCAGGGATAGGAAACTCACTCCAAACTTAGGTATCCCTTACCATATTAAGTCTACTGTGGTGGTAAAAATCTTATTTTTCATTTTGAGTCCAAAGAATTTCCCTGTAGCTTCTACTTTCTAGGGCTATATAGAACAAGCCTCATCCCTCTTCTACAATTGGACCTTCAAGTACGTGAGGGGAGATTCCACAGCCTTCAGGTCTGGGCTAAACTTAATCTATTCCTCATGGGACATTATGTTGAGTCCTTTTACCTGTTTGTTGTTTTCTTTTGCACACTAAAAAAGTTTGTCTCTGTCCCTCCTAAAGTCTGGAGTTGGATTTTGAAGGTTGTATATGTATAAGCATCTCACATCTACTGCTCTTAGCTCATTAAATTATTCTTTAGTTTCATCCCATTGCTCCAATTTTGCATCTCTCATAGGTTTTCTCCTCTATACTTTTAGTATCCTGTCTATCTCATATTGGAAAACTTTTAAAGTCAAAGGCAAGAAGATATCCTACAGCCCTTTACCTCTTTTAGCAGAATGACTGTTGGTGTGAAGACAGTGTTTCTTTTGTATTAGGTCACTTTGGGTTAGAATGAAAAAGCAGGATCCATGGGGCAGGGAGTTTTGTTCACTGCTGTATGCCCAGTATATGGAAGAATGTTTGGCATATCTTAGATGCTCAATAAGTATTTGTTGAATAATTGAAACATGTAAGACTAGTGCCAGCATTTCCTGGACCTAGACACAGTGGAGATGATGCCAGAGCCCATGTCAGAAGAATTAACTGACTATCATTCGAGGGTCCTCATGCTTCAATATACAATGTAAGATTCGCTCCTATCCCTTGCTCATGTCTGCCAGTGAGGAGCTGACTGGGACAGGGTTAGTTTATTTCCAGCAAATGATACCTAACAACAGGAAAGCCAAATGGAGCCTGATGATAAGAAATAAAGAGTAGAAATGTTGATCAAAAATACCACTGATCTTTCATATTCGTTGGGGTCTTCTTAGGTGCTTAGCTCTTCACATACATTTTCTCACTTGAATCCTCAAAGCATGCCTACTATTTTAGAAAGACAACATTATTCACAAGCCCACTGCCTATCCGTGGCATAGATCCCTTCAGAACTGCCAAGCTGTGAGTTTCCTGAGGGCAGGACATAACTCTGCCCTTGGCTGAGTTGTTGTTGTGTCTATGCACAAAGCTCAGCTTACGGAAGATCCACTTGGCTGAGATGAAGGAGATGGGTGAGAGTAACGGCAACTAGAGACAGGGAGCCCAGGGAAGAAGCTGTTCTTATTCCTGGCATTGGTGATGCTATGGTAACATGGCAACATGAGAAGAAAAAAATGTGTATATGTGAACATACATATGTACACATGTGTATATATGCACATACATACATATATATTTAATAATAAATGTAAATGTGTCTTTTTAAAACTAAAACTAAAAAGTTTTCAATAAATTGAAATTTAATCCTTTGAAAACTAGGATTTTCTTTCTTTTTAAGTCAGCATTTTTTAGGTATAATTTAATACAGTGAAATCCACCCACTTTAAGTGTACAGCCCAATTTTGACAAATGTATACAGTCATAACCACCACTACTATCAATACATAGAACAACTCCATCACCCCAAAAAGCTCCTGCATGCCTTTGTGCATCCAATCTCCTCCTCCCACCTCCAGCCTCTGGAAATCACTGATCTTATATCTCTCCCTATAATTTTGTCTTTTTCAGAATGTCATATAAATTGGATAATACACTATGAGGCCTTTTGTGCCTGGCTTTTTCACTCAGCATAATGCTTTTCAGATGCATCTGTATTGTTGCATGTATCAGTAGTTTGTTCCTTTTTATTGCTGCCATTTCTATTTTCTGGAAGAATTTGTGTAATTGATATTATTTCTTCCTAAAACATCTGGTAGAATTCTCCAGTGAAGCCACCTGGGCCAGAACAGTATATTTTATTTCATTTTTATTCCTTACTCAATTTTTTAATATCCAGTTTGGAATAATACATCCCTGAAACCTGTGTTCATTTTTTTAACATCTTTATTGGAGTATAATTGCTTTACAGTGTTATGCTAGTTTCTACTGTATAACAAAGTGAGTCAGTTTATACATACATATATCCCCATATCCCCTCCCTCTTGTGTCTCCCTCCCACCCTCCCTATCCCACCCCTCTAGATGGTCACAAAGCATCAAGCTGATCTCCCTGTGTGAGACAGCTGCTTCCCACTAGCTATCTATTTTACATTTGGAAGTGTGTGTATGTCCATGCTACTCTCTCGCTTCGTCCCAGCTTACCCTTTCCCCTCCCCGTTTCCTCAAGTCCATTCTCTATGTCTTCATCTTTATTCCTGTGCTGCCCTTAGGTTCATCAGAAACATTTTTTTTTTAGGTTCCATATATATGTGTTAGCATACAGTATTTGTTTTTCTCTTTCTGACTTACTTCACTCTGTATGACAGACTCTAGGTCCATCCACCTCACTACAAATAACTCAATTTCATTTCTTTTTATGACTAAGTAATATCCCATTTTATATATGTGCCACATTTTCTTTATCCATTCATCTGTTGATGGACACTTAGGTTGCTTCCATGTCCTGGCTATTGTAAATAGAGCTGCAATGAACATTGTGGTACATGTCTCTTTTTGAATTATGGTTTTCTCAGGGTATATGCCCAGTAGTGGGATTGCTGGGTCACATGGTAGTTCTATTTTTAGATTTTAAGGAACCTGCATACTGTTCTCCATAGTGGTTATATCACTTTACATTCTCTTTTCTCCAGGCCCTCTCCAGCATTTATTATTTGTAGATTTTTTGATGATGGCCATTCTAACTGGTGTGAGGTGATACCTCGTTGTGGTTTTGATTTGCATTTCTTTAATGATTAGTGATGTTGAGCATCCTTTCAAGTGTTTGTTGGCAATCTGTATATCTTCTTTGGAGAAATGTCTATTTAGGTCTTCCACCCATTTTTGGATTGGGTTGTTTGTTTTTTTGATGTTGAACTACATAAGCTGCTTGTATATTTTGGAGATTAATCATTATTGGTTGATTCATTTGCAAATACTTTCTCCCATTCTGAGGGTTGTCTTTTTGTCTTGTTTATGGTTTCCTTTTCCGTGCAAAAGCTTTTAAGTTTCATTAGGTCCCATTTGTTTATTTTTGTTTTAACTTCCATTTCTCTAGGAGGTGGGTCAAAAAGGATCTTGCTGTGATTTATGTCATAGAGTCAGAATGGTATATTTTATTTTATTTTTTTCAAAATGGTATATTTTAGAGAACAGGAACTCACTTGATATTTTGGATACTTTGACCTTAGGTGCATGGTCACTTTGCCCTTTCTTCCCTCACCGAGGAGGGACTGGGGTGTCCATATATCCTTGGGAGACCCCACAGCTGCTGCTGGCTGGGCTGTAGATCAGAGTGTGCAGGGCGGGGGCAGGAGAAGAGAGAAGGATGAAGATTCATCAGTAACTCGGGGAAGAAACTGGTGGGAGGAGTGAAATGTCAGGGAAATGGCATTCAAGGATTCCAGAACATAGCACAGAAAACAGGAAAACAAAATGTCTCCAACCTCCTCATGACCTGTTTATTGGGGAGAAAATCACATCATCAAGGTCACATTGTTGTTCGTTTTCTATTTTCATCCTCCCTAGAAAGAGAAAAAGCAAACTTTAGAAAGAGGATGCTTCTCAGGAGATTTCCAACCTCATGTCCAGACCAAAGTGGTTTGGATAAACTTTAGAGAAATATCTGATTGTTTTTAAGGATTTGGTGAGGCAAAATTTTCAGATGCTTTGAAGTGTTCCTGAAGCTACATGAAACTTCTCAGTATTTAATCCCCCAGGCTTTTCCCAGTGGAAACAGTATTGATTTAATCAACCCTGGTCTCATGTCCTAAGAACAAATCTCCGTAGCTGCTTTCAGGTAAGTTTGCTGAGATTCAGACCCTTACAGATCCTTTCTCCAGCTAAAGCTTGAAAGGATATGGATTGAAAAGGGACACCCAATTTGAGTACTCACAACAACATATATGGCTGGTGTAAAGCACGGCTGTCACTGATGTTCTCATTATAATGTACCACTCCAGGAGACAGGGGCTTTAAAAAATCTAAAGGTGGGCACTAGACATAGACAAAGATAACCACTAAGGAAAAGGGGTACAGAGGGGATTGGGGTGCCAGGACCAGATGTCCTTATACAGGGAGCTTGACCTCACCCTTTCTTCTTACCGTCATCCCTCACTTTGGTGCCCCACATTATACCTGCTGCCTTTAGCCTCCCACCCATTCTACTTTCCCAGACCCACAGTAGAGTTTTCTGGGTTTTTTTGGGGGGGAGTCATCTTCAAATAACTGCTTACCCTCTCACCCTTTTAAGAATTATTTATTGAGCAACTCCTATTTGTTTGATCCATGCTCAGTTAGGGGTCCTACCTTTGTGCTCCAATAGCATCATCAATTGATACCTAATGTGTGACGTCTCCTAGTTGCATGTGCCTGGTTGATGGGTGGGCTATTAATGATGAAAAAGCCATACACACTTCACACCCATTAGGTTGGTTATTATAAAACAAAACAAAATGCATGTTGGAGAGGATGTGGAGAAATTGGAACACTTATGCACTGCTGGTGGGAATGTAGAATGGTACAGCTACTGTGGAGTATAGTATGGCAATTTTACCAAAAATTAAATGTAGAATTAGTTTATGACCCAGAAACTCCACTTATGGGTATAAACACAAAAGACCTGAAAACAGGGACTCAAATTGATATTTGTACACCCATGTTTATAGCAGCATTTTCAAATAACCAAAAGGTGGAAACCAAGTGTCTATCAACAAATGAATAAACAAATGTGGCATATATGTACAATGGAATGTTATGCAGTCTTTGAAAGGAAGGAAATTCTGACATGTAACACAACGTAGATGGCCCTTGAAGACATTACGCTAAGTGGAAGAAGTCAGTCACAAAAGGACAAGTATCGTATGATTCCACTTATATGTGGTGCTTAGAGTAGTCAAATTCATAGAGACAGAAAGTAGAGTGGTGGTTGCCAGAGGCTGGGGGGAAGGGAAAATGGGGAGTTTTAGTTTAATGGGTACAGTGTCAGTTGGGAGATATGAAAGCCTTCTGGGGATGGATGGCGGTGATGGTTGCACAACAACGTAAATGTACTTAATGCCACTTCAAACTGGTCAAAATGTAAATTTCATGTTATATATACCTCACCACAATTAAAAAAAAACCAAGAAACTCAATCATCCTTCCTCCTCAACACAAGACAGTGTTGCCAAGCTGCTTCTAGATGCTTGTTGGGAGGACACATGGCATAAGAGCTATATCAGTTCTTTGACTTCAGGTGCTGTCCAGATGTAAGGAAATAATAAAATTTCCTGGGGGACAGGGCTCCGTATTAGTTAGGATATTTTGGGTTGAAATTAATGAAAAAGCCAACATAAACTGGATTATAAAAGAAAGGGGATTTCCTGCATCACATAAGTAAAAACGTCCACTGGTAGGTGCAGTTCCTCAGGGCTCTGACTCAGTGTTTCTGTAGAATTTTCTTCTACTCTCATTCATTGTCGGCTTCTCCATCTTCTAGATTACACTCTTGTAGCTAAATGACAGCTTTCTGAGAAACAGTGTCTCCCATGGGCTGAGAGAAACAGAGAAGACAGATGGAGAAACAGCACTCTTGGACTCCTGCTAGTTTTCCATTTCTGGTTATAGACTTTTCTGGTTTCCAGTTGCCTTCTGATCTTTGTGTGTTGTGAACTGACCCATACCCTTAAAATAAATTCTCATTTTGTGTTTAATGCAGCCTCAGCGAGTTTCTGTTACTTGCAACCAAAGAGTCCTGATGAACATAGTAGAACTCCTCCTTGAATTTACACCTTACCTTTTTTTAGCCCTCTCTACCTAGGTTTCCGAGTGAGTTATCTCCACGGCAGGAACCAGACTCTTGAGTCAGGCTACACTCAGAATTACTCACCAACTCTCCCCTAGTACCAGACCAGCTCATTATCCTGCACCCAAACTTGTGTGTTCTGCCACATTTCCTAGGAGGCTTCCAGGTCCCTCATGTAAATGTGCCCCTGCTGAGCACAACCCAACTGCTGTCCTGACTACTTTAAAGGGAGTACAGTTTAGGATCAAGGAGTGACCCTTACTAACCATGTCTCCCCAAATTTACAGTAAATCCAGAGAGTACAGGGGCTGGGTCAGCTACTTCCTGTCCCCTCCCAGGGCCCAGCATGAAGTTAAGCTCACACCTGAACTCTGAGATGGATTGATTGATTGATGGTGAGGAGATGGCCTTACATTTCCGATTTCTCACCAGCAACTGTCCTCCTTTACAAAACATATCCCTTGACATGATAAGAAGTTACATTAGTTTAAAGTAATTGCTTACACTGTTCAAATTGCTCTGCTTAATTGCTTCTAAAAGTGAATAGGACTCAAGAAGGGAAGAGCTGTAAACGCTGAGTCTGTTCTCCAACTGGATCCTCTTATAAGCAGATAGGAATGACTTCTAGTTTATAAGAAGCTGAATGATTATCTAGAGCCACACCTACTTTCCATTTGGTCCCAAGGGTAATGGAATAAACCAGATGTCTGTTCTGAACAAAAGACAAAATTTTGGTTGCTTAGTCTCTTGTTATTAAACCAATTTGTAGAACACATTGGGGACCTCCTTCCCTCAGAAAACAAAACAAAACAAAAATTCAGAACAAAAAACAGGCACACCAGGCTTCCCTGGTGGCACAGTGGTTAAGAATCCTCCTGCCAATGCAGGGAATACAGGTTCGATCCCTGGTCCAGGATGATCCCACATGTTGTGGAGGAATAAGCCGGTGCACTACAACTACTGAGCCTGTGTTCTAGAGCCTGCAACCCACAGCTACTGAAGCCCATGCACCTAGAGCCCATGCTCCGCAACAAGAGCAGCCACCACAATGAGAAGCCCACGCATCACAACAAAGAGTAGCCCCCGCTCACCATAACTAGAGAAAGCCTGCGTGCAGCAATGAAGACCCAACACAGCCAAAAAATAAATAAACAACAACAACAACAACAACAAAAAAACAGACACACCCTGCTGTTGTTCTGTTGATTCTTTATATTCTCCAAGAGCTGGAATCTGGGGGAAAGTGGTCCTCATGAACATGATCTGTCATCTATCTATCTATCTATCTATCATCTATTTTTTAATGTTTAATCAGCTGAAGTGAATGAAGTACTTCCACTGAGCAGGTAAGGCACGGAGTACTCTAGAAGGGGACAGGCATATGTATTAGGAAAAGAGTCTGATGAATTTTTGTGTGTTGAGTCCAATAACTCTTGATCTCAAGATGTGAGACAGAGGAGAGATGTGTCTAGGAGCACAAGAGAAAATAATAAGTGCTTCCTTGAATTGGAAGGAGAGAGATGAGGCAGAGAGAAGACCTCCCAGAAGTCAGTCTTTGTGGGTTTTCAATGTCATTACCTTGGGAGGATATTAAAATAATAGGTGGTGGTGATGGGGGAAGAGATGGGAAGGGGAGTGATGGGGAAAAACATGTTTTTGAGAAGCATTAGGACAAGGAGAGCAATTTGCAGCCTTTTCTGCACAGCCTGAATAACACCTCCTATTTTCTGTGCAAAATGATAAAAGACAAGATTCAGGAAGGAAAAGGCCCAACCAGCCTAAACTTAAACAAAGTCTCTGGGCTGGTGATAAAAGATTCTGCAGTTGGAAATGGCTGAGGTGTCCGTCCAAGTCCTCTTCATCAAAGCCACCACACAGATGTTTGCTGGAAGAGGACAGATGACCATCTGCTGGTCATGGTCATGCTTTCCTACTCAGAGAAGAGCTGGCCAAAAAGTCACTGGCCAGAATCAGTGTCCACTTCAGCTGATGAGGTAGCCAGAGTGTGTCTGCACTCACACACAGAAGCTCCAGGGAGGTTGTAACTTAGGGTGAGCCCAGCAACATGGGGGCTTGGAAGGGGGTAGATGCCATCAAGAGCCTCCTGAAACATGAATGACAGTGTTGTGGGCTATAGGATCTTATGGGTTGACTCAGATCTCTTCTATTTCAGAATCAGCTATCCACTCCCGAATAAGAAATATTTCCAGAGAAAGACAGGATTTCAATTTTGAATGTGAGCCTCTGTTTGTATAATCTGTAATATCGGGGTAAAAAGGTGCTTACCTCATGGAGCTGACATGAGGAATAAATAAAACAATCTCAAGCCACAATGCTTGGCATGTATAAGTACTAAATAAATTTTAAATTACTGTTGGTATTAATGTTAGTGTAAATATCTAATAGTTTATCCAAGATGCTACCTATTAGTCAGGAAAACAGAAACCACTCAAGATCTTTCAAATACAGGAATTTAACACAGGGAATTGGCCTTGCAAATAGCAGAAGAGCTGAGAAGCCAAACCATGGGAAAGTGGGGAATCCCAGGGGTCAGCAACAACAGGAAACTGCTGTTAGGGAGGTCTTGTACAGTGAGAAATGAGACAATAAAGGAAGAGTCTGTGTCTCTGGAGCTGAGATCACAGGAAAAAAGCAGCCATTGCTGCTATCCCTTGCTGAGATACCACCAGAGGTGATGCAAGACATTCTTCCCACCCTCCAGTCTTCTGTTAGTGTCTCCCATTAGCTGAACCTACCTGGGAGTAGGTTGGCAAAAGAGCCTGGGAAATGCAATTCTGTACATGCCAAGCAGAGAAGGCAAAGTGAAGGGAATGGATATTAGAGCAAACAAGCCAACGACCAATATTTTTCATGAAGCCTGAAGAGTTGACCTGCTATAGTTCTTGGGAATTGATCAAGATGGTCTTTAGGGGCTTCCCGGGTGGCGCAGTGGTTGAGAGTCCGCCTGCCGATGCAGGGGACATGGGTTCGTGCCCCGGTCCGGGAAGATCCCACATGCCGCGGAGCGGCTGGACCCGTGAGCCATGGCCGCTGAGTCTGCACGTCCGGAGCCTGTGCTCCGCAACGCAGGAGGCCACAACAGTGAGAGGCCCGCGTACCGCAAAAAAAAAAAAAAAAAAAAAAAGATGGTCTTTAGTTTGTCCAACCTTTTTGCCCCTGGGCTTGTCTTCTGCTGATTCTTTCACGCTGTCTGGCTCATTTAAGCCTGCTCTCAGAGCATTTCTTTCCTCTAGATGTCCATGGTTGGCGATAGTTTCTTTAAACAGCCTCTCGGGGAATTTACACTGTAATGTGGACCAAGACCATGAAATAAGGGAAAATGTTCTTATGGTGACATTTCAGGCTTTAGATGCATGAAGGTTTTTTGGTTTTGCTTTTGTTTGATTTTGTTTAACCCCAGGACCTTCATTCCTAGAATCCTGAGAATTACAACACACAAGCTCTGTGTATATATGCAGATTGTTTTGTTTGTCATCACAATCCTGTGATGTAGATGGACAGGAATTGATTTCCCTATTTTCCAAAGAAAGTGCAGAGAGTGGAAGAAACGTGTTCAGTGTGAAGCAGCTTTAACTGGTGAGCAGGGATTCAAATCCAGGCTTTTCTGACTCCCAAGCCAGGAGTCTCCCCACTGTATCCAACGCCTTTCTCAAGGGAAAAACAATGGGTTCAAGGACAATGCTATTCATTGGAGTAGTCCATTCATTCCGCTAGTGAAACGCCTCCTTTATCACATGTAAAATATATATTGGGTGTGTTTCTGGAATATTTTTTTCTCCCCAATTTAATCTATTTATCTAAACCTGCATGAGCATCATGCTGCTTTAATTAATTTAGCTATAATATAATAATATTATATGTTATAATATATGGCAAAGAAGGTCCCCTCTCTCTCCTTCTCTTTTTCCTCCATCTTTTTCTTAACATATTTCTTGGTGGTTCGTGCATATTTTCTTTTCTGGGATGAACCTGAAATCTACTCATCAAATTCCAAAAAGAAATCTATTGGACTTTTGGTTGGACCATATTGAATAGCAACTTAATTTGAGGAGAACTGTCATCTTTACAAGAGTGAATCTTTCTATGTAACAACTTGAGATATCTCTCCATTTACTCAATTCTTTTTCATGTCCTTTGGTAAAGTTTTATGGCTTTCTTCAAGAAGGTCTTGCACATTTCTTGTTAGATTTATTCCTAGATGTACTACAGTTTTGGTTGCGGACATGAATAAGGTATTTCCTCCCATGACATTTGGTAACTGGCTATTACTGGGGTAGAGGAAGCTCCTGGTTGTTGTATGGTCTTGTATCCAATCACCTTCCCAAACTCACTTGGTTTTTATGGCCCTTCAGTACACTAGCCTGAGTTTTCTAGGTAAAGAATGAGATTGTCTTCCCTAATGTATTTAAGCTGTTCTTTCTTTTATGCATTTATTCCCCCCCAAACACTCTATAATTTATCTCATTGCCTTTATAGCCTGTCTTGAATTATTGTAATGTCTGTATATTTCATTGCCTTTAGCAGATTGAGAGTAGAAATTGTCTTATTTATCTTTATGCCATCTCTCCCCATTCCCCCAAGAACTTCAAATATTACTTGGCATAAAGTATATAGTATATGCTCAATAAATGTTTCTGTAATAATTAGTCACACCTTATAGTGTAGTGAGTTATGCATATTAACTTCAGATTGGATTGTGTGTTAAAATAACATATTGTTTTAACCAACTCTATCCTAACCTTATTTCCTTGTATCTTGAGGCTTTCTCCCCAGTTCAGGCAACCAAGTTGGAATCGCATTGCCATGGGGAAGGAGGACCTCAGAGAATAACAGGAGATGTCAAATTCTTGGCTTTGGAATTCAAAGTTCAGGCCCACACAAAAAGGCAAGCTTTGTGGTTCCAGGAAGTTTCATTCCCCTTCCTATCCAGCCCAACACACACACACACACACACACACACACACACACACACACACACACACACACACATCCTAAAACTAGATGAAGATTCTGAAAGGGAGGCCCTGTGAAGCTACCCCCAAGTCAGCAAAAGAACCCTGAGCCTGGAGCTGAGCTGGGCCATCAGTGACCCCAGGGAAGCTATGGGGCTTTTTGTGAATGAACAGAGGACAGTGCCCCAGCTGAGGAGCCCTGCTGGTTATCCTTTAAGATGCAGCCACAGAGATCACCCTTCAGTGCCGGTCAGCAGGTCAATGTTGGTGAACTAGCAGGAGTGATGCCCCCCCTGGGTCCTGAGGCTTTGCTAAGTCTCCATCCTACCCACCCCATGCCAACACTCTGCTCTCCATGGGCCAGAGAGGAGAGAGGAGCTTGACACTTAGGGGGGCGGCAATGACCTGGAAAGAAAAGCCCCCTTCCTCTGCACCCACCCAGCCCCTGGCAAGCAGCCCTAGAAGAAACATGCTCCATGCCTTCCACCTGTTAGTGGCGGAGCAGAAATAAGCATCTGTTTACAATTAATCTCTTGAGGGCAGAGATTGGCTGAGTCCACCATGAAGGATGTCCATCTGCTAGGCGAAGCTGTGGAACAGAGCCTGCGGGCTGCTCTGGAGATGCAGGTAGAGTGATAGCTTAGAGCGGCAGGACCAGAGGAGGCCCGTTCCTCCCCACCTCTCAGACCGACCACCTGCCCACCGTTCCCCCCTAGGAGGTATCAGTCGGGGGATGAGGCTCCCAGCTGTCTGCTGCAATGGGCTTCCTGGGAGACTACTGCACTAATGGTTCTAGAACCTCAGTCTACCTAGCTCTTCTGCTGGTAGAGGAATGAGCCACAGGGACCTGGGCTTTGGATTCCAGGCAACGGAAATGCTTCAAAGCTGGATTTTGATGGTCCTGTGAACCCCCTTCTTGTGTGCTATCACATCGGAATTCAGAACCGGGGGGTGGGACGCAGCCCTGTGTAGTCTGGGGGGAAGTGAGATGGGCACCATTAGGGTGTTTCAAGCTGAACCACAGCCCTGACTACAGTAACTTTAGGAAAACCAGAGAATGTCTCAGTTGGGAGGGCTTCAGAGATGCTAAATCCAACTTGATCCTTGTACTGATGGGGCTCCAAGAGGGGTAGTGGCAGGCCTGTGTCCCACAGATGATCGATGTCACCTCCTCCAGCCACCCCCCAGCCACTATAAGTCTTCCCACCCCTCTGATGCACAGCTCTGGGCAGCAGCTTGAGGAGGGGATGGACATTCCTGGGGAAGCTTGAGGTCAGGCATAGGGCTTTTGGTGGACAGCAGAGCTGCAGGCATGGAAAAGGGGGCCCAGAATCAGGAAACTGGGAGGGGGAAGGGCAAGCCTCACCAACTTGATAGTGGCAAGAATGGCAGCCTGAGCCATGGGGTCAGAAACTGGGAGGTGAGAGCAGGCTGGAGGTGGCGGAGGGGCCGTGAGGCCAAGAGGAGAGAACTAACACTGCTGGCATTAGTGAGACAAGGTGTGCTCTTAGGGCGGTGCTGGCCGATGGCACAGTGCAGGCAGGGTGCCTCGGTGACCCATTTGGGGTGGCCCCATCCCCCGTAAACCATGCCCCACGCCCTGGGAGATGATCTGATTAACAGGGGTGCACGAAGGTAGCCATGCCTGGAACCAGCTTGCGTGGGACCCGTCTTTCGACCATCTACATTTCCTGAGCGATTTCAAGTTTAACAGGTAAGGAAAATGGTCACCTGGAGGATGAAACTCTCACTGTGGCGTATCAGATGTCAGCCAGGAGTGCAGGAAGTATTAATCCCCACACAACTAGCCTCTGCACAACCCTCAGATCACACCAGGCGAGCTGCCAGCCTCCCGCTCCACTTGTGAATAGGGCACGCCCATCTCTCCATCCGTCAGAATCTCCTAATAATCAGAGCATCTCATTTCCCAAACACACATTTTCTGTGTCGGGGGCCAGGTAGACATTACGTTTAAATGTAAATATTTAAAAATTGTTATTTATTCTGTACCAATTCCCAATAGGAATCTGAGGCAGCTTACCCAAGCATTAGGGCAGTTAAGACAAAGATTTTTTTTTTTTTTATTAGTTTCTGCTTTATAACAAAGTGAATCAGTCATACATATACATCTGTTCCCACATCCCCTCCCTCATGCATCTCCCTCCCTCCCACCCTCCCCATCCCACCCCTCCAGGCGGTCACAAAGCACCGAGCTGATCTCCCTGTGCTCTGCGGCTGCTTCCCACTATCTATCTACCTTACGTTTGGTAGTGTATATATGTCCATGCCTCTCTTTCCCTTTGTCACAGCTTACCCTTCCCCTTCCCCATATCCTCAAGTCCATTCTCAAGTAGGTCTGTGTCTTTATTCCCGTTTTACCCCCAGGTTCTTCATGACATTTTTTTTTTTAAATTCCATATATATGTGTTAGCATACGGTATTTGTCTTTCTCTTTCTGACTTACTTCACTCTGTATGACAGACTCTAGGTCTATCCACCTCATTACAAATAGCTCAGTTTCGTTTCTTTTTATGGCTGAGTAATATTCCATTGTATATATGTGAAACTTCAAAGCTTTTGCACAGCAAAGGAAACCATAAACAAGACCAAAAGACAACCCTCAGAATGGGAGAAAATATTTGCAAATGAAGCAACTGACAAAGGATTAATCTCCAAAATTTATAAACAGCTCATGCAGCTCAATAGCAAAAAAACAAACAACCCAATCCAAAAATGGGCAGAAGACTTAAATAGGCATTTCTCCAAAGAAGATATACAGACTGCCAACAAACACATGAAAGAATGCTCAACATCATTAATCATTAGAGAAATGCAAATCAAAACTACAATGAGACATCATCTCACACCAGTCAGAATGGCCATCATCAAGAAATCTAGAAACAATAAATGCTGGAGAGGGTGTGGAGAAAAGGGAACACTCTTACACTGCTGGTGGGAATGTGAATTGGTACAGCCACTATGGAGAACAGTATGGAGGTTCCTTAAAAAACTAAAAATAGAACTACCATATGACCCAGCAATCCCACTACTAGGCATATACCCTGAGAAACAACCTAAGTGTCCATCATCGGATGAATGGATAAAGAAGATGTGGCACATAAGACAAAGATTTTTAAAAGAGCTTGCTGAGGGCTTCCCTGGTGGCACAGCGGTTGAGAGTCTGCCTGCTGATGCAGGGGATGCGGGTTTGTGCCCCGCTCCAGGAAGATCCCACATGCCACGGAGCGGCTGGGCCCGTGAGCCATGGCTGCTGAGCCTGTGCGTCTGGAGCCTGGGCTCCACAACGGGAGAGGCCACAAGAGTGAGAGGCCCGCGTACCACAAAAAAAAAAAAAAAAAAAAAAAAAGAGCTTGCTGAAAGTACATCAGAGAAGGAAAGGAGGAAATTGCATCCGGAAACCAGAATAAGAGACAGTGATCTCTAAATTTAGCTCAGACCAGAAAAAAGGGAAACACATCTGTTTATTTAGCTTTCTGCACCTGAAAAAAGCAAGCAGCACAGAAGTAAACATCTCTGGAAGTGTAGTGATGCGCCATATTGGAGGGGACAAAAGTGCCTCAGAGGCAAACAAAGGCCTAAGATCCAGGTGTGACATTGGACAAGATATTAGCTTCTTTGAGCATGAGGTTTCATACCTGGAAAATGAAGGCAATTATTGTAAGCAGGGTGCCTGGTTGGCACATGCCCCATTCCTGCCTCATAATTCTAGGAGGAAATGTGTCATGAGGGCCTTACATTATATAAGAACCAGCGGGTAACAGAAGAGACAGTGCCATCTGGGCAATTCTGCCTCCTCTCTGGCCTCATGGCCCAACCATCTCTTGGGAGAACATTTCTCTCAAAGGAAAGAAAAACATCCCCCTGAGGCCTGGAAGTGGGAACGGAGAAGAGTTCTCTGCCTGGGGCCGCCGTTTCAGGCTCCTGGTGCTACCAAGTTGGGGTAATTCTGTCTGCATCTGCAGCTTGGCTGGGAGCAAAAAGCTGGCAGCACTGGAGGCTGCTGAAGGTGCCTGCATTGCTTAGAAAGCCCAGACACGACTGCACACCTCTTCATCTGGCCACGCTTCTCTGTCTGGACCATCCCACCATGTTCTGTGGGATCCTGCTAGTCTCTGGCACCACTTCTGTGGGAGCCATGTCCTCATGGGACCCTTCTGTCATTCCCTGTTTCATATTAGGCCTCCTGGGACAGAAACCGAGGTGGCGAAATGATTTCTGCCTGCTCACCTCTCATCAAAACTGCCTCCCCCCGCCTCGGCAAGACTTTGCTTTCTGCTAGAGACACTGCAAAAAGGAACCGAGAAATAAATTCTCAGTAAGGTAACACCAGTATTCATAATAATGAAAGCAGCCAACATCTACTGAATGTTCACATGTACTAAGCATCGAACAGGGATTGTCTCATTTTATCCTTGGAGCAACTCAATTCTATCTCCATTTCACATAAAGAGAAATTGAGGCTCAGAGAAGTTCAGCAACTTGCCCAGGGTCGCACAGCTGATGCACGGTGGGAAAGGAAATAAATTCATGAGCCTAACATATTAAACACTTCCTTTATACATGTAGTGGTTACTCCAGGCTTTTTCTACTAGGGACATTTCATAGCAAAAGAGCTCTAATTTTTGTTCTGCAAAGAAATGTATTAACTGTAAAAGTGACTATGAGTGGAAGAGGTGTTTTGAGTTGAGTACCTTCCTAGGGCCCCTGGATGGCATCGTGGATATTTAGTCTCTCTGTACCTCAGTTTCCTCACCTATAACATGGGTATAGTAATACATACATACTTCAGGTGTCGTTGGGAGGTTTAAATTAGTTACTGTGTGTAAAATGCTTAGAACGGCACCTGGGACAGGGTAGGTGCTACGTGAATATGATTATTATCACAGTCATTATTGTCTGGGCACTGGTGTCCATCTCCAGCACGTCTGGGGGAGCGTGTCTTACAGGGGGAGCAGGTAGGCTCCCAAGAGGAGAGCAGCAGGTGCTATCTGCATTCCCCTGTTCTGACTCCTCTGGGAAACCAGACCTTGGCTGCCAGAGAGGGGAGTCAAGGAGCCCTGGGTAAGCACGGGTGAGATAGCTCCTCCCCGCCAGGTCACTTCCAGTGCTTCCCGGCATCCTGGGATACAGGCCTCTTGTGGTGCTGATGCTGAGCCAGGCTGGACATTATTTTTTGGTAGCAAGAGGAGGGGAGGATTCTCTGGCATTCTTTGCATCTGAGGGGGAAGGATTGAATGGCTCACAGAGCTGACTGTTGGGTTTCACCTCTTATGTACCCGGATCCTGTCTCATCACATCCTTTGGTTCTTAGTTGGATGGTTTGGTGCCCTGTGGACAGGCCATGGGACAAGGAAACTTGGGGAAAGGAGAACTGCCATTGATGTAGTAACATGAACTCCCATCCTCACTGCTTGGGTCCCTACTTCCCTGAGCTGGGCTCCCACACAGATCTGGTCCTTCTAGGACATTCTTTCAGTGGCACTTGCATTTACGTACATCTACAATCCAACTGCCAGCTTCTGGGGGCAGCCATTGGACCCCTGACTCCCACTCTGCACGCAGGCCTGGGCATCACAGGACACCGAGGACCCACAGGAGGCTGGGGCTGCAGTGGCCATTGGCATCCCTCCTCCTGGGGAAGCTGGGCCCTTCTCACAGATTCATAACGTCCCAGGAAACTAAGAGAATGCAGGTTGATGCGGTAGACGCAGATTCAAGACCATCACAGTTTCCAGATACTCCCAATTAACCTAATTAGTGAGATCAATTTGGGTCAAGCTACCACAGTACCAGCTCTTTACATATATTATTATTCAGTTCAGGAAATGCTTTCTGAGCACTTACTACATGCCAAACACTGGTAGGGCCTAGCCTATAGAGAAGAATCAAAGGAACACAGATCCTGTCTCCTGGGAGCTGAGACCCAGAGGATTGAGGGCCAGTGGGGAGACACCCTGCCACCAAGTGAAGGCAGAGACGTGAGGGACAGGAAGCAGAGTGCCCCGTGTAAGGCACAGCACAGTGACTAGTGCCGGCAGCTACTGCTGCTGTTCTTCTTCTTCTTCTTCTTATTATTATTATTGAAGTAGCTCAGATTAAGGAGTGATTAATTCTGTTGGCAGGTAGTCAGGTCAGGAAAGATCACACGGAAGAAGTGAGATCTTTGCAGAGAATTGCAAGTGAAACATGTTCAGTGGGCCCGTCCTCGGGGCGAGAAGCATCACCGGCATTGAGATACCCACGTGCTCAGCGTGGGGTCAAGGAGCCATGCAGCCCCATGCTAGCCTGACCGACTGCTACCTTGGACATCTCAGTCCTTCCCATCTCAGGCTTGTGGAATGGGAATATGGAAAGAGCTTCCTGCCTGCTTCCCTAGGAGATGTTGACATCCACCCAATTCCGTGCGGGCTCCTGCACAGGTGGGCCGATGGGTCCCTAAGCGGGGACTTTTATGTTCCATCCATGGCTCTGGCCAGCCAAGCCTGCAGCCCACACTCAGCCAGCGTGGGGAGAGCTAATTGACAGATGAGGCACGGCGGGAGTCCTGGCATCCTCGCCCTTGGCTGTCCCCGACGCCGTGGCAGATGGCTTGCCTTCTCCAGCCCTTCAGAGACACCCCCTTGCAATTACCACTCCACAGCTGCCATGTGCAAAGGTTAGCTTGGGTGTTTCAAATGTGTGCCTGGAAGATTATGTAACCCGTTGGCAGTAGAAAGCCACCACACTTGGCGAGTTTAGCAAGATTAAATGTGTCAACAGTCGGCTTTGAATATGAAATAATGCAAAGGTCTCCTTAGTCTCATTTGAATTAAAAAAAAGTCAAGATTGGTTTGTGTTCTGTCTAAAATGCTATACATCGAGAGCACGTTTAACTCATTCATTCATTCCACAAACGTAGATGGAGGGCTTACAGTGTTCCAGACAAATGTGACACAGCGAGAATCAAACATCGTGAATGATTTCTGCCCTCAAGGAATTCACATACTAGCAGGTGAGGCAGACAATAAATAATAAACACAATAATTACATACATTACCTAGTATGACAGAAGCTGGAAAAATGTCATGGAATAAATTTAAAAAATAAAGCAAGGGAAAGGAGATTAAGAGTTGGTGGGGGAGTGATGTTGCACAATGAATGAGACAGTCAGACAGGTTTTCCATCAGAAAGTGAACTTGACATAGATTGTGTTATGTACCTTTTTACTCTCCTGGTTGACAGGTGTTTGGTAGGTAGGTCTAGGGGGAATGGCTGAAATTGCTCGAGGATGTCTTGAGACCTCTTCCCCAATTCTTATGGGGAACCTTGTTGACAAGTGCTTGGAGAAGCACATTGTCCCCACAGAAGGCAACCAGCTGTCCCGGGTTGTCTGGGGTGGAGGGGTTCCCAGGGCATGGGAGCTTCAGAGCTAAAACCTAGGAAAATGGGGGCAAATGGTCACCCTAGGCTATACCAGTGCCTCAGTCGCATCTTATTGGTACTTCTAATCCAGCCCCAGTGAGCCCTCAGACCAGCCACACAGAGTAGACTGGATGTCCAAGGCACTCTGTGCCTAGTTAAAAATGTTTCTTGTCTTAAGCCCAATCATTTTGTTTGATAGATAAGCTAGAACTCAGAGAGGCTGGGGATTTCATCAAGATCAAATGGCAGAAGAGCTTTCTCCTCCCTTCCTGTGATTCCTAGCCCACCTTGGGGCCCAGAGGAAGGCAAATGAACACCCATTTCCAATGTGCTTTTGAAAGTCTCTAGGGCAGTTTTACTTGCAGACACTGTAGAACTGAAAACATTTACCTCAAGTGACGTTTGAATATTCTCCAAGGATTTCCATCGTCGAGGCTTCTCTGGGTGAAGAATTCATTGTCTGAATTCTCTGGGAAGTCAGAGCTCCTCCAAGACAGGGATTGCCATGTGCTCCTGGCACTGAGCAGAGGGCCTGTCCTCGGATGGGATGTCAGCTCACACCTTATTGGTGTTCATATCCTTTCCATCACCCAGGCGCTTCAAACTCAACCTGAGCAGAACCGAGCTCAGCAATCCTCACCTCCCCCGCCTCCTAAACATGGCCCTTCTCCCAGGCTCCCACTTCAGTGAACCATCCTGGCATCCTCTAATCACCCAAACCAACTGATGCTTCCCTCCCTCTCATGCCCACAGCCCATGAATCATTTAGCCTTACCTCTGTACCGCCTCTCAGAGCAGCCCCTGGTCCTCATCCCCATGGCCACTGCTCGAGTCCATCGCCTGACACTTGGATGACAGCAAAGCCTTCTCATTGGTCTCCCTATTTGCTCCACAAACCTTCTTCAACACTGACAAAGGGATCTTTTAAACATACTCACCTGAGTGTCACTTTCTTCCTTAAAAGTCCTCCAAAGGTTTTCTATTATTGGCTGGATAAACTCCAGGCTCTCCAGCATGGCATACTCTGCCCTCCAGAATCTTGTCTGCTTGACTGCCTGGCCTCAGCCCAGCCCCATTTCCTACCACTGCTTGCTCTGATTGGACTCATTAACTTAACATTCCTTAGGAGGCTCCGCCAATGTTTTCACTTAAGCCGCTCCCTCTGGAGGACCCACCTTTTCTTATTTCAAGACTCAGCTGATGTCACTCTGCAGGAGACTTTTCTTGACCCTTCTAGTTAGAACTAGTGTACTAAGCTACCAATTGTCCTCTGATACGCAACACCCTCTCTGGCTTTCTAAGCTTGTCCTTGGATCACAGGGGCTGGAAGTCTGGAAACTACATTACCCAGATTCCCTTGCCAGCAGAGTTCCGGTTTAAATTCTTCAAATGAGAGGCTGGTGCATGAGAGTTGGAAGTCAAAAGAAGAAGACAAGTCATTATTTACTTCTAGGGATGGCAGATCCATGCATAGGCAGATAGTGGCTTTGGGTCATTCTTTCACTTCCTCATTTCCTGAAAGTCAGCATCAGTTTTCCATTATCATTACTTCCCTGGATCTCCCATCAGTTTTATAAATATTGAATCTCTTGCAATAACTTTCTCCCTCTTGAAATATGGAGAGTGGTTTCTATTTCCCTAATGGATATGTATACTCCTTACTTTCTCAGGTGTAATTAATCTTTACATACCTAGCATCTGGTCCAGCATCTGGCACTTAGGATTCTGGATTCAGAGACATGAAATGTGGGCTTTTCCTTTGAGAAACAGAAGATTTTAATCTGTGAATGGACAAAGAGGCATAAGGATTCAGATATACAAGGGTATGCCTCTTTTTTCTTTTTTGGATTGAGGTACCAAAAAATTAAATGGAATTATTACAAATCTCATGCCTAAGAAAGGAATTGAAAGCTTTAGCTTAGAAAAAGTTTTGCTAAGCAGCTGGGGAACCCCTGCTTGAAGACTGGGATGGGTTAAAGAAGTTTGCGTAGATTTGAGGGGGAAAATGAGAATGACCCCGGGAGAATGATCCTAGCATATTAAAGCAAATTCCAAGGTGAGATACTTATCACTAGTGAGAAAGGGGACCTGGCACAGGTTTTGAAGAAATGTGTCAGATAATGTGTAGAGTTAGGGTTGGAAGGGAAGCCAAGGGGGACACGTAGGAAATCCATGGCTGAGTCAGGTCCACGTTAGATGTTGGACTGGTCTCCTGAGTGTGATGCCTGGATAGGGGCTGTTCACTGCCGTGTCCTAGCAGCCAGGATGGTTCCTAGCACACAGAAGCTCCTCTATAAATATCTGTCGGATGAATGACTATTGAGAAGGTACATCCTGGTGGACTTTTGCTTCTCAGAGAGGAGGTGACAAAGATAGGCAGGATATGTTTGGGTAACGGATACTTTTACCTCTGACTCCGGCTTTTTCTCTTGCTATGTGCAGCCAAACATGACACTTCAGGAGAAGGCCAGGACCACAAACATCTGGGTCTGAAAACAAAGAAATCAGAAAATAAAGGAAAACACCAGGACCCAGAAACAGTGCTAGTCTTACCCATGGTAGAGAGGGAATGGGACAGACAGAAGAGGCGGGTTATACATTGTAAAACTTGGCCCGAAAGCAGTCAGGGGACCCCAGAAGGAGATGAGACCCCAGAGGCTACCCCACTCCCACAGGAAAGGGGAGGCGAGGCTTTGGGAAGGAACTTAAGGCAGGAAGAGATGGCCTTTTCCAGAAGCCTTAACAGCAGCTTCGGTTCCTGGCATTCCTGCAGCTGAGTCAAAAGGCAAAAGGAGGGCTCCCCTGGTGGCGCAGAGGTTGGGAGTCTGCCTGCCGATGCAGGGGACACGGGTTCGTGCCCCGGTCCGGGAAGATCCCACATACCACGGAGCAGCTGGGCCTGGGAGCCATGGCCGCTGAGCCTGCGCGTCTGGAGCCTGTGCTCTGCAACGGGAGAGGCCACAACAGTGAGAGGCCCGCGTATCGCAAAAAAAAAAAACCCAAAAAAACCCAAACAAACAAAGGCAAAAGGAGAAGGAAAAGCCCCAATAGACAGGTTTTACAAGGTCTGGAAGGGAGGCAGAAGCAGCAGGGAATACAGGGCAGGGCAGGAAATACCCAGGATGCAGAAGAGAGTCCCAGAGAGGAGTCGGGGTGTGAGAAGAGCAGATCTACACACACTTGGCTTGGGCAGGCTCCTGCTCACAGGAGAGAAGGGGCAAGTGGGACTGATCGAGTGAAGTGGCCCCAGGGTTGCCAGGAACAGAAGGCTCAAAGGGGCAATAGGAATCTGCAGGTTTTATAAACATGGGCTGGATGCACAGGAGATGGCACCTCAAAGAAGACCTGGAAGCAGGGGGCTGCACCTCAGCACGTGCCAGTCTTCCTGGCACTTCTAGTGAGTCTGAGACCCCGAATATTTTCTTTCTATGTCTCACATTTGTTTTCTCTAACTCCTTTCCCGCAGATGCCACCCAAGCATCTGCAACAGCCCCTGGCTGGAAGCAGAAACATGGGTTCTGAGAACATGTTGCTAGGCTAAATTTGGTGGGTACGGGGCTGGTACTGGGATATTCCTGTGTGCCCTATTGACTTTGAAATTCTTTGAAAAGTGGGACATACAACGATTTCGGTTTGGATAAATCCCACCTCCTTGTCGTCAAGAGACACATCCATCCCGGATAGACGAGGCATAAAGCAGCTCCTGGGGTCGGGGGTGGGGGGTGGGGAGACACTCATACTCCAGCTGGGGGAGCTCCTCTGGCCAAGACTCAGGGAATTCAAATCTGGGAGGAAAGGTCTTTCATTTCTTGGGATTTTAATTTGCAAAAAAGATGGGAACTCCAGTTTTGAACTTTGATTTCTCTCCTAGAATTTAATAATGGAGAGGGCTCCACAGAGCTCAAGTTCAGGTTATTTTAAAATTGCTCCTTGGGGTATTTTTATGCTATCATGTGGTGTTTGTTATAGGCCTTCCTCTGCTGAGCTATATCGGACAGTGTGGCTTGACATTTGAGATGGGAAATATAATCGGGGTGAATTTTTGGCCTTGGTGCAATGGAGACTTGGAGTGATTTTATTTAATACCCTGTTCTGACCATTTTAGAGGCTTCTGGGGGCGACAGCTGAGCTGCCCATCCCACAGGCCATTGGTTAGTGAAGCGTAGCATGGCCGGAAGTTGTGAGGGCACAGCTCCTCTGCTGGCCTCCGCCCCTGCGAGGACAGATGTCCCCGGGCTCACCGTAGACTTGGCTGTGTAGCCCATTTGGATAAGTGGGCAAACTCTGGGTGGAGTTAGGGCAGAACCCCAATCCTGCCAGCTTCCTGTTTCCACAGAGAAGGGGCTTCCTCCTGTCATCTGCTAACTCGGTCAACCGTGGTGCCACTAACATTCAGAAAGACACACGTTGACCAGGAAGCAGAGTGTGAAGGCTCAGAGTACTGCTCACAGACTAACCCCTCTCTGTGAATTTGAACATGATGCCCATCTGGGCAGGCAGGGCCCAACAGGAACAGGGGTTAGTGAGTAGATGACACGTTTGTGCAAAGACAAATGTACCCCTTTTGCTTCAATAGAATGTTTGGTGAGCGGAGCTGGGGCTAGACTGCAGTTTTCACCTTCCCCGGAAGGGGGCGCTTCTGTGCAGTGCACGACCTGCACAGTCATACACAGATGCCCTGCATCCCCTGGCCAACCTCCAGTCTCGAGGGCACTTGCATTTGAAAGTCTCCCCTTGGGCAGGGATCACTAGGTGAGGTCGGCCTCTGGAGGCCCAGCTCAGACCACTGTTCTGTTCAGGTTCTCAGAGTCCGTGGTCTTCAAGTCACAGAAGCGCAGTGAAGAAAAGCATCCTGTCCAGCCCAGTCTGTCTAGGGGACTCTTGTGCCCTGGGGGTTAGTGGGCACCTGTCTGACCCATGAGAATAACCTCTGCAGGTCCCTTCCTAGCTAGCATCTCTTGTATGTTCTCTGTCTGCCAGGGCCTAAAAGGGCACGAGGGGTGAGAAGAAGAATGGATCAACCTCCACTCTAATTTCTTACAATGATACTCATTAATAATTAGATTTGTCCCTTATATAATAACATCATGAGGTCTTATGACGTTCAAAGTCTTTTTTAAAGGTAATTTTATATCGTGGCCTCTGTCAGGAATGAATGACGGGTAAACCCTCACTCGGATCCATGAGATGAATCGCCCTGGCCTCTGCCTGAATCCCATCACCGCCTGGGCTGTGAAATCCGATTTGCATAATAGGGATACACACTGAGACTGCAGGACCCTCATCAGGACAGAGCTCTATAAGGGAGATGTGCAGGTGGGCACAGATCAGGGAGATTAAAGCAGAATTTGAACCAGAATGTTACTCCAATGGTCAGGCCAAGCCCGCTCACGTGTTACAGGACTCCAGAAGGGTTCTTTAGATAAGGGCTTTGTGAGGTGGACAGAAAAATGTATTGAACATGATGGAGCCCAGCCCACACACACAGAGAGGAGAAATAAATACTCTTGTCATATACATAAATTATAAGAGATACGTGGTGAGCTCCAATCGCCATTTCTAAGTCTTGCAAGGAATTTTTGGAGAGCCGGCGTGCCAGCCTGGACTGGTCCTCCTCCGGCCCCTCCTATTCATGACTGTGTGTCCCTGCGCTCCAGAGCTGCCTGCACTGGGACAGCCACTTTCTCCCTGCAGACGTTCAGTGCCAAGCTGTTGGGTTTTGTTTCTGCAAGCCCTCCACATCCATCATGAGCATAGCCTTTCAGGAGGCTTTGCAGCCCTCCCTCAAGCTTTGCGTGATTTGCCTTGAGTTTAACTCAGGAGCGGCTGCCGGGGCTACAGCTTCTGCTCCTCTCTACACGGGGTGCCCTGGTGCTAAGGTTTGCCAGGGACTGAGAGCTTTCCTGGGACGGGGACTTTGAGTGCTAAAACGGGGAAAGTTCGGGGCAATCGGAGACGTGTTGGTCACTCCACCTAATGCCCTGATGTTCTAGCGGCTGTGTTCTCTGCACCCTGATGAGAATTCTCTGCTCACTCTAATGTCACCCTTTTTATCTTCTCGCCCTCCACACCGGCCATCAGCTGAGGCCTGAGCAGGCAGCGTAACGGTACGTGCCTGGGACTACTGAGTGTGAGTTATCATAGATCATGAAACTGAGCTTTTTCCTTTCTCTGTGTCCAGAGTCTATGGGGACAGAAAGCCTCGCAGACACAGGTGTTCCCTAGGGTCTGCAGGGTCCTGCCTGAAAGGCTGGTTCATGTGTGTCCTGGCTCGCACTTCAGCATCCAGCCCCATCATGCTTCGAAGTTGTGCTGCGTTTCTCTGGGTTAAAATCACATCTCTGATGCTTCCATGCAAAACTGGCACTTCTCTCTGTTTCAGATTTATTCCAGGCCAAACACTCGGAGGTTGGTCTGGGAGCTATGTCACTTTCCTCAGTTTCTCTTGTTTCCATGGTGCTTACATGGCCAACTACCAAATCCCTAGGATGTTTTGGTCATTTTTTTGGTTAGAAGTGTCTGGTCTGTTGCCACAGCACCTACAGCCATACGGAACCTTCCAGCAGTAACCATGTAAGTCGACAAGGTGGCCAAAATGAAATTTATAGGATCTGCCAGGAGTCACATGGCAAATCCATGCATGTGGGTTTGGCTGGGGTGGGAAATGTGCTGATAGCATCAACTCCAGGGCAGAGGTAATCTGTTTGCAATTCCAAACTCATTATGTCCTTATTTGCATTTCGTATCGCAAAGCCATTCATGAGAAACACATTTTTAAAGCACTATTACTATAAAATATGTTAAACTGAGTGTAAACATTTTATCAGCAATATGTTCTGGAGTCTTTTTTCTTTCTTTCTTTTTCTTTTTTGTTTTTTAACTGAAATATTTCACAGCTGCCTGGCTCCTAGGCTGGGTCACAAGTTAATAATGTCTCTACCTTGGAATGAACTTGGGCTGTTGCTGGCTGTCTTGTGTATTAGGCAGCAGTGAGTTTTTCATTCCTTATGGCTGTGGCAGGAAGCAGTGTATCATCATTACGAAGCTTTCTTTTTTACTTTATCTTGTACCATCAAGTGTAATCAGAAGATGAGGGCCTGTGCTCATTGGAAGGAGATTTCAGGCACACAACCATTTGGTTTACTGGTCTCAGGGGGGGCCCTGGTGCTCCTTACACGAGGGAGTTTGCTTGGCACAAATGTCATCCAGACAGCAGAAATGCTCTTGAAAAGGGAGACCTTAAAAGAGGGTAGAAACAGATTCCTGTTTAGCAGACAATGTCCTAGAGTTAAAACGGCTTTGACTCTCAACCTATTGTGATGTTACAACTTTTTTAGTTTAGGTTTATAAGCTGAGAATTCAAAATTGTGTTTGCCTCTTCCCAGGCACATTGTTTGCTAGTGGAGTCCAGAGCATCCCAGAGGAACAGGATCAACTTGTGCCTGGAACAGTTATTTCCGCATCAGGGAAAATAGTCGTCAGATATGTGCATCCGTCAGATCTGCCTGAGTTTGAATCCAGGCTGCATGTCTCTGTGTGACCTTAGACAAGTACTGAGCGTCTCGGCTTCATTTTCCTTCCCTCCAAAGTGGAGATAATAAGGCTCAGTCTAGAGGCTCATTGTGAAGATGAAAAGGTAAGCCATGGGCTTCCCTGGTGGCGCAGTGGTTGGGAGTCCGCCTGCCGATGCAGGGGACACGGGTTCGTGCCCCGGTCCGGGAGGATCCCACATGCCGCAGAGCGGCTGGGCCCGTGAGCCATGGCCGCTGAGCCTGCGTGTCCGGAGCCTGTGCTCCGCAACAGGAGAGGCCACGACAGTGAGAGGCCTGTGTACCGCAAAAAAAAGAAAAAAAAAAGGTAAGCCATATAAAAATTTTAGTAACACTTATTTACTAGTATTATTACTGTTTCAGCTGTTTCTAAAGCTGCCACCTTGGACGATGCTCACCACTCATGGCCATGCTAGAGATCAGTGTGTGCTGGGGTTTTAAGAGCAGGGACTTGAAGACCATCTCAGATTCGCTATTGATGAAAACAGCCGCATCTATTCCGGAGTCTGTGCAACATCCACGGAGGAGTATTAGCTGTCCTTATGTTTGTATAATCACTCTGAATGGACTTTTCTGAAGCCACGCTTCTTACTCCAGTTGGTGGGTAGGACAGAGCTGATTACTCACGTAGGCTTTAAGAGAAAAGATCACTTTGGGGAAGAACATAGACATTTATAGGCCATTTGGAAAGCAGTTGCAGCCAGAAAACAGCTAGCTTTACTCTTCGTAATTTGAAGACAGGCCCTTGGGGAGTGTGTTTCTTATACTCATGACCTTCATGGGGTTTGGAAATGGAACACTGGTGTTTAGCTATCCTTGGGTTGGTGTGAAGGGGTGTGGGGCTCCAGAGGCTCTGGGCTTGATTGTAATTACCAGCTCTCCATGGAGACGGATCTCACTCCAGGGACCCATGTGGGTGGAGGCAAACAACTACAGTCTCAAGGTCATTACTTGGATCCTGGGTAGGCTCACTGGTGGGCTGAATCCCTTTCTAAAATATGCTGAGCTTCTGTTCTCATTGCAACCCCGGTTGCAATGCCATCTCTCTGGTCGATGGGATGGTGGCAATGCCATCTCAGGCTTACCTATGATATGTGAGCTGTTGTGCAAACTCTCAGAGGGCCATGGTTGTGCCATCAAAGAATTTGTAACCTGGTGGGGGAGATGCACATGCAGATATTTAATTACAATTCAACATCATACATGCTCTGATAAAGAGCATGTTATTTTAGGAGAAGGGGCTAAAGAGGTCCTGAGGGACCAGAGGGAGGGAGCCTCCTTGGAAGACAAGATTTCTGAAGGGTGGGTAGGAATTTTCTAAATGAAGGGAAAGAAAGTGTCACAAAAAAGAAATAGTATACGTACTTTTCAGGAGATGGAGAAGGCACAGTGCATTTGGTAATTGAAATTAATTGCCTGTAGTTGAAGAACAAGTGCTTGCAGGGGTTTGGAGTGTTGAAGAAGCAAGATACATACTAGAGAGGAAAGCCACGGTCAGGTAATGTATGGCCTGGTAGCACACAGGGAGAGGCTTGGAGTTTATTCTGAAGACAAGAGGGGAGCCATCGAATGAGTTTATGAAGAGGAATGGTCAGATTTATGAGACAGAAAGTTCATTCTGTGGGATGGAGTGTGGATATAGGTGAGACATGAGGTTGGCCTTAACTGTGAAGTGACAGTAGCAATGGAGAGTGAAGCAGAGGTGTATTCATAGGCTGAGGAAGATGAAGGAATCAAGAATAAGGCCTAGGTTTCTAGACTAAGCAATGCCTTAGAGAGGTTAGTGGTACAGGATTCTTATTTGACTTTTTTTTTAGATTATAATTCCCCAGTATAATGGTCTATATTTATATATTCTTATATTTATATTCTATTTATGCATTCTATTTTATATACATTCTTGAACATAATATAGTTATTTTAAAGTTATCAGTAACTTCAATATCTAGCTCACCTGCGGGCCTATTGATACTGACTATTTTTCTCTTGGATTTCACCGATTTGGTCTTGTTTCCTGACATGAATGGTAATTTTCTTTCTCTAATTCTGGACATTGTGTTTAAAAAGTTTTAGAGACTTGATGTTTTCTTCCTCAGAGAAGAATATGTATTTGTCATCATCTTCTTCTTTTTTTTTTGTTAACCTTTAATGAGAAAAAATATATATATTGATATTGAGCTCAAGGAAATATGTGTTTGGTGTGTCACTGGGTCAAGGATTGGGGATGAACATGATCCAACCAGAACACAAGATACATATAAACAAAGATACACATGGTCACAGAATGAAAACCTGGGGCCTGGTATAGCTGAGTCTCAGTTTTCTCATCACTTAGCATCATATTAAGGATCCTACCGCTGATGGGGTACAGACGCCCAGGCTCTGGACATGGCAGAGTTCCCTCCAACACATTTGTAGTTGGTGGTGCATCTTCCTCAGAAATTTCTCAACCTACTCACGCTGTGGATTGGCCTTATGGACGCCTCAGCCAGATGCAGTGTATCAGCCACCCCCAGAAGTGTCGCCCACTCCACCTTGGGTATCATATGTGCCACAAAGCTGGGGTCGAGCTCCTCAGGGTTGGTGTTGACCTTGGTGGCCTGGAGGTGGGGAGAGAAGCCACGGGGCCCTGCTGTCCACACATGTGAGCTCAGCAGGTTATGGGGTAGCAGCTCCATGTTGCCACCACTTTCTCTCGCCAGGCTAGAACCAGAAAGAGAATAAAGCTTCTTGTAAGCAGGTAGGATATGGCAAGATCACCTTGACTGAGGGGAGGCTTTTCTGCTTCTGGTTTGCCCTTACTCCTAAGACATAGCTTTTCTAGGATCTCACCTGAAGCCCTGAGTGTTTACCAGGGCTTCACTCACGGCAGGCCCCAAACTTCCATTTTGGTTTGAAGGCCTTGCCAGCCCCATGAGGCTACAACCATCCATATTTAGATATTTACTGTCTTGGCAACTACTTGCCACTTGGTTTCACTGCGTCTCATCCAACATGTAGCTTGGAAATCAAAAAGACTCAAGGGAAAATTCAGGTTCAATATTAGCTTTCTCTCTCTGTGGTTCTTCTTTTTCCAGGGTCTTGGGGTTCAAGTCTTGGTTTCTTTGTAGTTTGAACTGCAAGTTGTGTCTGTCCAGCCCAGTGAGACTATTGGATGTTTTAGAACACTGTTTCTGTTTTCTTCTGACTCTATGCTCCCAGCCAGGAATTGATAAATGATTCAAGGAGAAAAACCCTGTTGAATGCAGGGCTCACCGCAAAGCATTTCCCTCAAGTCTTGGATTCTTTATTTACTCTCTGATGCCATCAAACAGCTGTTTTCGGATTGTTATCTTACAGTTTTTCTTTTATCTATATACATATATTTATTTATTTATTTATTTTTGACTGCGTTGGGTCTTCGTTGCTGCATGCGGGCTTTCTCTAGTTTCAGCGAGCAGGGGCCTACTCTTCGTTGTGGTGCACGGGCTTCTCATTGCGGTGGCTCCTCATGTTGCGGAGCACAGGCTCTAGGTGCGCAGGCTCAGTAGTTGTGGCACACAGGCTTTGTTGCTCCTCAGCATGTGGGATCTTCCTGGACCAGGGTTCGAACCCGTCCGTGTCCCCTGCATTGGCAGGTGGATTCTTAACCACTGTGCCACCAGGGAAGTCCTCTTACAGTTTTTCTTAGCCAGAGAACTAGTCTGATACAATCTACTTCATCTTAACTAGAAGTATAAGTCTGGACTTAAATTTAATATATTTCTTAAATGCATATAAACATAAAGCTAGATTCAAATTCTTATAGCAATAGGCTATAAAAACAAAAATCAAACCAAATTAAGAAATTTAAACCAATTAAAAAATTTGGTTAACAAATTCAACCAATTTTTAAAATTGATTAAAAACCAGTAACATTAATTATTGTTAATTTAATATGATGAGTGATGGATTAAGATATATGACTACCTCCACATGTCAGGTTTTTAATTGTGCTGTGTAATGATTCAATTCTCTTCTTCTCTTCTAACAAGTAAATAACTTAAACTCCACTTTATACCATGCGCTGTGCCATTATTTGGACTTCACTTTGCATAAACATTATATTTATGCATAGATTCAAATATGTTCTTTTCTCTTTGGCTCTGAGCACTTAGAATAGTGTTCTTTGGCACTAACACAACGATAGAAATGAACACAACGTGGGCACTGAAATGGCAGCCCTTGCATCTGGGTGGTCATCTTGATATTTCAGGATGTACTTATGTGAATGTTCTTACATGATCATTCAGATGAAAACACAAATTTGAAAAATTACCTTTGTTGAGGATTTGAAGACTCTCTGAACATGACCGTGGACTCCAGTTCTTGAAACTAGTCAACGATGGGTCCCAATTCTCCTACCTTGTTCTTTCTCAGTCTTTTCACACTCACAAGTGAGAAATGCACCAGGCCCACTAGCCCTCCCTGAAATCTCCAGCATCCTTTCAAGCCCTCTGCACTCATGGAAACCTTCCCCATCCCCAGCCCTTGGCCAGCACCCATGGTTCCTCCTTCTTAGTAATAAGGAGCCAGTGGCTGAGGCACTGAGTTTCTCTTCCAAAGAAAACCTGGGAGACAGGAATCTCCAGTGAGACTGGTATAGCCTCAGTCTTATGTATTAATAGGTGTGTATTTGTGTGTGTGTCTGAGAGAGAGAGTGTGTGTTATGGGCTGCCTTTTGTCCTTCCAAATTTGTATGTTGAAGCCCTAACCCCCAGCACCAAAGAATGTGACTGTATTTGGAGATAGGGTCTTTAGAGAGGTGAATAAGTTCAATGAGGTCATTGGGATGGGCCAGTTCCCAATGTGATTGGTTTAATGACCTTATAGAAAGACATTGGGACACAGACACACAAAGGGAAGACCATGTGAAGACACTGGGAGAAGACAGTCATCACAAGCCAAGGAGAGAGGCCTCAGAAGAAACAACCCTGCTGACACCTTGATCTTGGGCTTTCATCCCCTGGAACTGTGAAAAAATTAATTTCTGTTGTTTAAGCCAATTAGTCCATGGCACTTTGGTATGGCAGCCCTAGAGAGAAAGAGTGGGGTGGGGGTAGGGGGAGAGGGGAGAGAAATAAAATGAAAGAGGAGACAGGCTCAGGGTCTGGTCAGCATGCCAACATGACCCTGGTGGCTGATGTGTGCAGAGAGCAGAGGGCAAGTCTGAGGTGCATCCCAGCCTGGCTGCTTCCCACTCAGTAAGGGTCCGTACTTTCAGGCAAGACACTGCCTGGAGATTCAGGCTTTTATCCTGAGATCTGTTTCACCACAGCAGCTAGAGGCAGTGGCAACCTTGCTTTTCCTTAGTCCATGGGCTGCTTCCTGAGCTGGCTGACCATGGGATTGAATAGATAGGAAGGCAAAGCCACAAACCCATAACCGAGAGCAAGAAGGATACCAGGAGGCTGGGGAAAACAGAATTGACCCAGATCTATGTGAATTTTAAAAATCTTACACACACACACACACACACACACACACACACACACTCACACCTATTAAAGCAAAGTTTCCACAGCTGGTAATCAGTGTGAGGTCATGGAAAAGACAGAGTCATAAACTTAGAGTCAAAGAGACTTGAATTTAAATTCCAGCTCTGCCACTGACTTATGCATGACCCTGGTCAAGACACTTAAACTCTCTGAACCTATGCTTTTGAATGCGTAAAATGGAGATACTGACACCTCTTTAATGACATAATCTGAAAATTAAATGAGAAAAGTACGTGGCAAGAGGCTTAGCCTAGTGTCTGGCCCATAGTAGGAACTCAGCTGATGTAGAAATAAAGCCTTTCCTTCCACGATCCCTAATGTAGTGTCCTTAATGTTCAGCAGCCCCTGTAAAGTGTAAATAAAAGGCACCTGAGGAAGGTGTGGAGTGCTGGGATCGTATACCAGCCGCTCCAGTGAGCGGAAGCAGAGGCCAGTGCGCGGGGAAGCAGATGGGGGCTGAGGGTGTGGGGATGCTTCATCGTCAGAGCGGCTCCTAATGGCTTTGCAGCCCAGAGACTGAGACAAGGCCAAGTAGACCCTTTCCACCCCTGCAGAAACGCCCCAGTGTAGGCTGGAAATGGAGGGAGATGAGGGGGCCAGGTGTGGGCACCTGGGCAGCTGAAGGAGAAAGGCCTGGCTGAGGCGCTAAGGTGGGCTCAAAGGGCAAGGGTCCTGTAGGGGAGGGGGCGTGATCTAGGGGAGCAGGCAGTGTTCTGGTTTCTGAGAGCTGGCCACCAAGGGAAATGGTGCAACCAAAGGAGACAGAGGCAGAGACCAGGCAAAGTTTCTCTGTCTTAATTATCATTTCTCACCAGGGAAGAGCACACTTAAACATTCACCCCAGGGAAAAACCTACGCAGGCAACACCACCCAAGGCTTGACTGCCACAGCAGTGCTTTCAGTGGAAGAAAAAGTGAATAGTCCCCGAGTTATGATAGGCCCTTACATACATTTACTATCTTCTTTAAATGCCTGTTTTACATGAGACAGGCTGAAAGAGTGAAGTCACCTCAACGAGGCCACAGGTGGCAGAATCTAATGTGGGAAAAGCTCCAACTTACGAATGGGAATCCTTATACAGAAAATTTATTGGCTGTTTGTCTGAAATTCAAATTTAATTGGGTGTACTGTAGTTTTGTTTGCTAAAGCTGGCAACCATACTAAAGTGGCACAGCCAATAAGTGGCAGAGCCAGGATTAATAAACAGCCTCCACTGCACTGTGAATTATAAACGTGCTGAGCTTTGTCTTTTTTTGGTACAGTACAGGAAATATTCTGGGTTTGCTTTTGTTTTTATTGAGGTAACATTGATTTATAACCTAATATAAGTTTCATATGTACAACATTATATTTCTGCTTCTGCATAAAAGCCTTTTTTTAGAGACATATCTTTGGTGACAACTTTTTCTGTTTTTTTGGACTGTTTAGGTTTTCTACTTTTTGAGTCAGGTTTGGTAATTCTTAAGAATTTTTCTTAAGAAAAATATTTTCTTAAGAAATCATTCACCTTTAGATTTTCTAAATAATTATAGTGCCTTGTCTTAACATTTTAAAACCTTCTTATTGTTTGCAATTTTATCTTTTTTGGTCATTCCTGATGGATTTACTGCCTTTTCTCTTGTCAACGGTATAACCTCTCCATTTTCTGAAACTTTTTCCCAAGAACAACCTTTTTATTTTATTATTTTTGACCACAGGGTTTTCTTTTGGTTTTCTATTTCAACAATTTCTGTTTTTAATTTTATTTCCTTCTATCTCATTTCATTTTATTCTGGGTTCTTTTTATTTTCTTGAATTAGATGTTTAATTCATTATTTAAAAATTTCCTTGTTTCCTAAAACATAACATTAAGGTTACACATTTTCTACTAAATATCACTATTTGGTTGATTCCCATAAGTTTTTTTTTTGGCGCTATGCAGGCCTCTCACTGTTGTGGCCTCTCCCGTTGTGGAGCACAGGCTCCGGACACGCAGGCTTAGCGGCCATGGCTCATGGGCCCAGCCGCTCCGCGGCATGTGGGATCTTCCTGGACTGGGGCATGAACCTGTGTCCCCTGCATCGGCAGGTGGACTCTCAACCACTGCGCCACCAGGGAAGCCCCGCCATAAGTTTTTAACATGTAATTTTTCTCATTTTTTTCTAATTAAAATTCCAGTTTTGATTTCTTCTTTAATTCAAGATGATTGAGAAAAGAGGCTTCAAAATTTCCAAGTGGATAGTTGTTTGTTACTTTTTATGGGCTAAGTTTTTCTTGACGTCTTCTAGTTTTATTTTATGATTTCTATTTGTTTTGTAAGTAGTTGATGTTTTTACCTTGTGTCCTAATATATAAGCAAAGTTCTAAGGTGTTTGAAAAGAATGTACATTTTCTATTTGTTGAGTATAATTTTCATGTCTGTTTGTGTATTAACTCATTTGTTAATTGTTATTCAAGTCCTCTACAGATTTATTGCATATTTATCTACTAGATTTTATAAGTTCTGAGAGAAGTGTATTAAGGTGTATTCGAGTTTCTTAATGTGATTGTGGATTTGCCTCTCCATTGTATTTCTGGGAGTCAGTGCTTTATATATTTTAAAGTTATGTTATTGGTGCATTAAAGCTTTTTGTCTGTAGACATCTTTGTGGACTTCACCTTTTATCATTAAAATATACCTATATTGTTTTACAATACTTTTAGCCTCAAAATCCACTTTATGTGATGTAAATATTACCATCCCCATTTTCTATTTGTTTGCACTTGCCACCCCTTTTTTCAAGATTTCTCTGCCTTTTTTAGGTGTATACATAGAACATAAAATAAGAATTTGTTTTTTCACCCAATCTTAGAGTTTTTGTTGTTTTTTTAAAAAACAGCTTTATTGAAGTATAATTGATTTACAATAAACTATACATATATAAAATGCACAATTGTACACCCATGAAATAATCACCACAATGATTGATTTTAATGACTGCCTAATGATTTTTTATCACTATTTTTAACAGGGACGTTAAATACACTGACCATAGTTGAAAAAGGACACGTTTGGCCTTATTTTATCTTATTGTGTGCTTTTTGTGCTATTATATATTTTTTGTTCCTGTTCTTTCTTTTTTCCCCCCCTAACCAATTTTTACTTCATTGATGCACCTTTTTTTCAGTTACTATTTTGGCTTCTGGTGATTTGGATGCCTTTCTAGATGTTTCATTTTTTCATTGGGTATATACATATATTTTGAAGAGTATATTCAAATCTGTATTTCTCTATCAATATACTAACCATCCCAATTTCCCAAGAGAAGACTTTTTAGTAGTTGCCTTCAATTCAATTCCAGCCGCACATCCCACATCAAAATGAAGCTCTTAGTATGTGTTTCCTTCATCATTGTCTCTGTTTCCCGCCCCCCCACCAACTCCTGGGTTTTCTTGGAATCCTTTGGAATTTTGATTCCCAGATTTGTTTTTTCATTTTGATAGAATATCCTACATCTTTTAATCCCTTACATTCATCTCTTCTGATTTAGTCATAACTGTTACTTACTCAGTCCTCCTAGTTGCTGTCCTAACCCCTCGTCTGTCCCTCACTCATTGATGCTTTTTGTACCTGGCTTACTGATCCCCCTTCTCTACTTCCATCATCATTCTGAGGGCTTCATCACCCACACTGGTGACCCAGCCAACATTCTCTGAGTCCCTTGCCCTCCTCTCCTCCAATGGAATGGTCTCAGATGCCACGCAGTCACTCCATTAGGTGCCATTCCCCAGACTCTGTCATCATCAATAACTGAACTCTGTCTGCCATTGTGATGTCATCCCCCGCTTTCACCCCACCTCCCCAGCTCCCTTGTCTGGTTCTCCTGCTCAAACACTCCCCTTTCTGATCTCACCAGTCTTTACTCTGGACGACCCTCTCCTATCCTTCTTTCCCTCCTCATCCAGCCTGGATTCTATGATCCAGCCCTATAGCCCCCTTGCAAATCCTTTTAATTCACTTGACCTTTGCACCTTATAGTGAGTTGACTAGTGGCCCTCCGCAAAGGAACAACCACTTGGAATCTTTAAATGTGACCTTGTTTGGAAAAAGGGATCTTGGCTGATGTAATTAAGGATCTTGAGATGAGATCATCCTGGATTAAGACAGGTTCTAAATCAAATGACAGACGCCATTTACAAAAGAAGAGGAAACAGACACAGAAAGACACAGAGTTAGGAGATGGGGGCAGAAGTTGGAGTGATGTGTCTACAAGCCAAAGAAAACCAAGAATTGCCAAGGATTGCAGGTAGCTGCCATAAACTAGGTTAGAGGCATAGAGTGAATTTTCCTTCAGGGCCTCCAGAAGGATGCAACCTTGCCCACACCTTGATTTCAGACCTCTAGACTCTGGAACTGTGAAAGAATAAATTTCTGTTGCTTTAAGCCACCGTATTGTTATGGCAGCCCTAGGAAACTTATACATTCTGCTTAAGTACTTGATTGGAAAAACCCTGAGTTGCTTAAAACCGATGATCTGCTTATTCCTCACTTATACCAGTGCAGCTGAACATTGCTGGGAAAAATCTCACTATGTTCCTGTGAATCTGCACTTTGCAAGACTTTCTCCTACCTCAGTAGCACTCCTCAGTCTTCACTGCCAGCTCCTCCTTGCCAACCAGAACTCTAAATGCCAGACTCTTCTCTACCAACAGTCTCCCCTAAGAGGTCCCAGTCACAGGCTTCAGTAAAAGAGACACTGATATTTCTCATTGACTGTGTGAAACGCAAGATTCATATATCTCACACATCACTTGGATGTCTAATAGACATCTCAGATTTAACAGGAAAAAACAGAGATCTGAATTTCCCATTCCTCATATTTTCTTTTTAATATAATTGGCCACATCTCTGTAAATTACCTCAAACTCAGGAATCATCCCTTATTCCTATTTCTCACATATCCTGCATCCAAATGATCAACTCTAGCTCCAAAATTTCTCTTAATTGAATCACATCATGACATCTCAGTTTCTAAAGCTCCACTCCAAGCCACAGTGATCTCTCTCCAAGACTATGGCAATGGCCTCTTGACTGATGCCTGCCCTTAGAACCAAGAATCTAAATTTGATTGTGTCACTTCCTTCCTGAACTTCTTCCCTTTCCCAGTCCCATTATACCTCTGGCCTTTCTCATTACACTTGGAGAGAAGATTAAACCCTGTACTATGGTCCCACAAGATCCTGCCTGCCTGGGGTGGTCACAGTGTGCCAACCGCTAAAACAAATTTACCCAATACTCAGCAATGGCGCAAACCATGGAGATGTTTGTTTCTTGTTCACATACCAGCACTGATTGGTAAAGTTCAGGGATACAGGCTGCTGTCATCTTCAACTTGTGTTTCTCTTTCAAAGTCACCCCAGGGGTCATTTTCATTCTAACTAGCTGGAGGAGGGAAAAAAGCAGGGAGGAGTGCATATGGGTGGATTTTATGAGGCAGAATCGAATAGCACTTCTGTTCATATTGCGTTTGCTGGAAACTCTCCTGATCACACACATTTTTTCGGGAGACTGGAGGATTGATCTAACAGAGTGTCCTGGAATAAGAAGAATCTAGATTTCTGTGAGTTGGTGGTGGTCTCTGCTAACTTCTTCCCTGACCTTCTCTTCCTCCATTCCGGTCCATGTACCCAATGCCCAGCCACCCATTCTTTCTGAGTGAGCAGAACATGCCATGGTTATTTTCTTCACAGAGACTGTGTTTCTTCTGCTCAGAATGCTCTTCTTCTATAAGTATGCAAGGTTGCCTCCTCCTTACATTCAGTTCTCAACTCAAATGCCATCCCCAACTCTGCCAAACAGAACCAGCATGTCAGTTCCTTGTCCTCCAGATCACTCCACCAAATCTTCACAACACTGAGTACCTGAATAGGAGCTTCTGGAGGGCAGGGCTCTGTCTTGCTCACCACTCTATCATGGAACAGAATGGGGACTTAACTTTTTTTTTTTTTTTTACTAATTCCTACTCTTTGAATATTTTATGCTGAGATTTTTTTCTAATTTTTTAAAAACTTAGAGTACACCCTTAACTAATTTACTTAGAAATATACTTGGGTGACATTCATTATGAGTCTTCTTGAGCTGAAAAACAATTTTTCTCTTCCCATATGAATATTTTATTGGACAGTGTAAGATGCTTGGATCACAATACTTTTCTTGAAAAACTAAATATATATTGTTCCACAGTCTTCTAGTGTCCAAAGTTGCAGATGAGAAATCTGTTGTGCTGTGATTCTCTTGCAGTTAAAACTTCTTGCCATGTTTGGAAGCCTGTAAGCAAATCTCTTTATCCTCAAAGTTTAGAAATTTTCTCAAATGTATACCCTTTTTTTCATTATTCCTGTTTAAAAATTTATGTCTTTTTCAACTCAGAGGTTTTTTTGTTTTGTTTTGTTTTGTTTTAACATTTTTGCTTCTCCTAGGTCTGTTCATTTATCTCTTTCTGAAACTGTGCATTTTGCATCTTAGGTCTCCTGGATCTATCCACCATGTCTCTTATTCTTTTCACTTGTTTTTCTTTGGATTTTCTGGTCTTGTGTAGTAAGACTGTTCTTCTACTTGATGTTTCATATTACTAATTCAGTTTTCAGTTGAATCAATTCTATTTCTTAGTTCTGCAAGTGCATTTTTCAATTCAGATTTTTAAAAATTTTACGCAGGGACTTCCCTGGTGGTCCAGTGGTTAAGACTCTGCGCTTCCACTACAGAGGGCACGGGTTTGATCACTGGTCAGGAAACTAAGATCCCACATGCCACATGGCCAAAAAAAATTTTTCCCCCAAATTCCTTTTTTATTTTCTGGTTGTACAGCTTTCTGCAGTTTCTATGAAGTTTAATTTTTCTTCTGTTTCTTTCACTAAACCTCCTCCTTGAGAAGAGGTCTAGCTTTTTTCCTGGTCCCTCCTCATGTACTCATTTACTCTGCATCTATGTCTGTGGGCATGGGTCCCTCTATCACATGAGCAGGTCAGGCTGAGGGTCTTGCATCTGGGGAGGATTGGAGTGTAAGGAGGAGGATGTGAAGGACTGTGGTTTTCTCTCAGTGCTGAGAGCAGTGGCTGCTCTCTCTGTGCCTTTGGGAGCTCACAACTCATTGTCTTGGGCCTGCTCATCCTGCTGGGTGGTCAGATGTCTTCACCCCAGATTTGGCCAGAAAGGATGCCTTGTCCCTGAATCCTACATCCTCCAAGTGATTGAAACAGGTCCCATGGAACAGAAGTTGACCACCATCCAGTCCCTTGGAACCTGAAACCTCAAACATGTATTGGCTCCTCTTCAGGATTCAGCATCAGGGCTACTCCCATGCAGACTGTCATTTTTGCTTTCTACCTGAGTTACCACTGCAGAAAATGTGGTGATAGAGGGCATCAGAAATAAGGGCTCAGGCTGCCATTTCTCAGGTTTCCTCTGTGACCCTGATTTATGTGTAACTGTAATCACCCTCCAACTGTTGGCCTCATCTCTGCCCCCAGCTCTGTTCCTGATGAGCTGAGGTCTGGGCAAAACCCATCAAGATCAAGGGCCATCAGGGGCCATCATCTTCTCACCCAGGGAGGTAGGGTGGGATAAAGGGGTTAGGACCAGAAATGGAAGGGAGGAAAGATGGACAACATCCATTGTCCACCTCTTAAGGGTACTGGTCAGACAGGTCTGAGAATGCCTCCTGCTCCGTGGACATTATCCAAGCAGGAACCAGAGGGAATCAGGGCAGGAGTAGGCCGATTGGTTGGGCCTCTGGTATAGACCTCAAACCAGAGGGGTAGGAGGGGTCCCAGATGATTCCCACTCTCTAGCCCACTCCCCAGGCAGAAGAGTGGTTGGGGAGCAGCATTTTTCAGAAGTAAACTTTCCTTGTGTGATCATTCTGCTCTTCTGCTTGGAGGACCCATCGGGCACATGTGGGAAGTAGATTGTCCAGAGACTTGGGATGCGAATCTTGGCCATCTCTTTTTTCAAGGAATGTAACTAACATAGCTTTCTGGTTGCTGGATAGGATTAAGAAAAGTAATATATTTGGAAAGCAGGTTAGAGTTCATCTGGGAAGAATAAATTGATTCTTCTTTAGTGTTTATATGTCTTTAAGGCTTAGACATTCTTTAAAGTTTATCAGAGAACAGGGTCAATGCTTCCTTTCAAACCACACTGATAAAAATCAAAAGTCAAGGAACCACATTTGTAATGGAAGCTGAAACAAACAGATAGTCTCCATGACCTATCAACTCAGGTCCTGCTTGTATAGCTGTTCTAAGTTAAACGAAGAGTTTGCCTGTTTGTCTCCTATGTGCCTAGATCTATGCTGTGTTCTGAGAATATGGAGATGTTTAAGACACAAATTCCTTTTCTCCAGAGTTTTCCATTTTGGGAAAGGGATATGAATTGGGGAAAGACAAGAAAATACAAAGAAAACCAAGTAAGTGGAATGACAAAGGGAAACATGGGATCCTAGAGGAGAGAAGGGCACCCAACCCAGCCTGGGGTGGGGGTCAGGAAAGTTTCCATGGAGAGGCTCTGGGGAAGCGAAATGTCTACACTTTGCTGAAGAACACTGAGATGTTATCTGCAGGTCAGAGAATAATCCAGCTGAAGAGACTCTGAGCAACATCTCCACAATTCTGCCCTCAGCCCCTACACAGAGGTGCCAGGCATATCTGGTCAGTGTTTAAATTCTGGATGACCACAACTAGCGCCAAGGACCTCATAGGTGACCAGGATTAATGGGTTAGAGGACAGAGGATAGAATAGAGATAAAAAGCCAAATGCATCCAGAAGCTTAGCGGGCAGGCAGAGACAAGATTTCAGTGTCAGGGACTTGAAAGGAGCAGGCTGGAGTGAGAACGGGCATGTCTGCAATGATAGCCACCAGGAAGCTGAGACTCCACACTTACTATGCATGAAGCAAGGTGATTAGGAAAATGACCGGGACTGGAAAAAGATGGAGGGGAGACTTGAATCAAAAAGTTCCATGAAAAACTCCAAAAGATGGGGTAACAGTTCCATGTAAAAAAACGCTTTCTAAGCATCAATATTCAAAAACTTATAAAGACCCTGAAAGACCCTATGCGATCTTGAGTTTCCAGTAAGAATTTCCATATTTGAGAAAATATTCCCATATATTGGGACTTTTACTAGTGTCTTGGAAGGACTGGTGAACAGCTGAGAATCACTGAACACAAGGCTCCTTGTCCTCCTCCTTTTTCCTTCTCCTAAGGGCTTTAGTGAGATATAATTGACATACAATAAACTGCATATATTTAAAGTGTAAAATATTGGTAAGTCTTGCCATATGTACACACCCATGAAAGCACGACCACAATCAATCCCAAAAGCTTTGTTCTGCTCCCTCCTGCCCACCCAGCTCCAAGTAACCACTAGTCTACATTCTGTCATTACACATTCATTTACATTTACTAGAGTTTTATGTAAATGGAGTCATACAGTATGCACTCTTTTTTTGTATGGCATCTCTGCACTCAGCAAAAACTATTTTGAGAGTCTTCCATATTGCATGAATCAAAAGTTCATTCTATTTTATTGCTGAGTGGTATTCCATTATATGGATACACCGTAATTTGTTATCTATTCACCTGTTGATGGGCTTTTGGGTCATTTCTAGTTTGAAGCTATTACAAATAAAGCTACTATGAACATTGTAGGAGCACATGCTTTCTATTCTTTTGGATAAATCCCCAAGAGTCCAATGGCTGGATCACACAGTAAGTTAAGTCTGACTTCTTTCCAAAATGTTTTCCAAAATGATTCTTCTATTTACATTCCCAGCAGCAGCGTATGAAACTTCTAGTTCCTTACCAATACTTGCCATAGTGAATATATTTCACTTATTCATTTTAATAGATGTGTGGTAATATTTCACTGTATTTTTTATATGCATTTCCTCAATGACAAATGCTGTTGAGTTCATTTTCATGTGTTTTTTTAGCCATTCGTATATCTTTTTGTGAAGTGCCTGTTAAAACCTTTTGTCCCTTTAAAAAAGTTGTATTGCTTATTTTCTTCTTACTTTATATATTATAGATACATGTCTTTTATCAGATACATGGTTTGCAAATATTTTCTCCCAGTCTTTGCTTCTTTTCATTCTATTAACAATGTCAGAAGTTTTTATCTTGATGAAGTCCAATTAATTTTTTTTCCTCTTATGGACTGTGCTTTTGGGGATATCTAAGAAGTATTTGCCTCACCCAAGGCATAAGTCTTATTTTAAGGAGGTTTTGGTGTTGAAGCTTGTGCAAAATTGAAGCTCAAGTGCATTATTCAGGGAAAATCCCAAGTCTCTGATTTACTCCTATTTTCTTGGAAACAAAAGCATCCTCTTGAGACTTGCTTCATAGTCTGTACAAGCCTATGGAGCTGTCACCCAGAATTATTGCCTCCCAGAGGCTCTGTTCTATTCCAGGTTATCAAGGGAAAATATTCTCTCATGAGGACTAGAATGGGGGCCTTCATGGGTCTTGGCTTCCTCTGCTACTGATGCCAAAATTCACCAGTGCTGAATCAAATTTCGGAGACAGATTCTTGGGTGAAGTAGAAAAGAATAGATTTATTGTTTTGCCAGGCAAAGGGGGACACAGAGCGCTCCTGCCTCAAAAACTGTGTGTGTCCCAACTTGGGAGGATTTAGTGAGGAGTTTTATAGCAATGGTTCAAGGGTGGGGTTGCTGATAAGATTAGGGTGAGTGAAGGGCCTGCACTCCTTTAATCTGGCCTCAGGTAATCTCTTTTTTTTTTTTAAACATCTTTATTGGAGTATAATTCTTTACAATGGTGTGTTAGTTTCTGCTGTATAACAAAGTGAATCAGCTATATGTATACATATATCCCCATATCCCCTCCCTCTTGCATCTCCCTCCCACCCTCCCTATCCCACCCCTCTAGGTGGTCACAAAGCACCGAGCTGATCTCCCTGTGCTATGCGGCTGCTTCCCACTAGCTATCTAGTTTACATTTGGTAGTGTCTATATGTCCATGCCTCTGTCTCACTTTGTCCCAGCTTACCCTTCCCCCTCCCTGTGTCCTCAAGTCCATTCTCTACGTCTGCATCTGAATGTTGGCCTCAGGTAATCTCTTGATGAGCTTCTCTGTTTCCTTTAATTTGGCCTCAGGTGGTCTTCTCTGGAATGAAGGATGCTGCATCTTCCATTTGGGGGGTTTGTTCTGTAAAGAGCTCAAAGACATTGTTACGTGTACCCCTTGAGGCAGAACCAGGACCCGGCCCCAAGGCTGCACTATCGTTTCTTGGCTGTTCCTCACTTGTCTCTGCATCCCCTTCCTTCCCTGATTAGCAACTGTTTGAATCTGCCCTTTGGAGCTCAGGGAAGGTCATGGAGGCTGAAACCTTTTCCCTACAAACAAGAAATGGGAGACTCAGAAAGCCTTCCATGCCCAGGAGCCCCACAGGGTCCTGCTTGGTTTCACTACCCCCTCCTACCCACCCCATGGTCCTGATGAGTAGGGGAATGTATCTCATAGCAGGGAGTGTGTTAAAGTCTAATGTGCTGTGATTGGATTTTCCTAGCATGTGCTTTTTTCAGATTCTAGGGATAGGAGGAAAAGAAGTGTGCTCCCAGCAATACTCAGGGCCCCATGCAAAACTGACTACGTCCACGGAAAGGGAAACGTGAATCACCATGACTGAGTACCCCTCTGTGACCCTGCTTGCAGAATCCTTCTTACGACCTGAAGATAAGTGTTACCGTCCCTACTTCACAGCTAAGGGCATAGGCTCAGAGATGTAACATAATCTAAGTTACCCTGAAAGCAAGTGGCAGGGTTGGGACTGGAACTCGTGTCACTCACCCACTCACTCCAAAGTCTCCTTCTGGGCACACCAAGCTGCTCAAGGGAGTAGCAACCAGTTTGTAGGTGATTCATTCAAACTAAGGAATATTTATGTGAAAGCACCCTCAGAGGCAGGCCTCTGTTTCCTGGGGCCGTGAGTGTTTCTCTGATTGGGACCCTAGGGCTATGTGAAGATGACTTGCTCCCACCCTCCTTCAGAGCCACAGGGCACACTGGGCTTTGCAGTCAGAGAACTAGGTTTAAATCCCACTCTCACAACTTCTCAGCTTTGTGACCTTGAGTTAGCTTCACAATGTCCCTGAGCCTGGGTCTTCTTGTCATTTAGAAAAAAAAAGAAATGATATATAAAGTCCTGCTGCTTGGAGAAATGGCTGATGAAAACTACCTTGCACTGGAGGTGAGGCCCAGGGATTTAGGCACAGGAAGGTCCCAGCCAAGCTGACATTTGCTGCCTGACTGTTTGGAAATACCCAAAATATCACCATTGGAGGGGGACTGTGAGCAATTATTATGTGTCTTGAGCTCAGAGACAGACGTTGAAAAATATAAACCTCCCTAATCCAGGTGAGCTTGTACATAAAATTTCCCAAACCTAAGAGAAAAATCTAATGCTAAGAAAGGTGGACAATTGTGAGCTGAGTCGACTTCAGATGAAATAAAAATGACAACGTGAAAATTACTTTTAAAAAGGCAAAGTTAGGATCTTCAAAGAGATAAAGAAATGAGCTCCATGAATACAATAGACATTTATGAAATTAAATGGGCCAAATGAAACAGGACCAGTGGATATGAAAAAGAACAATTTGAAATCCTGGAAAAATAGACACATGGAATACTAAAATTAAAACAGGAATCAAATTTAGATTGGAAGTTGAAAAATTGGAAGGTAGTAGACATGAATTAATTTGGAATATAGCATAAGAAGATTAAAATTAAAAAATCAGCTAAGAGACATTCAAGTGTGTTAAATAGATTTTCAGAAAAAAAAGAATAAAGGAAATGGTGGCATAATTAAGTATGCATCTTAAAAATTAAAAGAAGAAAACATAGGTATAAATCTTTGTGACCTTGAATTAGGCAATAGTTTCTTATATGACACCAAAAGCATAAGCAACAGAAGAGAAAAATGGGTAAATTGAAAAAGATCAAAATTAAAAACCTTTGTTCTGCAAAGGACACCATCAAGAAAATGAAAAGACAACCCACAGACAGGGGGAATATTTTTGGCTAATTATATATATGATAAAGGACTGGTATCTAGAGTATATAATGAACTCCTATCACTCAATAATATAAAGAGAAATAACCCAATTTAAAATGGGCAAAGGATCTGAATAGACATTTGTCCAAAGAAGATATACAAGTGGCCAAAAGCACTTGAAAAGATGCTCGGCAACATTAGCCATCAGGAAAATGTAAATCAAAACCACAATGAGATACCACTTTATAACCACTAGGATGCCTAGAATCAAAAATCAGATAACAAATATTGTGAGAATGTAGAAAAATTGGAGCCCTCATACAATGTTAGTGGGAATGTAAAATACCACTTTGGAAAACAGTCCAGCAGTTCCTCAACAGGGTAAATATAGACTTACCACATGATCTAGAAATTCCTCTTCTAGAAATACCCCAGAAATAAAAGCATATGTCTGCCCAATAGCTTGTACCTGAATGTTTATAGCAACATTACTCATAATGGCCCCAAAGTGGAAACAATTCAAATATTTGGTTGATCAAGGAATAAATAAAATGGGACATATCCATACAATGAAATGTTACCTGGCAATAAAAAGGAATGAAGTGTTGACATGCTATAGCATCAGTGAACCTTGAAAACATTACACTAAGAAAAGAAGCCAGTCGCAAAAGACCACATATTGTGTGATTCCATTTATAAGAAATGTCCAGGACAGGCAAATTCATAGAGACAGAAAGTAGATCGGGGGACTACCCTGGGGGTGCAGTGGTTAAGAATCTGCCTGCCACTGCAGGGGACACGGGTTCAAACCCTGATCCAAGAAGACCACACATGCTGCAGAACAACTAAGCCCATGCACCACAACTACTGAGCCTGTGCTCTAGAGCCCACTAGCCACAACTACGGAGTCTGCGTGCCACAACTACTGAAGTCCACACGCCTAGAGGCCGTGCTCCATAACAAGAGAAGCCACCGCAATGAGAAGCCCACATACTGCAACAAAGAGTAGCCCCTGTTCGCCGCAACTAGAGAAAGCCCATGTGCAGCAACGAAGACCCAACGTAGCCAAAAATAAAAATAAATTAAAAAAAAAAAAGAAAGTAGATTGGGGCTGTTTGGGGTTGGGAGGGAGGCGTCTGGGCGAAATGGGGAGTGGCTGTTAATGGGTATGGGTTCCTTTTTTGGGGTGATGAAATGTTCTAAAGTGTATTGGAATGTTAAGGTGATGGTTGCACGACTCCATGAATATATTATAAGCCACTGAACTGTACATTTTGAATGAGTGAATTGTATATGAATTGTATCTCAATAAATTTTTTATTAAAAAAATAAAAAGTAAACAACAATAGAGTAAAAAAATAGTGTGTAGTTTTTAAACCAGTTAAGAGGAGAAAGGAAAAAATAAATAAAATTTTATTAACTTAATAGAAGGCAAGAAAGTCAAGAAAGGAAATTGAAAGAAACAAGTAAATAAAAAAATTACCTGGTAATAACTAATTCTAAATATATCAGCATTCATAAGTTTAAAATCACCTGTCAAAAGAAAAAACAATGGATTGATTACAAATAATAAAAATCAAGCTTTTTGGGGCTTCCCTGGTGGCGCAGTGGTTGAGAGTCCGCCTGCTGATGCAGGGGACACGGGTTCGTGCCCCGGTCCAGGAAGATCCCACATGCCTCAGAGTGGCTGGGCCCGTGAGCCATGGCCGCTGAGCCTGCGCATCCGGAGCCTGTGCTCCACAACGGGAGAGGCCACAACAGTGAGAGACCCGCGTACCGCAAAAAAAAAAAAAAAAAAAAAAAAAAAAATCAAGCTTTTTGTTTTTCATTAAAACATCCCTAATACAAAATCATAGTGAAAATCTGCAAATAAAGAGAGGGGCAAGCTATACCTACAAACACAAATCAAAGGAAAGAAAGCCATGTGGCATTTCCAGTATAAGAGAAAATTGAATTTAATGGAGAAAGTATTATTAGAGATAAAAAGAAGCCCTACATATCGATCAAATAATCTAGCAAGAAAATATAACAATCATGAACATATATGTCATGATATAGTCATACAATGACAGCAATGAAAATGAATGAGCTAGATTTTCAATGTAAAATCTAAAAAGTGCATTATTGAGTGAAAAAAAGCAAGATATATCTCAAAACATAAAGAATGACACTTTTATGTAAGTTCTAGAACATAGAACAATATATATTATAGATGGATAAATACACAGTCCATGATTTTATAATTTTATGACCTATTTGAATAAATGCTTAAATCCAGTCGCGCTCCTTTAATACAGGAATTGCAGAGATTGAAGCAAGTGATTTTCCCCCCTTATAGAATCTGAATTTGTACAATTTTTACCAATAACTTAATTAAACCTGCAATCAGATTCAAATTTCAGAAAATGACGACAACATCCCTGGGCTGCTGTTCTGTGCTGGGCGTAGAAAAATGAATGAGAACCAGTCCCTGTCCTGAGGGACCTCCCAGCCCTCAGCGCTGAAGGAAAGGTAAACAATATGATGGGACAGATAGAGGGATGGGAAATTCTGAGAAAGCACATTGATTCCTCTTCGTGACCTCAGGGAAGATTTTCTGGAGGAGATGCCTTCTGCACAGTCTTAAAGGATGAGTGTAGCTGTCTAGGTGAAGGTGGTGGATAAGGCTGGCATGAACAAAAGGGTGCAGCTCGAGCAGCATGGGGTGTGTGGAACCCTCCATGGTTTGGTATTTCTGGTTTGGGCAGGTAGTACAAGGAGCAGGTAGCAGGGGTGGGGGACATCTGGTCAGAGGGATGGGCAACGCAGATCCCCGAGCACCATGTAGGCATGCCAAAGATCTGGCACCTCAACTTAGGGGTAGAAGGGACCACTGCAGGGTTTTCAAGCAAGGCACAGTTAGATTTGCCTTTTTGGATACCTCACGCAGGCAGCCAAGTGGAGGGCTCAGACCTGGACATAGGAGCTGACTTCAAAAGATGGGGAAGATCTGAAACAGAACCTGGGATTGGAGAAGTAGGTAAACTTGATAGGATTTAGTGAGATTGGTATGAGAAGAGGAAGAATAAGGAAATACAGCCAGGTTGGGGCTTAGGTGACTGCTAGGGAGTCATCAGAGGGGTATAGGGATGGGTGGGTGGGCGAAGACAATCATGAGTTCATTTTCTGACGTTTCACACTCTCGAAGGCCATGAGGAGATCCATCAACTCTCTTCATTCTCTTGACTATGAATTGTGCAATTTATGCAGGTCAGTGACAAGAAGCCGGGGGAGAAGTGATTTGTAAATGATGTCAGCTTGTGGCTTTTTTATATTTCCTTGTAATAATTATCTTGAATTTGCATTATTTATGACAAGGAACACTGACACAAGGATTGCAGTGCGAAGTTAAGCATCACTGAATTGTATTGAAATAAGAGAATTGCTAATGTATAGCCCTGACATTTTAGCAGTATCAAATCTGATTTTGTCACATTTACAAGGTACCATGAGCTGGGATCCAGAGGTGGTGTGTTATCATCGCCTAACATAGTGTTCCTTAATTATCAGCACTCTCACACTTCCTGCACAGCAGATTGGAATCACTAGAAATAGCACAAACTTGAAAATTAGTGTTTTTCTCTTAAATAATCAGGATGCTATATTTATAGTTTTCATGGGATTGGAGTCTTAACGAAGGTAAACTAATTTCACACTCAAAGGTGAGATAGTGTTTTTTCCCTTCTTACTGTGTGATTCCCCCCCTTTTCCAGGGTCTAATTTTTCAGTCTCTCAAAATTTCCATAGCATGAATAATCCTCTCCATTTTCCCCTTCCAAAAGGGGTGTTTCTGCCCTTGGATTGCTCTTGTGGTAATTCACTATGATGGCAAGGAGCCCATGATGGAATGGAAGATTTTGCTTTCCTTTATAGTTACTCACCAGTCTGTGACATTAGCAACCAGCGATCACAGGGATTGTGCAATTTTTAAACTTCAACAAAAGTCAAAATGCCTTGTCTAGGTCACTGAGCTCTAAATCACATATAAACTACTGCCCACCAACTGGCAGTTGAGTGGGAAAGGAAAAGAAAGGAGGAAGAAACTTAACCAAGGGATAATAGATGGATGGAATTCTGAGTGGTCCTTGGCACAGAAGTGTGGAATCAACACTTGGAGGTTCCCTCCCCCTCTGGGTCCTCATCCTTCCTCTGTACCCACCTTATCCTGCATCACAGGCACACGATGCCCTCGGGGAGCCCCATGCAAACCCCCCTCCCCAATACAGATCCCTGCTCAAGAATCCCTCCCCCACCACATCAAAACTGCCATCTTGCATTTAAGTTGATACTGCCCATCTTAAGAAGCAACCTACCTTTTGGAATGAATTCATCTTCCATTCTAAATGCCTGGCATCCAGCATCCTAGTGATTCTCGAGTTATGGGAATTTTTCAGAAGTGTTAATAGACAAAGGGAGGAATTTCAAGCCCTGGGAAGAGGAATGCATCCTGATGCTTAGATTCCTTCTTGTAGTTACAGATGCTTTCAGCTAAGCTGTCTGTCTGCAAGGCCAGCCTTGGAAGAATGCAGAAGCTGCACTGTCAGCATCCCTCATGTGCACTTACATGTTATCCTTTTGCATTAAGCTTCGCCATGAATGATAGGTTCTTTCGGGCAAAGACATTGTAAAACTTGAGGCAAGGGATTGTAGCTAACAGATCTTTGTTTTTGCACCCACGTTGCTGTGCACACTACCTGACTGCTGTGGGTGTTCGATAAATAGATGTTGATAATGGAAAAAGAGAGCGAGACAGATTGGCAGAGAATGTCAGACACAAACAAGAGAAGAGGGAAGTTTTTTTAGGATGGAAAGGTAAAGGATGTTTAAATAGAACGTTCTTGAAAAGAAGGCACATGGAAACATGAGAAGAACTACGATATAGAGCAAAAGAGAAATTTAGAACTCTAAGTTCTGAGGCTTCCGGCTGGAGGAAAGCTTAGAAGTCACTGAAATCTGCTCTCACCCAAAGCCAGATTTCTGTGCCTGAATCGTGGGAGGCTATGTTTGTCTGGATCGTTCAGAACTCAGCAAGGCTGACTGGTCAAGCAGGGTCTCTATGGACCTGGTAGACGTTGGAGGTGTTGGTCCCTGGCCTGTGAGGTAACTGCTTCACCCCAGGAATTACAACTCTGAAGGGAGCCTGTAGTGAATGGTGACTGTTTTTGCCACCTAGCATCATGACACCTTTCAAGGAAAAATTACCCCAACTCACTCTTATAGGACCAGCCCTCTCCACACTCAGGCTAAGTGCTGTGGGAATTCATTCCCTCCCAGACTCTGGGGGTGGGCAGGGCACTCAGGCCTGGCCAATCACAGTGTTGCATTCCCCTGGCCAGAGGGGGAAGGGTAAGCTGTGACAAAGCGAAAGAGCGGCATGGACATATATACACTACCAAACATAAGGTAGATAGCTAGTGGGAAGCAGCCGCATAGCACAGGGAGATTAGCTCGGTGCTTTGTGACCGCCTGGAGAGGTGGGATAGGGAGGGCGGGAGGGAGACGCAAAAGGGAGAGGATATGGGAACATATGTATATGTATAACTGATTAAATTTGTTAAATAAGAAAAAAAAAAAAAAAAAAACCCACGATGGGATATCATTACCCACCCGCCAGAATGGCTCTAAATCAAAAGTTATGGAGAGACAGACCCTCATGCATTGCTGGTGAAAAAATAAATGGGTACAGCCATTTTGGAAAAGTGTGGCACTTTAAAAAATGTTAAACATAAATTTATCATATCTGCAATTCCACTTAGATATCTAACCAAGGGAAATGCAAATATATGTCCACACAAAGACTTACGCACATATTTTCATAGCAGCATTTTTACAATAGCCCAAAGTAGAAACAATCCAAGTGTATATCAGCTGGTGAATGGATAAATAACATGTGGTATATCCAAACAGGGGAATAGTCTTTAGCAATAAAAAGTAAAATACTGTTTATGGATACCACAACATAGGTGAACCTTGAGTACATGCTAAGTGAAAGAAGCCAGACACAAAAGGCTATACATTATATGATTCCATTTATACAAAATGCCATCAAAGGCAAAACCTAAAGCAAGAGCAGATCAGTGGTTGCCTGGAGCTGGGGCAGGTAGGAGCAGAAATTAATTGCAAACAGGCATGAGGAAAGTTTTTGGAGAGAGGAAAAAGTTTTAAAATTAGATTATGGTGTTTGTTGTACAACTCTATAAATTTACTAAAAATCATTCAAAAAAATGCCTAGCTTCAGAGACATGCAAATTAAAGGACCTAAGAAATAATATTTGTCACCTATCATATGGCAAAATATTATGGAGTCAAATTACATGCCCCTGGTAAAGATATAGGAAGAAAGTTGGAATAATTATTTTAGCTTTTTTATAAATAAATATGGAAATAGCTATTATAATGAAAAAGATCTATATTCTCTGGCTCTATAATCCCACACTTAAAAAGCTATCCCATAGGAGTAAAGATACAGCATTTGAGTATATATTTTAAAGGATTTTGTTATAGCATTATATTTAGTTGCAATTTTTTTCTAAAAAACCTGGAAACAAAAAGATTATTTATCAATATGGAATGAATAAACCATGATGCATCTGTAATGTGGCTGCAGAGTTCAATTACAGTTAATTTGAGGAGAAAGTGAGTTATGTGGCAGATGAGGTAGGTACACAATCCTTAAGGGTCTAGGTTTAGTTTCCAGGAACAGCTCTCAGGACACCCCAGAACTGGCCCACGAAGGTTGCTGCTCTCTTTGTCACATCAGAGAGTGACAGTGGTAGTTTGTATTATTCTCCATTATTTGCTCCCCTTCCTCACAAGAGCATTATACTTCTCCACCCCATTAGCATAAGGCTTGGCCACATGACTTGCTTTAACTAATGAAATGTCAGTGGGAGTGATGCAAGTCAGTTCTTTACTCAAAAAAATGGCCCATTTAAAAGGGAAGAAGAGGAAAATATTATGAATTAAAAGTGACTTAAGAGAAATATCAATGAAATGTAACTTAAGGACCTTCTTTAGAACCTGATTAAACAAACCAAGTATAAAGGAAGACTATTTTTAAAGACAAAAAGGAAAATCTGCACATAGATTATTATTGGATGATGCCCAACACTTGTTTGTTTTGTAAGATGGATTAGGTATTGTGATTTTTTGTTAAATCCTCATCTGTTAAAAATATATGGTAAACTATTTATAGGTGAAATATGATGATATTTGAAATTTGCTAAAAAATACTGCAACCCTCACTAGAAAGAAAGGAAGAATGGAAGGAAAGAGGGAAGGACGGAGGGAGGGAGGAAGAGAGGAAGAGGAAAGGGAGGTGTATTAGGTTTATATTGTTGCCATACAAATTGTCACAGACCTAGTAGCCAAAAAAATCCCCACACACTTATTCTCTTGCACTTCTGTAGATTCACAGTCTGACGTAGTTCTCACGAGGCTAAAGTCTAGGTGCTGGCAGGACTGTTTCCTTCTGGAGGTTCTAGGGGAGAATCTGTTTCCTTGCCTTTTCCAGCTTCTAGAGGCCCTGGTTCGAGGCCCTCTGCCTCTGTCTTAAAGCCAGCAAAGCTGCACTTCTCTGGTCTTCCCTTGTTACACCTCCTTCTCTATCTACAGTCAAGAAAGATTCTCAATTTTAAGGATTCACACGATTAGGTTAGGTCCACCTAGATAATTCAGGAAAATCTCCTCATCTCAGTGTACTTAATCACACCAGCAAAATCCTTTTTGCCTTGTAAGCTAAGATATTCTCAGAGGATAGAATGTGAACATCTTTGGGGGCCATTATTCTGCCTACCACAGGAAGGATTTATGAAACAAGATGGGCAAAATGTAAATATGGATAATTGTTGAAGCTGGGTGATAGATATGTGAGAGTTCATTATACTTTTCTCATTTCTTTTGTGTATGCATGAAAATTTCCATAATAAAAGCCTACAAAGAATGAATTAAGTCTATTGGAGCTGACTGCAGAGGATTTACATGATGAATTATAAGGTGGGAAAAGCAAACTTCAGAGAAGTGTAAGTAATATAATCCTAGTTTTATAAAATAAACAATGACTGAAGTTTTATGGATTTATCTGCTTGCCCATCTTCTCTCTCTCTTTCTTTCTCCTCTCCTTCCTTCCTTCCTCCCTCCCTCCTTTTCTTTCTTTCTTTCTTTCTTTCTTTCTTTCTTTCTTTCTTTCTTTCTTTCTTTCTTTTTCTTTCTTTCTTTCTTTCACCTTTTAAATCTGTGATTAAATGAACAAGGAAAAAGCTAGGATGGGATATTTAGGTAAGCTGTTAATATATTGGCTACATAAGATGTGTGTATTAGAGAAAGAAAGGTAAGCAAAACTCAAAGAGTTCAACGAAACCAGTCATTTGATTTAAAAAGTGAATATATAAATCCATTTATGAAAAGGTACATATGCATGTAGAGATACATGAGTGAATGGTTACCCAAATGTAGTCCTTGCAAGGTAGAGGTATTTTGGGTAACTTTTACTTTCCCCTTCTACTTTTCTGTATTGGTTGAAAATATTGCACAATAAACATATATTCTAAAAAATCATAAAAGATACAATAAAGTTATTTTAATTGTGTAAAATAAAGAAATGTGAATGAGTATTTTTAGTATGCCTAGTTTCAGGGGCTTACCCTCTACCACCAGTTTTCTTCCTCTCTCCTAGCTCCTCAACAGAGGTAAAAGTGAAATTCTAAGCAGTATCAACAATGAAGATGATTTCATGTGGTTTAGAGGAAGGAAGTAGTGTACAAAACTCCCGAACTTTAGACTTTGTTAAAAAATATATAAAATTAAAGATATGAGTTAATTTTTTTCGAGCAACCTTTAAAATAATAGAAACAGATATTGTGACCATCAAGCCAACAAAGGGCAGGGGGTTAAGAGAAGTAAAACAATCAAATCAGTGGAAAAAGAGAAGTTTGGAAAAGAGAAAAAATTGACAGGAAAACCATGGAAAACAATCTAAAAAATTAGTAATCCAGATGTAAACATATTCAACTAATCTATTAAAATGCAGGGACTATCATGTTGACTAAAAATCAAAACAATGTTTTAAAATCCATTTATCTGCTGCTTTTAAGACTCATAAATAAAATTAATATAGAAAGGTTAAAAATAAGGAATGGAAATAGCATATCATGCAAATACTAACCCCAAAATAAGAGATGTTCTATTAGACAAAATAGATTTTAAGGTGAAAGCATTAAGATGCTACATGACAAAAGGTGTAATTCATCAAGATATAATAATTATGACCTTAACGCTCCTAATAACAAGACCTAAAAATAGGCAGGATTACAAGGAGAAATAGACTGTCCCCAGTCCTAGTGGGAGATATTAATACAGAGCTGTCACAAATTGATGGATGCAGAAAACAAAAATTAGTCAGGGGCTCTATGGCCCTTGAATCCCATGCACAGAGGTACAATGCTTTAGACTAAATGTTTGTGTCCTTTCCATATTCATATATTGAAACCTAATTCCCATTGTAATCATATGTGGAGATGGAGCCTTTGGGAGGTGATTAGGTCATGAGGGCAGAGACTTCATGAAAGTGATTGATGCCCTTATGAAATAGACCCTGAAGATTCCTCTCTCCTTTCTTGCCTTTGATCTTAGATCTTGGGCCTTGGACTTCCCAGCCTTGAGAATAATGAGAAATAAATGAGCATTGTTTGAGCTACCCTGTCTGTGGTATTTTTGTAATGGCAGTCAAATGAATTAAAACATACAGAGATGGAAGGGGGAGGGTAGAAAGAGGTCCAGTCACCTCCCAGGACACCTCAGTGAAGAGCATATGAGCCTCAAATGTGATCTTTGCTCTCAGCTCATCCTAGTTGTGTTTCTGAAAGAATTTGTCACCCCACAGTCTTGGAAGGTCAGCCAAGCCTTTAAGCCAAATCAAAGCCAATATAGACATTGGAATACAAATTGAAAAACATTAGTTGCTAACCAGATACATTTTTTTCAAGTATATATAAGTTTTGGATCAAGGACAGATGAAGGAACGCTTCATTCTGAAGATGAAGGATTAAAAAAACAATATTAACATGAATAATGTTTACAATGTGCTGTTAACATTCCTTGTGAGTGAAACTCAAATGCTAGAGTGATTATTCATTCTACAAACAGCTTGCTCACTTTGCAAATGGTTTGCCAGTGGGCATATTTGAGTAATGAGCTCCTTGGTGCATTCTGTACAGGGCTCCTGTTCCCAAGGTATAGTCAGTGGCAACTCTGGGGCTGGGAAGGCACTCCTCACTTTGCTTCTTGCAGAAAGGAGCCCGGTTAGTTTCCTGCAGCCAGAATAGAACCATAGCCCTGGCGTAAGCGTAGTCACCAGGCTACACACTCCAGGTGGTGCTAGGGAGCCGGGGCCACTGGCACTGCAGTTCCTACCCCAGAATTAGATGGTTACAGGGTTATAAAACCACTGCAATAATGAAACTGGAGAGGGTTATGGTTATGACGACAGCTTTGGTGATCAGGGCTGGGTCAAGGGGACAGGGCAGTTTGGAGTCCACTGTGGGCAAAACACTCCTGAAAAAGTTGCAAGCTAGAGAGCTTGCAACTCTCAACAGAATGAACAACCAGACACATTTTAATAAGATTTAAATTAAGTGAATAATACAGGCCTTCTGTAGAAAAATGAGAAAATATAGACAAGCAAAAAGAAATAAAATATCTCGTAATTCTCCACCCAGAGATAGATAATTGCAATGAACATTTTGGTACTTCCTTTAAACTTTTTTTTCAAGGACTATGTATCTACATATATGTGTGTTTTCTTAACAAAAGTAGAATCATTCAACATGTGATACATACCCAACTGTGGAGTAAATATCTCTTGACATGTATAATGCCATATATAATATATAGTATGTGGTATTCCATTGCATATAAGTACTATACTTTGTTTCATCCATCTCCTAATGTTGGACATTTAACTTTTCCAACTTTTACCTATTGTACTAGATGGACTTGTACACCGATCTTTGTACATTTCTTTGTTTGCTTAGGATAAACCCCAAGAAGTGTTGTGTCCAGATCAAAGGGACAGAACATTTGCCAAGTCACCATATGGGGAGATTTACCAGTTGATTCTTTCTCTACCAAGTAGGATAACATTCAATTCCATCACCAACCCTGTGCCTCAACATTTGTTTCATCTTTCCAATGTGATAAGTGGAAAAAGTACCTTGTGTTTGTTTAAGTTTGCATTTATTCAATACCTGGTAAGAATGTATCACTTCTGAGCCAAGACCTCAAGAGACCTTGAATGTTTTGCATGCTCTTCTGCACCTCTGTCATCAACAGAAGAATATATCCAGGCATATGAGAGACACATGGAACAGAGTCAAATCACTCCAATTGCCCTGAAATAGCAAACAGCCAGGTGGTCCCTAGAAATGTGAGCAAGCCCAGACGAGATAAACATACACTATTCCAGACTATGACCAATGAATGCTTATTTCTGTGAGCGCTAAGGTTTTGTAATTGTTTGTTATGCAGCGTTATTACAGCAAAAACTAACTGATACAACTGATGATGGTTACTGCAAGAAAATTGAGATGTATGTATGAGATGGATGCAGCTATCAGAAGAAGGATGGCTGAAGGATGCAGTAGAAGCCACACATGCCCATTACACTGAGACATTAAGGACTTGTCTCTCATCTTCAGCTGTTGACATTTTAGATGCAGAACCTGAAAAGGGCAATGTTTACCTGAAAAGGAATGAACCCATGAAGATGGAATTTCAGGTGGTGCTGAGGGAGAATAGCCTGCTTTCTTTTTGAAGACCAGAATGGGTTTTGTAGCCAGACCAGTGCTCTTCCGGGGCTCCTAAGGATATCACTGAGTATGGTGAAAATGAATAGTGAATGTGCTTTTAGCAGAGGGGCAATGAATTGTTCGAGAAAAGAGTTTTCTTTCCTCTCACCAAGGAATATCTCCTCTTAATGGTTCTGTCAATAGTGTCCCTTAGGAAAGATACACTAAGTGGCATCTTTATGGAAGTTGATTGCCAAGCTCAGCCCTAAGAGCTAGCTTCTGAGAGGTAGCTGGGATTAAGAAGAGACACATAATTACAATCCAGGGGAAAATCTCTTGAGTTGTGTAAATGAAGTTAGATTTGCATAGCAGTTTACCCCCTTGTTTATTTCTCAATTACACAGTATGTTTCTTGGAGGAAATGGGATTAAATTGCAGCAAGAGAAATTAATGCCTGTAATAAGGAATGGATTTCTTATTTTGATGGTCATTAGACTTGGGAAAGGGATTTTGTAGGGCAGTTGTGAAATCTGTCTCCCCTGAGGTTCATGAGAGCAAGTTCAGGCATTGATCTAAGGGTCGCAGAACTGGTTGGTCAGTTTGGTTTTCATCTTTTTTGGAAGCAGAAAGATCAGAGAGGATAAAATCCTAAAATCTCAAGGCTGATTCCTCCTCCTGCCCCCACTTTGTTCAGCCCCATCAGGTTCTGGGATTTTTGTCTCTCTGACCCACACACCTGCTTCCTAGTAAAGGGCCACCTTGACCTTTGTTTCTAATTTTTTTTTTTTTTTTGGCTGCATTGCACGGCATGTGGAATCTTAGTTCCCTGACCAGGGATAGAATCTACCCCCCTGCATTGGAAGCATGGAGTCTTAACCACTGGACTGCCAGGGAAGTCCCGTTGTTGCTATTTTTACCGTACTCCCTTCCCCAAGCCCTGTTTGGGAGCCATGAATGGTACAGTGGGAAGAACATGGGTCTAAGCTCAGACATCCAGACAATCATCCACATATATTGGATGAGGGCTTTCCCTGGGCCAGGGATTGTAGAGCACGTGACTCAGAGCAGTATCTTAGTAGGACGCCCTCATCCTAACGTGGGAGATAAGCCAACCAAAAAAAATATAGATAATGTGCTGTCAGGAAGGGGTAAGTGGTAGAAGCAAAGCAGAGTAAAGCATTAAAAATGATGAGTAGAAGATGGTTCATTGACAATGAGGTGGTCAGGGAAGGCCTTTCTTACCAGGTAATATTTGAGCAGAGACCTGAGTGAAGGGATGGATAATGCCATGTGAGAGTGAGGGAAAAGACTAGTGCCAAGTCCTGAGGTTGGAATGTCCTGGGAGTGTTTAAGAAACAGCAAGAAGGTCAATATGGAGAGTGATCAGAGATGAGCCTGGAAAGCAAGGCAGGGGCCAGGCCATCCTGGGGCTTGTAGGACATGTAGGCATTGTGGATGTCATTCCAAATGATGTGGGACTGGGACAGCCTCGCAGCGTTCTGAGTTGAGAAGTGACACGATCTGACTTTTATTTACAGGGACTTACAGAGGTGCTCCGACTGCTGTGTGGAGTAGACAATAGGGGCATGGGTGGGAGCAGGGAGAACCGTGAGGAGGCTACGACAGCAGTCCCGCTGAGCGACCATGTCGGCTTGGGCCAGGGCAGTAATAGTCAAGTGATGACTCGTTTTGATACTGAGTCTGAAATCTGGCACTGATTTTTACAAACTGTGACCTTGGACAAGTTGTTTAGCTTCCCTGAACGTCAAGTCCTTCTTCTAAAATAATTGGATGAAGACACTTCCTTTGTAATCATTTGGTTCACTGTGGGCTCTCAGTAACCTGTTGAATTTGTAACCCGTTGACTTTGTAACCCATTGACTTTGCAACCCTCATTCTCCCTTCCAGATAATTGTCCTTCCCCCGAGAAGGAATTCCTCCAACTAGCTTTAAGCTGCAGGTGTAGAGGCTTGAGTTAGTTCTTTTTATCAGTGTGTGACCCCAGATCATCATGGTCCACACAAGGTCCCTCTGTTGTTTTATTTTCTTCTTAATTCTCCATCCTCCTCTCCTTTCAGCCAATCATTTATTCTAAATTGTTTAATGTAATGCCTTTTGCAAATGGCATATTGTCTTTTTGTGCACATGTATTTTAAATTTACCTAAATGGTATTGTATCATAGGTTTCATTCTCATTCTTATTTTACTGAGTTCTGTGTTTTCCAGATGCATCCTTGTTGCCATGTACATATTTGATCCATTGCTACTACCTGCTGACTGGTACGTATGCCATAATGTGCATTCACTATGATATAGCTTAGCCACTCTTCTAACCCCCTTCATCAACACAATATCTTCATACTTGTGCACCTTAGACTGTGTGAGAATTTCTTGAGATATGTACACAAGAAGCAGGGTGGCTGGGTCATAGGTATTTCAATATCTAATTTAATTAAGTACTCACTGGACCTTCCCAGAATGGGTGCACCCTTCTCATAAGCAGTACACAGAAATTTCCATACCCCAATACCCTCCAGCACTTAGCATTATCCAGCTTTCCAATTTTACCAGTCTGATAAGTATAAAGAGATGGTTCTTTATTAATTAACATTTCCCTGATTAATAATGAGTTTGAGCATTTTGAGTTTTCTTTCCTATAAATTGCTAAATCATATCTTTGAACATTTTTAATATGGGATTGCTATCTATATTCCATTTTATTTACAGGAGTTTCTTGTGTACTCTAAATAATAAATTCCTTTTTTGGTATTAAATGCCAAAAATATGTGCTTTCATTCTGTCATCTACTAACTTTCCAAAATGTTTTTCATTGAATTGAAAAATACTTCATTTTGATATGATCAAATCCATCTAATTTTTTCTGTGTGGTTTGTGCTTTTGAAGTATTTTTTAGGACTTGCTTTCCTACTTCTATGTCATAACAATATTCTAGATGTTTAGATCTTTTATCTATGTGAAATAAAGTGATATTTAAGTAGGAATCCAGCTTTATTTTTCTTATGTTCCGTTTTTTTTCAACATTGTTATTAAACCAATATTTTCTTTGATGTGTAGTGTTATTTTGTTACACAAAAGGTATGATAATGGTTCGTCTTGGCTCTCTATTCTGTTCTATTGGTCCGTAATCTGTTTTGTAGAATAATACCAGACTGTTTTTATTACTATGGATTTATAGTTTATTTTATTTTCTGATAAAGCACGTTTTTCCTTGCTATACTTCTTTATTAAGGATGTCCTATTTAATTATAGATTTTTATTCTTCCATAGGAATTATTGAGGTATAACTTGTATGCATTGACATTTACATATTACTTTCAAAATTCATTTAAGTGAATACTTAGGATCTTTCCATGTAATATTATATCTCAATAATTTATGTGGAAGAATAAAATTCCAGAATTAGGTAAGACAACCTTAATATACAGAATATTTTTACCACCCCAGAAAATTTCCCCATGCGTTTCTGTTCATTCTACCCCCAACCATGATTATTTTCTATTTACTACTACCATTAGTTTTGTGTGACTTAGAGCTCCATATAAATGGAATTAGTTCACATTCTTTTATATGCAGTTGTTTTTATTCATTGCTGTTGTTGCAAGTATTAGCATTTCATTCCTTTTTATTGCTGAGTAGGTTTGTTTTCCACTCTTCTCTTGATAGACATTTGGATTGGTCCTGATTTTTATATATTATGTAGAGGTTGTTATAAGCATTATTGTTGAAGTCTTTTTGTAGACGTATGTTTTCATTTCTCTTTGGTAGATACCTAGGAGAAGAATTGCTGGGTCTTAGCGTAGGCTTATGTCTAACTTTATAAGACATTGCCAAACTATCTTTCAAAATCATCATAGCATTTAACATTCCACAACAATGTCTGAGAGTTCCAGTTGCTCCACATCCTTACTAATATTTGGTGTTATCAGTTTTAGATAGAAACTATACTAGTGGATATGAAATGTGTCTCATTGTAATTTTAATTTGCATTTCCCTAATGACTAATGATGCTGAGCACCTTTATATGTGCTTATTGGCTAATCTTTTGTGAAGTGCCTCTTCACACTCTTTGTCCATTTTTTTAATTGAATTATTATCTTTTCATTGTTGACTTGTAGGAGTTCTCATCACATCCTCTCCACTTCAATCTGTTGGATATGTGTCTTTTTCAGATAAATGTATTATGAATATTTTTCCAGTTTGTGGCTTGCCTTTTCATTTTCTTTTTTTTTTTTTTTTTTTTTCGCGATACACGGGCCTCACCACTGTGGCTTCCCCCATTGCGGAGCACAGGCTCTGGACGTGCAGGCCCAGAGGCCATGGCTCACAGGTCCAGCTGCTCCGCGGCATGTGGGATCTTCCCAGACCGGAGCACGAACCCGCATCCCCTGCATCAGCAGGCGGACTCTCAACCACTGTGCCACCAGGGAAGCCCTCATTTTCTTAATGGTTACTTTTGATCAGCAAAAAATGTTAATTTTATGGAAAACTAATTTAACATTTTTTTCCTTTTGTGGTTAGTTCCTTTTGAGTTCTAATTTAAAAATCTTTACCCATTCATAGTCACAAATATATTATCACATGTTTTATTTTATTCAAGAAAATTTATGTTTCTAGCTTTTACATTTAGGTCTAAAATGTCTCTTAAATTATTTTTTGTGTGTATGGATTGAGATAGATATCAAGTTCAATTTTTTTCCCCTCACAAAGATATCAAGTTCTTATAGCACATCCTGTTAAAAAGACTTTTCTTTCACCATCGAACTACTTTGGTGCCTTGGTCAAAAATCAATACATGTGTAGGTGTATTTCTGGATTTACTATTCTGTTCCTTTGATCTACCTACTTGTTTTATGCCAATAACAGACTGTCTTGATCACTTTAGCTGTATAATAAGTTTTGAAATCAGATTGTGTAAATTCTCCAATTTTGTTCTTATTATTTAAAATTGTTTTGGCTATTCTAAATCCTTTATACTTCCATGTATATTGTTAGAATCACCTTCTCAATTAAAAAAATTCTTTTGAGATTTTGACTGGGATGCATTAAATCTATAGGTCAATTTTGAGAGAATGGACAATTTATCCATCTTGAATAATCTAATCCATGAATATGGTGTATCTTTTCAATTATTTGCATTGTCTTTAATTAGTTCCAGGAATGTTGTATAACATTCAATATACAGGTATTGCCTATCTTTTGCTAGATTTATCCTAGATATTTCATTTACTTGATGCTATTATAGATGTCTCTTAAAATTTCATTTTCCACTGGACAGCTACATGTAAAAGAATGAAATTAGAACACTTCCAAACATCATACACAAAAATAAACTCAAAATGGATTAAAGACCTAAATGTAAGACCAGAAACTATAAAACTCTTAGAAGAAAACATAAGCAGAACACTCTATGACATAAATCACAGAAAGATCGTTTTTGACCCACCTCCTAGAAAAATGGAAATAAAAACAAAAATAAACAAATGAGACCTAATGAAACTTCAAAGGTTTTGCACAGCAAAGGAAACCATAAACAAGATGAAAAGACAACCTTCAGAATGGGAGAAAATATTTGCAAGTGAAGCAACTGACAAAGGATTAATCTCCAATATATATATGAGCTTCAGCCCATGCAGCTCAATAACACAAGAAAAACCAATCCAATCCCAAATTGGTGGAAGTCCTAAATAGATATTTCTCCAAAGAAGATATACTGATTGCCAACAAACACATGAAAGAATTCTCAACATCACTAATCATAGAGAAATACAAATAAAAACCACAATGAGGTATCAACTCACACTGGTCAGAATGGCCATCATCAAACAATCTACAGACAATAACTGCTGGAGAGGGTGTGGAGAAAACGGAACCCTCTTGCACTGTTGGTGGGAATGTGAATTGGTACAGCCACTATGGAGAATAGTATGGAGGTCCCTTAAAAAACTAAAAATAGAACTACCATATGACCCAGCAATCCCACTACTGGGCATACACCCTGAGAAAACCATAATTCAAAGAGAGACATGTACCACAATGTTCATTTCAGCACTATTTACAATAGCCAGGACATGGAAGCAACCTAAGTGTCCATCATCAGATGAATGGATAAAGAAGATGTAGCATGTATATACAATGGAATATTACTCAGCTATAAAAAAACAAAATTGAGTTATTTGTAGTGAGGTGGATGGACCTAGAGTCTGTCATACAGAGTGAAGTAAGTCAGAAAGAGAAAAACAAATGCTGTATGCTAACACATATATATGGAATCTAAAACAAAAAAATGGTTCTGATGAACCTAGGGGCAGGACAGGTATAAGGACATAGAGGTATAGAATGGACTTGAGGACACGGGGAGGGGGTGTGGAAGGGGAAGCTGGGACGACGTCAGAGAGTAGCATTGACATATATACACTACCAAATGTAAAATAGATAGCTAGTGGGAAGCAGTTACATAACACAGGGAGATCAGCTCAGTGCTTGGTGATGACCTAGAGGGGTGGGATAGGAAGGGTGGGAGGGAGGCTCAAGAGGGAGAGGATATAGGGATATATGTATACATATAGCTGATTCACTTTGTTATACAGCAGAAACTAACACAACATTGTAAAGCAATTATACTCCAATAAAGATGTAAATAAAATAAAATTTCATTTTCCAACTGTTCATAACTAATATACATAAATACAATTAATTTTTGAATATTGATCCCATATCTTGTAACTTTGGCTAAAGTCACTTTCTAAATTTCAGAGATTCCATAGCTTTCTATATATAAAATTCTGTCACTTTAAGATAAGGACACATTTCCTTCTTCCTTTCCAATTTTTATGCCTTATTTTCTTTTCTTTTCTTTTTCTTTGCCTTATTGAAGTAGGTAAGATTTTCAGTACAATGTTGTACAGAATTGGTGAGAGGAGAAATCTGTGAACTATTCCCAATCTTCAGAAAAACTGTTCAATGTTTTACCATCAAATATGATTGTTAACTGCATGTTTTTCACAGATGCCTTACATTTGATCAAGAGAGCTCCCTTCTGTGGTAGGCAGAATAATGATCCCCTAAAGACATCCACATCCTAATTCCAGAAACCTTCAAATATGTTCAGGTACATGGCAAGGGGGAATTCATGTTCCTGATGGACTTAAAGTTGCCAGTCATCTGACCTTAAGATAGCAGATTATTATGGATCCATGTGGATGGACCGAATGTAATCACAAGGGTCCTTAGGAAAGGAAGAAGGAGGCAGAAGAAGAGAGTCATAGGGGGATGTAACTGCAGAAAAATGATCAGAGCAATCTAACATTTCTAGCTTTGAGCTGTAGAATGTGGGTGCCCTCTGAAAGCTGGACAATATAAGTAAACAAATTATCCTTCAGAGCTTCCAGAAAGGAATGCAGCCTGCGAACAGTGGGGTTTTAGTCCAGTGAGACCCCATTTTGCATTTCTGACTTCCAGAACTGTAAGGTAATAAATTTGTGTTTTTAAGCCACTATGTTTGTGGTCATTTGTTACAGCAGCAGTAGGAAACTACTACATCTTCAATTCCTAGCTTGTCGAGAGCTTATTTTCTTGTTTGTTTGTTTTCTACTTTTTTGTGTTTTTAAATAAATGAGTCTGGCTGTTTCCTCTCTTGACCATGCATCACATTATCTTGATTGTTCTTATGTCTCATGATTTTAACAACTGTATGGCAGCCATGGTGTGAAAAAAAGCAGTAGAGACTCAGGTAAGTCATTCTATCCTCCAGAAAAAGGCATGGTCCTTCTCTCAGGCTGCTAGTGGGGGGCTGAGTCAATCTAACCTTTAGGAGAGCTGAGTCTGGGGCTTTCTTGCACCTTTAATTTTATTCAAATTTCCTCTGGCTTTAAATATTTTGAGGGTGGAATCAAGACTTCCCCTTAGGAGGGATAGAGATCTGGGGACCCAAGGCTCTGGATATCTTTCTACACTTTACCACTCAACTGCCAGCTCTCTGAGCCCTGGGAGCTCTCTCTGCTGTGAGCCATTCATGTTGGCCTCCATTCCTACCCCCCGTCTTGTCTCTGTGCCTCAGGAGACCTCTCTCTGCCCTGTTGCCCTGCTTCAGTTTACAGAGACTGCTGCAGTGCACAGTAAGGCTCTGGTGAGGCTCAGGATGCTCCAAAATGTTTTCAACCCTCTTGCTATACCCCAGCAGACAGCAGCCACTGCTTGTGAAGGTCCAGATGCCTCAGAGGGAATTCTGTCAGGTCTTCTGTTTCCATGTAAACGTATAGAGTCCATTTATAAAATTCCTTCAAAACTCCATATAGAAAATTGATTGTAACTGCCTTGAATTTATAGACTAACTTGGGGAGAATTGATATTCGTATAATATTAAGTTGTCCCATCCATGACCTTGGAATGGATCTCCACTTATTCGGATCATATATATGTGTATTTTTATTTATTAGAATTGAAAATTTTACTCCCTATAGGTCTTCTTCATTCTTACATCTTTTCCACACTTTTTGGCTATTGTGAACTGTGTCTTTTTAAAAATTAGATTTGCTAATTGGTTATCACTCGTGTAAAGAAATGATACCGATTTTGAAGGTTGCCCTTTAACACAGTAGTTTTGCCCAGCTCTCCTACACTGTTTGATTCTGCTAGTTTTTCTAGTTATATGTTTATAATACTTCTGAGTAGTGAGCATTTTATCTTTTTTTCAGAGTCTTTCTTCCTCTTTCTCTTTTCCATTGGCCAGGACCTTCGTGATCTGTTTATTAGTAGCATGCATTTTTATAGCACCTGACGCTTCCCTGCCCCAGTTTCAAGCCTTCCTGGCCACAGATGAATTGAACCAGAAATTAACACTTGAGACAAACTGGGCCAATCGGATTCTCTTCCCCAGGAATTTGGAATTGGAATTCAGAGTTGGTGGTCAGTCTCTGTTAGGCAAGAAATCAGAAAGTGCTGTAAACGTTGCATGGGGAAGCCATGTTTGGTCATTTGCACACAGAAGCAGAGAGAAAAGGAAACAAGTCAAAAGAAGCAGTTTAAGAGACAGAGAGAGGGAGAGACAGATGGACAGAGACAGACAGATGGATAGAGACAGAAGCACATGAAGAGAGAAAAGGAGAGAAATAATCCTGGAGATGCAAGACACAGGGAGAGGCCCACACCCACACACAGAGCCACACAATCAGAGTGTCAGAGGGACAGACACACAGAGACAAATAGAGAGAGACGTGGAGAAAAATGCAGAGACACACACAGCAGACATAGAGAAAGAGGGACAGAAAGATAGACAGGAGTCCCAGACTCGCCGAGGCCATAGGAGTCCATCACGGTACAAAGGCAGAAACACTGCCCGTTCCTGGCATCTGTCTGCAGGGCTCGCTGGCTGCAGCTTCCTGGGAGGCCTGCCCTCAGGTTTGGTGAGAATCCTCGTAACAAATCTACTTCGCGTAAGCTCACTTGAGAGGCTTCTCCCTGCCCTCAAACGCATAATTCAGCCCAGAACTCTCCTCTGCACTCCAGTTTTGCACAAACGTGACTGTACCTAGAAAGTTCTAAGACATGACAAACCTAACCCTTCCCAATTGGAACTCTTTAATTGTTCCCTCCTGAACACATCTTCCTGCCTTCCCAGAAACCTAGGAGCCACCTCTGATTCCTCCCTTCCCTTCAGCCCCTACAGCCGACCAGCACACAGCACTGTCCCACTAGCTGTGTCTCTAATCCATCCACATTTCTCCATCTCCAGGGTCTCCGTCCTGATCTAACACCATCTTCTCTCACCTGGGACACCGCAGCAGCCTCGTAACTGGTCTCCCTGTGTTCACTTTGCTCTCTCTCATCCATTCTGCACACAGCTGCTGGAAGTGTCCTCTTAACATTTAAATTGTCTGGTAACATACCCCCTTACCAGCGGCTCAGGCACACACATAGTCATCTCCAAGGACCGTGCCACAGCTGGTCATCTTGTGCCACGAACCCTGCTAGACTGACTCTGTCCTTGAGACGTTTATCCTTCCTCCCAGGGCAAGGATGCAAAGAGCCTGGTGTCGAGTCTATAAATGATGAAGTCATTTTCTGGTTTCCACCTCTTTTGTTTTTAAATTTTGATTGGAGTGTAGCTGATTTACAATGTTGTGTTAGTTTTGGGTGTACAGCAAAGTGAATCAGTTATACATGTATGTATATATATATATACAAAGTAGTGGGCAAAGGACCACAGCTGGGAGGGAAATATACATGCTGAGCGTGAGCTCAAAGAACCAAGGGGCAAGAAGTGATTCAGCCCACAAATAAAACATTCCATCAATTAAATAATTTCAACAAACTCTTCCTGAGTACTTAGAATATGCAGGCCTCTGCCAATTGCTAAGGTTTTCCTTAATCTTCCAGTGGCCCCTCCCCACAATTGTTGACTCCGGCGATTGGTATTTTCTCAATCCTCTGTAAAAGGATAGGGAACTACAGCTCCAAGTGGCCTTTGCTCACCAGCTTGAAGTGCATTAACCCATTCCTGTAGAGACATTCTGGAACCTTCAGTAAATAAGAGCTTTGTAAGTTTAAGCACTGGAGACCATGGCAACACAGAGCAGACCCCCTAAACCTAAGGATATCAGGGAGGACTTCCTGGAGGAGTTAAGTTTGAAAATTATGATCGAGTTGGTTTCCTGGCACCCCATCTTAAGCTGCCTTTGTAGTCCTCTGACCCCACCCTTCCTCTCCCCCCAGGCCTGGAGAGGTGACTGAAGCTTGGATGGTTCTCCTGCAGACCCTTTAGATAGACCAAAAATACCCCAGTGACACATGAATAATGAACTCTTCTATACTTTATTTGCTAAAGAGCAGCATCGTCTCCTCATTTATTTCTGGTGTTAATTCAGACCATAAGCCGTTGAGTTTGTTGAAGGTGAGGGGCCACTGGACCCAGGGTGGTAGTTGGTCAGATTCAGCATCTGCTGTTTTCTCTATTCAGCACCTGAATGAGGCTGGCAAAAATCCATGCCACGCGGCTCATGCCTGCTACACAAGTCTCTCTGGGTCATAGAAAGCTCTATAATATTCGTTTTTTAGAAATCGAAGTTTTCCCTACAGGTAATGCATAAAAATTTACAGTCCCGTGGACAAAATTAGGCGTCGGATTAGGAAATCAATGCATGACAATCTGTCTTCCTCTCAGAGAGATATTGTTGCACAAATCAGAAAATCATAACCTGGCTATGTATAATCAACATTTCATTCCAGAAAGCATATTCTAGCTGGAATGATAAGGCCTGTTGAAGTTGTGGATGGCATTTCCCGAGGTTTCTGAACAGCTACACTTTCTGGGAACCCTGGCGGCTTTTCCAAATGTATCTGAGAATTTGCTAGTAAGCTCTGTTCCTCATAACAGAGCTGATACAACCAAGGTCGTGGATTCATTTCAACAAGGGACAGTTTTCTTCACTTTCTACAGCTATATTTTCCATCTCTCAACATGCTCCTGTTAATATATTCCAAGTTAAAGAAGCAAAGATAAATCTATGAACCCCACATGCCATTCTGGCTCCAATCTTATGTCTCAAACCCTTTATTGCCAAGCAACAGCAATAATCCATGTCCTGTTTATTGTAATTACCATTTATTGCACACCTACTCTTTGCCAAACACACTATTTTACCTAATTTTACTTGATCACAACCCCATACGAATGGGATTAATACCCCTTTTTCCAGGTTTTAAAAAATGGAGGTTCAGAGTCCAAGAAGGTTGTTCAAGGTGCCACAGCTAGGACGTGGTGCAGGGGGGAGGGATTTCCACACCTCTTCCCACTCCGCTCCCGCACATGGCAGCCCAGCCTCTTCCTCCATGGAGTCACCGCAATGGCTCTCTCCAAGAGCACCAGTGACTGTGGCTAAATGCAATGGAAAGTTGCCTCTCTCCTTCCTTACCTCGGCTGACCTCTCTGCGGCATTTACCACAGGTAGCCTCCGTGGCCCCATGGCTTTCGAGTTTTCCTCCATCTCCTCTGGATGCTCCTTCGGTCTCCTGAGTGACTTTCCTGCTCTCTGCCATCTCTTAATGTCGGTGTTGCTGGGCATTTTGTGCTGGGTCCTCTTCTCTTCTCGCAGTGTCCCCACCCTTGGGTGGTCTTACACATTCCCATGGCTTCAACAGCCATCTGCTGGTTGCCAGCTCTTAAGTCTGTATCTCTCTAGCTTGGTGCTTTCTTTTCTGTCTCAGACCTGTAGCTGCCACCACCCACCGGACATCAATGTGTCCTGGATGCCCTGCAGGCACCTCAAGGTCGGTAGACCCTAAAGAGGACTTGTGACACAGCAGTCCTAAGGGACAATCAGGATTAATCTCATCACTGTGCACCCCAGTCACTGGGTCTCTTTCCTCATCCACACAGCTCTGCTTGGCCCACTTCCCCTGGCTAACCCCATCTCTTGAGTCCCCTGGAAAGACCTCTTCTCTGACTGGTCCCTTCACCTCCTTGCTTGCACTGACAGCTGACTTTCCCCCAAGGACCTGGCTTCCTCAGCAGCCTTCTCAAGGGGAGGCTGTCTTTTCTCTTTTAGAGCCTAGACTTGAGGTAGATGTCCTCCCGGCTCCTGATGGCTGTGTCCCGGTGATCCTTTTTTCCCTCTTCCGGTTTGCCTTGCCTATCATCAGAATGTCCACTGTCCAGCCCTGTTTGTTGCAATTATATACTGTCCTCTCACTCTTCTTCAGATTTCAGTCATCAAAGATTTGAATACCTGGCTCACTGTATTTCCCTGCTGCACCAAAGTCATTTTTGGTGATTTTTGGCATGTGTGGAAAGAGGCATCCCACGTCTTGATCTCTCAGTTGCTTAACTGCCCCATCTCTGATGAAATCGTCCTCCACTCTACCTCATCACCCCTTCCCATGGGCACGCCAGAGACCCTCTCGTGAGTAATGACTGTAACCTCAAAGTCTTAGCCTAAAGCATAGCAAACTCTGACCCCTGCCAACTTCCCCATCCTTTAGTGCCTTTACTCTAGCAATTCTTTGACTCCTTGGGATCCTAATTTTGAGCCCAGCCACATGTGTGCTACCCATCACCCCTGTTTCCCTTATTTTCAAATTTAAATTTCATCACTATTTATTCTTGACTACACCCTTGCTTCTTGTTCCTCTCCTTGCACTTTCCTGAAAAAACCCGGATCCTCTTGGTTAAAGCCAACTTTCCACGTGTAACAGGGAAGAGCTAAATTGGACTCCATGTTGGATCTGTTTCTTTGACTTTAACCTTTGCTTTTCCTTGCTTTGGTTATTATAATCATACATAATGCCCTGCCTCAGGGAAACCTGCCCCTCTGCCTGAATGTTAAACTAAAGTGCTTCTGTTCAGCTCCCAGGGAGAAAATCTGACCCTGCCCACGTGTAGATGACTGTGGAAATTAACACATCCCCTCCCTGAGGCTGGCCATTCCAGGGGACATTTGCAAATCTTATGACATTTTTACTTTATTTCCTCATCTCCTCCCACTCTCAGTGCTATAAAAGAAATTGGCATCCAAACCCTGATAAGATGGTTTATTGGAGACACTAGTCTACCATCTTCTCTGTCTGCTGGACTTGGTAACACACCCATTCTACAGTTGCATCTCAGAAGCTAAACATGGCTGGAGAAAAACATCAGGTTTCTTTTTGGATTTATCATCACAGATCTCAAGTGGGTCCTCAGATCTAGACAATATTTCACACTTTTCCGCTTTTCTCAAACTTCCGGCATCTCCTTACTCTCAGCTTGTAATCTTGCTTCTTCTTTCACTGATAAAATGGAAGAACTGAGAAGAAAGCTGCTTCTGCCAACCTTTTGCTTCCCAATGCTCTGCTGTTCCCCTTACGACAACGGAGACACCCCTCTTGCTGCTGTCTGAAGCCAACCATTTCACCTGAATCTGAATTTTTCTCCTAGACCTTTCCATCCTCTCTTTCTTAAAATATCAAAGTTCCCTTCCCTATTGACTCATTCTTATTAGCACACAAGCATGCTCCCATCTTAACAACAAAACGTCCCTCGACCCCGTACTGCCCTATTGCTTTTCTCCGCTTCACAGCAAAGCTCTTTGAAAGAGTGTATAATCACCGTTCCGCTACCTACCTCCCATTTTTTTTGAGCCCACCCAGAATAACTTTTGTCTTCACCACTCTTAATCCCACTCTGTTGCGAGCCATGATCTCCAGACCCCAAATCCAATAATCCAGTCTAAATCTTGGTGTTCATCTCTTAGTAGCATTTGCACTGTCAATCACTCCTTCTTTCTCTGAAGCCCTTTTTTCTCTTGACCTCCAGGATACCAGGGTGGACTTCTCTCCTGAAATCTAGACTCTGGCTACCTATCCAATAGCTCCATTTGTATGTCTAATTAGCATTCCAAACTGAACAGGATTGTTGATTTCTACCCAATCCTATGTCTGAATCTTAGCTCAGCTTCTTAGGAGTTGTGCGATGTTGCGGAAAAAAAAATACTCAATATCTTTGTGCCTCAGTATCTTATTGTAAATTCTGCATAATAATTATTACCTACTTGATAATGTTGTAATAAGGATTAAATGAGGTAATAACATGAAAAGCATTGATCTTAATGCCTGGCATAGAGTAAGTGCTCAATAAATGACAGTTCTTATGTCCCAGCCTCATCCTGGTGCCTCCTCTTGGGTGTTCTCCATTCACAGAATTGGCATCACTCAGTCACCCAACTGAGAACATGATATCACCCTTTATTCCTTCCTATTCCTAACCTCCCACATCAGTTAATAACCAACAACTCTCGAGTCTACTTTTTAAACATTTCTCACCACCCCCAGCCTTTCTCCATTCCTGCTGCCCTTTCTCAGCTCCTCTCTTGTCCCGCTGTGGCTTCCTATTGTTTCTCAAGTCCTTTCTCCCCGTGCAGCCAAAGTGAAGTGATGGCTTTAAAATGCTGATCTGTTCCTATCACTCCCCTTCAGTTTCTCCCTACTGACTTTAGGAAGAAGTCTAAATTGCTCAGCATCACTATGCATTACGAACACAGTACAAGGCACTTCCGTTTGGCCTTGGCCCCATTTTGCAGCTTCCTCTCTCACTGTTCCCCACTCTGTCTCCAAATCCAAGGTTCAGTTCCTCTGAACCACTTGCCATCTTCAAAACTTGCCGTGAGTTCACATTGCATATGCACTATCTTTTGCCCAGGACACCGTGCTACCCATCCACCCCACCCTCTTTACCTGGCTAACTCATACCCGGGGATTCAGTCCAGATACTTCCATCTATAAGAGCCTAGGGATGATTTTCCTGTTCTGGGTTAACCACCCCTTCCTGCCAGTGCTTACACTAGTTCCTGTACTTTGCTTATGATTTCCCGTTTAACTGATCTGTTTCCTCACCAGACTTTGAGCTCCTGGAGGGAGGGACCTCATACTCAAAACCCTTAAAAGAATACTTTTTTAATCCTTTGACCTTGGAATACTTCACAGTTTCTTGATATTTTAGGTATGCACTTAATCGGATGGAGTACACATTTACTTATAAGTGTGCTTGGGAATTAGTTCTTTTGATGGTTGTAATGAGGCTATAGGATTACATGGTCTCGAAGCTTCCTTTGTAGTTCTAAGATGTCAGGAAGGACTCTCTGGAGTACTGAGCTGTAGGGGACCAGGGTGTCACCCACCAGAATAAAAGGGCTGAAGATGCTGGAGGAGTCTGAGACCATCTCTACCCACTCTAAGAGAGCTGAACAAGGGACTTACTTCCTACTTTTCCATCCAGTTAAGAAGCCATGTAGACACTGTCTAAAAGGAAAGTTATGAAACTACTTTCTTTGGGGAATGTCTAATATTCATTTTCCACCCCAGCTTCTTAGAATAATGAAGAAGGCAAGATAAAACAATTAAATGGTGCCACTCCCCAAAGGCCACTTGCTCCAGTTTATAATCGTGTTTCTGCCACCCTGTCAAAAACAATACTTCCTACAGCAACATCCCCGTTGGAGTGTTAATGAGTCCTCATGCTTAGAAACGGATGCTACTGCAGGTCTTGCTGACTGTTTGGAGGAGGCGAGGGCTGAGCAGTTGTCTGGCATCTAGATGAACCTCATGACAGGGAAACAAACTTAGTCATGAGTTTTTAGAGAAATCAGTTAATCTATTCTGGATGCCTACTGTGGATGAAGAATGTCTCCTGCCATATTAGTAAACAAAGTATGTTGCAGCCATCAAGCCAGCAGCCACTGTAGCCATCCCCAACTCTGTACCCTGGTGGAATTTAGGATGGAGAAAAGCAGGATACTGGCCCTAGACAGTTAAAGGCTTATCAGAGGGATGATTTCAATGAGCCCAGAACCTTGCATCTTCCCATGCGCTAAAGTCATGAACTTGAGATGTCTGATTTTCTTTAATTAACAGTAATCTTTGATGTTCCCAACTACCTGGCTTTTGCTGCAAAACTCCTGTGTATCCTGACTCCCCCCGTCCTCTTGGGAGCAGATCCCTCAGAGCGATCTGAGAAGTGGCCTCCCGGGCTTGAGTCCTCAGAAAGTCCACCAAATAAAACATAATTCTCAACTTTTAAGTTGTGCTTATTATTATTATTTTTTTTAGTCAACACTACTCTATGCTGGGTCTCTGTGCTATGGAGTAGTGATATAAAGATAGACAGGATGCAACGTCTGGCCTTAAGGAACTCACCATCTAGAGGAGGAGACAGCAAGGACAATGGTGTGGGCTGTGATATGATGGAGGGAAGGAAGCCCAGGGGTAGGTGTGGAGAGGCAAGACACCTAATTGACCTGAGACATCAGAGAAGATTTCTGGAAGGATCTGAAGGAAGTGAATTTCAAGATGAGCCCTAAATAATGGGTAGTAATTCGTCTGGTAAAGGTATGTATGGCAGTCTGATATGAGAAGGGATGGCACCAGAATCTGAAGCTCCTATGCATTCCCTGAGGAACGGCAGTGGGTGTGAAGAGGAAGGAGGGGAGGGAGAGTGGCTGCAGGGGCCACACCCTGAAGGCCTTGCATGAGGCAGGGAATTCTCTGGCGTCTAAAAGCCTTCCCATTTCTGAAATTCTAAGGCACGCTGGTGCCTGACAATATTGGGGGCTGGAGTATTACCCAATATGATGGCGGGACTGAAGATACTGAAGGATTCTGAAACCATCTCTACCTGTTCTAGAATATCCATAGCTGATTACACTTGTTCCTTTTTCTGCTAGTTGTTTGAAAACCATGTAGACACTATATGAACAGAAAGTTATGGAACCTCCATGCTATAGAGATTTGCTTGAATCGTGAAGGCAATGGGGAGCCATTGAAGATTATTAAGCAAGGAATTAAACTGGTTTATATATTCTTTTAGAGAGGTCAGTCTGCAGAGGCAGAGAGGAGGAGGGTGCATCTGAGGGCCAGGCTGGGAGGTGAGAGGACCAGTGTTTTTGTGGACCATCTGCAAGTAATGGAAGAGTCTTGATGCTTTTCCATTGCTGCAGCAGCCATGGCTGGGGCCAGTGCAGGATGGCAGAGGGTGAGGGATGCCTCTGGAGCCCCAACAGAAGCAGACTGCAGCCCTGCCTGCTCGGGCGCTCTGTCTGCCAGGCCACCCACTTCAGTCCCCATCATCATGGTCACTTTGCCTTACTTCCTGATTATCCCACCTCTGGACATTTAAGCCAGCCTGATCCAGCTTGCTCCAGACCCAAGCTCCTTACCCTCCCATCCCAAACCTGCCCTTCTCCTGCTTGCTCTGTTTCGGACACTGGCACCACCTTCCACTCAGCTTCCCACACCAGAAGCCTGGTCTGGATTTCTCCCTCCACAGTCTACATGCAACCAACATCTGAGTTCTGCCAATTTTACTTCCTAAATATTTCTGGACTCCACTGTCCTCAGTCCAGCCCTCATTACCCCTGGCCTGGGTTTCTGCCAAGGATTCCTAGCTATTCGGCCTCCATAGTCTCTGTCTATTGGGAGCTTGTCAATAATGCCTTTCTGAGATGTCCTTCTGATTCCCCATATTTCTCTGCACCGGGTGGGTTCTATTTCCCTTTTAAGGCAAACTGAGAATTGAATGCTCCAAGAGGCCTGGCTCATCCTCGGGCTGGGTCAGGGAACCTTTCTTCATGTTCCAATAGCTTCCTGGCTTCCTTTCTCATGGCACTTCCCACCTGCACTATAACTGTTTTCTCTTCACTCATCTCTTCGTATGTTCCCACAGGACAGTGATTCTGTTGGGTTTGTTTCGGGGAGGTCCAAAGAACAAGGCTTGGCACAGTCTTAGTAGACACTTAATATATATTTGCTGAAGAAATGTGAAACAATAGGCAGCATTACTGAATCCTGGTGCCTGGTCCTGTGCTTACTTAAATGATCTCCTTGGGCTTCACATCATCCCTCTCATGGAGGTGTTATTACTCTTATCCCCCTTTACAGGTGAGGAAATGGAGGGTTAGAAGTTGAAGTGTCAGAGCCAGAATTTAATCCCAAGCACACATACTCTGGAGCTTGTGTCCTTTATCATAAATGAAATCGCCCACTACCACAGTGGGGAGAGCTGGGATCCCAGGGGCCATTATCACTGCAGAGCAGTTGCCCTCTGGAAGTGAAACGTGGGTAAGCTGATGGGTTCAGAGGCTTTCCCTGCTTGGCCTTCAATAGCTGGGGAACGAAGTGCATTTTTAACCCACCCCCTGCCTTACTTCCAGGCTACAAGCCTGACTGCTCCTCAGACCCGCCACTTCTCACCTTTCTTCTTCCCTCTGCCTCTGGACTGTGGATGGGGGCATTGAATGGCCCTTTCCTTCCATGCTGCCTCTGATGTAACTTTCTGGGTGAATAGTGTGGAAACAAATCCTAAGGGCTGACATGTCCTAAAGCCTGACCTTGTGAGAGCTTCTCCCCACAGCCTGGCTCACCCTGCTCTCCAGCTGGAGCCATCTGTCCACCCTGACCAGGGGCAGAGGAAGTGGAAGTGCTTCTCCATCTTTCTTCCTGTGCATGGCTTAGCCTAGCTCAGGCCTGGGGCACAGCAAGGAGCTCAAGAAATACTTGCTAAATTCAATTGAAGACCATCTTGCAAGCAGAGACCTGTGATTTGCTGGGGGATGTTCCAGCTATTCCCAGAAGGGGGGGATTTGTATGAGATGTCAACTGCCTCTGCCTCCTAGAGTCCAGGGAGGGTAAACTCCCCATGAGACCCAGAGGATTAATACAAGAAAAAAGTCATCATAATACCTTTATTGCTCCCATTGAAGCCATTTTCACATGTGGCAGTCTTTTAAAAAACAGGATTGAGTCATGTTTATTTCCATATCAGAGAATCAAATCTAAGGTGTTGTAAAGTTTGGGTATCCTGGAAAAAATGGTTTGTGTATGTGTGCATGTGTGGATGGTGAGTATTTAAAGGCTAAAGGGGTTAACTTCTCTGGGAGCATACAATTCTTTGGAGGTTTTGTGGGTATAAGTCTAAGACTGCAAAATCTGAGATGTGAGTCTCTCTTCAAGACCTAATCGATGGTCATCTTCCTACTTCCTATAGCAGACACTTGTAATTCAGTCTCCTTAATTTTAAATTTTCTTTGAAAAGCAATAAGAGGAATCATTTCCAAGAAGAGGAAAGCTTCCCAATATATGTCACCTTTGGCTTCCTTTGGAGTGAACTGCGTTAGCCATAACCTCGTCTGCAGGTAGAAGAAGCGGCCAGCTGCCCACACTTCCTATTTGTGGATTTCCATTTATTTTCAAGCTGCCAAATGGCATGGTTAGAGCACTGGACCCAAGGGAAGGCAGGACTCCACAGCTGGGAGGGCGGAGAGCTTAGAGCTTGGCAAAGAAATTGGCAAAGAGTGCTCCGCCAGACCAGGCCAGGAGGTACTTGGCAAATGGAGGTATCCGATGGCCAGCAAAGCACCTCACAGTGTGAAGACAGAGGCACAGTGTGGATTCTAAACTGCCTATCACCAAGGACTTGGGTGGACTTGTCCAAATCAGACACTTCTCAAGCATGGCCAGCAACTAAGCAGTTTAATTTGCAGATCTCTGTCCAGGCTACAGGAGCACAGCTTGTCCAGGATTCCCATCTCTTTTTTTAGTTGTCAGTTTTTACAGGATATGTGCCCTGGTCTATGAACCCCAGCAGACCGTGTTCCATTGCTCAGAACTACCAAACGTATCTCTTTTCAGAAGTCCGTTTTCATTTCCCTCAATGGCAGTCTAGTTTTATTTTTATTAAAAGTGAAAATTCTGTGCCTCTCTCCAGTGCATTTCCCATCCATGCAAGTATATTTTCCTCTTTAGTCTTTGGACAGGGGTGAAATTTAGAGTTCTCTCATCAGCGGGGGCCATCTCTGCTCTATCAGGAGCAGAGGTGATCTGGAGGGAGAGGTCTTGGCATGAATAAGTCAAGTTGCCTCATGGATTTTCTAAACACCCACTTTATTCTATTCCTCTCCCCTCTCCACAGCAGCTGGAGAGGCTTCCACCTACTCCCCACCAGTCTCATCTTCCCTGTGCAAAAATCCCAGGTGGAAATAAACTAAGGGTTTCAGCAGAACTGCAATGACATGTCTCAAAATAATGTGCCGCTTTGGCTATTTCCAGACTTATGAGACCATTTGTCTTCCTAAGACCCCACTTTGTAGTTGGATGAGATGTAGTTGGAGAGGCAGTGCTTGCAAGGATAACCCAGAGCTGGAATCTGAATGTCTCCCAATACTTCCTTGGATTGAAAACCCAACTGGCAGGAGGAAATCTCGGATCTGTTCATGGGAGCTACATGTGAGATGCCTTTGCTTCTGCTGTGGCAGGAGCAGCGTACCTCCGAATGACATGTGGCTTCTCTCCTTGGTATTTTAAGAAACTGTCTGTCTTGGGCTCTAGTTAATCATCATTTCCCCACAATTCAATTAAAACTGGCAGGCAAAAATGATCTCCTTTTTCATAGCCTTGATTACATGTTAAGCCTGATTCCAGGACATTAGCTCCTGGCGTCTGGAATCTTGGAGTCTGGAAGGGAAGTGGTCTTCTGAGTCAGCCTGGGTTTGCAAGTGGTCCTGCCCCAGGTTCCCTATCTAAGTTGTTTGTTGTTGCCTCTAAAACCTCATTCGGGAACTCAGCTTGCTCTCTGCTCATCTGGAAGTCCTATCTATGGAAGTCTCTCTTCCATGAACTGGTGACAGCAGCGCAGCACACAGCTGTGAAAACACAATGGGGGGCGGGAATCTGCTGGACTTGGGAAATCTCTCCCTCAGAAAGTGACAAGGCAGAGACTAAATCAGGAACATGCCCATACTTGCTCCCTGACCTGAGAGTGACAAATTAGGCCTGGGAGAGCAATAGGCTTTTTAGATAGCACTCCACACCTGTGTCCTGGGGAGCCACCAACAGTTGTCTCAAATGCCCTTTGAGATATATTTGGAAGAGAGTTTTTCGCAAGCCTTATCTGTCCTGCTTTGTGATCACCCACTGTGCAACTTACTCCAGCGTCCTCCTGCTTCCTGGGGAAATGCAGACTCCTGGTGAGAAACAGAGAGTCCCTCTGCCACCCTGCACTGGCCCAAAGTCAGCTGCCCTGACAAAGCAGAGCCTGCTGACCCCCTTCATAAAACATAACTGGGGTCTGTCACATGGGTACACTGGGGAGGGGAGGCTGGGTTTAGTAGCCCTGATTCCGTCTTCTAATGCTCACCTTCGCCTTGGGGACTCCTGGCAAGTCACTGCTGCCACCACCAAGGTAGCTTCAGGTGGTGCCACTCCCCTTCTAAATCCTAATGATTTGCAGCTTTTCACTTATTTCCCTGTGGGCAGCACCTGGCAACAGGCAGGAATACTTAACCAAGACTCCACTACAAGATCCTGGATAAGACTAGGGAAATAAACACACATGATAACTGGCAGCTCAATCCATCTGGGGTCCCAAGCGAGGTCTCCTGGACCATCTCCCATAGCCAGAGGCCATCTCCATCTACCACTGTGGCCAGCACATCCTAACCCCTCAATTTCAGGCTCTTCTAGGGATGCCGCCCCTCTTGAGTCCCAAGGCCTCCTTCCAAGATACAGTGTCTTGTCAGAGAACCATCTGCTTCCATAGGGGATGCCCCTCACTCCCCTTCTCAGGTTTCCTGGCCCCTGACCCTCATTATCAAAATCCAACACACGTTCCCAGCCTCTCCTGGGGGGTGGGGTGATGTAGGTGAAATCAGCACATGTCCTTCTAGAGGCAGTAAGCAGCAAGCAGTAGACGTAAGTAGAAGTGGTAAGGTTTGGAATACCAGCAAATCTCTCCTCTTATCCCTCCTCACTGGTCGAATTGTCTCACACCAACTTCCTTTGGGGAGTGCCTGGCTAAACGATGGAAGACCCCTGTGAAAAGCAATTCCTTTTTACAACGAAGGTAACGTATTTAATCATTAACAGTGCTTTCACGTCCTACACTCTTTTGTCATTGTCTCTGTTCTCACCAGCCTCCCCTCCGTGATGTGAGAGCCTTGTGCAGAACAGCTGTGGGTCTTTTAAATTTTATTTTTATTTTTTATGTCCATCGAAAGAGCTCTCAGCAAACACTACCTGAGGGAGTCGTGACCAGCAGGGACAGTTTTGTGATTGTCCTGCCTGCGACCTGTGGCCCGGAATGGAGACAAGGTTAGACCACAAGGATGTTTAACAATTACACTTTAATAACTTATATTGTAGATACCATAGCATCTAATGAAAATAAAAATGTCTTGAGTGCCAACTGTGTGTGTGTCTGGTCCGTGCTAGATGCTGAGGATAAAGATGAAAAGTCTTGGCTCCTGGCCTCAGGGAACTTACAGCTCCAAACGAAAGCCAATCCTGGTTTTTGTCACAATCACTTCTGTGCTTTGCTTGTAGTTTTGCCATATATGAATCCATTCATAAGACATATAATTTCCTTTTGCCTAGATTTGAAATTTTATAGGAATGTAATAATGCCACATATAGTCAGTCCTTTGTGGCTGGCTTTTCTTGCTTGACATTATGTTTTGGGGATTTATCCATGTTTTTCAAGACTATAGAAGTAGTTTATTCATTTTCATTGCCTTATATTCCACTGAATGCACAATGTATTTATCCCTTCTACTGTGGGTTGACATTTGTGCTGTTTTCAGTTTGGAATGATCACAGTGTGGCAATAAACAGTCATACATGTCTCCTGGGTCCATGTGTGCAACAGTTTCTCTAGGGTAAATGTCTAGGCATGGTGCTCTTTGGTCCCTGGATGTATATCTTAAATTTTCCTACGTAACAGTTTGTCAAAGAATTGTGACACTTTCCACTCACACCAACAGGATAAGATAGTTCCTGTTGCTTCACATTGTCATCAATGTTAGGTATGATCAGGCTTTTAAGTTTGGACAATCTGGTGGTTATAATTCTTGTAATAAATTAATAAGGGTCTACATATATTCAGAATACTAGACGTTAGTAACTGAGCTATATCACAAATATCTGCTCACAGTTGAGGCTCCTATTTTCACTCTCTTTGTGGTACTAGATGAATACATACTTTTAATTTAATGTAATCACATTTATTGATCATTTCCTTTATGGTTATAGTACTTCTTATGTATTGTTTAAAAAAAAAAAAACTCCTCTACCTCAAGTCATGAGGCTAGTCTCCTATCTTATATTTTAAATATAATTTTGCCTTTCATGTAGGGTTTTCTGCTTTTTAGTTTTTTGGGTTGTTTTGGCTGTGCCACATGGCTTACGGGATCTTAGTTCCATGACCAGGGACTGAACCTGGGCCCATGGCAGTGAAAGCTCCAAGTCCTAACCACTGGACAGCTAGGGAGCTCCCTCATGTAGGTTTCTTAACACACTTGGAGTTGGTGTGTCCCAGTACAATTTATGGAAAGGCATTATGTCCTCATTGGTATCCAATAATTTTTTATCCATACTTGCTTGGGTATGTTTCTTTATACTCTATCCTACTCCACTGGACCGTTTGTTTCTATCTTAATTACTACAGCTTTGTAATAAGTCTTGATACAAAGTAAGGCAAGATCTTCCAACTTGTTCTGAAAATGTCTTGGTTTTTCTTGGTCCTTTATACTTATGAATATATTTTAGATTAGTGTGTAAAGCTCCATAAAACAAAAAGATATATAACTCTTTTTGGATTTTTAAATTTAGATATAATTGACATATAACACTGTAAGTTTAAGGTATGCAACATGTTGGTTTCATATATTTATATATTGTAATCTGATAGCCACCATAATGTTAGCTAACACCTCTATCTCATCACATATCTATCATTTCTTTTTTGTGGTGAGAACAATTAAAATCTAGTCTCAGCAACTTTGAAGTTTATAATACAGTATTGTTGACTATAACTGCTATACTGTACATTAGATCTACAGAACTTATTTACCTTCTAGTTGCAAGTTTATAGCCTTAAACAACATCTTCCCAGTTCCCCCTCCCCTTGTGCCTGGTAATCAGCATTCTACTCTGTCTTTATGAGTGTGGCTTTTTAGATTCCACATGTAAGTGAGATCATACAGTATTTGTCTTCTCTGTCGGACTTATCTCACTTACATAATGCCCTTAAGGTCCATCCATGTTGTTGCAAATGTCAGGATTTCCTTTTATGTCATGGCTGAGTAATATTTCATTGTATATAGTATATACCACATCTTTAAAAAATTAAAACTTGAATCACCATATGATCCAGCAATTCCTCTCCTGGGTATATATCTGAAGGACTTGAAATCAGTATCTTGAAGAGATATTTAAACCCCCATGTTCATTGTAGCATTGTTTGGAAACAACACGAGAGTTCATCAGTGGATGAATGGATGAGGAAAATGTGATATATATATATATATATATATACATATTACATATACATAACAATATATTATTCAGCATTTTTGAGTTCTTATTGGGATTGCATTGAATTGATATGTTATTTTGGATGGAAATGACATCTTTCAAATAAAAAATACTTTTGATCTCATAACTTATCTCTAGACATTTATTTAGGTCTGTTTAATGTTTCTTGATAATGTTTTATCATATTCTCTGTTGAGGTCTTTTATTGTAATTATTTTTGGGTTTTTTTGATGTTTCTATTTTTCTATTTTTATTATTTGTGCCTGGTATATAGAAAGACAAATGATTTGAGCATATTATTTTTGTATCCCATAATCTTGCTAAAGGCTCTTATGGATTCTAATTATTTTTCTATAGAGTTTTTTACTTTCCACATTTACAGTCTTATAATCTGCAAACAGTAATAGTTTGTTTCCTTTTTTCCCCAATCTTTACACCTTCTTTCTTTTTTCCCCTATCTTTATTCTTTCTTTCTATCTTTCTTTCTCTTTCTTTCTTTCCTTCTTCCTTTCTTTCTTTCTTTTCTTTCTTCCTTTCTTTTTCTTTCTTTCTTTCTTTTCTTCCTTCCTTCCTTTCTTCCTTCCTTCCAATCATCATAGTGATTTGATATTTGCATACAATAAGTCTAGTAACAATCTGTCCCCGTACAAAGTTATTAAAATATTATTGACCATGATACTTATGCTGTGTATTACATCCCTGTGAGTTATTTATTACAGAACTGGAAGTTTGTGCCTCTTAATCCCCTTTACCTGTTTCACCCACTCTATCTCTCTCCCTTCTGGCAACCACCCATTTGTTCCTTATCTATGAGTCTGTTTTCTTTTTTGTTTGTTTGTTTGTTTTGTTGTTTAGGTTCCATATATAAGTGAGATCATATATTTGTCTTTCTCTGTCTGAGTTATTTCACTTAGCATAGTACCCTCTAGATCCATCCATGTTGTCACAAATGACAAGGCTTCATTTTTTCTTATGTCTGAGTAGTATTCCATGTGTGTATATATATACAAGTATATGTATATCATATCTTTTGTATTCATCCATCTATCCATAAACACTTAGGTTGCTTTCATATCTTGACTATTGTAAATAATGCTAAAATGAACATTAGTGTGCATATATCTTTTTGAATTAGTGTTTTTTTTTTCTTCAGGTAAATACCCAGAAGTGAAATTGCTAAATTATATGACTGTTCTATTTAATTTTTGAGGAAACTCCCTACTTTTTTTCATAATGGCTGCACTTATTTACAGTTCCACCAAAAATGCACGAGGGTTCCCTTTTCTTCATATCCTTGCAAACACTTGCTATTTATTGTATTTTTGGTGATAGCCATTCTGTCAGGTATGAGCTGATATTTCATTGTGGTTTTGATTTACATTTTTTAGATGATTAGTGATGTTGAGCATCTTTTCATATGTCTGTTGGCCATCTGTAGTCTTTGGAAAAATGTTCAGGTCTTCTGCTCATTTTTTAATTGTGTTGTTTGCTTTTTTGATATTGAGTTGTATGAGTTCTTTGTTTATTTTGAATATTAACCCCTTAATGGATATTTCATCTGCAAATATCTTCTATCATTAAGTAGGCTGCTTTGTTATTTTCTTGCTCGTTTCCTTCAATGTGCAAAAGCTTTTTAGTTTGATGTGGTCCCATTTCTTTATTTTTGGTTTTGTTTTCCTTTCCTGAGGAGACAGATCCCCAAAAATATTGCTAAGACCGATGTCAAAGAGTGCACTTCCTGTGTTTTCTTCTAGGAATTTTATGGTTTGGTCTTATTAATTCATTTTGAGTTTATTTTTGTATATGGTGTGAGGAAGTAGTCCAGGTTCATTCTTTTGCATATAGCATTTCAGTTTTTTCCAACACCATTTATAAAAGACACTGTCTTTTCCCCATTGTATATTCTTGCCTCCTTATTGTAGATTAATTGACCATATAAGTGTGGTTTATTTCTGGTCTCTCTATTCCCTTCTAATGATCTATTTGTCTGTTTTTGCACCAGTACCATACTGTTTTAATTACTGTAACTTTGTAGCATAGTTTGAAAACAGGGAGTGAATACCTCCAGCTTTGTTCCTCTTTCTCAAGATTGTTTTGGCTATCTGGGGTCTTCTTTGGTTCCATACAAGTTTTAAAATTACTTGTTCTAGTTCTGTGAAAATTGCCATTGGCATTTAGATAGAGATTGCATTGAATCTGTAGATTGCCTTGGGTCGTATAGTCCTTTTAATAATATTAATTCTTCCAGTTCATGATCATGGTATATGTTTCCACTGTTTGTGTTGTCTTTAATTTTTTTTGAATCAATGTCTTATAGTTTTCCAAGTACAAGTCCTTTACCTTCTTGATTAGATTTATTCCTAGGTATTATATTCTTTTTGATGCAATTGAAAATGGGATTGTTTTTTAATTTTTCTTTCTGATAGTTTGTTGTTATTGTAGAGAAATGCAACAGATTTCTGTATATTAATTTTCTATCCTGCAACTTAGTGAAATACATTTATTAGTTCTAATAGTTTTATGGTGGTGTTGTTAAGATTTTCTATATGTAGTATTATGTCATTTGCAAACTGACAGTTTTACTTCTTCCTTTCCAATTTGGATTTCTAAATCTCTTTTTCTTATCTGGTTGCTGTAGCTAGGACTTCCATATTATGTTGAATAAAAGTAACAAGAGCAGATATCCTCTAATTCCTGATCTTAGACGAAATGATTTTGGCTTTTGACAGTTGCATATGAAATTGGCCATAATTTTGTCATATACGACTTGTATTATGTTGAGGTCTGTTCCCTTTGTACCCACTGTGTTGAGAGTTTTATCATAAATGAATCAAAGGCTTTTTCTGCATCTATTGAGATGATCATATAATTTTTATTTTTCAGTTTAATGTGTTATATCACATTGATTGATTTGCAGATATTCAACAATTCTTGCATCTCTAGGATAAATCCCATTCCATCATGTTGTATAATCCTTTTAATGTGTTGTTGAATTTGGTTTCCTAATATTTTGTTGTGAATTTTTGTACCTATGTGCATCAAGGGTATTGGCCTGTAATTTTCTTTTTTTGTGGTGTCTTTGTCTTGTTAGGTATCAGGGTGATGCTGGTCTTGTCAAATGAATTCAGAAGCATTCCTTCCTCTTCAGTTTTTTAGAATAGTTTGAGAAGAATAAGTCTTAACCCTTCTTTAAATATTTGGTAGAATTCACCTGTGAAGCTGTCTGGTCCTGGACTTCTATTGCTGGGAGTTTTTTTAAAATTACTGATTCAATTTCATTACTGGTAATTGTTCTGTTCATATATTGTATTTATTTCTGATTCACTCTTGGGAGATTATATGTTTCCAGGAATTTATCCATTTTTTTCTAGGTTGTCAAGTTTATTGGTACATAATCATTCATTGTAATCTCTTATGATCCTTTGTATTTCTGTGGTGTTGGTAGTAATACCTCCTCTTTCATTTCTGATTTTATTTTTGGACCATCTCTCTTTTTTTTCTTCATGAGTCTGGTTAATGGTTTAACATCTTGTTTCTCTATTCAAAAACCAGCACTTAGTTTTATTGATTTTTCTATTGTTTTATCAGTCTCTATTCATTATTACCACTCTGATCTTTATTATCTCTTTCCTTCTACTAGATTTTGGTTTTCTTTGTTCTTTTTCTAGTTTCTTTAGGTATAAGGTTAAATTGTTTATCTGAGATTTTTCTTATTTCCTGAAGTAGGGTTGTATCAATATAATCTTCCCTCTTAGAACTGCTTTTACTCTGTCCCATAGATTTTATTTTATTATTATATATACTTTTTGGCTGTGTTGGGTCTTAGCTGCAGCACACGGGATCTTCGTTGAGGCATGCGGGATCTTTCATTGGGGTGCGCGGGCTTCTCTCTAGTTGTAGCCTGTGGGTTTTTCTCTTCTCTAGTTGTGGCGCACAGGCTCCAGGGCACATGGGCTCTATAGTTGTGACGCAGTTGTTCCAGAGCACACAGGCTCTGTAGTTTGCAGCATGCAGGGTCTCTAGTTGAGGTGCGTGAGCGCAGTAGTTGTGGCATGCGGGTTTAGTTGCTCTGTGGCATGTGGGATCTTAATTCCCTGACCAGGGATTGAACCTGTGTCCCCTGCATTGGAAGGTGGATTCTTTACCACTGGACCACCAGGGAACTCCCTGTCCCATAGATTTTAGATCATTGTGTTTTCTTTTTCATTTGTCTCCAGGTATTTTTTAATTTTCTCTTTGATTTCTTCAGTAACCCATTGGTTTTCTAGTAGCATATTGTTTAGCTGCCATGTGTTTGTGTTTTTATTTTTGTTTTTTTGCAGTTTTTTTCTTGTCATTGATTTCTAGTCTCACACCATTGTGGTTGAAAAAGATGTTTGATGTGATTTCAATCTTAAATTTATTGAGACTTGTTTTGTGGCCTAGCCACAAACTAGTGATCTATCTTGGAGAATGTTCCATGTACACTTAAAAGGTATGTGTATTCTGCTATTTTGTATGGAATGTTATATATATGTATATATCTATTAAGTGAATCTGATCTAATCTATTATTTAAGGCCAGTGTTTCCTTCTTGATATTCTTTTTGGATTGATCTGTCCATTGATGTTTATGGGGTGTTAAAAACTACTACTTTTTTTTTTATTAGTTTCTGCTTTATAACAAAGTGAATCAGTCATACATATACATCCGTTCCCACATCCCTTCCCTCATGCATCTCCCTCCCTCCCACCCTCCCCATCCCACCCCTCCAGGCGGTCACAAAGCACCGAGCTGATCTCCCCGTGCTCTGCGGCTGCTTCCCACTATCTATCTACCTCACATTTGGTAGTGTATACATGTCCATGCCTCTCTTTCGCTTTGTCACAGCTTACACTTCCCCCTCCCCATATCCTCAAGTCCATTCTCAAGTAGGTCTGTGTCTTTATTCCCGTTTTAACCCTAGGTTCTTCATGACATTTTTTTTTTAAATTCCATATATATGTGTTAGCATACGGTATTTGTCTTTCTCTTTCTGACTTACTTCACTCTGTATGACAGACTCTAGGTCTATCCACCTCATTACAAATAGCTCAGTTTCGTTTCTTTTTATGGCTGAGTAATATTCCATTGTATATATGTGCCACATCTTCTTTATCCACTACTACTGTTTTTATGTTACTGTCAATTTCTCCCTTTATTTTTGTTAATATGTGATTTATATATTTAGGTGCTCCTAAATTGGTCCATATATATTTACAGTTGTTACCTGTTATTGGATTCATCTCTTTATCACTATATAATGTCCTTCTTTGTCCAGTCTGTTTTAAAGTCTATTTTGGGGAATTCCCTGGCAGTCCAGTGGTTAGGACTCAGCGCTTTCAGTGCCATGGCCTGGGTTCAATCCCTGGTTGGGGAACTAAGATCCCAGAAGCTGCACAGAATGGCCAAAAAAAAAAAGAAAAGAAAAGAAATAAAGACAAATATATAATATCACTTATATGTGGAATCTAAAAAACAGAGATACAAATTTAAAATAATAAAGTCTATTTTGTCTGATATAAGTATTGCTACTCCAACTTTATGTTTGTTTCCATTTGCATGGAATGCTTATTTTGTTTCACTTTCACCTATTCCTCACTTTCAATCTCTGAGTGTTTTTAGGTCTGAAGTGATTCTTCTGTAGACAGCAAATATATGGGTTTTGTTTTTTTCATCCATTCAGCCACCCTATGTCTTTTGATTGGAACGTTTAGTGCTTTTACTTTTAAAGGAATTATTGATAGATATGAACTTACTGCCATTTTGTTCATTGTTTTTTAGTCGTATCTGTAGTTCTTTTTTCTCCTTTCTTCTTTTCATCTCTTCCCTTGTGCTTTGAGCACTTTCTTTAGTGTTATGTTTGGATTCCTTTCTCGTTTTTTGTTTGTATATTTATTATACGTTTTTGGTTTTTGGTTATCATGAGGTTCATATATAACAACATATATATTCCTGTGTGTGTGTGTGTATACATATGATTATTTTAAGTTGATGATCTCTTAAGTTCAAACACATTCTAACAACTCTGTATTTTTCTACCCCCTCCCAATGTTTAATGTTTTTAACATCATCTTTTATATTTTTTTGTTTTGTGTATCCCTTAATTACTTATGGATAATAAACAATTTTATTACTTTTGTCTTTTAACCTTCCTACTAGCTTTTATAAGTGGTTGATCTCCTACCTTTACTGTGTGTTTGACTTTACCACTGAGATTTTTTGGTAATTTTTTATATTTCTAGCTGTGGTCTTTTCTTTTTCGCTTAGGGAAGTCCCTTTAACATTTCTTGTAAAGCTGGTTTAGGGGTGCTGAACTCTTTTAACTTTTGCATCTCTGTAAAACTCTTGATCGATCCTTCAAATCTAAATGATAGCCTTGCTGGGTAGAGTGTTCTTGGTTGTAGGTTTTTTTCTCTCATCACTTTGACCATATTGTGTCACTCCCTTTGACCTGAAAATTTTCGGCTGAAAAGTCAGCTGATAGACTTATGGCAGTTCCCTTGTATGTAACTAGTTGCTTTTCTCTTGCTTTTAAGATTCTTTCTTTATCTTCAACTTTTGCCATTTTATTTATAGTGTGTCTTCTTGTGGACCTCTTTGGGAGTCATCCTGTTTGGAACTCTGTGTTTCCTGTGCCGGGATGTCTGTTCCCTTCCCCAAGGTAGAGATTTTTTTAAGCTGTTAACTCTTCAAATAAGTTTTCTGCCCCTTTCTCTCTCTCTTCTCCTTCTGGGACCCCTATAAGATGAATGTTATTATGCTTGATGTTGTTCTGGAGGGCTCTTAAACTGTCCTCATTCCTTTTTCCATTTTCTGTTCAGCTTGGCTGATTTCCACTACTCTTCCAGTTTACTGTTCTGTTCCTCTGGTTCATTTATCTATCATTGATTCCTCCTAGTGTATTTTCTTATTTCAGTTATTTTATGCTTCAACTCTGTTTGGTTCCTCTTTATATTTTCTAACTCTTTGTTGAAATTCTCACTGTGTTCATTCATTCTTTTTCTGAGTTCACTGGGCATTTTTATGATCCTTACCTTGAACTCTTTATTGGTTAGATTGCTTGTCTCCACTTCTTTTACTTCTTTTTCTGAGGTTTTATATTGTTCCTTCATTTGGAACATATTCTTCTGCCAGCAGCTTTCTCTAGCACCACCCAAATTCTGAGGCTTCATACCTACCTGATTGTGGCCTCTATTGTCACCCCAGAGGATGGATCCTCATAGCTCTCACAAGTGCCATACCTCAGTGACTTCTCTGCTATCCAGTGAGCCAATCTTTGCCCTTCAAAATGATATTTGGATCTCAGTCCAGGGGAAGACATGGGTGACTCTTCTTTGGGCACTCTAACTTACCCAAAGGATAGTGGTTGTTTCTTATATATGTGATTCATGTATTCTTTGTAATTTTCTTTCACATTCACTAGCTAATTCCATATTACTCCAGTTCCCCATTAATAATTACTTATATTAAATTTTCTGTATTCAAATCACAGAGGGGATTCTATCTCCTGACAGGATCCTGACCAATATATTCTCAAAAACATGTATGCTGTTATTGTGCAGTATTTTAATCCTATCCTATTTCCTTCAAATTTGGCATTGCCTCTGTTACTTTACAATGAGAATTTTTGTTTATATTTAACCTAATATTTATCAATACCTTAGCTCCCCACTTGTATTAGTTTCCTGTTGCTGATGTAATAAACTCTACAAACTTAGTGGCTTAGAGCTATACAAATTTATTACATTACAGATCTGTAGTTCAGAAGTCCAAAGTGTGTTTCATTGGACCCATGTCATGGTGTTGGCAGAGCTGCATTCCTATCTGGAAGCTCTAGGGAGAATCCATTTTCTTGTCCTTCCTAGCTTCTAAAAGGTGCCCACATTCCTTGGCTGGTGGCTCTCTTCCTTCATGTTCAATGTCAGCATGTTGGGCCAAGTCTTTCTCATCCTGTCATTTCTCTGACCTCCTCTTCTGCCTCCATCTTCCACACTTAAGGAACACTGTGATTACATTGGGCCCACTCAGATAATCCAGGATAATCTCCCTATTTTAAGATCAGTTGATTGGCAAACTTAATTCCACCTGCTACCTTAATTCTCCTTTGCCATGTAAGGTAATATATTTACAGATTCCAAAGATTTTAGGATGAGGACATCTTTGGGGACATTAGTCTGCCTACCACACCATTTCTTCTTGTAACTCAGAGTTTCCATCTGGGATTAATTCCCTATTCCTTTGTAATTTATGTTAATGAGAGTAATTTTGGTGATAATTTTTTTTGTCTGAAAATGGTATTATTTCATTTTCATTCTTGAAAGAAAATTTTGACAGTACTTTTCTTTCAGCATTTTGTGTCTTGACTCCCACTGTTTCTATAGAAATGTCAGCATCAAATCACTCTTTGTTTGTAGGTAATCTCTCTTTGTCTATAGTGTTCTCAGGTTTCACTTTGATGTATTTTGGTGTGGACTTTTTAAAAGTATTTATCCTTTTGTTAATTTATTAGAATTTCTGAACTGGAGACTTGGTGACTCTCAACAATTCTGTAATGCTCTCAGAAACTGTTTATTTTTATATTATCTCTTCCTTTGTTCTCTCTTGGCCTCTTCTGGAAATCTCCATCTATCTCTCATGTCTTTTGACCTTTCTTTTATATATTTTACTCATAATCTCTCTGGCCTGAATTTTGAGTAATTATCTGCATCTTTTTGGCAGTTCCAAATTCCTCTTCAGATACTTAATAATTTGTTGATTAGTTTGTTCATTTTGTTTTTTGTCTCAACAATCACATATTTTTATTTCTAAAGCTGTATTTTGTTCTTTCCAAAATCTGCTTTGTTACTCAGTAATGGTTTCTTCCTTCTGTTCTTTTTTAATCCTTTTAAAAAATTTCTTTAGGTACATTAAACATGCTTATTTAGATTTTTATGTCTCTAAATTCCAATATCTGATGTTTTTGTGTGTCTGTTTTTGCTATTTGTGTGCTGGTTTGTAATCACATATGTATATGTAGTTTTTAAAATTATGCTGTTTATGTTACTCCAAACTTTATCTGTAGTAATTCTTTGAAGCCTACACAAAGTTTTATTCCTCAGTGTATACCTTTTTTTCTGCCACCTATAGGTGCTACCACCTTGGGACTTTAATTTCAATTTTCTGCTATAATTTGTTTTGGAATGCACAGATAACATTTTTTAAGACCACAAACACATGAAAGGGCTGGTTTATATCTATGGATGCTCAGGAGAGGTATTTTTTAATTTACTCAGGGTAGAGTTTAGACAGACAGGTGTCCTTGTTGTCCCTTTCTGTGTGGTGAGGTTTATTCCTCAATCTCATAGTAAATGTGTAGCCTCTTTAAGTAGAATATAGACTTTAGGTTCTGAACATCACATGCCAGGCAGACATTAGAAGTGAACCTCAAGGTCTACAAGATTGGCAGAATCACCCAGGGCAGAGCCAGCTTTGTTGCTCACATACTTCTCAGGGTTTCAGGTTTCACTGAATTTTTTATTCTGCAGAATCCTTATTTTTGTGCCAGCTCAACAATATATTTAAAACTTTTCTGTTTTGCCTATTATTTTAATATCTAATCTATCATATTGTTGAAAATGGAAACTTGCAATTTGTATTGTATTCTTATCATGATATTTGGTTTTCCCATTTGATATGAGTTCTACTTAATTTAATTTAACTGCTATTTAATATTCCATTGCCTGAATATATCATAATTGATGAACACATTTTCTGTTGAAGGATATTTATAGTTTTCTGTTTTCATAATTATGAAAAATACTGCAATGAATATATATATATATACATACATGTTTTCATGTGCATGTGTATATTTTTTAAATATATAACTAATAATGATGGCTAGGTATTATGGGTAGAACGGTATTCCCTCCAAAAGTCCCCCTTACTCTCAGTACTCAGACTCTGACCTTATTTGGAAATAGAGTCCTTGCAGATATAATTAGTTCAGGTAAGATGAAGTCATACTGGAGTAGGGTGGGCTCCTAATCCAGTATGACCAGTGTCCTCATAAGTAAACAGCCATGTGAACATACAGACATACAGGGAGAAGGCCATGTGAAGACAGAGGCAGAGATTAGAGAGATGCTGTCACAGGCAAGGAACGGGGCTACCAGAAACTGGAAGAGATGAGGAAGGATCTTCCCCTACCTAAATGCTTTAAAGAGAGCAGAGCTGACATCTTGATTTCAGATTCTAGCCTCCAGAGCTGTGACAGAATAAATTATATTTTTTAAGCCAGCCAATTTGTGGTAACCCTATGAAACTAACCTGGATCAGAATATGTGTACATATTTAGTTCTTGTAGATTCTGCCTAGTGCTTTCTAATATACTTATAAATTACATTCCCACTATCAATGTATGAATATTAACATTGTTCTTCATTTTCACCAGTGTATGATTTTATTAGACTTCTACAACTTTTCTAATTTGATAAGTGTGTAATGGTATGTGTTTTTGTCCGTTTGGGCTGCTATAATAAACTACCATGTCTGGGTAGCATCTAAACAACAGGAATTTATTTCTCCCAGCTCTGGTGGCTGGAAGTCTAAGTTCAGGGTGCCAGCATGGTCGGGTGAGGGCCTTCTGCTGGGTTGCCATCTTCGTACTGTATTCTCAACATGGCCAAAGGAGCAAGGGATCTCTGTGGGATCTCTTTTCTTAGGACAAAAATCCCAATTATGACAGCAGAGCCTAATCACCTAATAATAACCTAACTACCTCCCAAAGACCCCAGGTCCTAAAACCATCAACTTGGGGTTAGGTTTCAATACTAATTTTCGGGGGACACAAACATTCAGATCATAGCAGTATCTTTTTATCATTTTTAATTTCTATTTCCCTGATGACCTGTGATATTGAGCATCTTTTGTGTGTTAATTTGCCTTTCAGATTTATTTTTCTATAACTTGCCAGTTTACAAATTTCCCCTAGTTTTCTTAATTGCTTAGTTTATTCTTATTGATTTGTAGAAATTCTTCGTATATTCTGATACCAATACTTTGTTAGTTATAAGGATTGCAAATATCAATTTTCACCCCCATGGTTTCACATTTCATTTTATTTATGGTGTCTTTTAATGAACAAAAGTTCCTAATTTCAAAGTACTGAATACATCAATACTTCTCTTCATGATTTGTGCTTTTTGTTTCGTGCTTAGGAAATTCTTCCCTAAATTTAAGCTGTAAAAATATTCTCCTTAACTTTCTTTTAAAATTTATAATTTTGCATTTTTCAGATGAAGACTTTGTTGCATCTGAAATTCTTTTATTGCCACGATTGAATAGTCCATCGTTTCCCCCGCTGACTTCTGAGCATATATTACATTTTTTATACATGTTGATCTATTTCTAGGCTCTCTCTGCTGTTCCATTTCTCTGTTTGGCTATTGTTTCACACAATCCCAAGTACTACTGTTGTCCATTTTCTAACTTTTTGTGTTGGTTGCTCAACTGAAAAATCTTCAGATTTTCTTCTTTTCCAAGGTAAGCATTAATGACTATTCTTTCTAAATATCACATTAGCTTCATTCTCTAAGTGTTAATACGTAGTATTTTCAGTATTTTTCAATTTCTAAATGTTTTTAAATTTTGATTTTCTCTTTGATCCATTAATCATTTAGAAGTTTTTCCCCTTGACTTTTAAAGATGTGAGCATTTAAAAACATTTTTTGTTATTAATTATATTTTAGTATAATGGTAATAAAAATATTGTCTACACGATATAGACTTCTTAGTATTTGTTGACATTTGCCTTGTAAATATCCAATTTGTGCTTGAAAATTAAATTGTATTCTTTCATTGTTCATTGCTGGGTTTATATTTGTCCATTAGAGCAGAATTTCTGATAGTATTGTTCAAATTTTCTCTATTCTTACTAAATTTTATAGGTTTGACCTATAAATTACAAAATGAAGTACATTAGCATCTTTTGATTGTGAATTCATGACTCCTTGTAATTATGTAAAGTTTTGCTTTATATATTTTGAGATTATGTTATTAAGTACATGGAAGATTAGAACTATTACACCTTCCTGGCAAGTTTACCATTTTATCTTTATGTAACGATCCTCATTATTTATTTATTTATTTATGTATTTATTTATTTTGCAGTACGTGGGCCTCTCACTGTTGTGGCCCCTCCCGTTGTGGAATACAGGCTCCGGACGTGCAGGCTCAGCAGCCATGGCTCATGGGCCTAACCACTCCACGGCATGTGGGATCTTCCCAGACTAGGGCACGAACCCATGTCCCCTGCATCAGCAAGTGGACTCTCAACCAGTGCGCCACCAGGGAAGCCCCTCTCATTATTTTTAGTAATACTTTTTTTAACTGAATGGAAGATTCTTTAAATTCTATAGTCCTTTACAATTTTCAAAAGTTTCACAAACATGATTTCATGTAATCCTATAATAACCTTTCTTACCCCCTTACCCCTATATTGCCTCTCCCACCTTCCCTTTCCCCACTGGTTCTCTGTATCTGTGAGTCTGGTTCTTTTTTGTTTTATTCACTAGTTTGTTGTATTTTTAGATTCCACATATAAATTATATCATACAGTATTTATCTTTCTCTGTGTGACTTATTTCATTTAGCATAATACCCTCCAAGTCCATCCATGTTGCTACAAATGGCAATATTTCATTCTTTTTTATGGCTGAGTAGTATTCCATTATATATATATACCACATCTTCTTTATCCATTCGTTTGTTGTTTGACACTTAGGTTGCTTGCATATCTTGGCAATTGTAAATTATGCTGCTATGAACATTGGGGGGCATGTATCTTTTCCAGTTAATTTTTGTTTCTTTCAGATATACACCCAGGAGTGGAATTGCTGGGTCATATGGTAGTTCTATTTTTAGTTTTTTGAGAACTCTCCAATACACACACTCTAATTTTTAACTTTTTTTAGGTATTTCACTTGTAAACAGCTTACAGCAGCATTTTTTAAATACCTAATTTCAAATCTCTATTAATAGGTAAGTTTAGTCCTTTCATATTTAGTAATGGTATATTTGGATTTATCATATCGATTTATTTTGTTTTAAAAAATCTGCCTTCTATGCTTATTTTTTTTATTCCTTTACTGTCATTTATTGGATTGATCATGTTTCCTTCCATCCCCTTTTCTCCTTAATTTTTTGGAAGTTATTTGATCTATATCTTATCTTTAACTGCTTACCCTTAATGTTTTAACCAGCATACTTGTGAGCAAAGAATATTTTAATTCTGAGCTTTCTATTGTAGTTTTCATGCTATTTTTGCCCAGTATTTTGCTGCTATTTTGTTTATAAGCCATTCAAATTACTCATTATTTTAACTTTTTTTGTTTTGTTTTGTTTTATTGCTTAGATTTTGTTTAGATGTGTCCATGTGGTTTTTACTGTTCACTATTCCTTCTTCCATCTTAGAGTTTCCTTCCATGAGGGTCTGTTGGTGACCCAGCATTCGGTGCCTGAAAGTGTCTTTGTTTCTTATTTATTCCTCAACGACAGCTCAGCTAATTAAGGAATTTTTAATTACAGGCATGTTTTAAGCACTTTGAAGATACAGGCATCTGATCAGTTTCTATAAAGAGTCTGAAAGAAGCCCTAATCTCTGTTTGTAAAGTACAAAGTTTCATATTCATGTATATGAATCATGTTACTTAAATCTTCATAATCACTGTTTGCACATTTGCTCTTTGAAAAACTCTTTCTCTCTCCTTCCCTCCCTCTCTCTCTCCTAGGTAGCTTCAGTATTAAATCAACCTTTAGACCAATTTTAGGAAAATGAATTTACTTTGGATTTTAGTAGTCTGATTTAAGAGTTTCATCCCCAAACTCTAAATCCAAAAAATAGCTTAATATTTTTTACAATAAAGTCAGCTTCCAATATTCAGTTGCTCATGGACGAAAGCAGGAAGGCAGCCACATTTTGCCATTTAGGGAAAGCATCAGGTTTTTAATGTCCTTCAATTCCTCTGTTGGCAAATACATACTGTTTATCACGTGCCACCAAACGACACTGCTTTTTGACATTCCCAGGTGCTGTAGAACATCATGTGAAGGTACTATAATATATCCTGTCCCCTTTGGACACATGATTCACTACACATTACCATGCCAATCTGGAAAAGAATTTCTTAAATATTGAGAAATATGAGGGACATAAAACTTTAAAATTACTTGGGTGAAATGATTTCCTTGGAGCAGTCTAACAAGCCTGGATGGCTATGAAAGAGAAAGAGCAGGCATGGGTAGCCTCTTTCTCTGAACTGGGAAAGTAAAGAAATATTTACCTCTTCACTTCTCTCTCACAGGAACCTCTCCATTGGGCTGTTGGTGTGGAACCCATCTCCTGGCTCCTAGTCTGGTCGGCTCCAGGCATTTTAAAGCACTGATGTTTGTACACCTACCAACCCCCATTATGCAACTGAACATGGTCTAGAGGAAGCTCTGGATCAGGAATCAAGAGAACTAGAATCTAGCCCAGGCTGTGTGACTTTAAGCCAACAGTGTAACCTCTCTTTGCTTCCATTACCTCATGTATAAAATGAAAACAATACTTTCACCACCTATCCATTAAGATACTCTCTTACCCTTTACCACCATCTCCACCAGTAAGATTTTTTGAATTTTCCTGCATAATGCAGCATGAAAATATTAGCTCTAGATTTTTATAAGAAGAGTGGTTTTGCAGTACAATGTTTGGTGAAATAGTCAAAAAAGAATGATGCAGAAAAATACTCTATTCAAAGAAGGCAAACCATTCATTCATTCATTAAACAAGTAACTATTTAGCACCTGTGTGCCAGCTACATGAGTCTCTCCTCTCCTAAAGCTTGTATTCTATTGGGAAGAGACAAGAAAAAAATAAGCAAGTAAATTCACAAGAAAATATCAGCAAAGAGTGATTGCAGAGAATTAAAAGAGAACAATGTTAGACAGTAACTTGGTGGCCTCTCTGGAGAGGTGACATTTAAGACGAGACCTGAATGTCACCTGATGGTCAGAGAGAAGTACAATTTCAGGAAGTAGTTCAGTCCTAAGGCAGAAAAGAGCTTGGACAAAAGGCCAGTGGACAAGGAGAGAATAGTCTGAGAAGCAAGTCGGAGCAGATCAAGTAAGGCTTTGTAAGTTAGACTAAAATTTTTTTCTTTTGTTTTAAGTGAGATAGGAAGCCCCTTGAGGATTTTAAGATAGACAGCTGCTGAGGAATTAGGAGAAGACATCTATTGGAGGTAGGACTGAGTGGTTAGTGGGGAGGAAGAGGGAGAGACTGTAGGTGGTATATTAGTTTGCTAGGGCTGTCATAACAAAGCAACACAGACTGAATGGCTTATAATTAATTTTCTCATAATACTGGAGGCTAGAAGTCCGAGCTCAAGATGTTCGCAAGGTTGATTTCTTCTGAGGCCTCTCTCCTTGGCTTGTAGATGACTGTCTTCTCCCTGTGTCTTTACATGGTCTTCCATGTATGTGTCTGAATTTCCTTTTCTTATAAGGACACCAGTCAGATTGGGTTAGGACCCACCTTAATGACCTCATTTCAACTTAATTACCTCCTTAAAGACTCTATCTCTGAATATAGTCCCATTCTGAGGTGCTGGCTTCAATCTACGAATTTGCGGGGGGCGGGGATGCAGTTCAACCCATAACAGTAGAAGATACAGTGTGAGCAAAGGTGCAGAAGCGTTTCCATGGTGTCTTCAGACAGACAGTGAAGGCAGCAGCCTGGAGCATAGTTTACACATAATGGAGTCACAGGAAGTCAAGTTATCAATAGAAGTGGAGGTCAGGCTCATGAGGGTACTGAAACCTGATGAAGGAACTTTGACTTTCACCTATAGGTCTAGGGGAGCCTTGGAGAGTCTCTCAGCAGTGGGCGAGAGCTGGCTATTGATGGCTAGGCAGTTGGATGTATGAAGACCATGTAGGAGAGGATGGGGGCAGAGGACAGTTTAGGGCATGGAACTCGAGTCAAACCCTTAGAGAGAGAAAGGAGGGAGGAACATCCTCCAGAAGAACTTCCAGTAGTGATTTAGACAGCAGGGAGACAGGACTGGATCCTGGGAAGTTGTGCTGAAAGGCAAAGGCTGCTGTGCAAAACTTGTGCTGGGATTACAGTCAGGGTGACTCAGGGCAGCCCTCCTTGTCTCCATCCAAACCCTACACCTACAGCCACAATGGAGGCTAGACATATTGTCTTATTTGGCTGGAAAAACATGACTCCAGTAACAGACAGACCTCAGTTCAAATCCCAGCTCCTTCATTTATAACCATGTGTGATGGTCAATTTGATGAGTCAACTTGACTGGACCACAAGGTGCCCAGACTTTTGATTAAGCATTATTCTAGGTGTCCCTATGAACTATGAACTCCCTTTGAACTGGAACACTGGCTTTTTCCTGCCTTTGGACTCAAATTGAAATATCAGATATTCCTGGGTCTCTAGGCTGCCAGCCTTTGGACTGGAACTACACCATCAGTTCTTCTGGTTCTCAGGCCTTAGGATTTGAGACTATACATTGGCTGTCCTGAGTGTACAGGACCCAGATCTTGGAACTTGTCAGCCTCCATTGCATGAGCCAATTCCTTGTAATAAATCTCTCTCCCTCTCTCCCTCCACCTCTCTCTCTCTATATCTATATCTGTATCTATATCTATATATATCTATATATCTATATATATCTATATCTCTATATGTCTATATATCTATATATATCTATATCTATATCTAAATCTATCTATCTATCTATATCTATCTATCTATCTATCTATATATATATATATAGCTGGTTCTCATGTCTGGAGAACCCTAACACACAGTGTAACTTAATCTCTTTGAGCCTTAGTTTCCCTAGGTTTCTAATAGGAATCGTTAGGTCACCTGCCAGACTTGTTGGAGGACTAAATGACATAATATGTATAATGTCTGGCTCATAGTAGGTGCTCAATAAATGGCAGGTTCCTTCCCATCCCCCTTAGTGGAACAAAGCCCTGAAATGACAGAGCTGGTAGATTTAGATACAGCACATCTGAACTGCTCTGGTAGGGCATATGGTCTGGTGCTTCTTGTGCCAGTGTTGGCAAAGCAGCTGGTGGGGCTGGAGCTGGTGTGGTCCCATGTGTGTCCATATGTGTCCACATTTTTTTCTGTATAGACAACACCAAATAATGGGCTAAGAGTCAGAAAAAAGGTGCCCAACAGCAGGTGTGGCCTTAGGTGAGTATCCATTATCACTATCGATGGCTGTATTTACTGCATCTCTACCATTTGGCAGAGAAAGTATTCACCTCCTTACAGTTCATTTAACCCTGAAAATAACCTTGTTACATTAGGTTACATACTGTATTCCAATTTGTAGATGAGCAAACTAAGGTTCAAACAGAATAAGCAGTTTTCTTGAGTCATATTTAGTTAGAAAATGGTAGAACTGGGTTTGGAATCTAGGTTTGTCCAATTCTAGAAATCATTCTCTTTCCACTAAGCTCCACTGGTTCCTTTTCTTGGCCTCTACAAGTCTCAACATTTGAGCTACAGAATGGGACTAATTACACATTACACACAGGACTTACCTCAACATATTTCTCTTTTCCCAGCTTTTGTTGTAGACCAAGTTGGAAGAAGTATGCTCCAGTTACTCTGGAGGCATTACAAACCACCCCAAAACTTAGTGGCATAAACAACTGTTACTGAGCAAAGACTCACTGCCTGACATGCATAGAAGCCAATATTATGGCACCAGCTTTTGAGAAAAGAAAGAGCTTTATTGAGAGGTCAACCAGCAAGGAAACAAAAGACAAGGCTCTCAAATCTGTCTCGCCGATGCAGGGTTCAAAGGTGAAATTAAGGAGTTAGGGGAATTTCAAACTTGGAAACTGTTTGGCTAGTCTTGAATTAGTCTGTACAAGCTAATTGCCTGCTGGAAGCTGGGTATTCCTTATTGAAGGACTTCTTGCTTCATAAAGGGCTCTGGTGGCAAAATTTTTATTTTTTGAGTTTCACAGGCTGATGATTCTTGGTTCTGGGTCATCCTGGAGACATGAGCTCCTGTCTTACACATTTACAGTACTGTCTCTGTAAAATAACTCAAGGTTTGATTAATCAACAAGTTATTTAAGGAAGCAAAACCAGTTTAAGTTGGTCAATGTTTTATGTGCTGTTTCACAACCATTTTGTTACACTCGTGGATTCTGTGGGTCAGGTATACAGGCAGAGTATAATGGCAATGGCTTGACTCTGTTTAGTGATGTCCGAGACTTTAGCTGGGAAGGTCCAAACAGCTGGAGATGACTCAGCAGCTAGGAAATGAAATTATCTGGAGGTTCTGGGATGACTTAAAGGTCGGACTCAGCTGGGGCTCTCAGGGCACTTACATGTGGCCTCTTCACATGACCTGGGATCCTCACAACATGGCGGCCTCAAGGTAGTTGGACTTTGCCAATGCAGGCTCCAGCCTCCAAAAGTGAGCATCCCAGTGAGCAAGGCAGAAGCTTCATTGCCCTTGTGATCTGGGAAGTCACAGAGCATCGCTTCTGCCAAATTCTACCCGTAGAAGCAGTACCAAGCCTGCTCAGATTCAAAGAAAGAAAAGATAGATCCATCCATCAATGGGAGAAGTGTCACTGAATTTTATGGCTCTTTTTTTTTTAAACACCACAGGGTATAAACGTCCAAGGAAAATGTAGGAGACAGTACCAGAATAATTCCTTGCTGTCATCAACGACCTCTTTGTTTTCAGTCAGGCACTCTACGTCACCAAGCATAGAACACTCATGTCTAAACAATGTCGAACATGAACTGGATTTGGTAGTGAGCAAGCTTGTCTTGCTTTCTCGTGAAGATAAATGCCTAAACTTTAAAAAGCTCCTTTGCCAATAGCAGTGTCTGCACTAGCACCAAAACATCTGAGAGATGTTGAAAATTCTGTAACCTGTCCAGTTGTTGGTGGGTCATGAAGATCCAGCTTTGCCTGCCAAGATGGGGGAGGGGAGCAATAAATGACTCCAGTTCTTTAAGAATCAGGTTTTTGACCTTTCTTTTAAAGTTAAGTATTTTTAGTTAAATTCAGTTTAGGTCATGTAGAAAGCTGCAGTTTAATTTTCTTTTTCAAAATAAGTTTCCATAAGCTGATATATTTTATTTATTTTCCTCATTTATCCAGTTTAAATTATTCAGGGGCTGTGTTTTGGTGCTTAATTGGGCAAGGCATTAATGACCCTGGTGAAAATGAGAGGGAATGGCTGTGTTTATGTCAGGCCTATTCCCTTTAGATTCTATTTTCTGAAACAGGAGAGTTATTTATTTATTAAAAACTATTAACGCAAATAAATTGTCTGAGATTCATTACTGCATTGCCAGGTGGGGCCCTGGACTTGGAGCTTAAAGTGACCAAAGCCTTACATCATTCTGTTCACCATTTTTTGAGCAAGATATGTAAAGGAACATGCTCCAATAGCAAGTCAAGAATAAAGGGGAAAGCCTCAAACAAATTCAGAGATTTGTGTCACTACTTTCGTGACAGTTAGTTATTTGAATAGTCATTATTCAGAAGTGATGGTGGATAAAGATTTTTTTAAAAATCGAATTCCAAAAGCTACCTCTTCTGATTTGAAGCTACTTTTTAATTGTTTTAATTTATTTTTATTTTTTAACATCTTTATTGGAGTATAATTGCTTTACAATGGTGTGTTCGTTTCTGTTTTATAAAAAAGTGAATCACCTATACATATACATATAATCCCATATCTCCTCCCTCTTGTGTCTCCCTCCCACCCTCCCTATCCCACCTTTCTAGGTGGTCACAAAGCACCGAGCTGATCTCTCTGTGCTATGCAGCTGCTTCCCACTAGTTATCTGTTTTACACTTGGTAGTATATTTAAGTCCATGCCACACTCTCACTTCATCCCAGCTTACCCTTTCCCCTCCCCATGTCCTCAAGTCCATTCTCTACATCTGTGTCTTTATACCTGTCATGCCCCTAGGTTCTTCATAACCATTTTTTCTTTTTCTTTTTCTTTAGATCCCATATATATGTGTTAGCATATGGTATTTGTTTTTCCCTTTCTGACTTACTTCACTCTGTATGACAGTCCCTAGGTCCATCCACCTCACTACAAATAACTCAGTTTCATTTCTTTTTATGGCTGAGTAATATTCCATTGAGCTGCAATGAACACTGTGGTACATACTCTTTTTGAATTATGGTTTTCTCAGCGTATATGCCCAGTAGTGGGATTGCTGGGTCATATGGAAGTTCTACTTTTAGTTTTTTAAGGAACCTCCATACTGTTCTCCATAGTGGCTGTATCAATTTACTTTCCCACCAACAGTGCAAGAGGGTTCCCTTTTCTCCACACCCTCTCCAGCATGTATTGTTTGTAGATTTTTTGATGATGACCATTCTGACTGGTATGAGGTGATACCTCATTGTAGCTTTGATTTGCATTTCTCTAATGATTAATGATGTTGAGCATTCTTTCATGTGTTTGTTGGTAATCTGTATATCTTCTTTGGAGAAATGTCTATTTAGGTCCTCTGCCCATTTTTGGATTGGGTTGTTTGTTTTTTTTCATATTGAGCTGCATGAGCTGCTGTATATTTTGGAGATTAATCCTTTGTCAGTTGCTTCATTTGCAAATATTTTCTCCCATTCTGAGGGTTGCCTTTTCATCTTGTTTCTGTTTTCCTTTGCTGTGCGAAAGCTTTTCAGTTTTATTAGGTCCCATTTGTTTAGTTTTGTTTTTATTTCCATTTCTCTAGGAGGTGGGTCAAAAAGGATCTTGCTGTGATTTATGTCATAGAGTGTTCTGCCTATGTTTTCCTCTAAGAGTTTGATAGTGTCTGGCCTTACATTTAGGTCTTTAATCCACTTTGAGTTTATTTTTGTGTATGATATTAGGGAGTGTTCTAATTTTATTCTCTTACATGGAGCTGTCCAGTTTTCCTAGCACCACTTATTGAAGAGGCTGTCTTTTCTCCATTGCATATTCTTGCCTCCTTTATCAAAAATAAGGTGACCATATATGCGTGGGTTTATCTCTGGGCTTTCCATCCTGTTCCATTGATCTATATTTCTGTTCTTGTGCCAGTACCATACTGTCTTGATTACTGTAGCTTTGTAGTATAGTCTGAAGTCAGGGGGCCTGATTCCTCCAGCTCCATGTTTCGTTCTCAAGATTGCTTTGGCTATTCGGGTTCTTTTGTGTTTCCATACAAATTGTGAAATTTTTTGTTCTAGTTCTGTGAAAAATGCCATTGGTAGATTGATAGGGATTGAACTGAATCTGTAGATTGCTTTGGGTAGTATAGTCATTTTCACAATGTTCATTCTTCCAATCCAAGAACATGGTATATCTCTCTATCTGTTTGTATCATCTTTAATTTCTTTCATTAGTGTTTTATAGTTTTCTGCATACAGGTCTTTTGTCTCCTTAGGTAGGTCTATTCCTATGTATTTTATTCTTTTTGTTGAAATGGTAAATGGGAGTGTTTTCTTAATTTCACTTTCAGATTTTTCATCATTAGTGTATAGGAATGCAAGAGATTTCTGAGCATTAATTTTGTATCCTGCTACTTTACCAACTTCATTGATTAGCTCTAGTAGTTTTCTGGTAGAGTCTTTAGGATTCTCTCTGTATAGTACAATGTCATCTGCAAACAGTGACAGCTTTACTTCTTTTCTGATTTGGATTCCTTTTATTTCTTTTTCTTCTCTGATTGCTGTGGCTAGAACTTCCAAAACTATGTTGAATAATAGTGGTGAGAGTGGGCAACCTTGTCTTGTTCCTGATCTTAGAGGAAATGGTTTCAGTTTTTCACCATTGAGAACGATGTTGGCTGTGGGTTTTGTCATATATGGCCTTTATTATGTTGAGCTAAGTTCCCTCTATGCCTACTTTCTGGAGAGTTTTTATCATAAATGGGTGTTGAATTTTGTCAAAAGCTTTTTCTGCATCTATTGAGATGATCATATGGTTTTTCTCCTTCAATTTGATAATATGGTGTATCACGTTGATTGATTTGCGAAGAGGAATTGAAGAATCCTTGCATTCCTGGGATAAACCGCACTCAATCATGGTGTATGATCCTTCTAATGTGCTGTTGAATTCTGTTCACTAGTATTTTGTTGAGGATTTTTGCATCTATGTGTATCAGTGATGTTAGCCTGTAGTTTTCTTTCTTTTTGACATCTTTGTCTGGTTTTGGTATCAGGGTGATTGTGGTCTCATAGAAAGAGTTTGGGAGTGTTCCTCCCTCTGCTATATTTTGGAAGAGTTTGAGAAGTATAGGTGTTAGCTCTTCTCTAAATGTTTGGTAGAATTTGCCTGTGAAGCCATCTGGTGCTGGGCTTTTGTTTGCTGGAAGATTTTTAATCACAGTCTCAATTTCAGTGCTTTTGATTGGTGTGTTTATATTTGTTATTTCTTCCTGGTTCAGTCCCTGAAGGTTGTGCTTTTCTAAGAATTTGTCCATTCTTCCAGGTTGTCCATTTTATTGGCATATAGATGCTTGTAGTAATCTCTCATGATCCTTTGTATTTCTGTAGTGTCAGTTGTTACTTCTCCTTTTCCATTTTAAATTCTATTGATTTGAGTCTTCTCCCTTTTTTTTCTTGATGTGTCTGGTTAATGGTTTATCAATTTTGTTTATATTCTCAAAGAACCAGCTTTTAGTTTTATTGATCTTTGTTATTGTTTCCTTCATTTCTTTTTCATTTTTTTCTGATCTGAATTTTATGATTTCTTTCCTTCTGCTAACTTTGGGGGGTTTTGTTCTTCTTTCTCTAATTGCTTTAGGTGTAAGATTAGGGTGTTTATTTGTAATGTTTCTTGTTTCTTGAGTTAGGATTGTATTGCTATAAACTTCTCTCTTAGGACTGCTTTTGTTGCATCTCATAGGTTTTGGGTTGTTGTGTTTTCATTGTCATTTGTTTTTAGGTATTTTTTGATTTCCTCTTTGATTTCTTCTGTGACCTCTTGGTTATTAAGTAGTGTATTGTTTAGCCTCCATGTGTTTGTATTTTTTACAGATTTTTTCCTCTAATTGATATCTAGTGTAATAGCATTGTTGTCGGAAAAGATACTTGATGCAATTTCAATATTCTTAAATTTACCAAGGCTTGATTTGTGACCCAAGATATGATCTATCCTGGAGAATGTTCATGAGCACTTGAGAAGAAAGTGTATACTGTTGTTTTTGGATGGAATGTCCTGTAAATATCAATTAAGTCCATGTTCTTTAATGTACCATTTAAAGCTTGTGTTTCCTTACTTATTTTCATTTTGGATGATTTGTCCATTGGTGAAAGTGGGGTGTTAAAGTCCCCTACTATGACTGTGTTACTGTTGACTTCCCCTATTATGGCTGTTAGCATTTGCCTTATGTGTTGAGATGCTCCTATGTTGGGTGCATAAATATTTCCAATTGTTATGGTTTCTTCTTGGGTTGATCCCTTGATCATTATGTAGTGTCCTTCTTTGTCTCTTGTAATAGTCTTTATTTTAAAGTCTATTTTGTCTGATATGAGAATTGCTACTCCAGCTTTCTTTTGATTTCCATTTGCACTGAATATCTTTTTCCATCCCCTCAGTTTCAGTCTGTTTGTGTCCCTAGGTATGAAGTGGGTCTCTTATAGACAGCATATATATGGGTCTTGTTTTTGTATCCATTCAGCCAGTCTATGTCTTTTAGTTGGAACATTTAATCCATTTACATTTAAGGTAATTATCAATATGTATGTTCCTCTTCCCATTTTATTAATTGTTTTGGGTTTATTATTGTAGGTCTTTTCCTTCTCTTGTGTTTCCTGCCTAGAGAAGTTCCTTTAGCATTTGTTGTAAAGCTGGTTTGGTGGTGCTGAATTCTCTTAGCTTTTGCTTGTCTGTAAAGCTTTTAATTTCTCTGTCAAATCTGAATGAGATCCTTGCTGGGTAGAGTAACCTTGTTTGTAGGTTTTTCTCTTGCATCACTTTAAATATGTCCTGTCAGGCTTCCCTGGTGGTGCAGTGGTTGAGAGTCCGCCTGCTGATACAGGGGACACGGATTCGTGCCCCAGTCCAGGGGGATCCCACATGCTGTGGAGTGGCTGGGCCCGTGAGCCATGGTCGCTAAGTCTGTGTGTCCGAAGCCTGTGCTCCACAGTGGGAGAGGCCACAACAGTGAGAGGCCTGCATAACGCAAAAAAAAAAAAAAAAAAAAAAAAAAAAAAAAATGTCGTGCTACTGCCTTCTTGCTTGCAGAGTTTCTGCTGAAAGATCAGCTGTTAACCTTATTGGGATTCCCTTATGGGTTACTTGTTGTTTTTCCCTTGCTGCTTTTAATATTTGTTCTTTGTATTTAATTTTTGATAGTTTGATTAATATGTGTCTTGGCATGTTTCTCCTTGGATTTATCCTGTATGGGACTCTCTGTGCTTCCTGGACTTGATTAACTCTTTAGTTTCCCATATTAGGGAAGTTTTCAACTATAATCTCTTCAAATATTTTCTCAGTCCCTTTCTTTTTCTCTTCTTCTTCTGGGACCCCTATAATTCGAATGTTGGTGCGTTTAATGTTGTCCCAGAGGTCTCTGAGACTGTCCTCAATTCTTTTCATTCTTTTTTCTTTATTCTTCTCTGCAGTAGTTATTTCCACTATTTTATCTTCCAGGTCCCTTATCCGTTCTTCTGCTTCAGTTATTCTGCTATTGATTCCTTCTAGAGAGTTTTAAATTTCATTTATTGTGTTGTTCATCCCTGTTTGTTTGTTCTTTAGTTCATCTAGGTCCTTGTTAAACGTTTCTTGTATTTTCTCCATTCTATTTCCAAGATTTTGGATCATCTTTACTGTCATTACTCTAAATTCTTTTTCAGGTAGACTGCCTATTTCTTCTTCATTTGTTTTTCTGGTGGGTTCTTACATTGTTCCTTCATCTGCTTTGTGTTTCTCTGTCTTCTCATTTTGTCTAACTTACTGTGTTTGGTGGCTCCTTTTTGCAGGCTCGGGTTTGTAGTTCCTGTTGCTTTTGGTGTCTGCCCCCAGTGGGTAAGTTTGGTTCAGTGGGTTGTGTAGGCTTCCTGGTGGAAGGAACTAGTGCCTGTGTTCTGGTGGATGAGGCTGGATCTTGTCTTTCTGGTGGGCAGGACCGCATCCAGTGGTGTGTTTTGGGGTGTCTGTGACCTTATTTTGATTTTAGGCAATCTCTCTGCTAATGGGTGGCATTGTGTTCCTGTCTTGCTAGTTGGTTTGCATAGGGTGTCCAGCACTGTAGCTTGCTGGTCATTGAGTTGAGCTGGGTCTTAGCCTTAAGATGGAGATCTCTGGAAGAGCTTTTGCCGTTCGATATTACGCGGATCCAGGAGGTCTCTGGCGGACCTATATCCTGAGCTCGGCTCTCCCAACTCAGAGTCAGAGGCCTGACACCAGGCCAGAGCACCAAGACCGTGTCAGCCACATGGCTCAGTAGAAAAGGGAGAAAATAAAAGAAAGAAAGAAAGAAAGAAAGAAAAAATAAAATAAAGTTATTAAAATAATTATTAAAAATTAAATAATTAAAAAGTAATAAAAAAGAAAAAAAAGAATTAAATAAGAAAGAAGAGAGCAACCAAACCAAAAAAACAAATCCACCAATGATAACAAGCACTAAAATCTATACTAAAAAGAAAAAGAAAGGACAGACAGAAGCCTAGGGCAAATGGTAAAAGCAAAGTTATACAGACAAAATCACACAAAGAAGCATACAAATACACACTCAGAAAAAGAGAAAAAGGAAAAAATTACATATGTCGTTGCTCCCAAAGTCCACCACCATCAATTTTGGGATGATTCGATGTCTATTCAGGTATTCCATAGATGCAGGGTACATCAAGTTGATTGTGGAGATTTAACCCGCTGCTCCTGAGGCTGCTGGGAGAAATTTCCCTTTCTCTTCTTTGTTCGCACAGCTCCTGAGTTTCAGCTTTGGATTTGACCCTGCCTGTGGTGTAGGTCACCTGAGGGTGTCTGTTCCCCGCCCAGACAGGACGATATTAAAGCAGCAGCAGATTAGGGGGCTCTGGCTCAGGCTGGGGGGAGGGAGGGTACGGAATGCGGGGCGAGCCTTCCGCGGCAGAGGCTGGCTTGACGTTGCACCAGCCTGAGGCGTGCTGTGCGTTCTCCTGGGGAAGTTGTCCCTGGATCCCGGGACCCTGGCAGTGGCGGGCTGTACAGGCTCCCGGGAGGGGAGATGTGGCTAGTGACCTGTGCTTGCACACAGGTTTCTTGGTGGCTGCAGCAGCAGCCTTAGCGTCTCATGCCAGTCTCTGGGGTCTGTGCTGATAGCCAAGTCATGTGCCCGTCTCTGGAGCTCATTTAGGCGGTGCTCTGAATCCCCTCTCCTCGTGCACCCCGAAACAATGGTCTCTTGCCTCTTAGGCAGGTCCAGACTTTTCCCCGGACTCCCTCCCGGCTAGCTGGGGCGCACTAGCCCCCTTCAGGCTGTGTTCACACAGCCAACCCTAGTCCTCTCCCTGGGATCCGACCTCCGAAGCCCGAGCCTCAGCTCCCAGCCCCCGCCCGTCCCGGCGGGTGAGCAGACAAGCCTCTCGGGCTGGTGAGTGCCGGTGGGCACCGATCCTCTGTGCAGGAATCTCTCCGCTTTCCCCTCCACACCCCTGTTGCTGCGCTCTCCTCCGTGGTCCGAAGCTTCCCTGCTGCCAGCCTCCCTCTCCGCCAGTGAAGGGGCTTCCTAGTGTGTGGAAACCTTTCCTCCTTCACAGCTCCCTCCCAGAGGTTCAGGTCCCATCCCTATTCTTTTGTCTCTGTTTTTTTCTTTTTTCTTTTGCCCTACCCAGGTACGTGGGGAGTTTCTTGCCTTTTGGGAAGTCTGAGGTCTTCTGCCAGCGTTCAGTACGTGTTCTGTAGGAGTTATTCCACATGTAGATGTATTTCTGATGTATTTGTGGGGAGGAAGGTGATCTCCATGTCTTACTCTTAACACCATCTTGAAGATCTCTCTGATCTGAAACTACTTTTTAAAAAAATTTATTTTATTGAAGTATAGTTGATTTACAATGTTTTGTTAATTTCTGCTGTACAGCAAAGTGATTCAGTTTTATATATATATATACTTCCTTTTTCATAGTCCTTTCCATTGTGGTTTATCACAGGATATTGAATATAGTTCCCTGTGCTATACAGTAGGACCTTGTTGTTTATCCATTCTATGTATAATAGTTTGCATCTGCTAATCCCAATCCTTCCCTCCCCCTTGGCAACCACAAGTCTGTTCTCCATGTCTATGAGTCTGTGAAACTACATTTTGTTCTTTACTTATTCTATATGTTTCTCTCAAAACCTTGAAGTGTGAGAAAAAGATGGAATTTGGAATTAGGCAGACATGAATTCACAATCTGCACAAATAGGTGAATGTAGATGAGTTACTCAAACTTTCTTAGACAGTAACCTGGTTGGAACAAAATAGGGAAAATAACACCTGTTGTTGCAATGATTAAATTAAGTATGGGTTGCAAAACCCCCCATTGCAAAGCCTGGCACCAAGTGAACAGGGACACATTAATTGTTGTGTTGCTTTACCCATTGTCTGCATCTGCAATGGCCCAGCACAGGCAGAGGGCACAGCTCCACACAGATGATGTGGACTTGAGGCTCTTGTGGCTCGAGAATTTCCAAGTCTATACTTACTCACCTTCATCCCCTCTAAGCCAGGTTGTTGGTGACTTTCTCTCAAAAGACACAAATCAGGGTTATGACTGGCATTTCAGAGACTTGGGAAGCAGAGATCAAAGGGAGACATTTTTACATTTATTGGATGGTGACTATGTGCCAGGCAACATATTGAGTGTGTCACATATATTTTCTCATTTACTTCTTGTAATGACCTTATGAAGTAGGCATAATGCTCCTTAATCAACCACCCCAAAACATAATGGCTTAATGCAACAACCATGTATTCTTTTTCATGAGTCAGCTGGGCGGCTCTGATGTGGGTCAGGGTTGGCTGACCTCGGCTGGGCTTGCTCGTGTGTCTGTGTTCAGCTCGTGGGTCAGCTGGTGCTGACCGGTCTAGGATGGGCTTGGCTGGCTGGACAGCTCAGCTCTAGTCCATGTGGTCTCTTGCCCTACTGCAGGTCACCCCTTGGTGCAGTGGTCCAAGAGAGGAAGAGGAAACACGCATGTTACTGTCCTACTGGCCAAAGCAAGTCATGTGGCCAAGCTCTGAGTTGAGGTGGGAGAATACATCCAAAGAGAATGAATTCAGGGGAACATGAACAAATGGGGGTCATGAGTACACTTGATTTTTCACAACAGGCAGAGTTATTACCCCCATTTGTAGAGGAGGAGATGGAGGCTAGCAACGCGGTGCCTCTTGTTCACTGGCCTGCCCCCTGGTGTCTTTCTCTGCTGTGCTCTTTTTGGTGATGTACCACATGGGGTGGGGATACTTTCCAATCAGCTGTATTTCCCCTTCTTTCTCATTATTTGGTCTGCATTTGAAATTTCATGTAAAAGTTTTGGGACTAACCAATTGGTCTTGAAGAAACTCAATGGAATGACAGCAAGGGACAGTGTGGGTAAGTTAGTAAGGTGAGTCTACTTATTAGAAAATGAAGGGGAGGCAGATATGTCATTGGATGGAGCACAAACAGAAGAAAACGAGACAAATTTATATTTCTCTTCTATCTGCTGGTTTCCCTGATTTTGCCTGGGTCACCTTCCCTGCCTCCATGCCATCCATTCTGGATCCTGACATCAAGTCTGAAAAAAGCAAGAGCCTGGTATTGACCTGAGGCACTTGTTAGCCCTTTGATCTTGGGCAAGGAAGTTCCTTCCCTAATTTCCCCGAGCCTCCATTTGCTCATGTGAGAAAGCATAACAGCACAGATGTGGGTTGTGTGGGTTAAAGGAGACCTGCAGGTGAAGCGCCCTGCCTAGGCTGAGCCTTCCTGCGGCCGTCATGGCTGCCCTGCAAGCACTTTTTGGTGCCTGGAAATGCAGAAGAGTCGACCTGCACAACTGCAGCGGCTCTGAGTGAGCTGCCAGGATGGTGCAGAGTGGCTGAGCAGCACGAGGGCTGTTAATGGATTTTATGGCTTTGTTGAGTATCCCAAACTACAGTTATTAATTATAGGATGCTGTTTAGACACGTTGCAACATATACATTTTGTTAGTTGATTTGTATAGGCACATATCTGGCAACATAAAGAATGTGCAAGACCCTAACACTTACAAAGCACTGTCATTGCCTTTTACTGCCCTCTTTGGCTTCTCAGACAGGAACAAAGGCTTTGAGGAGAGGACTGACAACTCTCCTTGGTCTTCGGACTGTCTAATGTCTAATTTAGTGTCCAGTGGCAGGGTGACATAACCTGTCGAGGTGCTCAGTATATGGGTTGAATCAATGAATAAATAACTTTTGTTTCTCTCTAGGTGTCTCTATTTCCTTAACCATTCCTTATGAACCTTGACCTGTGTGTGATATTGGCACTGCATATATGTATGCGAATAAGGTCAAGGATTTCTTCTGAGCCATTAGTTAATGTCTAGGGAGTACCTCTATGAACCTTGTGTGGCCTGGGGGTGGTGGGGAGTTGTCAAGAGTGCAAGGCCGTTGCACTCTGGGTACTGACAATTACTCACGAGGTGTTACAAGGCATGACGTCGGGTGGCCTGGTCTTAAGATACGTGGAGTGAAACAGAAAGGTGGTAACTTGTTGCCTGGGTACCATACTGCAGGGAAGTGTCTGCCCCACTGCAGCCTCGGGGGGCCCAGCGGCCCACGTTTGCCTTTTGTGATCCGGTCCATTAGCCTCCGAGAGCCGTGGCTGTTCCCGCCTCTCCAAGATGGTGCGGAGTCCGGCCATTGCCCTCCGGGTCCGCGGTGATGTACCGGGCTTGGCAACTCAGAGCAGCACTCGCGCTTTCCAGCTCTAGCGTGTGCCTGGCGCCCTCCCCAGACCAGGCGGCACAGAACGTCCGGAGACCCGGCCAAGGGCAGGAGGACCTGCAGCAACGCCCGCTCGCCCGCCTCTCCGCACGGATGTCAGCTCCAAGGGCGTGGCGGGGCACGGTGCCCTGAGCCCCCGCAGGCGACGCTCAGGCTCCCGGGGACCACTTCTGAGGGAGCCAGCCCTCCCCTGAGGCAGTTATTTGAGAGCCGGAGCGAGCGCGCGAGGCCGGAGGGCTCCCCGCAGCCGCCCACCCGGTCCTCTGGGAGCCGAGTCCTACCTGGAGGAGGAGCGCCCCGGAGCTCGAGGACGGCGGAGGAAAGTTGGGGGGAGAGGGCGCGGAGCCGCGAGCCTAGGAGCCGCGGCCGGTGTCCGCGTCTCATGAATATGCAGGAGCCACCTCCCTCCCTCCGTGACGTCACGGGCCGTCCCGGGGTGAGCGCCGGAGCTGCTCAGGGTCCGCGCCAGTGAGCGCGGCTGCTGCGGGCGAGCTAGCGGCGCGGCGGCGGGCACCGGAGGCCGAGCGCGGCGGCGCCCGAAGCGCACACAGCGGCAGGGCAAGGCGGCCCGAGGCCCGGCGGACACCGGAAGGCGAGAGCCGGCGAGGGCAGTAGGCGGCGGCGGCGGCGGCGGCGGCAGCGGCAGCTCGTAGGCGGCGGCGGCGGCGGCTAGGATGGTGACTGGGAGGCTGTGCTGGGTGCCGCTCCTGCTGGTGCTGGGCGTGGGGAGCGGCAGCGGCGGCGGCGGGGGCAGCCGGCGGCGCCGCCTCCTCGCCTCTAAAGGTGGGTGCTGGGGAAGTTTCTTCGTCTCTGAGGAGGGAAGCAGGGCGGGCTTGAGGGGGGAAGCGGCGGGGACCCCGCTGGATTTGCACACCCTCCCTTGCCGCAGCTTCCCCGGCCTCCGTGCGCCCGAGATGACCAAAGTGAGCGCCCTGCGCCCTGGACCAGAGAGATTTCACCTGCGGACGCCGGCCCAACCCCTGGGCAGGTTCTAGGGACCCAGGGGAAGGCCAGGTCTGGGGAGTCCGGACAACTTTGGGGGCTTTCTGCGCCGGAGTGGGGGTGTAGTGGCCGAGTGGCGGGCTCCGGCCCGGGAGCGGCGGGAGCAGGGCGCTGGCACGGCGCGGACAGGCAGTTGTCTGCTCCAGCCCAGAGGGAGGAATCAGTGGCGGCGCCTTCAAAGGAGCGAGCAGAGCTCGTCTCCCGGCTCGGGGATGGGGTGGAAACTTGTGGGCTCCGGGGAAGGCCTCCCTGGCTGGCTTCAGGATCCCCCAGGGCGGCTCTGGCTCCCCTGGGAACGCGCGCCCCCCGGGTGGGCCGCGGAGTCCGGAAGAAGTGCGGGATGTGACCCTCCCCATGGCCTCTCCGACTGTGCTTGGGCACCGGAGCACAGAGGCGCAGAATCCGGTGACCTCCCTCCCCGTAACCCTATTGGCTTGGAGTTCTTGACCTCTCCGCTTCTCCCGCCCCGGAGGAAGCAAGATCCTGGTGAACGCCTGGCGCGGTCGGGAGACTGTAGGCTGGCGAGCCGCGGAATTTGCTGCCTGGGAGCGCGGGGAGGAGCGCCGGGGTGGGGGCGTCTGGAGGGCGAACTGAAACGGAAGGTCACGTGCTTGCTGGACGGTGGTGGGAGAGGCAAGGGAGGAGCCGAGCGGGCTTGGGTGGCGATGGGTGCAGGAGAGGCGGTGGCAGTTCTGGGCTGGAGTGCCCGGCTTGGTGGTAACTTGTTGATTCTCTGCGTTTTGACTAGGATAGGAGGGCGTGCGCTTGGTTTAAAGGCTGTGGCCAGATTTGCCCGGCAACCAGTACGGGAAGGAACGTGGTCCCTGACAATCCTCAGAGGACGGAGGAGTTTGCTCTTGTAGATGAAGAGGCAGCCTATTAGCGGCAACCTGATTTGCAAACTGGCTTTCAACTGTAGCTTACCTGTGGCTCAGGAGGGAATGTATTCTACGTTTAATTACCCTTGGAGGGTGGGGAGAGCGTGAGGCAGCCAGTTCGCCTCCTCAGGACCTCGGGAATGCCTCTCCCGCAACTTGAGAGTGAGACGGTTGAGAAGAATAGGAGAGTTTCTGTTTATGCTGTAATCTTTTCGTTTGGTGGCATCGTTTTTTGTAACATTATTTTATAAGCAGGCATCCTGTTCCTTTTCATCAATTCCTACCCCACCCCCATCCTTGAGAGGTAGTTTTTTTTGGGGGGGAGACAAAGGAAAACTGATTATGAAAATGTCTCAAACATGTGGTAAAGGAAAGGTAAAGAAATGGGTAAAGGAGTCGTTGATCATTCAGAGAGACGCTTGTTTTGGTGAAAGCAAGAAGAAAAAGCAACGAACGACCAAATCTTTTGCTCTCCTTCCCCAATATAGACACTTTGTTAAATAGGCAGATTACATGTTTTTGATTCTTTTCGTCACTTTGTAGCGGAGCAAATGGCGTATGTTTAAGCCGATGTTTACATACAGGGGGCAAGTGAAGGAAGGGAAAAAAAACTTGTTTGGGAAGAAGACCTGGTATGCTTATGCATCGCCTAGTTCCCAGGTCAAAATGGAAAACTTGGTAGAGATAAAAGAGAAAGGTTGAGAAGAAAAAAAAAAACAAAATCCAGGCTGTCAGTGATTCACGCGTATGTGAATAATTATGTGCATTTTAACCAACACCTTGCATCTTCTCCACTTAGAACATATTCATTTCATGTTGAAAATAAGCCATTTGTCTTTCCGGAGTAAAAAGTTGATTGGTCCTGCGGAGCTAGAGTTGCTGTCTCCCCCGCGTTCTTCCCTCTTTCTCTTTCTAACCACTGGGGGGCTGCAAAGGGCGCTGTTAGCTACATTTTTCTTTTCTTTTCATTTCTTTTTTAAAGACAAATGTGTAATATTTGATCAAAACAGAGACATTTGCTATGACACTTTAGCTGGGATTTACAGGGCTGACTCTCCTTATTACAATGCACGTGCATTTTATGTCTCCAAATTTTATATAATTTCTGAAGAACATTTGAGATACTGAAGGTATGCTTCATATATGATGTGTCCCACCACTGACTTTGCCTTTTCTAAGGTTCATGTCATTATTATCCCCATCACTAAAAAGGAGAAAAGTCAGGAAGACCTATGAAGAAGATTGAACAAAAAGATAGCATTCTTTTCCCATACAATTCTGAATTCATTCACAGAGGAAAAATGGGAGTGGGGCGTCAAGCTGCCTGGCAGACCTGAATGCACCCTCTGGACAACTGTCTGGAAGTATGTCCTCCCGGCTTGGGCTCGTGTACGATGTCATGTTTGTGGCACACAGCTTGTTCTGCCTTTGTGTTTCTTGCTTTTTCCTGTAGGGAATCGAGCAGCTAATCCCTGAGAACTGTTTGGGGCTTTCGCAGAATCTCTGCACTTTGAGTACAAACATATTCCTGACGTCAGAAGTATTACAGTGGCCAGGCAGCTATTTTAACCCCTTCCTTTTCTCTCCTGTATCTTGATTATTCAAAAAAGACAAACACTTCCTGGATGCCTTGAAAAGACCAGATCCTATGCACATGTTTCATGAGCAAAGCTTGGGAAGGCATTGTGGACCCAAGGAGCCTCTGGAGCAGAGAAAGGCATGTCTTATCCAGGGAAAAAAAGACAATACAAAAAAACCTCTTAAGATTTGTGCCAAATTTGGTGATGCATCAGTGGTCTCAGGTCTCAGGGATCTGGTACACAAATGCTTTTCAGTCCTCAACCTCCAGGTATTTATTGGTTGTTCAGGACAATGCTTGAGTAGAGACCATCAGCAGTAACTGATGTAGTGCCCACCTGTGTGCCCAGAGCCTGACTCAGTGCTCTGGAGGATTCTTAGCAAATATAAGAAGATCAGCCCCCCGCACCACATTCCCATCTCACTACTACCTTGCTTTGAGAGCTTTGATCTGGCTGGAGACAAGATTTTTATGTGAAAACTTTAAGAGAATGACAGCAGGCCGAGTTTGTGCCAAGTATAATACCGTGCGATGGGGACGCAGACAGGGGAGACAGAGATAGGAAGAGGGCTTGCAAGCACAGCATTTGGTAATAGGGAGGGGAGGAGACAGCGGAATTGTAGCAGTAGTTGTGTAATTGTAGTAACTGCAGTTTGTGGAACATCTCCTTAGTGTGTTACAGGCACTGCGCTAATCTGTTTAACTGGGCTGTCTCTCATTTTTACAAATGCGAGGCTGGTTTTGGTAGCCCATTTCACAGAGGAAGAAACGAAGTCTGAAAGAGGGCAAGTGACTTGCCAGTACAACCGGGGGAGGATGTGACACTGGGGTGAGAATGCGAAGGCTCACCATGGCCAGTGCCCCTTGACTGTTCATTGTATATTCTCCCCTTTGGATTTAAAGGCAGATCTAGTGACCACAGGGAAGCTGACTGTACCTCTGAGATCCCCAAGAGCCCCTGTGGCCCTGCATACACAGGAGGAGAGTCCAGGGCTGCAGTTTCAAGGGGCCTGTTGGGAGATAAATGGAGTGGGCCTTGTTCTCATCCATGGAAACCTGTGCTCTAGCTTCAAGCAGCAGCCTCATCCTCCCTCTTACAGATTCAAAAACCATCCTTGCGTATTCCAAAGTGCACATGCAGAACCTCCCGTGGGGGCGAAGGTGGTGTGGAATTTTTATGTTGAATTGTCCTATATCATCTCTTGGAAAGTAGCATGTGTCTCCTGGGGGTGTGGCAGTTATTTCCCCAACAACTGAAGCACAAATGACAAAATGTCCTCAGCACTGCATCAGAGGGTGCACTCTGACCTGCACTCATCCCAAAGCACCTGTGGTTCCTGGACCAGATGTGCTCATTCCTGCCCTGGACCCTTTGGACCATGTCTTCAAGCTAGACGGTTACCTTCCTCAGCCTAATGCCTTCTGTGACTCAAGACACAGCCAGGCCTGGGCATGGTTTCCCCTAGGAGCCTTCCCCAGGATGTGGCTCTCCCTCTGGTGTACCTGTGCTCCTTGTCTGGCTCCAGCACTGCCCTGTGAGCTCTGAGGTCTGGAATCTTGTCCTGATTCTCCCTCCCTGTCCTGATCTCCAAGTCCACACCACTGCCTGGCCTCTGGATGTGAGCCGAGCAGTCAGTAGTGAGTGGCTTGGTGAATCCACCTGTTTGCAGTTGCAGTGCTATTGTTTAATGACACAGAGATTTTGGATGTTTTCTCCTGTCCTGTAGGAAGGAAAATTTGGGCTTCATAGCGAGAGAAACCTGGGTTCCAATCCTGGCCCTACTGCTTCCCAGTAAGATAATCTTGGACAAATCAGTGAATCCCTTTGAACCTCAGTTTCCTTATCTATAAAATGGGGATACAAAGATCTACCTTGCCAAGTGGTTGTCAGGAAAGTGTTTAGAAATCACTTAGCACAGTTCATGGCATGTAAACAGCATTAAATACACAGTGACTGTAATTACTGTAATTACCGATCATTTAAACACTGGGTTCTAGCATCTGAGATTTGGTGACATTCTCCCTTTCTGACTGACCTCCTGGCAGTTCAGTAGCTTTGTTCATATCTTCCCTCCATTCAAACTCTGTTCTCTCTGTCTCTGTCTCTCTCCACATGTGCATATGTATGGACTTAGTCATATATAAATACATGCACACATAGACATTTGGCTTGAATTGTGAAAACACCTGCCTCTTTCACTAGTCTATGAATGCCTTTGAGGCTGGGACCCATGTCTTGTCTCATTCATCTCAAAAGCCCTGGCACTTAATGCAGGGCCAGCTCTGAGGAAGGACTCAGCAATGTGTGTTATCTAAATAAATAAACATCTCTCTGTGCCACTGCCGAAGGTGTGGGATTCTGGTCTCTGGAGGAAGAGCTTTACTGGTGTGATTTGGGTTGTAAAGAGAAGTCCCCTGACCAGCAAACACTTTCCTTCCAGCCTTGCTGTCCCAGAACGCAGAGAAGCAATCTTTTTTGTTTGTTTGTTTAAGACACTGGCAACCTCTGAGATGATGCATGTTTATGTGGAAGGGGGTAATTGACACTGTGATAGCCAAATGACAGCTTGAGACAGATTATTATTTTATTATTTATTATCTAGCCCACCGCTAATTGGACCCTGTGGAAATTGGAATGGTGGGTTTGCAGATGAACCATGAGAGGACTGAGCTGGGGGAAGCATGCTGAGCTGAAGACACTGGCACTGAACAGGACAGAAGTTCGCCATCTTAATCAGCTGGGGCTTCTGTAGCAAAAATAACATAGATCAGGTGGCTTAGAAACAACAGAAATTGATTTCTACATTTCTGCATTTCTGAAGGAAGGAAGTCCAAGAGTGATTATGTTCTGGTGAGAGTTCTCTTCTGGGTTGCAGACTGCTGACTTCTTACCGTGTCCTTCTGTGTGGAGTGCAGAGAGAGGAAGCAGGCTCTCTCACGACTCTTACAAGGACACTAATCCCATTCATGAGGGCCCCACCCTCATGATCTCTACTAATCCTAATATGCTGGGATTTGGGTTGTAAGGAGAGGGTCTCCAAAAGGCCCTGTCTCCTAATACTATTACATTGAGGGTAGAGTTTCAACATGTGAATTTTGGGAGGACACAAACATTCATTCATACCAATCATGCTGTCAGCTTTGGGGGAGCAATAGGCAGAAGACAGGAGGCGGCAGTGGTTGGAGGAGGATGCTTGGGGTGAGAGTGAGGCCAACCCAAACATGCATTGGGCCTCATTTTTAGCTTTTTCAGCCAAGAGCTATGTCTCAGTCTCCTGTTATTCTCTATGAGCGGATTGAAAAGCTAAAACAAATATCAGATATCAAAGAGCTCTGTCTAGGGCAAACATCACACATGACACAAACTATTGGAGAACTTGGTAGCTTCTGGGAAAAGGGTAGACGACTGTGCATGAAACACCTGGAAAAAGTTTTGTAGGAAAGGAAGAAATTGACAAGGATAGGAGAAGCCATCAAAGATTAACAGAGAAAATGAAAGAGGGCTGGATGGGTGAGTAGGCATTTGGTCAGCAGATAGGAGATGGGCAGGACAGGTAGATGCAAGGTAAGAATGCCCATGTTGGTATGCAGGCAGGAGTAAGGAGGGAGCCCAGCCCTGGACAAATATATTTCTGCATACAGATTTATAAAGCTAATAAAAGAGTGAATGTTTATTGAATGCATACCGTGTGCCAGGCACTATTTTAAGCACTTTATATATGTCAGTTGGTTTCATCTTAACCCCAGTTGGTTTGATCTACCAATGATGCAGGTAGAATTACTATCCCATCTTTACAGAGGAGCAAACTGAGGCCCAGAGAAGGGAAGTAACTTGCCCAAGGTCCCACAGCTTAGAGACAGTAGAACTGAGATTTGAACCCAGAATGGTGTGGCAGACATGGATTTCCCATATCACACAGGCTTACCTAGCAGAGTGATGTATTTTCAGCCCGAGGAAGGCTCTGAGTGAGGCCAGAGAGGCTCTGCTGCCCTGGAACATTCCGAGGCAGTTCAAGAACATTTGGGTCTTCAAAATTGCTGAAAGAATCAGTTTCTCTGGAAGGCTCACTCTCTGATTGACTTCCCCGTCAGGAGCGAACATCGTCTTTCTCTTCTCGCCCGGGCAGCTGGAAGCCTTCCTCCCCTCCCGTCATGCTTGGCCTCAAGTAGAGAAGGCGGCTGTCTGCATTGCATGGTCCACTGGAGGGGTCTCCTGAATCAGGAAGACCTCCCAGCAGTTGTTCATTTGGGTTAAACATGGCCCTCCTCTGACTCCTTTTTTTTAAGCAGGCAGGGTTAAGAAAAGCTACCACAGACACTTTCAAGTATATTAGATGTACTTGAAGCCTGGACTCTGGGGAGAATGAGGAGGGGATGCTGAAAGGAGAGTGTGGCAAGAGGGGAGAGAGATGGCATAGATGAAATAGAAGGTAACGTGACTGCTCATAAGGCTGCCTTTTCTGCTGTTGTGGCAGGATTTTATATATGTCAATTGTCTTTTCCACAAATACCCATTTTACAGATTGGTAAGTGAACACCACAGGGCATGTAGCCACAGAGCCAGGAATCAGACCAAGGGGTCAGACTAATTGCAGTTGGTTGCAACCCAGCACCAGGAAGCCAGGTGATATCTTGGATGATGTCACCCGAAGGCCACTTCTCCCACTTCTTAGTGGTTTTCTAATCCTCAGGCACTTGTTTCCAGTACCTTCTCAGGACTTTGCTTGTCCCCAGCTCAGTGTCCTCTGCTTACATCAGTCCTCCAGAGATGGCCCTGACCAACTCTTCTCCTAGCTCACCTTAAGCCCTGCTCAGAGGCTTGCTCCACGTCTGTCCCCTCTAGGATGCCCTGGGGTACCACCAGCCCCATGTGTGTGCCAACCCAGCCTCTCATCTTCCCTCCACAAAGCTGCTGCTTACTCTGTGGCCTCTCCTTTTTGGATGAGAGGTACAACATCTGCACCCTCACCCAAGCCAGAGCCCTGGAGTCCTCCAGCATCCTCATCTCTCCTCTTCCATCACACCCCATCCTTCATCAGGTCCAGTTGATTCTACCCATAAAGACCTAGAACCTTCCCACTCCCCTCCATGCCCATTGCTACTGCCTTATTTAGCATCTCTTGGGAATGAAAGCACCCCCTCCTCATCCCATCCATCACCCTGTTGCCAGGATGGGTCACATCAACCCCAGTCCCACCAGGCCTATAAGAAATGCCATCCCAATCATCATGAATTCCATCCTTCACCATCCATGCTGCAGTCTGTTAAGGTCCCAGGGTTTTGAGAATAACGTAACACTCTTGGAATTGCCTCAAATTTCCATCCCTCACAGGTTACCCTTGAGATGCTCATTGTCTGAACAGCCTGGCCTCTTTTTTTTTTTTTTTTTTTGTGGTACGTGGGCCTCTCACTGTTGTGGCCTCTCCCGTTGCGGAGCACAGGCTCCGTACGCGCAGGCTCAGCGGCCATGGCTCACGGGCCCAGCCGCTCCGTGGCATGTGGGATCTTCCCAGACCGGGGCACGAACCCGTGTCCCCTGCATCGGTAAGCGGACTCCCAACCACTGCGCCACCAGGGAAGCCCACAGCCTGGCCTCTTGATGGCCCCGGCTGACTCTCTACTTCCATGGGCAGCAGAATCTTTGCTGCCACTGGGGTTCCAACACCTGAAGTCCAATTCTCCTATTACATTTCATTGCCAGTGCCCCGGGGGGTGCTTGGGGATAGGAGATGGAACAGGCCACCAGTTCCCATCCTAGAGGAAACCAGCCCTTCTCCCACCTTCTACCTCTCCTATCTCTACCATCACCCCTTCAAGGAGCTCAGGCATTCATAGAGCAAAGGCCTGGACCGAGTGTCTACAGAGATCTTCTGCCTACGCTCTTGCAACCCAAGCCTCCTCTGAAGCTAGGATACACAGAGAGCCTCACCCCTGATGACAAACCACAGTCCTCTCAAGATAGATCCAAACTCTCTAGCCTCATATAAAAGTCTGTTGATGGTTTCTCCCCTCACTTCTCATCTGGCCTCCTCTTCTCTCAGTGAACTTTCCAGCAGTTTCCAGATAGTAAATACTATCTTCTCTCAAGAGCTTACTGTGTGCTGGGCTCTGTTCTGAGTGCTTTAGAGGTATTAATACTCATTCAGTCCTCCAGCCACTCAATCATATGTGTGCTTTTATTATCCCCATTTTACAGGTGAGGAAACTGAGGCCAGGAAGGTTAAGCTACTCACCTAGTTCACCCAACTACTACTACTACTACAGCAAAGCTGGGAATTGAATGGACAAAGTCTAGTTTCAGAGACTACCCCCTTATCCGTTGGGTTAGTGACTCTCAAACCTGGATGCACAGTGGAACCACTTGAGAGTTTCAAAATAACAGAGATGCCTGGAACACCCCTGCAGAGATGCTGGTGTCATTGATCTAGGCTAGGACTTGGGATTTAGTTTAAAGCTCTCAAATGTTTGTGATGCCCAGCCAAGGTTGAGAAGTGCCCCTGCTAGCCCCTATTGCTGACAGTTCCCCAGGGAATGCTTCATTTCTTGGCATGGGTTGCAGGGCTGCTCCTGGGTGGGGGCCTTGACCCTCTTTATTTCACCACCTCTGGTTTCCCCCATCACAGTACCTATCGCCTCCCTGCCTCCCCAGGCAGACTGTGACCCCCTCGAGGGGGAAGCATCCTGGTCACCTCTGTGTGACTGGTGCCCAGCACAGTCTGAGGTCCAGAGTGAATGCTGAGTGTTGAGGGAGTGATGATATGCCGGGGTGATGCCACCCACACTGGCTGCAAGTCCCTCAGGACTCTGCCCATGCACACTTCTCCAGGGCTACTCCCTGCCTTTGGTCACTGGTAGGAACTAGTCATCAGGCCTCTCCCCTTTAGTTAACTGATTCTCCTTCCAAACCAATGACAGCATTCACTTTGTAAAGGTTGAAAACACTCAGCTCTGCAGATGAGTTGAGTGAACTCTAACCACACCAAGATGTGTAAGGGAGTCAAGTCCAGCAGATGCCGCTGGAATTCTCCCTGAGAAAGGCTGTAAATGGCACTCGTAGCTTCTAAAAATGCTTAATTGGCTGAAATTTGACTTAAGTTTTGTGGATAGAAAAAACAAAACAAAACACACAGCACATCATTTTTGTGATTTCTGCCACTTTGCATTTCCGTGATGTCTGTTGTATTATATAGTTAAACAAATCTGCAGCCTTCAAAGAAGCCTGACGAGGAAATCGCCTGTGGAGAAGGCAGCGACTCCAAGTCACGTGACTTGGATCCACTGATCCATGTGAGGCTCAGGGCACATCACTCAGCCCTCTGGGATCTGCTTTTCCCTGTGCAGAAAGAACAGGATGGCACCTCCTTCCTCTATTCAAGAAAGTTCTGAGTGTCCACGTGCAAGTGGCTCTGAATACCCTTTGGAAGGATAAAGTGCTTAAGAAAATAAGGTGATCAGATTTAAGAAATTGGTTTTGAGACTTCAGGACTCTAACCCTCCAAACAAAACCCTACGTCTTTCCGTCTTTATACTGTCTTACCAATTTAATTAATGATATTTTCAGGAGAAGTCTGAATTTAGCAGTAAGGCCCTTCCTAATTCTTTAATGTACATTCTGCATATGGTACACGGTGGGTGTTCACCATGGTTATGCAAGGGGTGCAGCAGTTGCAGGCCCATAAATTTTCAGGGAAGAACCAGTCAAAACTGTTAATATGATGTCAAGTTGATGTGTCATTTTCCAATTTGCATGGATAACTGCATCGCAGCAAATTAATTAAAACAGATAAATGTTAATCTAATGCATGTCTCCTTGTAATTAATGAAATATAACCATTACAGGGTATTTGATTTATTATTTTAGTTTATAAAATGCCGAATTCTTCTGTAAAGTTAGAAACAATAAGAGGAGAAGCTGACCCATATATAGCACTAGGAAAAATAATCACATTTCAATAAATTAATCACTCTCTAAAAGGATATAGTTCATTAACACCATGAACTGAAAGTGTTAGATGTAAATTAGATTAACCTTTTTAGTGACACTTGCATTTATATTGCATATTCTCTTCAAACTCCAAGCACTTTACGTATATTAATTCGATGAACCTTCACCAGACCCTTGTTAAGTAAGTACATATATCAAAGTTGGAAGGGAGGAGAAATGAAACCCTTCAAAAACACTGAAATCCTGGTCTTAAGATTTATGATTTCCTCTTCAGCAGTACAGTTTATGCTGGACTTCTGGAGCTTGAGAACATGGGTGGTATTCAGGCTCTCTCGTGCTGTCAGGAAACAATTAGCCCATCACTTGGTACCTGAAGCCAGAGATGCTTGTGCTGGGGGCTCAGGCCAAATGCTGAAAGGAAACCCTCTGCCTTCTTTCACAAAATACACCCCAGCAACGGTGGGTCTGACTGTGGACAGGGCAGCCCCAAGTGGGTGTGGGTGTTGGAAACTTAGTGCCCCACTGGGGCATCCAAGGGTCATCTTCCCTTGGGCCAGCTGCTGTTCCTCTTTTACATCCCTACTCTTGACTTGATCATCTGGGTGCTGAGGATGGGCTGTGGTGAACAAGACCTTGGGAGGCTATTGGGAGAAGAAAGAAGGAGGGACAGGGAGTTGGGAATGGGCTTAACCTCTTCAGCTGGGGGTCTCTACTCAGGCCCGCCTGAGTTGGGGGCCAAGACCGCTGTCTCTTTACTTGCTGGGATGGAGAGTGAGGGCCTGAGAGAGGAGGAGTCCCTCTCCACCTAGCTGAAAGCCTGCTCCTCAAAGAAACTTTCCTGAGTGAGGGCCTGGGTCTTCTGTAGCAGCTTGTCACCAGGACCACTCCCCTCCTATGGGGGCTCTGCCTACTTGCAGGACTTACTGTCGTTGCCTGCTGGAGATTGCACAGAGGGGAGAGGAAGCAGGGCTTGCATTATAAAAGCCTATGAAGAGGGAAGGGATGTGGGAACAGATGTATATGTATGACTGATTCACTTTGTTATAAAGCAGAAACTAATTAAAAAAATTAAAAAAAAATTAGTGGAAATGAAAAACTAAAAAAAAAAAAAAATGCCTATGAAGAATCAGGGGAGGAGACTGTAAGCATTTCCTTAGCTTGATTGACTGTGTGTTTGGTGGTTTGAGGTTCTGAATATTTATTTTTCCAACTCTTTCTGTTCCTTCAAGCTCTCAAACCCACAAGTGCTTTCCTAGGGGCAGATTTTCACTTTATTCCACAAACCCATTGAAATGCTGTGTGTTTCAGATAACGGTCTGCCCTGGAGCTAGTTAGTGCATCACTAGTGGTTAGACATGAAATAGAATGTAGGAGAACAACGTTGGAGTTGTTGGGGATTCTTCTCCCTGCTTCTGGAGTTGGAAAATCATGTACTCTGGTCCTCATGCAAGGACAGTTTAACCCCACCCACTCCTAGAATCTCAGCTCATTCTGCTCTGCCGGCACTTCTCGGCACACTTGTCTGCTGCAAAATGCTCAAAATTCTCTCCTCCAGACCTCGTACGGAAGGGATTAAGAATCTGGATTTAGAGTCAAGAACTAAGACAGGCCATCACTCAGGAAACTCACAGAAATGCTACGGAATGAGAGAAAATATTGAATTTGCAGTGTATGGTATTTTAAGAGTTTCCTTCTTTCCTTCCTTTCTTCCTTCCTCCCTCCCTCTTCATTTCTTCTTTTCTTGTGTGTTTTTGCTTGTTTGTAGGAGGGTGCATGGTCATTTGGAGCAGGGAAGGAGGCTAAGATAATTTATAATCAGAGTTAAAAAGAATTTCACTTTCAAGACCTAGATTTCACTTTCTTTTTGTTGGTTATTTTTTCTTTTCCTGAAAGCAAACCAATTATTTTGGCTTTATGGCACCATTATGAGAAATATCAAGATGGTTGTATCTTGCATATTAATTTTAAAATTATATTTAAGTCTTTTTAGTGATTTATTCTTCTTTTAACTAGAGGTCACAAATAAGGCACTTTTTTTTTCCCGGACCGGGTCACGAACCCGTGTCCCCTGCATCGGCAGGCGGACTCTCAACCACTGCACCACCAGGGAAGCCCATCCACTTCTTCAATTACTACCAATAATCATGAGAATCATCATCCTCGTAATCTTAACAATTTGTTTTCTCCATCCAATGGGAAATGTGAATAGAAGCATCTTTAGAAAACTTTGCTACTTCTGTGGATCAGAACCACCTAATCTTTAACTAAAGACAGAGGGCTCGCTATGCAGCCACAGCTTCAAAACAAGTCACGTGGTTCATACTTCCAACCAAATGGGCTTTGGTAGAGGAAATTTGGAGCTGCCACTGCCCTTGTCTCAAGTCTACTAGACGTGGTGACCTAATGCTCTCCTTACATCATCTTATCAGAGAGGAAACACTCTGACTTTCCTGTAAGCTAAGGCAATGGGTCATGGTGCAGGATCTCACTTGGCAATATGCGCATTTAGAAAGAGGGGACACTGCTCAACCCCTAGGGTTACGCATTCGCACACTGGTGGCATTTGGGGCAGCGTGGCAGGCTCTCTGGAGGGTGTGGGGGACGTGTGAGGCAGATAGGTCTCTGTCATGGTGCTCAAACCGTATTAGGGTGATTTAGCTCCTGTGCTCAAATTGTGGGAGCCCTCCCGGGATGAGTCTATGTGATACCTTCTGTCATCTAAAGCTGGCAGTGGCGGCTACAGGTCTTAAAAAGCTGGGCTCCTGCCCATGCTGACTGCCAGCTCTGGTGGGTCTTGATGTCTTTTCACTCATGGGTCCTGGCATGGAGATAGCCTGGTACTTGGTGTGGGTGGCTGCCCTGGCCGTGGGTGAAGACGTGCACTTGGACATCCTCTCTCCCCAGAACCAAGGCAGCCTTGATTTCCAGGGAACTTGAGCCCTGCCAATCCCCAGCCAACCCTCCTGAGCACCTAAGAAGGCACCCCAAGAGACAAGGGAGGGGGTTGCCCATCCATTGTGATGCAAGAGCCTCAGGTGTGCAGACTGGGGGTGTGCTCAGACCCAACCACAGAAGCACTGCCTGGATACGGGCATCCAGCCCAGTGTCTCCCCTTCATTAGCCACAGGGACTCACCTGGTTCTCTAGCTTGATTGCATCTGCTTAAAGGCAGGGCAGGGTTTCTCCTGAGCAGTGGCCAGCACGCTTGACTCAGCAGTCTGTAGAGCACCGATCCTTCTCTGTCTGGTGTTCTCAGTGTGTTCTTCAGTGTCCTGAGCTGTTCTTGTCTCTGGTCCTTGCTTCTTGTGGCAGGCACTATCTATATCCCTGACTCTTGTCTTTCTACTGCAGCCAGCTCAGGATAGGGATGTGGGGGGAGGGGTGAGAGTGGGGGAGGGATGAGGAGGCAGGGGCCTCACTGCTCAGAGAGCACTTGGTAACTTGGATTCTCCTTGCCTGACTGTACTTCTCTATCCCTGCCGCTCATGGACTGGTTCCTCTTTAATCCACTTCTACGCAGCCCTTGGCAGTTCTTTCAAACACACACACCCAGTCCGTCACCCCCTGCTCAGAATCCCTGCATGTCACGTCATCACTTTCAGGATAAAGTCCACTTTCCTTGGCTTATCCCCAAAGGCCCTTAGTGGGTGCCCACCTGTTCCTGGGCTAGAAGGTGAGCTCGTGTGAGCAGAGCCCAGCACCTGCACAGTGCCTGAGGAGTGAATGAGCGAATCTTCTCTCCGTGTGTTGTCCTCACGCTTCAGCCTGACCCGCAGAAAGAGCCCAGTTCCCTGCCTCATGGGTCTTCCTGTGTCTCTGCACTGATACACACCCCTCCCTTGCCCCATCTGCCTTTGCCTTGTCTGGCAGCCTGGTGCCTCTTCTGGGATCCATCCCTGGGCATCCCCTGGGAGTATTCTTACCCCCTACCTCGATTACACAGCTCCCATACGGACCTCCACGGTGGCACTTACCAGCTTGCCTACCTGCCCACCTGCCTGTTCCTCGCTAAACTGTCTTATCCCTGAGGTCAGTGTCTGTGACGTCCTCATCCTGTGCCCCCCCAGGCATGTATGGTCTAGCAGAGGGTAGGTGTGGGAGTGATGTCTGGAGTTCCCTAGAACTCAGCTCGTTGCCTTGTGGGGATGGAGGGCTGGGGTGGAGTTCCTCTTGATTGATCTTTCTCCTTCATCCCCCTGGGTCCCCAGTGCCCATCTTTCCAGTGCAAGCCCACCCGAGGAGGGCTGGTGGAGAAGGAGGATTTGGTTAGGAAGGTTAGCATCGCGGGATGGGTGCTGGCTATCATTGGCATGAGCGGGTGCATTCAAGGATGGGGAGATAGAGCCAGGCTGGGGGCAGGTGACATGTTGGAGGTGAGACACATTGGGGACTGGGAAGCTAGATGGCTCAGGGCCTTGGACCTCTGAGGCTGATGATTCTGGGGGCCATTTCCAGAGTGTATATGCTTCTGGGATAATTAATGTAAAGTAACTTTCCCATCAATGAAAAAGCTTTAGTCAGGAGCTCCCTCTTTAATCTGTAACACTGAATACCACCTATCTGGGAGAACATCTTCTGTCACTGCGCCGATGAGAATTAAGTTGTAACCATCGGCTGCTGCGGGTCTTACGCTCTGCCCAGCGCACTCTCCATGTCTCTCAGTGGTTACTTCTGGCTCCTGTCAGCATCCTCTTAAGCCTCAGACTGTTGAAGTCCTACATGCATAAAGCATGCCTCCTTTTCCAAACAGGCCACTAAAAGCGATTTGCAGTTGGTGACATCAGATGCATGTGTATGGAGAGGCCAGGATGAGGTTTCTAGTTGGAGAAGCTTTGCCATCAGTTAGAGTGAGATGGCCCCACGTGATGAGGCCCATGGAGTGCTACCCATGGAGCTAGAAAAAAAAAAATGAGCAAGTGGGAATCCTTCAAAGTCCAAACATTTACTTCCAGATCTAAGGATATGCTGGTTCAGTTCTAAGCATTCAAGCTTTGACACTGTGCACAGGGAAACACCACCATCCCCATCCAACCCAAATCCAGGACTTTTGAGGCTGGTGTTGGTAGGGGAAGCTCTGCGGGTGCTCCCTGGGGATGTGGCTGTGCAAGGGTGTACGGGGAAGGTGGCTAGCAGCCCTGACTCTGACCCTGAAGCCCCCCTTCTCCTTGGGGCAGGAGTTTTTTTTGTAGATTATGCTGCTGGGGCAGGGGCCTGGGCAGGACTGAGCTGCCGCCTTCCCGTAACTCTGGCTCAAGTGGGAACAGCTTCTCCCTCTAGATCTTAAGGCTAGAGCTTGGACCCAACTGGGTTTGACTAAAGGCTCAGGGTGCATAATGGGGAAATAAGCAGAAAGGATTATGAAGGCAGACCACTGGTTTGCATTGCTTCAGAACCAATGGCCCCTTTTTACAACAAATATTTTGTAGTCCTCCCATTATTATCCTGAAATGAAATGTACTGATATTACTGCTTGCTTGCATACATAATTTAACCAATCGGTAGAATGCCTTAACTGAAATATAAAGAAACTAAAAGGAAAATAATGTATCATAAAATAGTGTGTAATGCTGGTGCCCACCTATACTAGAGGAGTTGTGAATTAGACGTTTGCTGTGAATGCCACAGCTACAAATGCAGATGGCTCCAGCTGCGTGGTATTGGCAAGTCAAATATCATGGCTGATATTGGGATGATGTGATGTTAAGAAATGGTGACGTACTTCTGGTGAAATTCTGAACGAGACAAAGTACCCTCTGGCCTTAATTCATAGGATGGTTGTATTCCTGAGAAACTTGGGGTTTATTAAAGCTACACGAAGAATATTTAGCTGAATCATTCCAGTGCCCCTTGTACAAGGAAGAGAACCGTGGAGTTCTAGATGGTGTGCTGGGGGATGTCCAGGCCGAGAGGTGCTTGGAGGATATACCCCAACACACACACACACACACACACACACACACACACAGACTCCTAAGTTCCTGCTTCTAAGATGTACCAAAGCTGGATCCCATATGTACTTGCAGGTGAAATTGCCTTAAAGGGTAGACAACTTCTGGAGCTGTAGTCTTTCTGGGGAACTTGTGGGGCAAAGGGTAAAATGCCACTAGCTGGTGGACACCTGAAAGAGGTTGTCCCGTTTCACCAGAAGACCTTCTGAAGAATAAAGCCTTCCCAGGGGGCATGTTGGAAGACCGCACTGAGCCCATCAACCATGTGCTGGAGCATCATTTAAGGGGATAGATCAGAGGAAGGGAGGACTGCTACTTTGCCTAAGATGGAGCCAGGCTGGGAGTAGGTGACATGTTGGGGGTGAGACAGGTTGGGGCCTGGGAATCTAGATGGCTCAGGACCTTGGACCTCTGAGGCTGATGCTTCTGGGGGCCATTTCTAGAGTGCATATCCTTCCGGGATAATTAATGTAAAGTAACTTTCCCATCAATGAAAAAGCTTAGTCATGGGCCTCCTCTTTCATCTGTAGCACTGAATACCACGTATTTGGGAGAACATACTCTGCTTTAAGTATAGAGACATGTCTTCCCCACAAGCAGAAAAGTAGGGTGGAGGGGTGGAGGAGAGAGCAGACCACACTCGGCCCCTCCATCAGGAGACTTTGGAATACCTTGCCTTTTTGGGGGGAGCAGAAGCTTTGTGGATCAGATAGGAGACTGGAGTTTAAAAATGAGTTGGGTTGAGTCTTAGTGATTGAATGAAAAGCTGTAGAATTGGGCTGGCGTCTCTTTAAGGCAGTTGCCATCCAGTGGGAGGAAGGAGCTTGACAGCGCTGTAGGGGGCAAAAATAACAGCTTTTCATGTTTATATCCAGATGGATTAAATGCTAACAAACTGGCTAGAGTATTTATTATGGTCCATACTGATATTTCAGAGATAAAACATTGTTTTCTTGGATGGAAAATTCTTCCTTAGTGTTCTCATTGATAATTTAGAGGGATGAGGGTTTTTATTTTGTTATTAATCCCTAGGTGTCTGTTTATTTTTCCCCCCTTCCTTCACCTAAGTTTAGAGGTGCTCCTAAGAGAGAGGCTGAATTGCCAAAGAGTTTCAGTAACTCTGAGATGAAAGTGCATTTTAATATTTTGACTTAATTGGAAATGGTATATCCCCTTAATAAGGAGTTCAGTGACATTTGGTAGTTCTGTAATATTTGACTTGGAGTTGAGTTTATAAAAATTTCAGCCCAACGGTAACTTCAGGGCACTAAGAGGTATGTGTATTTCTGAAATGAGAAGACCTGGTTGACATTCTGATTCTAAAATCAACATCATCTCTTATGCATCACCATATTTTCAATTATAATGGACGATGGGCCGTGCATTTAAAAGTGTTTTCCCTGCAAGCTCCCTCCCAGACCCAGCTGGGAAGGGAGAGTTCTCACAGCCACTCTTCCAACTTAACTTACTAACACGCTTCCTTCTCCAAGACTGCTTTGTTTTTTTTCTCCCCACATTGGTTCCTCAGGGATTCTTTAGAAAGTGGAATCTTTTTTAACTTCGTGGGGGAATTTACATCCTGAGTCACCTGAAAAGGTTGAACTTGGGAAAAGTAAACTCATGGCAGGAAAAGCCGGAGGTTGTATGAAATAGCTCTGCCAGCCAGACAAAGTACTTCTAACAAAATCTGGGGAGTAAAACCAATGTCTAGGGCATGGTGTTCTAGTATCTCGTGGGTGTTTCAGGATGATTCAGACCTTCTCTACATTTGTTTCTCATTTCAGCATTAGCTTACTCTCCAAGGAAACAAATGCCCTAAATGGATTATATCAAGAACCCGATATGCCACTCGTAGGCAGCGAATAAGGTCGGGGTTACACTCAGGCAGTCCTAGGACGCAATGGTTTTCTGGAGTAATGTGGGTTTTTATTTTTTTAAATTTTTTAAAAATAAATTTATTTTTGTAACCAATGGAGGCAAATTTTATATAAGTCACCTATTTCGAGTGTACATTTCAACGATTTTTAAAATAAATTTACCAAATGGCTCAACCATCATCAATCAGTTTTAAAACATCTCTATGACCCCGATAAGATCCCTCATGCCTATTTTCTCTTTGTTGTTTTTGTTGTTATTGTTTGTTTGCTTTTCCACGAGGCTCAGGAGCAGACCTCCCTACATCAGAGAGTGGTCACAAAACCAGGTCTGCGATGGCCCTGTCTTCTACCCACAGTCAGTCTAGGGTGGGGCAGGCCCGGCCTTTTCCCCGCCCACCTCATCCAGCTGGGCTGGAGGAATAGAACAGCTGTCGAGTTCGGTGGAGCCTGCTACCAGTGGCTTAGAATTAGGGGCCTCTACCCCAGTGGGGCTGTGAACTCCCGGCTGGCCTTATAGCAGGTCTTGACCCCTTCTCCAGTGTACATTGTCAGCAGACTTAATAAGGTGCAGGTTGGATAGAGACTAGTCAGCAGCCTCAAGGGTGTGTGTGAGGAGGGGATTTGGGTGGCTATCGAGGGTGCCTTGCCCACTTTCCCTCTGCTCCTGCCATTTTCATAGATTCAGGCCCAACTTCCAGCACTAGCTGCCCTTTGCCTGCGTGCTCTCTCTGGCCGTGAGACCCCTCTCTGCCTGTGTGTGGGCCAAGTCAGAAGTCCCAGGGAATTAACACCCCCAGGAATGTCCTCCACCAGTGACTGACAGGAGTTGGTGGATCAATACCCCTGCTCCCTTGTCACTGAGGTGGGAGAACATCACAGCCTTTCACATGGTCCTCAAGGGATTCCCACGAGGTCTGGGCTCCACTTGCCCAGTTTCCCCCCTTTTGTTCCTGAGTCTCCCCTCCCCCACTGGTCTTTCCTGAGATCACCTCCAGATAAACCACCTGCACTCAAATCCTTGTCTCAGGCGGAGCCTGCTCCTGAGGGAACCCAAACAGATAGAAGGGGCAAACAAGAGAAGGTATTTTATAGAGAGCACTTGGGTGCTCTCTGGACTTTGCTGTCTATAGTAAATCTGGTATTTCAGGATCTCAGTGCTGGGATTCCTTTGCACATTTAGTCAGACTCACTTGGTGGCTGTGAGGTCTCGTGGGGCGTTTGGAGGACCGCTACCCCTGACTGGTGTCCCTGTTCACTGAATTGGGGCGATCCTGTGTGGCACTTGGCCTGGCCTTCACTCCCACCCGGGGTGAGGAGGCCTCCCTGCAGCGAGCTCTGTGCAGGGCTCTGCAGCCCAGAGTCCCTGGGCCTGGGGGGGATGGGCGGCTGTTCCTTGGGGCCCAGGATTCTGAAGGCCCTTTGAGGGTAAGGTTGCCCCAGCTCCTTTCCCAAGATCTGGGCTAAGGTGGGTGCCCAGCGCCCCCAGGGGAAATGAGGTGAATTAGGCTGATGCCTGCAGCACACATCACCCACACATCTGGGGCAACATCTGGTGCCTCTGATCGCAGCCAGATTTCTCGAGTGTCTATTTTCAGCATTTTCCCAGAGAGCCTATAGGTGAATTTGCCAAGCGGTTACCTCTGTCTGCAACGCTTCCTTTACTGATGTGAACAGCCGGCAGAACAGAAAATCTCTCCCCTCCACCCACCCCGGTTTGCCCATGAGTCTGAATGACTGTGGTCATTCTGTCATTTCAGGTAAGGCAGTGAAAAAAATCTGATGGATACAAATTCTGCCCTTTCTCTGAGAGACTTAATGCCCTGAGCCACTGTCAGCTGAGTGGGTTGACGGGAATTAGTCCGTCCGCTTAGCTTCAGTCACTTGGCCCAGCTCAAGTGGATGCGATTTGGTATTTTTTATGTTTTTGACAACCAAATGACTTTATTTCAGAGGTGACTATTCTCAGCACATAAAATATACGTAAATAGGTGATTTCAGGTACTGAGGCCAACACCTGATTTATTTAAAAAGTTCTCTTAATTCTGGGTGGCTGACGGATGCATGGTGTGTGAATGGTGTGTGAATCCTGATTCAGTGTATGGGTCCTGCTTATGCAACTTAGAAGACATGGGATCTTGGAAAAGTTGCATAACTTCTCTGAGAGTTAGATTTCTCAGCTCTATGATGGGTATATGAAATCCTACCTCAAGACGCTGTTGGAAAGATAAAGTAAGGCCAAGGACGTAAACCACTGGCCATAGCAGAGGCTGGTATTCTGGTTATCTACAGCTACCTAGCAAACTACTCCCCAACTAATCCATGTAAAGCAGCAACGTTTTTTAAAAAAAATTTTTATTGGAGTATAGATGATTTACAATATTGTACAATGGTATACAGCAAAGTGAATCAGTTTTATATATATATATATATATATATATATATCTCAGTTACATATATATATGTCTTATATATATCTTATATATATATATATATATATATATATCTCCATTCTTTTTCAGATTCTTTTCTCATATAGATTATTACAGAATATTGAGTAGAGTTCCCTGTGCTGTACAGTAGGTCCTTGTTGGTTATCTATTTTATATATAGTAGTGTGTGTATGTTAATCCCAATTTATGCTCATAGATCCTGTGGCTTGGGAATTTAGATGGGGGTGGGGTGGGGAGGATAGCTTGTCTCTGCTCCGTGATGCCTGCGGTCTTGAATGATCAGGAATTGGTTGGGGTCATCTGGAGGTTTCTTCACTCCCGTGTCTGGTGCCTGGGCCTGGATGACTCAAGGGGTTACTGACCAGAGGCTGCATACGGTTCAGCTTCCTCCCTGCATGAAGGATAGTCGTGCTTCTTACCAGGACACAGAGTAGAAGCTGCACCGTCTCTTGTGGACCCAGCTGCATCCTCTCCTAAGTCATCTGGAAGCAGGTCCTGCTTGCCTCAGGGCTTTCTCTCACTGGATGATGGCTTGCATTTTCTCCTTGACTATGTCCTTGATCTTGGCCTTAGCCAGAGTGGTCTCTACTCTCTCATGCCCCACGAGAGAAAGGATGGAGGACACTCATTTCCTGGGTAGCAGGCAGGGAGCACATGCTATGAGGGGGCAGCATGCACAGTGGGACCTCTGGAGGGAAGATGGGTCCCCGTAGGAGGTGCGACCCAAAGGCTGGAGGGAAGGGAGTGATGAGGAGATGGTCAGACCCTGAGCATAGTTACCCCTGTTCTAGAGACTTTACACCCCTCAGCTCAGGTCAGCTCATCCTCACGGGGGCTCTGTGCGGTAGGTCTGATAACTTCCCCACTTTATAGTTGAAGAAGTCTCCGAGAGCTCTTGGTAAGTCCATAAGTGATGATGTTGGGACTTGAAGCCAGATCTGTGACTTCTGAGTCTGTGCTCTTACTATTGCTCTGGTAGGCAGCCTCCTATTTGGTGACATCTTTCCATATTTTGTTCTCTATTTATTGTGCATTCATCCTTTTCCCCGACTCCATTCTGTACTCACTGAGGGCAAGAGTGTGTCTTCTCCTCTTACATTCTCCTCCTGTGTGCTTGGAAGTCCCTCAGAAAATAGCACCGGGGCCAGGTCGAGAGGCTGCCGTCACCTCCATGGGTCCAGCCTGGCGATTCTCTGTCTTGTGAGCCCCATCAGCTGGGATCCGGTGGATTGAGAGCAGGGAAGGCATAGTTGTTCAGAGCCTAGTCTCCAAAGGAAATTTTATTCTCGTTTATTGTTGAAGTATTGGTTTTGAAATTGAAACACAGAAGGTCTACTAAAGGGATGTCCCATTCGGAACAAGCTCTCTTTTTTCCCCCGTTTTCAGGTTAAAAGCAATAATCATGAAGCAAACAGAAAAGGAACCCTCTAAAGAATATCCTGAATGGCTCTGACAGGTTACAGCTGCAGGACAGATGTGGGATTTACATGACAAAAACCTGAGCACAATGCTGATTGTCAGTCACCAGTAATAAGATTTCCTGAAAAGCTCAAGATCTTAATTAAAAAAAAAAATCCCATAATTTATTTTTGCTGGTAAGTGTCCTTTTGCCTGATGAACTACTCAGGCTGGAATATTGCTTTTCCTAAACTTCATTTCACCAAGGCGGGTCTGCTTCATCCCCGACCCTCCACCTTCAGCCCCTCTTCCTGGCTAAGCAAGCTGTTTGGAGCAGAAAAGTCTTGGGTGAATATTGTTGATTGGAGAGAAACAAGAAGATCTACATTTTGGTGGGGAAGCCAACAAGCCGACAGATTAAAATATTCAAAGATGATTCTGGGCAGGAGGGCAACAGGGGCCTTGAAGTAGGCTGGAGAGTCAGGGCTGGTGGAGGTGATGCGGGGGTTGATGACCGCTCTGAGCAGGAAGCCCTCCGTGCCTTGGGGCCGCCCAGCTCTCCAGCCTCATCTCCAGCCTGGGTCTGGCACTTAGAGCACCACTTAGGTGTTTACCCCTCCAGGCAGGACCACTCCCTCCCCCTGAAGGACCTAGGATGCCCTCACCTCCTCCCTAGGCACAACCTCCAGGCACAACCAGATCTCCAAGATGGAGAGAGATTTTCTCCTCATGGGCGACTTTTCTGTGACACTTTGTATTTTCCTCCCACAGTTGTGTCCTGATTCTAACCTGTGCATACCTCAAATAGAGCCTTACTTTTCTTTCTTTTTTTTTTTTTAATATGAAAAGCTGGATTTGCCTACCAGATAGTGAGGTCTGTAAAGGGGCAAGGCTCATCTCTTAATTCAATCCCTGTTCCCCAGTACCTGGTAACTCACAAACTTTTGACTGGGTGAGTGGACAAAGGCATGGCTGACTTGTTGATTCAACGAAATGCTTTGGAGTGTGGGACTCTGAGGGTTCTGGAGAGGGCAAACGATGTCAGGGAAAGAGCCGAAGTCAGCAGAGAGTGCGTGCCATGTTGGGCACAAGCCGAGACCAGCCTGTTTTCCATGGGCTGCCATCTGAAGGCCTGCGGAGAACGGGGACCCCCTTTCTAATGTTGAGCCTCACCACCCTGAGCTAGGGGGGCTGGGCTAGCACAGGAAACATTCTCAGGAACTCACAGTCTCAGGATCACCATGGGAGCCCATGTGTCAAACTCTTCAAAGGCAAGCACTTTCCCTTGTCTTGCTGATTCTTTTTTCCTGCTGAGTCACCGCCTGTGAGAAAGCCACTGTTTCTCCCACCTGCCAGTGGGGGACCTCGTGTTTGATTGTTGATCCACACTGCAGATGCAGCCAGGGCTGCTCAGAAATAAGGCTTAGCCAGGGCGCCCAGGCTGCTTGCACTCCTTCACAGGGAGTGTCTGGGGACAACTGTCACTCGGAAGGCTGGTCAGAGCAGATACCTGCTCCTGCCTGATTTGTAGTCTGGACGCATCGTTGCCCCTGGACAGGGTAATGGCCACCTGAACCCTTGTTCCATAGTGATGTCTCCTAGGAGCCTGGGGGTGGGGGCTGTCAGTGAGGACTGAGAATGTTGCTGACCCACCCTTGGGAGGGCTTGTTGGCCACGTGGGCTGTGCGCCCCACCTCCAGCACGTGTTCAGGAGGTTTGGGTGTGAGTGATGTGTGCTCATTCTTTCTTAGCTTTATCTTTCTGCTGTTCATAGTTCCTCTTCTTCTGCCTAAGTCGTTACTTTTCTCCTTTGGCACGGTATGCATTTCAGTACACAAGACTGAAATCCATTGTAGAATGTGGTGGGGCATCTGTGGATAAAGTAATACATCTGAATTCTGCCCAGGTTGACATGATGAACTGGAAGCCTTGATATACTTGGAGTTATGATCTACCTGGTGGGCTGGGGGAAGGAGCATCCCGGAAGGGAGATCCACTAGGAACCTGCAGAGAAACACACCTGGCAACCCCGTGCTCCTTCTAAGGGATCAGAATGTGCCCCCGTAGAGTCAGGATTAGACAACGGTGTCACGCAAAGAAAACCCAATACGTCTGGGAAAATAGATACTCCTCAAAGCATTGTGCCATCCCGCCATGTCTGCGCAGGTATACCATGTTTCATCAATTCTAGGATGACGATTGTTCTCTCAAATGTTAACATCTCTGAAATCAACATGGGTCTTTTTTTTTTTTTTTTTTTTTTTTTTTTTTTGCGGTACGCGGGCCTCTCACTGCTGTGGCCTCTCCCGTTGCGGAGCACAGGCTCCGGATGCGCAGGCCCAGCGGCCATGGCTCATGGGCCCAGCTGCTCCGCGGCATGTGGGATCTTCCCAGACTGGGGCACGAACCCGCGTCCCCTGCATCGGCAGGTGGACTCTCAACCACTGCGCCACCAGGGAAGCCCCAAGATGGGTCTTTTAATGGATGGTGCCATAGATACAGTGAAATGTGATGAAATGTGGGCAATGACTGTGTCATTCCTTTGCCTGTTTGCTGTCAGATCTGTCCCTACCCTCCTGTTCCTGGGCTTTGTAAGGGAGGGCACTGTGGTCCCCAGCTGTCTTGCCAATTGCCTCTGCCTCGGTACAACCCATGGGGGGCCCTGGTGGAGACTGGAGAGTGGGGGAAGGAAAAGTCAAAGTGTTTCTCCCTCTGCTTCTTGTCCCGGGAAATCACTGCTGCCACACATCTCCTGCGCCTTCTGTTGCCCTGCCAAGATTCCAGGTTCTGCCCTGCGGCTCCACCTTCTGGACTTTGGTGACCCTGCCTCTTTTATCCCTTCAGCACTTGGTGATGGCTTCCTGTCTTGCCATTTGCTGCTTAGCTTCCTTGTTCCCCGTCACTTGGGTAATTGATTCTTTGCATTAAATTTCCTCTCTTTAAAGTATCTAGAGTAGTCATTGTTCTCCTGGTTAGACCCTGACTGCTACGAAGATACAACATCACAAGATTAAACATGGAGGGGCCATTTTTCTCTACCCCAAATCCCCCTGACTGCATAAGAACATGATGTGACATTATTATTCATTTACGGTCATCATGGTGTGTGTGTGTGTGTGTGTGTGTGTATGTATGTGTGTGACTCTCAGCTCTTTCCTCCATGTTACGGCACAGTGGCCTGGGAGGGACAGGGGAGATATAAACGAAGGAGCAGATTCCACCTCTGCCTTCAAAGGGCTTACACTCAAAATGTGGATAGAAGTGGAGCTTTAACAAAATAGAGAATAAAAGTAGGTGACAGCATATGGTGTTCTTTGGTTGGTTCTCTAGGTTTTCTAAAAGTAGAGGAAGGAACATGGGTTTAAGTTACAGAGTGGCAATTTGCAGGAAAGACACATCTACATTTTCACAGATGCAAAGATTAGAGAAATGCAATCTGTTTCTTATCCTTATAGCAGGGCTTGCTTTTTCAAGGAACAGGAAAGACTAGAGGGTTTCCTTGAATATTATTTTATTTTATAATTAAAAAACTACATTCTTTTTATAGAAAATTAATAAAAAGCATAAAAAATAGTAGCAACATTTAAAAATTTGCATTAAAAATTAAAAATTGCTATATTTCCCATCACTCAGAGGTAATCCTCAAGGTAGTTCTAGATTTTTCTATGCATATTTTTACATAATTTAATTCATACCATGTATATAATTTCTATCTTACTTTTTTCACTTATCATTATCACGTAAGTGTTTTTCCAGGTTATTAAAAACTCCTCATAAACATTGCCTTTAATGGCTACATAATATTTCAATATGTGAGTGTACCATACTTTATCTGAGCAGTCATTTTGTCAGATATATTAGTGGCTTCTATTTCCTTTTTTCATTTTAAATAATTCTGCAGTGAAAATTTTGTATTTCTTTTGATGTCCTTAGGCTACAGTTCTAGAAGAAGTATCCCAGGGTAAGGACCTGTTAAGGTCCCTGATACATTTTGCCTAACTGCTTTCCAAGCGGGGTCCATTGGTTTATCTTCCTCTTTATATCCCTTTAGTTCTCTAGCCTCTAGTATCATTTTTTAACAGGTATAATTAACATGCAGTAAACTGCACATATTTCAAGTGCACAATTTGATACGTTTGACATACACGTGCACCCATGAAGCCCTCCTCTCAACCAAGATAATGAACACATCTAGCGCCTTCAGAATTTTCCTTGTGCCCCTCGTACTTCTCCCCTGCTAACCCTCCCCACCTCACTCCCATCCCGCAGACAACCGCCGCTCGGCTGCCTATCATTCTACGTTTAGTTGGCATTATCTACTTTATAAAAATAGAATTATACAAAATCTACTCTTCGTTTTGTCTGGCTGTTTTCACTCAGCATAATTAGTTTGAGATTCATCTGTTGTAGCATGTATTAATAGTTCATCCCTTTTTATTGCTGAATAGGATTCCATTGTATGGGTGAACCAACATTAGTTTACCCATTCCGCTGATGGACATCTGGGCTGCTTCCCAATAAAGCTACTGTGAACATTCATCTACCAGTCATTCGTGAACATACGCTTTACTTTCTCTTGGGTGAATACCTAGGAATGGAATGGATGAGGCATATGGTAGTTATATGTTTAACTGGTAGCTTTTGTTAGTAGTAATTACCTCTTAGGGCAAACCATTGATGCATTATAATGATAATAATAATAGTTATTATTATTATTAAATTATTTTAATTGGCTTATTTATTTTTTTTATTTTTGCGGTACGTGGGCCTCTCACTGTTGTGGCCTCTCCCATTGCGGAGCACAGGCTCCGGACGCTCAGGCTCAGAGGCCATGGCTCACAGGCCTAGCCGCTCCACAGCATGTGGGATCTTCCTGGACTGGGGCACAAATCCGTGTCCCCTGCATCGGCAGGTGGACTCTCAACCACTGCGCCACCAGGGAAGCCCTTAATTGGCTTATTGAACCTTGTGCTGGTTCCCTGATCAAAGTTGAGGTCAGGGAGGAGTGGAAGTGAGGAGGAGGACAGAGACCCCTTCCTGTCACTCTTTTACGTGTGCAGCAGAGAGTAACTAAGGGGGATGATCTGTGCACACAGTGGTTTCTAACCCCCTGCTTCTCACTCTGGTCTGTAGCCCTGTATCTGCTCATCGTCCCTTTTTCTCAGAAGAATAGACTCATGTCCTGCTGGTTTTTGATTGCAGTGTCCTGCTTGGATTCAACTTTCTCTTTATAATACTTTGTGATGAAATAACCTAGTCCTCTGCCAATCACATCACCTCCTTTTCCTTTTCTACAATCAATACCCTTCCTAGTGTTAAGGGGGGGTGGTGGTTGGAGGTGGCAGGTATGGGACTGTGGAAGCAACCACGTTGCAGGACCGACTGGGAACTCCATGAAGGCAGACTGGCCTTTCTTGCTTGCTGTCCTTGGCTGGGAGAGACATTCAATAAGTAATTGTTGAACAAATAAATGCATGAATTTACATAAGGGGAAAAGTAAGCATCAACAGTAGTCAGAGGACTGAGTGATCAAACCTATTTACTTTGGGCAACGAGAGAAGGTTTCATGAAGCATAGGGTACGTATGAGAAAGCAACACAAGATAAAACCTAATGTTAGATTGTGTGCTTCAGAGAGTTTAGTAGAGGAGAGGAACTCTGTTTCTTGTTCGAGAAACTTTCCATACATCATGATGTTGAACACCCATAACAAACGTAGGCTAGAGTTATCTCCATTTTCTGGTGAGTAACCAAGACTCTGAGATTTGGGTAAACCTGCCCAAGGTCCCAGCTAATGGGAGTGAGTCGACAGTGCATACCTCTTTGAAGGGATGGGCCTTGAAGTGGCAAGAGAAAGGGTGAGATCATTTTCGTCCTCTAAGTGGTGTGAGACACTCACCCTTAGTCCACTTGTCCTGCAAACATGAACCCCTGTGCTCTGTGGAGGAGATTGCTGTGGCTGGAAGGGCCTGACCTCCTCTTCCACTCTTCTTCCCAGGAGCGCAGTATGTAGTGAGATGCTGGCTGGGACCATCCCCTTTGCCCACTGTGGCAGCCCAAGGATGCCAGCTCTCACATGGCCTGTCTTGGGGCCTTGCACCCCAGCATCTCTGGGGTTACTTAGGAGTCAGGAAGACGAACAGAGTTTGTCTCCATGCTAGCCTGTCTTTGTTCTTCTCTGAGTCTTCTCTGAGCCACTCACCACATTGACCCTAAAGAGAGAAGTTTCTGATGCATCTGATAAGGACTTCTGTTGAGTTCCATGAACCATCAGTTTGGTGTTAGTTTCTTTTTCTGGGAACTGCAGTCAGATCCAGAAGGCCTTTGCTTCCTGCTTTGCACTCTGGCCTACGAGAAGGATGATGACTGTGGTGGGTTCGTCTCTCAGCACAGCTTGTCAAGGAGCTCTTCCTGGACAACGTCTTGGGCTGGGGCCAGAGCTGGACTCACCCTTGACAAGCCAGTCTGGGTGGCCCATGCTCAGTGCAGTGCTTGGCACACAGTAGCAGCTCAGCGGCTATTGGAGTGAATAGTATTGCAGGTCGGCTTGGATGACATCGCCAGGGCAGAGGTTCCCCAACTTCCTCAGCTCCCAGCACCCTTTACCTGTGTCTCAGGAATTTTTTTTACAGTGCCCCTAGGCCAAAAGAAGTTCTGCTTATTAAATCGATTGGTCCCCCAAATTTAATAACTATTTCTGCTCTAACAACTTAGTGCCTACAAGGCACCACAGGATGTCTCAGACTGTGGAACCACACTGGGCAGTGCCATCTTCACATCTTGTTCCACATTGATTTTTACACAGTTCTTGCCTTTTATCATGAGAATCCTGAAAACTAAGGCTCACAAAGATGGCATCATGAAAGGAAGGCAGCCCTCTAATGTTGAAACTGAGCTACCTCAAGCTAGTCGTTTGCATGGCACCTGGCAGATGTCACTGTATGTCCCTTGGAAAATCTAAAACATCCAGGAGCATCTCTGTGAGGTTGCAGTGGCTCTCCTGGGGTGCCTCAGCATGCACTTTGGGAACCGTGGCCCTAGCATCACTGTCCTCCTTCAGCTCACCTCAGTGTTGGTTGGATGCTGACAGCGTCCTCTGCCTCAGGACTAGAGCCCTGCCAGAAGTGCTCTCAAGGGTCTTCTGGTCTAAGGGGAGAACGATCCTCGAATAATCCAGTCTGGGCCATGCCGGGGGTCGGGGCAGGTGTTCTGCATGGCAGGGGAAGGGCCCACTGCATCTAAGAAAGTGCGTGATTGCAGGATGAGAAAGGTAAGCGTGGGACATGTTGCAAGCACATGTTCTAACCCACCCTGGAAAGCCAGAGGACACTCGGGTGGAGATGACACCTGAGCTTGGGCTCAAAGCATGAACTGGAGGAAGCATTCAGGGAGAAGGGGCTGCTGCCCTTAAGCAGGCAACGTAGGGCCAAGCCACCCAGAAGGGGCTCTGGAGGCTGTGGAGTTGGAGGGACGGTCTGCATTTCCGGGCCGGGATGCTTTCTGAAGAGGGAGTGAGACAGGGGCTTATGCACCGAAGGGCGGGCTGTTGTGTCTTTTCCCCAATCCTGTGGGCTGTGCAGCCCCAAACCTTTCCCGGGGTGCTTTGTCTTCTCTCTTTCTTCATTTTATTTAAGCAAACAAGAAATGCATTTTGCCTGTGTTATAAACTGCTGTTTCCAGGGGATTCGATTCCATCTCCCAGCTACATGTGTCTGGCCTGTGGCAGCCGCCTCCCTTTCCTTCTGTCGGGAATGACCTGCTTTGTCCTTCAGAACAGCGAGTTGACAAATGCCATCTGATGTGTCTCCCAGGCACCTCCATTCATCTTGATGGCAGGCTTCAGACAACACCACCACGGTTGATATGTTATACTTTGAGACTTTTCTGCAGTGATTTCATTTCGCGTGCTTTAGGTTTTAGTGCCACTTTCTCTGGGTCCCTGGCACGTTTACACGGTGTCACTTGGTAAAAAAAAAAGCTTTTCTGCAGTTCTGTTCAAAGGCTGTTTAAAAGAATGAATGAAAGGCTCTGTCATTTGCCCAAGTCTAGTTGTGGGCAGTGGTTCTGCCAGAGGTGCAGTCTTTGATCTTTTGACAACAGCACTGTCTGAACCCACCTCTCTGCCTTGGTATCTGGAGTGGTACCTCTCACGACCTTGGCCGTGACCCGGAGGAGACGCAGAGGGGAAGGAAGGGAACATTAGGACTTGTGAGCGAGCCGTGGGTCCTGTGCAGCTCTGGGCAGAAGCCAGGCTGATCTGCTTCTCTCGTGTGGGGTGGGAATGGCATCTTCCACACCTGGGGCCTGGGCTTCTGGTCATGGTCTTGGGGCCTCTGCTCTGGTGAGTGCTGAAGGGGAAGGAGGGTGGGTAAAGGGCAGTGCTCCATCCAGATGTGAGGCAGGGTGGCCAGCTCTGGTTTATGGTATCAAGACAGGGAAGCAAACACATTCCTTGCTCAGAGCTGGCCAAGCCCTCTTGAGAACCAGGTAAGACACCAGCGCCTAGCTTTCTTCTATTCGGGGACCTGCCTGCCCCCTGGCAGGGGGCCCAGAGCCTTCCCACAGCCTCCTGCATCCTCCAGAGGCCTCCCACGTCTCCCTGAAGCCCCAGGATGCCCCCGCAGTGTTCTACGGCATGCCATTCCGCTCACCATCTCTAAAACCGGAGCCCTTCTCTCGTTGCTCTCTTTCAAGATCAACTTGCCCTGACAACCTGTTGGACAGTGGTTTGATGGTTGGCCCACTGAGCTAGTGTTCTGCTGTTTACCTCTGGAAGGTGCTGGCGCTTTATCAGCACTGGTCCCTGGAGGACAGGGAGGTGCTGGAAGGGCTCAGGCCAGGACCAGGAGAATGGACCAGCTAGTGGAAAGGGTGCCCAGGGCTCCAACTCACTGTGACCGAATGACCTGGGAAGATCTGGGCTCTGCAGCCCAGTGTTGCCATCCAAGTAGGTCTTGGTTGTGAGTGAGGATGACGCCGGATTCCATTCTCAGCACTGCCGTGCCTGGTGCGACAGCAGTAGCCTTCTACTCAGGCCATAGCTCTGCTGTCTCCCCACGATCTGTAACCCATTATCTTCTCTGCGGCCAGAAACATCGTCCTCAAACCCAGATCCCAGTATGCCGCTGTTTGTTTGAATCCCTTCAGCTGCTCCAATCATATCGAGGATGGAGTCAAAGCTCCTTGACTGCATCTATGGTCCCTTATGACCTAGCCCCTAGCCTAACGCTGGACCCTGTGTTTGTCGTTCCCACACATACACCACGACTGCTGTTACCTCCTGCTTGGCTGATGCTGTTTCCTCTGGGGGATGGCCATTCTCTCCCCATTCAAATTGCCTGCTAATTCCTATTCGGCTTTTCACACTCACCAGGCCAGGCCTCACCTGCTCCAGAAAGCCCTCCCGGGGTGCTGCAGGTTGGGACCGGAGCCTTCTCTCTGAGCTTGCACAGGACCCTGCTGTCCCTTGGAGCACAGACCACACTGCACTCTCATGGTTTATTTATTCATTAATCTAAATCCCACTAGAGGGACTTCCCTGGTGGCACAGTGGTTAAGAATCCGCCAGCCAATTCAGGGGACACGGGTTCGTGCCCTGGTCCGGGAAGATCCCACCTGCTGCGGAGCAACTGAGTCCGTGCGCCACAACTACAGAGCCTGCACTCTAGAGCCCGCGAGCCACAACTACTGAGCCTGCGTGCTACAACTACTGATGCCCGTGAGCCTAGAGCCCGTGCTCTTCAATAAGAGAAGCCACAGCAATGAGCAGCCCGTGCATTGCAACGAAGGGTGGCCCCTGCTCGCCACAACTAGAGAAAGCCCATGCACAACAACAAAGACCTAACACAGCCCCCCCCAAAAAAATCCCACTGGAGCCTGGGATTGTTCAGGTCAGCGACTACAGTCCTCAAAGGTACATGTGTGTCTGTCGATGGACTGAATGAGTGAAGGGAAGGTGCCCAGAGTCAGGCTGTGGCTCCGTCTTATTTTGGGTCTGTTTGTGCTTGGGCCCTGCCAGGGGCGGGAGATTGAGGAGAATGGTGACTAGTAAGAGTGAGGCAGGGGATCAGCCCCCGACCATGCAGCCAGGCTCCCAGGCAGTCTCCACTGGGAAACTGGAGTATAAATCAGGAGAGGAAAATGTGTAGGATCACAGACACGTGTAAATGCATGGAGGGTGGAGGAAGCCTGCAGCTCGTTAAGCTTCAGCCTTGTACTTGCCACCAGCCCTGGTAACGGCCTTGCTAATGGCCTGATCATGGCAGGAGCCAGGCACTGGCCGGAAGCCACAGGAATGACAGATGAATGGGATGGATTTTCGAAGCAGAGGAATAAGAGCTGCTTTTGAGGGATCTTGTGAATGGAAGGCCTCTTGCCATTCTTCTGCCTTCTTCTGTGACTGGCCCAACAGAAACCTGCAAGGTGGCCTTGTCTTTTGAAGCTTTATCCATTAGGATTGATGAACTTTTTCAGTAGGTTATGCCTCTACCTGAGCTCCTGGGCGTGGAGGTCAGATCAGTTGTCAGCAGTGGTCACTGTCATCTTCCATCTGCACTCAGCAACACCCAGGTATCCAAGGAAGGACCACCAGAGAATGGTCATGGCTGTCGCCCACATTTGTCCTTCAGGAGCAAGCCAAGGGAATTTGGCACATGGGACTCAAGGTGGCTACAGGACAAAACCCCATGCATTCTCTGGGAGCCTAACTGTGCTTTCTTTGTATAATTTTTTTTTTTTGCGGTACGCGGGCCTCTCACTGTTGTGACCTCTCCCGTTGCGGAGCACAGGCTCTGGACACGCAGGCTCAGCAGCCATGGCTCACGGGCCCAGCTGCTCTGCGGCATGTGGGATCCTCCTGGACCGGGGCACGAACCCGTGTCCCCTGCATCAGCAGGCGGACTCTCAACCACTGCGCCACCAGGGAAGCCCTCTTTGTATAATTTTGTTTCCAAAACTGTGGATGCTTTTCAGTCTTCCTTCCTGCTTTAGGAAAAGCTGTTTTGTTATTAAAAGTGGTTGCCAATTTATTCTTTGCCTAAAAATGAGAACTCCCAGTTTCCCAGGAATAAAATACTCTGAATGTCTCTTGGATATTTTGAAGTTATGGCAAATAGCTATTTGAAAATGATGAAATGGCTTCATTTATTTACACATCTCACTAATATCTACACATAATAACATGCTTGCAGAAACTGCCTATTTGTCAGGTGGTCAGTTTGCCAAGTGGTCCTTCTGGTTCTGTTGGAGTGAAGAGAACCACATGAGGTGATTCACACCTCTGAGGTCCCATGGTCTCACGTTAAGGTTCTCTGGAAATGGGAGAGTGAATGCAGGGTGTTGGGTCTGCTGAAATATTTTGTAACACAAGATCCATGCTGTGTGACCCTTGGCAAGTTATATAACCTCTTCTTCTGCAAAGTGGGCAACAATAATTCTAGTTTGTTGTGAAGATAAAATAAGGATGTGTGTATATGTGTGTGTTATATATATATAGCACACATGTAGACATATATCTGTGTATATATATGTGTGTGTGCACACATGTATCTGTATAGCAACAAACAAGATTAAATATTTGGTATAATCAAAATACTTAATGATTGGTTATTTGGTTTAGAATAGGTTGAGAAACCCGAATGGGACTCTCCACTTGGATGGTATTTTATGCCTTCTTGAACATGTGAAGTCTTTGGAGAATTCAGTACTCACATTGTAGGCCATGGGGACTGAAGAATTAACTATTGGCCACAAAGTAAACTGGAGGTCAGAGTTAACTAGAAATTCACAGTTGCAAGGACTGGCTGGGCCCCTTGGAACTGTGGAATACTAGTTAATGGAATTCTGGGGATAATAGAGGATTAACCTTCAAACTTGTCCTCTTCTGCAGTCCTTGTAGGATGTTACCAAAGTTTCAAGAAGTATAATTGATTGAGGACTCTTGGCATAAACATTATGACCCTCATGACCACCATCTTCTGAGAGATTTCTTTTTTCTTTTTCTTAAGCAAAAGACAGACTGTAACTTTTTTATGGCTCTGTGTTCTGGTTAGTTTGGATCTTGAAGTATTCCAGAAACTCAATATGTCGAATATATTGCCGCATAAAATAAGGGAAAGATGTAAAAAGAAATTAAATATATTTTAAGAAACTCCAATGAAAAATTATTGACATTTTAACTGAAATTCATGTTAGTAAGTCTGTTCTTTAGCAGCAGCAAAAGACATAAACTCTTTTTATTTGTTCATAACTTTGAGCTATAAAAGAGATCATTATTCACATTTTTTTCTCCTATGGTAGCATAGCCTTCAAGTTTAAGAGGTTGGAAAAGTAAAGAGAACATGCAGCGTATTACAGCCATCGTGAAATTGTGTAGGGCTTTGTATATAATGCTTTTTCACTCCTCCAAACATGTTCATTTGCGTTTTCTTATGTGAGACTCACAGCCTGCCTTTGAGGTGGACAGAGAGGGTTTGATTATTCCCATTCATCAAGGCATGGAGGGTTAAGTGACTTGCCCAAGGTCACCTAACTAGTAAGTGTCAGGGCTGCTACCAAAAGCAAGGCCTCCTGGGTTGTCAGTCACTGCCAGGTCTTGTCCGTTCTGCCCTCAGATGGCTCTTCCTCCTTTCAGTCTCACTGCCCTAGCCTGGGTCAGCTATGAATTCTTGGGAAGGCTGCATCCTCCTCCTAGTTGAACTCCATCCCAACCCACCTGATCTCTCAGTCATTTCCTTGTTCTGCGGTAGACCTTGAGTGTCTCCCCTGTGCCACAGCCAGATGACTCTTCTCAGAGCATCTCCATTGCCACTGGAGGATCTTCAGGGGCTTCCTTCTGCCAACCACATACATCAGCAGGTCCTCCCTGCAGCCAACCACATACATCAGCAGGTCCTCCCTGCAGCTACCTGTCTTTCCGCCCTGCCTCTGCCAACTCTCTTAGGCCTCTGAGCTCCAACCTGAGTCATTGTCTTCACGTGGGTCCTGCCAGCACTGCTCCGCTCCTTCCCTGCATCATACACAACCTACAGTCCACCTGTACCATCTCCCACGACCACACTATGGGTCTGTGCCTCTAGGCCCCTTCCCAAGGAGACTTTCTCAAAGAAATCATCAGCCACTTGCCCCAATTCAAGGATCTCTCCTCCCTTGAGCTCTAACCCTTAGCACCCACATCGTGGCATTGACTGACTGTCTCCTGCAACGTTGTAGACTGGCCTAGTTGCCCTTATAGAGTCTGTGAGCAACCTGAAGGCAGGGACCTAGGATGACACCCCAGCTTCGGAATCAGACCTATTTGAGTCCAAGTCACCCTGTCCCCCTACAGCCAGCCGTGGGAACTTCAGTCGGTCACTAGGCCATTGCTGGAGTGACCTGCAGGGCTTCCAAAAAAGGAGGTCTGCACCCCACTCTTAGACACTGTCCGGTAATTTGGGCTGGACCGTGGCCTGGGCATCAGAATACTAAAAGGGCCTCGGATGATTCTGATGAGCAGCACGGTTTGAGAGTCACTGATTAAACCTGCCTAAGCAGATAGGTTAGAACCTTCTCTCAGATAAAACACCTCTTGAGCTTCCCTGGTGGCGCAGTGGTTGAGAGTCCGCCTGCCAATGCAGGGGACACGGGTTCGAGCCCTGGTCTGGGAAAATCCCACCTGCCACGGAGCAACTGAGCCCTTGTGCTGCAACTACTGAGCCAGCACGCCACAACTACTGAAGCCCTCACACTTAGAGAAGCCACCGCAATGAGAAGCCTGCGTGCAGCAGCAAAGACCCAACGCAGCCAAAAATAAATATAAATAAAATAAATGAATTTATAAAAAACACAACAAAACACCTCTTGCCCAGAGTTCCTGGCACTGCAAGCTATGGCGTGCGTAAAGCATCTGGTGCAGGGTGCTCTCCTTATGTGCCAGTAAACGGAGGTCATTACAATGATGATTCAACGTTGTAGCCTCCGCAGCACCTCACACCCTGGCCTGAACAGGGTAGGCGCTCAAAGCCCAGTTGTAAGGTATGAAACCTAAGAACAGTATGTGCTGTGAAGAACAGCAGTGTGATGTGTCAGTAACCCCTGGTGACCATTTTGATGACAACACTTGTCGCCAGTGGCCTGTGAACTGCCTTACAGGCTCATCCTGAACGCAGCTGCACTTGGCCTCGAGGGCCCTCCCTCTGCCTCTGTCAGAGGCACCTGCAATATTTGTACCCCACCCCTGCCCTGAGGCTGCCTCCTGCAATCCCATTTGGCAGGAGTTGACTGGTGCTGATGCTGTTGTTTCCAGGGGGAATTGTGGCCTCTCTCTTTACCAGGTCATGACGGGTCAGTAGCCGGGAGAGGATGCTCATTTTAGAAATAGCTCTTAAGCATAATGATGGGATTCAGCTTCCAGAAAAGCTAAAAGAACGACGGTAAGATCCATTGCACACCTGCCCCTTGCCCTGTGTCAGATGCATCGCACAACATTATGGAGGGCCCGTGGTCTCTGTAAAACCCTGGGTAGTCAATGCTGCCTTTTTTTTTTTTTTTTTTTTTTTTTTTTGCCGTACGCGGGCCTCTCACTGTTGTGGCCTCTCCCGTTGCGGAGCACAGGCTCCGGACGCGCAGGCTCAGCGGCCATGGCTCATGGGCCCAGCCACTCCGCGGCATGTGGGATCTTCCCGGACCGGGGCACGAACCCGTGTCCCCTGCATTGGCAGGCAGACTCTCAACCACTGCACCACCAGGGAAGCCCAGTCAATGCTGCTTTTAATGGCAAATTTTTGCCTTGAGGACATCAATCAAGGGGAAGATTATGGTTTAGAATTATCAGGCTTTCTTCTTGGCATTCATGTGCTCTTCTCGGGACCGAATAGCTATTCGTAGCCCTTCCTGAAGCCAGAGAAAAGCAGTGACCGCTGAAGATTTGGAAGCTCAGTGCCATTAACTGAAACGCTTATAGAATAAATATACCTCTGATTAGGAGGGGTGCTGAGAGGCCTCGGTGCTCTGCAGGGCTGGAGAAAAATGAGATGAGAGGCTTCATAAAAGCCGTCAATTGTTTTAAAGACGAGTTGGCATCTTTTAATTCCTCACCAGATAATGAAATAGCTATTTGAGCCTGAGACTATTGTGTCATTTCTGGTGTATTCAACAACATTTAGTCAGCAATCATTTATTAAGTGCACCTCTGTCCCAGGCCCTGGGCTGGGGTCTGGGACATGTAGAGGAAGGAGCTTCAGTCGCTGGCCGTGGAGAGGTGACTGTCTCTTGGGTAGAAGTGTAGGATGGAGAGCAGTGCAGGCTTCCTGGAGGAGGTGAGGCCTCAGCCAGACTTGAAGGAAGGGAAGAGTTTGCTCAGTGAAGGGCTTGTTGAGCAGAGTAAGAGGTCTCCGTCTAGGTGAGCTGGGCAGGTGCTCTGGGTTCTGAGCCCACCCATAGCTGCGGGGTGCAGACCAGGCCCACAGTTAGTGGCCTGGGCAGTACTGCCCCTCCTCCGTCAGCAGGCTCTGGAGCCAGGAGGACAGGAGACATAGATCCCAGCCCCAGCTGTGCTTCATGCCTGTGTATGACATCAGCCATCGAGACCCACTGGGCTCCAGTGTCACCATCTGCCCGTACAGGCTCTGATAGCCTCCGAATCCCTGACCTTAGGTGCTGAAGAGGGTCAGAGAGACTCTGTGTCTGCAGAGGCTTCCTGGAGGAAAGGGCTTAATGGGGCCCTGAGGGATATTGGAAGGTCCTCATTTATTCTTCTTTCAGGCCCCCTAAAAGCATTTCAGTCCTCCGCTCTTCCCCCACGCTGCAGGCAGGAGCTGCATGGAGAAGGAAGTAACGAAGTGACTCCTCTCTGAGGATCTGAATTCCCTGTAAGTTTTAAGTCTAGCGGAAAAGGAAGAGCACAGACTGTGGATACTGACAGTGGGCTGCAGTCAGCTCCATCACTTGCTGACAGCGCCGCCCAGCTCCCTTCTCAGAGCCTAGCATTCTCCTCAGTAAAATGAGGGTAATCCCAGTTACTCAAAGGTTTCTGAAGATTCCAGATTATCAATGAAAGCCCTTATCAGAAAGCACTGCCCATTGCCAGGTCTCAGTAAACTGTGGTCAGTAACATCCATTGCACCACGACAGTTCCCACAGTGCAGGGGGTGCATGATGGGGAATTTGAGGGCGATGCCAGAGGTGCCCCCCGCTGCCTCAGCCCAGGGCAGGATGTGAGGATCGTAGAACCACTGCTTTCTTCTGCCTTGGGCCTAGGTTAGCTCTCAGTCGTGTTTATTGAATGAATAACTGGATGAATGAATGAATGGATGAATCAATAAAAAAACCCAGAAATGGCCATCTGGTATATTTTGCTAGGAATTTTGTCTGCACATCTGTCTTTATTGTTAGAAATCAACTGTTCCTTTAGTCTACGTTGAAAAAGAGAAAGGATTCCTGCAGAGTTTTATATACGAGTGAGATGTTGGATAACTGGTGGGAAAAGGAACCCACCCTTATTCGGTGCTCGCCGTGAGCGGGCTTTCCTGATGGATACCTGGGGCAGGGCCTTGAAGCCAAGGTCCCTTGATTCAGAGGCCGCAGCCCTGAGGTGGGCTCTGGCAGGGTGTGGTCTACCTGGAGCCACGCCCATCCCTCTGCCAGGTGTCCAGATCACTGAGGAGCCACCTGTGTGTGACTGGCTTTGAGGGAAGTATGTGGCTGAGAAGCAGGCAGGTGTCTGGGCCTCCCGAGCATTGAGTTCCAGCGGCAACCACCTTGGTGGCTGGCTCAGGTTAGTGGCCTGGACTTAGAAACTCGGCCGAGGACTTGAGGGCTCATCTCAGATGATGGCTTCAGGAGGGGAGACCTGTCTGGCCTAAAGGCATGACGTCGGGGGAAACAGGGGGAAGACCTCCTCAGGAGGGAGGGGTCGTCAGCCAGCCTGTGACACCTGAGATTAGGCCCTGGGGCAGAGGGAGACCAAGAACTTGGGGTTCCGAGCCCTGCCTGGCTGGAGAAGAATGACATTTCCAGGAAGCTGGTATTACCCACTGGCAGGTTTCTGGGAAAGGATGGGACCTGTAGTTATGTCCAGAGGAAGAGTTCAGCTTGGAATTTGTGCAGTCAGGGGCCAGGACTGGGCAGGAAGCTGCTGGGTTATCCATAACACCGTCTTTGCCCCAAGTGGCCAATTTTGTGACTCTACCCAAGCCAAGGTGCTTGTAAGCCTGAGAGAAGGTAACCTGATGTAAACATTTTGGGAAAACTTTGCAAAGTAGTGTGAAGCTACAGGTTTGGGGCCTCAGGGTGACACCACCCATCCTGTGAGAACTGGTTTGGGAATGGGAGCCATGGGTCAAGGACTAAAATTTCCTGTCCTTTGGATGAAACCAAGATACCTTCAGCCACAGGACTCTCCCTCTGCACCCCTGCTCTAGACACGGTCCCAGAGACGTTGTCAGCTGTCCTGCTCGGGGGTGGGGGGATGTGACACGCCTGGGCTGTGTGGACCCCACTCCCCTGCTTCCCCAGAGGTCACTGGGTGATCTCCACAGAGCCCTCCGAAGTGGAGAGGGGCTGTCTGTGGAAGAACAGCAGCATCCTGCACTGACCGAATTGATACTCTTGCTAAATGTTTTATAGCGTGCATTGCACTGGATGAATTGAAATTGGGCAGGAAGGTTTTTAAGCAATTCATCAGCCCAAGTAAACCCCTGTTAAGAGGTAGGCATGAGCTCTTATGGGGAAAACAGCCATAGGAAAATAAAGTGCAATAATATTCTTCTCTTTCCAAAGGATATATAAAATCAGTTGTGGGTTCCCTGCTCACGAGCCCAACCTCTGGTGCTATAATTTATTCTGGGCCTGAGCGGGGTTGCATGCTGGCTGCCCTCTGGCCTTGTACAGAGGCTTTGGATATTTATCTTAGAGAGGCGAGCTGAGGAGGGGATGCTCAGAGGGTGTCCTGGGCACAGGGGTTCAGCCGGCCCAAGAGTGGGGGCTCTAAGGGGAAGGTGGGGCACTGCCTCACCCTGAGCACAGGGCCCAGCTCATGCTTTATCTCATTGAATCCCCGGGCCCCTGACTGACTCTGCAGAGGAGGAAGCTGAGACTCTGGGTGAGCAAGTGTCAGGTTGGGAGTGGTCACCTAGCCCCTGGGCCTGGGGAACTGGAGTTTCTGGGAGTCCTAAGGTGGGGGGGTGGGCACAGGCAAGGCCTCAAGAACGGGAGGTGCGGGAGCCGGGGGTGGGGCTCAGGAAGTCTGCTAGGCAGAGGGAGGCAGGTGCTGGGATGTGGATCGGGAGCGTGCACTCCCTCAGGGCAGAAACTGCAGCTGTCAAGGGCCCACTGGCTCTGGAGAGCACAGAGTGGGTGCTTGTTAAGTGTTCATGAACCAAAGAGTGGTACTATTATTCCCAGTATTAACTGCAAATATGAAATGGTACCCTGAGTAGAGGTCATTCATCTGACTCAGGACAAAGGGACTGATGGAGACATAGCAAAGTGAGATTCAGGAAATCTTGGTTCTAAGAAAGGACCTGTGATGTCTGACCCTTAGACAAGCAGTGATAGGAGTGCAAAGCTTCAGGCTTCTCAATACACAAGGTCATGAAGACGAGGGACTGGTTCCTGGTCATGTGTGGGTCCCTGCATCCAGGCCGGATTGACACAGAATGAGATTCTGTGAGTGCTTGTCCAGTGAGTGCATGGATGAATGGACCATTCCCCCATCACTTTTCTGCAGGCGGTGCATCCTCAGTGAATCAGAAGGACCTGCATCACATATGCAGTCCCTGCTCCCTGGTCCCCTGGGAGCCGGCTGAATCATGGCCATGGTCATTGCAACAGCACAAGTGCCACCACAGCCAGAAGTCTTCATCAAGCTCTTACAGGGTGTCAGACACTTGCTGAGGGCTTTGGACACCTGACTAAGTTAGGAGGCGACTATTAGGGTGCAGAGACTGAAGCTTGGGTAGCATTAAACTGACTTTTCTATGGAGCCATGGAGTGAGTTCAAATCAAAAGGCTGAGGAATACAACTCATCAAATTACCATGACCCCTCTGTGTAAATCACTGAGTTTCAGAATTTATCCCAGACTGTCATCAGATATTTCTGCAGAGCAGTCAGAGCTGGCAGACCAGCCTGGAAACCTCAGGAAGAGCATGTTCTGCTACCCTAGGACCACCCAGAGTTTAAGGCTCAGCCAGGATGGGCCAAGCCATCTAAATTTGCCTCAGATCTAAATATTAAGGTGAGAATTACTAACAGCTGCCACTTAAGGGAACAGCTGCTGTGCTCGGGGGCGCTGGGCCAGGTGCTGTACACCTGGAATCTCACAGAATCCTTGAAACGGTGCAGGGAGCAAGGAATACTCGCCTCAGTGCACAGATGAGGGAAACTGAGGCTTGGGGGGCGGGGGCGTCAACAATTTGTCCAAGGCCACTCAGCCAATGGTGATAGAGCCAGGAGTCGAATGGAGTCTGTCTGAGCCTAAGTCCCTGCCTTTTCTGCCCAAACCCGCCCCAGTGTGCCAACCAGCAGGCCTGTGATGGATTCTCCCAGCAGGCAGATGGCTGGGGCGGCAGAAAGGACGGTGGTTCTGTGTCCTGGTCCAGCATGCAGCCTGCCATGGACAAGTCGCCTCACCTCGCCAGCCCTCTTCTTCCACATCTATAGTAGAAGGGAAGTAAATATGCTGAGGGTTGATGACTGTGGGGGGCGTGAGCGTACGGCAGTGTCTATTGATGTGATATATGTGTGCCCGCATGTGCCACGGCGATTTGGAGACTTACCACCCTCCCCAGCAGACGTAATCCCTAGAATCCAAATATGCAGCCCGCTCCTTTGGAGAGACCTCCGGTAATGAAGCGCCCGCCTCCTCCATCTGCCTTCTCTTCCTGCTTCAGCCACTTACCACCTGGGCCCCATCCTGGAAAGGACCAGCAGCCACTTGCAAATAGGAATCTGTGGGAGAGAAAGGACAAAACCTCCAACCCTCCAGGACTGGCCTGGCAGCTCTAACACATGATTTGGAGGTGAGAATGGGAGATGGTTTGATGCCTGCTGTGTTCTCCCGTCTTCCTGCAGCCTTAACTGATCTCTTATCCCCACCACGTTTCCTTAAACAAAGGGCTGGGCAGTGCTTCAGAGCCCGGCGGGCAAGCGCACTGGAGGTTTGGACAGGGATGGGAGAGGGACCAAAGGAGGAGGGGACCACCGAGAAAGCCAGCTCCCCAGTGGGGAGAGAACCCCAAGCGTGGAGACAGTCTTGCCAAGCACCCTTGGGCCCCAGACACTACAAGACCTGAGACTCACCATCTGTCCTCTCTTTTCTTGTTCCTTCCAGAATCCCACATTGGTCTTGAGCAAAATGATGGTGTTAGCCATAAACAGTGTCAACGGGTGTGGATTTTTATCCCTGTGCCTTTTTTTCCTCACCTGTGAGTCTCCAAGGCACCTGCTAGATTAAGCATCCTCATATCAGGATTACCAAGCTCCACGGGCATCAGTCTAATTCACAGGCTTTGCAGCCTTTCAGGGACCCTCCTTCCCTTGTGCTGACTTTTTACCAGGTCTGTTTCGCCTGGAGGCTGAGAGCCAGACCCCCAACCAGGCAGCCTGGGCATTGTAGGAAAGCCACTGCCCGGCACAGAACAGACCTGCTGTTGCTTCTGTGTCCTGGCCAGGGAAGGGGTCAATCGCATTATTTTTTATTCTTCACCTGCTGAGAAAGGTATAGTTTTGGCATCAAGGTTCCCCACGTTCTCTGCTCAGCATGTTCCGAATGTTTCCTTTGCTGGCCTGCTTCCGTGACATGTGGTGACATGGGGGGCAGGGGCACTGATAGTTCTCGTTTTGACAGTGCGAGGGGCTGGTTCTGAGGAAGACCCTCAAACAGAAGCAGCATCACTTTCTAGAGAACACTGTGCTAAGTTCAAACACCAGAGGAAGGGCCAGTGCAAAGTTGAGGGGGGACCGAAAGGGACATTTTGTCTCAATAGAGTGAGGACGCAGAGAAAAGCAAGGGACCCTCTGAGCTCATCCATTCAGTTGTTCCAAAAGCTTGAATCAAATGAAACCCAATACCTGCTGTTGCTGGGTGCTAAGCCAGGCCTTTCCCACACTCCTGGGGAAAGCTCTTTTCTCAGGGGATACTTATGAATTTGTTTTTGAAATGTTGTTCTTGGGCTGCTATCTCCTTTCTCAATGAAATCTCCACGATATCGAGTGCAGGAGGCGCAGAGAGTCAGAGAGAGTGAGCTTATAAATTTAAAGTTTACACGTTTAGATTCTGCTCAGTAACTTAGAGAAAGTGCGTAGAAAGAAGAAAGACAGAAATCATGGTAGTTATTACAAAATGTTGTACAGATAAGGGAAAGTGAGGCATCTGTATGATTTAGGTGGGAATGGCATTTACTTAATCATAATTGTGTAAACCCTGAATATAGGGCTAACCAGAGTGCAACATAGCCAACTGCGTTGGGAAGATGGGAGGTGGTGTGTGCACACACGTGTGTGCGTGCATATGTGTATGTGTATATATGTGTGTGTGCACATGTGTGTGTGTATGTTGTGTTTGTGCGAGTGTGTGTGTGTCTGTCCATGTTTAGTTGTATGGAGTGGAGAGAGAACAAGAACTAAATCCTCTTCTTCCAATGTGGAAAGATGATGCCGAGAGGTGAAACATGAGGAAGCAACATAGACACGTTTATTTAGAGATATGGAGGTAAATAATGAAAGAAGCAGCTAACATAGTTAAAAGCAGTTGCTTCTGGGAAGTGGCAAATGGGGTGAGGGAAGATTCGGGATAGCCGCTGTTTTGTAGCAAGCCCTGCAGAACAGTTGGATTCTTAACTCTGTGTAGGTAGGACTTTGATAACAAGTAATCACACACTTTTTAAAAAGAAAATGTTAAAAAATGGATATATAATACCTAGTGGGTCCCCCTGCCCATGCCCCAGGATGTGGACACCCGCTTCGGAGGCAGCAGGCTGTGCAGCTTGATCCCCTGACTTCTGAGGCCTGTCCAGCAGTGGGCTCTGATCCACGATAAATGGCCAGGGCTCCAGGCCAGTCTGTGGTGACCGCCAGGGCTCCCTGCCTCCTCTGTGAGGGCCGCATTAGCAGTGACCACTGCCCACTGCCCCACACCGCAGAGCCCTTGAGATGTGTCCCTTGTTCTCTAAGGGTGTGCAGGGCAAATATGGGCAATTCTGTTGTCATTTGTCATTTACGTTTCCTTGTTCATGGAACTCAAAGTAACAGGTTCAATTCTTTCTCATCATGCAGGTAGCTGAAGACCAGGTTCCTACAGACAGCCCTATGTGGGTTTCTTGCTCGGTTTTGTGAGGACTAATTTTTAACTTTGGGGATCTGAGATGAGCTCTTCATTTTGCTACATCATCATCATCATCATCGTGCCATCCAATGGCATTTCCGTTTACCCACTTGTCCAGGCCATCTTTTAGTCATCTTTGTCTCTTGTCTGTTCCTCTCATTCCATATCCATCACGAAATCCTGTGAGTTCTGCTTTGAAAACGCACCCATGACCCATACATTTCTCTACCTGTCCAGTCACCACCCTGGTCCAGGCCATCATCATCCCTCCCCTGGGTTACTGCAGTAGATATTTCCCTGCTCCCACCCTGGACCTACAGTCTGAAAAAGGAAATTTTAAGACTCAGATGCCTTCCAGGGGCGCCCAGAGTGGAATCTAAAGTCCTCACGATGATTAGCAAGATTCTGCATGATCTGCCCATCTGTCTAGCTTCATTGCCCATCCCTCCGTCCCCAGCTCACTCTGCTTCAGCCACACTACCCTTCTTAAGGTTCCTGACCGCTTCAAGCTTGCTCCTGCCTCAGGGCCTTTGCACTTGCAGTTCTCGGCTAGACTCTTCCCCGAGATATTCACATGCCTTCATTTCAGATAGGTCTCTGCTTCCATGTAAGCTCATCAGAGAGGCTTTCCATGACTATCATGTGTAAAATGGCAACCCTTCTCCACATCATGGTCTCTCCCCTTCTCTTGCTTTATGTTTTTTCATAGCACTTGCCATTTCTGCTCTGTATTATACATGTATTTATTTATCTTCCTCTTTGACTGTAATCTCCATGAGAGCATTTGTCATCTTGGTTCCCTGATATATCCACAGCCCTGGAACAGTGCCAGCACCCAGCACTAGGTAGATATTTGTTGACTATCCCAGTGAACGAATTGTGCACCCACTGTGATCAGAACACTTCCAGGGCCTATAGGATATAGAGGCATTGGACTTGTGCCCTGCATTTGATTTGTCACGCTCACAGAGAGTTATGTGACCACGGGGAGTGGCGCATACTGACTTCCAGCAGCAGTTGTGGACGTAGCGTGCTGCTTTCTTAGTTTCCTCGTGTAACTGTCACCTGGATATCTGGAATGAATGGTGTGTGGTATTATGGAAGGTGGGGCAGAGAATGGAGCCCAGAATACACTGCCGTCGAGAAACCTTCATGTGTGTGTTTCACTGGGCAGATCAAAGGGATCTCTGTCTATGGGTCACCTGCACATATTGGAGTTTTACTGATGTAGCTCAGTGACATCATCTCTTTTCTCTCAAGCTTTCTGGAAAATGTCATTCTCTCAACAGACTTTTTGAGATGATTTGGCTGTGTGCATTGGAGTGATGTAGCCCTCACTCCCAGATTGACCTCTTTGTGAAAATGTAGTGACATTTAACAAATATTTTTGAGCATCTGCTGTATTCCTAGCTCTGTTCTAGGAAGTAGATATATGGATGGAATTAACCTCTTTGCAGGGGCAAGAGTGACCCATGCAAAAGAGCATACATCTATGTGGGTATCAGTGTCCTTTGAAAGTATAGTCTCATCCCCTACCATGTAACTTTTATCATTGCCTGTGCTTCAAGGTGGCTATGTTAAGTTTCCGTAAACTGGACTTTCTTCTTCAACGAATGGAATACCAGACATTAATTAATGGTCACTGACTATTCCTACCAGCTTACTTTTCTGGCTGTATCTAATTATTAGAATTAAATGGTGAGACAGGTCAGGCAGACTAAATCAAAGGAACAAAAAAGAGTCCAGGCTTCCAAATTGTGTCCCTGCATTTGCTAAATCAATTTCGGTTAGTTGTATAAAGACATTTGGCTGCTTTGTGAAGGAAGATGGTTACCTTTTCCGAGAGAGTCTTTGTTCTTCCCGGTTATCCATGATGACTTTGGACCACATAATGGCCCTGAGAGCCCATGTCTCCCTTGGGCTCATGCTGCAAGGTAAGCAGGTGAAAAAGTAGGTTTCCAGGCTGGGACTCACAGGTGGAGAAGGTAATTCTGTCTGTATCCAAGGCTGCCGCGCCCTGGCCCCCTCCGTCTCTTGCTGGTCAGTATCTGTCTTCAGTATTCAAAGATGGCTGGTGGGAGAGTTGCCGTGATTTGTGTATCTCCTTCTCTCTATTGGCAGAACAGAGAAGAATAGACCTGAGTGATGAGGAACTTGCTAATTTAGCCAATAATAATTTATTTTCTACTAAGGAGAAGCCAAATGCACTGTGGGCAGCTTTTTCCACCCAAATTATGTGTTCTTCAACAAACTAAATGTGCTAATAATTTCTTGTCTCTTTTTGTGTTTGTTTCTGGTTGAGTTTTCGTATTTTGGGGTTATTATTATTTCAATTTATTTTTAGATTATGAGGGGTCAAATGAACTTATTGCATGCTCCAGTTACACTTTAGGGAGGTCTTTTGGTATTAATTTTTAATATGTTTATACTTTTGAATGACAGTGTATCACAGTAATATTAAAATATCTTAATTTTTTTTTTTAGTTATAAAACTTTCATGGGTTCCTTAAGCGAATGTAATACCCTTGGTATTGAATGCTTCTGTAGGGGCTTAATTTCTGCTGAAAGATAATTGTTTATAGTTAGAAATACTAGGAGGTCTTTTAACAATGGTTGGAGGGGCTTCTTTATTTGGCATCTGCAACTTACAAGCTTTCATAGATCTGAGAAAAAGCTGTGCACCATGGCAAAGAGACTTGCCAACCCCGCCCCACCACTGGGTGACCGGATCCGAACCCAACCTGCTTTTGAGTAGACATCCATCTCTAGTTTCACTGAATTGGTACGAAAATCCTCCTGTGATGTATTTACATCGCGGCTAAAGTTGAAAAGCAGATTTTGCTGCATCCCGTGAAGAAGAAATGTGCGTACAACAAGGGTACAAGAGAAAAAAACCATTAAGGACTCGATAAAAATTAATAGGAACTAGACATAACCAGACACTATTGAGATAAGTTGACTAATTTTGATATTAGGCAGATTCCAGATATTGGTTCAAAGAAAAATATGTATTTCTATGGGTTCCATAATAAACAATACTCTAAACCATCACAAACACTTCAGAAACAAAAGCAACCAGTAGGTCCCATTTGTTTATTTTTATTTCCATTTCTCTAGGAGGTGGATCAAAAAGGATCTTGCTGTGATTTATGTCATAGAATGTTCTGCCTATGTTTTCCTCTAAGAGTGTTATATATAGAATCTAAAAAAAAGAAAAATGGTTCTGAAGAACCTAGAGGCAGGACAGGAACATACAGAGATGTAGAGAATGGACTTAAGTACACGGGGAGGGGGAAGGGTAAGCTGGGAGGAAGTGAGAGAGTGGCATGGACATATATGCACTACCAAACGTAAAATAGATAGCTAGTGGGAAGAAGCCACATAGCACAGGGAAATCACCTCGGTGTTTTGCGACCACTTAGAGGGGTGGGATAGGGAAGGTGAGAGGGAGACGCAAGTGGGAGGGGATATGGGGATATATGTGAACGTATAGCTGATTCACTTTGTTATACAGCAGAAACTAACACAACAATGTAAAGCAATTGTACTCCAATAAAGATGTTAAAAAAAAAAAAGCAACCAATAAAAACCTCAGAGCTGGGGCTTCCCTGGTGACGCAGTGGTTGAGAGTCTGCCTGCCGATGCAGGGGACACGGGTTCGTGCCCCGGTCTGGGAAGATCTCACATGCTGCGGAGCCGCTGGGCCCATGAGCCATGGCCGCTGAGCCTGCGCGTCCGGAGCCTGTGCTCCGCAATGGCAGAGGCCACAATAGTGAGAGGCCCGCGGACCGCCAAAAAAAAAAAAAAAAAAAAACAACCCTCAGAGCTGAGCTCTTTCCTATGTAAAATCTACCTCTAATCTGGTATTTTTCCCCCTGATGTTACTGGAAGAACTTGGGGTTGGTTATGGCATGTTCTGTCTGCATGTTTTGATCAGTGAAACTTGATTATGTGTGTGTTACTCACCTTTCATAAGCAGCCACTCATGTGGAAATCGGTTTACAAAAAGAACGAACGGACTGGAAAAAAGATGGGAAGGGTGGTTTTTATCTGGTTTAATATAATCTAACCACATTAAAATCTTAATTAGGAAAGAGATTTTAAGCTGTGGGTCTCATCTGGAGAAATATGCCTGAAAGCACTCTTAAGAGAGAAATGAGCTTTTTCCTTAATTCACTGTCATAACTTGGTTCACATATTCATTCCAAGGCCTTGAAATAATCCCCTGTTTTAACCCTACAGCCAAGAAAATCCACATACCATTATATTATGAACTTGAGGGATAGGAGAAATTACTGCATATTACTAAGACTGTTATCCTTCAGATTTCTAAAAATATAGAATTTTATGCGTAGAGCTCATTTTTATTAAATCTTCAAATACCCGTGTGATTGAAATTTCTTGGAGAATCAAAATGCCACTTTTCTTTTGCTACACTATAGTATTAAATGATGTAATAATTTAGTATGTAATTTTTAATATATTTTACAGTCAACTCCCAGATTCTTTAGAAGATACTGTATATCTTTTGTTGTGTAAAGTGCTTCACATTTTAAAGGGGAGCTTACCCAATCAATAGCATGTTATTAACTTTGCATATTTGTAATAACATGAAATTAAATTCCAGCAGTCTACTGCTTCTGAAAGCGAATATATAAAGCAGTATTATTTTTTAATCATTCGTAATTTGATTCAACCTCCCCAAATGGTCTCCCTTCATTACATTCCTTTTTTCCTCTCTGGGTTCTCTCTCAGAGCCAGAAGTAAAACTCACTGGAGTCATTCCATAAATTGATCCGTCTCGTTAGTGGGCAAAGCGATGGTTATTGATAACCATAATGTGGTCAAAAATACTCGTCATGGGAGTTGAGCAGGGAGTGTAGGAGGGGCCTGGTGGGGAAACGTGTTTGGGGAAGCTTAGGAGATGAGGGGTGGCAGGTACCAGTGCACGGCAACTGAGGAGATTAATAAGTTCTGATCTTACCCAAAAGCCCAGGTTCTTACCCTGGAACTATTCTCCTGGACGACCCATGGCTATGGAGGCTACAGGCGGTCACAAACAAGGAGTATCATCACAGATGCTGCTTCAAGAGAGTAAAGCATCATCTACCAAAAGAGACAGAAAGAGACACATCTCGTCAGTTTCTCTGCTCCCATTTCCCCTGGATTCCCAAATCCCCAGAGAATTTCCCAGAATTCTCTGCTCCCAATTCTCTGCTTGATATTCCTGCCTGGGTCCCAGTTGCATATCTCAAAAGTCAACAGAAGTCTTGTTCACCTATTCTCCATCTCCAATCTTTTCCTTTTCATATTTGCACTACACGCTTGCCAGCCTAAATACTTTTCTTTACCCATTACATTCCAAACTGGCAACAATGCCATCAGCTTTGCCTCCAAAATGTGTCCCAGGTCTGCCCACTTCTCCCTATTTCCACTGCCACAACCAAGTATAAGTCACTGTTGTCTGCCACCTTCGCCTGCATCACCTGTTACCTGGTCTCCTGTTTCTGATTTCCACACTCTCTCAACAATTCATTATCCACAGATAATTGTCCACTCAACAGATTTTTTTAAAGACAAGTAAGATCATGTCGCATTGCTGCTTAAAACTCTCCAGTGGTTGCCCACTGAATTCTGCCTAAAATCCAAACTCAGCTGAGACATATGAGGCTCACAGGGGCGGAGTGGAGTGGACTGAGCTTAGTCTGGGGAGCTGATCATTTCGGTCTAAATAAGGACAAAGAAAGGAACACCCCAAATAAAGTGGTATGAGACAGAAATAGAGCTTTTTGAGCTTTAGTTCTCGTAAAACCTCTTAGGTATTCCTCCCAGCTTTATATCAGTCAACCATTTGATAAACAGGCCTTCTGGGTTGTTCTCTAGATTGAGGTTCCTAATCAGGGGTCCATGGGTGTGCACCTCCTGAAACTCTGACGTCGTTCGCAAAATTGTGTGTGTAGGAGTGTGTGTTTGTGTTCAGAGGTGCATTGTTTTTCCTGGAGAGAGAATCCATTACTTTCATCAGCTTCCCAAAGATGTCTATAGCTGCCACTAAAAATAGCTTATTTAAATATAGTGACTTAGGGATACAGTTGAGGAAGAAAAGACAGTGGAATCTTGGTTGCCCAGAGATTCCTTTGGCGGGGCCTGTGTTTAGGGCCTGGTTGCCCTGAGCTTCAGTTTGTGTCATCCAGGTTGCACCGCTGTCCAGTAGAACTTCCTGTGATGAAGGGAATGTGCCATTCACTACGGCAGCTGCTAGCAACATGTACACTTGAGATGTGACTAGTGAAACCGAGGAACAGAATTTTTAAACTTTATCCAATTTTAATTAATTTAAATGAAGATAGCCACACGTGGCTAGTGGCTAGCACATTGGACAATGCAACCTCAAGCCTGGTGGTCCAGTGTAGTGGACAGGAATGAATCGCCCTGGTGTCATCTAGCACTTCAGCCCTTCCAACTTCTCAACATCTCTCCTCTCATATCCTAACTCTGGGAAGTAGAGCAGACATGTGTTTCTCTCTGATATTATGGAGGAAACACATAGAACTGAATTTTTATAGAGCATGTTTCATGATGTATTGAAAATTCTAAAGTAAGTTATCACATGTGCATAGAGGTTTTTGTTGTGAATCATCATTATGTAATTCTTAAAACTAACATGTCTTTATTACATGGTTTTGTGTTCCTGGGTATTATGCTCTGTTACCTCATTCCTTTTCACCCCAGCCCTTTGAGGGAGTATGATGGGGCCCATAGAGGCTCGGATCTTGCCCAGCATAAGCGGCAGAGCTGGGTGTTGAACCTTCCTTTGCCCGTGTTCCTGTGTGCAGCCCCCAGTCCCTGCTCTGCTTCACTTGACCCAGGGTTCAAGTACACTATGGGGAGAGCGTTTGTTCCATCCACCCTGCTGCCCCGTCTGTGGAGCACATATAGCTTTCTGTCAAGTCTAGTAGCAAAGATTCTATTTGACCCTCCCTTGCAGCCCAGACTGTTCAGAGCCTAACTTGAACTTTCTCTGTTGCTCTGGGCAGCTCTCCCCAGCCCTGCTTTTCTTTATGGAATTGTGCGTTCCTGTGCTGCTTGATCGCGCTCAGCTCTGTCCTTAGCAGTAGGTCAGTGTAGATGCGTTCTTGCCTGGCTGGAAGGAAAGGTAATTCTCTCAGGATTAACGCAGCTCTGGCACCAGAACACAGCACCAGAGAGCTGGGTTTGTAGGCAGCATCTGTGGCACACTCAGGGGCTGGCTATGGTCTAGTGTTCCTGGACCATATTTGAAAGACGGTGGGGATGTTGGAGAAACAGAGTTGCTTTGAGGGCTGGGTATCTGCCCAAAGAGATACATCTGATCATCCTCAGCTATTTTTCTTATGTACACTGCTTAACTTCAGGATAGATCATACATGCCTATTATCTAGCTTGATGCCTTTAGTGATGCTTTAGGTCTCCAAAGCAGCATGCCCATCAAGATGTCTTTAGAAAAGTGCCAGTTGTACAATGTTAATACAACTAGAAAAGCTGGAAGCTGGCTAGCACCAGCCTTCCAGTGCTAAATTGGAATCTGTCCCGTTCTCTGTGTCTGAGAAAAAAAAGAGTGAAGTATTTAGGTAAATACTAAAGTATACATCGTAGACTACTAGCGCAGTACAAGTTCAGGAACAATTGCAGCTGTCACACAAGACAGGTTTCCAAGGACACAATCAAAAGCCACCTCTTTACTTAATTCCAGCTCCTGTAGCTCGGAGGCTGGACTCAGAGGGGTTTGGTGACTTGCCTGCTGCCCTCAAGGTGTGCAGTTTGTTTTGTGTGTGTATGTGTGCCTGGCACCTCAACAAGCCTCACCAGGAGGATAAAGAGTGCTGGAGACAGGAGACCTTGAAACCTACCGCTCGAGGTGGATAAATTCCACCACCGGCAACGACATCTCCGTGCTGTTTGCTGGTGTGCAGAAAATAGTATTAAGGAAGTGCTTTTCCTTTTCTATAATACCTCAGCTATCTATAAGACATAAGCTCCAAACCAATGACATAATGGCAAAGCAGCCCTTGGAGAGCAACCCCGAATGGTGAGAAAGGTGGGATTACGTGGGGGTTGAGCTGAAATATGGGAATGATGAGCTTTGTTGGCTGTTTTTAGTGGTTCCACTTGCCATCCAGTGTTTGCTGATATTAGATAATGTCATAATTAACATTTTGAGTATAAATCTATGCCCATGTCTCATGTTCTTTCCTTAGGGTAAATTTCTATGGCTTTAATTTCTGAGTAAGAGGTATCAACACTTTAAGAACAACTTAATACACACTGTCAAAGCACCAGTGGTTTGTAAGGGCCCAGCCCTGGGCATGGCCATTGCTTAAGATCTTTTCAAATGGTATAAGTGAAAGGAAAAGGCAGTTGTACTTTCAGGTTGCTTTAATTGGATTATTAAAAATACTTGACTCTCCAGAAGATAGAGCTCCTGCCCTTACCTCCCTGCACTGTGTTTTCCTCTCAGGGAAGCGCTGACTTAGAGCCACCAGTTGGCGTGTCAAATGTTCCCTTCATCTTATTCGTCCCAATTAGACTCTCCTTTTCAATGTCATGAGTGAAAAACAAATAACAAAGAAACAAGAAAAAAAGAAAAACAAATCATGCTAGTCTTCACAAAGATGGGCAACCTTTAGCCGGGTGGAATTTTAAAGTACAGTGTTGAGAACAAAGTTGCAGTATAATGAAAAGAACCCCCAGTATGGTGACTCCTTGGTCCATTGTCCATAGTATTTGTGGGGCATCAGACACTCAGTTTCCCCTTCTCAAAAGCTTATTAAGCACAGATGCACACTACTATATATAAAACAGGTAAACAACAGAACCTACTGTATGGCATAGGGAACTACATTCAATATCTTGCAATAACCTAGAATGGAAAAGAATGTGAAAGAAAAAAATATATATATAACTGAATACATATATAACTGAGTCACTTTGTTGTATACCTGAAACACGGTAAATCAACTATACTTCAATGGAAAAGAAAATATTAAAACATTTTTAAAAACCTTCCAAAAAAAGTTTATTAAGCATCTACTATGTGCTGGTTGCTCTGCTAGGTCATGAGATACGAGGATGAATAAGATGTAGTCCTTGCCCCAAGGATTTCGTGGCTCATGGGGAGACTAAGCTGTGGAAGCACTGGGGCAGGGGCAGCTGACCTGGCCTTCCTGCTGGCTTCCTGGAGAGGCAAGGTGATACTGTAGTAGGGGCGAGGCGCAGGGAGCATATCTGAGCAGAGAAAGTTGCAAGCAGTCATCAGAGAGCATGGTGAGGCTTGAGTACTGGGGGGCTCAGTATTATCCCTGTGCAAATGGAAGTCTGCTGCTGGTTGGTGGGGGTCTGCCTGGATTTGGAGATTTTTAAAAAAATAAATTTATTTATTTTTATTTATTTATTATTTTTGACTGTGTTGGGTCTTCGTTGCGGTGCAAAGGCTTTTCATTGCAGTGGCTTCTCTTGTTGCAGAGCAGGGGCTCTAGGCACGTGGGCTCAGTAGTTGAGGCTCGTGGGCTGTAGAGCACAGGCTCAGTAGTTGTGGCGCACGGGCTTAGTTGCTCTGCGGCATGTGGGATCTTCCCGGACCAGGGCTTGAACCCATGTCCCCTGCATTGTCAGGCGGATTCTTAACCACTGCACTATTTTTATATGAATAAACCTCCGGGCTCTGGGGCTTGTAACACAGGTGGATTTGCGTGGTGATTACTTACTCACCCTTGGTAAGTGTAAGGACAGTGCGTGAAAGCCACGTGCCACCTCATGCATCTAATATGGACAGGAGTCCGGCCACACTCCATCCTCAGCAGGTGCAGGGAGAGCCCTCTACCCTGGGACAGGCCCTCTCACCTGCTTTACAACTTGGGAAGCACTTGGACTTGTGTTATTCAGTCCCTCCTTACAGAGGCCTTTGAGGGCACAAACGATTGCCAGCCAACGTCACACGGGTGAAAGTGTTGGGTCCAGGACCTCTCTGGGGTTTCAGCTCTGATGTTGCAGCCCCTATCAGCACCCTCCTCCTCTGCCCATCTTGGGCTCCGGCGTGGTGTGGGCCTCAGAGGCACCTTTGCGGCCACCAAGGGCCCCGCCTTTCCCCTGCAGGGTTGCTTTTCCGCATCCCATCGTAGACCCACCCTTCCTCTTTTGCTCGCTTTTCTCCCATGCTCTGGGGCTGCAGTTTTCCTCTCCCCTGCCTGTCTGGGGGTTTTCACTCCTGGATGGTTTTCTGCTCTCCACTTGCAGAATGCCTCTGCCCAAGGCTTGTGCTCCCTGCCTCCCTGTGGCCTGTCACAAAGCTCTCCCACTCTCCACCCTCTGCGTCTCCCTTTGCTCTGTCTGCTCTCATTTCTCCCTGCCTGAAGTAAAGGCTGCTGTCTCCGGGGACCGGAGTTCTCAGAACTTGCACAGGTGAGTGCATCCCGGGACCTCCCTGAGCTTTCTGATTTCTTAGCTCCAGAGGGAAGGTGTGAATGGGGATCGCGTATTCAGCAGCTGTGCGCTGAGCCTTTATTGCGTCTGGGGTGCCGTCAAATGACAAGATCCTTCTCCCCGGAGCACCACGGCAAGGCTTTTCCCACCCGCCCTGCAGTCCATGGTTCTTCCCAATTTCCTCCCTCGTAAAAGGAGGATTCCACTGCCAGCAACAGTGTAATCCACGTGCCTTGGAATTAGCAGATTTGAAAGTGTGATATCAATAAAAGGTTTAAAAATGTCACGTTATGTACAAATTTGGAAATCGTTTGGCCTGCCCATATTTTTTTCCTTACAAATTACATGATTTCCAAGCCAGATGGCTGAAGTAAAAACTGCACTCACCTGTGAACTGGTAAGCAGAAATACCCCGTTCTTCGTCCACATCCTGGGGATCCTTTTGTTGCTAGCAGGCTGCAAGGCATTTTTGGTAACCATTGTGCTGTTACTTTAACATTCACTGTTAGTATCATTGGAATCCTCTTTTTTAATACCCTATAGGGGTATAAATGTCATGCATCTGTTTATTAAAAAACATTGTTTGTCCTGAAAATTGCTTCTGAATGTCAATAAGTTTGGGCCTGATATAATACCAGGAGGAGGCCAGGCCACTGCCATAATATGTTGCATGGTAACATAAGGGTGACCACTCTGTGGAATATTAGGACCATGCTGAGAAAATAAAAAGCCGCTTTAAAATAAAATAGGCAAGAGTGTTTACAGATTTATGTGCTTCTAGGGTTCATCCCCCTGACTTCGTATTTACCTGTAGGTCTGCAAATGTGGCTATTTTAAATTGTCTGACACCTTCGGAAATGCACCCTTTGCTTAAAATTGTCCTGCAAAATCAAAGAGGTCACCCATCATGTAAAAGATGATCCTAACTTTTTACTGCCAAGTTCTTGGTCTATCAATAAATAAGTAATGAAATGCTTCATAAAGAGGGGAAGGCTCACTACAGGAAGGTCCAAGGTGGAGGCCCTACCTGGATGCGTTAGAGACAAACAGGTAGATGCTGTGTGACACAAGTAAGCACAGGAAGGTGCTAGACAGGATGACCTTGGAGGTCTCACTGGAATGGTTTATTCACATTTCCCCCAAATGTACCTTGACGACCATTGTTGGCACACAGAATGGCTTTAACTAGGTATAGAGATAAACTGTTTTTATGTTAATAGCTATGTCTTTATTTTAATATTGTTTTAAAGCATAGCTAGCATATCAAACTCATGATATAAAGTTTCCTTTTTAAAATAAAATTACTTAAATGAACAATATGGGTCTATTTAAAGAAATATTTTAAGTAAATACTACGACAGGTGGCACATGGTTACAGCAGAAATCATGAGAGTATTATGCAAATGATGGAAATTTGGAAAATGTTGGTTTTAGCTTGTTTAGGTAAATATGGGTGTCATGTTGATGGAAATCCTGGCAAGCATGTCTTGTTCTTTTGGGGCAATATATTGCATAATTAGATGTACTGCTATTTCATATGTGGCTAATTTCAGAAGCTAAAACAACCGTATCTATTAAATGCTATTTTATTTGATTAATTAAAATGCTAGATTGTTTTAGGATTGAATAAATATAAAACGCTAATTGGATATAAAATGCTTATTTATGTGATCATAGGCATTGCCATAAAATTATAAGACAGTTATTGCTGTTTAATATTGCCTTAATTAGAAGTGCTCTTCCAAAAGTTAGAAAACGATAAGCTTCTCCCCATAGCAATTCCTGAGGACTCAGTGATGTCGCAATGAGATCAGAAGTCAAAATAGAACAGGGCGATTTTCTTTTTCCCAAGAAGGCACAGGGAGATGTTCAGCTGTACTTTTGAAGGCCAGGGTTTAAATAGGCTGCCACAGAGTTGTTAGATTTAACTTATCTATAGGGTGTCCACTATGTACATATCTCTGTTAGGTCCCTGGGGAAGTGGTGATGTTTATATGAGCCAGAATCGTTTCAGGAGCAAATAATAGAAAACCTAACTCAAACTGGCTCAAACAAACAGACAAAGGATTTATAGTTTCACACAATGAAAAGCCTAATGGTGGACTTCAGGCATGGCTGAATCCAGGTGCTCAGGAAGTGTTATTAGGACTTGGCTTTCTCCATCTCTCAGCTCTGCTTTCTTCTTCACTCTCCAAGGTTCTCTCCATGTGGTAGCCCCTAACAACATGAGCTGCACCTGAGAGAGGAAGCTCAGAGGCACACTAGCATCTGTCAGGGCTCAAGACCACATGTGGTGTACAAGAGTCATTGCTTCTCCTCTCCCACTTCCCCTGTTGCTCGTCGCTCTGTCTCGGGGTGCTCTTGTACCCTTTGAGGTCCTCTCTCTTGCATCCTATTGGGATGAACAGGGAGTTAGTTTCATGTTCTCTTCTTATAGTCCTATCTCTCTTCCCAAGCCCATCTTTAATTCCCCTATAAGGGAGGAGGGTTAATTGGCCAGCGCCTGAGATCTTAATTGGGCGACAGTTCCTGGTGTGTGTGTGTGGCTGGCAGCAACCACTGGTGAAAGGTTTCGGCATGGGCCTTCTTTCTCTCTTTTGCTCCCATAGAAAGGTCCAGCCTGGTCTTTCCTCCTTTTCCAAGAATACCTCTTTTGGGTACTTTAAGCCAAACCCTTCTTCTGGGCCTGGGGGTCTCTCTTCCTCTTTTTGTTTCTACCTGCAGAGGTTCTGGAACACACTGGTTCCAAGATTCTGATCCATGTGGCTTCTGCCTCATGTCCCAACTCAGCCTGTCCCACACACCTCTGCACTGGGGGACCCTGGAGGGCCCTTTGCTTCCCATTACCGCTGCTTCTCTCCTGCCCTGCAAGGACGAAGAGGGGTGAGTGATGCCAGCGCCCAGCTAATCCTGGGTCTGTGGATAATGAGCAAAGGGGCACCAAAACCTCACCTTAACCCCCAACACGCCCTCTCCTGAAGGGCCTTTTGCCCAAAGAGTATGTCCCCACTTCTCCCACCCCCCAAAAAGAAACTCATATACTGTGCCTGCACCTCCCTGTGTGTTAATTTATTCACACTGATTGATTTATTAACACAAATTCCCCAAATGGTGGACAAAATTGTACATTTTGTGAACAAGCATATCTTGGTTTAAATCCTGACTTTGCAACAAACCAGTTATAAGATTTTAAGCCAATTTGAGTCTTAGTTTTCTCATCTGTCAAATGGGGATAAAAATACTGACCTAGTGGTATTGGGAGAAACTGACAAAAGTGTGTGACAAGTGAATGATAAATGCAGGCCGCTGCACAAAGAGACTTGTGACTGGTGCTGGGAATCTGTATCAGCAGGACTGGTCCCCACAGGCTGCTTGCTGGGGGCTTCCTGGGCAACCCAGGACACCTGTGGTGAAATCTTCACCGGGATTTCAGAAAGGTCTCCCGGTGGAGTGCCGACTTAGCCTGGCTCAGTCCCCAGGGATGATGGCCTATCTACCCTTCGTAACTGCTAGGGTCAGGGGTGAAGAACAAAGCTCACTCACAGTCAGACCCAGCACTTTTGTGCTATGCCTGAAACCGTGCAGATCTTGGGTTTGGGCACTGTGTCTTCCTACACTGAAGTGCATTTGCCTCCCAGAAATTTCAACTTGCCTTTACCTAGCCCTGTCTTGAGCTGGCTTAGAAACTGCCTGTGACTTTTCCTTGTGTTTCTATAATGTTCCATATCATACTTTCACATCCGTATTATCTGATCCTTACAGCACTTTGGTAGGTGTCATACTATTTGACAGATGAGGAAACTGAGATGTGATGTCTTACTTTAGATCTCCTAATTTCTGATCTCATGCTTACTCTATTGCTCTGAGTCACACATCTGGCATTCTGTCTTTTTTATTCCTACATGGAGACAATATTTTGTGAGGTCTTACATTTTTTGTGACCTCACCTTTTGTGAGGTCTCATATTATTCTGCCCGTGTTGAGACCCTGGACTGTAAGCACACCTTCCAGAATATGCAGTGCCCTTGAGAGGGCTGGTTCCCTTTGCTTCCCCCTTGCTAACCACCCTGTCCCCCAGCCTCCGCTCCTATTCAATGCTTATATGATATTAACTCCAGGTGCATCCTTCCTGCATATTTCTTGTTGCTTAATTGAGACTTCTGGATGGGAGAAATTGATTAGGCAATCAACAGCATTTAGTGAGAATATACTCTGCCCCATACTCTGCTAGGAAGTGAAGGTGTTATAAGAATTATGAGATGTTTCTGTTGCCACTAGGGAGTTTACAAGAGAGAGATGGTCCCCTCCTTATGATTCCTTCCCCATCTTTCCTTCTTTAGAATCCTGATGTCCTTCCTAAATGACTCAGGTCTCGGGCTCAAAAGACTGCCTTTGAACATAAAGAACACCATGCATTACTGGTGTCTTGACCTTTGTTTCTCTGACATTTGCTGGGTGCCTGTTCTGAGCTATGACTCTGACTTTGAGGGGCTTTGGAGAGTTGAAAGTCGGTGACATCAGCCACGCCCCTGGGTCTTCCTTGGCATCTGTCTGTCCAGGCCGAGGTCCTGCTTGCAGTGAGCATTCAAGGATGCATTAGAGGAATCGCATTTCTTTCCTGAGCTCTGAACATCCAGTTTTTCCTCTGGGACCCCAAATGACCCAGTCACCCATGAACGGAGATATTTCTTTGGGAAACTGGTTTTCATTTCCAGCCTCCACACCTCACAGAATAGCATATTTCCTATGTGTCAAGTTAAATATGCTGTTGTCCATTCTGATTTTCCCTTCCTCTTGGGAACCAAGTAGACAGGGGCTTGTGCCTAGGGCTTTGTCAACCAGGGAGCCACATGGCAGTTTATGGACTTTGCATCTCACTCCATCAGCTGAATTTTCTCCTCTCTCTTGCTTGTAATCCCTTGAATTCTTCTTCTCTGAATTGTCTGCGGTTCTGACATCCTGATTGGGCTTCTGTGTACAGAACTCAGCCACTTTTCCACATGCTTCATCCCAAGTGAGTATGGGGAGAGCTGTGTGAAGAAGGAGCTTGACGTCTTAGCAGATCCATTACCGATGTCTGTCATGGGCATGACAAGGAAAAGTAGTCATACCTGCTATCTGTGCTAAGGTGTAAAAGGGGGATGGGAAACTTCTGGCTACAGCAGTGTGGGTGATATATAGGTACTTTTTTATAGATGACAGTGTTTGACAGTCGCCAATATTCCATTGCACCTGTATCCCCGATTTTTAAAATTGGACCTTAGGTATACAGAATTGGATTAATCATAGTTCTTTTCATGACACAGTATTATCAGTGGCCCTCTTTTATTTATTAAAAATATAGCAAACACTATGAACTCACAACTCAAACCAAGAATTGTATATTACCAATAACTTACACCTACCCATGTGCTCTTCCCCCACCCCAGCTACATGCCTCCCTTGCTCCAGAGAGGTGACCATGATTCTGAAGGTCGAGTTTATTACTCCCTTGTTTATTTATTTTAAAGTTTTTAAAATCACACATGATACCTAAACCCAAATTGTTTGGTTTTACTCGTACTGAACTTTATAAAAAAGTGTCTTACTGGATATTGTCTTCTGGGACTTTTTTTTCCAGCCAACTTGAAGATGTTACTCTGTGTATCTGTTTAATATTTCAGTGTGAAATTATACTCCCTTTATTTGTCCATTCTGCTGTTGATGGGCCTTTGGGTGGGTGACTGTCCAAATTTACACAGTGATGCCAGATTGCTTTTCAAAATACTTGTATCATTTTATATCCCTACTGGCAATGTGTAAAATAGCCACATTAAACTGCATTTTCTACAACACTGAATATTGTCAGCATTCTTATTTTTGCAGTTGAATGGATGTACAATGAAATCTTGTGATCTTGATTTCCAATGCCTTGACTGCTACTAAGGCTTAGCATTTCTTCATATGTTATTGGCTATAAGTGTTTTTGCTTCTGTGAAAATGCCTGGTAATGTCTGTTGCTAATTTTCCTATTGGGTTGTTTGTGTTTTTCTTATCTCTTTGTAGGTGCTCTTTATAGTGTTGATACTAATCCTTTGTTGGTCGTCTATTCCACAGATATCTTCTTCAGGTTGTAGCTTGCTCTTTTTCTTTCTTTGAGTCATCTTTTGATGAAAAAAAGGTTTTAATTTTGTTGAAATCAAATGTATCAATCTTTTCTTTGATTGGTAGAACTTTCTTAATCTTGTTTAGGAAATCGTTTCCTGCTCCAAAGACAGAAAGATAGATAGCTAAACACACACACACACACACACACACACACACACACACACAGGGAGTTGATTTTTGTGAATGATGAGTTACAGAGCCAGTTTCAATTTTTACACACAGAGAACCACATTTTCCAGCTCCATGGATTGAATTACCACTTCCTTTCCCCCGTGATGATCATGCTGTCTCTTTCAGATGTTAAAGTTCCACGTATGTGAAAATCTCTTCCTGGGATCTCTGGTTTATTGGGCATTTTTCTAGTCCTGTACTAACACTCTTCTGTCTTAATGATCACATCTCTATGTTTAGTCTGTGTAGTCTTCGTATCTGGTAAGTTCCTTCACTGTTTTCTTCTGCAGAGCAGTGCAGGCTGTGCCTTGTCTATTTCTCTTCAATATACATGTAGAATCCGTTTGTCAAATCCCTTGAAAAAGCTTGGTGTTGTTTTTGAATGAAGTTGCATCAAATTTATAGGCCATTTTGGAGAACGCTGACATCTCCCTAATGATGAAAACGCCCTTTCCATGAATGTGGTATATCTCTCCATGAGGGAGAGGCCTGGAGATGATAGTTTTCTTAGGACCCTGGAATTACAGGGCATGTGTTTAGATGATAGTGCCCCCTTCTTTCTTCTTGCCAGTTAGAGGTTTGTATGGTCTTATGTTAGAAAAAGCATTCATAGGCATCTGGTTAAAAAGTTTTCTTTCCTGCTCCCAGGGGGATTGTGAGAATTTAGATGAAACCATGTTTGTAGAGTGTCTGGTGCGGTGTCTGGCCCAGGGCGATACCTCAGTAATCAGAACAGAGCGTGCTGCTGGGAAATGAGGCTCCCTGAGCGTAAGGATTATGCAGACCTGGCTTTGCATCCCTGCACCTACCAACTAGGAGGCCTGGAGCAGGGACCTCATGTCTCCTAGTGTCAGTTTCCTTTACGGAAACTGGGGATAGTAGTATCCGTAATACAGGGCTCTGGGAAGGTTCTGTAAGGTGTGCAGTTCGGTGTTTGGCATTTGGTGCAGGATGGGAAGTCAGAAAAGAGTGGTTCCCTTCCCTGAACCGCGGCCAGGCCTGGACATTGACCGTCCCCCTTAAGCTTCAGGAACTCGCCGTGCCCCTTCCCATCAGGCAACCTGCCCTGCCCTGCCCTGCCCTGGACCAGAGTGGTCTCAGAAGCTGACAGCCCCATTTCCTCAACTTATGTTCCGACTTATATTCTAATCACACGTGGAGGCTACATAAGATCTAAATAGATTTCTGGAAACCTTGAGGCCAAGTTTAAAATGAGAGTACCTCTGATGGGAAGACCAGGAGCCTCAGACATGGCTTTCCTCTTCTCCCTGGACCTTGTGATTTTTTTGTTCTGAAGCCTCCAATGGCCCCATTATGTTTGCCTGTCCCCATGGCCTGCCCTGCCTGGTGCACACATGCTGCTGTGCCTGCCCTTTGGAGAGGAGATGTCTCTAGGCATCAGCCACTTGGGGCAGTCTCTGTGGTGACGGCCCGAGGTGCCCTGAAGTTTTCTGATCCTGACTCCTAGGGAACCTGGGGATGGGGAATAAATCTGCATCCATATACCTGCCTGCCTCAGACCCCAGGGCCGTTCCTCCACCTGTGCAGCTCTTTAAGGAGGAATGTGAGCCTTGAGTGGGGCCCATGTGGTTATCTGCTCAGTCAGAGAAGCGCAGCTGTTCTGGAAGCCTGAACTGGATCTCAGATGTGCCTGCCAGGGATGAGACCTACTAAGGTAGTGTTTCTGATATATCCTGGTAAGGTCTGATGCTGTAGCTGACAGCCCTAAACCAAATCAGAGACAGACATATTTGTTATTTGTTTCACTTCCATTAAATACGGGAAAAAGCACAACCAGAAAAGTAGATGTTTGTAACTTTCATTTTCTGTGCGAATTATATGTATGGAACTTTAAAAATTCCAGGTCTTCCCTTTTTGCTGAGCTCTCTGTTATCACACAAATGAAAGGTAAGAGACAGCATGTCTAGTGAGTGTTGACAACGTGCTGATCACTCTGATGGGCACTTTATATAATTATCTCCTTTACACTTCAGGGCAGTGCTGCGGGGGTAGCGATGGTTAACTACAGAACTGCATTACAGATGAGGGGCTGAGCCCCAGATGTTGCTGTTTGGGTTCAGCCAGCCCAAGTATAAAAAGTTCCTAACATACTGTCACCAGATAGTATCCATCCCTCGGGTAGTAGGTAAGATGGTGACAACCTCATTAGCTGGGTGACCTTGAGGAAGAGATTTAGTTAGTACTTACCTTAGAAGGTTGTTGTGATAAATGAATATAAAGAATTAATTATAGGTGAATTAATGAAATCAATATACATGTAAAATGTTAAGACAAGTGCCTGGCACACAGTATGCATTCATTCAACGCTAGCTATAAATGAAATAATATGTAGTAAGTCATAATAATCGTTAATTAATACAATTGCAAATAATGTTACCAAATATTGGAATTATTGCCTCATTTTATCTGTGTCTCAGTCCATAAAACAGGGGTTGACCAAATGGAGAGGGTCAGATAAAAGACTTAGCAGAGCGCCAGGGCCCAGATGAGCATTGTTCCTACTGGAGTCTATAGATTGTCCCATCTCAGTGGTCATCACTGGATAATGGCAATGCAAAGCATCTCTAAGAGCTGAGCAGTCCTCATGTGATCTCTGGGTCCTGGGAAGGGATGGCGCTTGCTCTGGTGGAGCCGCCTGGGTTTTTCATCTTTCTCTTCCCTGACCTACATTATCTCTCCTTTCTTCACTTTCCCATCCTGTGCTCTCTCACTGTGCCTGAGAGATAGGAGAAGCCACTCCATGAGTCTGTATCCTTCTCTTTCCATCTTCCACATTGACCAAGGGCTTGTGAGCCTTGGAGTTCTGTATTAAGGCCTATATTCCAGAGTTCTGCTTGTTGGCATGTGTCTTGATTTGGGGGCAGAGATGGTTAGGAGAAGCACACAGATAAATACTTCAAAATATCCTCCTGCCTCACTTTAAAAAGAGGTACAGTGTTGGCTTATTTGTTCCTGTTTTGTACCTGCAGAAACTGAAACTCAAAGGAGTTAAGTCACTGACCAAGCACACCATTCACTCATCCAGTAAGTGACCCAGTAAGTAACCTCAGAGGAGGGGGAGGTTCAACCCAGGTCTGTCCAAAGTCAAAACATATTACAACTTTAATTACAGTTGTGTTAGACCACTTGGGAGTTTCCCACATATCTCTTGTACTCTTTTCTCTTTTTTCCCCCTATTCTTTTATCTCTCTGTACATTAGTGTGGCTATCTACTCATCTTGTCTTCTGCTCTGTCCAGTTTGATGTTAAATATACCTGATGAATTCTTAACTTGATATATTGCATATTTCATTCTAAAATACCTTTTTAAATTCTTTCTTACACATTCAAATTTCTGTTGCAATTCTTCATTTTTTTATTCATTTTCTTCTATTTTCAACAGGTTAATCACAATTATTATTATTATTATTATTATTATTATTATTATTTGCGATATGCGGGCCTCTGTTGTGGCCTCTCCTGTTGCGGAGCACAGGCTCCGGACGCGCAGGCTCAGCGGCCATGGCTCACGGGCCCAGCCGCTCCGCCATGTGGGATCTTCCCGGACCGGGGCACGAACCTGTGTCCCCTGCATCAGCAGGCGGACTCTCAACCACTGCGCCACCAGGGTAGCTCAATCACAATTATTTCAAAGTCCTTATCTGCCAACTCAAATAATGGGATAGTACATGGGTCTGTTTCTATGATCTTTCTTTCCTTGATTATTGGTCAAATTCCCTTGCCTCTTCATATGTCCTGTAATTTTTTATTGTATGCTGGTCATTGAATACAGAAAACTGGAGAAGCTCTAATATTGTTTTCTACCAGGGAGGACTCCCCTTTCTTTCTGTTAGGTAGATAAGGTGAGAAAAGGATGATCCAATAAAACATATACATTTATACATTACACACCAGTCAGTGCTCAGTGCCTCTTTGAAGTTTCCATAGTTCAGGCAGTTTTCCTCATTGTAAAGATGAAGCTGCAGTTTCTCTTACACCAAATAATTAAACAAGCACCTCCATTAACATGCAGTGCTCTTGTTTATTCACATAATTAAAGACAAAAAGAGAGATAGTCAGTCAGTTGGCAGGTAGCTTTCTTAACGAAAGCAGATGACTAATCTGACCTTGATTTCCATTTATGACAGGTGCCATCTGGAGAGCCCCCCAGGGGAGGGCAGACATTGATGAGGTGGGATGTGGGAAAAGTCAGTGTAAATCCACCTCTGGCCATCTGGATCCCAACAGGGAAACCCCATCTAGCAATCAGCGCTACGAGCCACTCAGAGAAGCAGCAGGAAGGGTAAACCTTTAGAATTACTTGGGAGCCCATTCTTTAGAGACTTTCTCTAAGGCTGGGGCCCTCTCAGGGACCAAGTTTCTTGCCTTCCTGACCTTACAGTAATTCAATAGCATAACGAAGCTCTTCATCTGGGAGTGAGGACTTGAGGAAGATGTCCGAATTGGAAAAAGAAACAAATTTCTAGGCAGGAAGAGCTGTTTTCTAGCCCCTCCAAGTAATACAAGTAAAATTGAGTGTGAAGGGCTTCTTGCAATAATTTGGTTGTGATCTTTGGCCAGTTCGTGAAAGACCCAGTGGGTTTATTTGTGAGGGCCCCATGGTTTTATTGGGTGCTGAGCAAAGTATTGAGATCTAAAACTCTTCCCCATCCTGGAGCAGCCACTGTTGTTCAGTTCTCCACAATATGGCCATATAACATGCCCCTTCTATTGGTCCACTGGAACCAAAGTTTATGATTCATAAACAAGTATCCTTACATCAGGTAGCCTTCATCTCCTATGGCCATTGGAGAAGTCTAGGGAAGAGGGAATGGTAACTAGTGGCCAGCCCTGGATATCACCACAACTGGGGAAGGTGGCCCCAGGAACCCAAAGGTAGAGGAGCTAAGCCCTACAGACATTGGCCTGGGGATGCGGTAGTTCCTGGTAGGGCAGCTCTGAGGAGGACAGTGTCCCTTGATTCCTCGGCTATCAGGTGACCCCCAATACCCTCATGTCAGGCATGGTCTTGGTCCTAAATCACATGCGTGGGCTGGTTTTTGTCCCCCTCCTCACTCCAGATCCTCCCAGCTTGTTTTGTGATTATTGGTTCCCCTGTTCACGGTATTTCCTGTCTGTTCTCACTCTGTGGTGACCTTGGCCTCCCTCCCTGTCTTTAGTGTTAATCCAGCCTCGGGCTCTATTTCCTCTGGCTGTTCAAATAGTCTGTCAGCCTCCTAGACCTTCTTTCACCCTCTGCCCAACAGGACTCACACACAGAGCCCCACCTACCTTCCTTTATGTCTTCTTTTGGCCCCAGTAAACCTTCTAACATATAGCTAGTATGTGCTTATCCCACCCACTCTGCGTGCTGTGTGAATAAGTAAAACAAAATTCCTGCTGTTGAACAGCTACATTCTACCTGAGGAGACACAAGTTTCTCAATTCTTAACAAGATGGGACTATATTTAATTATGTGCTAAATGGTGTGGTGCTGATAAGTGCTGAAGAAGATCTGATGGGAGAAAAGTGAATGTAGCGAAGTGGGAGAAGAAGTAGATCTTGACCTGGGATGTGTGTCCCCCTGTCTCCACACTTTTGGACTTTGGCTAATGTCGTCACCAACTGGCAAGGTAGCTGGCAAACAACTACGGTAAAAGAAATGAAATGATAAACAGAGTTGTAGCGGTGCCAACCCACACATACCAGGATGGCGATAACTCACAGCTTCTGAGGTTGACAGCTTAGTCGAAGCAATATTGTATATTTGAACTAGGCTAGAGTTAGCAATATCTAAGTTCATTCATGCTACTGCTAACTTTAGCAAAACAATGGTTCAGGAGCCAGAGTTGATATATTGATATTCAATATAACATCCACATTCTGGGAAAAGCAGCTCCCGGTTCAATCCCCGTGGAGGTTTCACAATTTCTCAGTGGGGTTTCCATGGATCCCTGAGCCTTAATGAGAACGTGGTATTCATGAGCACATAAAGTAGGCTGACCAATGGCTTTAAATCAAATTAGACATTTTTCTTGTGAGATATTTTGTTTCCTTCTTTCTGAAAAATTTAAATTTCAAGAAAAGGACTTTTGGCCACAGATTTTATAATAATCTTCCTCCCACATATCTAAAATAATCTTATGAAAAATTCAAAGCCTGGTTTTTAAAAAAACCTACAAGGCTTTCTTCTGTATGTGGATCTTTTGGCTGGGAAGCCTTTCCTTAGTTCATGTGCAAATGTTCATGGAAGTGGTTGGTCTCCAAGTCTCTGGAACTTCTGCAGGCACCATGGGATCCATTTAAATCTCTCTGGCTGGCTGTAGAGCGCCTCACCATGCTTGCCCCATGCCGTATTTCCCCTGAATAAGATACACAGTAGGTCGATGTTTTCTAATCAAGCATATGGTCCACTTGATTGCCTCCTGAACTTGTGTCCTCACTTCTTCTCCCCAGGTGTGTGACACTTTCTATGCTCTTAACACTTCATGTCTCATTTTCCCCATTTGTCAAATGGGAATGTTCCTAAGTACTGATAGGAGTATTGTGAGGCTTATATATAATTTTTTTTTTTTGCGGTACGCAGGCCTCTCACTGTTGCAGCCTCTCCCATTGCGGAGCACAGGCTCCGAATGCACAGGCTCAGCAGCCATGGCTCACGGGCCCAGCCGCTCTGTGGCACGTGGGATCCTCCCAGACCGGGGCATGAACCCGTGTCCCCTGCATCGGCAGGCGGACTCTCAACCACTGCGCCACCAGGGAGGCCCTTATATATAATTTTTAAGTGCAGTGTCTGGTATATGATTGATAACAAAGAGTAGCTCTGTCAGTAAGGCCTAGGCTGGGATGAGTGAAGTACCCATCTCGGGTGAAACTTCAGGAGGCTCGCACACACACACACACACACACACACACACACACACACAACCTCAGAAAAAAAGCTAAATATTACTTTAATGCAACATTTTAGAAAATCAAAATTAATGCAAAAATCCATGATGAAAAAAATGTCAACATTTAAAATAGATATAAGATCAGTGTTACTGATTTTTCCTTTTGTCTCCAATACAGCTTGGCACGGCACTGGTAGTGATATGTAACTATACATCTAGGCCCGTTCCTGCCCTTTTATTCCTGCTTGGCCCACCATGAAGCCCTCTTCATCTGTCACCCACTAGGGAATCTGAAAATAAGATGGAATGGGGTGGGGGATCGTTCATCTTGCTGGATGGCTTCCCCAAGCTGCCGGGCTTGCTGAAGAAACAGCATGCAGAAAAACATAGGTGTGTCCAGGGGCACGCAGGCCTCATTTGGGACTGAATCATTAGGAGTGTATGCTCAGGCCAGGGCCTGATTAGATGGGTGTGGAAACAGCACACAGGGGAGCAAGAGAGGCAGGTGTTCTGGCAGCTGGCCTGGTTAGCACAGCATGAGTGGTACCCATCGGGGCTGCTGGCCAGGGCTGTCCTCTAAGGTGGCAGCATTTTTCTTCTCCCCATCCTATCTCATCCCATCCCATCTCATCCCTGTTTCTTTTTGAGCTTATGGTAATTCAAGTACAGGAGTATAGTTGAGTCCCATCATCTATGAATTTAATTCCTTCATTTATTTGTGCTTCCAGCAATTTTGAAAAGGAGAGAAAAAGAACAGTTGACATAATGCTAGGGATTCCACCATTCCACTCCAAGCAGGTGGGCTGCAGAGTGAGCAGGCCTGGGGGCAGCCAGAGGCTCAGGCTGGCCTAGGTTCCCAAGTACCCCCCATGGTGGGAGAACCTTGCAATGCCAAATGTGTCCTTGTGTTTGCATACTTCTGTGTGCATATGTGACGCTGTGCATCATGGTAACTCTCTGTGAGCTGGTAACCACTTCCTCTGGCCTCAACAGAAGAACCAGTGACCTTGTCCAACAGTGGAAGAAGGATGCTGGCTGGTTCTATATACTGTCTGGGCAATTTAAGGGATTTCCTGTTAATCCAGCTTCTGGCTCATTTCCTCAGGCTGCCCCGAATTATCTTACCAGCCTCCTAGACCTTCCTTCACCCTCTGCTCACCAGGACACACACACAGAGCCCTACCTGCCTGACCACCCATGATTTTCATAGCATGTGCGGACTTAGAACCTAGCCTTGGGGGAGATGCCATTTTTATTTTAGGCATTCCTCTACTCATTTAACTGCCAATAGTTACTGAGTTGAAGACTCTTGGTCAGATACTGTGCCAGCCTCAAGGATGCCAGGCCTAATAGGATACAATCTTACTAGGAGCTCATGTTCCAGCGGAGAATGACCACATGTAAATAGCTGATTCCAGCACAGGGCGAGTAGTGTTGGAGGCATGACTCTGTGGGGTGATGGCCCTTCTTCTTTCCCAAGTCCTTGAGTTTGCCCCATGAGTGTCCCATGCTTCTTTAAGGGAGCAGCTATGAGCTGGCCAGCTCCCAGAAGCTACAACCCAGGTCTTTTCAGTGTACCATGTCCCTGGCATCCTTGGCCCTGGCATCCTTTTCCTTTTGGTTAGTGTTCCAAGGCTCAGCTCACTTCCCGCTCCTGCAGTATGCCTCTCCTGACATCTTCAGACTCCTGTGAACTCCTTCCATGCTGTTCCAAGGGAGGAGGTGCAGCCTAGTAGGTGAGGCACCCCAAGAAGTTTGTGGGACCTGGGAGGCCATGTAAGATACAGGCAGCTGTTCTTGCAATTTATAGGGGTCTTCAGGGCCCGGAGCCCCCCATTTGGCAGGTGCTTCATAACACCTGCGGTCGGCTTTCTTCAAATCTGCCAGGATCAGAGGCAGTGCTTTGCCTCTATCAGGACCTCCAGAGTTTCAAAGTTGACAGAATTTTCCCAATGAGACGAACAAGCGGAGGATTACAATTTGCCTTCAAAAGGACATCAGAGAGTGGGTGGTGTTATTTGCCCAGCACGTACTATTAGTGATGGTGACAGTGTAGCTGGCTGTGATTCTACCTAGCCACTGGCTTGGTCGTCTGAGGCCATATTCTCTATTCTGCTAAAACATCTGGGATAAACATGGGGGTGCAATCAGTCACCCCAGAAGTTGGTCCAAAGGGCATTTGTTTACAGATTTGCCCAAATATTTAAATGTTTGGCATACATAGACTTTTTTTTTTAATGATTTTGTTGGCACCATACAAACACAAGCCTGTTGACTTCATTTTTGCATCAATGTAAATGTTTTCCTTTATGACTATTTAACTAATGTGCTGTGTTACAGATTGCTGAATAAATATGAAATATGTCATGGACTTCTGCTAAACAAATTCTGGCTGTGACATTGAAGAAAGGTTTATTTCTCTTCCACGTTTAGAGGAGGAATATTTTCTTATCTATTATGCTTATCCAGCCACACTATTTCCTGTTTTGTTTTAAGGTCCCATGTCCTAATTATATATCTTGATCTTAAAACTGACCTTATTGAGTCATTGATTGCTTTGGAAAGATTTCTTTTCATTCCTTTTTATTGTGCAAGTAATTCATGTGCACGGTACCAAAAATTAGTTCAGATAAGCAGATTTAGAAAACAGTTTAAAATCACCAATAATCCCATCACCCAGAAATAATGACAGCAAACATTTTGTTTGAAGTTTATCTGTTCAGAGGTATTTATTTGCCATTCATTCAGTAAATAATTATTGAATTCCTCTTTTGTACTCAGTACATGAAATCATCCTATATATAGTCTTTGAGACCCGCTTATTTCTCCTAGACATGTACATTTTTCCAAGTCAATAAATGTGTGTCTACACTGTCTTTTAAAATATCTTTCAATTGTAAGGGCATATCGGTATATTCTGTTATTTTAAAATTTCAGTTATTGTAAGTTTCTGTTGTTATAAACGTTGCTGCAACAAAGGTTCTTGTAAATATTTCTTGACATGCTTGTCTGGTTATTTTGGAAAGATTTTCATATATATTTACATCCAAATTATAAAAGAAAGTGTAGAATCCCCACGGCTCCCCCACACAAAAATACCCCAATATGCATGAGTCACTGGTAATGAAACTGCTGTCTCAGCAATGGAGTTTCACCTATGCTATTGCACCTGCCCAGACTTTGCTTCATGGGGTTTGCATTTGATCATCCTTCAGTTTCAATTTAAATGTGACATTCTCAGAAAGTCTTTCCTGACTCTCCATCAGATTAGTTCTGTATTATTATTGCTGCCACCCCCAGCCCTTCCAGAGTTTCTGTACCTGTCCTGTTCTATTAAGATCCCTGAAGACAGGAATCCTGTCTGTTGGGCTGTCTTTCCAACCAATTAGCGTGGTGCTTTGTTGAATTCAGATATTCGTTGGATGAGTGAAAGTACCTGTCTGTGGTTGTCTTACGATTTTCTTTGATTCTTCTCTTCTGTCTTTCAGGAGATTTCTGTGCCCTTGCCACCAATTAGGAGACCTTGGTCTTATTCTTTGTGTTGGTGTAAGAGACTTTTTCTGTCCTAACTAAGATGAGAAGATATTGACTCACACACACATGAAAATTCCAGCGGTGGGAGGGGCTTCAGACATGTCTGGATTTGTGTGCTACATCATGGTTCCCAGAAATTCATCTTCCCATTTCTAGGCCTGGATTTCCTGTAACCTGGCCTCGTTCTCTGGTAGGCGTTCTTCTGGGGAGGGTGGTGGTGCTCAGTTGCTCCAGGTGTATGTTTTGCTCTCTCTTGAGGACTCCATCAAATGTGAATAGAGGATTCTGAGCGGCCTGACTGGGGTCCCAGGCCCTTCCCTGAACCGCCTGCTGTGCTCAAGGAGGTGGGGTTCTGTGGGTCCGGGGTCCCACTGGAAACCAGAAGGAAATTCAGGATGACAAAGTTGACTGTTACCACCGTCCACTGCACTCTAAAGTTGTGTGGTCCTCAGCACAGCCAGCCTCTTGGGGCCTTGCTTTGATGCTGTTTGTGTAGGAAATTAGAAAAATAATGCTGGCTTGATTGTTGTGATGACCTGATGAAACAGTGGATATGAAAGCACTTTGGCATTTATAAAACAGTTTGAAAAAAGAGGGGCTCTTCATATTGCAGATTTGGAGATCCCTTTGTCTTTACCTCACAGGTGCAGCTGAGTGGCCTGTGTGTTCCAGAGGTTGCAGGCGTGTCAGCTGGGGGACTGGTCTGTGCTCAGAGAACCAGGACCCCTCCCCACCTGCCCAGGGCCATTTCCCCACAGTTAGAACCTGAGCTGCCCTGGCAGGCAGGCTGCTTCCGCAGACCCTCTTCCTCAGACCCAGGGACCCAGGGACCCTCATTCAGCTGGCGCCAAGCACTGCTAACATGGCAGCTGGTTAGGGTGCAACATTGCCAAGGATCTATAACCCTTGACTGGTGGTGTGGCAGTGCTAGAGTCATGTCTGTTACAGCTACTCTGCTGGCGTCTGTGGGTGCCTGGTTCTGGGAGGGTGTCTCAGCAGAGCTGAGGAGCCAGTGACAGAGCTTGGGGAGAGGGTATCTCTGCTCCAGGACATGCCTGCCTGCCACCTTGACCTACAGATCACCAGCTCCTCCAACCCCATTTCTCTTTACCTCAGACCAAGGATCTGCCCATTATTTGCTGTGTGACTCCAGACCCACTGCTGAATCTCTCTGAGCCTTGGAAGCCATTCTGTATACAACTATCCCAGTTGTGCACTTAAAAATGAGATAATGTACCACGTCTTCTTTGTCCATGCATCTGTTGATGGACACTTAGGTTGCTTCCATTGTCTTGGCAATTGTAAATAGTGCTGCTATAAGCATTGGGGTACATGTGTCTTTTCAAATTGGAGTTTTTGTCTTTTCTGGATGCATGCCCAAGAGTGAGATTGCTGGATCATATGGTAACTCATATGGTAATTTTTAGTTTTTTAAGGAACCTCCATACTGTTCTCCATAGTGGCTGCACTAATTTACATTCCCACTGACATAGGAGAGTTCACTTTTCTCCACACCCTCTCCAGCATTTATTATTTGTAGACTTTTTGAATATTATTTAGCCATAAAAAAAGAATGAAATAATGCCATTTGCAGCAACATGGGTACATCTAGAGATTATCATACTAAGTGAAGTAAGTCAGACAGAGAAAGACAAATATATATCACTTATGTATGGAATCTAAAAAAATGATACAAATGAACTTATGTACAAAACAGAAATAGACTCATAGACATAGAAAACAAACTATGGTTACCAAAAGGGAAGGGGCGGGTAGGGATAAATTAGGAAGTTGGGATTAACAGATATACACTAGTATACAGAAAACAGATAAACAACAAGGACCTACTGTATAGCACAGGGAACTACATTCAGTGCCTTGTAATAACCTATAAAGGAAAAGGATCTGAAAAAGAATATATATATTCATCTGAATCACTCTTCTGTACACCTGAAACTAACACAACACTGTAAATCAACTATACTTGAATTAAAAAAAAGAGATAATACGTGGATGCCACCGGCCCAGGGCTTAGCACAGAGTGTACGTTTACTTAGCACTCATTGCCTTCCTGGCCTGGCCCTTCCGATGACTCCCACAGGACCGTGTGGCTCTGGACGACGTGCCACAATGTAACCCTGGTCCTTCCTAAGCCCCTGGACCACGGGGCCCCTTTCCCTGGCCACTGCTGCCCTCACACCGGGGTTTCATAGAGTCCCTGCAGGAAGAGTGAGTGTCTGGGGACAGGGGAGTTCTAAGTGCTGAGCCGAGGGCTCAGGTGGCCGGCGCAGTGGGGGAAGCCTGAGAGCGGGGGCTGTGAGGGAGAGGACCCCAGCTCTGGGATACAGAACCATCCTAGTCAGGAGAGTAAGGCCAGAGATGCCTCTGAGGGAGATGAGGGTCATTGCAGTCCATCAAAGGAGGAGATCTGAGATGCCGCTTTCGCTGGGGGTGTGCAGGAAGCCGCTGAAGAAGGCAGAAGGAACCATGATGGGAGACTTGACGAGGCTCAGCACGGCGGAAGGTGCACGGGGAACCTAGCCTGTCACATTGCCTGTAAGCACCGCCCTGCACTGAGGATGCTGCTGTCTCCTGCTTCTTTGAGGCACAGAGCCTGTCCAGAGTGGGTGCTCAGAAAGCAAGCACTTGAAGAGACAGTGATGAGAGATGGGAGGGAGGGAGAGAGAGAAAAAAGGGAGAGAGCAATTGAGTGAGAAGGTTAGCTGCAAGTAAGCCAGGGAGTGGAGGGAGAAGAGATAAGAATGAACTAAGTGGATCAGTAAGGATGTGCCAGAAAGCACAATGCAGACATCTCTTTCTCTCTTAGGACAAGCAATCTGGAGACAGGCTGTCCAGAGCTTGAGGGATCCCTCAGCCATGCCACCAAAGTCCCCAGCGGTCTCTTTCCCCCTTCAGCTCTTGGCCGTGTACTTGCTGTGCCCGGGGCCTCAGGGCTGCTGCAGCGGCTCCAGGTGCACCTCGGTGTTGGGGGGATTTGGGGGGACTGGGAAGCTGAAAGGAGATAGGTAGCCGGCTGCATGGGTCCATATTTTCAGGACAGTAAAAGCTTTCTCAGACACCCCAGCAGATGTCTGTCTCTAACTCATTGGACAGAATCGTGTCTTATGACCACCTCCAGATGCAAGAAAGGTGAGTCATTAGCTTTCGCTGCCTCTGTGGTGAGGCAGGCAAGTCAGAAGGGTTGGAAAAGGTGTGCAATGAGTGACACCCAGTGCCCTTGATCCTGCGGGCTTACCCCAGGTGACTGAGCGGCTGCAGACTGAATTAACCCAACGAGGGAGGTCAAGAGGCGGGAGGTGCTTTAGGGGGAAGCCAGTGAGCCTGAAATTCCAAGGTGCATCTACACAGAAGCAGAGCTGGCCCTGGAAATGCGGTCTGGAGGTGGGGCCGGAGACAGAGGCATGGAGGGTGGCCATTACAGCTACACAGCCATGGGTGAATGTGTCCATCGGGGAAAGAGTGCTGACCTGGTCCAGGCGGCAGGAGGGAGAAAAGCCAGGGGCTGTCAGGGCAGTGCATCCTGGTGGAGCCAAGGGAAGAGGGCCTGTGCAGTGGGTGGATGGTCCAGGCACGGCTGTGGGAGGGGAACTGCCTCAGGAGAGCATCACTGGGGAACGTTGTGGGCCCCGAGTCAGAAGGTAAACCATGTTACTTCAGGCAGCCTTTCTGGGAATTGATGAATCTAATTCTGGGTGAGGGAAAACAGTAGAAGGGGCTGCAGCTCTGGGCCCTGGGGCTGAGGGCAGAATCGCAGGCTGTGCTAACCGTGGACCCAGCCCACGGGGGGGGTGCTGAGGTGATGGGAAAAGGCCGAGACGAGTTCTGGTGGCTTTGAACGAGGGCTTAGTTACTTCGCCCGGCTCTGTGTTTGGGCTTACAAGGATATGGAGGGCATCACTGAGTGTGGGAATAGAAAGGAAGTGCATGGAAACGGGTGGGTGATATGGAAACAAGGGCTTTGGGTGCCAACTATTGAAATGTCTTTTTTTTCTGAGGCTATTGCAACCCAAATACATATAAACGGCACATATGAACACACCGTGGCACGTTACAGACAATCTGATGCTTGGGTCTAAAGTTGTAATTCAAGAAAATTTAATCACGAAACACTAAAAATAATCAGAGGCATAGCTAGTGGAGCAAGCCTGTCATCATCACCAAACTCAAAACTGTAACTGGAAAGAGTATGAGATGCTGTAGAAAATGGGCCAGTTGGAAAAATAAGCTGAGTCTTCCAGATGCTCCCAGCCTGTGCTGGAGGCGGGGACCAGGGTCCACGTGTGCCTGGAACGCCTGAATCACTATAGTCTCCTTCCGGATGCCGGGCTGGAGCTCAGCCCTGGGCCACGTCTCCTTCCCCAAGTATATCTGCAGCTCCTGGGATGCAGACATTTATACCAGCCAGTGCCAGTCACCCCTTGCTCCCTCCACCAGCCTCCAGGACCAGCCAATGCTCTGCCCTTTTGCTGAGTGGAGACCTGCTTCTTCCTCTCTGTTACCATGTCCCAGGTGCCCTTTCCCTTTCCACGGCTGAGAGAACCTTGGGTGCCCTCCTGTATCATCAGGCATTGTCAGGGGTGGGGCTGTGACCAGGGCAGTTTTGCCTGGGGCAAGGGTGATGTTCAGACTGGGGAAAGTGACCCAAGAAGACCACAACTGGGGAGGCATCTGTGCAGGTGTGGAGCCCTTTGGGGATCCAGGGCTTAGGGAGGTAACATTGGGGGCCTGTGATGGCAGGGAGGATGTGGTTTTACATAGGGGTCCAGGATGGTCTCGGTGAGAAAGTGACTGAGCAAAGATGTGAAGGAGGTGAGGAAGGGAGGGAGCAACGTGGATGAGGGGGAAGGTCATCCAGACGATGGGACAGGCAGTATAAAGTCCACAGTAGGACATGTGCCTGGCGTGTGTCTGTGGGTCAGTGAGGAGGCCACTGTGTCTGGAGGAGAGTGAAGGATGGGGGAAGAGAGGAGATGAGGTCAGAGGCCTGATGGGGGTGGGAAGTGGGCTTCGGCAGGGCCTTGCAGCCATTGTAGGGGCTTTGTGTTTTCCTCTGAGTGAGATGAGGGTCATTGCAGGAGTTTGAGTGGAGGAGCAACGTGACCTGACTTAGATAATAAATGAGCGATTGGAGAGCTGTATGTCAAAAATCATGAAGAGTCCGCTTCCAAGCTAACAAATTCACCTGCCACAGTCTCATAGATGTTGGCAGACACAAGCCTCCTGGTCAGAGATAAAGGATTTTATTACTCACAGGATACCAGGCAGCACAGCCCCTGCCTCTCGTTCACAACCATTCCCCTTGCTCCCTGAGTTCTACCGGGGCCATTCGGAGCAGCCCAGGTGGATGCTGTGCACACAGTGGGTCTGTGTCACCACTGAGGAACCCCAGGCTTAGGAACCCACAGTCTTATAAGGGGCTATTGGCAAAGCTGCCCCAAGTTTTTCCTGGAGTGAGACAGCATCTTTATCATCTTGTTCAGGAGACAATCTGCCCTCTGCTCAGGAAGGAGATACTATCTCTATCCTCCGAATCTGTTTATATAAACCTCCTCGAAAAGATAGTCCAGGACAAACACTGTCACGACACACGTGGAAATACCATGAAGAATTTCCACCTTCCCCAGCTGTATAGTGACAATAAACTAAGTAGGAGGAGGTCGGAAAGCCAGAGGACCCATCAGGAGGATGTTGCAGTGACTTGAGAAAGAGATGATGGTGTTTGGACTGGGTCATAGCAGTGCAGGTTGTGGAAAAGAAAAAGTTTCCTCTGTGTAGAGCCACTCAGGGCACTCTGCCCTGGTCATGCAGGAGAAAGATCAGTCCTGCTTGCTTCCTGAAGCCTCAACTCATCATTATAGAAGAGAGACTGTGTGATAGTTAATTTTATGTTTCAATTTGGTGGGGCCACAGTGCCCAGATATTTAATCTGACATTATTCTGGATGTTTCTGTGAAGGTGTTTTTCGATGAGATTAACATTTAAGTTGCTGGACTTTGAGTAAAGCAGATTGCCCTCCTTAGTGTGGTGGGCCTCATTCAATCAGTTGAAGACCTTCATAGAACAAAAGAGCAACCTCCCCTGAGCAGGAAGGAATTTTGCAGCATGTGGCCTTCAAACTTGAACTGGCTGTTCCCTGGGACTCCAGCCTGCTAGCTTACCCTCCAGAGTTTGGACTTGCCAGCCTATATAATGTCATGAACCAGTTCTATCTATATCTATCCATCTATCTATCTGTCCATACACACACACACACACACACACACACACACACACACACACACACACATATCCTATTTGTTTGTGCTTCATCCTGCTTTTGGTGGGAGTCACTGAAGAGTTTAAAGTATTTAGAAGAAAGACATGATTGGGTTTATATATTAGAAGGATGCTGAGGAGGGCCAGATGGTGGGTTGGGAGACTGGGTGTTGGGGGACAATTATTTTTACCCAGGTAGGAAATGACAAATTTGGTGGCAGAAATGGGGATGGAGAGGAGGTCTGGAGTGGGGAGATACTTAGCCAGAGGAACTAATAGGAATCAGAACCCACTGCATGAGGGATGAAGGGGAAAGTCAGGGTGGGTCTGGTTCCTAGGTATGCTGGGGATGCCAGTGCCTGATGGTACAGGAGAAGGAGAATTGGGCTGGGGCAGTAGGTGATGAGTGTTCTGGGGGGCATGTCAAACTGTGCTCCCTTATCTTGAGGGAGATGCCCAGGGAGCACAGATTTGGGGGATGTCACAACTTGAGGGGGGTTGAAACCCTGTGGAGTGCGTAGAGCTTGTCCCTGTTGTCCCCAGAGCATCATTCCCACGGAAAACCTGTCCAAGTGCCTTGCCTGGCATCGCCAGCCTAGGTCTTCACCCAGGGGCCCAGCACAAAGAATGGGTTAATGCTGAGGGGGAAATTCAATACCTGCCACCAGAACTCAGCAAAGGCGTTAAACACCGTCTGGTGCCAGACAAGTGAAACAAACGAAAAAAAGGCTCTGAGGGGACCCCACCCTAGAGGGAGGCGGTGTCTTGCCTGTACTGGGGGTAGTAGGGGAGGGGCTTTCCTTGTGTGCACACATGTGTACTCAGGTAGGACCCTCACGCACGTACACCCATGCGTTTATGAATAATTGAATCTCCGTAAACCTGCTGTCAAGTAGCTCATTTTAGTTTCACAGACCACCCCCGCTCTGTCCCCTGTGACAGCTGTCTTGTCCCCATGGACACATGAGGAGAGTGAGGGTCCTGGCCTGCAGACAGGCTCAGAGTGCTGCGAGGGAAGGAGAAAGGCAGTGGTTCTGGCCCAAGTCCTCCCCTTGGGTGCCATATGGGCCACATCCCACCCGGGATGACAGGTCCAAGGCCAGCAGGCTCCAGGCTTTCTGCTGTGACCGGGAGCCTCCTCCCTCCTCCCCCAGGGCTGGTTGGCCTCCGAGGCAGGACTCTGACACCACAGTTGTAAGTGTATCTGGCCGGGTGCATTATCTAAATTGTTATGTATCACCCCGCGTAATGGCAAAAGTAAAAAACCGCTGTTAGCTCAGTGAATAAATCCTCGGTGTTGATCAGTCATCGCGTGGTGTCGACTCTTTTAATAGGCACTATTTACATGGAGACTTGGCAGGCTGCTCCGTCGTCTAATTGCAGGTGGAAAATGGATGCCGGTCTCTGCTGTGCCATAAAAATGTAAAGTATAAATGACTTAAATGCTCGTGTGCTCCCTTCTCTACCCAGCACTCATTTCCACCCCGTATTTAGATACCAGGTGGAGAAAACAAACTACTCTCCTGTGAGATAATAACTTTTAAGATGTGGGGCTCCCAGCTTCTCCCATCTGATGCCCCCAGTGCTTCCTGGAGCCGTAGTTTCCCTGGGTCTCTCTCCATGGGGGGAAGCATCATTTTGAGTTACGCAGACAGTCCCCTGCCTCTTAAGTGCCATGATGTTATTGCATACTCTTAAGTACTCTGAGTTACTGCCCCTGTGCTCATTAATGCTCCTGTGGGCTGAAGGGATCGGAAGCTTCCAGAAGAGCTTAACTCCACCGCAGAGCCCCGAGAGGAATTGCATTCTAAGGGTGGGTGTGTGCTGTTGATGGCCTGAAAGCAGGTCAGGAGAGCCAGGTCCACGCAAGTGACTCAGTGATGCGGTTTACCTGCAACCTTGTCAGGAGCCAGGCTTGTTTCACTCTACACTTAGCTCTGATACACCTGCAAGCCCTGTTCTGTTAGAAAATTCCCCGTCAGGGGTGTGTACCTGATGTTCTAATAGGGGCTGGGTGGGCTGTGTGTACATGAGTGTGGCTCTGTATGTTGGGGCTAGTTTTTTTTTTTTTTTTTTTCATACAAGGGTAACTTTATTAAAGCAAAGAACTGAACATAATTTTAAAGGACATTTTTCAAAGGACTCCACCTCCATCATATCTTCTCCTAATTTTTATCTTCGCTGAGAAATTGTGCAAGGTTAAGTTTACTTTTTTCTAGTGCTGCTGTCGTGGCTCGTCTTGCTGAGTGGATTTCGTTCAGGATGCTTTTACATCCTTGACAGGATTTATATATACTTCTTTATTCTTTTCATCTTCACTTTGAAAAACAGTTGTAGTTGTGTTGTCATCCTGTGCCATTACAGCTTGGTCACCATGTTCTTTATTTCCTTTTTCTAACTGAACCTTGATTTTCTCCAAAGCTCTCAGACACGTTCTATCTTAGACTTCCTCCAGAATCTCATTCCATAGAACTAGAAGATCTTTAGCAAGACTGCTCCTGAGTTCTAAAGAACTCAAGGCTTTTGTATAGACCCGAATTTCTGGTGAATATGGACATGTTAGGATCTCACTGCAGATTTTTATAGCTAGATTGTCATGAACTGTTAAGGCCTGATAATCTTGGGAATTCTTGGTCTGAGGATTTAATCCACTTGGTCTTGTCAAATCTACAGGTAACTCAGCAACATTAGTGACGTCTATTTCAGCTAAAGGAGAAGATGCAGGGGCATTGGCCAGTGTTTGTAGAGTTGGAAGAAAAGGCTTCTTCAAAACATTCCTGGTTAGTCCCGCTTGCATAAGCAAACATTGGGAAGAACACGCCTAGGCAATGTCGAAGTCGAACATCGTCTTCAGTCACAAGGATTGTATCGTAACAAGACAAGACAAGAAAGAGTCCTACTGCTAGTTTTTAATTCATGTTCCAGGAGCACTAAGGGAGTCCATGGAACTACTTTGGGATGATTTGAGGGTGTGCCATGAAGTCCCCTCTTTTTATGGGTCCAAACACAGTACTGGCTATTCTAACCATAAGGGGTGCATTTCTTAGGGATTTAAGGCAAGAAGACCCCCCATTCATGTCCAGAATGGAGCCATTCTCCCTTGTTAATACATTAGTTCAGATTACAGTGTGGAGCCATTGAAGATTAACCATGAAAAAAGGCTCGTTCTCTAAGTCTGTGAGTCTGTTTCTGTTTTGTAAATAAATTCATTTGTATCAGACTCACAGACTTAGAGAATGAACTTACGGTTACCAGGGGGGAAGGGCTGGGGGGAGGGATAGATTGGGAGTGTGGGATTGACATGTACACACAGTGCTATCTTTAAAATAGATAACCAACAAGGACCTACTGTATAGCACAAGGAACTCTGCTCAATATTCTGTAATAACCTAAAGGGGAAAAGAATTTGAAAACATATTGATACATATATATGTATAACTGAATCACTTTGCTGTACACCTGAAACTAACACAACATTGTTAATCAACTATATGCAAGTATAAAAGAAAAATTAAAAAAAAAAAGAAAAGAAAAAAGCCATCCAACACACTTCTGGGGGAGAAGCACAGAATCAGAGTGAGAGTGCAGTGCACCTAGCCTGGCAGTGAGCAGAGCTGGGACCTGGGCACTGCACTTCCAAAGACAAGTAGCCTGGAGAGATGCTGAGAGAATATGGTGCATGCCAAGCTGTCTTGATGGGTGAAAGTGGAAGATTATACCGGGAACTCCAGGTCCACTCCAGGGTAGAGGGCTCCCTTGGAGGCAGTGGGAACGGGGCAGAGCCTGTGGCTGGGGTGCAGCCTGGATGCCCGAGATAAGAGAAGCATAGAGGTGCTGGAGGCCCCTCACTTAACCAGGTGACTCTCGAAGGAGCCAGGCAGCCTACTGGGTGAGGTGGGGAGAAGCACAGGCTGCAGAGGCCTGAGCCATCCCAGTGCAGGTGAGAGGCGCCTCCTACCTTAATAATGCTTTGGCTCCTTGGTCTGCCTGACTGTGTCCACATGGCCTGCTGTGCTCCAGGCCATCCTCCTAGGGGGGCTCCTCTGCCCTGCTGCTTGCAGTCCTATCCAGCTCCTTAGCTGTACAAATACAAGTAAGGGTGGGGGAGACCTCAATGGGCTGATCAGCTTTTGTGGGTAGTTGGGTTGCTCCCCCTGAACTGATGTAATGGTCCTTGTGTGATCTCTCAGCAAAAAGGCTCAGAGTCAGCTCTCATATTTTGGCGTCCCACAGCATGCAGGATCTTAGTTCCCCAACTAGGGATCGAACCCGTGCCCCCTGCAGTGGAAGTGCAGAGTCTTAACCACTGGACAGCCAGAGAAGTCCCTCAGAGTCATTTCTAAGTAAGATTTTTTAATAAATCAAGTGATTGAACGTGGGCAAGTCAAGAAGCATAATCAAAGAAATGCGACAGGATTTCTTGTGCCTTTTATAGATATTACAAAGCCCCACATGTTTGTGAAGCTCAGGTTGTCCTCGGGCCCTGGCCCCTTTGGTCGCATCAGAGCTGAATGGGGTGCAGGCTGCCCCTGTAGAGGACTGACAGTCGGGAGGGACAGAGAGACAGGCAGAGTCAACACAGTGTCACAAGTAGGTGCCAGGACAGATCCATGTGTGATGTGCAGCTCCACAAGAAAGAGAGATGAGCCCTACCTGGAGATGGAGGCAGGTAACCCAGGAGAGGTGCCAGGTGAGCAGAGAACCAGGGGAGCTGTGCATGCAGAGGCCCAGACGGTGCGGCGGCGTGGCAAGTGCAGCTGTTCTGAGGCTGAAATGGACAGTAGGAGACACAGGGTGTCAGGGGGTGAGGCTGACAGTGAATTGGGCAAGGGATGTTTGGTAAGGGTACTCCTTGACGTTCAGCCTGGAGGTTACGGGGAGTGCTGAGGGGCTTAAGCAGGGGAGTGACATCATTGCAGGAGGACACGTGGTGTTGCTGAGTAGAGAATGGGATGGAAGTGGTGGAGGCAGGTAGGTGTTATCTAACAGTGCCAGACCCTTGTAAAATAAGGCAAATGCAGGTGTGACTTCTGGAATATTAGATGATTTTGTTGTTAATGTGATGCTTGGCCCCATGGGAGCTAGGTCATGGACCTCTGCAGACAGGCGCAGATGTGGACCCTCTGAATAAGACATATGAAATGAAGAGCCCCCTTTCTATTGCATGGACCCTTCCCAGAGTTTGTGCCCTTAAGAGCCCATCATGACACCTCCAGTATAGGAAAGGTGCTGAGTAGATGAGAAAGGTGATGCAGGATTGGGAGTAAAAAGATTCAGCCTTCTACGGTGACCTCTGCCCTTCACTGGGAGATGTGTGTCCTGGGAGGCCCCTCCCTCCTGGCATGCTGGTCATCCCGTCTTGGTCCCTGGACACTAGCACTTGCCCAAAATCAATGGCTCACTGAGCAGACACAGAATTGAACAGATCTCACCCCCAGGGGAAGGGAACCAGGCCCAGGACAGCAAGAGGAGAGATTGTCCTGCAGGCAGAAGTTTCCTTCAGGGAGGGGAACCTCACAGAGAGTTACTGGTGCTGTTGTCCAGGCTTGTGATGCTGGTGGCATGAATGGGGGGAGGGGTGGCCCAGGAAATTGGCCCCTAAGAGGAATTCCAGACTGTGCCGAGAGTCACTGGGAGAAATACACAATCTCAGAAGGGGTCTCTTGAAGAACCACCAGTTTATGAGATAAATTTCTGGTATGGTTGTGAAAATGTCTTCTTTTATTCAAAATCTATTTATTGGATGCCTACTGTGTGCCATCTCTGCTAGGCATTGGGGATCCACCAGTGACTATGGCAGACCCACCCTGGCCTTTCTGGAGTAACTGAGTGGTGGGAGAGATGGTGCACAAACAGATCCCACAAAAATGATTTATTCCTACTGGGAATGATGGAGAAGCCCAGGGGCCCGTTATCTGTGTCTTCAGTTTCTACCTCAATATGGCCAAAGCAGGGAATTAGGGGGTGGTGAGGAGGCTGGGGAGAACCCTGACAATTTGGAATGAGGACCCAGAGCAAGGCTTAGGACTGGTTCTGTTCCTGAAATGCAAATGCATTGAAGAGAGCAGGTAGAACTCTCTCAAACAGAGGAAACTTGGCATTGTTTTCTTGAGTCTGAAAGAAAAATTGCCATTTGGCCCTGGACCAGCCCTCGCTTTCTCTGAGGCTGTGTCCCCATTTGTAATACGAAGAGCAGACTGGAAGGTCCTCCGAGGGTGGAGCTGCTCTGTGTCCCTGACACGCTGAGGATTGGCCTCCCCACCTAGGAGCACCTCAAGCCCCCATTCCCTCAGCAGGTCCTGGGCCCGCATGCAGCACCTCTGCACAGGTCAGCTCTGTGGAGGGGTCTGTCCTGCACCCAGTGTCCCAGTCCTGGCTTCACAAGGCAGAGGAGATGCTGGTACAGCTTTCAGTGACGTGAGCTGAATCTGCTGCCCTGGGAGCTGCTCAAGCTGGGCGCCAGGGCACCTTCATGGTGGCGGGCACCCCAGGGGAGCTCGGAGCTCTGACTCCTTGTTTACCAGGCAGCTCTCACTGGACGCTGTGTGTCTAACCACTACCGCCCCTACCCTGCTCTTCTCAGGCACTGCTTCTTGGCAGGAGTCTGGTCTCAAGGGAAGAGAGCTCAGGCTGGAATCGCTGAGCCTGGGTGTGGCCTCCACCTGGCCCCAGACCTGGGGTTCTGGTTCCTGCTCCAGGACTCAGCGCTGCCCTCCTCCCTGATCCACCGCAGCATGGAAGGCCCCATGGAGGATGACGGGGGTTGGGGACCATCAGCAGAAGTTAAGCTCTCAGCCTCTGAAGTCCCACTGCCTGTGTTTGAACCCCAGCTCCACTCACTGTAGAGTATAGCCAATCTGGGTCTCAGTTTCCTCATCTGCAAAATGGGGATAAGTATGGATACCTACTGTGTAGAAGGTGAGGATTCAATGAGGGAGTTCATGTAAAGCTCTTAGCATACTTCCTGATGCAGCATTAGCACTCATTACACTTTGTGGCTATTTACTAATAAGACATGTCAAGTCTGAGCATGGAGGTGGCAGTGTTCCACATGTGCGCATCCCACGGCACGGGGCAACCCCTGCCCCGGTGCCCACGCTTTGTCTTCCCCTGTGTCTGTCCCTCACACATGTGGGCAGCCTGGGGGAGTGTGCCGTCCTCCCCCAGGGAGACCTGGACTGAGCCGCAGGCAGGGCCCACCTCAGCTGCGTGTCCTTTTACCTGTGAAGCAAGGTTTTCTTTTCCCTGGAGATCACTGAGGGGTTAAGGGGCTTTTCTGCAGCCCTCTGGCAGCCTTGGCCTGGCCCCAGTGGACATTTGGTCACCAGCAGTTACCCTGTGGTTCAGGCAGCAGTCGGGCCTGGATCTTACCCACACCTCACACAGCTGGGTCTGTGTGATGGCTTCTCCTCCCTATAGGACTATTCGTTTTCAGTCTCATGGTGATACTGCGGGTAAAGGAGGCACAAACTTTGCATGTAGAGATGACACAGACCCAAATCTCAGCTCTGTGGCCTCGAGGCAGTTACTTGGGTTTCTGAGCCTCAGTTTTGTCATCTGTAAAATGGAGATGATAACCCTTATCTTGCAGGATTGTTTTCAGTCTCAAGATGCTACATATAAAGCATCTGCTGCTCAATAAATAATAGTTGCCATTTTTGTTAAACGAATATACCCAATGCCAGGGATTTGGCCCTTTAGAGTAAACTTTAGTGATCACTTACAAAATTATTTGAACTACACTAAGGAAATTAAGCTGGAACCATAGTCAACTGCTTGCATTTGGCAGATGAGAAATTAAGGACCACACAGGGTTGGTCCCCTGTCTAGGATCTCCCTGGTCAGGAACATTGCTGTTTCTCAAATTCTTTCCCTTCAGCTACATATTATTTGTCAGTAAACAGGAACTTTGAAAGTGACCCCGATGTTGTTCCCCAAGTAGTTTTGTTTCCATTTATTATCTTGGGTACATTCAAATTCTTGGTGAGCAAAATTTTATTCATGGAGATGCAGACCCAAACTAAATCCACGTCCACCCAGTGGTACGCCTTAATATACACTCACAAAAATGGTGGGCGTGCAGAAAGGGGATTCACTTTTTTCCAGGTGTTTACTTTGTAAGGCGGAGGTGACGGTCTGGCTCCTGACCCTGTGCCTTCTCTGGCTGTGTGACTGCAGCAAGGTACTCATCAGCTTCCCCGTCAGAGGTGAAAACAAACAAAGAGCACAGCCATATAAGGGTTTTGTTATCCTTAATATTCCAGATGGTTATTTCTAATCTCCCACTGCTTCCCAATGGGTGCTGGTGGGGGATGTCGAGGAGGGGTTAAATCATTCTTCATGAGCAAAGCCGGAGAAGGAGGAGAGAGCAATGAGGCCGAAGAGATGTCCGAGGAAGATTTAAAAGATATGTTCACTACGATGTACGATGCTGCCCCCTCTGAGATCTTCAGTCATAGCCGTCTTGCTGGGTGTCCTACCTGAGGTTGGGTTTGCTTTATCGGGGTAAGGATAGAGTTGAGTGTGGGATGGGTGCGGAAGCAGCTCACAGGTCACGCAAGGAAATGCTGGATGGCTCAGGGCTGGGCGCTCATGGGAACGGAGGAGGTGCCCCGCGTGGAGTTACATGGGATTGAGGACAGTGACCATGGCTGTTGTTGATAGTAGTGAAGGGCACCCCTCCCCCTCCCCCTCTAGGTGGCCCCATCCTGCTTCCCAGAGGGGGAGGGATGGGTGGTGTCTGCGGGTCACCTCTTCTGCAGCATCTCTCCTCACCCCCTGCATCCCCCCAGGGGGCTGGGAGGAGATGGAGTCCCTCATCCCACTGGAGGGGTGTTGATGAGCTCTCTTGAATGAATTCAAGCCTCAGCACTTCAGTATTTTTGACATGAGGATATATCGCTATGGAAAAGTATTGGAGTTGGGAACTATTAAAGTGTTTTCTGAAGTCCGGCTGTGGACCGCAGATTTATAGGGAAGGGTTTTGTTAGCGGGGGAAGGTGCCGAGAGCATAAAAGCTGACCATACCCAATACCTTTTGCAGACAGAAATGATATTTCAGTAGGTAAAATAAATAGTATATGGAAGTGCTGGCAAATACATCACCATGCCCTTTATGTCCTGTGCGGGGTTTGTATGTGCAAAATGTGTCCCAAGGCTCAGAAAGCAGAAAAAACTAAACAGACAAAAAAATTTGCCTCCCCATTAAAGGGCCATCTTTCCTCTGCTTCCTCTCCGTGTCACAGAGTGTTATGGGGCTTGGGAAATGGAAGTGCCACTTGTTTCTTGTTGGATTGGTCACCAGAATGGGGGCGCAGAGTGGCTGGAGTCAAAATTCTGACCCCTCAGGGCCCTGAGCCACCCACTGCAAAGTGACACTCTGGGGCTGGGTGGGCTCAGTGTGAGACCTCTGTCCCCGAGGCCCTCCTGTCTCGGTTTGCTCACTGTCCCCTGCCAGGAGCGTCTGGGAGCCAGAGCTGGCTCTTCGTCTTACAGATGGGTACCAGGGGCCCACAGAGGGGAGGGGAGACCCCCATCTCAGAGGCGTCCCCACTCCACACTGCCCATGCCTGGGGCACCTCCCTGCCTCCTGGCTGAGAGCCCAGGTTCCTGAGCCAGAGGTGGGACAACAGTGACCTTGGGAGCCTCATCACGCAGCGCCTGGGGGGATAACCTCCCCCCACCCTGCCCTGAACGGAGCTCTGGGGATTATTGCCAATGGCATCACAGGGTAGATTTGGGGCTGGTGGTGAGATTTCCCCTTCAGCTGTGTATTTCAGGAGAGCCTGGAAAAATAAGTGTCGGTCCAGAGGCTTCGTCAGAGCCCACGTGACTCAGCGGGCCGGGTGCAGGAGCCGGAGAGACAGCTTTGCCTTAGACGTAGTAGTGGGTTGACTGGTGTCCACAGAACCTCAGAAGGTGGCCTTATTTGAAAATGGGATCTTTGCAGGTGTAACTGGTTAAGATGAGGTTCTACTGTGTTACATTGGGGCCTAAATCCAACCACTGGCATCTTTATCAGAAGAGGAGAGGACGCAGAGATGCAGGGGATGCAGCTCCAAGCCAAGAAGGCCAGGGGCCCCCAGAAGCTGGAAGAGGCAAGGAACGGCCCTTCCCTAGTGCCTTCAGAAGGAACGTGGTTCTGACGAATCTTGATTTTGGGTTTCTGGCATCTAAAACAGTGAGAGAAGAAGTTTCTAGGCCACCCAGTGTGTGACGATTTGTTCCTGCAGCCCCAGAATCTCAACAGGTAGAGAGGGGTTGCTCCTGGATCTGCCTCTGAAGAGGGCATATGGGGTGCAGGGATTTAGCCAAAGGGGTAGAGTTTGAGAAAATGAGAATGTTCCAAATTGGGTTTTCTGTCTCAGAAGCCGTAGTAGTCAGGGGTCTCCAGAGAAACAGAGCCAATAGGATGTGTGTACACACAGACACACACACACACACACACACACACACACACAGGGAGATTTGTTTTGAGAAGTTGGCTCATACAAATATGGCGGCTGAGAAGTCCCACAATCTGCTGTTTGCAAGCTGGGGACCCAGGACAAGCCGGGGGTATAATTGACTCTGAGTCCGAAGGCCTGCAAATCTGGAGCTCAGAGAGAAGAAGATCTCTGTCCCAGCTCAGGCAACCAGGCAGGAAGAGACAAATCCCGCTTTCCTCTGCCTTGTTTGTTCTATTCAGGCCCTCAGCGGAGTGAACGATGCCCACTGGCACTGGTGGGCAAACGGCTTCTCAGTCCACTGATTCAAGGCTAATTTCATCTGGACACACCTTCCTAGACACTCTCAGAAATAAGGTTTTGCCAGCTCTCTGGGCACCCTGGGGTCCAGTCAAGCTGACACACAGAATTAGCCATCCCAGAAGCTACGGCTATGAAGAGCGTGGCCCCTGCAGAGTGAGTGGTGGAGCTTCTGGATTACATTTAAAAAGCTCCACTGACTCGTATGGGGCAGGCTGTGCAGGAAGCCGAGGTCTTCCTTCTGAAACTGTGTGCTGGGTTCAGTGGGTCACTTCCATATTCATGCTGTTTCATCTTAAAATCATTTCCATCTCCTCTTTTCTCTGCCTTTTCCCCAAACTCCCAGGATCTGGGTACATTCTCATTCTGAGACTCCAGCACATTCTCTCAGGCTTTCTAGAGGTTTCTCTCCCTCTGTCTGGAGTGAGAATGGAGGTGGTTTGCAGTACATGGTGGAAGGAAACAATTTTTGAAGAGAAATGAATTCTCTCCTTTGTTGTTTTTTTCCCTGACTTTTTACATTTTAAGTATGGCAGAAATAATGAGTTTTGTGATTCAGAGTCTGGTGTCCATATGGTAATGCGTGTGTCCTTAGCATTCACAGTTGAATTTAGATCTGTAAAGGATCCTGGGGGAAAACAGAACACCGATGAGGATGTCAGGCCCACGCGTGCAAGGCCTGTGCCCCACATGTTGACTTTTAACTTTATTGTTCGAAATTTGAAGTCATCCTCGTAAAAGCATTGCCAAGCCTTTGGAATACTCTTCCCCAAACTATCTGACTCAATGAATTAAGAACTCGGTGGGGAATGTGGGCTTGGGGAATGTCTGCATGTAAGAAATGCACACATGCAAAACACAGAGATGAGACGTGCTATATTTCAGATGTCTAAATATTGTAAATTTTGAAATTAAATTTCCCCCAGAGCTTTCGAGTTTGTGTTATTTTCATCTCTGGTGCTGGGATCACTACCGTTTGATTCTTCTAGGATTCCTCCTTATTTCTGCTCCCCATCTCCTGATCTCTCTGCGTCACCTTGGTCAGACTAACAGTGAGATCTCCAAAGACTCAGGTTGGAGACCTCAGTGAATTTCAAAGTTGCCAGAATACAGCGGATAGAGTTCCCGAAGGCCACGTTCAGAGGAGCCAAGGCTATTTCTGAGAGGTCAGAGCTTCGGCTGGTCCTCTTAGCATTTCGCCGTGGCTCTGCATTTTCTGGTTTTTGGTTCACTGATGAAACACACTGTCCATCACGGCATGCGGCAGCGCGGAGAATTGTCAGGAGCTGTGTGCTGGCGAAACCTGCAGAGCGGGGGCAGCAGGGGGATGCAAAGTCACCCTTTCCTGTCTGGAGGGCTTGCTAAGTGCCAGGCACATACTAGCTGCTTGACATACCCCCTGCCACCTCATCCTCTTGTGAAGTAGATAATAGTATACCCATTATAGGGATGGAAATGAAGAGTTAGCTCACTTCCCCAGTGTTGGACCTCTGGTTAGAGGTAGAAGACAAGCCCCAGGATGGCTGCCCACAGAGCCCCTGCTCTTTCTTCTTTCCCTGATACTGACTCTTTTTGTTTTGTTGGTTTGTTTGGAGTTTTTTTAAATTAATTTTTTCATCGGAGTATAGTTGATTTACAATGTTGCATTAGTTTCTGCTGCACAGCAAAGGGACTCAGCCATCCATATCCACATATCCACTCTCTTCGAGACTCCATTCCCATATGGGTCATTACAGAGCATTGAGTAGAGCTCCCTGTGCTACACAGCAGGTTCTTATTAGTTCTCTATTTCACATATTTAACGGTGTGTATCTGTCAGTCCCAGTCTCCCCAGTTATCCCTCCCCACTTTCCCCCCCTGGTAACCATAAGTTTGTTGTCTACATCTGTGACTCAATTTCTGTTTTGTAAATAGGTTCATTTGTACCATGTTTTTAGGTTCCATATATAAGCGATATCATCTGACATTCTGTCTTTCGCTGTCAGACTTATTTCACCCAGTATGACAATCTCTAGGCCCGTCCATGTCGCTGTGAATGACATTATTGTGTTCTTTTTTATGGCTGAGTAATATTCCATTGTATACATGTACCACATCTTCTTTATCCATTCATCTGTTGATGGACATTTAGGCTGCTTCCATGTCCTGGCTATTGTAAATTGTGCTTCAGTGAACATTGGGGTGCATATATCCTTCTGAATTATGGTTTTCTCCGGATATATGCCCAGGAGTGGATTGCTGGATCATATGGTAGCTCTGTTTTTAGTTTTTTAAGGAATCTTCATACTGTTCTCCATAGTGGCTGTACCAATTTACATTCCCACCAATAGTGTAGGAGGGTTCCCTTTCCTCCACACCGTCTCCAGCATTTCTTGTCTATAGCTTTTTGATGTTGGCCATTCTAACTGGTGTGAGGTGAGACCTCATTGTAGTTTCGATTTGCATTGCTCCCTGACACTGACTCTTTTTTTTTTTTTTTTTTTTTTGTGGTAGGCGGGTCTCTCACTGTTGTGGCCTCTCCCATTGCGGAGCACAGGCTCCGGACGTGCAGGCTCAGTGGCCATGGCTCACGGGCCCAGCCACTCCACGGCATGTGGGATCTTCCCGGACCGGGGCACGAACCCGTGTCCCCTTCATCGGCAGGTGGACTCCCAACCACTATGCCACCAGGGAAGCCCCCCTGATACTGACTCTTTAAAGCTGGGTGTTGCTGAACTGTTTCATCAGGGAGCTAAGAAGTGGAAAGAAGTGGGGAGTGCGGGTCACACTTGCAGCCTCCATTTTCCCTGTCTTCTGATGCGTACGGGAGGCCTCCTCTCACCAGACAGGTGGAAGACTCAGAGAACAAGGGGCTGAGGGGCAGTGGAGACCTTGTACCCCACATTCTCCCATTGAGGAAACAGCCCCAGGGTGGGAGGACACAGGACTAGTCAGGTACCTGACACCCAATGTTCTTTCCTACCCCTCTTCAGTCTTTTTACGAGAAAAATGGTCTTGTCCCCTCACTGGAGATGATGGAACTGAAATCTAAACTCCTGAATGCACTTTTGGAATTGTTCATTAAAAATTCATGCCCAACAATATTTTCTCTAAGGACCCCACATGGCAGATAAATGGCATCTTCCGCCTTGACGTCCCCTCGGTGGCACATGATATTACAGCCAGAGAAAGAGGGTAAGGGCTCTGTGACATAAATTAGACTGAAGAAAGAGGAGCCCCAGTTGAATGGTAGGCACGTGTCCTTCCTTTTTCATGTCAGCCTTCTGTTGAGGAGACGTCAGCTTGACACTGCCTCTTCTAGCTTTTATTCGTCTTGGAACATCTTGACAGCGCCATGTCAAAAGGCTAGGATGCCCTTCCACCAAAGACCTCAACAGCTACGCCTGATGTTTTTTTAAGGGCCTCAAATACATCCAGGTAGAGGACTGGTATTCTTAAGAAGCCACTGGGGGTGGGATGTGGTCATGCTTTACCTCTGTTTCATTTTGCAATAAATCAAACCGATTTTTACACGTGGCACATGGAGGGAAGACATTCTTGGACTAGGAAGATGGGCAGAGCCTTGTTTGGTCATTCTTGGCTATTTGCTAATGAGGAGTGACTTAACGGTTGTCAACGGGTTGGGGGAACGTAACCACCATATCCCTGGAGTGGTTGAGGTATGGACTGTCCGTGTCCTGGCGGCCACCCAGAAGGGTCCCGGGGAGGCATCCTTACAACCGCAACTCTTGCTGTCCCAAGGGAGGAGATTAATCGTTTGGATAAATGTTTTGAGATAGAGCAGGTATCCCTTGCTATCCAAAGTGTTGATGCTTTGCTCTCAACTTTCAGGCACCAAATTGATTCTGGGCTTCTTTATTTGGGAGAAGCGTCTAAGTGAATGGGTTTGAAGATCAAGGGCTATTGGTATAGTTTCCTTATTCCAGGCATCTCTTGACAACAAGGACGGCATACGTGAGTTGGAACTTGGTGTAATGGAGAGGACACAGACTCAGAAGCTGTTTGTTAGAGCTGGGTCTCTGCTGCTACAGTGAAACGGGGTGGTGTCATCCAAAGCTGACCTGGGGAAGACATCAGGTGGCTGGCAGCTTGCATGATTTGAGATGTGCTGGGGACGATTCCTATGTCTTCCAGTAATTCTGTGCTCAGACTGAATTATCCATCCAAAGTCACATGGTGAGTGGGAGACAGAGCTGGCATTCAAGTCAGGCAGCCTGGCTCCACCGTCCGTGCCTGCAGCCACTGCACAATCGACTGGGGACTTTGGGTGAGTCCCTCCTCTTTCTGGACCTCAGGACCCCCCTGTAAAATGGGGAGGTTAGACTCCAGGACCTTCAAACCGCTCAGCTGTCCAGGCACTCTCTAGCCTAGGGGATACTGGGGCACGCTGCTCTGGGCCCAGAGCAAAGCACAAATAAGTGGGAGGACCCTTTGACCTCCTTGTCCCCCTACCGCAGACAAAAGGAGGGTGCTGCCCCTGGACATATTGCATGGGGCTTGTCCTGAAAATTATGTCTGTGCAAAATGAACAGGCTTGCTAGGGAGAACAGGCTCATAAATATACTCAGGGGAAAAATTCATTCGTTAAAAATATATTTCCCATGTAGTCTTTTTATGAGTCTGCCTCAAATTTATCCTTATTCTCCTGCTCTGTCTTTGCTCCCACCAAGCCTAGGTTCCAGGGCCAGTAAGTACCATTTCTGGGTGGTCCACAGCAGGTACAGGGTGGCAGAAGTGTGGGCACACCTTTCTGCTTCCTGTCAGCTGGGCATCAGGCATGGTGCTGAGTCAGCAGTGGCCCAGGACCCAGGACCTGGCTTCCAGCCCTGCATCCGCTCTTTGCCATCTGCATGACCTTGGGAAAATTGCTTGGTCTCCTTGCCCCTCAAATTACCCATTTACCAAATCGAAGGTAACAAAATACTCCTCTGGGTTTGTTTTTGAGAAATGAGTTGGTGTGTAAGCAAAGTGAAAAGCGCTGTAGAGATGAGAGAGACAGCCTGGCCCTTGACAGAGAGTGAGGACACTGGAGTCAGATGGGTCCGGTGGAATCCGGCTTCAACACTTATCAGCCAGTAAGCCAGCATGAGTCCCTTCACCTCTCTGAGCCTCGGTTTCTTTATTTGTAAAATTGGAATCATGACCCCTACTTTAGAGAGTTGTTTCAATATTAGAAAAGAAATAGGAGGCCTTGCACATAGTAGATAGTATAGAAAAAATTATGATATGCTCTGGGACGCAGCTTAAGAGAACACTGAGGCTGCGCAGACCTCCTGTGTGGACCAAAGGGACATAGCATGGTGGCAGGGTCCACCTAACTGCATCAAGGACCAGGTTCTCAAAGGTAATGACTTCACAATGATAACCAAAGCAGCTTTATTTTTTATTATTTATTTATTTATTTATTTATTTATTTATTTATAACTTTTTGGCCTTTCCACACGGCATGCAGGATCTTAGTTCCCCCACCAGAGATCGAACCCACACCCCCTGCAGTGGAAGCGTGGAGTTTCAACCACTGGACCGCCAGGGAAGTCCCCAGAGCAGCTTTATTGAACACTCACCTTGGGCTAGCTGCTAGGCTTCGGAGAAGAGCTTTCCCTTTCTGCTGTAACTTCCCTGGGGTGCCAGGCATGACATCCCCCGCCCCATTCCAATGGTGCATTTATCTGTCTTCTCCAGAGGCCGTGAGCACATTCTTAAAGTGCATGCAAAACACCTGACAATTTAGTGTGGGAGCAGAGAAATAAACACAAATACCGCTTATCATTCTGCAAGCGTCCTTCACTCAGCACCGACACTACTAATGAAACAGGCAGCCATCGGTTTAATAAACAGTTGAGTAGACTGAAAAAAGAAAAGAGGCGGAACATTCTTCAGGGTTCCCGGGATCTTAGGTGAGCCAGGAAATAACTGAAATGCTGTTTTATGCCTGTGCAAAATTACTTTTTTTGTGTGTGCATGTGCATAACTGGGTGAAACGCTGGGTTTTACTAGGGATAGGGTCCATAGCACTCTTCATATTCTTAAAAGGCTGAAGATCAAAAGGTTACAGCCTATTAATCTGCTGAGTCTTTTTTTTTTTTTAGACAGGAGGAGGTGGAAATAATTAGTTGTATCATAATATATGAGAGAAAATGTCTCTCATTATCCTTTTAATAGCTTGAAGGGGTGCAAACTTTCAAGACCTCACCGATGGACATTTTCAATTAATGTTGAGTAAATTTGCATTTTGTAAATGTGATCAAATGTGTATGATGCTATATTTGAAACATTTCGAGACTCTGACAGAAAGTACAAAGCCAGGACATGGAGGTTAACGCTGATAATCTCAAGTCAACTCTATTTGTTTTAGAGATGGCTTTGCAGTGCATAGAAATTAATAAGTAATTTTCTTGGTGACAGCCTGAGGCAACTGAATTAATGCTTAAATCCAAGTCTATGCAGTATGGAAAGGAGCAAATGATTTTTATAGAAGTTGTCTTTAGCAGTAGGGGAGAGGGAGGTACTATGGGGGAGCATCTAATGAGAATTCTCATATTTTAGTCATTAACCTAGAATCGGGATGTCACCATCCTGTCAGAGAAAGAGGAAATAAAAATCCCAGAGGCCACAGGAGTTTCAAATGCCAAATTGGAATCAAAGTTTGAAATGGGGCTTGTCCTCTCTGCAGAGGTACTCTGTGCTGTTTCCTTGGGAATGATCTCCTTCCTGCCATAAGGCATTCCACGTGGGTAGTGTGCTTGCAAATGCTGACCCCAGGGGGCTTGCAGATTTAGGGGAGCCTGCCCTGCCTTCCTGTCCTTTATCAGAACTTCTCCTTCAGCTGGAATTCCAGCTTCTGGAGATCCAAGAGAGTGAGAAGCATGGAGGAAGGTCAGGGGGAATTTTTTGGAGTTTGATATACACTGATATCCGTCAACTTTTTTTCCTGCAACTTCTTCATTCAATAATTCATTTATTCTGGGGGAGAGACTTGAAGTCAAATAAATCTAGATCCAAATACACATTTCTCGTCCACAGAGTGGGAATTGTAATGCCTACTTCACAGGGTAGCCATTAGGTATATTAATGAAGCAAAGCCCAGGTACCTGGTGGGTCTACAATGGTCATTCGGACTGAAGCATTGTTATCCTATTCTGGGCAAGCAGCAATCTGTCCACACACACAGTCTACCCAAACACCATGGGCTTTGGGAGCTGCCTTCTTGTCCCTCTTATGCCCTTAGTGGCCTTTTGGATAATTTTTATGGGAATTTCTGGGAGCCTACCCTTACCTGGTTTAGGGAGGATTGACACCCAAAGGATATTGTTTTCTGCCTAATCATACATATTGGAATTTTTCTGAAAACAACATTTTCCTAGGGAGTTTTAAATTCTGGCCAGCCAGGATGCTAGCTAGTCCTATAGCCTATGTCAGCTAAGGAACTTTTACCAAAGCTCTACCTCCTTTGGAATTCTGACTCATCCCAAGACTGGAAGAGGGCTTGGAGATCCCAGTGGCACCTTGTCAAGGGAATCACTAATTACCTAGGATGGCCCATTAGTTGGAATGTCTTTCCTCAGTGTACTGTAAGCTTTTTGTGAACTATACAGAGTGACAGGAAACAGATGACTGTGAGAGCCTCTTGGGTGGTCTTCCAACCCCACCCTGCCACTCCCAGTCATTCCCAACACAGTGGCCCCGTGAACATAGAAGAAACAGAGCATGGTGAGAGGGTGGACTTTGGAGTCGGGGTTTGAGTCCCAGGTCTGAGGGTGGACTTTGGAGTCGGGGTTTGAGTCCCAGCTCTAAGTCCTACTAGTTGTGGGAAATTGCTCCATCTTGGATAATAATAATACCTGCATCCCAGGGCTGTTATGCGGATTAAATGAGAGGATCCATCACCCTCTGCCTGCCTTCCCAACCCCATTCTGAGCTCCCTGGGTTCCAGTCATGCTTGTTTCCTCTTCATCCCTGGGAAGTACCATCTTAAGACGGCACTTTTCTGCTTTGTGCGTCTTCTCTCCAACTCACCTCTCCAGTTGCGTGGGTGCCACATGCTGCTTTTACATCTTTCACATCTCAGCTGGAAGGCACCTGCTCTGAGCACCAGTGCTGGACCAGGCTCCCTGTCCTATGCTCACAAAGTAGTCAGTTCTTTTGTCTCAGGGCATTCATCACTACTTGTCATTATAGATTTGTGTTTTTATTGGATTAAAATCTGTCTCTCCCAGTAAACTGTGAGCTCTGCAAAGCTGGGGACTGCTTCATTTGCCTGTTTTCTTTCCCACTGCCTGGCCTGGGATTTGACACCAACTAGATGCTGGATAGTATCTGGTGAATGAGTGGCTGAACATTTATCTTCTGAAGCCCTGGCAAGCACATACATTCCACTAGTGTTTTGTTTTACTTTTCAGAATGGTTTCCATTCCTCCATTCCATTACAGGCAGACCTCTTTTTATTGCATTTCACTTTATTGCACTTCTCGGATACTGCTGCTTTTTTTTTAATTTTTTTAACAAATTGAAGGTTTGTGGCAATTCTGCATCGAGTAAGTCTATTGGCACCATTTTCCCAACAACATTAGCTCACTTCATGTCTCTGTGTCGCCTTTTGGTAATTCTCACAATATTTCAAACTTTTTCATTGTTAGTATACTTGTATGGTAATCTGTGATCAGTGATCTTGGATGTTACTACTGCGACTTGCTGAAGGCTCAGATGATGGTTAGCATTTTTTAGCAGTAAAGTAGTTTTAATCAAGGCATGTGCATTGTTTTTTTAGACACACTTAATACTTCAGTATAGTGTAAATATAACTTTTATGTGCACTGGGGAACTAAAGCATTCACATGATTCGCTTTATGGACATATTCGCTTTATTGCAGTGGTCTGGAACCGAACCTGCAGTATCTCTGAGGTATGCTTGATCTAAAACCTTTCCAGCCCAGCCCAAAATCCATAGAGTGATTTATGCTGCTTTTAATTAGAACCAGCTCTGAGACAGCTTGGCTCAAGTCTAGAAGAATCCCGTGACCTTGTCAAGTGTTTGCCCTGAAGATTCAGATGGCATTGTACACCTGTACCTTTCCTTGTTGATACACCTGTTTGAAGTAAGTGGGAATTAATGATATCCTGGGGTACATATCATAATACAGGTATGTAGGTAAAAAGTCCAACCTACTGTATAGCACAGGGAACTCTACTCAATACTCTGTAATGACCTATGTGAGAAAAGAATCTAAAAAAGAATGGACATATGTATATGTCTAACTGATTCACTTTGCTGTATGGCAGAAACTAACATAATATTGTAAATCACTATACTCCAATAAAAATTAATTTTAAAAAATGCCCAAATCTGGGCACAGCTAAGACATTTGGAAGTGTTTGGATTTTCACTTTCAGAGTCTACTGTCCTTCCCCATTGTGCATGAAGTGGACATAGTCTTAATGTCCAAATCACAGCATCGCATCGAATGCTCTGCCCACCCCCATTATTCTTGTCCCTTCAGTGAGGATGCTAGATCTGTTTTTATAGGAGGTCGAGCATCAGATAAAATGCAAGACAGTCTGTCACTCATCAGAATGTTTCCAACATTTAGCATTTTGTCGTTAATTTTGACCTACATCTTAGATCGTATTTATTTATAGATGGGAGTATATTTAATCAAATTCTTGAACATTATGTGCACTGTTAGAGGTAAAGAGTGATAATACGTTTTAGATTAAAATGTGTGTGATAACTATAAAGAAGTACAAATTACAGAAAATAAAAATATAAAGGAAATAAAAGTCTTACATAATCCCTGCACCCTAAGATAATTACAGTTTGCATTTTGGAGTGTATAATTTTAGTCTTTTCTCTTGTGTTATACATATATATTTATATACCAATTTAGAATCATACAGTACATGCAATTTTGTAACATCCTTTTTCTGAAAACAAATACATTGACACATTTTAACAATCTTAATGATTATTTTCAAACTTTTAAAAGAACTTTTTGAGGCTGGAAAATTTCAAACAGATATGACAAGAAACACACCACTGTTATAAACCTTCATGTACAGTTCCCCAGGTTCAACAATTTTGATTCATCTGCCATGGAGGTATTTTGAAGGACCTCTTAACCATCATATGTCTTTTATCAATATGTGAGCCTGGATCTCTAAAAGATAAGGGCTTATCATTAAATACATACCCACAGTGTCACCTAAATACATACCCACAGTGTCACCTAAAAATTAATAGTAATTTCTTATCATCATGAAATATTCAGTCACTGTTCAAATTTCCTCAGTTGGCTTATAAAAGATTTTTACGGTTTGTTTGAATAAGGTCCAATTAAGTCTATAAACTGCAATTGGCTGATATGTCTCAGAAGTGTGTTTTAATTTAAAAGTCTCCCTGCGTGTGCACGTGCGCACACGCATTTTTTTTCTTGCAGTTTATATGTTAATTTTTTCTGTAGAGTTTCCCACAGTCTGAAATTATGTCCCTGTGATATCTTTATAACATGTTCCTCTCTCCTCTGTATTTCTGGTAAATTGATAATTAGCTCTAGAACTTTGCTAGGTTCTAGTTTGAAGTTTTGGCAAGATGACTTCATGGGGTGTAGCATATTTCCATCAGATGGTATGTAATATCTGATTGTCCTTACTTTTGTGGCATTGGTAGTCATGAATGATTATTGCCTAAGTAATTATTTCACTGGGGCCTGTGGACTAGTGATATTCCAAGTTTATCATTCCTTCTGCACTTATTAGCTGAAAGACTTTTATTAAGATAAACTTCCCTTTATTAACTGTTTGGCAGATTTCAAACTAAAGAGTTGGTTCCTTAATCTTCCTTACTTGAAGGTAACTAGTGTGTGTTTTGTGTTCTGTGAAAACATGGATTGAAGCACATTTGATGTGCTTTTCAGTAATTATTCAGATAATAATGTTTCAGTAAACATTGATATTCAAATTGACCCATCTGTGGTCAGTGGAAGCCTCTTTAGGCCGGCGCCTGGGTTCTCTGAGACACAATTCCGTAGTCTTTGATGACATCCGTGCTTTCTGTCATGGCAGAAACATACACAGGCTGCACATGGCTCCTCTTGTTCATCTCTTGTCCCAGACCTAGAATTAGCCATTTCTCTAAGGGGTCTTTTTTCCTTTTACTGAAAAATGTGTTTTAGGTAGTAGGGGTGCCATTGCTGCTGGGTTTTTCATTGTTTCTAGTCTTTTCATTAGCTAGAGCTTGGGAAACTGTATTCGGTTAAGCTATATGAAATTGTCATGTTATTGGTTAAAGTGATCCAGTATTGGCAATTTCACATGGGTTAACCTGTTTTTAGAGAAAACATGTTATGAGTTCAAACTGATCTGTTCCAGTGAGTTTTTCTTTACTTTACTTCATTGATCCTGACAATCTGAGCCACTTATCCCTAGATATCTGGTGAGGCCAGTTCATACTGCTCTTCTTCTCTTAAGGGTTTCTGGGCTACTGTTGATTTGGAACTTCATTCATTCATTCATTGTGTAATAGATGCAAGTCTGTCCCTTGCATCCACCATAATTTATTTAATCCATTTCCTTTTCCTGAATACTTTGATTCCATTTGTTCTCTTTGTAAATGTGTCTGCAGTGAACATATTTGAATATAAATCTTTCATGTGTATTTCTGATGATGTCCTTAAGATGAATTCTCAGAATGTGGAATTTTGAGGCCAAGGGGTAGAGACCTTTTAAGGCTTTTGGGTGCATTTTGCCAACTTGCCTTCCTCTCCTGCTTCCACCACTGTTCACTGTTAGGTTTTTGGTCAAATTCTTCATTCCTAGTCACATGGATCTTTCTAGTTTGTATGTCCATCGTTTGCACGTTAATACTTGTGTTATCAGTACTGACAATATGAAAAACATGTGAAACTATTTGTAAATAAATTAGAGTTTTTAGTTTATAACCATGCATGATATTCCTGTAGCTAATTCAGATTTAGAGCCTGTGTTAAAAACACTATTGATTTCTTTCTCTGCAACAATGCCCTATATCTCTCCCCTGCCACCAGGTTATTTGTGGGGCTGAAAACAACTTGAGGACTGGGATTCTAAGTTCTGGGGGAGAATTCCATTTGATATGTGTAAATTATATTATATGTGTGTGTGTGTGTGTATATATATATATTTGAAGTATTAATAGATGCATATGTATTTTATAAAGTAATTTATTAAATAAGTAGGAACAGATAAACAATATGAATTAGATTAAAAGACAACAGTAACAACTTCTAAGTGTCAAAAATGTCAAACTCTGCCTAAATTATTTTGAGTTAGATAAATTGGAACTTTCCTTCTTTTACTTTAAGCAGTTTTAAGAAATCAAAGCTCCAGCATTCAATATCCCTTTGTACAAAAAAACTCATTGTTTGCCTCCTGTAAGTCAGGCATTGTAGGTGAGCTTGTACACTTCATACCATTGCTTACTAAGCTGCTAAAGCTACCAGATTTTGAGCTCACCTGGTCAGTTTCTCCTGTGCCTTGCACATCAGCTGTTTTCTGTAGCTGTGCCTTCCTTTCCTCATCCCCTTTGGTGTCTTTCTTATGCATTGCCCTCCTGCGCACAGCTGAGGCAGTCCTGGCCCTGAAGCTGACTGCAGTCCTCAATCTGCGTGCCTCCTAACTTCTCTGTGTCATTTATTATAGAAACACATTGTAAGATTTAGTCAACACCCTTGGGTGCCAATGTGCAAAGAAAGGAACATCCTGAACTTTTTCAAGTTGCCAGACTGTGCCTTGCATATGTTAAATAGAGTCAACTTATTCAACAGAACCGTTACAAGGTGTGTTATACACAGGAGGAGATTTCCACCGCTGGTATCATTCTCACATGCTGTTTCTGTGCCCGGGACGTGGAAAGACAAAGGCCAGTGACTAATGTCACCCTACTTGCGAGTGTTAGTATTCCTCCCTGAGCAGCCTGATCCGACCTTATCCAGATGCTGCCAGGGGTCTGAATGTTTTATTCAGCGCTGGTGTCTCTTCCCATTGGCAAAAAGAGAGTTCGAGTGGACAAGCAATTTGAAGAGATTAAAGAAAATGGACTGCTTCTTTAGAAATGTGCTTTTACTTCTCTTTGCATTTGAACCCAGTGACGAGAGGAAAAGAATAAAGTCTTGCCTGTTGATAAGGCAGTGAGGGCGACAGTCCCGTTGAAAGGGAGAGAGTATTTTTCATGATTACAAGGTGGAGTGTGTGGGATCCGGCTGTTAGGCAAGCCCAGCCATGAATCAGTCATATCTAGCATGACGGGGGGATGAGGGAAGAAAATGGGGCTTTGACATCCAGCTCCTGTTTCCAGTAGCAGTGATAAATGAAGGAACTAAGCCCCCTCCAAATCAGGCGGCCCTCGTGGAGAAGAGGCAATGTAATAAAGATTGGAGATACCTTTCCCCTGTGCCTCGGTGAGCTCTCCATACGATATATTACCCTTGATATTTATCACGTTAAATCCAGAGAGCAGTGGGGAGACATAACAGCTCATTTTTATCATCTTGAGATAGACAAGATGTGCTCGTGACTTTAATGAACCGACTCAAAGCAAGTTTATTTAGAGTCTCCTCCCAAGGCCGTGTAAGTGCTGTCTGTGAGTGTGACTTGGCCACGTAGAGCTAGCTCCTGGCTGAGACGGCCATCTACTCTGCACAAGGGACCATCTGGTTCATGTACACAGAGTTCATTTTCCAGAAACCAGAGGGGTCAGCAGAAGAAGATGCTAGGCAGGCTATGGTCTCTTGTCTGGGAGCCAACAAAAGAATTCAGCACCAGCTTAGACAAGATCTTTGTAGAGGACAGTCCCAGAGGAAGTGGAGTTTTCCTTTCACACAGTGTGGGGAGGGGTAGGTGGTGCAGGAGGAAAAATGGGAAGCCGGGTCTTGTCGGAGGTTTCATCCCGTGTGTGTCCAAGGCTCTTCCACCCCCGGCCTGTCTCTTTACAGCCATCTCCTTTCAGTGCTGACATCCTGCCCAGACTCCTTGCAAAGCCTCAGTCTCTCTTGCTTCCACACTTTTGTACACGTCATTCCCTCTGTCTGAACAGTGTTTCCCCACCTTCCAGATCTGACGGTTTCCTACAAAGTTTTTAAGGCATTTCTGTGTCACTTTAGACCATCAGAGTGATTGCTTCTCGCTGCTCACCAGGCAAGGACCTGCACGGTGGCACAGGTCCTGTCTGCCTGGGTCTTCACTGTGTCTCAGCATCCCAAGCATAGACTGTGCAGAGTGGGAGAGAGAAAACTTTGCTGAAGCAGGGAGATGGGCTGAGATGTTTTCAGTCGTGATTCCTCCAGCTCCACCACACCCTAGTCCTGAGTCTTTATTTCACTTGAATATAAAAACCTTTATTTATTTATTTGTTTGTTTGTTTGCGGTACGCGGGCCTCTCACTGTTGTGGCCTCTCCCGTTGCGGAGCACAGGCTCTGGACGCACAGGCTCAGCAGCCATGGCTCACGGGCCCAGCCGCTCCGTGGCACGTGGGATCTTCCCGGACCGGGGCACGAACCCGCGTCCCCTGCATCGGCAGGCGGACTCTCAACCACTGCGCCACCAGGGGAGCCCTAAAAGCCTTTATTGAAATAGAATTCGCAAGTCATAGAATTCACCCATTTAAAGAGTGTTATAAAGTGATTTTTAGTATATTCGCCGACTTGTGCAACCATCACCACAATCAATCTTAGAACATTTTCATCAAGAAAACCCCATGCATATTAGCAATCAGTACACAGTTCAGTTCATTTGATTCGTTATGCATTTGAAACCAAAAAGCAACCCTGTACCCATGAGCAGCCTCCCCGTTACTTCCCCAACCTCCCTTCCCCCCAGCCCTCTGCAATCGCTAACCTACTTGCTTTCTTTATGGACTTGCCTATTCTGGCCGTTTCGTAAAAATTGAATCGTACAATCTGTGGCCTTTTGGGTCTGGTTTCTTTCATTTAAGCTCAGCATCATTCAGGTGCGTCTGTGCTGAGGGATGTCTCAGCACTTCACTCCTTTTTCCTGCCAAGTAACATTCCATCGTGTGAATGTATCACCTTTTATTTTTCTGTTCATCGGCCGATGGATCCCAGCCCTGATTCTTAACGACAGCTCCAGTGTCGCCTCCTCCAGAAGGCCTTTCCTGGCTCACATCTGTCACAGATTTGGGACAGTTTCCTTTCTGCACCTACCACTCGAGTATGACACTGTGAGAGCCAGGACTCGACTGTCAGTTTCGCATCCTTGGAACTTGGCAACTGGCCTAGCTTGGTGTTGCCACCTCCAGCTATCCCTTCTGGGTGACTTTTTGCACATCTTCATATCCTCTGTGTTATTTATGTTGAGAAGTTTATAAAATAAAGGAAAAGGCAAGAATATTTGGTAAACATCGTGTTGCTTCCATCCAGAATTTTAGCATCATGTTATATTTCCTTCAAGTCACTTTGTCTCACCTTAAAAAAAAAGGATTTAAGACTCTTAATACTTTATATCCCCTTTGATCATCAGTCTTGGCCATACGCCTTCCGCTCTTTCCCCTTTACGTTCCACAGGAAACACCATCCTGTTAGTTTTGTGTATCTTTACAGTTATATACCTGTAGTCATGAAAAGTATCAGTAGTCCTCTCTGGGGTATGCTTTAAGTTTTCTGTCTACACCGTTCTTTTCATTTCAGCTTATCTCTCTGTGTTGATATGTAGATTAGTAGTTCATTCTTTCTAATAACCATGTTATATTCCACCTGGGCTTTTCATTTACATAATATTTTCTTTTAACTAACTCACTTCTTATGGAAATTAATTTAAGAAGGAAACTATGTCACCCCTATAAATGGAAAATGATTATTGCTTGCCTTAAATCATGCTAGAAGGAAATAAGGAAAAGCATGGCTAATAAACTTGAAGTATAAAGCATAAAACATGGACCAGAAGGATATTGTCGCCGTGATGACTGCGGGGAGACAGGAGGGGGGGGGCGAATAAAGCTAAGAATCACGACCTACAGGGAGGTGCATTTACCTGAAATAGTAGCATTGTTTATGTAAATGGAAAGCTGATAGAGCTTGCCGTACTTTTTTTTTTTTTTTTTTTTTTTTTGCGGTACGCGGGCCTCTCACTGTTGCGGCCTCTCCCGTTGCGGAGCACAGGCTCAGCGGCCATGGCTCACGGGCCCAGCCGCTCCGCGGCATGTGGGATCCTCCCGGACCGGGGCACGAACCCGTGTCCCCTGCACCGGCAGGCGGACTCTCAACCACTGCGCCACCAGGGAAGCCCTTGCCTTAAATATTGATATGAGGAAATTAAAAGTATACATGGCTATTAAAATTAATATAATACCCTCCAGGGTAACCCCTGCTGTCACGTTGTATGCCACGGTTGTACTGGAACATACTTTGGGAAATCCAGCTTAGTTCAGAGTTAAATGCTTGAATGAATGAACACATCCAAGAATGAGTGGTCTGCAGTGGAATTTCAGGCATCATGCCCAGAGCCCAGGGGTGATCTGTGGTGAGACTGAAGACTGCCTCAAGCCCTGCCTGCACACAGAATGGCCCTCAGACTTGGCCAGTGTCCTGCTAACCAGAATGACAGCCGGCCCAATATAGCACTCACAGGGGTCAGCACTGTTGCACGTGCTTCTCATATGTTAACTTATTTCTCGCAACAACCCTGTTAGATGGATACGCTTATGATCCTCCTCGTTGTACAAATAAGGAAACTGAGGCAAAGAGAGGTTAAATATCAACAGATTGCCATGCGTCACACAGCTAGTGAGTAGAAGAACCGGCTGTGAACGCGGGGAGGGTGACTTCGGGCTCCAGATCCTTCCCCCTGCCCCATTGGTGCCTCTGTCCCCAACTGGTGGGGCTGTGTGAGCCCCTCCTCTGGGGGTGGTCCTGTGTTCAAGGCCTCAGCGTAGGCTGGAGGGGGAACCGGCAAACTCAGCGTCCACTCCTACTGAGGCCATAGCCCTGCAGCTGTGTGAGGTGCCTCCAGCCCCACCACACCCAGGGGCGAAGGCCAGACTCAGACCCCGCCCGCGGCTCCAGAGAGAGAGTCTGCTCTCTCGCCTCCTGGTCTCTGGCCCCACCTGGTTCACCGTCTCTGTTCCCTCCTGGTGTGGCCAGCTGTACCTCTCTGGCCGGCACTGATGAGCCCCAACTGTGTGGTCCTTGCAGACTGCTGGGGAAGCCCAGGCAGGTGGCACTGGCTGGAACTCGAGTTTGAGCCAGAGAAACAATCAAAGGGACCTGGTATCATGGGGATCAAGGAGTTAACTCTGGCCCAGGCACGAAAGGCATCTCCACGGAGGACACAGTGGCCAGCACTCCCTGCACAGGGCCAGCCCCAAAGAGGAATAAATCGCCTTCAACTCACCCCTCTCTGGGTGGCCTTTGATTGACTTCTTTGTCTTCCTAAAGGCCGTTGCCAAGGAAATCCTGAAATTTCACAGTAAAACCAAGAAAACCATCTTTTAAGGCAAGTTTTCTAATCCCAGGTACATAAAATCAAAGTGTGATAAACAGTTTTAGCCTCTCTTTTTAACCAGCAATTATAATCTCCAGACTAGAATGATTATTTCCAGGAGGAGGGACCAGAACCAGCCCTTTATCAAATGCTTGTAGGTTCTACGTGTTTTACCTTTGCTATCTTATTTTGTCTTCTTAGTCTCTCTGAGCAGGGGAGGGCCTTACCTCCCTGAAGGGGAAGATACTGTGTGCAGGGGGACCAGGTGAGGGGTCCAGGGCACGGAGTTAGGAGATGCTGGCGCTGGGCACGGTCTCTGTGGCTCCAAAGCTTCCTGTCCACTGCATCGCTTTGGGAGGAGTGCAGTAGGGTCCCAGGGGCTGAACGTGAACTTAAAAGCGTCGAGGGAAGGGGAGGTGGGCTGTGCCCCAGTGCAAAGCCTCCAGACAGTGGTGACCCTAGTGACCCTGGGACAGTGTGCCACTCACTTGGCATTCTCCAGGCTTAATCACTCTCACCTGTGGTTCCATCGCCTCCTACAGCTGTATGATGTACCGAATCTTGTACTAAATACGTCAGGGGCTGCAGGTGGGAGGGAGAAGGCAGAAAGAAGAGAGTGGAAGGTCATACAGTTCAGCGGGAAGGAGCTCGGTAGAAGCAGCACACGGGCTCGAGGGGTAAAAACCAGGCTGTGGGGCTTCCCTGGTGGCGCCGTGGTTGAGCGTCTGCCTGCCGATGCAGGGGACACGGGTTCGTGCCCCGGTCCGGGAAGATCCCACATGCCGCGGAGCAGCTGGGCCCATGAGCCATGGCCGCTGAGCCTGCGTATCCAGAGCCTGTGCTCCGCAACGGGAGAGGCCACAGCAGTGAGAGGCCCGCGTACCGCAAAAAAACAAAACAAAACAAAACAAAAAAACCAGGCTGTGATGAAGGGTCTGCAGTGAGGCCCCCGGCCCAGCGCGGGGCCCACACACTCTCTCCTTTTATCTGAACCCAAAGCACGGGACCTTGTTCATCCCCTCCTGTCCCTTCGGGCCCGTCTCCACCTTCTCTGTCCTGTCCTGTGCCCTGGGGGACCACCCTCTGGAGGCTGCTTCCTCCAAGCTTCCTTCCCTCTTGCTTCTGGCTGAGTTTGACCAGAAGGAGTTACCTGCTCTTAACTTACCCGGGCTTCGATGTCCCCACTGGGGACAATAACAGTCTACAATGGGTAGAATAACAGTCTGTGCCTCAGAGTTTTGAGGACTAAATGAGATCACCTGTATGAACCGTTAGCGCAGCAACTGACACGCGGTAAACTTTCAACTTTACTATTTTCGCGGTCTTACGTTTCCCCTGGGACGATTCAGCAAAGGCCTTTGAGTCTCTGTTCTTACCTGTGAATGGATGCTAACAGCATCTCCCCACACCTCCCGTGTGGGTTGGGCAGGACACAGAGGCCCACTTGGAGGGGTTAACTGAAGAGAGTTAAGGAAGGGACTCTTACTAGATGAACCATATGGAACGGCCAGTGATTTGACCATTTTTGACCTACAGACGCAGCAGTTTCAACGTGGTTCCAAAGTGTGGGCAGTGTTAAAGGGGTGACGCTATTAAGGGACACTGAAGCGCCCAGGCCTGGCAACATGGCAACCGTTAGCGCCCAGGCCGCAGGGGCAGGGGGAGACTGGTTAGTGGGACCGGCAACAGGGTCCTGCCCAGACCTGTGGCTGTAGAGACAGGACGGTCTGCAGCAGCTGAGACCCTCTGTAGGCGAGCAGGAACCACACTGGGGCCGATGGAGAGAGCCAGAGGAATGAACACCCCAGCCTGTCACTCCTCCTGCCATTTCTGTTTTCTCCTGGTGCCTTCCTTTGGTTCAACCCAACCAGACAGACAACAAGGGAGTGTGGATGAAGCAGACCGTAGACATCAGCCTCCCAGACATGGAGGAGAGCTGGAGAATAAGTCTGCAGGGACGAGAGGGGTGTCACCAGCTCCCATGCTTTTGGCTCAGATGAGGGCCCCGCATGGGCCTGGTGTGTGTGGCTGCTTCCTTGTCATCCTTATAGTTACTGCTGTTGAGGGGTCTGAAGGCCAAGCAGGGGTGAAGAGGGATGCACAGTTTCAGGAACATCAAAGAAAGAAACACGGCACTGGACCAACCACAAGAAAAGCTCCCACGGAGGGGCCTTCAGAGGCTGCCCTGGATTCCACGCAGCCTCTGGTGTTCCCTGGTTGGGATTCAAGGCCAAGAGAGGCAGGAAACACAGCATCAGATTCCCACTCAAAGTCCAGGCCAGGCTGATGGTGTGAACAGCTTCAAGGTCTTTGGTAGAACCGAGCTTTAAATGACAAATTGCTCCAGGGAGAGACTGTCGGGAGAAGCCATCAATTTTAGGGCCTATGCAACTTGCACAAGTTTGCAGACCTTGAGGGCTTTTTCTGATGAATGAAAAACAGTTGGACCTGGATGAAATATCACAGACTTCTATGAAGCCCCATTATAGTTCACGATCCATCCTCAGCATGGCTGCTGCGCATCTTCCTAAAAGCACTCTCATCGTTCATCCATACCCCGCCTGTGCGCTTGCTGGGCCCTGCCCAAAAGGCAGGGGAAGAGGGTGGAGCAGTGGGCCATCTGCAGGCCACAGGGACCAAGAGGAGGCCTCATTCACACTTGTGTTTCTCCATCTGTGCCCTTAGACCCGGCTCTCCACTTCCTGCAAGGGCTGTGTGATCATCTCCAGAGAACAGGCATCTGGCATCACCGGGGAAGCTTCAAAATACTATTGAGGCCCAGGTCTCACCTCATGTACATCAGAGGTGGTGATGTCATTGGTCTGGAGTGTGGCCTGGGTTCTGGGACTGTTGTAAAAACTCCCCAGGTGACTCCAGTGTGTACCTAGCATGAGGGTCATGGCCTTCAAGCAGAGAGGCTCTTGAGTTGCATCAGAACCCCCAGGAGGACTTGGAAACACAGATTGTGGCACCCCAGCCCCAGAGCTGCAGGTACAATAAATAGGTCTGATGTGGGGACTGAAAATGTACGTTTCTCCTAAGTTCCTGGGCAATGCTGATGCTGCTTGTCTGGGGACCACACTCTGGAACCCCTGCCTTAGTGGTAACTGAGGCTCAGAGAGTTTAACTGATTTGCTTGAGGTCAAATGACCCTCAGTGGATAGAGAACTGAAGTCTGTTTATCCCCCTCCAGGCCTGGCTGGTTGATCCTGTGCAGAAGTTCGATATTTTCTTCAGATATTTCTGGTATCAAGTTATCACAGAAAGCCAAACCTGCTCCCGCCCCATTCTAGGTTTATTCTTTTAAGTCTGTGTTTATTAGACCTGCCAGATCAGAAGAATCCCAGGCTGGGCCGGGGGAAAGCACTTGTTTAAAATATTTATTTCTAACCAGCCGAATCTCCCACCACCATGAAGTGGGTTTGACAATAGCCCCTAAGGGAAGCATTGGCCTCCCTGAGCTTCTCTTCTGAAGTGCAGCCTTCTCCTCCTGTTTGGAAAATCCTTGGCATGTGCTTGGAGCCCAACAAACCTGGGTTCCAAGCACAGCTTGTCAATTTGTAGGTTGTGTGGCCTTGGACATGTTACCTAACCTCTCTGAGCTCACTTTCCTTCTCTGACAGCCCCACATCTGCACAATGAGGATCTGGAGAGGTTTAAATAGCATGCCTTGGGGGTGGGCACAGCACGTCGTTTCTCCCTTCCCTAGGCTGTGTGGTAAGGACAGACAGCTGCCATCAGGAAAACATAGCCAACCACGGGTCTGCAGGAGTGGGCACAGACCCTTCCTACTGGTGGAGCTGGCAGTCAGGGCTCCCAGAGCATCCATGTGGGCTCCCTGTCCCTCCTGGGTGCAGGGAGGATGGGCCCTGCCCGAGAGCCCGGCCCTCCTGCTCGGCAGCCCCCCTGTGCCTTCGCTGTGCCTCTGCCGTCCTCTGGGCTCTAGGTGGGAGACAATTTCATGCCCCTGACTCCGCACCCTGCTGATGGATGTGTGTAAGTGACCTGGGCTCCTTGGCCACCGTTGGCACACACGATGATGTGATTGAATTTGTATACACGGTAAATTTTATTAGAGAAAAGCAATCTAGTTCCAATTCTGGTTCTCTGGAGTTACTGGACTGTACAGAAGATAAACTGGCTGGTCAGCTGGCTGGGGACAGAGGTCAGGGCCACAGTGACTCTCTCACTAGCTTTCACTGGGCATGATAAACAGAAGTGTGTGGCCAGGGCCAAGAGCACCAGATGCCTCCCGAGTGGTGGGGAAGGCCTTAAGGGAAGGGGCGGGTATGGGGCCGGCTCAGAGCTGCTCACAACAGGGGCTCAACAAAGAGGAGTCCCTCCTGGCTGACCCTCTGTCTCTGTCGGCCCCATTCTCCATCACCCATCTCTCCTTCTTCCCTTCCTCCCTCATGAGTCTGCCTCCATTCCTGTCCCTCTGAGCCTCACGGCTTTGGGGAAACAATTAGCTCACCTCTGTGAGCCTCAGTTTCTTCATCTGTGAAATGGACACCATAACCCTTGTCTCAGAGGGATGTGGTAGGATAGAGTGAGATGATTACTGTCAAGTGCTTGGGCACAGTCAGGGTTAACGCACGTGAGGAACCTCTCTGTCATTGGAAACCCCTCTTGGGTGATTGAATGCCTTGTCTGTAGACACAGATTTACTAACTGTCTGCTTGGAAGGTTTGGGCCTGACCCCAGTGGGTGACCACAGTTGGTTCTCAGGCAGCTCAGTCTGGCTGGGGATTCCCAGCACACAGGACAAGGTGGTGAGTGACCACAAGGGGCTGGTGGTGACCAATAGTACTACAGAGCTCAGGGGAGGGAGTGGTCCTTGGGGACCCATATAGTCAGGGAATGCTTCCTGGAGGAGGTGAGGGTGAGCTGGGCCTTTATGTAGAAAATAGACTTATGGTTACCAGGGGCTAAGGCGGGGGGCAGGGAGGGATGAACTGGGAGATTGGGACTGACATATACACACTGCTATACATAAAATAGGCAACTAATAAGGACCTAATGTGTAGCCCAGGGAACTCTACTCAATGCTCTGTAATGGCCTATATGGGAAAAGAATCTAAAAAAGAGTGGATACATGTATATGTATAACTGATTCACTTTGCTGTACAGCAGAAACTGACACAACATTGTAAATCAATTCTACTCCAATAAATATCACAAAGAAAAAAAAGAATGGGCCAGATTCGGGGATGGTTAGCCAAGTAAGGAAGCCAGGCATTTATCAAGTGCCCTCCCCATGCCAAGAGCTTTACACTATCCTTTTTTTTTTTTTTTTGCGGTACGCGGGCCTCTCACTGTTGTGGCCTCTCCCGTTGCGGAGCACAGGCTCCGGATGCGCACGCCCAGCAGCCATGGCTCATGAACCCAGCCGCTCCGCGGCATGTGGGGTCCTCCCAGACCAGGGTACGAACCCGTGTCCCCTGCATCGGCAGGCGGACTCTCAACCACTGCGCCACCAGGGAAGCCCCCACTATCCTTTTAAGTTCTTACTTTAAGCTAAGAAATAGGCATGCTTTTCCCTCCTTGACAGATGCTGAGACATCAGCGATGACAAGAGGTAAGGGATTACACCCCAAGGGCTGGGTAAGGAAAGTAAGATGCACAAATCCAAGGCTGTGTAGCCAGTACGTGGTGGGAATGACTTTCAAAACTAGGTCTGTCGGACCCCACAGACTCTGCTGTAACCTCCTCTCACACCACGGACACCCACATGCCCCGTCTCTGCCAGAGGCCCCTACCTGGTACCAGGGAAGGAGACAAAAGCGCCCCCTCTTGACTAGTAAGTAGGGTGCTAGTGGGTCTGTCTGTAGGAGACCCTGCACCCTGTGTGTGTGTGTGTGTGTGTGTGTGTGAGTGAGTGTTCTCCATGGACAAATTTATCAGCAGACGTTGATTCACTGAGCACTCTGCTGCGTATTAAGCGTTTGTCGACTACTGTTGACTCCCTATCAAGGATGGCCCTGACTGGGGAGGAGGGCGCTTAGGAGGAAAACTTGAAGCTGATGTCACGAGAGACACTCCTTCTATTCCAACCTGCAGCCACAAAGGCAGCTTTCCCTCACACGATTAGCAGGGACTAAGCTCCCCCTGAATTTCATTTCCACCCAACTTCTCAGAAACCTGGCTATTTCTGGAACACACCTGGGAAACGCCTGTAGGTTTATGGACTGTTGTTTCTGAACTTGACAGAAAAATTGGCTTGATTTTGTTGAAGGTTTTCTGTTTTATTAATGTTGGGTTTTCCCTCTAGATAGGAAGGCAGCTCAGTGATGTGTAAACCTCCATTTTCATCTTTTTTTTTTCTCTCTCAGAATTTCATTCCACTTCATCACCTGCTGCCTCCTATCTAAGGCTTCCCAGAGATGGATGGCGGTGTCCAGAAACCATTTTCTTATTCTTCTTATCTTGTTTGCTTAACCCCTGGCTCAGATGGGCTTTCCCCCCCCTTGAGCAGGCCCTGGATTTTCACGTGATTTCAAGCCACCATAATCATACAGCAAACAAGTTCTGTGTATCTTTCCAGATTGCAGCATTTAAGCAGGTCTTTGGAAGTAGAAAAGGGCATGTGTTCCCGGGAAAAAGCTTGGTGGAGGAAGAACAGCTTACATTTCAGAATCGCCTAGCTGTGTTTAAACCTCAGTTTTGCCCCTTACTAGTGATGAGACCCTGGTCAAGTTAAACTACCTCCGTTTTTTAAAAATCTTTTGGCCGAGCCACGTGGCATGTTGGACCTTAGTTCCCCGAGCAGGGATCAAACCCGAGCCCCCTGCACTGGCAGCGTCGAGTCAACCACTGGACCACCAGGAAAGTCCCTAACCTACCTCCTTAAACCTTGGTTTCTGTATATGCAATAAGGAAATAAAAATGCCTGCCTGCAGGCTTGTGGAGGGGGTTAAAAAGGGGTGAAAGGAAAGCATCCAGCGCAGTACCCAGCACGTAGTAGATATTCAGTAAATGATGCCTTTTTCCTTCTGGCACCTCAGACAAGAAAACAAAACATGCCCTGGTTTAGTGCTAATCTTAAGAAGGTGGTAACAAGTAGAGGAAACATCTCATTTCAGCACCCTGTTAATCAGTCTCCCAGTCTGCCTGGCGTCTAGAGCTGTCCTTGGCACAATAAAGTATAAAAGAAGAAGGAAACAAGGGCCCCCGCTTAAAGAAGTTGAGTTGGGGGTGTGAGATACGTGGAAGTGAAATAGCTGGGGTGCCTCTCATGCCGACCCCATCAAGAGCAGATGTGCACGGGGGCCTTTTCATCAGTATAAAGAGAAGGCCTGAGAGGAGACCGGACTGGAGAGTGCCGATGGCTTTGGGCTGAATTTGGATGCGGGGAGGGAGTCTAGGATGGAGGGGCATTCTGGGAAAAAAGATGCTTGCTTGCTGGGGTTGGGTGCCAGGCCACAGTGGGGAGGTCCTGTCAGTAAGGCAGAAGGGTATAGAATGAGCACTGCAACGAGTGGCTAGAGTGAGCCATTGTGGATCCTTTTTTTTTTTTTTGCAATTTTTATTTATTAAAAAATTTTTTCTTTTTATTGAAGTATAGTTGATTTATAATGTTGCGTTAGCTTCTGGTGTACAGCAGAGTGATTTGGTTATACATATATATTCATATTCTTTTTCATAATCTTTTCCATTATGGTTTATTACAGGATATTGAATACAGTTCCCTGTGCTATACAGTGGGGCTTTATTGTTTATTTTATATATAGTAGTTTGTATCTGCTAATCCCCAAATCCTAATTTATCCTTCCTCCACCCTCCATCCCCTTTGGTAACAATAAATTTGTTTTCTATGTCTGTGAGTCTGTTTCTGTTTCGTAAATAAGTTCATTTGTGTCACATTTTAGATTCCACGTGTAGGTGATATCATATGGTATTTGTCTTTCTCTTTCTGACTTACTTCAGTAGTATGATAATCTCTAGGCCCATCCATGTTGCTGCAAGTGACATTATTTCATTCTTTTTTATGACTGAGTAGTACTCCATTGTGTATATGTACCACATCTTCTTTATCCATTCATTTGTTAATGGACATTTACGTTGCTTCCATGTCTTGGTTGTTGTGCTAATGTGCTGCTATGAACATTGGGGTGCATGTACCTTTTTGAATTAGAGTTTTCTCCAGATATATGCCCAGTATTGTGGATTCTTGAGGTAGGAAATGACATGGTTGCATTCAGTGTTATAGCCTCAGCATCGAGCAAAATGCCTCATACACAGTAGGTGCTCAATAAATAGTTGCAGACTGCTTGTTGGATGAATGTCTGGTTGGATGACCAAGGCTCAGCTTGAGCATCACCTCCTCCAGGAAGCCTTTCCTAACCCTGCCAACCCCCTCTCTGCCTGTGGGGCCCCTGTGCACTCTCTGTTATAGACCATGACCCACCCAGTTGGCCTTGTCGTTCTCTGGTCTGTCATCCCCACTGGACTCCAGTCTTCCTGAGGACAGGACCACGTTCTGTGTCCTCAGCCTGGCTCATGGAACACGTGGGTTGGATCAATGCCCACAGACATGGTTGGAAAGATAGGGTGCCGCTCCTGAATGAGGACTGAGAGAGAGAGAGAGTTTGCAAAACTTAGAGGCCCTTAAGGGCTACAGATTGGACTGTTTAATTGCAGTGTAATTCTGGTCACCAAACTGTGGACCGAAACCCAAATAAGTGTGGGATAGGTCACATTTGGAGAAATTGAGGCTACTTAGTAACAAACTATTTGGAAAAAAGTGTGAATTATTTTGTAGCATTGGACGGTGCTGGGTTCCCAGAACAGTGCCTTGGAAATCACTTAGGGAAATGCTGTTGTTTTATGGATGTTGAAAGAATGACAACAATGCCCAAGATCACTTGGCTTGAACTTGAAGGGCAGGATGGGACCCAGTATCCTGACTCTTGAATCATCCTTGCTAGAATCCCTACCTCATGCTACAGCCTCTTCTTGGAACAGGGGGTTTCTGTGCCCTCCCCACTCAGCAGCTTCGATAGCAATTTCTCCAGGACACATCAGCCTGCTAATCTCCATACCAAGTGCTTTACATGCATTGGCTCATGGAATCCTCACCTGTCCGTGAGACAGATATCACAATCTCCATTTCACAGGGGAGGAAATCAAGGCCCAGAGCAATGACATGGACCATCCAAGGCCACTTAGCTGTAACCGGTGTGGTGCTGAGATTTGAACCAAGTGTTCCTGACTCCTGAATTAATGCCATTCTAGCGGTGCCATGTTGAAAAGAATTGCTCAAAGCAGTACACACGCAGGAGCCACACGGGAGCATTTGCAGCAGCATCTGTTTCATAGCTGAGCAGATCAAGCTAGAAAGAAATGGGTACTTTTCATGCCCTCCTCAGCCTTCCCTGACAGTAGCAATGTCTTTTCTTCCTAGATCCCTTTGGTCACTGATGCCATCAAACTGAATTTTTTAGCATAAAAATGTTACATCCCAGGAATTGATTTTCTTGCATAATATTTCTAGAAAAGTTAATCGTCTCATTAGTCATATTTGCATTCTGTTTTAATTGCCTCTTGAGAGCAAATATATTCATTTTTCTCCCATGTTATAGTTCTCACTTTAACATCCTTTCAACAAAGCAGAGATCAGAGCACATGAAGAATACCTTGCTTTCTTAAAATACTCCACCTTCCAAAAATGTAGGGCCCAATTTTCACTGCAGCTATAAGCTAGTTATCAGATACAAAATATGGATCACAACTAATTATCAGAATCTGACCTTATTTTGAAGCCATAGATTCCCATAAACTAGGTTACCATTACTAAAGGAATAGAAATTTAAGTAGGAATTCAAGAACTGCAGTAATGAGTGGGTATGAAATGTTTATATTGTTAACAAATGGCAAAAGCAAGAGATCATTTTCCAAGGCTTATGTCTGGTGAAATTTTCCAGAAGTCCACCCTTTGCAGGACCTTATTAGTGGGACAGAGATGACAAAACATCCACTTCCATTTCATTAGCCTCCTAGAATCTTCTATTTGGAAATAAGGATGGCTGCTTCCAGTTTTCAGTTTTTTCAAAAAATGGACACTATATGCCTGCTGTCTACAGAGCTCTGTGCTGCATGAGGTGAAAGAAAGATTGTGAGACAGCTAAGCCAGCATCCTTGCCCTAAAGAGGTCCATTGGAGTAGGTAGAAAGGAGGTGTGGTCCCAAATTCCAGGCAGGGAGCACTGAAATCCCATGAGGGCAGCTGGTGGTGAAAACATCAAGGGATAACTCTTGTCTGGCCTAGTGACATTGGAGCTGGGTTTTGATGGGTCACGAGGATTTCATTAGATGGAAGAGAGGAACGGAGGAAGCATCTGGGGTGGGGGAAAATGTTGAGAGGGAGATGAAAAGACACACGTTTAAGGAACTGAGGAACAGTAATAAGATTTGTGTGTCTAGGGACTTCCCTGGCGGTCCAGTGGTTAATACTTCGCCTTCCAATGCAGGGGACGCAGGTTCGATCCCTGACTGGGGAGCTAAGATCCCACATGCCTCGGCTGCCAAAAAACCACAACGTAAAACAGTAGCAATATTGTAACAAATTCAAGAAAGACTTTTAAAAAATTGGTCCACATCAAAAAAACAGAAAATCTTTAGAAAAAAAAAATGTGTGTGTCTATTGCCAGGGTCTTCATGGTGGCATCGTGACAGTGCATAAGGCGCATGCTAACTTTGGCAAGTGTTCATACATGTTTATTATCCTAGGGAAGGCTGGTCCGTAACTTTCTCAAAAAGGCCAGCAATTCCCCCCAAAAGTTTAGGCTCTCTGGCGCGGAGGATAGTTTTAGTGAACTGAGCATTGTGGAGCGGGTAGAGAAACGCAGAAATGCACATCAGAGCAGACCGTGGTGGGCCTTGAGGCCAGGGCTCTATACCTGGACTCTTGGGGACTCAGCTGGGGTGGGAGGCAAGATGGAATGGAGGTGATAGAGGCTACGTGGGAGCTGGGCAGAGGCTAGAAGAGGCAGGAGGGCTAGAGGGAGGCTGCTGTGCTTCCAGGACGGACGAGGGCCTGGGACACAGGGAGGGGGCTACCAGAAAGGAGAGCAGGAGAAGCTGTGGAGGAAAAGGTGAAAGGGTTGGAGACAGAGGGAAAGCAGGTAGAGACACGCGGCAGCAGAGAGTGCTGATGGCGTGTGAGCTCTGGCGCCAGACCGCGCAGTTCAAACTCAGCTTTGCTGCTTCCCACCTGTGCAACTTGGGGCAACTTACCTAACCTCTGTGCTTCGGTTTCCTTAGCTGTAATGCTGGCTCTTCCCTCAGAGTTGCATGGGCGAGCATCAGTTGGACTGAGATGCACCAGGTACCTGGAACAGCCGTGATGAGTGCCCCAGGGGTGTGGGCTTTCAGCCCCAGGAGGCCGGCAGGATCTCCACGTGGGCAGTGCTAGTCCACTGCCATCTCCCCAGGGCCTGGAACCATGCCCGGGACACAATGGGGGGCTCCAAAAATGTACGTTCAATGCTGAATAGATGGCTCACGGTGACGTGCTAGGAACTGGGACATAGGCCTGCCCTTGCTGGAGGTACGTGTGCTCATGAGCAGGGCACCAGTGAAAGCTACATGAGAGGGTGCCAGGGGACCACAGGACCTCACCCCGGCCTCCTTCTCAGGCCTGTGTGTCGAGCCCTTGCACACTTACCATCATGTCCAGTCCTCCCGGTGGCCTCCTCTGAGCATGGCGGGATGGATATGATTATCCCCATTTTTCAGGTGAGAGACTGAGGTCCGTGCAGTGAAGGAACTGGCCCTTTTCAGCTACTCGCTTGGAGGCAGCTGGGTCGGCCTGCTCCTTGGCCCTGTGTCTTCCCATCTCTGCTGCTTCTGTGGATCGTCAATCTATGATTCACCAAATTGCAACAGAAGTGTTTGGCTTACTAAGAAAACAAAATGTCCAAAGAGAGTATTGCATTTTAAACAACAAAAATTAGGGACTCTTAGTAATGCAGAAAGAGCTTATTCAGGATATAATGGTTTCACTTAATGATGGGATTAAGAATAACATCATCACAGGCAGATTTCAGGAGCAACTGGCACCGTGCCCTAGCCCTGCCCGACCAGCTCTGTGGCTTTTGACAAACTGCTTCATCTCTCTGAGCCTCGGTTTCCTCATCCATAAAATGAGGATAATGAGACTCCTTCACGGCTGTTAGGAGAACTAAATAACATGTGTATAAATAACTCAGCAAGGTTCTTGGCATATAGGAAGAGATCAATAGAGGGTTGTTATCCTTTCTTCTGTTATTATGCCTTATTTGTGCAGATAGCCTAGCTTCGAGATAATAATGTAATATACATAGTATTGGGAAAGCTGAAAGGCTAGTCCTCCAGATACAGGAGAATAAACTTGTCAGTGAAGGTCAGGTGTGATATTACTGGAGAAGAGGTGTGTGAGGTGGAGGAATGGGGTCAGGGGACGTAGGCTTTTTACGACTATAACCAAGGCTGTCCCACTGCTAACCTGCAAAATCGACGAGGAGCTGCCTTGAGACAATCCCCGAAGTCCTCTTGGAAGTCAACTTGGCAAGGGCAAGGGCAGCCTCGGCTTTCCCAGACATGCGGAAACCCTGGATCTCAGGGGGCCCAGCTCTGCTACACCCTGACTGTCTGAGTGACCTGAGCCTCGCAATGGCAGGTCCAGATGGGATGACTGATGTGATAGGGCCTCAGGGATGCCTGGTCCAGAGGAAGTGCTCCCCATCTGGCTGTTAGAGAAAGCCCTTTAGGGACTGGGCCCATCACCAGTGGGCTGCCCTCTGTGGGATCTGGGGTAATGAGACTTGTGGTTGACCTGGGTAACTGGTTAACCACAGTGGTGGGCAGCACAGGGAAACATTTGAGTTTCACAGACATACATACTGAGCGCTGGATCTGAGTTTCATGGGTGTGTCATTCTTGTCACTCATTCAGCATTTTCTGAGCATCTCTCGGGGTCGGGTCTGTGCCAAGGGAACCTGGAAAGGATGAACCTTGATCGCTGCCGTCAGTGAATGTCCAGCCTGGAGAGAGGACAGAGGAGGAAACAGACCAGGACTGGACCCTGGCCCAGTGCTCTGGCAGAGGGAAGCCCTGAGCAGAGGCGAACAGGAGGAGACACCCCTTAGTCTCTGCCTGGGGGCCAAGAAGCAAGATTCCCCGAGGGAATCCCAAGCCTTTTCCCAAGACTCCAACCTTCTCAATTCACATGGAAATAGTAACGTTGATCATTTTCTCAAAGTGAGCTTTTCTGGATCAAATTCTATTTTGTAAGCAGTGCCGTAGTTAAAACTTCAAAGGCGAAGAATTAAAAGGCAGATAAATGCAAGTGAATGGACAGTTACCTTTATCTGGAGCATCAGTTAGTTGCTAACACAGGTCCACAAATCCATTTAGCCCCCACTCTCTGTAACCCCGTGGAAATGAGAAGCTCACTGCAGAAACTGAATTTGCACATTCCCTTCCAGATGTTCCTGAATGTATAGGTCGTGGATCTCTCCAGATCGCCCTGAGTGGGGGTGGGCGGGTGTTCCATGGCTGTGGACAGCACACAGGAACCTGGCTTACTCTAATCCCCACCAGCCCAGCTTCTCTCCAGGTCTGGGGCAGGTGTTCTCCTAGAGCTGGAGGTGGGAAGTCCCCTGCACCACTCTTCTGGGCTGGACCCCCCTCCAAGGGTACTCTCGCCACCTTTCCTCTGAGACCAGGATAAAGTCCACCTTTCCAAGAAATCACATCCGGACTGTTATAGCCAACTGGGACATGACACAGGCACCAGGCAGATGGGAAGTCCTGCTGAGGACTGAATGGGCCATGCTATTTCTTGCCACAGTGCCTTTGCATGTGCTGTTCTCTCTGCCTGAAACTGCTTTGGTGCCTATGTTGCTTCTTCGGGACTCAGCTTAGTGCCCGGAAGCCTTGTGCTCACCAGTCCCGACGCTGATCACACAGCATTTTAAATGGTTGTTTATGCAGCAGCCTCCCTTACAGACAGTTCCTGCCTGCTAGCAGTCCTCGAGCTGTAGCAATTGCTACCCTATCATAATAATAGTGATAATGATGAAAAGTGGTGACGTGTAGAGAAGGAATGCCAAGTGAGGGCTCAGCATGAGGAGAGGAGTCAGGCGTTTGGGGAAGGCCAGGAGAATGGTGGCTGTGTGCCAGGAGTCCCAGGCACCCAGTTTGCAAAATGCTGGGTACAGTGACTTAGTCCCCACTAAACGTGTGTACATGGTCCTTTGAGAAGCACCTTCTTTCTGATTCCAAGTTACTGACTTCAGCAAGTCTCAGGTAGTGGGGTAAAGGACCATTCTCTAAGTGGAGGGCTTCTTAGTCTACAGACAAGCACGCCCACCCCTGTGAGGTATTATATTGAGGGGTTATATTCTCTCCCTAAGCTGCTCAAATACAAGGATAAAGAACGCATGTACGTGATGTGGGTTTTAACTGCAAAGACAAATCAAGCCCTACCACACTCTTGTGTGGCCACTGAAGGATCATCTAATCTATTTCTTGGTTCAATGTAAGCAGACTTTGGGAAAACAAATAATAAATACTTGTAACTGCTGCTTTGAGGGCCTCCCTGGCTGAGCAGGCAGGACTGCAGACGGTGCAGTCTTCCCTTTACCCTTGCCCTGCCTTGGCTGTGCCTCACCCTTCCTCCCACAGCTGTCATGAGTCCTCATATGACTAAGCTGTGTCACATGATGACACACATACCCCACACCCCCATGTCCCCCTTATTGTAAACTCATCCTGTGCTAGTGGGGTTGGAAGATGGAGTCTGGTCCCAACTCTGCTGTATGACCTTGGGTGGATCACTTCTCCTCTCTGGGCCTGTTTCCTTGTCTATAAGCAGGGTTCTTCTTTTTTTTTTTTTTTAATTCAAGTTTAGGTGATTTACAATATTGTGTTAGTTTTGGGTACACAGTGACGTGATTCAGATATATGTATATATATCACTGAATTATATATATATAATTTTTTTAGATTTTCCATGATAGGTTATTACAAGGTATTGGATATACTTCCCTGTGCTATACAGTAAATCCTTGTTGCTTATCTATTTTATGTATAGTAGTTTGTATCTGTTAATTCGAAACTCCTAGTTTATCCCTCCCCCTTCCTTTTCCCCTTTGGTAACCATAAGTTTATTTTCTATGTCTGTGAGTCTGTTTCTGTTTTGTACATAGATTCATTTGTACTACTTTTTAGATTCCACATGTAAGTGATATCACATATTTGTCTTTCTCTGTCTGACTTACTTCACTTAGTATAAAATTCCCTAGGTCCATCCATGTTGCTGCACCTTGCACTATCTCATTGTTCATTATGACTGAGTAATATTCCATTGTATATATACACCACAGATTCTTAAGCTAATCGTGTGTTGATGAGCACTTGGGTTGCTTCCATGTCTTGGCTGTTGTAAATAGTGCTGCTATGAACATTGGGGTGCATATCTTTTTGGATTAGAGTTTTCATCTTTTCTGGGTATATGACCAGAAATCAGATTGCTGGATCATAGAGTAGCTCTATTTTTAGTCTTTAAGGAACCTCCATACTGATCTCCACAGTGGCTGTATCAATTGACATTCCCACCAACAATGCAGGAAGTTTCCCTTTCCTCCACACCCTCTCCAGCATTTATTATTTGTAGACTTTTTGATGATGGCCATTCTGACCAGTATGAGGTGATACTTCATTGTGGCTTTTATTTGCCTTTCTCTAATAATTATATAACCAGGGTTCTTAAACATGTTTTTGTACCGTGGACCTCTGTAGTAGTCTGGTGAAACATATAAACCCCTTCTCAGAGTCATGTTTTTTAATTAGTAAAATAAAATACATTGGATTATAAAGGGAACTAATTATATTGAAATAGTTATCAAAAGATTTATAAATTGTGATAGTGCAATATATATGCTTATTTATTAACACATTAAGTGACAAGACCTAGTTGTGGGTGTAATACCTATCCTAATTCTGAAGTAGTGATGGGTGTAAATGATATTATGAGATGTCTGTGATAACTGTGACCTGCCATGCAAGCACCTGTGATTTCTGTTGGTTACAAAGTCCCAGGTCCTAGATCCACAGCTAGGACTGCTGTGGTCTGCTGCCTACATACATAGTAAAGGAAATCCTGAATTGCTGTGAAATTAGGGAGGATAAAGATGTGTTTCCTATCCAGATTTTAGGCACCCCCTGAATTGTACCCATGAACCCCAGTAGTGAACCCCTGGACTTCATGGTCTCTCTGGGCTCTGCCAGTCCTAGCACTTTACTGGTGTCAGACTCTGCAAAAGGTAGGCCATGACCTTCCAGCTTGAGCCCCAAGCTAGAGTGGGAAAGGGATGAAGGAACCTCCCAACCCCACATTAACTGAGCACCTACCATGTACAGGGTACCACCCTAAACCTATAGTACCCAGGGCTGGGTAAAGTACCCCCTCATCTTAGGGAAGGATTGTTGGAAATAAATCATTTAAAAGTTAAATACATAAACAGAGGTTCAAAACCCTGGCTAAACTCCTGCCAGAAGCCTGCTCTGAAATAGGAATGTCTCAACCACCACCATGTTTTCCTGCCATGTCTTGTCACCCTTTGAGGAAGTGCCATCTTGCACCATCAACCCTGCCCTGGATATGTTCCCTAACCTCTCTGAGCCTTGGTTTCTTTATCAGTGAAGGGGGCTGAGAACTACTCCATAGGATTAAATAACAAGCACAATTAGGGAATAGCACACAGGGAGTGATGTGGGCACTGGCCCCGTTTGGACAAGTCTAGTTGTGGCCTCTGGGTGCTGGAAGCCTTGCATCTGGGGCACTTGTGTACTAAGACTCTCCAGGGCCTTTCTGGACCTAGTCTGGCAGATGGAGCAGCACCACTCACCACCTTACAGCCTGCTCAGTGATTCAGCGCACAGCACTCTGGGAGGTGTCTTCTCAGCGTCACTGAGGGAAGACCTCCATGCCCTGTTAGAGGCCTTGTCTCTAGCTGCTGAAAACTCTTCACGTCCCTCCCCAACCCTGGAAAAGCCCACTGATGGTTGTGCACGTTGCCTGTTGCTGAATAAGGATCTTGGAGATTGTCTTCTTACACAAAAAGTTTTGGTTCTCATTTCTGGTTTTATTGCTTATTATCTCAGAAGCTCCAGTCTGGTTGCTTAAGCTCACCATGCTTCAGCTTCTTCTCCCTGAAAAGTGGAATAAGAATGTCATCCCTGCTGATGGAGAATCATGTTGCAGTACTTACCAGGAAAATCAAAGCAAAATAAAATCTAATCACATGGAAAGAAAAAACAGAACTTTCTTAAACAACTTTCGTGTACAAAAGAAAATCAAAACCACAATTACAAGCTATTCATGGAGCAACACTGTATACCAAAACTTATGGAATGTAACCAAAGTTGTACTTAGAAGCAAATCCATAGGCGTAAATGCTTAATAATCAATGAGAAAGAATGAAAATAAATAAAGCATTCAACACAAGAAATTAAAAAGGAGAAATCTGATGAAATTAGGAAGCAATAAACCATAAATATGGTAGGAATTCATGTATTAAAAAATAGAAAAACATTAGAATTTATAAGTGAATCTAAAAGCTGATTCTTTGAAGAAACCAATAAAATGGACATGCTCTTCTTAGATATAATCAAGAAAATAAGGGAGAAAGCAGAAAACCCAAGATTAAAGATGAAAAATGGAATATAACCAAGATTTTGGAATAGATTAACTTAAATTACAAGAGCATAAAACCTACATCTCTAAGCTAAGATACTGGGAAGCTTCTGAAATGTATGGCAGCCTGAGGAAATGTATATGATCAGATTTGACTCACAAAGTTAACTTGGCAGGCTTCCCTGGTAGCGCAGTGGTTGAGAGTCCGCCTGCCGATGCAGGGGACACGGGTTCATGCCCCGGTCTGGGAAGATCCCACATGCCGCTGAGCGGCTGGGCCCGTGAGCCATGGCCGCTGAGCCTGCGCGTCCGGAGCCTGTGCTCTGCAACAGGAGAGGCCACAACAGTGAGAGGCCCGCGTACAGCAAAAAAAAAAAAAAAAAAAAAAAAAAAAAAAAAAAAAAAAAAAAAAAAAAAAAAAAAGTTGGCTAATAGCCATGGAAGCAATTAAAAATGGTATTTAATGAATTATCAAGAAAAAATAGATAAATTTTCAGAGGAGGGTCAAAACAAACCGAGTCGGGGTTTTACTGGAGCATGTGAGTAGATGGGGCAAAGCAATGAGCAGGACATGGTCAAAGGCACCAGGGAGATTAGAATGAAGTCAGGTGGTCAAGGCCAAGGGCAAGTGTGTGGGAGGCAAGGGCGGGTGAGCCAGGGCCTGGGACAGATTGGATCTAGAGACCAATCCACAGTTTCCTACTTTTGAGGCTCAGATCTGGCCATCTGGGCCCTGCCTTTCTTTAACTTCATGGTCAGCCTGGGAGCTAGCCCTCACCACCTACTCACCCTTGAGTTCTGTGACTGTCAATGGGACAGGGTTTTGAAAAACCTGAGCACTTGTACTGATGCAACTTTAACAGTAACTTGAGGGAAAGGATTGCCCTCATCATGATCAAGAAGTTTATTCCTACAAAGCCATTGTGTTGATAACTTCAAGACTTTAGGTGCTTCCCATGGCCTTGAATATGTTATCCTGAGAGGTGACACCAAGAAGGCTGGGGGCAGAGGGAGATGCCACGGGAAGCAAATCTTCTTTCTCTCTGGGTCACCATCCAAATTTAAGTGGCATCCCAGACTCTCCATATAGTCTCTCTGGAACCAGAAAGTCTGAAGATGTTGGGATTTTCAAGGTTCAATTCCCAAGGACCATTAAATGCATCATCATGCTTTGCTTCATTCATTTAAAGCACGATGTTGGCAAATACAGCCTTGGGAGTGAGGGGCACTAGACTCATGAGTGATAAAATGCTGTATGGAAATATTAGATCTTAACTGACTACTTTTACTATCCCATGGAAGAACTACTCTTATATGATCTGCTCAACCATGGTGGAGAGAGAACGGGAACTAATGGTTATCAAGTTCCCATGATTTGCCATCCATTTTACATTCACTATCCCACATAACGCTCACCATCAACAACTGATAGGCAAATATGATTATCCCTATTCAACAGAATAGGTAAATCAAGGAATTAAATAACTTGCCAGTGGTCTTTCAGCTAGAAAGTGGGAGAGATGAGATTTACACCTTGATTCTAAGGTCCCTGATTTTTCTACTCCATCGTCCTACAATTTTTCAGGTAGGCACAAGCCCAGAAAGGATATTTTCTGAAATGTTCCACCCTGTTCTCCATGGTGCCTGTCAGGAGCCCCGCAGCAGCCTGTTTGTCTGCAGGAACAGATGGGAGCTGGAGAAGCAATCTCCCACATCCTGCTTCTACAAGGAGGCTACATAGCCTCTGTCCTAGTATTTCTCCAAAGCTGTCTCTCCAGTCTTTCTCTGATGCCTGAAATATTGTTTGCAGGCACCAAACTTTTGTTCCATCATGAGAGAAAAGGCCAAGGGAGGAAATGACCCTTTGAAAGAAGACAAGCGGATGTATATTAACATAAAAGTGTGGCTGATTTCTAGGAGATGCTTTCCTGGAAGAAGGGCTAGACAGGAAAGTGAATAGGGCTGAAGGCACCAAAACTTTCATCAGAAAGGAATAAGCACAGGGTTTTCCTGGTGGCGCAGTGGTTAAGAATCCACCTGCCAATGCAGGGGACACAGGATCGAGCCATTGTCTGGGAAGATCCCACGTGCCATGGAGCAACTAAGCCCGTGCACCACAAGTACTGAGCCTGTGCTCTAGAGCCCAGGAGCCACAACTACTGAGCCTGCGTGCCACAACTACTGAAGCCCGTGCGCCTAGAGCCCGTGCTCCGCAACAAGGGAAGCTACTGCAATGAGAAGCCCGTGCACCGCAACGAAGAGTAGACCCCGCTCGCCGCAACAAGAGAAAGTCCATGTGCATCAACAAAGACCCAACACAGCCAAAAATAAATAAATGAAAATAAAATAAATTAATTAAAAAAAGAAAAAAGAAAGGAATAAGCACAAACAGGAGAGGCTGATGATTGTCAGGGCAGACTCTTTCCATTTTACAGCCTTGCTACCTTGGGGGAAATAATCCTCTACTTAGGCTCCTGTTACATTAAGCCAAAGCAGTAGGTTGTTGATTTATGTTCATCTGTGACCACTGTGACCTCCAGATTCCCTTCTAATGCATCACCTTCATTTCCTTTCACCCACAGACACTCACAGAGGCTTAGGAGTCACAAAAGAATGGCAAGGTTGTAGGCTATGTGTGAGAGTTCTTCCCGCTTCTGTGACGACCACCCTGAACCAGTTGTCAGTGGCACTCCTATCATTCACATTTCCACGTCAAGGACTTTGGTAATTTATCATCCATGTGTTTTAATCAGAGAAAGAGATGCCTGGAGTGGATTTCATCAATCTTGGGGGAGAAGAGGTTTGACCCCTGACCCTCCCTGCACCCCCAGCCTGTGTGACTCCCTGATGGATTAAACGAGGTAATGTAGGGTAACAGGAAGTTGTCTTACCAACTCAGAGAGGGAGGCAGTGATGTTACACAACCTCACTGGCCTCGGCCTCCTCCTCTCTAAACTGGGGACACAGTCACCTACTCGTAGGCAGTTCTGAAGATCGTTGAGTAAAGCTCCCAGTGCAGGGCCAGCACACTCTTCGGGCTGAATGGCCTTGGGTTCCTTACTTCTCTCAATTTTTGTTTTGAGAAGTGATTGCTGTCATTCTCTGCAACTATCAAAATTTTTTCTTAATAATTAATTTATTTTTATTGAAGTAGTTTCAGGTGTATAGCAAAGTGATTCAGTTATACATATATATGTATATATATGTACACTTTTTTCAGATTCCTTTCCCTTACAGGTTATTACAAAATATTAAGTATAGTTCCCTGTGCTCTACAGTAGGTCCCTGTTGCTTATCTATTTTATATATAGTAGTGTGTATCTGTTAATCCCAACCTCCTAATCAAATTCTTGCTCTGTTGATGGGGCGAGGCACAGCCTTCATCTACTTCCTATAGCTTCAGACAGTTAATGTCCCCGGGGTCTCTGCAGTCCTAGGTAGATGATGTTGTTTCAGTCCTGAGGAAGAAACTGCCACATCAAAAACCTCTCTGTGGCAAGCATGTTACATAAATGATCTTATGTGAACCTCCAGAAAGTCCAGGAAGGTAGGCATTATGCTCATTTTAGAGAGGAAAAGATGGAGTCTCAGAAAGTTGAATGATTTCCCAGGGATCACACATAATCACGAGGGATGTAAATTTGAGTGTGCCCGACAATTCAATGCCTGGATCGCAGGTGCTGTCATCCCTCCTGATCACAAAGGCTCCCCTGTGGGTGGCTATTTGAGGAAGGACACTTTCTTGGGAGAAATGGGGCTGCTTCCATTGTTTTGAAGTTGGTATCTTTGCCTCACTGGCTTCAGGAAATGGAATTCTTGAAATAACCAATCTCCTCACCTCATCCTGCTGCCTCCCTAAAAACGATAAGAATTAATGATGTGTATTACCTTCTCTCTGATTGACATGAAGGCCCACCCTCTTGGCAGAGGTTGTGTCTGTACAGTCTGGACACTGTGTGTATGAGGCTTTGGTTCTATTCCAGGCTCTGTGCTGGGTGCTGCAGACACAACTCTATCTCTCTACGATTCCCAAGCCCATGGCCATGGCAAACAGGTACAACCAAATACTCCTTGGGAGGTGATTTAAAGTGAGGCAAAGTGTCTGTTCCAGAGCAAGGCCAGCCTTGGTTTAGTTAAACAAGAGGCAGGGTTTGTCCTGGGCATACGCCACTGTTTTTGTGGTGACCCATTACAGCAAAGTGGAGGGTGGCCCTGAAGTTTCGAAGAAAGCGTCTGGGGCCATTTGCTTTTGACTACCTCTTTTAAGCTCCAGGAATCCAGACATTCACTTAACCTCTCTGGATCTCAGAATCTTCATCTATAAATAGACCCAAGGAACACTTTCAGAGTTAAGGCCCAGATAAACTGATACTGGGAGCTTCTTGGAACAGTGCCTGACACATGGTAGACTGCCCTCAGGTTCCATATGGACTGTTTATCTCGAGTTTATGCCTCTTTGTTCTTCTTCCCATCCAGATGGACTTTAAGAATCCCTGGGTACTTGGATTTTAGATGCATTTGGTAGCAGCGTGCTTCATTTCTCTTTCCACCAAAGAACAATACATGTTTGTTGAATTGAAGGCTACCTTGTGATACTTTGCTTCCTGGGCAGGCTTTAGCTGGAACATGACCTCTTTAAATCATCCTGATGGAATGACCAATTTCTGATGATGACCAAATTCTGATGGGATGTCTAATTCCTGATGGAGTGGACAGTGAAGATATGGCCAAGTTCTAATGTGATAGCCAGTTGGTAAGAGGCCAATTCCTGGTGTGAGGGTCAATTTCTGCCTTATAAAAGGGCAACTATCATTTATTGAACATCTACTGTGGACCTGACCCAGTGCCGGAAATGTATGAATTATATGTGATTTAAAGCACTCCAACAATATTAGCATGTAGATGACGGCAATTAAGAGTTGGTTCTAACATCATATTACGTGGCTCAAATGTCATTTTTGCCACTTTAAGCATATTACTTAACCATTGTGTGTCTCTGTGATGATAACAGAATCTTCTATCATAGGGTTTGGAGGAGGAATTATCTCCTGCCACATAGTAGGTGTCCATTAATATTTAGCTGCCCTTATTTTTATCCATATCTTGCAGATGGGGAAACCAAGGCTTGGGAAGTGACAGTGAGAGAGTCTTCCTTTCCCAAGAGGAAAATTCAAATTTAAATCTTGCCTTAAATTTTGCCTGAGATCCAATTCTGGATCTCAGAATTGTCCTATACTCATTTTCAGTTCAGGCCAGCTCTTTGCAATGTGAAGACATAAGTCTGTCACTTGTTGGGAGTGATACCTACGGGGGCATCCTGGGTACACCATGGCACTGAGACATCAGGTTAAAGGCAGGGCCATGGTAGACCTCTCCTAAGTATAGACTGCTGAGACCCCATAGAAAGTCTGCCCTGCTGGGAGGGAAAGGTAGAGTTCACAGGCTCCAGAGGTTTCACAGGCAGAGGCTGAGCCTGATTGATGCCAGTTGGCTGTATAAGAAGTGAGTTATGACCATCCCATTGCTGAACAGCAAGCTCCATGGTAAGAGTGGCTTTCAGCCCTTATGCATTATCTCTTTCAATCTCTGCAGCCATTCTCAGAGGCATGCATGTTGCCATTTACTTCTCTGAGGTCAGAGAAGTTCACATCTTGCCTTACGGCACATTTTGGCAAAGGCCAGATTTGAACTTGGGTTTGTTGGACCCTTTAGTCTGTGCTCTTCCTCCTCCTATGCTGGCTTTCTCCATGAGGATAGGACTGCAGGGCTAGAAGAGGGCCAGGAAAGGATCCTGGCAAAGCATTAGGGGGCAGTTGGCAATAGACAGTTCATGATCCCAGTAAGCAGTTAAGCTGAGCAAAACTCCATAGGAAGTGGGCTTCCCTGGTGGCGCAGTGGTTGGGAGTCCGCCTGCCGATGCAGGGGACACGGGTTCATGCCCCGGTCCGGGAAGATCCCACATGCCGCGGAGCAGCTGGGCCCGTGAGCCATAGCCACTGAGCCTGCGTGTCCAGAGCCTGTGCTCCGCAACGGGAGAGGCCACAACAGTGAGAGGCCTGCGTACCGCAAAAAAACAAACAAACAAAAAACTCCATAGGAAGGAGGTGAGATTGGCCATGGTATAGAGGGTTTATAATAAGAGGAGACCTCAGCCTGAAAGTCAAGGAAAGTTGGATGTGGGCAAGGTTGATGACCACAGGCCCTCTGGGGTATCTCAGCCCTGAGGCAGCACTGCCCACGTGGACAGTGGGAGGAAACTGCTGCATAAACCTGGCTATCACTCCTACCCCCAGAGAGCCAGGGCAGGGGGGTGGCTCTCACTCTCCCTGACTCCACAGCCAGTATGTTCCTGATTACCTATATTTGTGTTCCATTTCAATACCAAAGCCCTGGCCTTTACCCATCTTGGGTCAGGGCATCTCTAATTTGTGACAGGAGAATGGATAGTGATCTTGAGCTTCTGATGAAAGCTATAGACTCTTCCCAGAAAAATAGGCAACATGTGTGAAGGTATCTAGGCCCCATGGGATTTCTCTATCAATCCCAGAAACGTCTATAGATCTGGTTCTAAGCCTTGCATTAAACTAGTAGGTTGAACCAGTGGGTTGAACAAAAGTCAATGGGTACAAATGATTTCATGTTCAGTAACAAACATAAAAACAGATAAAATACCTCACACTAAACAAGAAATGTGCAGTAAGTAGGAGGAAAACTTCACAATCTTATTGAGAGCAAAAATGAAGCTGTGAATAAATGGAAGGAAAGAATGTGTTCTTGGATGGTAAGAGTCAACGTTTAAAAACGTAAATTCTCCCACTTTAATCATTAAATTCTTAGCAATCCCTACCAGTAGTCCAAAACTGGTTTGGCTGCTTAGGTGGGAAAGCTTTCAAAAATGATACTAGGGTTCATTTAGAACAGAGGTTGGGAAACTAGGGCTTGCTGAAATCCAGACCACTGATGTTTTTGCAGAGAAAGTTTTATTAGTACACAGCTACACTCAAAATTTGTTTACATATGACCTGTGGCTGCTTTCCAGCTACAAATGCAGAGCTGAGTAGTCACTATACAGAGACTGTATGGCCCACAAAAAGCCAAAAGTATGTACTGTCTCTTTAACAGAAAGTTTGCAGATTTCTGACCCAGAAAATTAAACACATGAAAATATCCATGTAAACATGCAAAGATGGATATGGGCAGACTAGCCTTACCAATTTTCAAAATGTTTGATAAATACACACTACTTAAATCAGTTCGGTATTGGCACATGAATAGAAAATTATTCAGTACTATGAAAGAGTACAGAAATAGGTCCAAATATTGGTAGAACTTATATCTAGTATAAGATGACATTTAAAATCAGGAGGAATAGATGGACTATTCAGTAAACTATTTGATATCTAGAAAAAAGTCTCAGTACTTTGCTTATACCTTATATGAAAGAAATCATAGATGAATGCAATATTTAATAATAATCAGTGGAATCATCTAAAAGCTAAAAGGAAACAACGGTACAAAAGGAAGTTGATGTATTTTACTTAAAAAAATTTTAAAGCCTGCCCAGTAAATTTACTACAGCAAAGCCAGAAGACACTTGAAAAACAGAATATCCTCACCATGAGGGACAGAGGTTGTAAGCAAAGAGGGCCAACGAATCAATGAGAAAATAATAAAACAATCTAAAGCAAAGAGCATCAACAGGCAGTTCCTACATATGCAAGAAAGACATGAAAAATATCAAATAAACTATGGAAAAATGCTCATTCTTCCCCTAATTGAAGAAGTGTAAACTGCAACAACTCTGATGTATCTTAATTTATTGAATACGTGTCAGATTAAGAGCTTGGCAAAGACATAAAAGGTGTCAAGGGTGTGTGGAAACAGACATTTGCATACATAGTTTGGAAAGAGCAATTGCAGTCTCCCTCTAGGGTAATTCGACTGCTCTTATGAGCATCGTAAATTCATCCACACTTTGACCCCTGTTGCCGCTTTTAGAGGTTTATTCTCCAGGTATCCTCAAACACGCAAAGATACTTGGAAAAGATTAAGTGCACATTGTTTGCATTAGTAAAATAACAGGAAATGATCTAAATACCCATCATTAAGGTTTCATTGTGTCAGTGTTTCTCAAACCTGAGTAATGTATCCATTCCATTTAAGGGAAAAAGAAATTCTCAGGAACCTGTTCTATTGAATTTAATTATTTTTATTTTGAGGTTTCTCTAGAATGTGGAACTACTGAACTAAGTATAAACCTCATAGCTTTATAGTTCTAATAATCCTGTAAATTGAAAAAATGTATAAATCATATATAAACAAATACAAAACCAATAAAATTCAAGTTAACACTATCAAGCTTATAAGATGTGTGTATTCTGAAACTGAAGGATGGACGTATAAACAATGGGGTTGTATAGACACGGATTCAGTTTTATATATAGAATCTATACTTTCGGTTCAATAATACCAATATAAGGAAGGCCTGCTTACATAAATAGGCTTTTTTTTTTTTTTTTTTTTTGCAGTACGTGGGCCTCTCACAGTTGTGGCCTCTCCCGTTGTGGAGCACAGGCTCCGGATGTGCAGGCTCAGAGGCCATGGCTCACGGGCCCAGCCGCTCCACGGCATGTGGGATCTTCCCAGACCGGGGCACGAACCCGTGTCCCCTGCATCGGCAGGTGGACTCTCAACCACTGCGCCACCAGGGAAACCCTAGACTTTTAAATTATATAAATACATTTAGGTTTTGCTTGTTAGTTCAGGCTATTCAGACCCATGAATAGTCAAAACCTTCAAATGAGCGGTTTTAATGAGCAGTCGTTGATAATCCTGTGAAGCTATCCAGTTTATTTAAAGGTAAGGTTAGCATCCTGGCTTATTGAAATGTGTGTTAAATAGTAATAAATCTAATTATCACTGGAACTGAGACCAGAAACATTCTTCCTGGGCTATTTACTGCTGTGCTCATTGCTAATGAGTCCACGTGCACAGGCGCAGACTGCTGTGGACGGCCTGTTTGAGTTCCGGTTTTGTCTATTCTACCCAGAGGACTCAAGTTCCCCACCACTTTTCTCTTTTCAAGTCACTTTGAAATCTTTATTTCCACAGACTGCCATGATGTCATTTGATCTTCATTTGCAGTGACCCTGCAACACAAATGATGGGGCTGCACCTTTGAGCAGTTCTTGGTTAAAAGATGGCTATCCAGATGGTCCAAAAGATGGCTTTGACTCCTTGACCGAGGAGATACCATCAAAATGAAAATGCAGAATCACCAAAGGCTGAGCTCCTGACTACCAGGCTCACTGTAATGTGGTGAAATTGGGGAGTTACCCAGAAGGAGCTGGAAGAAAGGGTTGAGGGGAGAAAAAGTAGTCCCAGCTCCAAAGTCATAGTTACAGTTACCACCCAGGACGCATTTCCTGGGAGCCTGTGATGTGCCTGTTGAAATCGTGCCTGAGCTTTGGAACCAGGACACACGGGCTTGGATCTGGGCTCAGCCACTTACCAGTCGACTGATTTAGGGCTTGCGGAATGGTGAGTGCCAGAGCTGGCCCTGGGACAGATGGCCCCACCGCTCAGGGCCACCCACCTCCTTCGGCCAGGCTTAACTGACCCCTGCTTCTCACTCATGATGTCACGCAGCATCCCACCAGTCAGGGTCCCCTAAGACAGTGGTCAGGGGCAGTGGAGGGAGAGGTATGCCCGGCTCACTTCAAAGAGCTGGACCATGCAGCTCTGGGCAGTTAAGTAGATGCTGGCAGAGAGCATTTAAGCATTTAAAACCTTTGCATCAGATGGTTTCATGCACTTCACTGCCAAGAAGTGCAAAGGGTGCTTGGTTTAACTGTGGTTATTTACAGCCCAAAGAAAGTGGCTGGCAGTTCGCTAGAAGCCAAGGGCTTTATTTCTCACTCCTGTTTTCCATTTCTGGGATTTATGGTCCTTGGGTCTGGCAGAACTCGCCTGAAAAGCTGTGAACTCAGTCCACTCCTGCCTGCCTCACCCCACTTTCTGGAGGCTCTCGGAAGGCACAGGCTGTGTGCCCTTGTGAGGGGAGGCCCGATTGCTGGTGATGCCGCCAGAGGTGGCTGGTCAGGTAGGCCGTCCTCCTCCACTGTTGGCATTGGTAGCACCAGCCCCAAAGCTCTTGACATAAAAACTGAGATCAAGGCAACAACTTGCTGTTGGGTGTTTTGTTTTTTTTTTTCCATCTGCCATCTTTGATTTTCCTTAAGTAAAATGTGTATTTTCGAAAAATTGCCCACTTCTGCTCAGGGCTATAATCAACCATTTTTGTCTTGATTCTTTGGCCCTTTAGTATCTGAGAGAGATTTCCTCATCTTGCCTACTCCCCACCCATGAGGATGTGGCACAGGAGCCTCAGTTGGGAGCGTGCACTGGCCTGGACAGTGACCGAAGCTGCCCCTCCCTGGACCACCTGCTGGAAACCTTAACTGTTCCTGGCACATTGGAGGTGCTTCATAGGTGACTGCTGAGGGCATGGGGGGAAAGGCGTCCCCGGTTATCTGGGCCTGTCCACAGAAGTGCAGTTCTGCCTCCCTGCTCAAACTGGTACATTGAGTTCAGATCATAGACGTGTAAAAACAATAATAATATTCATAGTAACCCTCAGTGCACCTGAGCATGTCCTCTGTACCAGCCTCTTCTAATGCTCACAACTGCCTTGTAAGGGAGGTACCCTTCTTTTTTTAATTGAAGTATAGTTGATTTACAATATTGTGTTAGTTTCAGTTGTACAGCAAAATGATTTCAGTTATACTTATAAACATAAACATATATATATATATATATATATATATCCTGTTCAGGTTCCTTTCCATTATAGGTTATTACAAGATACTGCATATAGTTCCCTGTGTTATACAGTAGGTCCTTGTGGTTTATCTATTTTATAGATAGTAGCATATATCCGTCAATCGCAAATTCCTAATTTATCCTTCTCTCCTTCCCTCTTCTCCTTTGGTAATCATAAGTTAGTGTTCTATGTCTGTGAGTCTGTTTCTGTTTTGTAAATAAATTTGTTTTTTTTTTTTTAGATTCCACACATAAGTGATATCATATGATATTTGTCTTTGTCTGACTTACTTCACTTACTATGATAATCTCTGGGTCCATCCATGTTGCTGCATATGGCATTATTTCATTCTTTTTTATGACTGGGTAATATTCCATTGTGTACACATACCATATCTTTATTCATTTCTCTGTCAATGGACACTTAGGTTGCTTCCATGTCTTGGCTATTGTAAATAGTGCTTTATGAACATTGGGATGCATGCATCTTTTTGAATTAGAGTTTGCATCTTTTCTGGATGTATGCCCAGGAGTGGGATTGCTGGATCATATAGTAGCTCTATTGTTAGTTTTTTAAGGAACCTCCATAGTGGCTGCACCAATTTACATTCCCACCAACCGTGTAAGAGGGTTTCCTTTTCTCCACACCCTCTCCAGCATTTATTTTTGGTAGACTTTTTGATGATGGCCATTCTGAGCAGTGTGAGGGGATATCTCATTGTAGTTTTGATGTTCATTTCTCTAATATTAGTGATGTTGAGCATTTTTTTTTTTTTTCCTTGACCCTAATTTTATTTTTTTTTTATTTTTTTTTTAGTAACTTTTTTTTTTTTTATTAATTTCTGCTTTATAACAAAGTGAATCAGTCATACATATACATCTGTTCCCACATCCCCTCCCTCATGCATCTCCCTCCCTCCCACCCTCCCCATCCCAACCCTCCAGGCGGTCACAAAGCACCGAGCTGATCTCCCTGTGCTCTGCGGCTGCTTCCCACTATCTATCTACCTTACGTTTGGTAGTGTATATATGTCCATGCCTCTCTTTCCCTTTGTCACAGCTTACCCTTCCCCTTCCCCATATCCTCAAGTCCATTCTCAAGTAGGTCTGTGTCTTTATTCCCGTTTTACCCCTAGGTTCTTCATGACATTTTTTTTTTTTTTAAATTCCATATATATGTGTTAGCATACGGTATTTGTCTTTCTCTTTCTGACTTACTTCACTCTGTATGACAGACTCTAGGTCTATCCACCTCATTACAAATAGCTCAGTTTCGTTTCTTTTTATGGCTGAGTAATATTCCATTGTATATATGTGCCACATCTTCTTTATCCATTCATCCGATGATGGACACTTAGGTTGTTTCCAGCTCCGGGCTATTGTGAATAGAGCTGCAATGAACATTTTGGTACATGTCTCTTTTTGAATTATGGTTTTCTCAGGGTATATGCCTAGTAGTGGGATTGCTGGGTCATATGGTAGTTCTATTTTTAGTTTTTTAAGGAACCTCCATACTGTTCTCCATAGTGGCTGTACCAATTCACATTCCCACCAGCAGTGCAAGAGTGTTCCATTTTCTCCACACCCTCTCCAGCATTTATTGTTTCTAGATTTCTTGATGATGGCCATTCTGACTGGTGTGAGATGATATCTCATTGTAGTTTTGATTTGCATTTCTCTAATGATTAATGATGTTGAGCATTCTTTCATGTGTTTGCTGGCAGTCTGTATATCTTCTTTGGAGAAATGCCTATTTAAGTCTTCTGCCCATTTTTGGATTGGGTTGTTTGTTTTTTTGCTATTGAGCTGCATGAGCTGTTTATAAATTTTGGAGATTAATCCTTTGTCAGTTGCTTCATTTGCAAATATTTTCTCCCGTTCTGAGGGTTGTCTTTTGGTCTTGTTTATGGTTTCCTTTGCTGTGCAAAAGCTTTGAAGTTTCATTAGGTCCCATTTGTTTATCTTTGTTTTTATTTCCATTTCTCTAGGAGGTGGGTCCAAAAGGATCTTGCTGTGATTTATGTCATAGAGTGTTCTACCTATGTTTTCCTCTAAGAGTTTGATAGTTTCTGGCCTTACATTTAGGTCTTTAATCCATTTTGAGCTTATTTTTGTGTATGGTGTTAGGGAATGATCTAATCTCATACTTTTACATGTCCCTGTCCAGTTTTCCCAGCACCACTTATTGAAGAGGCTGTCCTTTCTCCACTGTACATTCCTGCCTCCTTTATCAAAGATAAGTTGGCCATATGTGCGTGGGTTTATCTCTGGGCTTTCTATCCTGATCCACTGATCTATCTTTCTGTTTTTATGCCAGTACCACACTGTCTTAATTACTGTAGCTTTGTAGTATAGTCTGAAGTCAGGCAGCCTGATTCCTCCAGCTCCGTTTTTCGTTCTCAAGATTGCTTTGGCTATTCGGGGTCTTTTGTTTTTCCAAACAAATTTTGAAATTTTTTGTTCTACTTCTGTGAAAAATGCCAGTGGTAGTTTGATAGGGATTGCATTGAATCTGTAGATTGCTTTGGGTAGTAGAGTCATTTTCACAATATTGATTCTTCCAATCCAGGAGCATGGTATATCTCTCCATCTATTTATATCATCTTTAATTTCTTTCATCAGTGTCTTATAATTTTCTGCATACAGGTCTTTTGTCTCCTTAGGTAGGTTTATTCCTAGATATTTTATTCTTTTTGTTGCAATGGTAAATGGGGGTGTTTTCTTGATTTCATTTTCAGATTTTTCATCATTAGTGTACAGGAATGCCAGAGATTTCTGTGCATTAATTTTGTATCCTGCTACTTTACCAAATTCATTGATTAGCTCTAGTAGTTTTTCGGTAGCATCTTTAGGATTCTCTATGTATAGTATCATGTCATCTGCAAACAGTGACAGCTTTACTTCTTCTTTTCCAATTTGGATTCCTTTTATTTCCTTTTCTTCTCTGATTGCTGTGGCTAAAACTTCCAAAACTATGTTGAATAAGAGTGGTGAGAGTGGGCAGCCTTGTCTTGTTCCTGATCTTAGTGGAAATGGTTTCAGTTTTTCACCATTGAGGACAATGTTGGCTGTGGGTTTGTCATATATGGCCTTTATTATGTTGAGGAAAGTTCCCTCTATGCCTACTTTCTGCAGGGTTTTTATCATAAATGGGTGTTGAATTTTGTCGAAAGCTTTCTCTGCATCTATTGAGATGATCATATGGTTTTTCTCCTTCAACTTGTTAATATGGTGTATCACATTGATTGATTTGCGTATATTGAAGAATCCTTGCATTCCTGGAATAAACCCCACTTGATCATGGTGTATGATCCTTTTAATGTGCTGTTGGATTCTGTTTGCTAGTATTTTGTTGAGGATTTTTGCATCTATGTTCATCAGTGATATTGGCCTGTAGTTTTCTTTCTTTGTGACATCCTTGCCTGGTTTTGGTATCAAGGTGATGGTGGCCTCGTAGAATGAGTTTGGGAGTGTTCCTTCCTCTGATATTGTTTGGAAGAGTTTGAGAAGGATGGGTGTTAGCTCTTCTCTAAATGTTTGATAGAATTCGCCTGTGAAGCCATCTGGTCCTGGGCTTTTGTTTGATGGAAGATTTTTAATCACAGTTTCAATTTCAGTGCTTGTGATTGGTCTATTCATATTTTCTATTTCTTCCTGAGTCAGTCTTGGTAGGTTGTGCATTTCTAAGAATTTGTCCATTTCTTCCAGGTTGTCCATTTTATTGGCATAGAGTTGCTTATAGTAATCTCTCATGATCTTTTGTATTTCTGCAGTGTCAGTTGTTACTTCTCCTTTTTCATTTCTAATTCTACTGATTTGAGTCTTCTCCCTTCTTTTCTTGATGAGTCTGGCTAATGGTTTGTCAATTTTGTTTATCTTCTCAAAGAACCAGCTTTTAGTTTGGTTGATCTTTGCTATCGTTTCCTTCATTTCTTTTTCATTTATTTCTGATCTGATCTTTATGATTTCTTTCCTTCTGCTAACTTTGGGGGTTTTTTGTTCTTCTTTCTCTAATTGCTTTAGGTGCAGGGTCAGGTTGTTTACTCGAAATGTTTCCTGTTTCTTAAGGTGGGATTGTATTGCTATAAACTTCCCCCTTAGAACTGCTTTTGCTGCGTCCCATAGGTTTTGGGTCGTCGTGTCTCCATTGTCATTTGTTTCTAAGTATTTCTTAATTTCCTCTTTGATTTCTTCAGTGATCACTTCATTATTGAGTAGTGTATTGTTTAGCCTCCATGTGTTTGTATTTTTTACCGATCTTTTCCTGTAATTGATGTCTAGTCTCATAGCATTGTGGTCAGAAAAGATACTTGATACAATTTCAATTTTCTTAAATTTACCAAGGCTTGATTTGTGACCCAAGATATGATCTATCCTGGAGAATGTTCCATGAGCACTTGAGAAAAATGTGTATTCTGTTGTTTTTGGGTGGAATGTCCTATAAATATCAATTAAGTCCATCTTGTTTAATGTATCATTTAAAGCTTGTGTTTCCTTATTTATTTTCATTTTGGATGATCTGTCCATTGGTGAAAGTGGGGTGTTAAAGTCCCCTACTATGATTGTGTTACTGTCGATTTCCCCTTTTATGGCTGTTAGTATTTGCCTTATGTATTGAGGTGCTCCTATGTTGGGTGCATAAATATTTACAATTGTTATATCTTCTTCTTGGATCGATCCCTTTATCGTTATGTAGTGTCCTTCTTTGTCTCTTCTAATAGTCTTTATTTTAAAGTCTATTTTGTCTGATATAAGAATTGCTACTCCAGCTTTCTTTTGATTTCCATTTGCATGGAATATCTTTTTCCATCCCCTTACTTTCAATCTGTATGTGTCTCTAGGTCTGAAGTGGGTCTCTTGTAGACAGCATATATATGGGTCTTGTTTTTGTATCCATTCAGCCACTCTGTGTCTTTTGGTGGGAGCATTTAGTCCATTTACATTTAAGGTAATTATCGATATGTATGTTCCTATTCCCATTTCCTTAATGGCTTTGGGTTCATTATTGTAGGTATAGTCCTTCTGTTGTGTTTCTTGCCTAGAGAAGTTCCTTTAGCATTTGTTGTAAAGCTGGTTTGGTGGTGCTGAACTCTCTCAGCTTTTGCTTGTCTGTAAACGTTTTAATTTCTCCATCAAATCTGAATGAGATCCTTGCTGGGTAGAGTAATCTTGGTTGCAGGTTTCTCTCCTTCATCACTTTAATTATGTCCTGCCACTCCCTTCTGGCTTGTAGAGTTTCTGCTGAGAGATCAGCTGTTAACCTGATGGGGATTCCCTTGTGTGTTATTTGTTGTTTTTCCCTTGCTGCTTTTAATATGATTTCTTTGTGTTTAATTTTTGACAGTTTGATTAATATGTGTCTTGGCGTATTTCTTCTTGGATTTATTCTGTATGGGACTCTCTGTGCCTCCTGGACTTGATTAACTATTTCCTTTCCCATATTAGGGAAGTTTTCAACTATAATCTCTTCAAATATTTTCTCAGTCCCTTTCTTTTTCTCTTCTTCTTCTGGAACCCCTATAATTCGAATGTTGGTGCGTTTAATGTTGTCCCAGAGGTCTCTGAGACTGTCCTCTGTTCTTTTCATTCTTTTTTCTTTATTTTTCTCTGCATCAGTTATTTCCACTATTTTATCTTCCACCTCACTTATCCGTTCTTCTGCCTCAGTTATTCTGCTATTGATCCCATCTAGAGTATTTTTCATTTCATTTATTGTGTTTTTAATCGATGCTTGATTCATCTTTAGTTCTTCTAGGTCCTTGTTAACTGTTTCTTGCATATTGTCTATTCTATTTCCAAGATTTTGGATCTGGGAAATAGAATCTTGGATCAGCTTTACTATCATTATTCTGAATTCTTTTTCAGGTAGATTGCCTATTACCTCTTCATTTGTTAGGTCTGGTAGGTTTTTATCTTGCTCCTTCACCTGCTGTGTGTTTTTCTGCTTTCTCATTTTGCTTATGTTACTGTGTTTGGGGTCTCCTTTTTGCAGGCTGCAGATTCGTAGTTCCCGTTGTTTTTGGTGTCTGTCCCCCGTGGCTAAGGTTGTTTCAGTAGGTTGTGTAGGCTTCCTGGTGGGGGGGACTAATGCCTGTGTTCTGGTGGTTGAAGCTCGATCTTGTCTTTCTGGTGGACAGGTCCACGTCTGGTGGTGTGTTTTGGGGTGCCTGTGGCCTTATTATGTTTTTAGGTATCCTCTCTGCTAATGGGTGGGGTTGTGTTCCTGCCTTGCTAGTTGCTTGGCATAGGGTGACCAGCACTGTAGCTTGCTGGTCGTTGACTGAAGCTGGGTGCTGGTGTTGAGATGGAGATCCCTGGGAGATTTTTGCTGTTTGATATTATGTGGAGCTGGGAGGTCTCTTGTGGACCCGTGTCCTGAAGTTGGCTCTCCCACTTCAGAGGCACAGCACTAACTCCTGGCTGCAGCACCAAGAGCCTTTCATCCACCCGGCTCAGAATAACAGGGAGAAAAAGTAGAAAGAAATAATTAGTAGAAGAAAGAAAGAGAGATTGAAAGAAAGGAAGAAGGGAAGTAAGGAAGGAAGGAAGGAAGAAAGAAAGAAAGGAGGGAGGGGGGAAGGATGGAAAGAAAGGAAAGAAAGGAGGGAGGGAGGGAGGAATGAAAGCAAAAGGAAGAGTGAATGGAAGAAGAGAGGGAGGGAGGGAGGAAGGAAAGAAAGAAAGAAAGACAGGAGGGAGGGAGGGAGGGAGGAAGGAAAGAAAAAGAAAGTGGAAAGAAGAAGGGAGGGAGGGAGGGATGGAGGAAAGAAAAAGAAAGAAGGAAAGGAGGAGCGGAGGGAGGGAGGGAGGAAGGGAAGGGAGGAAAAAAAGAAAGAGCAGGTAAAGTAAAATAGAATAAAGTATGAAATATAGTAGCGTTATTAAAATTAAAAAGTAATTATTGAAAAAAAAACACGGACCGAAAGAACCCTGGGACATATGGTGGAAGCAAAGCTATACAGAGAGAATCTTACACAGAAGATTACACATACACATTCACAAAAAGAGAGCAGGGGGAAAAATCAAAAATCTTGCTCTCCAAGTCCACCTCCTCGATTTGGGATAATTCGTTGTAAAAAGAGGAAAAGGGCGAAAAGTCTGAAATCTTGCTAAGTCCACCTCCTTAATTTGAGATAATTCGTTGTAAAAAGAGGAAAAAAAAAGGGGGGGGGGAAGTCTTAAATCTTGTCCTCAAAGTCCACTTCCTCAATTTGGGATGATTCGCTGTCCATTCATGCACTCCACAGACGCAGGGCACATCAAATGGACCGTGGAGCTTTAATCCGCTGCCTCGGAGGCTGCACAGAGAGATTTCCCTGTCTCTGCTCTCACAGCTCCCGGGTCTCAGCCTTGGACCTGGCCCCGCCTCTGCGCGTAGGTCGCCGGAGGGCGTCCGTTCTTCGCTCAGACAGGACGGGTTTAAAGGAGCCGCTGATTCGGGGGCTCTGGCTCACTCAGGCAGAGGGGAGGGAGGGGAATGCCCTCTCCTCGCGCACCAGGCAACAAAAGGGAAAAAAGTCTCTTGCCTCTCCGGTAGCTCCAGACCCTTTCCCCGGACTCCCTCCGGGCTAGCACTAACCCCTTCAGGGTCTCTTCCTGCCGCCAGCCCCAGTCCTCTCCCTGCGCTCCGACTGAAAGCCGATACCCGAGCCTCAGCTCCCAGCCCCGCCCGCCCTGGCGGCCGAGCAGACAAGTCTCTCGGGCTGGTGTGTGCCTGAGGGCACTGATCCTCTGTGCCAAAATCTCTCTGCTTTGCCCTCCACACCCCTGTTGCTGTGCTCTCCTCCGCTACTCCGAAGCTTTCCCCCTCCGCCACCTGCAGTCTCCGCCCTCGAAGGGGCTTGTAGTGTGTAGAAACCTTCCCTCCTTCACGGCTCCCTCCCACTGGTGCAGGTCCCGTCCATATCCTATTGTCTCTGTTTATTCTTTTTTTTCTTTTGACCTACCCAGGTATGTGGGGAGTTTCTTGCCTTTTGGGGGGTCTGAGGTCTTCTGTCAGCGTTCAGTAGGTGTTCTGTTGGAGTTGTTCCACGTGTAGATGAATTTCTGATGTATCTGTGGGGAGGAAGGTGATCTCCGCGTCTTACTCTTCCGCCATCTTCCTCCGGCTCCGATGTTGAGCATTTTTGTGTGTGCCTCTTGGCCATCTACATTTCTTCTTTGGAGACATGTCTATTTAGGTCTTCTGCCCATTCTTTGATTGGGTTGTTTGTTTTTTGGATATTGAGCTGTATGATTTGTTTGTATATTTTGGAAATTAATCTCTTGGGGGTTGCATCTATTGCAAATATTTTCTCCTGTACCGTAGGTTGTCTTTTAGTTTTGTTTATGGTTTCCTTTGCTATGCAAAGCATTATAAGTTTGAGGCTTCCCTGGTGGCGCAGTGGTTGAGAGTCCGCCTGCCGATGCAGGGGACACGGGTTCGTGCCCCAGTCTGGGAAGATCCCACATGCCACGGAGCGGCTGGGCCCGTGAGCCATGGCTGCTGAGCCTGCGCGTCTGGAGCCTGCGCGTCCGGAGCCTGTGCTCCGCAACGGGAGAGGCCACAACAGTGAGAGGCCCACGTACCGCAAAAAAAAAAAAAAAAAAAAAAAAAGGCATTATAAGTTTGATTGGGTCTCCTTTGTTTATTTTTATTTATTTATTTATTTATTTATTTTGCGGTACGCAGGCCTCTCACTGTTGGGGCCTCTCCCGTTGTGGAGAACAGCCTCCGGACACGCAGGCTCAGCGGCCATGGCTCACGGGCCCAGCCGCTCCGTGGCATATGGGATCTTCCCAGACCGGGGCACGAACCCGTGTCCCCTGCATCGGCAGGCGGACTCTCAACCACTGCGCCACCAGGGAAGCCCTCCTTTGTTTATTTTTGTTTTTATTTCTTTTGCTTGGGAGACTGATCTAAGAAAATATTGCTACGATTTATGTCAGAATGTTTTGGCTATGTTCTATTCTAGGAATTTTAAGGTGTCATGTCTTATATTTTAGATTTTAAGCCATTTTGAGTTTATTTTTGTGTATGGTGTGAAGGTGTGTTCTAACTTCATTGATGTACATGTGGCTGTCCAGCTTTCCCAACACCACTTGCTGAAGAGACTGTCTTTTCCCCATTGTATAATCTTGCCTCCTTTGTCGAAGATTAATTGACTGTAGGTGTGTGGCTTTATTTCTGGGCTCAGTATTCTGTTTCATTGATTCATATGTCTGTTTTTGTGCCAATACTATACTGTTTTGATTACTATAGCTTTGTAGCATTGTCTGAAGTCTGGGAGGGTTAGCCCTGTAAAGGAGTTACTCTTATTACTCCCATTTTACAGATGAAGAAATAGAGGCACAGAGCAGTTAAGTAATTTGCACAAGGTCACAAAGCTAGTTAGTTGCAGATGTCAACTCAGTTCCAGTTGACTCCCTGCATTTGTGGCCGCTATGAGATGCCATCTTATTTCACATCATTTGAGTCCCTGTGGCATTAAATGATCTCATTGTAGGACCCAGCAGGGGTTCTGTTCTCACCCCTGTTGGAGTAGCTTCTCTGGCTTCCCAGTCAGGGGCTCTTTCTCCTCTGAACCTCCTACCTGGAGACGTCACTTGCCCAAGATCTCTTCCTGGTACTTTTCATGGACACATGTCTTGTCTCTCCCCTGCACTGTCAGCAACCTGTGGTAGGTAGAAGCCTACTCTGGGGGCAGCAGTCACACCTAGCAAAATCCTCCACTAGTAATCCTGATGCTGGTTATTCCCTCCTTTTTTTATCAGCCACATCAGAAGGTGATCATTCTCATTTGCCTTTTCAAAGAACCTGCCATTGGCTTTCTTGATCGTCTCTAAATTACGCTGATTATCTTATCAGTAGTGGCTTTAATCTTTTTTTTTCTTTCTTCTACTTTCTTTGGGTTCATTTTACTCTTCTTTTTCCAGTTTAGGAAGATGGATGTTTTAGCATATTCATGTTTGTCCTTTCTTCACTTAGGGCTGAATCCTGCATGTTTTGATGGGTATATTTTTTATGTCACTGAATTTGAAATACTTTCTGTTTGTATCACGATTTCTTTTTTTGACTCACAAGTTATTTAGAAGTGTGTTTCTTAACTTCCAAAGAAGTGGGGGATTTTTCGGGTTTATCTTTTGAAGATTGATTTCTCCTTAAATGCTAATACTTTTACATCTAAGCAGAAACACCCTCCCCTTTATCATTCCCGACCCTGGGGCAGGAGCTTACCCCTCTTTATTGCAGCTCCTTACACCCTCCCTGCTCAGGCAGTGTCAGTGTCTCCATCCCACAGATGAAGACACTGAGGTTAAAGACTCTGCCCGATGTCGCACAGCTATGATGTGTGAATTGGAACTGTGGAGGCAGTGAGAGGAAGGCGGTCCAGTGAAACCCAGCTCTTTGTGGTTCTGAAGCTCAGCTCTGCCACCGTCTCGTCTCCAGTTCACAATCACAGGGGACATGAACAAGTGAGGGCTTCAATGTTGGCAGAGGGATGGGGGGGTCCACGTCATCATCACTCCGGTGGGTACCAGCGTCTGCCGCCCGGCAGTTACCCTTTTACTTCCTGCCTTGCACTCATTTTCACTAATTAAAGTGCTCCCTCCAGACTGCCTGGGTGACTTTTGACAAACTCACGTTGTGAGCACCAGCTTTCCTCATTTCAGCCACCCACAGGAAGGAGCAAGGCTTCTACAGTCAGAGCGGCAGAAAATGAGTTCTAAAAATGCAAAAATAGCTTGGAGGGAAGGAGCTGCCTTGGGCTATGAGGGTCATGTCATCTGAGCAGCCTGTGGTTGTCAGTGCTTGCCTCCCACACGCCACCTGATGAGCAGGCCTGCCGGCAAGCGGCTCCCTTGTGATCCCATCATAAAACAAGTCCGTCCGGGTGGTTCATCCTTAGCAAATATTAAGGAGGAAAATGAGGACTCTGGTCATTATTTGGCACATGGGTTTTCATTATTGTCTTGTTCCCCGGCCCCCTGGCCTGTTTTTTTTCTCTGCCCTCCTGGAGGTAATCTCTTTGCTGTCAGGGCAGCTGAAGAGAGAATTTGCTTCTGCACAGGTCCTTTCCAGAGATCATCAGTAAATAATAAACTCAGGAGTTTCTAGAGCCTTCTGTTTTATGATGAGGTCATTTGAGCTTGAAGTAGTGAGAGGGCAAATTCCATAAGGAGAAATGCAGAGAGGATATGGTCCAGATATTCTGAGTGTTAGGGATGTAACCTGCTAGGTGTTTGTTAGTTCTTTAAAAGCCTTTAAATGATGGAGTTAAATACTGTATTCACAATTGGCCAGGAGCTGGGGCAGGCTTGGGGCGGCTGATCTCAGCCACAGGGCTATCCCCAGGGAAGATGGCCCTGAATGCCGTGGAATCTTCACTCACGTGCTCCTCTGCTGGAATTTAACTGTTTGATGATTTACATGTGGACTCTCCTGGAATCCAGTCCAGATTTGATTGTGATTATGAAAGCTTGTAGCTCCATCTCAGCGGAAATGGTTGAAACTGGAGGGAAATGAATCAACCATGAGAAGTTGCTGGGATAGGTGGAGAAATTCCCCGGCAAAGGGTCAACTAAGAAGCTTAATTTGGGGTGGCAAAGGAAGAGAGGAAGGACAGAAGACAAAAGTGGAACCTACCACCCCCGACCCCATCCTCCTTTGGATCAATGTTAGGGGATGCTCAGACCAGCTTTCCTATGATAGACTTTGCATCTGTGTTTGGCTTATTTTCTCAATGAGGTGGTAAGCACAGAAGCACCAAACTAACTTCTGCTGGTGGATTGTTCAATTAAAGAATTGGGAATTCGAATCTGGAGCTGTCCAATGCATAGTGTTTGTCACTAAGGTCTAGGGGAGATGGTTGAAGCAGAACTGACCCATTTTTTACCAACATGGAACCAAGTGTGATGCAATATACTGCTGGGAGCATTAGAAAATTAAAGGTGACTTTTCAATCCAGGATTGCAAGCTGACAGCAGCTTGAGGAGCTCTATGTAATGAGTATATTGTCTCCAATAGGGGGCCTTGATGACCGATAGGTGAAAAGCTATGCCACAGCCTAGAATTATTATGCTCCATCACAGAAGAGGGCGAGAGTGACAGCACGGTGATCTATTAGTGCTGTCTGTGGGGTTAATGGTGAGCTTTCCTGCTGCTGGTGGCCTATAAAGACAGCAAAGAAAAGGGAAATGGTGTGGGGGAAAAATCAGTAGTATTAGCAGAGTTATGATAATAAATGTAATCGTTTATTTCTAGGATGGTTTTTATTGAACTGGTTATGAACTTGATACTTTTTCCTTTTAGTTTCTAAGTTGGAGAAAATGAGAATTCGGGAAAAAAATCCAACTTTCTGGTAGACACAGAAGCCATGTTGGGTCAAATAAAGCTGGAGTTTTCATAGTCTTTGAAAAGGAGGACTGAGAAATGGTATCTGTGCAGAGACAGAGGAGCTCTGGGGATGCTGGGGAGAAGAGTGTGATCTTTGATGTCAGAAAGACCTGTTTTTGCATCCTGGTTCTCCCTGTTATTAGTTGCATGACCATTGGCCAGTTACTTCATCTGTAAAATAGGATAAGTATATCTCCCTAGCCAGGGTGGTTATGAGGCTCAAGTAGCATCATGCGTATTTGTAAAGGTGTTTATCATAGCTCCTGGTAGGAAACAGCTACTCAGTAAATAAGCCATGGCTCTGGTTTGCTGATGCCATCACCATCTTGGAATTCATATTTTGTTATAGTCACACAGTTCAATGGCCTCTCAGCCACAGGCCAAGAAAGAATTGTGTGATGTATCTGACTTTTTAAGTCTGTTGATTAACAATAATCACTTTCATCTCAATTTTAAGGAGCAAGCTCAAGTCTCTAAAATATATAGAAAGTTCTTCCAAAAGATAATAATAAGCCTTGGAAATACCCAAGCAGAAGTGGAAGGGTCAGCTACCATGGACACTATAGAAAAGATTACCTGGGTGGATGGAAAGGAGGAATGAGTCTATTTTTTTTCCCCAAAGTGAGGTTCAAATAGATATTTTTAAAAAGCTAGAAAAAATTCTGAGGAAGAATATGTTGGTTTTCAGGTTTAGCTTTTTAAATGGTCCAGTGCATATACGTTTGATTATTCTTGATTATTTGCTAGGGAGGAATTAATACATACCTACTTTGCAGCAGATGTATTTGTATACATTATGAGGACACTGCTCAAGATACCCTCAAATCAGTGCTCTCCCAGGGACTGGAGCTCTGTGAATCCACACAGATGAGGCAACATCCAAGGTTTGCTATAAGAATGAGATGATTGCAAGGTGTGTAACACAGATAAATGAAGTTGTTGAACTTGAGTTCACGTGCCCCAAAGCACAGTGAGGCCAAATAAACCAAAACATCGAAGTTTTGGAGCAGAGAATGGTTTATTGCAAGGGCAAAGCAAGGAGTACGGGCAGCTCATGCACAAAAGACCCATACTCCTTGAAGATTTTCAGGGCAGAGCTTTAATAGGGAAAATCTGGGGGATGGGCTGCAAGGTGTGTGACTTTCTTCTGATTGGTTGGTGGGGAGGTAACAGGGTGGTGTTCCAGGAATCCTGTGCTCACCTGGCTGGGGTCCTTAGTTCCTGTGGAAACACTCAAACATACGTTGTTATGCATAACCCTTGAGGAGAAACAAGGACTCTGCTTTACTGCTGCGCTGTTGTTTCTTGACTGCTTTCCCTTTGTTTCTGCATTCCCTCACTTGCTTAACGAGTAACTGTTTGAATCTGCCCTTTGGAACTCAGGGAAGGTCTAGGAGGCTGAAGCCTTTTTCTTACAAACAATAATTGGCAGACAAGGAAAGGCTTTCGTACCCAGGAGGGCTCCACAGGGTCCTGCTCAGTAATTGGGGAGATTTCAGTCTACTTCTGTCACCTATCAGCTATGAGACACCTAATTCTCTTAGCCTCTTTCCCCTTATCTCTACAATGGGGCTAAAGATACGTATTACATAGTAAGTTTATCAAAGTGCAGGTTTGTTTCCGGCATGGTGAGGATGCTGTGTGGGAAAGAGAGTGTCACTGAAATGAAATGGAGATGGAGGCTGGCTGACCTCGCACATCCTCAACTCCACAACATACACAGCGATTCTAGGGATGACATAAACATGCTATTTCTTTGTGGAAAATGGATCTCCAAAAGAAAAGAAGATGCTTCTGTTAATGACAGGATAGGACAAGAGGTGCAGCTGTGTGAGAAGTTGAGGGCTCTCTTCGAGTAGAGACACACTGAATGGGGAGAGTTTTGTCCTATAGTGGCATTTGTCAGTTTGGGTTTATTCCCCCCGCTTAGGGCAAATCCCTCACAGATGTCAAGATACTACTAAAAATGAATGACGAAGAAAAGATAGACAATACGAAAGAATCAAAAGCTTGGGGAAGTTTCATTTGTTCCTTTGTTTTGAAAGATTAATTTCTTTGTGCCAAGGTCGATGTTCCTCCTTTCTCAAGTTTGCCATTAGTATTCTGAGTGAAAAGTTAAACACTTGAAACGGATAAAGATTACTTGCCAATGTTTCCCCATGAATCAGATTGAAAATGCAAACTGTGACATGAGGCAGAGACATTCACTTTATTCAGTAGGGAATGGGGAGAGGAAATTGCTGGCTTTTGCACTGCAGCCCCAGGTGCTGGTAGGTCATACCGGCAAATTCCTCAGTCCCCTTTCCCTGAACCCACCCTGACTCTGGTTCTCCAATTCCAGCCACTTCTTTCTTTCCTCTTCCCTTTTCCAAGCTGCCCCAGCATCCTGCCACCCCTATGTCCTTTAGTAGAACTTCTGAATGCTTCAGAGAGGAAGACTCCAGGAGTCTGTGCGGTGACAGGTAGAGCTTTGCTCAGTTTGATCTACTGAATTTAGCCAGCATTCTGCTCTAGAGATGGAAGAGAGCTTGGAGGTAAATTATCAAGCTCTGCAACGTAATAGCTGTTTGGTCTTCAGCAAGTTGCTAAACTCTTCAGGATTTAGCTTACTTATTATTATTTTCATATAAAATGCAGCTCTAACTACCTATTGGCTGATTCATTTAACTGACTGTAACCCCCTCTGTTGTTCACCACCCTCCACCTGCCTGGAGTTAGTGTCAGGCAGGACATTTCCCCCCAGCTGTTTGTAGATAACAAGTCTCTTAGGAGTGCTGCAGTGACAAAACACTTTAACTGGAGCAGCTGCTGGGGAGCAAGTACAGTCCAGACTCCCAGCTGGTGGGCGTCCAGAGAGAGGATTGTGAGCATTGTTCTGTGCCCAAGGGTTGGGGAGTTACGCGGGAATGTTAATCCTTTTCTGTGATCTTTCTTCTGACCTTATTTGAGGGCTCTAGGCTCCTCTCCTGTAGCTGGCTTTTTTTTTTTTTTTTTTTTTTTTTGCCTTCTCTGCTACTCCTTGACTTCAGAGGGCTGAGTGCTATATCCGGAGGACTGGCAGGGGGAATGATGGGAATGCACGTCGCTTTTTGCACTGGGGTTTACTTATTGAGAAACTGTCCGGTGGGCCATGCTTCTAGGCTTTGCTTTGCAGGTGGCAGGCAGAGTCTCGGAAATGCCTCCTTGAAATGCATGTGTCTCCATTCTGCCTCATTTCTGGGGTCAGAATGAGTTAGGTTCACCTTGGATTTTAAGATCCTCGAGAACTTGACCTCTGTTTACTTTCCAAGCCCCTCACAACAGTTCTAATGCTTCTACACAACCTCCTCCAAGTGGAGAGGTGGCTTCCTTGTCCCTATCATACCCCACATGCATGACTGCTTTCAAGCCTCGTTACCATCCCCTTTCTGGGGTGCTCTTGTTGCTCTTCTGTACTACTTCCAATCATTTAAATTGATCCATGAACCTTCTCATGATCTACAATAGATTCCTACTTATTACTCATTCTGGGGCTTGACATTTGCCAGGGGCTATGTTAGGTGCTGGAGATATGAGGGAGAATTGAACATGGTCCCTGGTTGCAGTGAACTTACATCCAGGCTGTATCTTTTATACATTCCCCATGTTTGTTTCAGTAGCAGGCACAGGACTTGCCATCAGGAACATGCAGAAAATGTGCTTACTCTCCAAATCGGTGTAGCCATAGACAGCATCTGCATTTACACCCCAGGGTCTTTGCACATGCTATTTCCTCTTCTTTGGACTATTAAACTCCATTAGGTCTTAGCTGAAATGTTACTTCTCCATGGAATCCTTTTAATCACTGAACACTATATCGGGGTCATTTTTATAAGCACTCGCGAGTTGAACTCTTCTGTCATAGCATTTATCACAGTTTTTACTTATCTGCTTGCATGGTGATTTGACTATTTTCTGTCTTCTTTTCAAGATTGTAAGTTCTGCAGTAAAGGTGATCTAATTTGTTCACTACTCTATGCCCAGGACCTGGCACAGTGGTAAATCCACTATGTTGCTATTCGATTAATCTGTATCAAATAAATGGCAGAAAAACTGGATGGATGGATGAATGGTTAGATCAATGAATGATTGAAAGAATAAAACCAGGCCTTCCCAAACAGCAACCCTGGCCATTCAGAGACATCTGAATGGCAGATATCTGCCTTTCTTTTCCCCTCCTACCGTGATTTATCCCTCCAATCTTTCATCACCCTTGGACCCCTTGATCCTGAGTGTCTTTGTATTTCCAGGGGCAGACCCTGGTTCTTGTGTTGAGTGGCATATGGTGAGTCTGTGTTTTCAGCATAGGGTTTTTAACCCAGCTGTCCTTGGGAGTCCTCACTCAGTACAGAGATGCTACCCAGTTCTAGTGGTAACACTGCCTAAGAGGCATCTGTGGGCAGGACACAGCCAGGGCGAAGAACAGGAGGAAGAATGTCAACATCTATGTGTCCTAAGCTCAGCGACCTTCCTTCCTACCTCCCTCCCTCCCCCCCTTCCTCCCTCCCTTCCTTCCTTCCTTTCTTATGAACTTTGATCCTCTGCCTCCATTCAGTACTCATCAAAGGTGAACTCAGTACTTATATTTTTGATGAGACACATAAACTAGAGATTGGTAGGAAACATTCTTCATTAACTTTAGAAAGTTCTTACCAAAGAGAAGTAATAGGTTCCCTTGGTCTGGGACTGTAGATGTTTCCTGATGTTGTACACAACCCCAGAGGAATGGGAGGCCAAATCCCAAGGAGTCAGCATCTCTACTATGTTCTTTGCGTCTCTTATGGCAAACTGGGCACACGTGCATCTCCCATCTGCCTTCTGAGAGGCACCAACACATGCTTGCAGCATACTACCCTATGCTGGTGACCTAAAGATGGAAAAGTATGTGTATGGGGTCACATATTAAATAAATAAGAGCATCCTCCTTTCTTACCAGCCCAAGAAGTGGCTGGAGTACCAGGCGGGGAATGGGAAGATGAAGTTCCTGTTCAGTGAAGCCTCTAACCAGCTGCGTGAGTTCTGGCAAGGCCTTTAATATCCATGGGCTTTCACTGAGGTGAGGAGGAGGGGTGTGTATGGGTGAATATTCATTCATTCATACGTATTCCAGCTGCCTGACAAAATCTAATTTCCTGCAGCAGCTGAGAGTCTGCCAATGTCTGTCAGAAACCAAACCTATAGACAACTGTAATAGAATAGGCTGCTGTCTTATGGTTATTTTACCCAATTCACAGCTTCAAGGAGACAATATTTGAAGGTTCTCTGATTACTACGCAGTGCTGGGCACACTTTTGTAGGATACAATCTACTGCTGAACTTGAGCAAGTTCCAAAAGCAGAGATTCTAGGGGCTTGGGGGAAGCCTAGAGGCAGTCCTCCCATCAGACCCTTGAATCCTCTCTCCAGCATCTGCAATAAGTGTTTTCCATCCCTGCCTACCCCCTTCCAATGACAGGGAATACAGTGCCCTCCTAATGAAGCCCTGTTGCTCTTTGAATTAGGACTCAACCAACCTCTTTGTACATGTGAATATAAGTGTGTATATGTGAGCGTGAGTGTGATTATACCTTTTGTGTAATCTATGAGTTTGTTTCCAATGTGTGTGGCTGAATCTCCCACCATTTGCTCCCCCAACAATTCTAAAGAGAAATAGAATGTTTCTAGGATTGTCAGATATTTTGGATTCTCGCAACCTCTCTCCACAAGTACAGTTAATTGAGGGTCGATTCTGTTGGCAACTGTTATGTGTTACTCATCCAGGGTCTCTGTGGACACCTCATTTCCTGCCTTCTATAAAAGAAATCAACAAACAGATGGGTGTCATTGTTGTGCTGAAAGAAAAATGGTGGATCAGAGCATTTTGTTCCCCTCTTTGCACAAGGAGCGTTTTCCTGCCAGCAACTGGGAAGCATCACGGTCTCCTAGGCACAGTCCTTCTGATCAGCATTAGATCCACTTACTTTCCTTGTTATATCTCTGCAGGTAGGACTGTTGTATGAGCTGATATTCAACATGCTAGGGACATTGCTCATCATGCTACCTCCTGGGACCACCCTGGCCTTGAAGTGGGGAGGGGTCAGTTGGGCTGTACGTATCTTTCATGAGAATGCATGTCCTGTGAGGTTAACTACTCTGCCCAGAGAGTGGACATGACCAATGATCTGTGGCTGGGTGCTCGGGTCTGTCTGATGAGAGACACAGGTGCCACTTTGATACACCTGGCTCTCAGCATCCTGACTCTGCTTCCTCTTGTGCTCCTCCCTCCATTGCTGCCCCAGGATCTCACACAAGCCTGGGTGGATATAGGCTTAATAGAACTACATCTAGAGACTGAAAACTTGGCCCCTGTGGACACCCTAGGATTTATAGCTTCAGAGGAGGTTTTGAACTATGATCTCCTTTGTGACTCAGTTGTGTATTTGCCAGATTCTGTGCTTTAGCCCTTTGTACAAGTCCTTGGTCAATCACGTTGCATAGAGCCAGCTAAAGTACAGCTCATTTAGGGTAACTCCTGGAGAGCCCCTCAGATGAGCATTGACTCATTAGTGAGACGTATGAAATTATTAGATGTGTTCAACCAACTGCAAATCTATCTTGGGGCTTTTCCCCCACCTAATTCATAAGACTATCATAATAGACTTTGCTGACTACCCTGTGGACATTTGGACATGTTATGCTAATGGCAGAAATGGCAAAGGGATTTCCTCTGGTGTGACTATGCCTACAGGTTAGGTGTCGTCTCTCTAAAGTATTACTATCTTGAGAAGAATGTTGGCGCTGTGTCTCTGTTCAGTGACAATGAATGCTGGGATTGATTAGCAATGTCTGCTATGGGAATGTGGTAGCAGAGTAGTAGTGTGTTTGCTGGGTTTAGTGTAATGCATGGAACACAGGCTCTGGAGCTGTACTTCTTCAGTTCAGATCCTACCTCTGATACTTCCTATAGTTGTATGATCTTAGGCAAATTACTTAAACCCTCTGTGCCTCAGTATCTTCAAATGTAAATTGAAGATACTGATAGTACCTACTACCTCACTAGGATTTCCTGTGGATTGAATCAAACATATAAAGTGCTTAGAATGGTCCCTGGGCACATGGTAAGTGCAACATAAGTATTTGCTATTATTGTAATTATTAATGCACATCCCTGACCATCAATCCAGTAAAAAATTAAGGTTAACCTGATGTATTTGTCATTAATAAGACCATTTGGGGTCCTCAGGATTACTGTTTTGTTTTTTAAGAGCTTATAAATAATCTAAGATATTTTCTACAGTTTTCTTGGGCATCACTCTGTATCTTATGACAAGTAGTTTTGGATTCATGCTTTCTCATTTCTTAAAAAATAAGACTTTTACCATTGCCTGATCTTTAGGCATTGCTCTCATTTCGCATTATTGCACAGCTGTCTTTGACAAATCCTGGTGACATATTAGTTGTCACTGTGTACCACACATGGTTCTAAGAGCTTCTCTTTCATTGTCTCACTTACTCTTCACAACAGCCTTTTCAGGTTGGAACTGTGATCGTCTCCATTTCATAAATGGCTTAGAGGTTTTTAAATATAGCTACGGTTTATGGAACTTCAATACCTTGCCCATGATTGCTCAGCTGGCAAATGGCAGAACCTGAATTCAAACCCAGATCAATGGCTCATGTGAAAGGTGATTTGAAGATATTTTGTCTGGTGGATAAGGTTTTTAAATGGAGGGAAGAGGATTCCAGCTGATATCTGAGACAGGATTTGGGAGCTGGGGTAAAGTACTGGATCAGGAACCAGTGTCATTAAAGACCAAGCAGATAGGAGTTGTGATATGCCCATTTACCTTTGTTGAGTTTAAGGGAAGGAGGTAGAAAGAACATCTGATCAAGATTAGATTAAGTTTCCTCAGTAGGTCAAGGGACAGGTCATCGAGATTAAGACAGAGTCCAGGTAGATGGATGGTTAAGGATCAGGCAAATAAGCCAATTAACGGTTAAAAATATGAATTTTGGCCATGCTTTTAATTGAATTTATATTTTTAATATCCTAGGTAAATTTATAATATCCCCTGCCTTTATAAGTGTCTCTTAGGGTCCTGCATTGGAAGAGTCCATTTTTCTACCTGCCAGAATCAATCTCTCAGGATGAGTCCACCCTTCTACCCATCCTAGACTTCCCTGAGCTGGGTCGTTGCATTGTGGATAAAGAGGTGAATAAGATAGACCCATGTGTTTGAGGACTGTACTTTCAAAGTTAAGCAAAGAAAATAAAAAAGTAAACACACCTGCACAGTAAATTGAGGCTTATATAGAGACCATCATTAATTTCTGTAGGGGTCCCCAAAAGAAATACCTAACCCAACCAGAGATAGGAGAAGAAAGTCACTGAAGGCTTCTCAGAAAAGGTGAGTTTTGAGTTAACCAGGTAAGGTTAGTTCTTCGTAGGTGGCAAGAAAGGGGGATATGGTAATGTGTGAAATATTTGGAAACTTCAAAATGTTGGCATGGCTTGAGTGTAAGTTGCAAGAATGGCAGGACCATGGGGCAAGACTCAGGCCATATCCCTATGGGTCTCAGAGTCCAGCTTAAGGAGTCTGGATTTTAAGGTATTTGGAGCTACAGATCTCTGTGGTTTGGATGAAAGGATGAAGGCAAGAGAGTTAGGTTTCTCATCAGCCCTTCATCATGCTGAAGGATTCATTGGGATTTTTGTGGCCCGTTATTCTTTTCCCCTAAGAAAACCAGATGCAAATACAATAAGATTAAAATAAGATTTAGAACACTTTTATCACAGAAGAGATGGTGCTATCATAAACGTCTCTGTCCCACAGGCAACATTTGCTATTAATAGTGGAAGATTTAAGAGATGCCCATTATCTGAGAATGGGATTTGTTCCGATAATGGCCAATGAGTTCCAGACACAGTTTATAATCCAGAGTCTCCTTTATTCTTGTACAGAACACATAGAACAAGGTTGACTTTTATTTGACACCTGGTCATGCCATAACTTGTTGGGGGAGACACTTTTCTGAAAGTCTTGTATTTTTAATCTAAAATATAGCTGAGCCCACAACCCCACCCCATTTCACATTTATGTCCACTAAGTCTACACCGACATTCAAGGTAATTTGAACTGACCTTCACAGAATTATAACTGCAGAAAAACAAAGGAAGCCAGCTCTCCATGGCAGCTGTCACTTGACCCCTTCCTATCACTCCCCCAACCCCAAATCTTCTACCCGAATCTGAAGGGTCAGGGAGACCTTCAATACCAGGAAGATGTGGCCCACCACAATGGATGTGGTGACATCATATATCATCCCTGGGTCTCTTCCTGGGCTGCTGGAGAGGCCCTCACAGCTTGTAGTAGGTTATCTGAGGCAAGACCCACAAACAGGATTTCATTGGCGCTTGATGCATTCTCCTTATTTTCTCAGCCTTTTTAGTCTGGTCCTGGCTTCCTGAGACCCGTTAGCATAGAGGCTAAGGCTCCTCATATACCACTCAGCCTGAACTCAGTTACACAAGCTGGCTGAGCCCTGGTCCCCGCTCACCCCCTCACCTCCTTTTCCACTTGCTCAGACCTCTTTGGAGTCTTACTTGGGGGCTTGTTTTCCTACATGTGGCATTGTGCACCCTTTGGAAATCAAGCATGGTCCTTCTGCTCTTTTGGGGTTGACCTCTGGATTCCTTTCTTAGCCAAGGTTCAGATTTGACCTTGGACTTTGTGGTCCCTGAGTGCCCTGGTTAAACACTTAGGTGGTTCCCCTCAGTGCAGGCCCTCAAGTCTAGACCCCAACCCTGGCATCTGCAGGAGAATACTGTCCCAGGACAGCCCTCTGATGTGCCCAATGGAGAACAGAATGTATCTGTTCAGCAGGCTCTAAACATCCAAGAAATTGAGAGAGAAGTGAAGCCCTGGGTGTTCAAGGCCATCCCATTTTGGTGGTCTTCCTTTTCAGCTTCTTTATATCCATCAATCTGCTCCATCTAGGAGGAGAACACATGGTACACCTCAACCTGTTGCAACGTCGCGCTGGCCTCTGCCACCACAGGCTCGGCCCCCATTCCGTAACCCTCCATCCACCCCGACCTGAGTGAGCCAGAGCCCCCTAATCAGTGGCTCCTTTAACCCCCTCCTGTCTGGGTGAAGAACAGATGCCAGAGAGCAACCTACATGCAGAGGCGGGGCCGGATCCAAAGCTGAACCCCAGGAGCTGTGCGAACAAAGAAGAGAAAGGGAAATTTCTCCCAGCAGCCTCAGGAGCAGCAGATTAAATCTCCACAATCAACTTGATGTACACTACATCTGTGGAACACCTGAATAGACAACAAATCATCCCCAAGTTGAGGCGGTGGCCTTTTGGGAGTAACTGTAGACTTGGGGTATGCTGTATGCGATTGACTAGTTTCTGATTTATATGTTTACTTACTTTAACTCTCAGCACTTGTTATCACTGGTGGATTTATTAGTTTGGTTGCTCTCTTCCTTTTTTAAAATTTTTATTACTTTTTTATTTTTTATTTTAATAATTTTTATTTTAATAACTTTATTATTTTATTTTATTTTTTCTTTTCTTCCTTTCTTTCTTTTTTTTTCTCCCTTTATTTTGAGCCATGTGGGTGGCAGGGTCTTGGTGCTCTGGACAAGTATCAGGCCTGAGCCATGGAGGTGAGAGAGCCAAGTTCAAGACATTGGACCACCAGAGACCTCCTGGCCCCACGTAATATCAGTCAGCAAGAGCTCTCCCAGAGATCTCTGTCTCAACACTAAGACCCAACTCAAATCAATGACCAGCAAGCTCCAGTGCTGGACACCCCATGCCAAACAACTATCAAGGCAGGAACACAACCCCAACCATTAGCAGAGAGGCTGCCTAAAATCATACTAAGTTCACAGACACCCCAAAACACACCACTGGACTCGGTCCTGCCTAAGAGAAAGAAAAGATCCAGCCTCATCCACCAGAACACAGGCACCAGTCCCCTCCACCAGGAAGCCTACACAAGCCACTGAACCATCCTTACCCACTGGGGGCAGAAACCAAAAACAATGGGAACTATGAACCTGCAGCCTGCAAAAAGGAGACCCCAAACACAGTAAGTTAAGCAAACTGAGAAGACAGAGAAATACACAGCAGATGAAGGAGCAAGGTAAAAACCCACAAGACCAAACAAATGAAGAAGAAATAGGCAGTCTACCTGAAAAAGAATTCAGAAAAATGATAGTAAAGATGATCCAAAATCTTGTAAATAGAATGGAGAAAATACAAGAAATATTTAACAAGGACCTAGAAGAAATAAAAAGCAAATAAACAATAATGAACAACACAATAAATGAAATTAAAATTTCTCTAGAAGGAATCAATAGCAGAATCACTGAAGCAGAATAGCAGATAAGTGACCTGGCAGATAAAATAGTGGAAATAACTACCGGAGAGCAGAATAAAGAACAAAGAATGAAAAGAATTGAGGACGTCTCAGAGACCACTGGGACAACATAAAATGCAAAAACATTCAAACTATAGGGGTCCCAGAAGAAGATGAGAAAAAGAAAGGAACTGAGAAAATATTTGAAGAGATTATAGTTGAAAAATTCCCTAATATGGGAAAGGAAATAGTCAAACAAGTCCAGGAAGCTCAGAGAGTCCCATACAGGATAAATCCAAGGAGAACCACGCCAAGACACATATTAATCAGACTATCATAAATTAAATACAAAGAAAACATATTAAAAGCAGCCAGGGGAAAACAACAAATAACATACAAGGGAATCCCCATAAGGTTAACAGCTGATCTTTCAGCAGAAACTCTGCAAGCCAGAAGGGAGTGGCAGGACATATTTAAAGTGATGAAAGGGAAAAATCTACAACCAAGATTACTCTGCCCAGCAAGGATCTCATTCAGATTCGACAGAGAAATTAAAACATTTACAGACAAGCAAAAGCTAAGAGAATTCAGCACCACCAAACCAGCTTTACAAGAAATGCTAAAGGAACTTCTCTAGGCAGGAAACACAAGAGAAGGAAAAGACCTACAATAACAAACCCAAAATAATTAAGAAAATGGTAATAGGAACATACATATCGATAATTACCTTAAATATAAATGGATTAAATACTGCAACCAAAAGACAGAGCTGGCTGCATGGATATAAAAATAAGACCTGTATATATGCTGTCTACAAAAGACCCACTTCAGACCTAGGGACACATACAGACTGAAAGTGAGGAGATGGAAAAAATATTCCATGCAAAAGGAAATCAAAAGAAAGCCGGAGTAGTAATCAAAATAAACTTTAAAATAAAGACTATTACAAGAGACAAAGAAGGACACTACATAATGATCAAAAGATCAATCCAAGAAGAAGATATAACAATTGTAAATATTTATGCACCCAACATAGGAGCACCTCAGTACATAAGGCAAATGCTAACATCCATAAAAGGGGAAATCAACAGTAATACAATAATATTAGGGCATTTTAACACTACACTTTCACCAATGGAGAGATCAACAAAAATGAAAATAAATAAGGAAACACAAGCTTTAAATGACACATTAAACAAGATGGACTTAACTGATATTTATAGGACATTCCATCCAAAAACAACAGAATACACTTTCTTCTCAAGTGCTCATGGAACATTCTGCAGGATAGATCATATCTTGGGTCACAAATCAAGCCTGATAAATTTAAGAAAATTGAAATCACATCAAGTATCTTTTCCGACAACAATGCTATGAGACTAGATATCAATTACAGGAAAAAAAACTGTAAAAAATACAAACACATGAAAGTTAATCAATACGCTACTAAATAACCAAGAGATCACTGAAGAAATCAAAGAGGAAATTAAAAGAAACCTAGAAACAAATGACAATGAAAACACCATGGCCCAAAACCTATGGGATGCAGCAAAAGCAGTTCTAAGTGGGAAGTTTATAGCAATACAATCCTACCTCAAGAAACAAGAAGAGTCTCAAAAAAACAACCTAACCTTACACCTAAAGCAATTAGAGAAAGAAGAACAAAAAGATCCGAAAGTTAGCAGAAGGAAAGAAATAAAGACCAGATCAGAAATAAATGAAAAAGAAATGAAGAAAACGATAGCAAAGATCAATAAAACTAAAAGCTGGTTCTTTGAGAAGGTAAACGAAATTGATAAACCATTAGACAGACTCATCAAGAAAAAAGGGGAGAAGACTCAAATCAACAGAATTAGAAATGAAAAAGGAGAAGTAACAACTGACACTACAGAAATACAAAGGATCACGAGAAATTACTACAAGCAACTATATGCCAGTAAAATGGACAACCTGGAAGAAATGGACAAATTCTTAAAAAAGCACAACCTTCCAAGACTGAACCAGGAAGAAATAGAAAATAGAAACAGACCAATCACAAGCATTGAAATTGAAACTGTGATTAAAAATCTTCCAACAAACAAAAGCCTAGGACCAGATGGATTCATAGGCAAATTCTATCAAACATTTAGAGAAGAGCTAACACCTATCCTTCTCAAACTCTTCCAAAATACAGCAGAGGGAGAAACACTCCCAAACTCATTCTATGAGGCCACCATCACCCTGATACCAAAATCAGACAAATATGTTACAAGAAAAGAAGACTACAGGCCAATATCTCTGATGAACTTAGATGCAAAACTCCTGAACAAAATACTAGCAAACAGAATCCAGCAGCACATTAGAAGGATCATACACCATGATCAAGTGGGGTTTATCCCAGGAATGCAAGGATTCTTCAATATACACAAATCAATTAGTGCGATATACCATGTTAACGAGCTGAAGGATAAAAACCATATGATAATCTCAATAGATGCAGAAAAAGCTTTCAACAAAATTCAACACCCATTTATGATAATAACTCTCCAGAAAGTAGGCATAGGGGGAACTTACCTCAACATAATAAAGGCTATATATGACAAACCCACAGCCAACATCATTCTCAATGTTGAAAAATTGAAACCATTTCCACTAAGATCAGGAACAAGGCAAGGTTGCCCAATCTCACCACTAATATTCAACATAGTTTTGAAAGTTTTAGCCTCAGCAATCAAAGATGAAAAAGAAATAAAAGGATTCCACATTGGAAAAGAAGAAGTAAAACTCTCACTGCTTGCAGATGACATGATGCTATACATAGAGATCCCTAAAGACTCTACCAGAAAACTACTAGAGCTAATCAATAAATTTGGTAAAGTTGCAGGACACAAAATTAATGCACAGAAATACCTTTCATTCCTATACACTAATGATGAAAAATCTGAAAGAGAAATTAAGGAAACACTCCCATTTACCTTTGCAACAAAAAGAATATATTACCTAGGAATAAACCTACCTAAGGAGACAAAAGACCTGTATGCAGAAAACTATGAGACACCGATGAAAGAAATTAAAGATGACACAAACAGATGGAGAGATATACCATGTTCTTGGATTGGAAGAATCAACATTATGAAAATGACTATAATACCAAAAGCAATCTACAGATTCAGTGCAATCCTTATCAAACTACCACTGACATTTTTCACAGGGCTAGAACAAAAAAATTTCACAATTTGTGTGGAAACACAAAAGACCCCAAAGGGCCAAAGCAATATTGAGAAAGAAAAACAGAGCTGGAGGAATCAGGCTCCCTGACTTCAGACTATACCACAAAGCTACAGTAATCAAGACAGTATGGCACTGGTACAAAAACAGAAATATAGATCAATGGAACAGGATGGAACGCCCAGAGATAAACCCATGCACATATTCTCACCTTATCTTTGATAATGGAGGTAAGAATATACATTGGAGAAAAGACAGTCTTTTCAATAAGTGGTGCTGGGAAAACAGGACAGCTACATGTCAAAGAATGAAATTAGAACACTCCCTAACACCATACACAAAAATGAACTCAAAATGGATTAAAGACCTAAATGTAAGGCCAGACACTATCAAACTCTTAGAGGAAAATACAGGCAGAATACTCTATGACAGAAATCACAGAAAGATCCTTTTTGACCCACCTCCTAGAGAAAGGGAAATAAAAACAAAAATAAACAAATGGGACCTAATGAAACTTGAAAGCTTTTGTACAGCAAAGGAAACCATAAACAAGAAGAAAAGACAACCCTCAGAATGGGAGAAAATATTTGCAAACAAAGCAACTGACAAAGGATCAATCTCCAAAATTTACAAGCAGCTCATGCAGCTCAATATCAAAAAAAGCAAACAACCCAATGCAAAAATGGGCAGAAGACCTAAATAGACATTTCTCCAAAGAAGGTATACAGGCTGCCAACCAACCCATGAAAGGATGCTCAACATCACTAACCATTAGAGAAGTGAAATCAAAACTGCAATGAGGTATCACCTCACACCAGTCAGAATGTCCATCATCAAAAAATCTACAAACAATAAATGCTGGAGAGGGTGTGGAGAAATGGGAACCCTCTTGCCCTGTTGGTGGGAATGTGAATTGATAGAGCCACTATGGAGTACAGTATGGAAGTTCCTTCAAAAACTAAAAATAGAACTACCATATGACATAGACATTCCACTACTGGGCATATACCCTTAGAAAACCATCATTCAAAAAGAGTCATGTACCACAGTGTTCACTGCAGCACTATTTACAATAGCCAGGATATGGAAGCAACCTAAGTGCCCCTCTACATATGAATGGATAAAGTAGATGTGGCATATTTATATGATGGAATATTACTTAGCCATAAAAAGAAATGAAATTGAGTTATTTGGAGTGATGTGGATGGACCTAGAGTCTGTCATCCAGAGTGAAGTAAGTCAGAAAGAGAAAAACACATACCATATACTAACACATAAATATGGAATCTGAAAAAGAAAATGGTTCTGAAGAACCTAGGGTCAGGACAGGAATAAAGATGCAGACGTAGATAATGGACTTGAGGACACGGAGAGAGGGAAGGGTAGGCTGGGACAAAGTGAGAGAGTGGCACTGACATCAGCAATTGTAAAATAGATAGTTAGTGGGAAGCAGCTGCATAACACAGGGAGATCAGCTCTGAACTTTGTGATCACCTAGAGGGGTGGGATAGGAAGGGTGGAAGGGAGGTGCAAGAGGGAGGGGATATGGGGATATATGTATACATATAGCTGATTCCCTTTGTTATACAGCAGAAACTAACACACCATTGTAAAGCAATTATACTCCAATAAAGACGTTAAAAAAAAATCTGCTCCATCCAGGGTCAATGAGAAGAAACAGGGACATTATCAAAGAATGAGCAAATGCAGGTCAAAAGCTTCCTGGTCTCTAGCATAGTGTCAGGTGTATGAGGGAAGCGTGAGCTCAAGTTCTGACACCTTTTCTCTGGTAACTTAAGTCCTACTGGAGAGACAGCACAAACACACAGACCCATAAGTAGGGAACAGGGGATTCTCATGGGAGGAGAATGCTAGACCAGCGGAGAAGTCTTCCTGAAGGATGTCTGGATGAATGTGCCCCTTGAAGGAAAGAGCAAACTTAGCCTAGGGAGGGGGGCAAGTTCTGAAGGGGGAAATGCAGGCTCTGAGGCAGGCTGGACATAACATGGGCAAGAAAGACAGGAAAGGAGGCGGGGGGGTAGAGGATGCTGGTCGGGGGGATGGAACAGAGCTTTGTGGTGGGAAGTTGGAGGCCCTCATGTGCCAGGTTGAGAGTGGGAACTAATGGGGAGCATTGAAGGATGCAGGCCGGGTAAGCTGATGGAAGCATCTTTGTGACGCTGGGCTCTTCCTGGTGTGATGTGCTGGGCTGGGTGGGGTAGGGCTCCGTTAGCAGCTGTGGTGCCTTGAGCAAGTTTTTGACTCAGAACCAGTCACTGTTTCTTGATTTTAAAGGTGGGCTGATGACAGCGACCCCCTGAGGCAGTTGTGGGGATTGCTATGGACAAACACCAGGTACAGCATGGTGTGGAACAGATAGTGCCCCATAAACACCGGGCATGAGATAGGCTGTGTGCAGAGTGCCTGTGAGGGACCAGACAGACCCAGGGCATGGCCAGGTCGGGTTGAAGAACACACCTTCATCACGTGACCAGATCAGAAGCTCTTTAGTTTGAAAAAAGTGATGCAGAATCTAGAGACAAAAGGAAATCTAAAAGAAGATGTGGTGTGTATACACACATACAATGGGATATTACTCTGCCATAAGAAAGAATGAAATAATGCCATTTGCAGCAACGGGAATGAACCTAGAGATCATCATTCTAAGTGAAGTCAGACAGAGAAAGACAAATACCATATGACAACACTTGTATGTGGAATCTAAAAAAATAGTACAAATGAATTTATTTACAAAACAGATATAGACTCACAGATATAGAAAATAAATTTATGGTTACGAAAGGGGAAACGGGGTGAGGGAGGGATAAATTAGGAGTTTTTTTTGGATTAGCAGATACAAACTATTGGGTTGGCCAAAACGTTCATTTGGGTTTTTCCGAAAGTTTTGGCCAACCCAATACTAGGTATAAAATAGATAAACAACAGTCCTATTGTATAGCACAGAGAAGTATACTATATTCAATATCTTGTAATAAACCATAATGGAAAAGAATATGAAAAGAATATATATATATATATATATATAACTGAATCACTTTGCTGTACATCTGAAACTAACACAACCTTGTAAATCTACTATACTTCAATACAAAATAAAAATTAAGGGCTTCCCTGGTGGCGCAGTGGTTGGGAGTCCGCCTGCCGGTGCAGGGGACGTGGGTTCGGGCTCTGGTCCGGGAGGATCCCACATGCTGCGGAGCGGCTGGGCCCATGGGCCATGGCTGCTGAGCCTGTGTGTCTGGATCCTGTGCTCCGCAACGGGAGAGGCCACAACAGTGGGAGGCCCGCGTACCACAAAAAAAAAAAAAAAAAAAAAAAAATTAAAAGTTCTTTTAAATTAAAGAAGGAAATTTACTTCTTGACTGTACTCTCAGGAGGCTGGCTTCCCAGGAGCTGTGCCAGTGAACAGGTTTTCCCCTGTTTCACCTGCTGGCTGTGTCAGCTCCCAGCTGTCCTTGGGGGAAGGAATTCTTGGTAAACATCCTGCCCTGCCTGGGCGGTAAGTGACAATCAGAGAAAGAAACTGAGAGCATTTCATTTCCAAAATCTGTTTACAGTTTGAAGACATTTCAAAATGTTTCTGGTGACTTGCTGCACTTCCCTATGAAATCATTTTCCTAAATCACTCAGTAAATGAAAACATCTTCTTCACTTTTTGTCGTTGAAATGTAACACACATGGGCCATCCGCGACTCCAGGCCTTCTGTGGTTCCTGGAAGCCAAGCACAAAGGAAAATATCAAAAGGAAAAATATCCCACAAGAGATTCTGCTGCTGATGTGCTTAAAAGTTCCACTGTGTGGTTCTGAAGAACCTAGGGGCAGGGCAGGAATAAAGACGCAGAGGTAGAGAATGGACTTGAGGACACGGGGAGGGGGAAGGGTAAGCTGGGACGAAGTGAGAGAGTGGCATGGACTACCAAACGTACACTACCAAACGTAAAATAGATAGCTAGTGGGAAGCAGCTGCATAGCACAGGGAGATCAGCTCGGTGCTTTGTGACCAGCCAGAAGGGCGGGATAGGGAGGGTGGGAGGGAGACACAAGAGGGACGGGATATGGGGATATACATATACCTATACGTATAGCTTATTCAGTTTGTCATACAGCAGAAACTAACACACCATTGTAAAGCAGTTATACTCCAATAGAGATGTTAGAAAAAAAAAAGTCCCATTGTGTTTTCAAGTTCTATTATGAATGGGAACAGCAGCCCCTGTTCACCTTTATGCCTTATTGCACAATCTTGCGATTTCTGTTTGCTTTGTCTGATTTCCTCTATTCATCGTGATGTTCCCAGTCCCAGCACATTGTAGGTGCTCAGTAAATATTGGTTAAATAAATAGTGATGCAATTATTGCAGCCTGGATGTGCCTTGCTATCACTCACGGGACTTTTAAAGGGAGCACATCCTGGGCTTCCCTCCTGCCCCCCGTTCAGCCGAGGCTTCAGGGGGACTGATTCAGAATCCCTGTCGTGGATGAGACTTTGAGGCTCCTGGGAGTGCAGTGTGTGCCCTTCAACCCTCCTGGCCTTATTTAGAAATGTTTAGACCTGAGAAGTGGCCTTGCTATCTGGTTCGCTGAGGAATCTTCCCAGCACCATTCCCTGGAAACATGCTTTTGGACAAGCTGGGTAGTCCTGCCAGGAAAAACGTGCACCTAGGTAAGAGGATAAAGGATGACACCGATGCCATGTTTTGCTCCAAGCCCTGGGCAGGCAGTAGTGAGTAGTTCCTAGCAAGAAACTGGTGTTCACTTAGCATGCGCTTGGTGTTTACAAACATCGTTCCTGTCCTCCTGGCGGGAGACTTAGAGGGAAATGACATTGTTTTTGTCATGGGGAATCAAGTCTTCGAGAAGCCGAGGGTCTTGCCTAAGGTCTCAGATCTGGGAGACAGAGTGGTCGCCCAACCCCACCCATCCCCAGCAGGATGTCTCATCCTGGGCCAGTGCTTGTAGGCACTGCCGTGCTCCGGGCTGGAAGGGTTGGGAAGACAGAGACAGAGATGAAGTCACTTTGCAGAGAGCAGTGGGCTGGGAGTCAGATGACCTATGTCTGACTCCAGCCTCTGTGGCTTCAAACAAGTTCATGACTACACGAGGGGGTTGCACTGACAGTGAAAGCTCTGCTCGCTGTGAGCTCACTGTGTGCTTACCGTCCTCGGGGATACAGAGAGGGCACTGAGCACCAGAGAAAAGAGAATCCTGAGAGAGCCTCCCCCAACCCCCCGTCCCCACTCGGCCCCATGCTGTGTCTCTGACCATCCCCTGGGAGGGGTGAGTTGGGCGCTGCCTGGTGGGTGGACATTCTCTGAGCCATCTGGTCAGGGGGCCAAGGACCAGGAACAGGGTGGGGGGGTGGGCACCACTCTGCTCTTCTGGAGGCCACCAGCTCCATCTGTTCTTCTCCACAGTGTGTCTGCACCATCTGGACTCCTGGGAGGATTGAAGCCCTTTGTTACCCAAGGTGTTCAGATGGGAGCTACAGAACTGGAGAGAGACAGAGAGAGAGGGAGAATGAATAAAGGCCAGGCTGCAGGCCCATTCTGCTACCTGACTCCCTCAACCCAGCCAGGCCCAGCCAGGCTTCCTCAGCTGAGGGGAGCATGGGCATTGCCCTCTGTGTTGCTCCCTGAACCGTTATTTCACAGATATTATTATTGCTTAAGCCAGAGTCTACTTATAAAGTCAACTAAGTGACAGTTGAAGTAATAAATAATGGTGCCAGGCCATCCAGCCAGGAGGGGGCCCAGCTCCAGTCCACACCCTCCTTGGCCTGAAGGTGTCCTCTCTGCCTTCCTCCTTGTCAGTTTTCAGTCTTTTAATCTCTCTCCCACTGGCCCCCTGGCCCACTTCTGGCCTCCTTCTCTCTTATCCTCAAATAATGGAGTCCTGTAAAGTTCCCTCCGATCCCTCTGGATTGTGCACATTTCATATTCTTGGGTGTTGAGTTTCAGTGTCCCAAGACCAATGACTGAGGGTCCTCAGAGTGCAGGGTGGGCTCTGACTCTGCATCCATGGGGTGCGGTAGAGGGGCACAGATCTGGTCATTTTAAAGATGGGCTGCGAAGAAACCATGGCGATCTTCCACGCTCACTCTCCCCTCGAGAAGTATTTCCTAACGAGCAGTGTGCAAAAGGATTTGGAATGGTGCAGGATGAACATGGATGATTTACAGTTCTGCACTGATTTCATTGGATATTAAAACACATGAAATGAATATGTCAAACTATTTCTCAGATGGAAGTAATAATATCTTAAGACAAGGATAACTCAGTAAAGTGAGTTGATTCAAAGTCAAGTCAATAATAAGAACAAGGAGCAAATAAAAGTACCAATAGGGCTTCCCTGGTGGCGCAGTGGTTAAGAGTCCGCCTGCCAATGCAGGGGACACAGGTTCGAGCCCTGGTCCAGGAAGATCCCACACGCCACGGAGCAACTAAGCCCGTGTGCCACAGCTACTGAGCCTGTGCCCTAGAGCCTTCGAGCCACAACTACTGAGCCCACGTGCCTAGAGCTCGTGCTCCGCAACTACAGAAGTCACCGCAATGAGAAGCCCGCGCATCGCAACAAAGACCCAATGCAGCCATAAAAAAAAAAAAAAAAAAAAGTACCAATAGTGTCCAGATAGGGCAAGAACCCGAGAAGGGAATCTGGGAGGGGCTTAATTGTTGGAGACACTCCCCAGGGGGGATCTATAGTAAATGGCTTCACCCCTGAGAGGGTACAGTTCCTTCTGAAACCAGCCCATTTGTTCCATAGGAGAAATTCAAACAATTAGCAGAGCTTTGACTGCCTTTTCCATCGCTAATATTCTTAGTATAAGAGAGACACCAGGTCCTACCCCCCAGCACCAAGATAGAGCAGAATCACCTGCTGCATGAACTTGACAGTCACACTTAAAACCTCTTCCTAATCCAGTGGGGTGGGGAGCGGAGGACCTTGTCCAAGGTCACAGACTCAGGCAGAGTCACAGTCAAGCATCAAACCCGCGTCTATCTGACTTCAGAGTCCATACACTTTCTCTTACTTTCCTAGAGGAGCTGTACAATCTCTTCAAACTCTACGAAATCTATGACTTGAATTAAGGGTATTTTAATTTCTCCCCATGCCCTTTGAAAAATAAAATTGACCTTCTATTTTCCTGGGGCTGGCTGATTCCTCTAACTCTCACAGGCATTTTAATTAACATCAATTCCATGTATTCAAGGAAATGAATTTTTATTTCAAATAGTGCAAGAGCCTCTGTGGGGAAGAAAGGAAAAACGTTAGCAAATGAACTGTTCAGCCCTGAAAACTCTTTTTCTAAATTATAAAGGCAGCATCATAAGTGCCAAAATTAAGCGGCTAAAGTGCTTTGCAGTATTAATACTATATCCTTCAGTCTGGGACGGCAATGGCAACAAACATTGGAAAAAAGCAGAAAAAAGCTACGTCCCCAACAAGGTCTGTGTCCCCAAGTTATATTGTCAAGAATCTCCCTTTGAATATGGAAATTGGCCATGTTCTGAGGTCCTCGTCAGCATACTGCCTTTTCCTTGTGCCACGTTTCATGTGTAGCATACAAATTTTGCATGAATCATGTTCTAATACATCAATGATTTGACTGCAACCAGGACTTCAGAGTCATTGCCAGGACGCATGGGACTATCAATGCCCTCTTGAGGCCTTGAAGTGCCTTCAGTTAAGACCCAGACAGATTCTAGAAACTTAAGCAGATTTTATTGACTGCATGAGGCCACCACATTATAGGTGGCAAATGGTGTCTTCAACCCTACAAGAGACTTTCACAAAGATTTTATGAGCTCAATTTCTCTATCCCTTTCCAATTAGTTCTGTCCCCCTCCCAACACCAGACTATAGCTCCTCACATATAAAGGGTCTTTGGGTTTGGGAGCAACCATGGCAGAGAGAATATCAATGGAATACACAGAACCTGCAGCACTGCATTTTTTTTTTTCGGTACGCGGGCCTCTCACTGTTGTGGCCTCTCCCGTTGCGGAGCACAGGCTCCGGACGCGCAGGCTCAGCGGCCATGGCTCACGGGCCCAGCCGCTCCGCGGCATGTGGGATCCTCCCAGACCGGGGCACGAACCCGTGTCCCCTGCATCGGCAGGCGGACTCGCAACCACTGCGCCACCAGGGAAGCCCTGCAGCACTGCATTTTGTTCTGAAGTTTCTCCGTGAATTACCACCATGCAGGGAGGACGGTCTCTGAAACTGTCTTGTCATGTGGCCCCGCCCCTTATTTTGGTGCTCCAGCGTGCTTGACTGTGCTCCTCAGTGCCCTCAAGCCAAATGTCAAACATGAAAAATTCTTTAGATCTTACATATCTCCTGCTAACAGAGACAGTGGGTATGGATGTGGAAGACCAGTGACTCCAGAGAGTGGGCAGAACCGGTGGGCTGTTTACAACTATTCCATTCCTGAAAGTGTCAGCTGATGGAGGGCGAGTGACATGCCTTTTCTGCCTTACACAATAATTAGCATCAAGCCTTGGCATGATTATTAATAGTATTCCACTTCAGCTACAGATACCCTCAATTCTCAGAAAGTGTTTGGACACGTTGCTTGGTCTCCTGGTTATGAGTATTGGTCATGCTATACTCAGATTTCTGCAGAAATGGGAGAGGAAAGGTGAGTGGCTGGAAAAGAACACCTGGGGGACAGGGACTGTTAGTGATCAGTGACAAACATCTGTGTCTCTTTAGTGCTATGTGTTTTCCAAGGGCAGCGACAGCTGCTTGAAACCCTGTAAATTAGCTTTAGGACTTGGAAGCAATAGAGCTACAAGCTGGCACCCACACTGTGGGTGAGTGGGTTGCCGTTGATTTGTCTGCGATGGGCTCTTGTGTCTAATGCTTGTGCAGTTGTGTCAAGCTGCTCTCCTAGGAGGTAGACCACAATGGGTAGATGAGGAAATTTAAGGACGCTGGTTGACAATTTAGTCAACTTCTTGGAAAAACAAAAGCACCTTTCCCAGGGAATAGATTCTAAGGGAAAGTCATTTGATTTTACCAAATGACTCCAAAGTGTAGTTTCAGAGTTCTCAGACCGCATCATATTTCCTCCTGCCTTCCTGCTCCCGAAATCTCATTTTACATCTGGTGGCCAGTGGTTTCCTACTGTCTCCAGCTCCCCGAATAGCTCAGGGCATAACTAATTCTGCTTCTAGCTCCTGCCCCTTTGCCTCTCAAGCCAGTGCTATCTAATGAAGATCGTGTTTTACTTAGAAGTCTCCCAGCTTTCCCAGTAGAAGGTTTCTGATATTCCAATTGACATTAATGGCTTATAGGACATTACATCTCCCCAAAGCTTTTGCGATGTGCCAGAGGATAAATGTCATAGCTGGAAGGGATGAAGCTCTGATGGTAGACTGTGATATTGATGGTAGGGTGCTGGGAGAGTCTTGCGCAGGAATACATTCCTGGTATTTTGCTCTTTTGCTGAATGACTGGCCCCCGTTCCCATGGCTTCTTCTGTTGATGATTGGTTGTGGGAGGCCTTCTGAGTCATGACCCAGGACCGTATCAGTTAGGGTCATTAGCTGGTGTGTGTTTCAGTACAGGTGGAGATCCATCAAAGCCTCCTTTGAAAATGCCCAGAGATAGATATGGCCCATGCTGGACATTGGCCAGTGGATCCAGGCTCTTGATTCAGTTGCTTCATCTCAGAAGGGATCTGTGGTCTCTTGCCTGGACTGGTCTGCTATGCTGTGGGGAAAACAAGAGAAGGGACAGTTCTAATCCTCTTGGACCTGGTGTTCTGTTTGAAGAAGCATGAAATAAGAGGGGCAGTAGACAGAGGTAAATAGAGCCAGCATCTGGGTGCAGGACACAAGGGTTCTATCGCTAACCCTGCATAGTCTAGTTCCTGGTTAAACTTGAGTGGTCCAACTCCTTTCTCTGAGCCTTGCTTTCTTCATTTATAAGGTGGGAGTTTGGACCAGCTGAGCTCTCAGACTTCTCCCAGCCCTAATATTGGGTATAATATTATAAGTTTATCATCTCAAATGAATGGACACTTTTTGAGTACCTAAAAAGTGCCAGGGACTCTAAGTATATTTTTTCTAATATAAATAACAACTCTGCTATTACATATATTATTGCATATGTAATAATAGCAACTTTATTATTTCCTTCACTTTATACATGAAGATGCCAATTCTCAGAAAGTTTGGGTGGTTTACTACATGAAGGGGGCTGCACTTTCAGTGAAAGCCACTCCAAACTTTGGGTTTGGGTGGCTTATTCAAGATTACAGTGTTTTGGGTGACTTCCTGTCTCCAGGCCCGGCAGTCCTTTCCTCTCTCCACTCCATCCTTAAACTGGAGAGATATACCAACCGTCTGATCTGGACTTTCTGCTTTCCTGCTTAGGGGTTTCTTTGCCCAGCGTTACTGAGGGGCTACTATTTCTCTTGGGATAACTAGCATTATAAAAATGATCATAGCAGCTAATATTATTCGGCCTTTACTATGTGCCCTTAAGCAGCTTACAGTCAAGTTGAGGAGATAAGACATGCTAATATGAAATATGTAGGTAAAACCACACAAATTATGCAGAACGATACATAGTTGCACGTGTGCTTTCAAATTCTAGAAGAGAAATAGATGGGGTGGGCCAGAGAGCCCTCACATACCTCCTCTTCCAACTGTCCTCAATTCCAGTGCAATTACAGGGCTGGAAGGTGCTGTTATTAAAGTTTCCAGATGGGATTCATTGACTGATTTGTGGAGTTGTACATTTTCATTGTCACAGGTGTTGGAGGTTTTCAGGAAGTGATTTAAGATCAGGAGATAAAGAATGTAATTATTTCCCCCAAATGCAAATGGCAGCTTTGATTACATTGGATGGGAGTCCTCGTATTTTTGTTCTCTGTCTAAAATACAATGAAACGTTATTTCCTGCTATTCCTCTTAGAGAAATGAATTTCCTAAATGTTTAGCACAATGCAGTGATATAAGACATTGGGCAGACTATTTCTGAAAATGGCATTGGGAAGATAATATAAACTGAATAAATTTGCCTATTCAGCTTAAAGGCCAATAATGGTGAAGAGTGTAGGGAGAAGAAGCAGAGACCAATGGGAAACTTTATTCTGTGCAAGAGTGAGAGCCAATAGGAGGTTTCAAGAACTCCACAAAGTGAACCACAGAAGAATTGCAGCTTGGTGGATACTGACTTCTGCAAACTCCTGTCATTATTATAACCACACTGGCCTTCCACAAATACAAACTGGTATTTTCTACCAACTTCCACAAAGATGGTACAATCTGCAAAGTTAGAATAAGCCTTTTCCACACCATTAAATTTTAACATTTCACATTTCTGAGTATTTGGATACTAACACAGCATTACTTTTAATGAGAAATCTCAAAGCTGATTTCTCTCCAGCTGTCACTGTTGAATCACTTGATGTTAAATCCTTCAGCAAGACTGAGGGAGAGAGAGAAAGAGCTATAAAGTGACATTAATGGCAATCAAAATAGGTTTGCTTGGAAATGTACAGACACTGCATACTTACTATTTTGAAGGCAGTAAAAAAATTTTTTTTTTTTTTTTTTTTTTTTTGCTGGAGATTTTATTCATTCCCCTGGCTTTGGAGGCAATTACAAAATACTCAAAAATATGTAATCCTCTTTGGATGTAGTTCACTGTTTTATAGTAGACATGAAGTCCCCTGTTTTTTTCCTATCTGGCTTCCAAATAACTTATTTGATGGCTCTAAGTTACTGAGTTATAGACTCTGTGCTCCTGAAAGTATTATTATTAATTATTACTGTTTTATATTATGCAAAAGCATTAGGAGTTGAGTACCCACTCAGGAGCAGGGGGCAGAGGTGAAATTCACTGGACTGCCATGCCCAAAAGAAAAGAGCAAACACTTTCCAGCCCAGATCATAAATCTAGAATTAAACCACAGGTTCAAGCCATATTTAGAGGTGAGATCATATGTGAACACTTGAAGCATTAAAAGTCACGTGTTGGGACAATTAGCCAAGTGAGGGGCGTGCCAGATGCCACAGCCCAGAGAAGGACACAAGAATCCGCTGGTCCACACATGGCCCAGACAATCTCATCCAATAGACATTTTCTCCCCTTGGGCACATTTTAATGAACAAAAGAGTGAAAGAGTAACTGCTAGCTTTTAAGGAGCTCTCCTGGAAGTCCCCCTAGATTAGTTTCCTAGGGCTGTTGTAACAAATTACCATGAACTTGGTGGCTTAAAACGAATGAGATTTGTTCTCTCACAGCCTGGAGGCTAGAAGTCTGAAATCAAGGTGTCCATAGGGCTGGGGTCCCTCCAGTCTCCAGGGGACAAGCCTTTCTTGCCTCTTTCAGCTTCTGGAGGCTCCAGGCATTCCTTGGCTTGTGGCTGTATCACTCTCATCTCTGAATCCATCTTCACGTGGCTTTCTCTTCTCCCATGTGCCTCTCCTCGGTGTGTCCTAGTAAGGACACCTGTCATTAGATTTAAGGCCCACTTGGATAATTCAGGATTGTCTCATGTCTAGATCCTTTACTCAGTTACATCAGCGAAGACCCCTTTTCCAAATAAGGTCACCTTCACAGGGTCCTAGATGTGGACATATCTTTGAGGATGTATTCAATCCACTACACCCACCAGATTGCTGCTTCCATCTCAAAGGCAAGAACTGGGTCCCACGGCCATCCCTATCTGCAAGGGAGGGGGAGAGGCGCACATTTTTAGCTGTCTAAAGCATTTCTATCATGAATTCCTCTCAGTGTGATGCTGCAGGTTCAATTAGTGCTGACAGAGTAGATGAAATCTATTTGCCAACCCTGAAGAAAATGGCTGTCTCAGGTTAAGGGGTAAGATGAACACAGGAACAAAATGTGGATTGAGGATACTGGGACAGTTTGGACGCTGGGCCGGCCTGTGGGGAGATGCTGCCGGGGCAGTAGCATGCTGCTCTTGCCCCTGATTTTTTTGACAGTTGATAATCAGATGTTGCAGAGACCCGTCTAAAGGCTGGCAGTGTAGGGCTTTACCCCTCCTCCTGAGAGGTTACACAAAGTGTTTTTCCCTCCTGTCTCCCAAAGAAACACATACTTGCATACACAGCCCGAATAACTCTTTCTAAAATCCCACATCACCACCTCTGTAAATTGCATTTCTTTTTATTTTTAAACCATGCAACTTCCATGAACTCTTTTTTGGAAAGCCCTAGCTCTCTTTATTTACCCTAACAACTCCTCTCATCTTTTGCCGTGAACACATTTCGTTTTTTTTTTTTTTTTTTTTTTTTTTTTGCGGTACGCGGGCCTCTCACTGTTGTGGCCTCTCCCGTTGCGGAGCACAGGCTCCGGACGCGCAGGCTCAGCGGCCATGGCTCACGGGCCCAGCTGCTCTGCGGCATGTGGGATCTTCCCAGACCGGGGCACCAACCCGTGTCCCCTGCATCAGCAGGCGGACTCTCAACCACTGCGCCACCAGGGAAGCCCCTCATTTCCTTTCTTGACTTGACATGGGGCCTTGTCCTGTTATTTCTCTCCTCCCCTCTTGTGACCTGGCAGTGGCTCCCCACTCAAGGCCCTTGGCTGTCTGTGGACTGTACTGAGGTATTAAAATGACCAACTGCCACCGTAAGGCGATGCACCTCATCCTCCACTTATTACTTCCGGCAGGGATCGAGGTGGGCAGCTTTTTCTTAAGCGAAAGATTTAAAATGTTGCTTCCAATATTCACTTTTAAACTCTAAAGACTAAGAAGCTATGAGATCCTCTTAAATTCTCTTGAAAATTTGACCCTGTGATAGGAAAGTAGGAATCTGTGTCACTGAAGGTTTTCCTTTCCTTTTCTTTAATAAATGTACTTCTGATTACGCAGCCTCCCACACAGCCCAATATACCACTGAGGGTCCAGGATGAGCATGAGGACACGGGCACGGTCCTATTCATGGGCTGGGGATAATTTCTTGCATATGTACTACAGAGGTGGGCTGTGAGGCTTACAATCTAACAAGATAGGAGAGGCATCTTTGGGCCAGTAGGTTGCTATAGAGAGTTGGGAGACTACCATAAACCCTGAAGTGATGCTTCCTGATAGCACCAAGGCCCAAGTGCAATTATAATTACCTTCTGCTCTCACCTTGTGTCCTTGGTGCTCTTAGAGAGGCTGCCAAGACAGTCTTTACTGGGAGCTTTTGTGATGCCCCTTGTGGTCAGGATGTATCACTACAGACCCTCGTGTGGGCAAAGGGAAAGGCAAGATTGTAGGGAGCCTGTTAGGAAGAGGGTAGCAGATGTGCAGGGGTCAAACCTGGGTTTCCCTCTTCATGTTGGACACTACCACTCACGTGTCCTTGAGCTCTTCTGCCAGTTTTTTGTTTTTTTTTTTTTTTGTAAAATGGAGCAGCTAATATCTCCTTTATCATTAGGATTTTGATAAGAATCCAACAAGGCAGTGTTCCTGGTATGCAGTAAGCACTCACGGGGTCAGTGTGAGTTTCTATCTCCCACCCTCCCCAGTGGACTTCACTGCCTCATGCTGGCCACAGACTGACCTTGGTTGCCACGTTATCACTTGATCAGCAAACAGTAGTAGTAATATTAACATTAATATAGGTCGTCATTGCATTTCACAAGCTATTCCTGTGTGCCAGTGTACATGTGCTTTCTCCTGGGGGATGGCCTAGGGATTCAGGCTCGTTCCATCCTATAGCTGTGCCATCTGGAACATGTGGCCAAGGAAGGGAGCAGAATGATGGAAAAGGCACAACTGCTTTAACCGCATTGACCCAGAAGTGACACCACTCGGTTTTGCTTGTAGTAATCCATTGGCCAGAACCAGTTCATGTAGCTGTAGCAGCTGGATGGAACGCCTGGAGAAATCTCCTTTTGACAAGATGCTGGTCTGTCCATTTAGCCAAGCCAGGGGATGCTAATTTCTGCATTGCCTTCACACTGCCTGCCGCACCCCCTGCTGCAGAACTGAATGAATGTGCACAGCTGGCCTGCTGTGACTGGAGGAGAGTCAGCCACACCATCCACTGTGAGCTCTCGGGGGAGACAGGATGCCTCTATTCACAGTGTTTCCTCAACCTCCCATGCCTGCCATAGTGCCTCCAATTCCATCATCACAGGCTTTTTGTAGCGTCAGTTAGAGACTGTACGCTTATCTTTCCATCAGCAGCCTGGAGAAGTGAGTTATGCATTCATGTATTTTTTAGGGTCCTTTTGGAGAAAGCGTGTTAGCTGTGATCTCAGAATCCTAGTCACAAGATATCAAATTCAGTCTGAACCAGGAAGTATGCTCAACCATGTCTAGATTGTCAAAAATAAAATACAAAGCAATGTTCTGGAGGGGGTGGGGGAGATATTCTTTTCTCTTGTTTTCCATGGCTTTGCTAAATTCTTGGAGAATCACACCCAATGGGACAGGCCTTTATAGAGCACCTACTGTGTACTCAGTCCCAGTTGGGCTCTCAAGGAGTGTTTGAACTAGTTGGGGAGGGAAGATAAAGACGAGAAAAAAGGCTTCACAATACCAGGGCCGTGCAACAACAGAGAACAAAATACCTGCCAGTACTTGAAAAACTGTGGTGTTCTGATCTTCAGGGAACCGGAGCATGATGGATGGAGACAGTAGCGGGAACTGCGGAAGCTGATTAGAACTTTATCTTCACCTTGCTCTTATCAGGGAACAAGGAGATACTTGTTCACAGAAAGGCTGGTCATTTTAGCCGGAATGGAAGGAATTGTACAACTTTAATCAGAATATTGCCGACTTGCACAATTCACTCTTGTATGGTTGTTAAGGATATCTTTCCTCCTGCTGACCGGTTCTATGGCCGCCTTCAAAGGCTAACCTGGATTCTTCCAGAGACAGTCCCTCCCTCCTGCCCTCTTCTTTACAGAGCAGCGAGCTAGGGGCACGGGAGAAAGAGAGAAACTCACTGTAGTATACCACCCACACTTGGAAAGTCATTGTTCTCCAAATGAGAGCTGCCAGCAGCAGACATTTCTATTCTGTTCCCAGCACAATATGAGAAAAGACCCAGGATTCTTTCTTTGTTGCCAACTAAGCAATGTCCAGCTGAGAGGAGCCCCCTCTTTTCTTGCTTCCCACCCCAAGCCTGCTGACTTCACAGTAGAGCAGAGTTCTTTGGGCTGACTTTACATCCTCAGCAACTGTGCAAAGTGTAATAATTCTATCTCATACCAAATACCCCTTGATTGACCCCAGAAAGAGTCGCTGTTCATAATTCAGGAAAAACCCAAAGCCAGGATGAAAAGAAGAAGCTGTTGCTGAAACAGAACACTAAAGGCAAAACCTGAATTTCTGGTGGTAACATGGAAGGAATCTCATCCAGGGCAAGGACTCGGGGTGGCTTAGAAAGAAGTGTTCTATTCAAGTCTTGAGAAAGCTCCAGGTTTAGGTGAAACAGTGACTAATAGCAGTTAAGAATGAGAGAGGGAAGTACCAAGTTTATTCAGAGGCTTATTTCTTTAAATTCACCCCTCTTAAGATGCATCACCTTTAAATATTTGGTCCCTCTGACTTAGCTATTTCACTAAAGTTCCTGACAAAGTGCATTCAGGTGCCTGTTAATAACCATGCTCATGACCGACCCCGGTTGAACATCGGGTTTTTGTCAAGGTTCATTCCTCGTACTAACAGAGTTCCAGGAATGAAGGCGTCATATCCTAAGACAGCTCGAAACTCTCTCAACCCTAACATTTAAAGGGCCCACCCATGACACACATTTTGGTCATTTTAGTCATAGCTAGTCATGGACGGTAACCTCCGTTCCTCCTCTTCTGGGCCCGGGGTCCCTCAGTGAAGGAGAGAACACATGACTTTTCTCCCAAGCAACTGAGCGTCAATCCTCTCCCCTCCTCAGAGCAGCAGTGAAAGGTTTGACTGCTGACTCCCGGCATCTACACCAGGCAGATTTCACAGAGTCATTCACCAGACAAACACTGACTGAGCATCTACCCTGTGCTGGGCTCCTTCCATGAGGCAAGTGCTTTCCCCAGGAAAGGCAGTCAGTGTGGATGCTGTTCGATCAGACCCCTGGCACCCTGGCCTCCCACTAGCCCAACACTAGACAATGTAGCAGGCCTTATAGACACCTGGCATTGCAGCTCTGTGTCCTGGGACAGGACCTGCTTTCCCGTTATTCCCTGGCATCTGTACTACCACCCCTGAGAAAGGGCAGCTCTGGGTCCGTTTGCTGCTGTGCACACATAGGGTCCCCTTGGAGCACAGGTCATGCTCAGTGACCTAAGAGGTGGTGGTCCCTGAGTCCAGTCTCCTTCAGTGTAAGCCTCCAACCCCCTGCTCAGTCCGTGGGGACCAAGGTGGTGGGCCTGGTGTCACCTGCAGAGCACCTACGGAACACGGTCACTCCCCTGGGGAGGACCAGTGGGGTTCCTGCTTTTTCAAATGGCCATGTGTAGGGCAGGCATTGAGGCTGTCAGATCCGGTCTGCAGAGCCTCCACCCTTTCTTTCTTTTAATACGGTCCAACCCTGAGCACCACAGCTTGCAGATGCATAGATTCTCTGAGTGATAGATGACCAGGCCCATTTCTGCTCCAGAGAGAGGTCCCCACTGGGACCCACATCGTCCCTAGAATGTGCTTCTTCCGGAGAGCCAATTCCAGGACACCTCCCCAGAGCCTGCCGGAATTCTCCCGGGAAGGGGCAGATTGATCCGAAAGGGCTTTCTTCATACTGGCAAAGTGAGCCCAGAATTGTGTCTCAGTACTCCTCCTGGACCCTGCAGGCTGGATGCCCACCGCCTGTCACCCCAGAGGGCAGCTTCCCTGACACATGAGAAGGGGCAAGAGGCCTGGCCTCAGATGTCCCAGCATTCCGTCTCGTCCCCTGTGTCCACATGCCAGTTTCTGCCTGGAATCCTAGAAAACAAGGCCCCTCTCCAGGATGGCCCACAAGGAGATGGGAGGGTCAGTTAAGTCCTCCCAAACCCACACATGATGGTGGACAGCGCGCAAGGCCCTTGTTCGTTACACATAATTTATACAGAAGAAAGGCCACTTGCAAAATGAATCTGCATAAAAGCAAGAGAGCAAAATTTCACAATAGATGTTTAGAACACTGTCATGAAAACTAGAATTAGGAAGTATAAACGCATGTTCCTTTTACCTCATGCTTCCCAAAAATGGTGTTATAACTGCACCTGTGTGCTATTTTATGCTAAGTCAAGTGTGGAGTATTTTTCCCCGACACTCTTGTTAAGCTGTAAGCAGGGGGAAAATTTGAGTGGGAACTCACTTTGGAAATGATCATTCAATTAATGATGTGACAACGTTTCCTTTTTCACACATTCTCACTGTCGGGCATTGAGGAGAAAAATTCTCTTTGAGAGGACTAGCAATCTGGATGGCTTCTTTCCCTGAGTGCTAGGACAGCTGGGAAAAGACAGACAAGAACACACTAGAATTTCTTCACGGCCCACAGGGAACTTGCAGAACGATGTGGTCCTTGGTGATGACATCTGCTTGGAGGGTCCCCACAGCCTGCCCTGGCTCCCCAATAGTAGGCTGCCCTTTGCACTCTTTAGTTTTGAGTCTCCACCCTCTTATCAGAGTCTTCCCCACCCTTTTCCTCTAACACAAGCAGGCGGCTCTTCCCCTGGATCTGCCCTCTTCCCCTAGCTCTTCCCAAATCTCCCTCCTTCAGACAGGAGGAGCTCCCGGTGTCCCTGTTGTCCTGTGACATCCAAGGACAGCTCCAGGGAAGAGTCTTGTAGGGCCAGTTTTCAGGAGAGGGGTTCCCTGGCATTGAAATGTCAGACTCACCTGGTCCTTTAAGCAGGGACTCTTGGAGCAGACATCTGTATATTCACCTCTCCAGGGTTCCAAGAACATTCTGAGTACACCTGTATCTAAACCCACCAGCAGGAAACTTCCCTGCTTGTCTCACTAGCCAGTGACACCCCCTTCAGTCAGCATCACTGCAGTCCAAGGGCAGGGCAGGGTTTGGTTCCTTACCTCTTCACCTTGGAGTGGAACCCAAGGGAAGATGCAGGAGCCAGGACACTCTCTAAGGCTTCTCCCTTGTTACCCTGAGAGGAAAGGATTCACCATTCTACTGGGGATTAATGACATGATTTTTTTTTTTTCTCCTCATTCTTTTAATCCTCACAAGACTTCAGGGACATAGGTGTCCATCTCCCAGTTTGATAGCTAAGAAAACAGAAGTTCAAAAAATTTAGGGGACTTCCCTGAGGAGAGACAGCCAGTGGCAGTAGGGGACCTCAGACTGAGCCCAGCCCACTGTTCCCACCCAGCCACTGTGCCAGCGCAGTGAAGGGTAGATAAGGGAGCCCTGCGAGAAGGGCGGGAGGGTGTTGTATACCAGACATCGGGTGTTCCTCTCCAGAAAATATAGAAATGGATTTTCCAGATGGGAAAATCTTCTGAAATTTTATTTCAGAAACTTATTTATAAATTTATTTCAGAAATTTCAGAAAATCTGAAATTTTACCATTGACTCTTCCAGTAATTATGCACATACAGGTAGAACCACCATATCAACAAGTCAGGGAGTTGACATGGGCCATCTCAAACCTTTAGTCTTAGCTCACGTGGGGAAATTGGAGTATGTTTGTCATAAACTATCCTTGCTCTTTAAAGTTTTAAATCTCGGTGCTTAATACCATATTATGTGCAATTATTTAGAGATCAAAGTCTCCATCATACTTGCTCAAGCCTTAGGGAGAAAGCTCTTTAGGGAGTCTTGAAGCCAATGGAACCTGGGCAGTGGTAGTGGCCTTGGGGCTAAGCCACACACACCCCCAACCCCGCCTCTCTCCAGACTCCCTTTTCCAGGCATTTCTCTCTCCTGTTGGCCCAGTGCTGCCCCTGCAGCTAGGAGTCCCATCTCTTCTTGCAGGGAGCATGCATCTGAACAGACTCACTACATTCCCTCTGTGGACATACTGTAGAAGATGTGCCCAGAAAGGGAAGCCCTGCAGCCAAAGGGAAAGGAAGGGACCAGCATTCGTTGTTCTCCTGCTGGGTGCCAGGGAGAGCTCCCCTTATAGTCTCTCATCCTGGGGACAGCTCTATGAGCTGGGGATCATGATCCCATTTTAAAGGTAAGGAACGTGTTTCCTCAGAGGGGTCCAATAACTTGCTCAAGCCAGGCAGCTGTGAAGTGGTAAAGCCCAGATTTGAACACAAGAGATGGGGACAGGTGGAAATCCTATGGTAGAATCCCAGGCACTGTGGTTCATAGCTAAGGGCATTAGTTCTGGCCCTGTGGATCTTTCTTGGGTCTCAGTACACCACATATGGAAATGACTCCTGTCTCTTCCTTGCCCAAATAGAACATGAGAAGACCACCTGCACCATGGCCCCAGTGAGCTTGCTGGCCCCAGCGGTGAGCTCTCTGCTGTCCCAGAAATCCAGGTGTTTCTGAGAAAGATCACATCACCTCCTGGCAGGTCAGCTCTGACTGCTTCTCGAGAAAATCTGGAACTCATGCTTGGGGGAAGCCTTAGCTGGACCTGTGCCCTCAGGAGCCTTGGTTTGCTCTCACTGGGAGAAGTGCTCCTGCCTGACCAAGGGGATATTTGGCTCTGGCTCAGGTAGAAATGGGTGAACAGGCTCCTTCCTGCTGCCTCTGGAGGCCAGCGATGGTTTTGGTGAGGGCATGAGCCTTTTCTGTAGACTTCTCCTTGGTCTTTCCAAGGCTATTGGACTTTAGGGAAGTCCCCCTGGTGGCTGTGTTCTATTAAAGCACTGGGACCCATGCAGCTCTTCAGAAGGGCTGGGAGAATTCTGAAGGAACCAAGGAAGTTCCCAGGTTGGTAGAAAGACCCTATATTTCCAGAAGAAGTATTTCAAGGCAGCACAGAGACAGGAACTGAAGAATCAGCCTAGAGGAAAAGGGACAGTGAGGATTTGGGTTTCATGTGACTCATCATGAGGCCATTCGCTCCAGTTCTAACTTTGTAGTCAACGCCCAAGGGACCTAGGGAAACTGTGCTTTTCTCTGGGGCTCATTTTCCTCTGCAGTAATTAAAGGGAATTCATTAAAGCTTTCTAGATTTCCTCCCAGTTTGACCATTTGATCACAATCATCCCACCAGCTCCACTGTCATGTTAACCCTCATCGGCTTTCCCAGAACCATGATTCTCAGACTTCTGTATGCCAATTTTACGCCCAGATTTGCTAAAATATTTCTTTATGTTAAAGGGCTGACAATTTCAAGTCACTATCACCACTCATCTTGAAATCTGCAAATATCAGAATACTTCCACCTTAGTACTCAGGTTTTCCCTTGAATTTATCAATCCTTTTATTTTGAAAAGCATGGTACATGGATCTGTGCTTCCTTGGGCTTCTTAATCAGGATGAACTTCTTGAATTCCCAATGGATGTTAAGATGATCAACATCTTCCTTAAAGAGCTGCTCACTCCTGACCATTAATGCAGCAAACGCAAAAGACTGGGAAATGGGCCATTTTTCAAGAGTAACCTCAGAGCATATTTGCACAGTAATATCTCAGCAATAGGCACAACGGGAAATGCAACCATTGAACATGATGGGACACCATGTTATTGAATTAAGAACTTAATTCCCACACTTCTGTAGAGAAGAGAGAACTTTGATTCTAAGGTCGGGGATTTTCATTTTGCTATTCCTCCAAATGCTTTTATTTGTTCTTTATTATTAGAGAAAAAATTTAAAGCTAACTATGAATGGTCTAAAATAATTCCATTGGAAGGTAAATATGTTGCTGCAGTCACTGGGTTGATGATGATGATGATGATGATGATGATGATGATGATGATGATGATGATTTCTATTGTAGATATAGGAAAGCCAAGATTCCTCAAGGTTCATTGACCTCAATCATTCAGGGAGTAAGGGCTTGACTTTCTAACTCTCAGTCCTGAGATCTCTGTGCTGCCTCTCAACCTCTAGGCTGACCCTGGCTGCCCACCTGCAAGCACTGCTTCCCAGCCAGACAGTAAACTTCTGGAGCGCTGGGTGATGGCTTCTCCTCCTGCTGCCCTGTTAACCCCCAGACCAGGATAGGACTTACAATCGGATCCCAGGAAAGGAAAGCAGACTAGTGGGACAGAACCATTGTCCAGTTTCTGACTGTGCTCCAGAGGGGTCCTAGGTTCCTCAACCCCATTCTCCTATTGTCCTCAGGGGATGAAGCTGCACAGTCAAGGCTTAGCATGTATCACTCTATGGTCCTCATCTCATGGGCTTTCTTTTTGAGCTCATTGCTTCAAGGAGGGACAGTGATTCTAGTGGACAGTCTGAAGTAGTCTGTGCCCAGGGAGGACATCTCCCTTTTGATGCTTTACATTTACCCCCATCCCCACGAACACAGTCCCTGTCCTGCTCCATGTATCAATTCTTCTTGCCCTGCCCTCTCCATCTGAGATTGTGTTTCACTGTTCATCTCCTCTGGCCAGATCCCCCCAGTCCATGGTGACGAGCTCACGGATGTGGCTCAGAAAGACCCCATCTTTGTTAGCCAAGTCAGAGAGGTGACCTCCTTAGTGGAAACTTGAGTCACCAGGGACCTGGGGAGGTCCCTTCAGCAGAGGCTACCATGACACCAGTCTGAAGCCACATGGTGAAGGAGCAGCATTCTTGCTTAGGTCTGGGATGTCTCAGCTAAGCAAAGTGCCACCATCTCCACAGAGGAGACACCCTCTTCCCTCCCCCAGGGCTTCCTTCTTACCTGGGCCCATCTCTCTTTCATCTTGCCTCCACATCCTGATTCAACAACACCTCGGTCTGCAAGACCTTCCTTAGCACCTATATTCCGTGTGTTCCTGGGATCTATGAGATGAGAAAAATGTCCCATCCCTTCAAGCAGTCAAAGTATAGTTGAAAGACAAGGTACAGGTAATGGAGCAGCTAGACAGAAGCAGCAGCAGCATTTATGGAGTGCCTGCTCTGCACCGGCAGCCACTGTGCTAAGGGCTTTATATGCATTGACTCATTTATTTGATCCTTAGAACGGCCCTGGAACGTTCCTCTACAGCTGCGGAAACTAAGGTTTAGAGAGTGCACGTGACTTGCCCAAGGCCACACAGCTCATGGGATGCCAAATTGGGCTTCAAACTCAAAGTCTGACCCTAAGGCCTGTGCTCTTTTTTTAATGTGTCTTTTTTTTTCAATTGTAGTGTCATAGCTGTACAATATTATATAAGTTACAGGTGTACAATAAATTGATGCACAATTTTGAAAGGTTATACTCCATTTATAGCTATTGTAGCATATTGGCTATATTCCCTGTGTTATACAAAAGTACTTATAGCTTATTTTATACCTAATAGTTTGTCCCTCTGACTCCCCTACCCCTATGTTGCCCACTTCCCTCTCCCCACTGGTCACCACTACTTTGTTCTCTGTATCTGTAAATCTACTTCTTTTTTTGTTATATTCACTAGTTTGTTGTGCTTTTTAGATTCCACATATAAGTGATATCATACAGTATTTGTCTTTCTCTGTCTGACTTATTTCACTTAGCATAGTGCCCTCCAAGTCCATCCATGTTGCTGCAAATGACAAAATTTCATTCTTTTTTATGGCTGAGTAGTATTCCATTATGTATACACACACACACACATCTTTATCCATTTAACTGTTAATGGGGTTGCTTCCATATCTTGGCTATTGTAAATAGTGCTGCTATGAACATTGGGGTGCATGTACCTTTTTGAATTAATGTTTTTGTTTTTTCAGATATATACCCAGGAGTGGTATTGCTGGGTCATATGGTAGTTGTACTTTTAGTGTTTTAGAGGAACCTCCATAGTGTTTTCCACAGTGGCTGCACCAATTTACATTGTCACCAACAGTGTACAAGGGTTCCCTTTTCTCCACATCCTCACAATACAATAGTGTGTGCAAAGCATTGGAGTAAAGATGCGGAGTGTCACTGGCAAGGCTTAGCTCAAAACGCTAGTGAAAGAAATGGAAGGAATTCTTTAGTTTGTTGAATCCAGTGTCTTTCTTCAAAATAGAATCTGCTTTGATTTCCTGCTCAAGAAGAAGAGAAAGCACCATCTTGATGGGATTTTCACTTCTGTTCTATGAGAGGTGGCAAAGAAAAGAGAAAGATTCCTTTAATGGCTTGTCTTCTAAGCAATTTCAGGACCACCTGTATTTTGGAAGCTTAGTTTGCTTTTGAAATCACAGATGATGTGCAGTAACAGGGAGTGGACCAAATATTAAAAGTGTCTTTTTCACTACACTCCAAATAATTACTTTTCCTCTAAATTTCTTGGTGTAACATATACATTTTTAAACCCCACAATAATAAGGAGCCTTATAAGTCATAGGAGTGCATCTTCATGGGGAAATTTCAAGGAGAAAGTGGTGGAGATGCAGACAACCACACACTGTATATTATACACAATGCCATGATTTCCTCTGTAAACTCAGTAAGTGGGAGTTATTCATCCCTCTGTCAAATACAGATGAATCTCAGGGCTGTGATCACTATCACCTCTGGCTTCTCATGGATGCATACAGACTTGGGGAAGTGCTGGGTTCTAAGCAAAGGCAAGATGAACTTGAGCTAAGATTGCACGTCTGACTCAGGAAGCACGGTGAGAGAAAGGGGACTGTCTGCCCCTTTAGGGCTCTGGGCTGATCCCTACTTACTGATGCTATGGAAAAGGCAGGGTAGAAAGCTCTCTTTGCAAACATGACTTTGGAGACAGAACAGGAGAAAAACATACCATAAAAGATCCCTTAGGCTGATTTTCATTTAAACAAAGTGAAGTGCAAATGCCTCTCACAGAAAATGGCTCATAATCTGTTGATTGTAATTTTCTGGAGACGCCTTGAGATGCCAACTCCATCCTTCTGATGGCTGCCTCAGGGTTCTGCTGGAGCCGGCTCTGCCAGCTTGGGGGAACCAATTGTTAAATATTCTGGAATTTGGGGAGCTAATTCTTAAACCACTGGTGGCTTGAAATTGGCCAAGTTTGGAATTCTTACACTGTGGAAATCAGCCAACGCTACAGATTGAGATTTTTGCTTTTGTTTTCTGGAGGGCTGGCTCCCTGGCACATCAGTAGGCCACCTGACATCAAATTCAGAACATCCAGCAGCACCCCAACTGTGTTTCTCAGTGGTCTGTTGAGACCCTGTGAACCTGGGGGTCCAGCCAAAGAGGGTCTGTGGACTGGGTGCAGACCCCGACTCTCTCCCTCAGTGATACAGGCTCTCGGGGCTTCATTCCAGCTGCTAGTGGGAGCTGCCCCTGAGTCAGCATGGCCAGGGGTTCTCACACTGCATTCACCCAAGATCCCATTTCAGGGCCATGCCATTCTGGTGCCCTGATTCCAACCCACATTGCTGCATCATTCACACAGGTGAGAATGGAGCTGTGGCTGTAAGAGTTTCAGTCACATCATTCCATTAACCTGGGGTTAAATTTTTCAAAGTTTCCTGAAAAAATATCTTATTTCCCTTCATAATAACCCTCCAAGTTGAGCTGGGTGTGACCATTCCTGTTTTGCAGATCAGGACCGTAAGGCAGAGAGTGGTTGGATGGATAGATTACGCAAAATTATGTCACTCATTGGTGGTAGCGCAGGACTCAGATTAAAAGATTAATTTTAAAAATAAAATGAATGAAGCAATTGAGTGTGTGTGTGTGTGTGTGTGTGTGTGTGTATCATGCATGAATCAGTGACAGGAAATGTGGGACGTTATTTGCAATCCTAGGAAGGCACCAGTTGAATGGGATAACTGTGGAAGGTCAGGCCAGTGAACATTGGGTTGCTCTGGGGACCTGTGATGGCCTGCAGTTACTTACAGCTGCCTCTGAGCAGATGTTGATAGTCCAACCAAGTCTCCTTGCTGGCCTTCAGGATAAAGCCCAGATTCCTTGCCCCTGACCACAAGCCTGGTCCAAACACCCCCTCCCTGGCAGATCTCATGTCATTCTTCCTCGCCTTAGGAGTTCCCAACCCAGTGGCTGTGCTCCCCACTCCTCCTGCCCCATCCCCAGCTCTGTTGAACTGCTCAACTTTAGAAGTTGGCATCTGTTGGTTCTTTGCTAAGGAATCTCCCCACTAGACCTGTCCTCACCTGTGGGCTGGGATAGGTCTGCCCCATGGTGCTCCTACTACCCGCTGCGTCTGTCATGACCCTCATCATGTAGCATCGTGTCTTCTCTCTCTTCTGTTTGTGTCCATCGCTAGCCTGTAAGCTCTGGGGAACAGACTTGCGTGAGGCTAATCTCTAAAGTTACATCCCCCAGCCCAAGCTACTCAATAAATTTTGTGTTGAGAGAATAAAGGGATGGTCTTTGACAAAGTGATAATAACTTTTACAATAAGATTTGTCCAATTTCCACGGCAGAGCTTGTGCATTCAAGTGAGTTCATGCCTTCAAATGGCCACTGGATTCTAAGGATCTTGGAGGCAGGATATCATACGTCTATCATTTCTATTCCTGGTGCCTGGCACACGGTAGGTGTGCCACTCAAGTATTTGTTGGATGAAAGCAAATGATGAATGACAAACAAATGGGTTGATATTGTTTTCACCATCCTGGCTGCACGAAGACCTTCACCCTCTGCCCACAGTTTATTCATCATTAATGTGGTTAGCATCTGATGCCCACTTTTCCAGGAGCCATCACTGGAACCCTCTTGGTGAGAGCAGCTGCAGTCTCCCCTCTCCTGCCCTGATGGGACTTACACCTTGACTTTCCCAGACCCACTCCTGCGCCTGGATACTATTTGTTTCCCTTCTTTATAATAAGGAAAAGTGTTGGCCGGTTTGGCTACCACATCTTCATTTCCAGTATGCTTTCTGATGATGATATCAGTTGTTCCCGGAAGGGAGGAAGCACCAGCCCATTTTATAGTTGAGGAAACTGAGGCTCCAAGAGTTGCAAGGCTCATTCGAAATCACATGCTCTGAGCAAGTGAGAGGTGGATCTGGGAGCTGCACCCCGTTCTTCAGCCCCTAAGCCTATTTCTTTTCTTTTGTTTTAATTATTTTATTTTATATTGGAGTATAGTTGATTTACAATGTTGTGTTAGTTTCAGGTGTATAGCAAAATGATTCAGGTATACATATTCATATATCCATTCTTTTTCAGATTATTTTCCCATATAGGTTATTACAGAATATTTAGTAGAGTTCCCTGGGCTATACAGTAGGTCCTTGAGCCTATTTATTTTCTTTCTGTGATTCTGTCTGATTCTGTCTTTATCTTCCCACTTACAGGACTCTGTAGTGGGGTGTACAGCATTTCCCTAAAACATACATTGCTTTTCTCTCTGTGTGTGTTTACAGCATTCAAAGGTATAAAGTCATGAATGACAGGCAGCCTCATCCCTTGCTTCTTTTGAGGGGTCAGGGGTCACATATTTCCCAGAACCTCACCCCTTCCTCTGCTCACCAGGCTGGAAAGAGAGCTCATTCTTCACTCCCAGTGGCGCAGGGATAGAGCAGGGAAATGTGAACAGAAGGTCGTCTGCAAAGGGCAGGCAGGAAAAGTCCCTGCTTCTGATTAGATTTTTCTCCCCGAGCCAGCTTGTCCCTTTCTGATCTCTGCACCTTGGCAGGGCCGCCTGGGACAAAGGCTTTTGTGTTTGGGGTTCTTTCAAGGGATGGCACCACAGCCATACCCTCTTTGGTCACCGGGGTGTCATTCCCCAAGAGATGCGTTGAAACATTAAAGAAACCTTTACCGAGAATCTGTTTCCACTGTACTGTTCTCAGTGAACAGTCACTGGTTCAGAGGCTCTCACTCTTCAGGAAAGGAAAAGTAGCCTGCCAGCTTTGATCAGAAATCTTTTGCGTGGAGAAGCTTGCTATAGTGACTGACAGCAGTCCCGGTGGTTATGCTGAGAAGTTCTGGAAGCAGCCAGCTTCCTGCAGCATTTGCATGGGAGATGTAAACCCAGTGTCATCGCTGGACCGGAAGCCTGCGTTCCCCTGTCCTGGGCAGTTGTGGCTTCTTCAGTGGACGGAGTGTCTGGTGTGTTGGTGCTTAATGCCAGGACGTGAGCTTTCCTTGCCTCTGGAAGACTACCCATTCCATCTGAGGAACAGCTGAGTGGGAAATCCTGGTGTTTGCCAGCTGTGGTCCCACAATCCCCACCTCATGAGATTTCCCCATCCGCAGATACCCTGCTCTATTATTGACTTAATAGTTATCTTCAGAGGAACTTACTTTTTTTTACTCAAATTTATTTTTCAAGGAAACTTTCTATTTTGACCACGAATGGAAACTAATATCTGTGAAAGTAAATATGGTGAAATCAGGGCAATAGTATTAAATTCTAGCCAGACGCTGTGGCCTGCAGGAGGCTGTAAGCATGAGGCCCACTCAAAGCCAGAGAAAGGGCAGCCAGGTTTAGAGACAGAGAGCAAACAGAAGGATTTGATCCAAACTGAAAAGAGACTGACTTTCTCCCTTCCAGAGGGGCCAAGAGTCAGGTGAGGTCAGTGCAACTCCTGGGCGTGTAATTAAGAAGGTACTTGGTCCCAGGGATGGCCATGCACTTGCACCAATGCTAGAAGGGAGCGCCTCCTTAAATTTTGCACCTTGGGCCCCTCACTTTGTCCTACTCTGATCCAAGCCCTTTGTGAGTCAGTCTCATTCATCACCGGGTCCCCTTACCACTTAAGTTCATCCCTGGAGGACCAGACGCAGCCTTGGGAAACACCAACTCCTTCCAACCTCCTGCCCTATCGGAAGAGAGTTTGGGTTGGTGTGTTTGTGCTCAGGTAGCTTTCTTTTAGCTGTGGTTGAACCCTCTGCTAAGTCCTCACTCAACCCCCTCCCCCCATTTAATATACCCGGCAAGTGCGCGGAGTGCTTTCATCTGGTTTTCCAGCATCTACCGTTTTGCCCCTTTGGGAACCTGGGTGCTATTTGCTTTCGGTCTGTCTTCTGGCATTTCAGCTGTACTCCTGACCCCTCTTCTTCCTCCCACCCCAGAGTCCCACGCAGGCAGGGGAACGGGGTTACTAGGATGGTCCTGAGTACACTATGCTCTTCCTGTGTCTGAAATGCCTTTCTCAGCCTGCTCGCTCCTCAGACCTCAAAGCCCTGCTCAGGTGTCCCTGCTCCGTTGGTGAGTATTCCTGTGCCACCGCATGATGAAGAGTAATTCTTGCTCAATCCGATTCTTCTGTACTGGGCATTACATCGGGGTGGCCTCTGCAGCCTGGGGCATCCTTGAAGGTGGAGTTGTGTCTTACACAGCTCAGCGCCCTCAGTGCCGGTAACCAGGGCTCGGTCCAGCAGGGGGCCAAGAGCACAGGTTCTAGAATCAGACAGCTGAGGTTCTGCATGCTCGCCCCACCTCCACACATCCCTCCCCACAAAGCCTGCCTTTCCTCACCTGTAACACAGAATTAGCGGTACCTCCATCGGGGAAATGATGAAGATGTTATAAGACGGACCTCTTGACCTGGAGTCTGCCCATGACAACTCCCATGACCGCTAACTCCCCCGGACGGTGCTCATTGAAGAGCTGGGTCTCTGGTTAGGGTATAGGCAGGGGCAGCAGAGATCAGCTTTCTATAAACCACACTTATCACCACCCCTCTCCTTTTTGGAAAGTTTATTATCAACCACATAGGTCCAATGCTTCTAGCTCCTTAAAGAGCTTTCATAGTCATAGATTTATAGGATGAGCAGAGCAGCTCTGGGACAGGAGGGGAAAGTGGAGAACTGCCCATGTTACAAATGGGAGAATCATGGAGGTGAAGCAACTTGCCCAAAGTCACAAAGGGAGCTCGGAGCAGAGTCAGGCCTGGGACTCTGTTCTCCTAACTGGGTTCCATATTCCTCTCATTTGGTCCCTTTGTCTCTAGGAAACCTTGTAATTGGGATGGACTGCTGCTAACTGCTTCCTTCTTAAGCCATGTTATCGGCTGAATTGTTGAAGTCCTAACCCCCAGTACCTCGGACTTAGACTGTATTAGGAGATTGGACCTTTAAGTTGGTAATGAAGGTAAAATGAGGTCATATGGGTGGGCTGTAATCCAACGTGACTGGTGTCCTTATAAGAAGAGGAGATTAGGGCACAGACAGAGGGACGGCCATGTGGGGATACAGCAAAAGGATGTCCATCTGCAAGCCAAGGAGATTAGCCTGAGAAGAAACCAAACCTGCTCACGCCTTGATCCCGGACTTCTAGACTCCAGACCTATAAGAGAACACATTTCTGTTGTTTAAGCCACCCAGTCTTGTTACGGCAGCCTGAGCTGACTAATACAAGACATGCTGGAATTGAAAGACAAAAAAGAAATAAATAAAAGAATGGGCTCTCTGGGGAATGATGGAAAATCTTCCCAATTCCATGGAAGAGCCATAAGCCGTCCTGTGGACTCATCACTGCTGGGACTTTCTGAGGTTGTTTCAAAGCTGAATGCTCTGGAGGATCTGGCAGTGCTGAGGCCTGGGGAGGACACTATGGGTTTTTTTTCTGAATCGACAGTGGTTAGAAGAGGCAAAGTGGACATAATTCAGTGGAGCAATCTGGGCCCTGTCATGGACGTCGGGCCAGGTAAAAGGACGGGGGTGTATTGGGCCTCAGAATGAGTTCTATTGGGAAGTTTGCATGAGGGAACACAGGTTCAATTTCAGATACCCCTAGGTTTGAATTCAGACACTGGCAAGTTACTTAACCTCTTCGAGGCTCAGCTTCCTCATCTTTAGAATATGGACAATGCGTTCTCTCCTAAGACAGAAATAAATGTCACGTCTGGAGTAGGGAAGAGGCTTTGTAAGCGGTGGTGCAGTTATTATCATCACTTCATTTGCTAACAATTCCTCTGGTGGTGTCCCTGCATTCCTAGGACACGGGGCAGGAGTTCTGGGGCTAAAGGTGGAGAAGCAGCCCCAGAGGCTGGTGGGAACAGGTGGGTGGGAGCCAAGGAAGGCATGAGGGAGGGAGAGAGAAGACCCAGCCCCCACTAGTTACGGGGCCGGAAGGGGTCAGATGCTGGCTCAGGAAGTGAGGGTGTCACAGCTCAGAGTTTCCACAGGTCATGCTCACGTTCCTTCCCCTCCCCACTGCCTATCTCTCCGTACTGCTTCCTCCTGGATAGGGAGCAGAAAAGACGTGCTATGGCTCCATGGCTTCCACTCAGCAGAATCCCATAATCAAGTCAACCCAGGGTCAATCAGTCATTAGTAATGAGCACCGTGGCGTGCCCTGAGCTCTCTTTGTGACTTTGGGCAGGTCATTTTACCTCTTTGATTTTTCCCATTTGTAAAATGGCCATAATCCCACCTTCCCCTCCTGTCCCAGAGCTGCTCTGCTCAACAAATCTATGACTGTGAAAACTCTTTGAGGAGCTAAAAGCATTGGACCTATGTGGTTGAAAGTAAAATTTTCACTGAAAGGAGAAGGGGCGGTGATAAGTGTAGTTTATAGAAAACTGGTCTCTGCTGCCTCCCTCTATACCCTAACCACCTCTTCAGTGAGCTCCTTTCCAGGGCAGTTAGCAGTCATGGGAGTTGTCGTGGACAGACTCTAGGTCAAGAGATCTGCCTACTTGGCCTCATGACATCTTCATCATTTCCCTGCTGGAGCTCTGTGATACAGGTGGGGAAAATCAGGCTTCGGCGGGGTGTGGGGTGGGGGGGTGGAGGTGATGTGAGCATGCCTAGCGCTAGACATTGAGGAGTGGAAGGAGGGAGAAGCCTTGCTCCCTCCTGTTACCCCAGAGACGTGGGTGAGATGTGCAGACAAGACACAGTTCAGTGAAGTAGCGGGTGTAAACCAGCCAGCACATAGTAAATGCCGGGTTCATGTAAGCCGCAAGTTAGAGCACAGTGATTGCTGGAATGCGTGAGCAGCAGCCTCCTGTGTCTCAGAGAGAGCATTGCCTTTTGGAGTCCTCCGCTGCCACCTGGGTGCTGAGTGGAAGGAAGCTCTTGTAGCCTCGATTTGCTGGTACCTAAAATGGGTGCCTTCAGGGTTTCCCTTCTGGACTTGGAAGCGCTCCCAGTGGGGGTGCTCTTCCCTTCGGGGCTGGAGAATTCCTCTGGGGGGAGCACTGTCCCCAGCAGGGGAAGGCTCAGCTCTGCAGCTCACCCCCGGAAGCGTGAGGCCTGGGCATTGAGGGCGAGGATGGCACAGCCAGCACCAGGGGGCAAGCGCAGGAATCCTGCAGCTCATCTCACCTTCCCTCCTGAGAAAATGAATCGGTGAGAAAACGCACACGTCTGCTGTTTGACGTTAACACCGACTTTAGAGGGAATAAAAACACAACCGTAATGGGGGTCATTAGTTATAGTTCTGATCCAATCAGGAGCAAAGCAAAGCTGAGCACGGGTCGTCTCCGCGTGGTTCTCTCTCCTGTTGTCCTGCAGAGCAGCAGCTCCCCAACCTTTTTGGCACCAGGGACCGTGTTTGTGGAAGACAATTCTTCCGAGGACTGGGGTGGGGGATGGTTTGGGGATGATTCAAGAGCATTACGTTATTGTGCACTTTATTTCTATTATTATTACATCAACCTCAGATCATCAGGCATTAGATCCTGGCGGCTGGGGACCCGTGCTGCAGAGGACACTTCTCACACACCCCTCAGAAGTGCTTAGGTGTGACTATAATGCTGATTTTCATGGGGGCACACCAGCCTTCAGTGCAGGTTTTGCAGCCGGAGGATGCCTCTCCCCACTGCACGAGCCTGTCAATGCATCCTTAACAGGATGAATCTATTAGCTGTGCAGGGCTGGCGTGTATGAGGAGGCAAGCCTGGATGGCCCCTCTTAACTTCAAAGCCAGCAAAACACAGTGCATGGATGTGAGGGGCAGAATGTTGGGTCCACATTAGAAACCACGTGGCAAGGCGTGGCAAGGCGTGGCCGTTCCCGCTCATGGGATCACGGTAGCTGAATCATGGACTCCTGATTCACAATATAACTATTTTATTAGATAATAAAGAAGGCGTTTACTCCCAAGAAATGGATTCCTAGGAAATTCCCATGAAGAGCCCTCTTGAGCATGCTGCCCTGTACCACATTATCTCCCCAAGGGGGTGGCAACATGAATTAATGGTGCAGGAAGAGTGTGCACCACTCGGGATCATGGAGGGACAGTGTCTGTCTGAAGAGTGACAAAGCAGTGGGCACAGCATGCTCTCCAGAGCGCCCCAGAGAGACAGGTACACACACCAGTCACTTTGGTCTCCTAGTGCAGGGGTCCACACACTTTTTCTGTAACAGGCCAGATGTTTTAGCCTTGGTGGCCCATAGGTCTGTCGCATATTCTTTCTATTTTTTAATGATGACCACAATAAGTTTACTGAACATCCATCATCTTATATGGATACAAAATTAAAGAAACAGAAAAAATTTTTTTTCTCCTTGTGATGAGAACTCAGATTTCCTCTCTTAACAACTTTCATATGTAACATACAGGAGCGTTAATGTATTTATCACGTTGTACATTACATCCCTAGTACTTATTTTTATCTTATAACTGGAAGTTTGTACCTTTTGACCACCTTCATCCTATTCCCTCTCCCCTCACCCCCTGCCTCTGGTAGCCACAAATCTGATCTCTTTTCCTTATGAGTTTGTTTGTTTGTCTTTGAAGAGTAATTGACCTACAACCCTTGTTCCTATGTTAGTTCCTGTAACACAACCTAGTGATTCGATATTCCTTGTTGTTGATTGCTGTTGCTGCTGCTGCCTTTTCTTCTCCTCTTTTTCTTCTTCATCCTCTTCCTCTTTCTCTTCTTCTTTTACAACGCTTTAAAAATGCAAATACCATTCGTAGCTTATGGGCTGTACAAAATCAGGCCACAGGATGGGTATGGCCAGTGGGAGGTAGTTTGCCCATCCTTGTCGTAGAGGTTGGAGAGCCAGTCAGTTCATGAGCCTCACAGATGGGGGACACGGTACCAAAGGGGCCCTGGGTGGAAGTCAGTCACTCAGGCAGTACATTGCTGAGTGCCTTCTGTATGCCAGGCACTGTTATAGGACACGTGGGATATGAGAGTGGACAAAGTAAACAAGGACCCCTGCCCTTGTGCAGTCACATTGCAGTGGGGAGAGGGAGACAATGAAAAAATATAATAAGTAGGTAAGAGGGTGATAAGTGCTAAGAAGTAAATAGAACAGTAGGAACTGCTGGAGGAAGGTGGTAGGGGAAGAGAGATTAGATTTTTGTTTCAAAATCTAGCTTGACCAATTCTTGGCTGTGTGACTTTGGGTCATTTTGTTAACCTCTCTGAGTCTCACTTGTCTTTTCTATAAAATGAGGATAGTCTTTAAGGGCAGTTGTGGGAATTAGATGAGCCTATGAGCCTATGAGGCACAGGGCCACAGCAGGAGACATCAACCAAAAGTTCCAGATATTGTCATCATCATATTATAAGCAGTATTAGTAGTCACAGGGTTGGTGGTATTAGTAGTACCTACAACACCTGAGGTAAGCTTCCAGGTCATCCACCCATGTATGTCAAGGCTGGCAAAACAATCATGGTTATGGACCCTCCGAGAGAGGTAAGCTCCCTTAAGGTCACACAGTGGGTCTTAGAGCACCTTCTACTCCTAACCTAGGGCACATCAGACCACTTCACTCTTACACTAGTGACTTCTCTTTAGCGTTGTCCCCCACCAAGAAGGACCCCTGGAAGGCATACACCCCAATGTCTTCACCTGAGTGCTAATCCTGGCCCTGACATATGCCAGATAATAGGACCTTGGGCAAGTAACTTAATTTCTCTGTGCTCCAGTTTCTTCATCTGTTAAAGAGGGATAATAATAAAACTAATAGCATGTGACTAGCATGAGGTTTAAGTGTGTTGATATTTGTAACACACTTAAAGCAGTGCCTAGAGCGTGGTAAGTGCATTATAAGTGTTTGTTAAGTGTTATAGAGAAAATAAATAAGAGAGATACCAGGAGTGAATAGTCAGGGAGGGCTTCTCTAAGGAAATGGCACTTGAGCTGAAAATTGAAGGCTAAGATACCAACTGTGAAAAGACAGAGGGTATAACATCCCAGGCAGAAGGAACAGCACATGCAAAGACCCTGGGTAAAAACTTGTTCAGGATATTGAAAAATAAGCCTGTTCATATTTGGGGATGGCTGGACAATGAGATGGAGAGGAAAGCCAGGGTCAAATCAGGGAAGGCCTCATTACAGCTAATCTTTATTTAATATTACCATACAAAACTGCCAGGGTTGTAAGCAGACTGCTACAGAGGAGTTGAACCGATATGGACAGTGATGAAAGTAGGGAGACCAGATGCTCTCTACTGCAGTAGCCCAGGCAAGGGATGCTAGTGACTTGCACTATGGTAAAAGTAGTAGGAGATGGTAAGAAAGGGATGAATTTGTGGAAATTTTTGAGGGTAGAGCCACAGGCCTTACTGATGAATGAGATGTGCAGGCAGCATGAAAAGAGGAGTTAAGGATGACTCCCCAGTGTTTGGTCTGATCAATTGAGTGGATAACGGTGCCAATAACTGGCTGGGGAAGACTGGGCAAGGAACAGGTTTGGGAGAGACAATCAGGAGTCTAGTTCTGAGCACGTTGAGATGCCCATGAGACATCCAAGTGGAGAGTTGGCAATTGAATATTCAGGTGTGAAGCTCAGGGGAAAACTCAGGCCTGGGGATGAAATGGTGGCATCATCAGCCTACAGGAGGAGGTAAAGTTTCCTGCAGGATGAAAACATGTGGCAAGTGAGTGAACATAGAGAGGAGGACCAAGGGCCAATGACCAAGCCCTTGGCCAACACTGAGGCCAGGAGAGGGGACTCAGCCAAGGAGACAGGGGACAGCAGCCACGAGGTAGGAGGAAGCCTGAGAGAATGTGGTGACGCAGAGACCTAGAGGACACAATGATTCAGTGTGATCTTCTTTGAGGCTGGATAAAGTGAGGCCCGAGAACCGACTATTAGATTTAGCAGGACAGAGGTGACTTGTGACCATGGAGGAGTGGCCTCAGTGGAGCCGTGGGGACAGAGACCAACTGGAGTGGGTTGAGGGATGATGAGGGGAGAGAAGTGAGAACCATGAGTGTTGTCAACTCTTTTGAGAAGGGTTGCGTGAACAGGCACATGGAAATGGGGCAGAGACTGAAGCGGGGAGTGGAATTGTAGGGTGGGGAATGTTTTCAGAGAGTCAGTGTCAAGGCATGTTTATGGTGAGAAAGAAGTTGACTGTTTGGGAGACAGAGGGCATTGAGCGGACAAGAGGGACACGTCTGAGGTCTACAGAGAGGGCTTGACCTTAGGAGCAGGGAAGTTGCTACTGCGATAGGAGGGAAAGCAGAGTATGTGAGAACAGATGCCAGTAAGCCAGAGAAATTGGGAGTGGGAATATGAGGTAGTTCCTTGATTTCATCTGTTTTCTTTATGAAATATGAGGCAGAGTTAATGGCTGAGAGTTAAGAGGGGGAGAGAGAGTGTTGGAGTTTTAAGCGGAGAAGGGAAGGTGTGAAATAATCAGATGGGGAGTGAGACAGTGAATTTCCTGGGGAAAATGTTGTAGCACTGTCCATGGTGCTGACCACTCACTGGAAATTTGGACTCATACGCATAGGCTGAGCTAGAACTATTTACTTGATCTTCTCTAAACATATTTACACAGTGCAGAATCTGAGAAAGGGGGTACTTGGGTTAAACTGGGATTGGAGTAAGGGAGGAGAGAAAGAAGGAGAGAGAACCAAGGCAGTTAGACAGGTTTGTGAAAGAGGGATTAAACTGCTGGACAGTGGACTCTAAGCAGAATAAGGATGGAAATAAAGACACCGGGACATGGTTGACAGCAACAAAGTGGCAGGGTCAGTGGGGTCAATGCAGGGCCCTGTGTGGGGGGGTCAAAAATTGTTAGTGCATTTATGCCAGAGTGAATGAGCAGGAGGGATGGGAGGTGATGGTCAGTAATGGGTGCTAAATAGAAATTTTGTAGTTGGTTCAGTGATTGGTGATGATGTATGACCTTAGGACTGGGTGCCTGAGGTGGGAGGAGGAAAAAGATTGGGTCAAGGAGGTCAAGGAACTCAGAGGTCATGATTATGGACAGACCATTGCCATTGATGTTCACGTCCCCCCACATGAAGACAGGGAGGCAGGTCTGAAGTCATTGGTGAATGGCAGGGCACAGGGTGACTGGGAATTTGGCAGATGACAGCAGTGTGATGATATGCTTCAAAAGAGCTGACAGTTTTGAACGAGGAAGACAGCGACGGGGTTTGGGAGTGACAGTGAGGATCCAAAAGGCACCTTCCCACTTCTCTGAGCTGCAAAAAATTAGCGTCTACCGCTAGAAAGTCCTGTTTGAGTGCCCTAGGGACTTCTGGGTTTCCATTAGCATTAGAAGGTAAAGGAACTATCCAAAGCTCAGCCCTGGGTGAGGGATTGAGGTGAGTTTGCTTGCGATACTCTCTGAGTTTCACAAGGACGGGCAGGCAGATGGGTTAGAGGATCAGGAAGGGATATTAGGTGCCATAAGAGGAGGAACAGGCTAGTATGCTCTCTCCATCACTTGCTTCTCCTTCCAATCCTTTTGCAATTTTTTTATTACCTGACCTTTAAGACTTGAGGGTCATCCTTTCCAACTTCATTCATTCATGCACCCTTGCCTGCTTTCATTTAAATGATGAGGGCCTCAGCTGTGCTGGGGACACAGAAATGGTCATATCTGGATCCTGCCCAAAGTAGTGGATCCCTGACATTTTGTGCAGATACACAAGTAGGCTGGCATATGTCAGGAGGTGCAAGTGCTATATTCCTGGCAATGGTTAAAATAATGCCATTTTCAAATTGTTGAATTCAAAAAATTCAGAGCAGATTCCAGGTTATCATGAGAGTGTCACTCTTCTTCAGTTGCATACCAGGATGCACTCTTGAGTGGGGGAAATCGGGGCGATGTTAGGGTCAGTGGGCTGGGATATATGGGAGTGTCCCCCAATATTATCTCAAACCCGGAAGGCAGTAATCATCTGGGGAAAGCTGCCAGGGTTCAGATCCCAGGTCCAGGACTTATTAGTCCCTTGACCTGGTCCAAACTGCTTAACCTCTCTAAGCCTCTACTTCCTCATCTGTAACATGGGAATAGTAACACTCCAGTGAGAGAATTGTCATGAGAATTCACTAAGGTGCAAGGCCTATAAAACTCTTACAATGGGGTTAGTCCTGTACATAGGAAGGTTTCAAAACACAGTAGGTTTAATTATTGTTAGTAACATGCTGCAGTTCTGGATCAAGCGCTTCACCACGGGAAAGATGTTGAAAACCACTGGTGTGATGGCAGGGGCAGTGCACAAACAGGTGACCATGACGCAGGTGGCTGAGTGGAATGACACTGCTGAGGGCAGGGGTCTATGGAAGTAGGATGAGTGGGCTGTCAGGAATCATGGCTCTCAGGTCCCACCTGAGTCCAATTTCCTAGTCAAGAGTTACAGATGCAGAAAATAAACTTATGGTTACAAGGGGGTGGTGGGGGGAAGGATAAATTGGAAGATTGGGATTGACATATATACATTATTATAGGTAACTAATAAGGACCTACTGTGTAGCACAGGGAACTCTACTCAGTACTTTGTAATGGCCTGTATGGGAAAAGAATCCAAAAAAGAATGGATACATGTATATGTATAACTGATTCACTTTACTGTACACCTGAAACTAACACAACATTGTAAATCAACTATACTCCAATAAATTAAAATATTAAACAAAGAGAAGTGATTTCCCTGACACTTACGAATGGAAGGAGCCAGGCTAATATCAAGGGCTTGAGAAGACTTGGGGGATAAGAATAGGACTGACTATTGGGTCATTGTGAGCATCAAATGAGTCAATATTTATAAAGCAGTTAGGACAGTACCAGGTACAGAGTAAGGGCTATCTAAGTCTTTCTGTTTTTAGTTTTCTCTTCTGTTGTTTATAAGAGTTTAGAATTTTCGAGCTTCATCCCAGATCCTGGGAATACCACACTGACTTGTAAATCCAAGTGCCATCCCCATTTTAATAATAATAATAATAATGATAATAATAACACAGTAATAATAGTAAAGCATTTAGAATTGACTGTGTCTCAGAATTAGAAAGCAAGAACTCACATTGCAATAGGATCTCTGCTTTAATAAATAATGGATACATTGCAGGGATTCTTGGCCTGTGGTTTATGGACTGCCTGAAAATTTATGCAAATATTTGCAAACACATACATTTGTATGTTTTTCTAGGTTGAAGGTCTATAGATCATCAGATTTTTTTAAGAGATCCGTGTCCCCAAAATAGATTAGGAAACATTGAGCTCTCCCAATTAAAATAGAATTTCATTAGCGAAAAAAAAAATCAATTTAAATAAATTTGCCACTAGTCCAACTCTTGAATGAGTGAGGAGATATCCAATCAGGTAATCCCCCCCACTGTGGGCCTGACTCTGCTCTATGGTTGATACCGTAGGTAATGAAACAATGCATTAAATATGGTTTCTGCTCTCGAAGATGGCATCAGACAGCATCCTGGCAGGAAACAGATGGCACATTCAAATTAGGTAGTTTGAAGAAAGGCTAATAAAGGGGTTATTTACAAAAGTGTGGGCAGGATGGTGGGAACGACAAGAGATAGTGTGGTACCCTGGTCTAGACGTGGTGGAGCACGTGACAACAAACGAACACCCCCAGCCACCGCCCCCATCCCCGGCGTGAGGCGGGACTTATTACGGAACCTGAAAATAAAGCTGGGAAGGGAGGGTCTCCTAAAAGCTGTGACTTTCCTTTCAGTGGAGGAACTAGGCCACATTGCAGGAAGCTAAGGGGAGATTGCTGGAGCAGTAAATACCCCAACCTCTCTCCTCCCTTCCTCAGTACCTGCAGCAGCCCCGACTTCTGAACCCAACCACAAGTGGGCGGTCACGGGGGCTCACTGATATGGTCCATTGTCTCCCAGAGCACACAGCTGGTCAGAGAAGGGAAGGTCCGTCTGGAGGGGAAGTGGAAGATGTCCAGCCCAGGGACCTTGTCGGGAAAAGGGGATGGGCTGAGTGGATCATGTGAGATTAACACATGAGAGAATCAGAAATGCAGACACAATGCATAATTAAATTCTCATCGGGAAGAGTAGATAGTGTTTCCACAGTTAGGGTTAGAACATGAAGTCATCACATTTTAGGAAATGTGAATCTTATATCTAAAAACTCGTGATCCTAGAAACTGAGTGACCATGTCAGTTTCCCCTGACAGCAGCAAAGAGTTGATCCCAATTTGAATGTTTAGTGTTTGTCAAATTGAATTGATTCCTATCACTTTAAAAAAAACTTTTCTTTTGAACGAATTACAGATTTATAAAAGTAAAACTAGCACAGAGAGATCCCCCAGCCTCCCCTGTGGTGACAGTATGTTATCAAAACCAGATCCCTACCACTGTGTAAGATATAAGGGTCACATTTGGTGAGAGTGTTTATTCAGATTCACCCACTTTGTAGACCAAAGGCTGGTAAACACCTCTCCTGGCCACTCCCTTGGCAGCCCTGTGAGGCTCTTGGAAGAATTTGTGATACCAGCATATAGTTTCCAACACCTTAACAAGCTGTGTGTCCTTGGTCATATGTCTTAACTTCTTTGAACTCTGTTTTCCTCATTTGAAAAGTTGGGAAAATAACATCTTCCTCATGAAGTTGTCATGAGAATAAAGATAGTCAAAGCATGAAGAATGTCTGATACAACCCATAGCTACCGTTGTCTGCATCATTGCAGAATAACTACTAGCAAGGACTCCTGGAGTCAGTGGACCTGAGCTCCAACCCAGGTTTTTTTTCCTAATTAGCTCTGACTTGGGATGGTTAGTTAATCCTTCTTGGTCTTAGTTTTCCCATTCTTTAAAAGAGGATTATACCTACCTCATAGGGAAGTGGTGAAGATTCAAGGAGACCAGGCACGTGTAGTGTCTGGTGCACAGTAAATGCTCAATAATCTATGCTCTCATTATTGGATAGTAGGGAAGGACCACACCTTCCTACTCTATCTGCAGCATTTGACAAGCACTGGCTCAGACAAGGTGCTCAGTCAGTTGTTGACAAGCAGAAGGGTGTATGAATGACTGGGTCTTGAGCAGGTTGGCGCTCTGGAACCCCTAATCGGGCACCACATCAGCTGAGCCTGGTGTGTTGAAGCTCGGCACTGTTCTGAGCCCTTCGTCTTGCAACCCTATTCATCACTTCTGACTTGTGCACGCCGGCACAAGTGATGCATCGCTCAGCCCCTTATCACGCCTAGGAAGCCCGCTTTCATGTAAATGCAACCCTGACGCCATCCATCAAGGGGACGCCATGTTCTCCTGGTAACCTCAGCTGCCTAATGTACAGTGAACACAAGTTCCCCAGCATACTGAGTGAGGCGCCTGGTGGGACAGATGCCAGGTTTGGCCTGCTGACATTCAGGAGATAAAAGTCCTGTGTGTCATAATGTGATTGTCTCTAACACAGGTTTCCAGACAAGGGCCAGGGCGGGGACTTCACAGCCAGAGACACACAGTCAGCTCCCATGCATCCCTCATGATGTACACTTGGGAATGTCACACAACCCCTGGGAGCCTCAGTTGCCATCTTTGCCTCTCGGGAGTGGCAATAATAGACTCCAGAGCGCTGGAGAGAACCACAGCATTCTGTGGGCCTCCGCACTTGCACTCTATACAGCCACTGTGGGGCTCACTGTGTAAAGAGCACCTCACTGCATTTTTTTAGGGAGACATTGAGGGAAGCTCCACTGATGATCAGAGGAAGTATTAGATGCATGTGCCATGAAACCCTCACTGAAGTCCTTCCGAAAATCAGAGATCAAGTCCTTAGGGAAGGTTGCCCGGGGGTATAATGAAGGGACACCATGTTTTCCTCATTCATCCCTTCAGCAAACATTCACAATTACAAACTATATGCCACATGGCAGGGCGGAGTGGGGGGGTCACAAATAAAATAGCCCCTGCTCTTAGGGGCTCACCTTCTAACAGTAAAGCAACAAACATGAACCAAGTGTGGGGTTAAGTGCTGTGACAGAGGGAAGCTCAGGGGCTGGGAGGAGGGGTCCTGAATCAGCCTGCAGGAGGCTGGAGCTGGCGATGCTTTTCTAGATGCCGATTTTATATTTTGTATCTTTTTTTTTTTTTTTTTTTTTGTGGTACGCGGGCCTCTCACTGTTGTGGCCTCTCCCGTTGCGGAGCACAGGCTCCGGATGCGCAGGCTCAGCAGCCATGGCTCACGGGCCTAGCTGCTCCGTGGCACATGGGATCTTCCCAGACCGGGGCACGAACCAGTGTCCCCTGCATCGACAGGCGGACTCTCAAAATATAGGAAGCCCTATATTTTGTATCTTTGATTCCAAGAAGTTTTGGCATTTGCAATTTTTTAGCCCAATTCAAAGCAATGTTTGGATCCTGTGTTTAACTGTTTTCAGCACTGACAGTCATTTTATACCGTATGCCTGAGCTCTTAATTTTACTTCCATTGATTTGATTGGACTGAGTTCATTCCCATAGATGTACTTCAATACCATCTCCCCCAAGAAGTTCACATCAGGGTCAGGCTTTCTGAAACTTTATGGACCAAAGGTAATCTTTCCACTTCCTTCATACATGAAGGACAACGTGACCCCTGTTCCTCTGTTGGGTCTCAACAACTTTGTCCCTCACAACTTGATAGATCTGAGACTGGCAGTTAGTGAACCAAAGGAGAAGTCTGAGGACGCCTGACCCTATTTCCTTGGCAGCAAACTTTTTTCATAATTTTTTGTTCAGGTACTTCTTAGACCATATTTTGTCCTTTCAAATCCAAATTTTCTCAGGTTACTAAGAGTGAGTTTCTTGGAGGAACTTTTTCTTTGTAATGAAATGATCCTCTTAGGTCATTTTTGGGCTCAGGAAATGTTCTCTTTTTTTATATCTTTATTTGTTGCTTCTATAGTGTATACTACACTGACGTTTTCTTATGGAATACAAGTTATGTATGTGTTTGATGATTGTAGTCATCTGTATTTATCATTTTCTCCATCTTGACTTTTAACTTTTTGTCCTTTCTTTCTGTGTTCTAAGAGAGGTTGTCAAGTTTGTGGTTCACATCCAGAATATCCCCAGTCCCTTAGAGGCAACAGGCAGACCTGGCTCCCTCTGGCAATTTTTAGCCCAATGTTAACTACTTCTGGTGTTGTCTTTAATTCTGCTTCTGCTTGAAGATGGTAGAGGTGTGAGATGGGGGGATAGGGGCAAGTGATGGCTGGATGGTGAGAGGTTTTGTGTCCTGTTGATGATGGGGAGTCATTCAAGGCTTTTGTGCAGGGTGTGGCCCAGGCAGTTTTGTGTTTTAAGAAGCTCACTCTGACATATGTGTAGAGAAGGATGGACTGGGAGGAAAAAGACAGAGGTAAGGACATAGCACAGGGAGGGCCCTAAACTTGCCCTACAGTTGACCAGTGTTTTGTCTGAACCGGCTGACAGATGGAAATTAATGTAGACACAGGCAGCAACATTTAAAACATTGAAGACTAAATAGATCATTGTGGCTATAGTTGTGTGTGATTTAAAAGCAGGTGATACAACACCCCCAAAGTGATAAGCTTCTCTCAGAGATGAATTAAGATTCAGTCTGGCAATTACATTAAGGTTTCTGATACATAGCTCACACGGAGAGCTGCAATTATGATACATATCGCTATTCTGCATGTCAGGCTCAAATAGCACATCATGTTGGTTGAAGTTTAACAGTAGGAAAGAATGTAAAAGATGCCTCACTTTAAAGGGAAATGCCTTCCTCTGGCTTCTGTGATTTTTACTGGTAGCACTTAAAGAATTATTTTTTCTGTGTTTGAAGGTGAATAATAAATAGACCCATATGTCCCTTCCTTCTTAGTTTTCCAATATAATACAGGTAACCTCAGTTAGAATGCATAAATCTAAAAATACTGTGTAAACCAACTTCATCTCCCCATGCAGGAAAAGAAGAGAAAATAATTCCCCTGTGCTGTGAAATGTAGAGGAGAGGAGGCATGGGGTAGGAAAGATGCCTGGACCCTGGGCTTTGGTAGACCCAATTTCCCATCCCAGCACTATCACTCTCTAGCTGTGAGAAGTTGTTTAGGGTGTCTGAAACTCAGTTTTCTGGCCAGATGTTGAGCAAAATAGGGTGTCCTGAGGATTGAACGAGATGACATGTGAAAGTATAGCGTAAAACAGGTGCTCCAGTGAAGTGAGCTCTTTTAAAATATTTTTGTATTTCTTAAAGTTGAAATACATGATTAATAGCAAAGGACATCTCAAACAGTTCTTACAAGAGCAGCTCAACTCAATAGCTAGAAAATGATTAGTCCCTTGTAATTGCATCTGTGTTCCTGTGGGGATAGCAAAACCCCTTAGGCCTTCCCAGGGAAGTCCCATTTCGAAGATACTGTATTGAAAGGAACGTTCAATGTCTTTGGAAAAGGATAGATTTTTGTCATCATTTTAAAGGATGTTAAAATGGAGATGGGGTACATTCTTAAGATGTTTGCTTAATGGAGCAGCATCTATCTGTTGACCTGGAAATCACACAGAGGTCTGATTCTTCAGTGGAATCATAGACAAGGTCTTGATCCATGCCTAAGCCACTGTGTTTGTAGCCAAGGTATTTCCAAGAGTGACCTGACACTTGGGGGGCAACTGACACTTGGTACATCAATAACTAGGGACTAGGTAGAAGCATGGCCAAGACTACATGTTGAAAGGCCCAGATCACTCCCAGAGCGTCTGCAGGTTGACTCCGGGAGGGGGGCAAGGGTGGGGCAGCCAGGAGCCCACCTTCACTGCCAGGTTCCAGAACATGAACAGATGTTACTGGGGGGCCAACCATATTACACGCTACTGGAAAAACATGGGAGGTAGGAAGCCAGGTATGCCATGCAGGGCATTCAGTTCTGCATAGAAAACCTGGGGTATTCTCCCTGGAAATGCAGGAATAGCATCCTTCCCTACTAGAATAGCCACAGCCCACCATGGAGGCAATAGGACACTTCTGGCTGCAATTTGGACCTCAGGAGGTCAGAGCTTTGATGCGATATCCCCCTACCCATGTCCCTTGGGTAACCGATTGCAGTTAGAGTAGAAAGAGCAACTGACTTGAAATTAAAGCTCTCACTTGGCTCGGAACCACACCTCATCATTTACCTGTGATAGAGCTTTACTGACTTCGAATCTCAGTTTCCTCAGTTTAGCACAGAAGATGCCTTTATTTTTTCCCTTTTGCTTGTATGCATGTCCTCTGAGCTGGGTGCTCCTCTTCTGGGTGTAGAAGAAGTCATTCCACTAGAGTCGCACAGCTCTCACAGCCCGAGTCTGTCCGTCGCCTGTTTGGATGGCTCTCTGCTCTCTGGCCAACATCAGACATTCGGAAGGCTCTTCTCCATGAGTCAGGACAGTCCCAGCCCCACCCCCAGACAACTGGCTCCGTGGGAAAAGCAACCGTGCATGGGGCTGGTAAGACGATCCAAAAAGTCGGGACTCAAGACATTCCCCTTAAAATAATGTTTTCATAGAAATGTGGACTGTGCTAAAACTGAGAAAGCATAGGTATTTCATCAGGTCTCTTTGGGCAGAGGGAGTTATCACTTGAGCATCAATGTAGAAGATCGTTTGACACTTGCTGAACATCGTCTTTACAGATTTCTCCCAATGCAGCACAGAGACCACCAGACAACACACTGTGCAATGCAGATTATCACTGCTGAGCTGGGCTGGGGCAAGGAGTGGAGGGGGAGGGGACAGCCGTTACTTAGTGCCCAAGATGCATACTCTGTCATTCCACTAATGCATCAGGGAACATCATATTCATCAAAAGCTCCAAAATATATAAATACATTCAGCAAACCCCTAGATGATGGCTTGTGAAGAGTTTCCCAACTAGGTTACAAAAAAAAAAAAGGTTGGAAGGTGCATATAAGAACATTTTAGAATGGGGAACACATGGAATTTCTTGCCCCAGGGTGTGATCACTTTGCAAACAAGAATGAGTTCAAGAAAGGTTTAGACAGCATTTCCAAGAGGGTATTCCTCATAATAACAACAGTCCGAGGTGATGCTTTTAAAAAGATATATTGGGGATATACTGAGTATCACAGGCATCCTTTGGAGTTATCAGTGCTTATTTGCATATAAAATACTCTGAAATCTGTAGTAAAGATACCTGTTTAATTTTGTTTCATTCTGAGTTTCCCAAACTTATTGATTCTGAAAACTTTTTGATGTCCCTAATTACACTCCCTCCCTCTTTTGGGGCACACACTTGGGAAGCCCTGGAGAGTCTCCGTCACAGTTTTCCTCCATGTCATCCTTGTGGCCATCCTTGGAGGTGGAATCTGGAGCTGAATGGAGAATGAGGTTGATCTGATGTGTTCTTTGTGATGTGTTTCTAGTCTCACATTCTCTAAACATAGATGAGTGGGTAGGAGAAATTCGTGAGCACCTAAACTTCTAGGAACATCCAAGAAGATCATCTGAAGGGGGAAGATGAAAGCAGATATTACAGGGCCATATGGGCAGCCCGTGGCACTGTCTTATCCTACCCTGAAAGCAGAGCCTTAGAGGAGCACCCATGATCACATGTGGAGCAATAAGATTTGGCTTTTTGACAAATGGACGTGTTAATCGGGTGGAATATATGTCGCTTTTTTTTTTTTTTTTTTTGATAGCTGAAGTCAGTTTATAAAAGAAATGTGTTGTGTGTCTCTTCCTGTCTGGAGCCCCTCCATTTTAGGAATCTGGCTTAAACCCTAATCTCTAAAATCGTATAACCCCAAACCAAGTCATACTTCTGCTCTTTGCCTTGAGAGCCCTGTAAATGCAGGCGTAGGCTTGGGAGATTTACATCTCTATCTTAGAGCATTAATATGGGTAAGTCATTGTTTATCTTGGTCTTAAGAAGATTCCAAGGTTTTAGATCCAGGAAGACAGAGTAAAGGTTGCTGTCATTCTTAATGAGCAGTTTCTTCAGAGCTTATCAAATAGAGTGAGGCTGATTATGCCTATCAGCCAAGCTTCCCTGAAATGATTTGGATGGATAATAGTGCTCTAGTAATTAAAAATATATATCACTCCTCATCATCAAGCCCCAATAGGATCTTGGATTCCTACTGAAAATCGACAGATCTCCCCCTTGAGTTTTGCTGCGTTTGTAACTGGCACTAAAGGGATATTGTGGGAAGAGGACAGACTTTGGAATTAGGCAGAATTAGTGCCAGGACTTAATAGCCGTGTCTTAACGAAAGTTACTTAGCCTTTCTGAACTTCAAGATCCACAACTGTAAAATGGAACAATGGTGCTTATCTCAAGGGAATTATATGGACCAAGTAAGATGACAATTAGTACCTTGCTTTGTCAGTGAGAGGCATGAGACTCAATATATAATCGTTATTTTTGTTGCTATTGTTATTATTATTTGGTCCAAAGGCAAAAAACACAGGTTTGGGGGGTGAAAGGGACTTGAGCTGGAATTGTGACTCTATTGCTTAACCAGCTGTGTGACTTTGGGAAGATCACTTTGCCTCTCTGAGCTTTAGTGTGCGCATCTGTAAAACATGGTGACTCTTAACTGCCCTGCAGGCTTGTTGGGAGAATTGGATGGGAAAACTTAGGGAAACCCATGAGCACAGTCCTGGCAGGGATCAGGGGGGTGACGAATGACTGCTCTTCTTACTCAGCACTTGGAGGAGGAGGAGTTGTGGATAGAGCCAGGGTAGCTGGGTTTAATGTCAGATACGGACTGTGGAGATTGAGTAGCAGAATACATGTCAGGTCACTGTAGAGATAGCTGAAGTCAGTTTATAAATGATATGGCTATAAAAATGTAGGACTGTTTGATACTCTATCGTAATCATAGCCTGCTACCTCTAGATTATATTGGAGGTTGAAGATGCATTTATTCAACAAATACTTATTGAGAACCAACAATGTGCAGGGATTTGGGCTAGGTACTGGGGGTGCATTGATTTATTCTGAAGAAGGAATCGTTGATGAGGGCTAGCTCTCTAATCAGGGGCAAGGAGAGATTCATCTTCCTCCGGTCCTAGCCTCAATAGGGCTCAGGAACCCAGTGATATGAAATCACTTAGGCAAGAGCTGGAGTCCTTTGCAGATATCAAATTACTGACATCCCAAACATAGTATACTTGTTCTTTTTTCTGTTTCATTGTACATGATGTTTCTCTGCTTGCCTAGAAAGTTACCACCATCCCCAGCCTTCCAACCTGCATTGCTCTTATACATCCTCCTGGACAAAGCTCAGGGGTCACCTCATCCATGAAGCCTTCTTGGACAGCAGTCTAGGTCACGTGTCCCTCCTCTGGAACCTGAATTCCCTCCCTGTGTTCCCTTCCGACTTCTTTAGCACCCACCACTCAGTGTCCTCTAGCTGGGAACCTCTTCCTCCTAGACCATAAGCTATTGATGGCAAAGACTGTACCTAACCCAGGGATTGTAATGTGTTAGGGGCAATACTGATATGATTTGAATGTGTGTGGCATAGCATACTTGCAAATCAAAAAGAGATGTAATAATGGTAGCTGTTATCACAACTATGGCAATATTTACATAAAACTTTGTAGTTTACAAAACACTGCCTCAGTCTTTCTTCACTGAGTTCTCACCCAGCACCATGAGACAGACAACTTCAGAGCAGAACCTGCTTCCCTGTCCTCTGCCCTGCAAATAAGGAATCAAGGAAGGACTGATTGTGTGGGCTGTGCCATGTCAGGCCTAGAACTGAAATCCAGGTCTGTGTGGGTCCACATCCTTTTGTTTTCTCTATTGCCCTTTTATTTGTTTGTTAATTTTCTTGCTTAACAGAAGTTCTTAGGGAAGGAGACACATAGGACATATGCACGTGGAAACGCAAAATCCAGTGACCAGTGCAGTGAATGACGGACTCTCCAATAAAGAGTCTCCTAGCCGGCAGCAGCTCTCCTTCCTCTAAATTACTTACGTTTGTCTAATTTCCTGAGACCTGACATCTCTCCACAGGGACCAGAGTCTAACATAATAATACAATAGGGTATGGGTTGTGAATATTGCAAACACCCAAAATGGCAGATAGCAGATTTCTTCCAAGACTCTGTGCTTGAAGGGAGGACAGGGTGCTATGTGACAAGGGACAGGGACAGATAGAAATGGAAACCAGCTTTGCTGTCCCCACAGTGCTGCCTGGCAGGGTCCTTTGCTGTGTTAGACCACCTGTCTGGCCCTTGTCCAGCAAATGGGGGCCCCATGCAGCCACTGCGCCAGTGCTTAGGGAGGAGCATCCTTCCTGGGTCAGACTCACCTGAGGTAGGTGCACTGTCCAGGTGCCCTGAGGCAGCATGGCTGGGGTGTGCTGAGATCAAGGGTGAGTGAAGCCAGGAAGACATGGGAACCTCTGTCTGAACCTCAACGCTGAATGACAAATTCATCTTGTGGGGCATTGGAAGATATGTCAGCACCTTCTCCTGGATCCTGGTGGGCCCCGGAAACACATGAACACTTGCTCTGAATGGCTTTCTCTTTGAACCATTCAATCCCTGGACTACCTTCTCATCTCACCCAGGTCAATACAGCCATCCGAGATCCTCTCTGCTCCTGGTTCATCCAGGACTTGTAGAAAAGATAGAGGAATGTGCAAAATTAGAAGAATAGATGTGCCTCTTTCTGGTTCTGAGTTGCTTTGTTGTGATGGCTCCAAATCAAAGTCCATTTTCAGAGGCTGTGTTGGCATCTCTCATGTCTTCTCTCCCAGACATGGAAAGAGCACTAGGAACAAAAAAGATCCAGGTCCTACCCCAGCTCCATCACTTACGATCAGTATGATGTCAGGCAAGTTGATTACTTTTCTGCACTTGGGTTTTCTCTTTATACAATAAGAATCATCATACCTTGTCTGGCAGCATGGCTTCTAAGGATTAAGGATGAGTCAAGTGCCTACCACATGGTAGGTGCTCAGTGTGCGGACACTTTCTAGGTAGAAGCTGGAGAGGGCATGTCACGGTAGAGCAGACTCCTGGGAGGGAGAGGACTACAGCCAGGGGTCAAGTCTCAGCTCAGTTCTTTCTTTCTTTCTTTTTTTCTCTTTCTTTCTTTCTTTCTTTCTTTCTTTCTTTCTTTCTTTCTTTCTTTCTTTCTTTCTTTCTTTCTTTCTTTCTTTCTTCCTTCCTTCCTTCCTTCCTTCCTTCCTTCCTTCCTTCCTTTCTTTCTTTCTTCCTTCCTTCCTTCCTTCCTTCCTTCCTTCCTTTCCTCATGTATTTATTTACATCTTTATTGGAGTATAATTGCTTTACAATGGTGTGTTACTGCTATATAACGAAGTGAATCAGCTATACATATACATATATCCCCATATCCCCTCCCTCTTGCATCTCCCTCCCACCCTCCCTATCCCACCCCTCTAGGTGGTCACAAAGCACAGAGCTGATCTCCCTGTGCAATGCGGCTGCTTCCCACTAGCTATCTATTTTACGTTTGGTACTGTATATATGTCCATGCCACTCTCTCACTTTGTCCCACCTTACCCTTCCCCCTCCCCGTGTCCTCAAGTCCATTCTGTACATCTGCGTCTTTATTCCTGTCCTACCCCAAGGTTCCTCAGAACCATTTTTTTTCTTTTTCTTTTTTTTAGATTCCACATATATAAGAATCCTTGCATTCCTGGGATAAACCCCACTTGGTCATGGTGTATGATCCTTCTAATGTGCGGTTGGATTAAGTTTGCTAGTATTTTGTTGAGGATTTTTGCATCTATGTTCATCAGTGATATTGGCCTGTAGTCTTCTTTTCTTGTATCATCCTTGTCTGGTTTTGGTATCAAGGTGATGGTGGCCTCGTAGAATGAGTTTGGGAGTGTTCCTCCCTCTGCTGCATTTTGGAAGAGTTTGAGAAGGATAGGCGTTAGCTCTTCTCTAAATGTTTGATAGAATTCACCTGTGAATCCATCTGGTCCTGGGCTTTTGTTTGTTGGAAGATTTTTAATCACAGTTTCAATTTCAGTGCTTTTGATTGGTCTATTCATATTTTCTATTTCTTCCTGATTCAGTCTTGGCAGGTTGTGCATTTCTAAGAATTTGTCCATTTCTTCCAGGTTGTCCATTTTATAGGCATATCATTGCTTGTAGTAATCTCTCATGATCTTTGGTATTTCTGCAGTGTCAGTTGTTACTTCTCCTTTTTCATTTCTAATTCTATTGATTTGAGTCTTCTCTCTTTTTTCTTGATGAGTCTGTCTAATGGTTTATCAATTTTGTTTATCTTCTCAAAAAACCAGCTTTTAGTTTTATTGATCTTTGTTATCATTTCCTTCATTTCTTTTTCATTTATTTCTGCTGTGATATTTATGATTCCTTTCCTTCTGCTAACTCTGGGGATATTTTGTTCTTCTTTCTCTAATTGCTTTAGGTGTAAGATTAGGTTGTTTATTTGAGATTTTTCTTGTTTCTTGAGGTGGGATTGTATTGCTCTAAGCTTCCCTCTTAGAACTGCTTTTGCTGCATCCCATAGGTTTTGGGCCGTGGTGTTTTCATTGCCATTTGTTTCTAGGTGTTTTTTAATTTCCTCTTTGATTTCTTCAGTGATCTCTTTATTTAGTAGCATGTTGTTTAGCCTCCATGTGTTTGTATTTTTTACAGATGTTTTTCCTGTAATTGATATCTAGTCTCATATCATTGTGATCAGAAAAGATAACTTGATACGATTTCAATTTTCTTAAATTTACCAAGGCTTGATTTGTGACCCAAGATATGATCTATCCTGCAGAATGTTCCATGAGCACTTGAGAAGAAAGTGTATTCTGCTGTTTTTGGATGGAATGTCCTATAAATATCAATTCAGTCCATCTTGTTTAATGTATCATTTAAAGCTTGTGTTTCCTTAGTTTTTTTCATTTTGGTTGATCTGTCCATTGGTGAAAATGGGGTGTTAAAGTCCCCTTCTATTATTGTGTTACTGTCAATTTCCCCTTTTATGGCTCTTGACATTTGCCTTATATATTGAGGTGCTCCTATGTTGGGTGCATAAATATTTACAATTGTTATATCTTCTTCTTGGATTGATCCCTTGATCATTATGTAGTGTCCTCCTTTGTCTCTTGTAATAGTCTCTATTTTAAAGCCTATTTTGTCTGATATGAGAATTACTACTGCAGCTTTCTTTTGGTTTCCATTTGCATGGAATATCTTTTTCCATCCCATGACTTTCAGTCTGTACGTGTCCCTAGGTCTATAGTGGGCCTCTTGTAGACAGCATATATACGGGTCTTGTTTTTGTATGCATTCAGCCAGTCTATGTCTTTTGGTTGGAGCATTTAATCCATTTACATTTAAGGTAATTATCGATATGTATATTCCTATTACCATTTTCTTAATTGCTTTGGGTTTGTTATTGTAGGTCTTTTCCTTCTCTTGTGTTTCCTGCATAGAGAAGTTCCTTTAGCATTTGTTGTAAAGCTGGTTTGGTGGTGCTGAATTCTCTTTGCTTTTGCTTGTCTGTAAAGCTTTTAATTTCTCTGTCGAATCTGAATGAGATCTTTGCCGGGTAGAGTAATATTTGTTGTATGCTTTTCCCTTTCATCACTTTAAATATGTCCTGCCACTCCCTTCTGGCTTGAAGAGCTTCTGCTGAAAGATCAGCTGTTAACCTTATGGGGATTCCCTTGTATGTTATTTGCTGTTTTTCCCTTGCTGCTTTTAATATTTTTTCTTTGTATTTAATTTTTGATAGTTTGATTAATATGTGTCTTGTCATGTTTCTCCTTGGATTTATCCTGTATGGGACTCTCTGCACTTCCTGGACTTGATTGACTATTTCCTTTCCCATATTAGGGAAGTTTTCAACTATAATCACTTCAAATATTTTCTCAGTCCCTTTCTTTTACTCTTCTTCTTTTGGGACACCTATAATTCGAATATTGGTGGGTTTAATGTTGTCCCAGAGGTCTCTGAGACTGTCCTCAATTCTTTTCATTCTTTTTTCTTTATTCTGCTCTGCAGTAGTTATTTCCACTATTTTATCTTCCAGGTCACTTATCCATTCTTCTGCCTCAGTTATTCTGCTACTGATTACTTCTAGGGAATTTTTAATTTCATATATTGTGCTGTTCATCATTGTTTGTTTGCTGTTTCGTTCATCTAGGTCCTTATTAAATGTTTCTTGTATTTTCTCCATTCTATTTCCAAGATTTTGGGTCATCTTTAGTATCATTATTCTGAATTCTCTTTCAAGTAGACTGCCTATTTCCTCTTCATTTCTTTGGTCTGGTGGGTTTTTACCTTGCTCCTTCATCTGCTGTGTTTCTCTGTCTTCTCATTTTGCTTAACTTACTGTGTTTGGGGTCTCCTTTTCACAGGCTGCAGGTTCGTAGCTCTCATTGTTTTTGGTGTCTGCCCCCAGTGGGTAAGGTTGGTTCAGTGACTTGTGTAGGCTTCCTGGTGGAGGGGACTGGTGCCTGTGTTCTGGTGGATGAGGCTAGATCTTGTCTTTCTGGTGGGCAGGACTCTGTCTGGTGATGTGTTTTGGGGTGTCCATGAACTTAGTATGGTTTTAGGCAGCCTCTCTGCTAATGGGTGCAGTTGTGTTCCTGTCTTGCTAGTTGTTTGGCATGGGGTGTCCAGCACTGGAGCTTGCTCATCATTGAGTGGAGCTGGGTGTTAGTGTGGAGACGGAGATCTCTGGGAGAGCTCTCGCAGATTGATATTATGTAGGGCCAGGAGGTCTCTGGTGGTCCAGTGTCCTGAACTCGGCTCTCCTACCTCAGAGGCTCAGGCCTGACACCCGGCTGGAGCACCAAGACCCAGTCAGCCACACAGCATGGTACGTGGGGAGTTTCTTGCCTTTTAGGCAGTCTGAGGTCTTCTGCCAGCATTTTGCAGGTGTTCTGTAGGATTTATTCCACATGTAGATGTGTTTTTGATGTAATTGTGGGAAGGAAGGTGATCTCCACCTCTTACTCCTCCACCATGTTGAAGCTCCTCTCTCAGATCAGTTCTGACCACCCAACAACTCAGGCAAAGTACTGAACACATCTCAGAATCTCACAGGAACAATGTTGTATTTTTATTCATAAAACTGAAATAATAACATTTGCTCTTCCTTTCTCCAGAGGTTTTTGTGAAGTCCAAGTGACTTCTTCCAACTCATGATCTGGCTTTCTGCCTCTGCAGTAAGAATGGCTGAGTCTGTGAGCTGAGGGTGGGGACCAAGAGGTGGAGGGGTGGAGATGAAGAGGACAAGGGGCTGGCCTCTGCTTCCTGCCTGCCTGCAGGTTACCAGCATCGCAGACTGACCCACCTGGTTCAGTGGTTTGTATCCCTGTACTGTACAACACAATCACCTTGGGTGCTTTAAAAACTACTCATGCCTGGGTCTCACCCGCTCCCAGAGATGCTGATGTGAGTGATCTGGGCTGTAGCCTGGGCATCTGGATCTTTCAAAACTCCCCACGCGATCCTTTTTTTAATTAATTAATTAATTAATTAATTAATTAATTTTTGGCTGTGTTGGGTCTTCGTTGCTGTGTGCAGGCTTTCTCTAGTCGCAACGAGCAGGGGCTACTCTTTGTTGCAGTGTGCCGGCTTCTCATTGCAGTGGCTTCTCTTTGTTGTAGAGTATGGGCTCTAGGTGCACGGGCTTCAGTAGTTGTGGCATGAGGGCTCAGTAGTTGTGGCTCACAGGCTGTATAGCACAGGCTCAGTGGTTGTGGTGCATGGGCTTAGTTGCTCTTGGCATGTGGGATCTTCCCAGACCAGGGCTCGAACCCGTGTTCCCTGCATTGCAGGTGGATTCTTAACCACTGCACCACCACGGATGTCCCTCCCCATGTGATTCTAATGTACAGCAAGGGATGAAAACGTCTACTTTCCAGGGAAGCAGATCTAAAGACATATAAGTGGCAGCCCATATTTAACTGGCTTTAACTCTGTCTGCGTGTATTGAGTGCCTGCTTTTTTTTTTTTTTTTTTTTTTTTGCGTTATGCGGGCCTCTCACTGTTGTGACCTCTCCCGCTGTGGAGCACAGGCTCCGGACACGCAGGCTCAGCGGCCATGGCTCACGGGCCCAGCCGCTCCACAGCATGTGGGATCCTCCCGGACCGGGGCACAAACCCACGTCCCCTGCATCGGCAGGCGTACTCTCAACCACTGCGCCACCAGGGAAGGCCCGAGTGCCTGCTTTTAAGGCGAGTTCATTACTCTGTGTAATAGCAACCACTCAAATTCTTATTGGATTAGATTGAGTTGAATGTACTCTTGACTCGTGTTTCAGTGTAGGTACAGGAACCACACTCTCGTCCTGTACTCAATGACATGTCCCAGATGATCACTGTTATGTCATGACTGGTCTGTCCACTGGCCACTTCCTTCCTTCGGCTCTCTATCTGAAAGTCATTACAGGTGAAGATCATTCCTTCATCTCTGGCTGTGGACAGACTATTTACTGAGTACGTACAAAAGTTCTTAAACCTTTAGGTGTATCAAAATCACCCGTGGGGCTTGTTAAAACACATGCTAGGCACGATCCCTGGGGTTTTGATTCAGTGAATTTGAAGTAGGGTCAAGAATCTGCATTTCTAACAAGTTCCCAAGAGATGCTGTTGCTGCTGGTCCAGGGACCACACTTTGAGGACCCCTGGTTTAGGCAGCCTAGGTTCTTTTATTATTTATCTCTGATCTCCCAAAACTACCTGAGTAGGCATGACCACCTCCATTTCAGAGAGCTTAGAGAGTTAAGCAACTTGTTAAGGGGAACATTCTTTTAAGTGGCAGGGTCAGGATTGGAACTCAGGGCTGCCCAACTCCCAAATCTGCCTTTCTCTGCTTACCACTGTGCCTCCTGATAGGCAGTCATTGGCTTCCTGCAGTGATCTCAACCATGTCTCAGGCACCATGGAAGTGACAGGAGACCCCTCCCTAAATCACTTCAAACCTTTCTGTGGTCTCCATCAAGGAAGAAAACTCACAGATACCACTCAGGTATGCAGCAAAGCAGTAGCAATAGGAGACGGCCAGTGACCCAGGGTCCAATGGCTCCTTTCCACAGAACATCTCCAGGGTTGGGGAGGGCTGTGGCCTGCAGGGGTCCAGAAAGGCTCTTGGAGGAGGAGGTAAAGTGGGTCCTGAAGGACATGGTGTTCTAGGTTCTGGCCCTGCTTCAATTGCAGCTTTTATCACAGGGAGAGCCTCAGAGGATGTGAGGTCTCTGCTCCAGTTTTAATGCTCTGTCCTTGGATTATGTCCCCAATCCTGCCTCATGCCTTCTGGGTGGAGTCCTGGTGCTGGGGTCCCTCCTGGTCCTGGGCAGTATTTCTCTGCCTTGTGCTTTGACCAGGTGGGCCCTGTTTGCCATCAGCAGAACTGGACTGTGCCAGGGATCATACTGGAGCTCCCCTGGGGAAGGCACAGCAGGAGTGACAGGGACAAGCTCATCATAAGGGCTGCTTTAGAGGAAGCATGGCTGATGTTGGGTCTTCGAGAAGTCACTATTGTTGAGTTTCTGGGAAGCTGCCTGTCTTAGGAGAATAATGGCAGTAATAAAATGTGGGAGAACTGCTGACCTGTCCAGCACAGGAAACAGCTGCTAACCAAATCCCCCAGGACCTCCTGAAGGTGGTCTTCAGGCTAGAGCACATGCACCGTCACTGAGGTGGGGTCACTCAGCTCCTGGCAGCTTCTGCTGCCTGGAAACCCAGCTGCTAGCCCTGTTCAGACTTGGCAGGTGCCCCTCACCTAGCATATACTCTTCATACAGCTGTTTGGGCTTCACCCACACCCCCTGAGGATGAGGAGAAGCCTCTATGCTCCATCCAGCTCTACTGTCACAGAGGACCTTCTCTTGACGGGGGTCTCTTCTCTTGAAGTGGGTCTTTCTTTTCCTGAATAGTTTCCAACCTTGCCTCCCTTGATTAAGGCAGAAACCAAAACACAGAAGAGCTGTTCCATGGGGGTAGAACAAGATGGGACTTGGGTTCTAAAGCTCATGTGATGGCCCTGAGGTTTTGGACACCTCACTTCATTCTTCTTGGACTCGGTTGCCTCATTCATCTGATTGATAGAGTCAATTGTGATTTGCCTAAGGAGGTGGATAGGTTAAAGAGTACCCAGCCTTCAGTAAATCTTGGCATCCAGGTGTGTTTGCAAAGTCTCAACATGGCTCCTGTTACTTCCTGTGTGTGTACACTGAGGTTGGAGTTCATGGTTTGTTGAGAATATCATTAGGACCAGTGGATGTAGCTTCTGGGGACAAGGGACACCTAAGAGCATGAAGCTTGCTCACAAAGGACCCCCACCTGAGGTGAGCCTGGAGGACCACAGGACGGTCCAGGCTGCCCAGGCCAGGGAGGACCTCTCAGTGAGAAGGCTCCACCCCAGGAGCGTGAGGGAGCTGGATGTCCTTGGAAAAAGCCGAGGAGTTGTCCAAAGCTGGGCCCCCCAGCCAACCGCACACCGGGTGCTAGAGACTCGCAGGTTCCATTTCCATAAATTACATGAAGAGTCATGAGTGACCAAGTGATACACCTGAATTTCTCTGATAGTTTTTCTTCTTATTTTCAAACCCCCTTTCATGTGTTGAGACTTATGATCATCCTGTCTTTGTGTCTGGACATTCTTGCTCAAGTAATGACTGGTCTAACGTTCTGGGGCCCTTGTGTGACCTGGAGAGGAGTCCTGAGAGGCAGAAGGTAGCATCCCGATCCTGGTTTAGCCCATTGTGACCTCATGTAAAAAGTACCTTATCTCTTTGGGCCTCAGTTTCCCTAGCTGTAAGATGGGAATAACACCTGTCCCATCCATCTCATGGGAAGTCAGAGGTGATGATGCCTTTGAAAGGGCATTGGGATGTTGTGGGTAACTTTAAACTCTACAAGTGTAAAGAGCAGCCAATCAACCTGAACATGAATGCACCTCCACTTTTTGCTAATATTGTGACCAATGAGCTCCCAGAGCTCCATTTTCTCATCTGTCTGATAAAGATAATAATCCCCTCGTCACAACAGGACCATTGGGCTGCTATGAATTATGATAATGTGTGTACAGCATCTAACAAGTGCCTGACATATAGTCTACAAACCCAAAACAGCAGCAGCTGTTATAGTGATTATAATCATTAGACTGATTCTAATCTTCACAGATATGAATACATATCATTTTGCCAGGTAGACCCAATTCTTTCATGGAAATCCCTTCCCTTCCCTTTCACTATAATGGTTCTTAGTACCTCTGTTTAAATCTAGAATTAGCCTTGCTAAGCCTTCCTGGGCCCTGGATGAAGAGCATCTTCCAGAGCTCGATGGCTCACTCTCTCTGCATTTCACCCTGTTCTGTCATTTGGGGAAAGAAGTTTCTGTGTGCTGGCTGTGCCCGTCACCCCACAAGGCAGGACAGGCTTCAGTCAGAAAACCTAATGATTTGTGTAGGAATTCAGGATGCTCTGATAGCATACTTCCAATGGCTTCTTTGCCTGAGATCTTTGAAGGAAGCTTGCAAAAAGACATGTAAGGATTCCAGCCTTCCTAACCCATGGAGGCACATGGAGGGTGCTATGCTAATTGGCATGTCTGCCGTCTCCCTCCCAGAGTGCCTTTGTGCTGGCTGTCAGCTTCCGTTTGGTAGATACTAAACACTGTGAAAGCGAATGATATCATGACTGACAACTTAATAGATGTCTTTTTGAGCTGCACGTGCTCCCGCCAGATTAAATTAACGAAGCCTTCAAGACCGCTCTTTTCAGGCTGAGTCTTGAGAGAGAGTCTTGTTAGCAAGAGCCTCCCTACTCACGTGAAAGGCAGGGAACTCAGTCTGATTGGAGATTAGGGGCTTGGGTGCTTGTCAACAGGGCTGTTACCTGACTTGCTGGAGAACTGACATTTTCCCAGGTCTTTCTGATAACAGGTAAAAATTATGAGGGGTGGAGACAAATATGACTCCTGTTAATGTGAGCAGGCCCCCAGATGAGGCTTGATGTTAAAAGTCATCACCTTAGGAGATGGCACACTTATTCTGATTACATTGGAAGTACTTAAAATGTCTTTTCATTTTTTTTTTAAAGGTTGTTTTCAGAGTCCATACAACCCCAAATCCCAAAGTAGTGAAGCTCAGGTTGGCTAGATTAAGCTCAAAGTGCTACTTGTTCTGGAAGTTAGTGATGCTGGGCTTTTTTTTTTTTTTTTTTTAGCTTTATTGAAATGTAATTGATTTACAAAAAAATCACACACATGTAATGCGTACATCTGATGAGTTTGGACATATGCACACACTCATGATACCATCACCACCATCAAGGTACTAAATATATCTATCACTGCCAAGAATTTCCTTATGTTCTTTTGTGGACTTTTTTTTGTAAGAACGTTTAACTCAAGATCTATCCTCAACATCTCAACATGTTTTAAAGTGCACAATACAGTATTGTTAGCTATTGGCACTGTGTGTCTCTAGTTCTAGAGATTGCTCATTGTGCATAATAGAAACTTTCTACCCACTGAAAAACAAATCCCCATTCCCCCTCCCTGCAACCCCTGGCAACCACCATTCTATTTTCTCCTTCTATGAGTTTGACTAATTTAGACTCTTCATATAAGTGGAATCAGTCAGTATTTGTCCTTCTGTAACTGGCTTATTTCACTTAGCATAATGTCCTCTAGGTTCATTCGTGGTGTCACAAATAGCAAGATTTCCTTCCTTTTTAAGGCTGAAAAATAGTGGATAAAGAAGATGCACTGGGCTCCGCCCCACACTACCTTGCATCACACTAAACCATTTTTATTCACCCAACAGGCTACACATTCACCTGCCTCTGGGCCTTTACATATGACTTTATTTATTTATTTTTTTTCTTGCCTGAAACAACAACTTCCCTTTCTTTGGGGGCTTGATAATTCCTCGTCATCTTTGAAGGGTCATTTCAATTCTTATCTTCCATGAACGAGGTTCTCAACTCCAGTTTTCCCCCAAGAAGACCGATTCCTGCCCCTGCACCTCTGCTGCTCCATGTCCATTCCTTGGCAGTTTTGTCATCTTGGAAGAATTGAGTTATGGCATCGTTCCCTGCACTGTGATTTCTTTTAGATCAGAGGACAGATCTTTCTCAAAACTCTGTAACCCAGCCTCCAGTGGAGCATCCATTACGTGGTGTCAGCTCAGTAGATATTTATTCAACACTCTAGACAGTTAGCGAGAAGAATGGGTAGGTGGGAAGAGTTCAAGCTCCGACATGAGGTAGCCCTGATTTTGAAACTGCACAACGCAGACTGGACCTTGAACCCATGGGCCAGGAGTTGAACCCAGCCTAAACCCAGATTGGGACTTGAACCCACTGTCTTTTAATTAAGATCCCACACCTGGTCTCAGGACTTAAAGAAGCTCAGGTCCTTGCTGCCTCGTCACAGAAAGAATTCAGTGAGAGACAAAGTGATAGATACGAAGTGGATTTATTTAGAGAGATTCACATTCCATAGACAAAGTGTGGTCCGTCTCAAAAGGCAGGAGCGGCCCTAGGGAATGGGGTCGTCTCAGAAAGTGAGAGTGTCCAAGGGAGGAACACACTCCACAGGGAGAGTGTGGGCTGTCTCAGAAGGTGAGAGGCCCCAAAATATGGGGTGGTTAGTGTATGGGCTGGGTAATTTCATCGGCTAATGAGTGGGAGGATTATTCCAATTACTTGGGGGAAGGGGTGGGGATTTCCAGGAATTGGGCCACTGCCCACTTTTTGGCCTTTTATGGTTGGCCTCAGAACTGTCATGGTGCCTGTGGGTGTGTCACTTAGATGCTGATGTATTACAGTGGGTGTATAATGAGGCTCAAGGTCTACTGGAAGTTGAATCGTCTGCCATCTTGGACCTAGTTGGTTCTAGCCCGTTTATGTCATATCCTCAAGGCCTACGTCATTCTTTTAGAGGTTGTGCCCTGTCCCCTTCCCTTCTGTTTCAATTTCAGCTTCCTTCCTGGCCCATAGGAGTGGGGAAGCCACAGGGAAACCCTCAGTGTCTCTGAGCCTAATGTCTCCTGATCCATAGGAGAGAAAATGATTCCTAAAGGTGTGGGGTTTCTAGGAGAAATCAATGGCATGGGCCAGGTGCTCTGAACAGCACATACAGGCTGTGTAAACATCTGCTGGAAGGATCATAGCTTCTCAAGGCAGTTCTCAGAAAGAAGCTCTCCAAATGGTTCCGGCAAGGCTGAAATCTCTGGAATAAGTACACAGGCTCTCAAGGGACTACTTAGAAGAAATCTCTCTCAATGGTCTGAGCAGATGCTGGTGTGTGGTGAGAAAGGCAGCTTTGCTTTCCGCTAGCCAAGGCTCATGATCAAACAGTGTCCTGCCCAGGGCTGCCCCAGTTCTGAGCCCAAGAGCCCCGGTGGCAAATTCTAACACATTTCCAGCTTCATCTGCGTGCTCTGTTCAGCCTTCTGCAGTTTAACAAGTTCCAGGGAATATTCCAGTGCCTCTTCCAAGCATAGGAACGTTTCTTGGGTTCAAAGAATATCATTCCTGGAGCTGGTAGAATGATCGTTCCGACACATCTCGCCCATGTGGGACAGACGGCGTTACAGAACATCTTGTCCGATGAAAACCATTGCCCATGAGTGAGATTGCCTGCCATTTGAAAACGCGTTTCCACAAGAAGCCTGCTTTGTTTCTGGGAGTTAGTTAGAGGGGCTTGGACGTGCAGTGCCAGAATTCTTGGAGCCACAGTGCAGGCTCTGGGAAGACCTTTCCCCAGGACCCCCTGAGCCCACCTGTCACTCCCTGGTGAGGTATAATTTCCTGTGATCTCTGCTGGCTCAGAAAGCCTGTTGAAAAGTATATGCCAAGGGGCACAGAATCCATTACAGAAAAGAAAATAAACAAAACTGGAAACAAGTGGAATTCAATAAGTTCAACTAAGCATATAATACCTTACAATAGCTGGGATGCCCTAAAATTGCCGAACACATGATAGGGGAGGAAGGATTTAACTGCAGTTAAGTGTGCAACACAGGTTGTTTTTATTAGGAAAGCGGTATTACAGAAAGAGCAAAAGTTCAGCTGAGCGTTGTTAGGATAGCGCTGAAAAGCAGAAGGATGAGATAGCTCAAAGCAAGAGGGTGAGCCGCAGCACAGCGCCCTGGAAAGTGAAATGAAAGGGTTTCATGAAGCAGGCAGTGTGTGGAGACAAATGGGCAGCCCTTCTCCTCCTCAAAGGCTCCTTGAGGTTTTGCTAAATAAAGCAGGTAGGTAATTCAGAGGAAGTTCAACTGGGGGAAACGAAAATTCGACAGGAATTGGTGTTGCACCTACAAAATGGCGAAAGTAATCTAGTAAACATTGGACGGGCGGCACACAGAAGAAAATATCTTAATCCAAAAGAGTGATAGTGCTGGCGTGGAAGAGTTTTCGCGCGCTGGGACGCAACAGTGAGGGAGACACTGCTGGTCAGCTGGGATATTTACGTCAGTCTCGAATCTGAGACTTTACCCACAGTGATATCATCCTCGACGGTCTCCTCCATCCCTCCGGCAATAGGCCCACCTGGGAATGCAGCCCCCTTAGCAGAACAAGTCCTCAGGCACCTGTGCATTTATTCATCAACATTTACTTGGTACCTACGCTGTGCCAGACTCTGTTTCCGGTGCTGAATGTAGAGAGACAAGGTAAGCACCTGGCACTGTGAAAGGAACTTGCTGATTGTCAATGTTTTGAGCGAATTAATGATTGAATGAGTGAATGGACAGGTGTGTGGGTGGGTGAGTCAGGGCGTCTGATACTCCCCTTCACTAGCGGAGGCCCGGGTGTAATAGGTGGAAACAAGGAAGTTGAACTGAGCTATTTCCATGTACTCAGATAAGAGTCTGTTCAGGACCCAGTGGGTGCCCTGGGGAGGCGGTTGCTCCCCCTGGGAAGTCAGGGAGCGTGTCCCACAGGAGGATAGAAGGAGTCCTGAGGCAAAGCCTTCTAAGATGACCCTCCTGTCCCCTGGCCCCCCTCGAGAGGGCCCTTGGTCTCCAGGAATGGTTCAGCTTCTCCTGGATCCTTGGCCCTACTGCTTGCGTGGGTCGCCCCTTACCCACTCATTCAGTCTGTTTATGGCCACTCTGGGGTGACCGACGCACCGAATCCTGCCCTGGTGTAGGGCCCATGGGATTGACTCACACTTCCCATGGACGTGACAGGGTCCCCTGCAGCATGACGAGGGGGTAACTTGCTCACTTTATTCTTTTTTTATTGGAGTATAATTGCTTTACAATGTTGTGATAGTTTCTGCTGTATAACAAAGTGAATCAGCTACATGTATGTGTATATCCCCTCCCTCTTGGACCTCCCTCCCACCCATCTAGGTCATGACAGAGCACTGAGCTGAGCTGAGCTTTTTTTTTTTTTTTTTTTTTTTTTGCGATACGCGGGCCTCTCACTGTTGTGGCCTCTCCCGTTGCGGAGCACAGGCTCCGGACGCGCAGGCTCAGTGGCCATGGCTCACGGGCCCAGCCGCTCCGCGGCATGTGGGAGCTTCCCGGACTGGGGCACGAACCCGTGTCCGCTGCATCGTCAGGCGGACTCTCAACCACTGCGCCACCAGGGAAGCCCCTGAGCTTTGTTTTATAGCAGGTTCCCACTAACTATTTATTTTACACATGGTAGTGTATATATGTCAATCCTAATTTAAAATCATCCTGTGTTAGGGGGCAGTGAATGTATCTCATTCCAGAATCATCTAGAACTCATAAAAGAGGATCACAGTAGACACAAACAGACGACTGAGAAAGGACAGGATTAAAGAGGGGTGGAGAGTCCACTACACTGCTCACGTAGCAGCTCCTTACCCCCCGCTGTGGCCCTCTGAGGGACCCCGGGGCTGCCTGGAACCCTGTGAGGACTACATAAGGTCTGCTTCTTCCAGATGGAGGCTGAGTAGCAGGGTAAAGAGTGAGTATTGTCACAGGCCACCAAGGAACACCCAGAGAACCCTCACTTAGCTGGAGAGGTGGGGTGGACGTCGTCTTTTTCCTAAAGCCTTTAATTGCTAACGACTCTGAGTGGGATTTGTTCAAGTGATTCTTTGTGTTCAAACTCTTTTTGTTCAAAGTCATTACTCACTGTGGTTCCTCTGGATATTTGAGACAGCTTAGCCTGACCTATTCCCCGTCATGGCACTTTATAAATGTTCATGCTGATTAGAACTTTTATTTTTCATAACGACCCTCTAATGTAAGGATAACACAAGTAATAGTCCATATCTAATGTCTTCCTGTCCAAAGGCTGAGGGAATTCATTCCGTGTATTTAGTGCCGAACTCCTAAAGGAAAACTGTTTAAGCTGTTGCCTTCACTTATGCCTTTTTATGAATCTCTGGATAATAAAAGGGAATGGCTTGTCTGGAAAGTCGGGAGAAAGGGAAGATGTTCAGGTCATCTGTGATGGCCTTTTGGATGATCTAAACACCATTTCCTTATCACAGAGCTGCTCAGAAACATTAGGTTCTAGGACAATGACAGGACCAGGAGACTCTGAGTGTGAAGCTGGGGGTTTTGCAATACCTGCGTCTGTTTCAGATGCAGTGGCACTAGACCACTGGACTCTGGGTGGCCCATAAGCAGGTCATGGGTGCAGCTGGTTGCTAGTGGGCAGGGGTTTATGGTGGGAGTGTGAGAAAAGTGTCCTCCTCCAAGCCAGAGAGAGGAGAACCCAGGAACCCACTGAGCAATCCGAAAAGACTGGGATCCCCCTCAGGGAGCCTAACTGAGAAAAATGGAGGCTGCCCACTTTTCACCAGGCTGCCCTGCACATCATGAGTCTTTTCGTCCATCCCGAGCCCTTCACCCCTTAGGGATGCCCTCTCCTGGCATCCCTCTTCCACATCTGTGTCATTTTGTGTGTATTCCCCAAAACCTGCTCTCAGTAATACCTCGAGGGTGAATACGTGTAGCTCATGGGTCTCCTCTCCCAGGGGTGCATTCACGTTAAGTGTGCAATGAAAAGCTTTGGGTGCAGGAAAATGGATTGCAGACTGGGAGAGAGCTTGGTCTGAGGAAACTTTCGCGTCCCTGGAATCATCTTGAGGATAAGGAGGCATGATTTCCACTTCACCCGTGAGAAAGCTTGACAGATAAAATACCAGGCACCCAGTTAATTTAATGTCAGATAAGCAGCAAATGACCTTTTAGCAGAAGTATGTCCCAAAGATTGCATGGACATACTGATACTAAATTAATCATTTGTTGTCTATCTGAAATTCAAAATTAACTGGGCTTCCTGTATTTTTATTTAAGTTAATCTCATTCATGAGTCCTAGACTTGGTACACTCTCCTGGGGTCCTGAATGTGGCTTAAATGCTACCCAGTCCCAGCAACAGAGGCACAGGTGAGTAGACATAGTGGTCCAATCCACGAAAGTGGTGCTTCTGCCTTCATCCTCCTGGTTATTTCAGGGAAGAGGAGGTCCTTCTGGTCTATTGTAAGCCGAAGATGTGGTAGGAAAGGGGGAACACTTTGAGCCCCTACCCACCTGCTTGGGAGGAATGAACATTGCACAGTGACACAAGCATAAGCTGTGGAATCAGAACTGAGTTCAAATCCAACTGTAGAACTTTGGTCGAGTGATATTCTCGCTGTGCCTCTGTTTCTCATCTGTAAAATGGAGATGATATCTACCTCTCAAGTTGTTGTGATTTTCCAAAGTAAAATATGGAAAGCAGCTGTGTAGTGAACCCCATGATGTGCCCCAGCTGCTGGGAGAACTGTTGGCAGAAACAGCTTCCAGCTGTCAGCCCCTTCAGGCCCTGCCTCAGCTGTAAAGAGTCATATTGCCCAAAGTTAAGTCCCTTCCAGGGACCCTCATCCAGTGACTGATGAATACAAGAGGCTAAAGGCCTGCCCATGTCAGCTCAACCCCGGACAATGCAGAAAGGGCCATTCAAGCTCTAGAGCATCGCTGGTGGGTCACTGAGCCTGCATCACTTCTCCCTCTGCCATTCCTGCTCCATCCCTTCTCTTCCACAGCTGTGACCCCAAGGCCACTGCTAACGAAATATCCTGCACAGTAAACTCTGTCTCAGAGTCTGCTTCCCAGGGAACCCTGCCTGCGACAGCCTGGTACCATTCCCGGCACATAGGATAAGTGCTCAACCCATGGAAAACACGGACAACCACAACCCAAGAATGGCAACAGCAGAGTCAAACATACAACACGGACCTAGTTGTACGTGGCAGCTCCTGCACCTTCTTAGAAAGGGCTTCCTTGCTGGCGGTGATGTCATTTGACATAAGATTGTGATCAATGCAAGACCCATGCCTGCCCCTGTGCCTCTCTTGGTGGTCGACATGGGCCTGGAAACACAGCAGGTGCTCAGTAAATGCTTGGGCAACATTTAGCTGCTTGGCCTCAGAAGATCCGATGGAGCAGTAGACTTCTAGGGGACAATCATTTATAGATATAAATAGCTTCAGGGGGGGTTGCTTATTAAGTATGTGTGGAAGAGATACATGAGTGGTTGCAATAGGAAAGTGTGGGGTTTGGGGATACCCTTGGTCCATGAAATAAGGTCATGAAGGAAGAGTGATGGATCCCCCAGAGACCCTAGGAATTGGTGGGAGAGAAGCTCTGGGCTACAGGCAGGGCTGGAGAGAGAGCAGGCTACACCCAGGAAATGGGAATTAGCTCAAGGTGTCCAGGGGGTTAGGCAATGAGCAGAGGTCAGAGGCACATGGAGATTATAGTATGAGAAGCCTGTGTGCCAGGCTAGGGAGTGTGATCTTTATTTACAGGGCGAAGGGAGCTCCTAGAAGGAAGGGAGCAGGGGGTGGGGTGGTCCAACCTGCATTTTACAGGCCACTCTGCCCTCAGTAGGGAGGATGCCTAGGTAGCGGTTTGGCCTAGGTAGTGGGGGTGGAAAGCAGACACACAGGAGACTTTTCTGTGAGGGACGTTATATATAATATATACGGTAAAGTTGAATTAACGGATGAGACAGAAGGGAGCCATGGAGGTGGATATCCAGGGTTTTCCCCTTCCCTCACCACTCTGTCTACCCAGCTCATCATTGCAGGACCCAGCTGAGGTCCAGCCCTCACCTCCTGAAGGTCATTACTGACCTCCCCTTCCTCTGAAGTTACTACAAAATTACACCTGAGCTACCCAATCACACAGTGAGAATTCTGAATCCTGTTCTCATTTTCTTATGTTATCGGGAGCTTCTCCAAGCAGAAGCTGCCCTTATTTTCCTAAGCACACTGGATTGTCTCTTTGTAGTTCTTTCTCAAACGGACCGGCTGTGCCTCTCTCAGACGTTTTCCCAGTGTGATTCTCTCTTCTTGGAATGTTCTTTCTCAGCTGTCAGATCTCAGCTCACCTATCACTTTTGAAGAGTGGGCCCTCCAACAACCTCAAAAAGGTCACGTCCACTTGACATGTATCCTCATGGGATCCTGTATTTCTCCTTCTCAGCACTGATGCCAATTTAATTACCAATGTACTTAGTGCTATACCTCCATTGTCCCTCCCACATACAGAAGTTACTCATTAAATAAATCTTTGTGGAATGAAACTGTTACTTGTGGCTTCCACCGTGTACATGGGCGATGAGTGTTCACATTCCATTAGTCCAGCTCGATGTGTGGGTGGAAACCATTTTGAAAGTTGTTTCCAGGGGGTTGAATCTACTCTCTCTTTCAACCCCCAGGATGAAGCAGCCCCCGTATCACAAAGCCACACTTCACAGCTAGTTCCCTTCCCTTGTGCTGTAGGAAATCCCATTTTCTCCCACTCCATGCTTAGTGGAGTTGGAGGCAATCTACATATCCAAGACATAAATACTTCATGAATCCAGCAGATACTGAAAGAGAGCCTGGTAGGTACAAACCCTGGGGACATGCTCTGGAGCCAAGGAGTGTCCCCACATGCACGAACTCCAGCTCAAACATTCCCAAAGGAAGCCTGATCCACCTGTGACTGGAGCCACGTGGGCTGTGGAGCTTGGGTGCCTTCCTGGTGTATGTGGCATCTCTGAGAGGTTGGTTTATGAGGATTTCAGAATTGCATGCCAGGGCATGATGTGGGGCTTTTGCTAAACTCCTGTAGAGGAAGAGATGAGGTTTCAGCCTCTACTGTTGAGAGGGGAGGGAGGATCCTGGCACCTTGTTACCTACATGACCCCTCTCAGCTCCATTTCTGGACCCTGCCGCTCAGACTGTGTAGATGGAGGCTGCTTTATAAAGATGCAGGGGTGGAGGAGCAGATGCACCCGCTGGCACAGGGAAGACCAGGGGCTGCCAGGCACTTGAAAACACGTCACCCTATGCAAAAGCATGGGGATGCTCTGCCTTTGATCGTGTCACTCCTCAGGGCTGGAGCCGCCTAGCTGTGGCGGGAATGTGTCTGGAGCTCTGGCTTGGAGCTTCGGCATTCTGCCCAGCTCAGGCAGTGGCTGCTGTGGAAAGAGCTATGAGGGCTGGGTGTACCTGTGTGTGTTTAGGGGTCATGGTTAAAAAGGAAATCACAGCACAGGTGAATCAGAGAAGTCATTCTCAAAATCATCACCTTGCCCCTGAATTCCTTCTCTGAGAGCCTCATTCTTTGGAAGTTAAAAGGCCTTTGCAGTTCTCAGATTCTCTTTGGATGAAAATGAGAGCCTTGAGATAGAGAGAGTCTGAGTATCATCCACCAGTGGTGGATGATGGTGGATGCCTGGGGTGCCGTGGGGAGGGTGATCAGAGGGCTGTGATATCAGCCAGGGATGTGGGAGAGAACACCGTGTGGGGAATGGGGCTTCCGGAGGGAGCTGAGCTGAGCCAGGAAGGTGCTCGACAAGAGGGGGCCCCATGTCAGAAAGACACTTCCCTGACCTCACTGACAGTCATGATGGGTGCCAGTTTATTCACTGACTGAGCATGTATTTATCAGAGCCTATTGTGGGCCAGACACTATCTCAGCTCTGGAGAAACAGTGATGGACATAACAGGGCATCCATTCCAGAGGGGCCAGACAGACAATCACAGAGTCAAGTCTTACAGAAGGTGTGATCCCTGTGATAGAATGATTCAAGAGTGGGTTATGGGGGCAGGGAGAGACAGTTGGGATGAGGTCTTCAGGAAAGGGCTCTTTGAGGTCTGAGCTGAGGGCAGAGTTATGGGAAGCAGCTAGTCATGCTGTTGGGGGAAGGCATTCCACACAGTGGGAACAGCTAGTGCAAGCACCCCAGGTAGGACTCGGTTTGGTGAATTTGAGGAATAAGAAGGAAACCAGTGTGGCTGGTGTATCGTGGGGGAGGAAAAGTGATGCGGGATGAGTCAGGACTGGGCCTCATAGACCATGGGAAGAAATTTGAATTTTATTTCAAATGTGATGGGTGGATTTGAGAGGGTCTAAGCAGAAATGGCCATGGCTTGCTTCATGATCAGGTTTTCTCTTTGAAACTGTCGCTCCAGAAGCTCTGTGGAAAAGGGATTGTAGGGGAGAAGAGTGAAAACACAAAGATAAGGTTGAGAGTTCTTGCAGAGGTTCAGGCAAGGAATAATATTGGCTGGGCATAGGATCTTGGCAAATAGAAGGAAGAGGGCTTCCACATTCCACTGTGTTGGTGTAGAAATGGCAGAACCTCTGATGGACTGTGTGTGGACGTGAAAGGATTGCTGGTTAGGAAAAGGTAGGAATCAAGCCCCTCCTGGGGTTTTTGCTTGAGCATCAGTAATGGTGCCATTTTCTGAGATGGTGCCCCTTAGGAGAGGAGCAAGTCTGGGAAGGAAATCAAAAGTTGCCTTCTGTTCCCAAGTGTCAGCCAGAGGGGAGGGCTTCCTGAACATCTGAATGGGGATGGTAAATTATACCTGGTCAGGGACTCATCTTTAAGAAATGAGCAGGTAACTCAGATTCAAAAGCTGTACATCGTTGCCCTTCCTTTCTCACAAAATTAGGGGCTGGGAATTAAAATACCTGGGCTCTGAGGCCATGCCTTCCACGGGCTATTCCTGCGGAATGTGGGGACACTGGGGGATGCTAAGACTCCTGGGAGACATGGGGTTGCTCTGACTGCTGACTTTGGCTTGAGGAGGCCGTAGGGCTTCGGCTTTGTAGAGTCACACGTAGACTGCATGACCGTATGAGACACTTTCACCCAACCTTTTCTTTCTTTTTCCTGCACTGGGATTACATTTGCATCAAGGTCGAATCTGCATTTTCTCTTATAAAATTCTTGCACATTTAATCCCATCTTGGGTCTTGGTATCAGCTTCTTGGAGGACCTGGACCAGTAGACCTTGCTGATATCAGAAAGGACAAGGGCCATATTAACCCTACCAGATGCCAGCAGGGCAGCAGGGGAGGTCTTGTCCATGCCCTTTGTGAAGTGGATTGAGTTCTTGGAAACATACAATGGGAGCAGCCATCACTGTTGAGAAATTCAATCCTCATTTTTAAAAAAGGATATGCAAAAATGATATTGAGGATTAACATATAACATTTTTAATAAATATCTCCATTTTCACTAATATGCAACAAACCCAACAGTACACTATCAATAGTGTGATACCCATCTTAAATTCACTGTCATGAGCTCTGCACAATTAATTTCATGCATCATTCTGTGCTCATAAGAATCTTGTAGACTTTTCCAACCCTAAATCAGTTCATTGCTCATACATTTGTGTGTTTTGTAACAGATAATAACATATATCTTGTTCCCCACCAAATGTCCTGTGACAATCTTATTTCATGAGTCAGAGTTACTTTCCTCCTGGGACCTTCTCAATTCCATGGAATTCCATGGAATTCTCATTCCATGCTGAACTGTTCTAGGCTGGTGTTTATCTTCTGCCAATGTCCTTTATCTATCTGTCCATACATCCTCTTTGTTTTTATTTCCTTATTTCTTCCTTGTTCAGTTATCCCCAGAAGTAATGTTGGTGTATGTGGAAACCAACATTCTCTTGATCAACCAAAGTTATTCAGAAGTAAATATGTCCAAACCAGATATCATGGTTAAGAGAATTTATAATTGGTGAGGAATAGTGATTCCATGCAGAGTGCTACATGGGTCTTTGTGCAGATCATTGACAAAAGCAGTAAGAGCATATTCACTTATTGATCTTTTAATCACATTTGTTGGGCACCTGCCACGTGCCAGACCCCAGGGTGCTTAGAAATTGTCAGATCAGGGATTCCAAAAGTTTCTTTTGAGAAGGATGCTTTAAGCATTGAGAGACTCTTCCAGCTGCAAAGACCTGTTCTATTTACCTCTAGGAGAAATTGACACCTTTAGCAGTGGAGTTACCCTCTAAAATTGCTAAGTTCATGATTTCTCTGTTGAGATACAATGGTTGCCTCCCAACCAATCTGGACTCTGAAAATTCAGAGTCCAGATTTATTTCAGAAATTCATCATGATGCTTTTAACCTTTGATGCCTTTTTCAGGAATGATTTATGGAGTATGTTTCTTTTTATGGTGGTGTCTCCAACCAGGTTGCAAGTGATATAAGGACTGTGATTTCAGACAATTATTCTCTTGACAGCACGCGCTCAGGTTCATACAGCAAGAGAGGATGTTCCTCTTTTTTCCAGAAAAATCAGCATGGCAAAAATTAGCTACATGACATTACAACAATTGGTGTGCAAACTAAGTCAACCAGTTGCTCTTCTTTCACAGCCAGAACAAGAGAAAGGACCGATCTTGTCACCATGTTGATAGACTTTCCCCAACTAAGCTGAATCTAAGAATTGATTATGTGAGCCTGGCCTTGACAACTTTAGACTTCCTTTCTTTCCCTCCCTCAACTCTGTTTCTTTGTTCTCTCTCCCCTGTTCCTCTGCTCACACCTTTTCTCTTTATTCCTACATGAGTAGTATGTACTATGTTTTAAGTCCTTTGCCAGGTTATACAGCAAACTTTTTGGTCTCAGAACGTTTTAACATTCTTAAATATCATTAACAACCCACAAGCTTTGGTTTTTGTGGATTTTACCTATTGCTCTTTATTTCATTAGTAATTAGAGCTAATAAAATGTGATATATATATCTATTAATTCAGTTAAAAATAAGTTAAAAACCTACCACATATTGACAAAAATAGAGCACATTTTATTAAAAATAACTGTATTATCCAAAAGTTTAAAATAATGAGGAGAGTGCCCTTGTTTTACATTTTTGCCAATGCCTTGGCTGATTAGAAGACAGCTGAATTCTCATAACTGTTTCTGGATTCTGTTGTGATACCTCTTATACAGCCTCTGGAAAACTCCTCCAGAGAGAATGAGGACAAAGACAGCAAATACAACCTTAGTTCTTTCATGAAAATAGTTTTCACCTTGTGAAACCCTCAAAGGGTCTCAGGGACCCCTCAGGGTTCCTGGGCCGTACTTTGAGAACTGTTGTGCTAGGGCTAGAGATACAGGCATGAAAGACTCAGCATCTTTACCCACCATCTGGTAGTGGAAAGACACAAAAGGATATTTACAGCCCGTTTAGTCCTTGATGTGCTAAAGATAGGCAGGGGGCTATGGTGGGACAAGGAAAGAACTAATTCAGTCTGAGGGGTGTCTTTAGGAGTGGAGAGGAAGGGGAGGGTCAGAGAATGCTTTCCTGAGTCAGTGGTGCGG